>NC_140740.1:57947500-60347500 GCF_050655825.1 Lonchura striata
AGTTAGAAATAATTTAAATTTTTGTTTATAAAAGCATCTGGACAGCTAACAGCCACCAGCAGTGCTCCTCAGGGTGCAGTTCAAAAGCCAGTTCTGTTCAATCTATCATCCAGTTGTTGATGTCCCTAGCCTGTCAGTGTTCCAGAGGCATTTGGACAACACCCTCAACAACATGCTGTAGCTTTTGGTCAGCTCTGAAGCAGTTAGGATGTCACCCTGTAGGATACTGTAGTACCTAATTTAGACGTACCTTTAGGTAGAAGTGTGAACTGCTTTTTAAAGATTTTATTGGAAAACAATTATTACCTGCTATTGGTTTAGTTCATATACATTTACATAAATTAAAAACCCTATAAAATTGATCTTAGATAACTAAAACATCATCTTGAACCTTTCTAACAGAAGTAAAGTTGAAAAGATCAAACAAGTCAACATACTTTTCAAAGGAATGTATGAAATGGCACTAGTTATCTTTGGAGTTACATCAAATTTTATTTTTCATTAAACAGTATTTCTTCTTTTTTGACCAAGTGCTAGCTTCTTTAGAAAATCTTCCTCTCAATAATTTTTTTCATTTCAATCAATTTTATATTTATATAAGGGCTAATCCACAGTATAAATGAGTTTTTCCACTCACTCACAAAAAAGACAACAGAATATTCCTTTTTAGAGGAAAGCCATTTAGAATAGAAACATCACTGTTGTTAAGGCAATCCCTCTAAACAAGGTCCCAAACAACAAACACCGACTCTGTAACAGAAGTAACTGAACAAAGTTGAACGACCTCTGTTATGTACTAAATAACAACTGGATTATCACTACTCCCCTTGCTGGTCTTAGTATTTAAAATATTAATGAAATATAAGAATGACTCTAGTTACATATGAACTACCACCAGTTATATTTTGTATTACCTGTCTCAGAAGATGCTTTGGACTTTTCTCCATTGTACTGATCAAGTGTACTCAGACATCCAGAAGCTCTCCTCACATCCCATAATTTTACTCTACCATCAGCACTAGGAAAAGCAGATTTGCTACAATTAGGGAAATTGAGTGCACTACAGTTCAGGAACTGTCTTTGGCACTCACCTTGGTACAGCAACTATTCTGAAGCACTCATCATGTGGGCACACTCAAGTCAACAGAATTCCATTAAAAATATTTTAAGGCAGATTTCAGACTTCTATTTACATGTATTAATGACTAGCTGGCACACTATGAGGACCTAAGAGTGAATCTTCATCTGTAATACAATAAACTTGTCTATTTGATTACAATGTAAAACCCTTGCATACACAGAGAGCTTGGATGAATAAACCTGCTAATTCTTCTGTTGCCTAAACTGTAGCTACAGACTTCGGCATTGTCTGTAATAGTGGTCTGAGAATCTGAGCTTTTGATATCACGTATCTATTGTATGACTGGTGCACAAGCTGTCTACAAGCAAACAATTTTTCATTTGCTACAAGACAAACAACAAAAAAAATCACAAACAAACAAACAAAGCAACCCTAAACAACACACTGTTAAAATATTTTCCAACTTTAATAAGCCCTTCAGAAGCTTGACTTCAGAAACCAAAGGTTTGCAAATCTGGTAACTTCACTAAACTTATAAAACAGCCATTCCACTAAACTCATGAAATAGCTAATCTTCTCTGCAAAAGAAAAAAACAACAACATTGCATCTAAAAAGCAAGAAATGTCACACTATAATCAAAAGCTAATATACATAGGAGTTACAGAATAGCCAGGATGATTTTTTACATTAAAAATGTCTGAACAGAAAACAAGAAAAGCCCAGGGATATTAACACACAATCCATATCCACTGAATTACAATTGCTTGAATAGTTACATTAGCTAAGCTACCCAAGTTATTCTTTTTGACATAAGTAAGTGTAATTACTGGAATAGTAATTTGAGCGTGACATGTTTTACTTTACTACAATATGGATTAGCAATGCACACACTAATAAACAGTAGAAAGTGTCTCCTTAATATTCTACTGTTTTCTTATACCAGTAGTTAGAGTTAGTGTTTCAAAACTCTGTACAAACTTAGTATAAAATAAGCATAATTTGTTGACAACTCTTCAGGTTTCATTTTGCTAGGGAAAAGCTACAAAATTACAAACAAGTAAAAGTCAATGAAGAGAATTAACTCAAGAAGTGCATTTGAATTGAAGTAAGTCTGCCTAAAGAATGTATAAAATTTTTCCTGACCAATATTCCACTGCATTTAACAGTTCAGAAACATCCTTACCTTCCTGTTGCCAATATGTATTCGTGACGTGGGGACCAAGACACTGCCAATACTTCTTGTCTGTGACCTAAGATTTACATGAAAAAGTTTATTATACACACCATTTTGTGTAAATAAATGAAAGTAAAAGCAAATATTTAATTGTACAGGATTCACCAAGCCAGAATAATAATTTGAATTGTAACATCAATTTAAATTTTGTGAAACTATTATTTTGGAACCGTAGTTATTTCTCCTTTTTCCTTGAGTGGGACTGCAGTGAGCAGAAAGTGATGTACACAGTATTTCATATGTATAATTTTTGATAATAAAGATGGTTTTACCTATGCAAAATACATTACAGCTCAGTCACAGCTTTTTGTGCAGCACTGGTATTTTCATACATAAAAGGAACTTTCCATTTATTTTTCTTGAAATACTTTAATGATGTTAAATTTAAATTATATCTACCTTACAATTAAAGCTTTACTCATTTTATCCTCTAAGAGTTTTATCCTGAATTTGAAGTACTTTTTCCCTTAACTATTAAAGTATCAATGAAGTTAATGAAGGGTGTTGAACACAGGCCCTGCAAGGAACAGCTAAGGGAGCTGGGGGTTTTTAGTCTGGAGAAAAGGAAATTTGAGGGGACCTTACAGCTCTCTAAAACCACCTGGAAAAAGCTGTAGCCAGATGGGGGTCAGTCTCTCAAGCAACATACAGGAGAGGAAGTGGCCTCAAGTTGCACCAGTAGAGATTTTGATTGAGTATTAGAAATAATTTCCATATTTTCAAAATAAAATTCTGGTAGGAAGAGGTTGACCAGGGCAGTGGTTGAACCATTACCCACGGAGATATGCAGAAGATGTATAGATGCGCCACTTAAAAACATAATTCAGTGGTGGATTTGGCAATGCTGGGTTAAGAGCTGGACTCAATAATGTCTCATGCCATAACAGAAACATATTGCTGAAAAATAAACTAAATCATAAAATACATTTTTGCTAACACAGTTTAGAGGTGCTGTGAACCACCTTGTCCCTGGTGCATCTTCTAGTAGGTGCTTTCCCATTACCTGAATTAATCAAAGCACTGTGATGATCAGGATAATAGGAAAAACCTCCAAGATACAGGTACTACAGGATACAAGAAGGTTCAGAGCACACAGATTTATTTGGATCCATTAATTAAACTACAGCCATACATATACCTCCATTTCAGCTGCTAGAGCTAGCCTGTGTGAAAATATTTATACATATGGTCTGATTGACCATATGACACTACTGATTGCTTCAGTTCTACAAAGAATTACTAGATTATGCCTAATCAATAACATATTCTCCTTCCATTTAATCCTCCAATATTGCGCTTGAGGTAACAGGCTATTACAGGTTGTATACAAAGATACAACAGAGCTTGTGCCTGGAAAGCATTAACTCTTGTGTCAAAATTAGGAAGCCCCGATAAAATCAAACAGGATCTTTAGAGAACAATTTTTGTCACTGCCCTGTCTGGAGCTCTTGGTTCTAGGAACAAAACATGATATGCCTGTTGTAGCCAATTCAGTTTGTTGAAGTTTAATGGCTTAATCTCTGCATCACAAAAAAATCACCTATGCTCCTTTGAGATTTAGCTGGCTAGTGAAGAAATAAAGCCGCATTTGCACATTGCTGTGGCTGAGTTAATGCTTCTCTACAGTTGAAGCATGAAGATTTGCGTCATGATTGCCTTCTCTTGAGCATGTGTATATATACTGACATTCCAGAAAGTACACATTAGAAAAGGGCCACCAAAGGCAAATTCTCATTGAGTGCCAGAAATAATGGATTATGGAACAATAAAACCTTACATTTAACTGAACTAGGAAAATGCAAAGGATTTGGTAATATCCTTCTACAGAAAGCTTGTTCTACAGAAATCAGAAACTTTTAAACAAATCCATTCAAATACCTCTATGGGATACTTTCTTAAAAGCAGTGAAATTTTCTTTTTGTTTTGGTTTCTTTTCTGGGGGGTAGTGGGGAGTTTCTCTTGTTTTACTTAGTCATCTTTTTTAAAGACCAAGTAAAACATCACTTGTTGACCAGTCCATAACACCCCCAAACCAATGACTACATTTAACCATATCATAAATAGTAATCAGTATTGATTAGAGCACGAAAATGCCCAAACATTGGTAGTAAATGCCCATTAATTAATGTTTGTATTCTGCAATTCATTTAGCTGTGGAAAAACACCCAGAAGAATCTCTTGCCACTGTGTAACTTTCACAACTGGATACAAATAAATTAGTCATGTTACTGACAAAGAATACATTGTATACCATGTTTCTTAACAGGACTTGTTTTTACTCAAAGTAGTTATTGTTTAACATTTATGTTTCAGACTAAAAAGTACCCTGAAGAATGTGAGAACTGGATCCAGACTTCAAGTCACAGAGCTGTACTTTGGGGCTTTTGGTACCAACTGTAACAAGAGAAACAAAGACAGCTAAAAAACCCCCACCATCTGAAAGAACAACAAAAAATCTTAGCAATGACAAAAAAATAGAAGAAAAATGCTAGCTGCAGAACTGCTCATTCAGTCAGAGCAATGCTTCTATTAATATGATGCTTCATGCTTAATGCTTCTGTTAATAGATTTACATTTTTAGTCCAAACAAATTTACCATGTAACAAACAAAATTTAGAAACTGGAAGTAAACAGCATCATACTTGGGAAACTTAAAAATACCTCCTCAAACATTTTTTTGCTGAACATAGTTAAATTGTGCACATGTAAGCAGTACACAGATCTATTTACACAATTTACTATATTTGGATCTAATAACTTTTAAATTATAACTCATGTAATGAGAGAATCTAATTACAGCTAAGAATTTTATCTGTAAGGAGAACAGATTGATGCATTATTTCAGAAGAACAGATATGATACCCTCAATGACATCATCCAACTAATGGACAGTATTTTAATGGGCCAGTAAACCTACATCTTATCAAGACTTATTTATGTAAGAATAAGACAGAGTAGGAGGAAAAACCCAATTGAAATATTACTTGCTTATTTTTATAATAATCCTTATCTATATATATCTATCTGTTTCTTAAAAACAGACACATACCTGCTATTAAGCAATGCTTTGTAGCAACTGGAGACATGTGATGGCTATAGACTGTCCCTTCAAAGTGAAATATATCTGCAGGCTGATAATAAAAATATTAAATTAATTAAAATGCAAGTATATTAACAGAATGTAGATGCTCACCATTATTTTTCAAGTAACAGCTACAAGTAAGATTAATACAAATATTACTATTTACATAGTAATAATAACTCGCCTGGTTAGAAGCCAAATGGCACAAACATCACAGAGTAAGCCTGTTTCCAACAGCAGAACAGCACCAGAGATCAGAGATGATCAAAAAGACAGACCAAGAAAACTGACAAAGGAGAAGCATGAATGGAAATTGTCTCTCAAGAGATGGTCACAAAACTATCTAACTACCCGGAACACTAATTGTTTATGAGAAGATTTAGCAACTGCAAACATAGCTATATATTAAAAAAAAAAAAAAAACCAACAAAAAAAACCCACTAAAAAACTCCCAAACCAAACAAGTTATAGATTTGTTCCCTACTAAGGCCCTAGAATGAAAGACCTCTTTTCAAAAAATTATTTCACCATCTGTGAAGCAGCAGTCAAATAGTATCAATGTAAATTCTGGATCCCTATGAACATTTACGCATCAATGACATTATGAATCAATGTAAATGTTCAAAGGGAACAGGACAAACAGCAGTCATGAATTCATAGTTCAACACAAGTTGTAAGGATTACTGAATCAAAGCAACATAAATTCCTAAATAATCTGTTTACCTTATTAATGTCAGTTACATTGGTTAGCATGATTTTAATAGTTTTTCTCATTCTCTACTGATTTTTAGCAATGGTGTTTATAATACTTGTAACAGCAGAAATCTGGACCTGGATCCTGTATGCCACGACTATCAGTCCTTCAAAAGTGCTGGTTATTAGACACTGGTTATTAAAAATAAGTAGCTACTGCCATTAGACTGAACAATCCCCCAAGAATGTACTGCAGACTAGACCTTGCTGGACAAGTTTACCCAACAAAAATTCAACTAGCTGTATTCCTGTTCACAGCAAAAGCAGAAAGAACTGTCCCAAGGGTTCCAAGCTCTCCTGCAGTTTAAGACATTCAGGTCTTCAGAAATGGGCAGGTACACAGCAAGATGTACACAAGTGCCTGGACCACCATGACACCACCCTGCTCCTGCACCCACAGTTCTAACAGGTGGCTGTTATCATCTTCAAGATGCACAGTCCTCTTCACCTGTGTGAGAACTTCAGATACACAATAAGTAACATACACAAAGAAGGTTGCAATCTGTAGAAGCTCACTTACTTGTAAAGTGTTTGTATCCCATATTTTCAAGGTTTTATCAAATGAGCTCGATGTAAATATGCCAGTGTCATGAGGATACCACTGGACTGTCTCCACACTGAATTTATGTACATCAGGATGACTCCTAAAATCAATGAAAATATTGCAACTGGTTAGAGTTTTGATAACCATCTTATAGTATTTGATGATGAGTTGAAAACGTAAACATTTTTCTTAATTTGTCCTGAGTTTTACAAGAACTGTATTTTTGCTGGCTTGATTTTCATTCAACTAATATTCATTACTTTGAAGAGTCTTCATTTCAAGAAACTACAGATCATTATCTTTTAAAAATATGGTAACTGTAGCATATCTCAAGACACTGTCTTTTGAAATATTTAAGTTACAATGTTTAGAGATCTTATATTAAATGTGATGGCCTAATGCTACAAACCATTTATGCTTCTTAGAAATGGATTCTCTGAAAAATACAATCACATAGACAGTTAAAAAAATCATTAGTATTACTGAATAATTACAGCTACATAGTTATTGGCAATTCCTGTCTGACAAAATCACAAGAGAGAAGCAGGCTATGTTACTGAGAGTCATTTATATTTGCATTCAAAAATCAAAGAGAAAGAACAATAGGAAACTTTCAACTGAACTGTGGATATTTAGATACTGCAAGAGAATTAATAATTAACTGTGGCAGAAACAACAGACAGCAGAGCCAATCTTGACAGCTCCAGGATACAGACTCAACTGACCAGGCTCTGAATAATATATGTCATTCAAATACCTGGTAAATGACTCATATCCGAGCTGGATGCACATGGATCCAGCTTCAGGGGCCCAAAACCAGCCACTTGCTTACTCTACCCTCTGCAATTGGATGAGGAAGAACACACAAATGATGAAGGTGTGAAAAGTTGGAATTGAGATAAATATATTTTAGCAAGTGAAAGGGAATAAATCAAAACAAACCCTATAAATCAAGGAAAAAAACAAACAAAACATACCTCCAGCCAGTGAAGTGATGCAAAAGTAACCCCTTACCATAGGCTTAGACTGCTGCACATAACATTTTACAGTATGGAATATCAGTATGTCTCTGGTCAATGTGGGTCAGGTGTTGCAGCTGTTTCCCCCTGAGGAACCGTCCACCCCATGAAGGGGCAGTGACAAATGGTGAACGGCTTGACACTATCAAGCACTCTTCCGGACTCACTAAAACACAAGTGTGCTATCAAGACTGGTAACAAGTCCAAAATGTACTACAAACTACCACAAAGAAAATTAACTCCATCCCAGATAAATGCATGCAGTACTTATGACAAAACTGCAGCTAGAAAAGGGTTAATGAGATTTCATTATTTTAGCTCCTATCTTTGCATTGTTCTATCAAATGTCCTGGCCTCTACAAGCAGTAACTATTGCAGGGGTATCATTATGCAAACAGAGATGTAGATTTTCAGTACTGCCATGTATAGAAAGAGTATGCACCTCTCAGTGTACCTATGCCTGGCCTAAATCTGTCTACAGCAGCACTGCATAACTACCTTTTAAAGGCAGAAGTGGATCATTACAAAGGAGAATGAAAATCAACACCCTTCACCTCTGAAGGGAATTAAAAGAAATCATCTCTATAGGATGCTGAATTCAAAATAACAGTCTTACACACTGTTGTAAACAAAGTGTAGTCAACTAGGCTGAAGGCAGAAAACCATACATACTTGCTTTCCTAAACATGTGTTGGCATACCTTTAAAATATCCCATCCAACAGTTGTGATTTGTCTTTGAACAGACCTAAATTCTCAACTGAAAGAGGGCTTTCAATTCAAAAGTGCTGAAGTGCCATTTTTAACAACTCAGCCTCAGCCATCTATCAAACTGTCTCCTCACACTTATAACATTGGTTCCTCCTTAGTCAAGAATATAGGTCAACAGTAAAAGATATTTAACTCAACACAGACTCTCAAATAAGTTGAACTCTTGATGCAGAATAAAGTTCCCACAATCCAATCAGCTCGCTTACTGCTCCTGAAAACCTCTTACCCATGATGGACAGCATGGCTGCATAAACAAACCCTCATTTCCTCCAGACAAACCAGGAAGGATGTGACTGGTATCCTGGGAACAGGATGGGGAGTTCTAAACAGCAAGACTGACTTACTAAGGAACAAAACTAGTCACAATAAATAAACTGAAACATTCTCAAGGATCTTTGCTTTTGGAACTAATCAATGGTGTCAGATGGATATATGACTTCAGTGGGAAGGTGTTGATGAAAGACCATCAATTGATCACAGACACACTTAGCATAGCACAAACCAAAGTTTCTTTACCACTTACTTCTATACAAGCTCAGCTGTGGATGCACTGATGACAGCTACAATCACAAGGGAAGGCGAAGAAACCATTACTCATTGAAATTTGAGAGGTAATTTGGGATAATACAAGTGAATTGCAAAGAAATTCCAGTTCTGCTGGTACTTAGTCAATTTTACCTATGATCCTATCAGCAGCACAGCAACAGCTTTTGTGTTTACAATACGTAATGCTTTCACTGTATGATATATACCCAGTCCTTGCATTAGGATTAAACCACAACAGAACTATACTCATCCTCTGAAGCATAGAGTATGGGCCTGAAAAGATGGAAATAAATAGAAGACTACTGATGCCAATATGCACATTGCATGAGGGCAACAAGGGTAAGTTTTTGAACATAACAACACCAAAACCCAAGGCATTTGTCATGACACTGAGCAAAATATTTCTCATTTTGAGATTCATCTTAATGAAAACTTGGAAACTGTGTATATTGGTAAAGGATGAGCTTTTATGAGACCCTCTTGTGATTTTGTATTTGTGGACAACATTGCTGTAGACACAAGTAATCACTCTCATATTTGTGCTGTAACTTTGCCAACGTTATGGAATGTGATTTAAATTATTCAGCTCTTACGTATCCTATTAAAATACTAGAATCTAATTATACTCTGATTCAAGATTGCAGCCTACTCCCATTGGTATGAACCTCATGCTGCTAAAGAAACTGTTATACCATGAAGACCTGAGCTGCTTGTTGAAAACAAATGCAAAAAAAATGAACAACAGACTTTGTTTACTGTCCATCATGATACAGAAGAAATAAATCACGTGATGGAGTATGTGAATAAAGTGGCGGGACACCCTTTTTGGATGGTCACTAAAAGCTACCAGAATTCTCAACAGTCTTCACCCTGTTGTTATGTTGTTGATGGTAATCTAATAATCATATTGTATGTTAAGGTTTGGATAATTATGAAACAATTAGCCTATTGGCTACCCTCAATAATACCAGATAACCACACACTAGAAATGTATTAGATGATCTGCACTCTATAATAAAAGTGTGAAACATTCTTAAATTCTATTTGGATATTGTGAAGTTTGAGTGACTAGTCATGGGTGGATTATGTGGAAAGATGGCTGGGGTTGCAATGGGAGGAAACTGAGAAGCTATATTCACATCCTAACAGAAATTATAATGATATGGGAATTATAGGGTCAAGTGCAGTTGCTTCTTCTGGATGGAATGTGGTCAGCATGACTAAAAGCTATTCCACAATGACTGCCCATACAAACAGCCTGCAACCTCAAGCAGCTGCTAAGGGGGATGAAATGGGGGGTGTAGCCAAGACACCATGGCCAGGCACTGTTGAAATCCCTGCAGGGAGGGGTACTTTTTATCTGATAAACCACATAGCACCTGTCCCCCAGGGAGACATAAGATGTCTTTCTGTTGAACCAGCAACTGTGGTGAAATCACTCTCCTTGGATGAACTTGGTTCATTATCATTTAACACAGACCTCCATCCCAAAGTCCAGAATCACAGAATATTCTCAGTTGGAAGGCAGACACAAGGATGATCAAGTCCAACTCTTAAGTGAATGGCCCACATAGGAACCAAACCCACAACCCTGGCATTACTAGCACCATGATCTAAACAACTGAGCTAACCTCAAGTTACCCACCTCCAGGCAAGACTGCCCCTCACTGAGCACATGCTCTGCATTTCACTGACTGTATCTTTAAGAGCAAAGGGAGATAATTTTACACCATTTAGTCATAAAGGTGTAATACCTCAAGCTCCAACTAAACATAAGGAACAGTATAGAAGTAAGTCAAAAACTGTGAAGTTAGGGAAGATTCCATCGTAACTTCTGGGATAAGCCAACAAAGTGATCTGTCTTCTTCCCCAAAGGAATGCCTGTTGGTAAGAATCTTACTCTATATGTGTTTTACTAGGGATTACATCTTGTCTGTATATTGGTCTGAACATGTTTTTACAGTGAGAAACAATCACTGGCAGGCCTCAAACCTTAAACTGTCATAATTCTCTTTTATTAATAAAGACTGTTATTCCATAGTTCAAGTTAGTCCTTCATGGACACTGGCACTCACTGGAAGTAGGTAATATACTTGGATAAAGTAGGAAACCCCACTGAGGGGGTCTCTTGCTGTTGGTGTATGTCCCTGAACACGTCAGTTGAACCATCCTCTGATCCAGCAGGACTGTTCAGTCCTGAAACAGAGTGCTGAAGGGCTGGTTGGACACAAAGGACTCAGCTTTCCCAGGGCACCGACAGACTAATCCAACACTAGGGGCTGAGGAAATCTTCTCTTTTCACATGACATCTATAGTTCTGATTTCATCTGAGCTAATAGACCTTTCTGCTCACTTGGGTTGCTACAAAGCAAAAAAGACACTTTTAAGGAGAGTTAGCCTGAAGCCAGCACTAACAATACTAAGCAAGAGATACTGAGCAACTTTAGAGCTTAGTTTAATGACTTCTGCATTGCTTCTCCAACTCTGAGGCATATCCGAGAATTGCATGTTACTCTGGCACTAAAAGTGAACAAATTTTATGCCTCTATTTTTGATGGATGTGTGCTAGTTTTGGCTGGAGTAGAATCAATTTTTTTCATAGTGCCTAGCATGGGATAAGTTTCAGATTTGTGCTGAACAGAGTTAGTAACACAGAGATGCTTTTGTTGCTGCTGAGCAGGGTTTACAGGGAGCTAAGGCCTTTTTTGCTTTCATACTGACATGCTGATGAGGGGACTGAGAGTGCCTGGGAGGCTGGGAGGAGACACAGCCAGGACAGGTGACCCCAGCTGACCAAAGAGATATTCCAGACCATGTGACATCAAGCTCAGTATATAAAGCTGGAGGCAACAAGGAAAGAGGAGGAGACACATTTGGAATGATGGCATTTGTCTTCCCAAGTAACCATTATGCATGATGGGGCTCTGCTTTCCTGGAGATGGCTGAAGAAGTGAATTAATTTCTTGGTCTGCTTGTGTTTGCAGCTTTTGCTTTCTCTATAAAACTATCTCAACCCAGGAGTTTTCTAGATTTTACCCTTCCAGTTCTCACCCTGATCCCACTGGTAGGGGAGTGAGCAAGCACCTCTGCAGAACTTGGTTGCTGGCTGGAGTTAAACCATGGCAAGCTAAAAATCTTCAGTACCTGCAGAGCCAGGAAATCAAGCTTGACTCAGAGTGAGCTTACTCCTGGGGAGGCATTTCTATGCAATGTGCAGAAAAATCTAAACCCATGGAACTAATTATCTAGGTTCATTAACTATAAGTGTACGATACCAGACGGTAATCAACTCTGCAAGAGAAAATCAATTCTCCCATAATCCACAGGGCTGAGGAATGAACTAACGAACTCTTGAGCAGCTCCGCAGAAATCACCTTTGATCTGGCTAAGCTGAGTAGTGGCTACATGCCGTTCAGCCTAGTTTAATGTCTCAGGATGTACACAGTTCCCAGTTCATTCCATATGAAGTATTTTCACCCATTAATCAAATTATCCCAGCATTTTCTACCAAAGACAAATACAGAATTAATTCTATGGATAATAGGTCACTGTAATTCATTCTTCCTAGACATATTTTGAGTAGTAGAGACTACCTTAAAGATAAGCATTATCTGCATATTATCTAGAAATAGGTACTGTTTGTTTACCCTCAAATGCCATTTTTTGTCACAGGTCAGCATGAATCATATGAAACCAGATAAAGCTCATTGTGCTGACTCCCAGGAAAACAGGAAAGGTTTTATTTTTGTATTTGCAGCAGTGGCCCTCTATTCAAGATGGTAAATCAAAGGGTAAATCACAGTCTTTTGTGATTTTTACCTCTTTTGTTGTTCTATATGACTGGATCATCAGCAAGCCCAGTTCAGGGTGTATTAAGAAACAGCTTTAAAAGGCCTTTAGCAAGATATTCTTTAAGCAACTTGGATACCAGACCTGTGCTCTGCTGCGCAATCTTGGAACACAGGCAAACTTTCACAAGATGTCAGTACTATATCCTTCAAAGAGCTAGACAGAGCATAGGCAGGAGTTTCTGCAGTATAAATTCACTTATTAAGTCAGAAACTCTGAATAATATTCCAAATATCTGAAGATATATATAAACTGTAGCTAATTAGCTAGTAAGTATTTAAAACATACTAGGAAGCTTCACGAATACTATGAATAAATAATTGCGGCAAGAAACCTACTAAGGTTATTTAAGCAATAACATCATAGGCCTGTCATTTAGAGCAGTGTCACACAAAATCAAATTCTACTAACAAATTGTATGCCTTGAGTGGCAAGAAATAAAAGACACATCTATTCAAATTAACACCTACTCAAGAAAGAGATAACCAACTAACCATCCTCCTAAACAGAATTTTCAAGGATGAAGTATTTCTATTGACCTAACTGAAGTTAACAATAGCCTGACTTTAGCACAGATTTGACAGCTTTTTCATTGTGCCTTCTTCACATGAATTTCTTCAATTTGCTGCATCTGTTTCAGAATTAATTTCAGTTTTGAGATTTGGAGCTTTATAGTCATTATATGTTCTTAGCTACAATTTAAAATAATTTTGTGCAAGAAGCCCAGCCATCAACACTTGTTCTATTAGCTATGTTCTGTTAGCCTTTTTCTTTATTATGATCCAAGATATTGTTAAGGCCTTTTATTGTTACAAATCTGTTCTGTTCTTGTATAGCTGACTCATGAAGCCTCTGACTCTTAGATCTCAAATAATTTGTAGACTTGGAAAAAGTAAGGGGAAAATGCAGCTACCAATCTATTATGAATTAGAGTATCTCTTACTGTGAGTCTCAGGTGAAGTTCTAGCCTACTATACAAGCCTTTATCCAAATAAAGGAAAAAACAGCTTTTGCTAGAAGGCTTAATGTCTATAATGGAAATTTATGAAGATTACATACAGAACGGTAGTATCCTATTCTTTAGAAAGACACATCCCATTTTTCAGTAGCACATCTGTCTTCATTCAAACATATTCTTAAGAAGTTTTGTACAAATCACTTCTGTACCTGCTGTACACCTGATGAACTAAAAATAGCTACTAGTAAAGCTGGAAAGAGAGAGAGGGGAAATAAAACAAACAACTGCAAATAGGTATTAGATTTTTTTTTTCCAAACAGCTGAACAGGATTATGCAAATAATTGCATAATAATCCTTCTTAAAAGTGCATTTACTCAAGTATATGTATTATATATATTTGGGGAATACAGGGAATATTTCTACAGCAGTACCAAAACTTCTTTCTCAGTCACTGGCATAGAGGCACCAAATTTAAAAATGAAACATTAAGAAAACTCACAGTCAGAAATTATGAGTTAAAGAAAGGTCTGGGCTTCTTTTCCCCCCCTGTCTTCTTTTTCTAGTGCTAAAATTTAAGGTTAGGATACTAGGTCTGCCTTCTTTTTGTGGTGTCTACAGCAACATAAGACTGTCTAACTTTAGTTTCCATGTGAACTGATACAACCGATACCCTTAATTTTAACTTTTGAAACTGCTATAGATTTGCTCAAACAATACCAGAGTCACTTTACAGACATTGTAATTATTAGAGTAGACAAATCAAGCATAAAACAATTAGCTCCGGCTACTAGCTTTCCAAGATTTCTGGCAGTATTTTCTACAGTCTTTATCCCAGAAATAAGAACAGACATTAATTTGCAAGTTTAATTCTAGCCACACAAGAACTATTTCATGTACTATTAAAAGACTTTCAGAGTACTTACCTTCCAACCGAAAAAAGTGCTTTACATGTGTAACTTGGTTTCCTGCTCAAGTTTTCAAGGTCATAAAGTACAATAACACCATCCGATCCACCAGATAACATGCTGAAAGTGTCAATGAAGCACAGAAGTTAAAACACTCATAACCTCAATATGCTCAATGTAATGAGAGTGTTCAACAAGACAACAAGTCCATAGTACCAAAACACAGTGAATTACTTATGTACATTTGTACCAACCAAAGTATATACTTACTATCTTCCCTCAACAGGCTCTATGTCAAGGGTGTTGATACCACTTCCATGTAATCTTTCCACATCTCTATCTTTATTTAATTCCAAACTTAAAACCCTACCCACAAAAACAAAAAAAAAAAAAAAAAAGGAAGAGAGATGAAAAACAGGAACAGAATCATTAAATGTTATTATGTAGCTCTGAACAGCTGAAACATAGTTTCATGTACCTTCAATGCACTTAGCTTGCCATTTTTTTGCAAAACTACATAATACACAGATAGAAATAGAAATAATTGTTGTTTGGAAAGCAAGGGAGAAATAAATTTGTAAAACAGGCTCAAAGAAAAAGTAAAATTGCATTTTGGTCAACATAGTAAACAAAACCTGGAATGTAATTTGAAAACACTAAGAAAAATATTAAGAAGCTTGTAATCACCACAGATATTGGCTACTTTGAAGCTTCATCATGTATCATCCTTTCAGGCTTCATCCTGCTTGGAACTACAGACACCTAGTGGACAAAGTACCAAGTTTACCAAGTTTACAGTATTTCCTTTAATGACACGAAGTTTATATGCTACATATTCTGCAATACTAAATAAAAACTAGGTGACCCCCAATGATGAAGCTTCCATGACAACATTTTCTAACCTGCAATTCTCAGCTTTTTGAATATGTTAATATTGCATAATCCAAAAAGAGATACTCTGCTTCATTAAATCATACTACCTGATATAAAATTTAGCCTTGCAACATAATCATAACTAAGTAGGTAACCAAAACACTGTGAGGAAGAGTACCCCTACTCATCTTCAGCTCAAGGAAAAAATCCTGATGTGAGAACCTTAGGCTGCTACAGGCAGGTCCCCAACATCATAGGGCCTGTAGACATGCTGTAAAAGCAGTAAATTCTTTAGGCTCTCTTAAACTATGTGAAAAATAATTACGTGAGAATTCACCTAGAATAAGAATTCTGACATACACAAGATGCCCAATTTAAAACCTTTGAGCTCCATATGGAATATCAAGAAGCAAGAAATCACCCTGTAGAAATGGGTTAAAATATATGACTTCAAAATGCAGCAATAAATAAAATCCACTTAAGATTACAGATTTTTTTATTTTAAAGTCAAAGAGTTTCAGATGGGAAATGCTAAGCAGGTAATTGTCCAAATAAGGTTAAGTCCACCAAGTGTGCTACCGTTCTTAACACTGAACGCAACATGAGAGCTGAGGGCACAGAGGGACATAACTGTGTTGTCAAAATACACCCAGAAACAACCTTCCTGAGCTACCAAAATTAATTTCAATTTTAAATGTTTGTTTTACAATTATATACAGCATCATCAAGCCATAAATCACCAAAATAGATCGAGAAGTTGTGTGAGTAATTGAACTAAGGTAGGCTTTATTCGATTTATCTTGAAATACATCTGCAAAGGAGACTGCCTAGTACTGAACAAATATCACATTATAACCTTTAGCAGGGAATATTAACAAATCCGTCTATGCTACCAGCTATTCCCACAAAAATTGTTAAGAAACTCCCTGCATCTGATTCTTCTTCAACTTGCCAAAAAGGCCGGGTTTGGGAGAAGGAAGGACGAGCAGACGAGGGCACAGGAGAATCACGAACACCTGTGCGCTCACAAGCGGAGCACAGCCGCACACGGAATGGAACCCCCTGCAGGAACCGCGAGGGCGGCAACTCCGAGGTGCAGGGAGCGAGGCACAGCAGATTGCGCTGTGCACACTCCGCCCAGAGCCGGGCTCCCCGTACACAAACACCGAGGCTACTGCGGCTCCGCGCCCCGGCCCGCGCGTACAGCGGGGCTGCGGCAGCGCGGCCCCTCACCCCGCCCCGGGCCGCGCCAGCGCGGCAGGGCGGAGCCAGGGGCTGCCGCTGCGGGGCCTCCCCGCTTAGGGACACCCGCCCCGGCCCCGGTACCTCCGGGTGCGCTCGGCCCGGCGCAGCCGCGCGGGGTCGTCCAGCCCGGCCTGGCGAGCAGCCATGAGCCCCAACATGGCGGGAGCGCCCGGCCCGCTCCGCGCCGCGCCGCCATCTTGCGGCAGGTGCGGCCGGGATTGGCTCGGGGCGGGCCGGCCCGCGCCAATGGCAAGCGGCGTTGCTGGCGCGCCCCGCCCCCGCCGGCGCTGCGCCCCGGCTGGCGCGGGGCGGCGGGGCCGTGTCCCTGTCCCGGTGTCCGTGTCCCCGTGTCCGTGTCCCCGTGTCCGTGTTCCCGTGCGATCCCGGCATGAGCCGCGCCTGGCAGGCTCTCCGCGCTCTGCGGCTGCGGTTCGTGGGCCCTGCCAAGGAGCTGGTGGGCACCGACCAGTTTGGCAACAAGTACTACCGGGTGCCCAAGCACGAGAGCCGCGCAGGTACGCGCCGGGGCGGCGGCGGGCGGGCCTGGGGCGGCCGTGCCCTGCGCCACTGTCCGCAGCCGGCGGGGCGGCTGGAAGGCGGCTAATAACTAATTATAGCGGCTGATAACAAATTATAGCGGCTGAACGGGAGCGGGAAGGAAAGTGCCGCGCATCGGGAAACACGTGCGGGTTTTTGGTGCTCTAATGCCAGAAAAACCGTAAAGCCTCTCACTGGAGGGTTTCAGAGCGCAGACGGTACTATGTGGGTAGGCAGCAATTATTTGCTCTTCTTAGTAATTCGGAGCGCTTCTGCATAAGATTGTAAAACCTAGAGTCCAAAGAAGGGCAGTGAAATTGGGGCAGGGCCTGGAGCACATGTCCTGTGAGGAGCAGCTGATAGAGCTGGGGGTGTTTATCCTGGAGAAAAGGAGGCTCCGGGGGAACACCTTGTCCCTCTACAACTGCCTGACAGAAATGGGTAGCCAGGCGTCGGCCTCCTGTCTTAGGCGACCAGTGACACGACTAGAGGAAAGAGCCTCAAGTTGCACCAGGGGAGGTTCAGGCTGGACAACAGGAAGAATTTCTCCACGGAAAGGGCTGTTAAACATTGGAACAGCCTGCCCAGGGAAGAGCTGGTGTCACCATCCCGAAAATGTTCACAAAACCACTGGACGTGGCACTTAGTTCTATGGTTGAGTTGACATGGTGGTGTTTGGTATTTGGTTGCACTGGATGGTCTCAGAGTTCTTTTCCAGCCTAACTAGTTATGTAATTATGTGAAATTAATTCTTACATATACATTTATCCCACTCCTGTAGAAAATACTTTTCTAGGTTTCTGCCTGTGTTTCAGGAGTTCAGATGCCTTTATTCTGTATGTACATGGAGAATACGAGAGTTCATATGGGAAGTTCTACTGCCGTGACTTTGTGAAAATACAGCTTGTGAAAATTCTGATTTTTTTTCCGAATATTTGTCACTGTGCTTTAGCTTGATTTGAAAAACCTTAATCACTCAGCATCAGCAGCATGACAGAACTCTGAAAGAAATAAGCATGCCTTCTGCTATCAAAGAAGAAATTTATGCGATTTTTTTAATGAAAGTGTTCAAAAGTTGCTTTTTCTGTAGTGCTACATGTATCAAAGTATTATACTGTTACAAATTTCATTTCTGTGACCTCTTCGTTTGGATACCTATTTTCTTCCTCCGTTTCTAGTTGACAGACTAACATCCACTTTCCTTACAAAATTGACTTCCTTGTGAATGTTCATTATTGTTTTAAGATACAGTGCTCCCTGACCTTTGTAGTTTGGGGTTACTTGGATGTAGGAGATTCTATTTCCCCACATACTGGTGACTCATTTCCACTGTAATTTATGCCTTTACTTCTGTAAATGGTCATCCTTGTGCTGCCAGTAAAGAAAAGATGTTTCATCTATTGCAGAGCAGGAAAGTATGCCAGTTCTCCCTCAAGCTTGTGACTGATGAGAAAAATCATTCTGATGCTAGTGAAGTGATTACAGATGGTTGCAGCCACTGCTGTGGGTGGTGGCAGCTAACTGCCTCTCACAGCACTTTTGAACAGCATCCTGTACTGTACAAACAGGATCACACCTGGCATTTGTGGGCTTTAATAATTTGGTAAAGAAGTGTAAAGATATGGGTTGCGAGGGTAATAGAGATTGAGGAAGGTCTATAGAAATTAAAATGTGCACCGAAAATTTCTGACAATTTGTTTCTAAAAGAAACTAGGAATTTAAAAGTGTTGAGAAAGCAATGCTCTCTTTTCAAGTGTTGGACAGCATTATTTATAGTACATTAGGAAGATCTGCTGCATATATAATTCGTAGCTCACCCAGTGTCCTAACCATATAGAGACCAGTGCAGGATTGGAACAACACTAGAAAGAAAACTAGTTGTAGATGAGACCAGTGAGATGTTGTGTGCCCGTTTCACTGCAAGATCACTGCAGTGCCTCTGCACCATGCTTTGCTGTCTGCCCTATGGATTCAGGGAGGACTGAGTAGGTCTATCACAGTGCCAGGCCTGATGTGCTTGATCCCTTTGTACTGTACTGGATTTTGATCCAGTATATTGCAGAGTGTACAAAAAATGAAGGTCTTGGTTTCTCTCTCTTCACTTAGACAGGGTAGGTCTGTCAGGACAGGCTGGGCTTTGTTTCAGACCAACATCTCACCCACCTTAAGCTGGAGATGAGAGTAAATAGTGTAGGCAGTGTCTGTGCCACCTTCTGCTTTGATCAAAAGCCATCTGACACCATTCTTTTGGCCTGCCCTGGTCTTTGGCTGGGGTTTGGCACAGAAATAATTCCATGTGATACAAAGGATTAATGTTTTCTTTCTGTCTGTTGTGAATTGTGCTCTTCTACATGGAGTTCAGAGTCCAAAACACTTTTGGAACCTGAAGCCTTGTCTGTAGTAGGGAAAAGTAGGAGCAGGTCATTGATGTTGAGTTTCCTTATGCCTCCATCATCTGTGATTAAGAGAGTTTGCTTCTTAAATTTAGTCTGTTTTCCAGGACTGAATATCTGAATATAGACTTTGGGGGATACAAAATGTTTATGTATATGCTGCAAGTATGGCTTTCACATTGCCACAGCACCTAATATGCTGTTATTTTTCAAAATGTTTTATAAATGAGGATTTCTTCTTAAAAAAAAGGTAAGCTATGCATTCAAAAACTACTTTGAAATCCAAATCAGCATGTGGTAAATAAAGGCAATACAGGATTAACAAAACTGCACATGCTTTGATTCAAGTCACTACAGTAGGTATAGTCTCACCAATATCCTAGTCTTGAATGTCCAGGTCAAACTCAAGGTGTAGCAACTTTACCCTGAAACCACCTTTACCTCTGTCATCATAGGAGAGTCATCTTGAGTTCCTGATTTTGCCTGTCTCTGAGTAATTAGGTTCTTTGGGATGAAGGGAATAATTGTGGAGACTAAAGAAGCATTAATGATGTGTGAATACTGATTTAACATGTGTTTTACCTTCATTCAAAATGTTCTAATGAGAATATGAGTTTGCAAGAGTATTTTAGTTCTCTGCAAAGAAAGGATTGGCCTTCAGAAGTGGAACAGAGGAAGGATGTAAAATAATGCTCTTTCAGTCTTGTTGTCTTATTTCTCTTGAAAGAGAGAAAGTGAATGTTTAAAGTCCCTAGACTATGAGAAGAAGTCATTAGATTCAGTAAAGAAATAATGGCTGGAAATAAAAAAAGAGTTAAGAAAATTTTGATTGCCAACATAAAAGGGAAAGATCCTAAAAAAGGAACAACACTGTCAACAGGAATATGGGAGAATTGAAAATTAGGGTAGTTAAGTTCCTGAAAGCATGAAACTTGAGACTAGGTACATTACTGTTTATCAAGAATTTTTATTTTCAAGTGGGAAAAAAACTATCATCTTGAAAGTCAGGTCACACCTTCAACAACATAGTAAGTAGTGGTGATTGATGACTCATTTCAGAATCTTGGACAAGTATTTCACTAACCAGAATAGACTTATCAATGTAAGTAATTTATTTTTCTTATTATATAACATATTGCCAGGCCACTGCCATAGCTTTGGTACATGAGTAATTGTTCTTACAGTAGAACATGGAGTGGTACTTAAAGTGTTCATATATTTTAAATTGAAAAACAAGTTCCTCATACAGTTTATGCATTTATTACAACCAAATATATCTTGCTGGAAATAGCTGATTCCATTTTCAATTGAAAATAATTTATAAAGACTCTTAATAAGCATTTTAAGTTTAAAAATGCAGGAAGATAAGGGTCTCTAAATACTCAAGATCTGGTATATAAATTTCTAATTAAAAGGCTGATTAATGAGCGGGTTATATTTGCACATTTTCAATATCTCCATTTTCACTCTTATGTATTGTAATGATTAAGAGTTAAAATGAGTTAAAATTAATAAAGTACCACCATATACAAATTTTTGTAAGAACAGTAAGTTATCATCAAGAAATCAGTTTATTTCAAAGATGATGTACGAGTGTTTAAAAGTGTGGCTTAAGTTTTAAGGTTCTCTTTATGGGAGCAGCAGACTCAGGTTTGACTTGATTTGGACTGTCAGCTTACCAGGAATTGCTGGAAAAAGCAGGAAGCATTCTGTATTCCATAGGTTGCACAAGCTTTGCATTGGGGGCCATATGCGGCCTAAGCTTCTGATGCTAAGAGCTAAAGTTTCTCAGTACTCTTATCAAATATCACTGAGCAATACATGTGGCATTATCAAGTTTCAGTGGTAAATTTTGTTGCAAATAATTGAATGCAAGCACTGACTTCTGTGGGAAACGTTTTCTTCATGTGAAATGCCTGCTCATATTCGCATAAGCCTGTATCTTGTGCAGTAAATTCTCAACAAACCAAACATAATGAAATAAGAATCTATATAAAGAAAAGGACTAAGTATTCAGTTGCGTTATGTATCTATAAATTGTCCTATATCTGATTGAATCCCATCTTCAGTAGAAGTATGTGCACTTTTTAATAAAAGTTAGAAAGATTTAAGGTTCTGTTGAGACTAAAGGAATCCTCCATGACAGTTTTAGTTGCTCCTTGTTTCCTGTTTTAAGTAGTAGCCTGTCACCTTCCTGTGCATCAGAAGTTTAGAGTAGAATTTCTACTTTCCTTCAAAATATTTTATAAAACACAGCTTTTTATTGAAGACTAGACTGAAACTTTCCTGTAATGTTTTATGATGAATGGCAGAGAGGGGAAGAAGCAACAAATTTCCAAAGCAAATCTTCACAGATAACAGCTGTGGTTTTCTTCTGAGTCTGAATGTTAGCTTCCTTACTAACAGGAGTGAAGTCTGAAGAAGAAACTGGTTGTGACTGTATGAAGCATTTTTAAGCAGATTATTCAGAACTGCAGATAATTGTACATCATATTACTGAAAAAAAAATAGTTTCTCAAGTTAGTTTTTCAAATGTTGGTGAAGAGCTAATAAATTTTAGTTTTACATGTCTAATGTTAAGATACTAATGAAATACAGAATTTGAATATTCAGTCATGAATAGAAAACCAAATTTTAGACAATTTAGTTCTCTTGATTATGGAAATAATTACATGGAGAAAGTGAGAGTTTGTTTTTTTTTTCCAGGTACAGACTCACACCACAGCAATACCTGTCAGTTAGAGGTTTGTCCAGGTGGTGGCAACACTGTTTCAAAAACAGAACAGCAAGTACTGCCAGCTCTCTTGAGTATTCCTTTATGGAGAGGTTTTAGAATACAGAAACAGAGTTCTAAAATAATTGTGTGTATGTGTGTTGTACAGAGGTGAGACTTGCACTGCAGACTGCTACTTTCTAGGACGGTGATTCTGGAATGACAAAATAGCTTTTCAATCTGGGTGATACATTACATAGCAAAACATTTACACTTTGAAGAGATCGTTGCAGATTATAAAAGCATTAATGTTTGAAAAACAAATATCTTTGTTTGCAGTGACATAGAATTATGAAGGTATGAAAAAGACTTCCAGGTTCATTTAGTATAACCTACGACCAAAAACCACCATGTCAATTAAACCATAGAACTAAGTGCCACGTCCAGTAGTTTTGTGAACACTTTCAGGGATGGTGACACCAGCTCTTCCCTGGGCAGGCTGTTCCAATGTTTAACAGCTCTTTCTATGGAGAAATTCTTCCTGTTGTCCAGCCTGAACCTCCCCTGGTGCAACTTAAGGCTACTTCCTTTAGTCATGGCACTACACTGACTACCCATTTCTGTCAGGCAGTTGTAGAGGGACAAGGTGTCCCCTAAGCCTCCTTTTCTCCTGGATGAACACCCTCAGCTGCTCCTCACAGGACTTGTGCTCCAGACCCTTTCCCAGCTCCATTGCCCTTCTCTGGGCTCACTCCAGCTCCTCAGTGTCTTTCCTGCAGTGAGGGCCAGAGCTGGGCACAGCACTCGAGGTGTGGCCTCACCAGTGCCCAGCACAGGGGGACAATCCCTGCCCTGGTCCTGCTGCCACACCATTGCTGATCCAGGCCAGGATGCCATTGGCCTTCTTGGCCACCTGGGCACACCCTGGATCATGTCCAGCCGCTGTCACCAGCACCCCCAGGTCTTATTCCATTAGGCAATTGCAGCCACCCTGTCCCAGCCTGTGGAGCTGCCTGGGTTTGTTGTGACCCAGGAGCAGGACCCAGCACTGGGCCTTGTTGAACCTCACACCACTGGCCTCAGCTCATGATCCAGCCTGCCCAGATCCCTCCAAGAGATAATGCTCCCACTCAGTTTGGTGTCATCTGCTAACTTACTTACAGTGTATTCAGTCTCCTCATTGAGATTATCAGTAAGGAAATTGAATGGGCCAGCCCCAGTATGGAGCCCTGGGGAACTCTACTGGTATTGAGCCATCAGCTGGATGTAACTCCATTCACCACCACTCCCTGGGCTCAGGTTTCCAGAGTTTTTAGGGAGGTAAGTGCATCTGTCCAAGTGCCACCTTTCCAGAAGATTGCCATGGGACACTGTGTTGAAGGCTTTACTGAAGTCTGAGTAGGTAACATCCACAGCCTTTCTCTCATCCACTAAGCAGTTCACCTGGTCATAAAAAGAGATCAGGTTGGTCAAGCAGGTCCTTCTCTAAACTCATGCTATCTGGACCTGATCCCCTCGTTCTCCTGGATGTGCCACATGAGAGCACTCATGATAATCTGTTCCATGTGTTTTTCTTTTAGTTGCCAGAAGCAAACTGGCAAGAGGCATGGTATGTTAATCTCTCTGACTTGAAAAACAATAAGGAATAGCAATAAGTAGTCATGCAGACAGGTAATAACTTGCATATTATTTGGATTTTGCTACAGCCAGATTTGATCTTCAGTGTGTATATATTGGTGTTAAACATAGATGCTGATCTTGTTGAATTCTGCCTGCTACTATTAACATTCGTATGCTGTACATTTGTAAGTTAATTGTGCATTTGGCTTGAAAAGCTGTTTTGATTCTTTCAGTAGAGGTGTGTGAAGAGGTAATGGTTTGAGTGGGTATCTTTTCTAGGTTTCTTTGGTTGCCAAAAAATCGGATAGTGTAAAAAAAAATTCAAAATTTCCATGTGTTAGTAACTCTCTTCTACAGTGTATAGAGAGAAAAAGGTGGTGTAGGGCTTAAAATATAGATGTTTTCAATAGGTAGAAAAATCGTAGCAGTGTTTTAATCATGGTGATTTGAACAGCCAACACCTGTAGAGCTGAGAGTAATAGTGCTGGTTGTGTTGCAAACATGATCAATAGATCAGTCAGGACTGTTGGTATGTCATCATGCCTGCTTTGTGACTAAATTCCATGCCTTTTAGTTTCATTATTCTGAAATGCAAGGAGAATTCAATTTACTTTTCTGCTTCTAAAGGAGGAAAAAATCCATTATTAGTATGCATAAAAAGAACAAATCACCTATATTTAATGTTTTAGGGTTTGAAATCATGTTGGGAAATGAAAGAACAGATTGAACAGAACAGAAGAGAATTCAAATAGCAGTAGCTATAGGTATATTTTATTCTAATATGTGTATATAATTAATTTCAGCACATTATTTACGTGAATGTGGGTAAACAAGATTATAAATATTTGCTTTGTTACAAAGCATGTATAAATACATGCTTTGTTACTTGTAATTCTGATGTGAAAATTTGCAGTGTCCATTTTTGCTGGTACCTAATTAGGTGTATCTTTTTTTAGGAATTGTTTGTTACTGTAAAATAAGAGTGCAAATAAAATTAAGCCTTTAAATAAAAGTGTTGGGGCTACCCACCAGTGCTGTCATTTTAGAAAAGAAGATAAAATGAAAAAGAGCTCACCAAAAGAGTGCAGTTGAGCAACCATGAGATTAAAAATAGCTGAGTAATGTTGGCATGCTACCCTATGGGCCACTGTAACCTTTTAAGGTTCTCCTGAAAAATAGATAAGATGGTAAAGAATTAGGTCTGGCTTCTGCTTTGTGCAATAAGTTTATTGTGCTCTATATAAATCTTTAAATTACCAAAGTTTCTGTTGCCAGGGGCTTTATAGTTTTAAGGTCGTGTTTTCCGATACAAGAACTACTTCACTTTGAGGAAAGGGAAGAATCAGTTTCCTACTCAGGCTCTGGGCACAGGGGTTGCATAGAAAGGAAGAACATTGAGAAATGAGTGTGACAGGTCAAAGGAGTGGAAATGATGAAATAGGGAGGTGAGATCTTAAATTCTAAATGTCCCTTGTTTATGGCCAGCTGTGTATGAAAAACAATGTTATTTCATCCTTCTTGAAGTGAGGGAGTGATTTAACTAGCCTCTTTCAACTAAATGAACAGGAGACACCTTCAGCAGGAATTGCAGTCAGTATGAAATCTTCAGAAGAGGTCAAAGAAGGTGGATTCTGGCAGCCTTCTGCAGGCATTGGTCAGTGCTGTAGGATCTGAAAGTGTTACTAGCTTTGGAATTGAGTACATGTGCTGATTGATATTTTGTGTCTGTAAGGGGGATACCAAACTCCAGGATGACAACAAGTTAGTGCATACTACTACATAAAGATGGAATGGAAAGATATATAGCAATATGCAGGAGGATGTCCACTGAGCAAAGCATCCACTACAGATGTTGCTGAATAAGTCACATTTCTTCAAGAAGTTTATGCAGCAGTGGGGGAAGATGTTGGAAAATTCTTTTAACTCTCACACAGTAGTATGACCCCATATTCATGATTAGTGCTTCATTTTGGACCACATAGTGCTTAGTACAAATACCAGAGGTCAGTTTTTAACAGTGGCCTTGTGTTAACTCCCTGTTGTGACTAATGAGTCATGTGACATCTAGTGCTTCATTGTTAATTTATACTAGTGATAAATATGTACTAATTGATGTCTTAGTTTTGAGAACACAGAGTACTGGAGTAGGAAATGATAAGAGAAGTGCATCATGACCTGACCACATATTTGAGATATCCTCAAGTAAAGAAGATTTTTCAGAAGATCTGGGTCCATAAAAGTAAATTTTGAGGAATGGGATGTTCCCAAATGACCACAAAAAGACCCTCAAAAAACTCATATCCAAATAAATTTGGGCTACAAGGGAATCTGTTTTGACACCTGGAACACCTTCTAACCCTTGTTCTTTGCTTTACTTTGGTGTCTGCAGAGTTTTAACTTTCACATTGACTCATTATTATTGGTTGCAATTTCATCTGCGTAACTATTTATCAATGGTATCAGGGAGCAGAATGGTCCCCCTGTTATCCAAGAGGAGGCAGTCAAGGGCTGCTGAGCTGCTGGATTCTTATAAATCCATGGGACCAGCTGGGATCCATCCCAGGGTGATGAGGGAGCTGCCAGATGAGCTCACAAAGCTGCTCTCCATCATTTACCTGCAATCCTGGCTCACTGGTGAAGTTCCAGAGGACTGGAAGCTGGCCAGTGTGACACCCATTCACAAAACGGGTGGGAAGGAGGATCCTGGCAATTATAGACCAGTTAGCCAGACTGTACCAGATAAGGTTATGGAACAGTTTATACTGAGTGTCATCACACAGAACTTACAGGATGGCCAGGGTATCAGACCCAGCCAGCATGGGTTTAGGAGGGGTATGTTGTGTTTGACCAACCTGGTCTCCTTTTATGGCCAAGAGTACCCCAATTTAGCAGTTGTAACAGGAAGATATACAATGTAATGAAGAAATGCAGATTAAAAATTGAGCACTTGGATATCATGTTTTGGTGTCTGAATTATAAGACAGCAAGACTGATAGCAGTCAACATGAAGGTTTTGCTTCAATCAGGGGAGGAATTCATCCAGGAGTATAGTTTGTATTTGATTAGTATAAAGGTGAATCATGGAGGTAAGTAAATTTACTGCTGCATTTTTAAACTTAAATCAGCTGAATATTGATACTGTTTCTCAGAATGTACAGTGTTTAAGAGAGGAATTAGAAGTCATGTCTTAATTCAGCGTCTTCAGTACAATAAATTGATACTCAGTCTCAGAGGAGACTGCTGGCTGCTTCTGCTCTTTCTCCTGTAGAGCAGACCTGCCGATCTGGAGCAGATGCATCCAGATAACAGGGTACTGAAGGAACATTTGCTCCCATAACCAGGTATGAGGAATGATGAGGAATTATTTAATTTATAAAGAAAAACAAATTGCTAGCAACTTGCTAACAGTTTTTGTTAGCAAACAATTTCTAACAGTAACAATTATGGGACGGGGGAGGCTGGACGGGGGGGGGAGGACGTAACACCCCCAAAACCTTTGGCAATTTTAAAAGACATTGCAATTAAGCATAGTAGGTGTTGTTTGCTTGATGGTCCTGCACTCTCTCCAAGTGGCACTTGCTGCTACTTTTTCAGACTACCAGAAAGACAGCCAAGCACAGCAAGTTCAGTGCTAGCCTGATTTTTTTTTTTATCTAGCAGCTTTCCTTGTTCTCTTATCAACAAGCCTTCATTTTGTATTGAAAGAAACTAAAAAACAGATAAGCTTGCTTCATGCACTAGAGCTTCATTGCTATATGAGAGTTGTGAAGGTTTGAGGCAGAGCAAGAGTACCAGGAGTCTGCAAAGAAAAATAAAACTGTTTAGAGATGCCTGAAAAGTGCTAGAGCTGATGTTTAACCATCAGACCTTATATACTTGTACTTTAGAGGTGGTGGCTTTTCCGTGTTAGCTACAGTGCTGGTTAGTGTAGTCATCACAATATTGAAACAACTAAAGGTTCAGATGGACTGGTCCTCCAGAAACGTTAAAAAAAGTTTGGTATGGTGCCAACAACCTCCAATTGTGGAATTATACCTGAATGTTTCAGATACAGTGACGCAACTTTTATAAGCAGTTGTAATGTATCTTTTCCTATTTTTAATCAGTTAGGAAATGTTTGTTAATATATGGCTTGATTATGGTCAGCATCATCTTTTTGTTTTCTTTTTTAATACATAAGGTTTTCAAAATGCAGACTTTGAATGGTTTTCCATAAGAAATAAGACAAAACTTATTCTTTTGAAGTCAATGACAGAATGTCTTATCTTCCAGAATTCCACTTTTTGCCATTTTTGCAAAATACATATTGAGAGAGTTCTGTATTTTAATGGCTAATTTAATGCATATAGTGTGTTCTGGTGTTTAAATTGTAAATACTTGATCTAGGCAATATGATAGAAATACTGAACTATAAAATTGCCAAAAAATAAACTTCTAATAGTTCAATTTTCTGCAAAATTATTTAGCTATAGTAAAATTGCCATCTATATTTATTTGTGTGATAAAATAAATCTCTGATCTAGTATTTTTGACAAAAACCAGCAATCTTCTTCCTTCTTCTGGATGCTCATATCGGCTTTCCAATATTCATTACAAGTGTTTGTGCAGCCTTGTGCTAAGTCTGTTGCTTGTCTAACCTGATTTTTTTCAGCAAGAGGAGTTACTTGGTCTGATTCATGGCACAAGCTGTGTCAAGATGTAAAAACCATCCAGGAATGAGAACAATCCCAGCTGGCTGCTTTCTGTGACTCCTCTAGTTTGAAATGCTAGTTGAACTACTAATCCAGGTAATTCTAGTAATGCTAAAGAGTCAAAGGCTACATTTTTACCTATCTGTAGAGCTTTGCAAATACTGATACTGTTTTTCTTAGTTCCCATTTGTAATACCAATAAAACGTAGCCACTGTTGTCTTATACAAAGCAAAAATCTAAATTAAACGTATGTAATGATTATAAAATAATCAAAAGAGTAGTTTTGGAAATAAATTGTGATTATTATTTTATCTGTTTGGGATTTTTTTTTTTTTTACTACTCAGAGTAATAACTGTAACTCTGTAAGTGTTTCTTCAGATCAAAATGGAGACATTTTGATTATTAAAATGATATTAAAATGCACTTTTAATATCTCAGATATTTCTGTCTGGATATTTTCTAATTTCAGGGGAAAAATTTGCTTAGTCTATCTCTGATTTAAGAACCAAGAATCAGTATCCACAAGCATTGACACTGGTTCAGTGTAATGTGCCAAAACTTCCTAGGTTGTTTCTGAAATGATTAAGTGGGTGATGACAGGTAGTTTATGAAATCACCTGGTTTTTGTGACATTTTCTTCATCTTGGATTGAAAAGATATGCTCTGTAAGCAATTTCTGAGCCAGAGCTGGAAAATGGGCAGCTCTGGATTTGTGTCTGACCCAGATATATAATAGCATGGGAAAATGTCCAAAGAAGTGGAGCCAGAGTCTGTTGTGAACCGGAAGGTGAAATGAGGTTGACTCTGTTGATTAATATGAGTTTGTAATTGATGAAAGAGAAAGATCTTATTCATCCTTTACCTTATCTTCTTCAAGCTGATAGTAGCATTCATGAGAACTGTTGCTGAGCTAGTTTAATTCAGTTGAAAAAGTTGAGCATGTGGTTCCCTGAGTTAAGAACATGGGACAAAGAAAGAAGGTGGAACCTTTGAGCTAAAAGTGGGAAGGGAGACTGGTGATGCTGGGTGGGGGAACCTAGAAGACTGTCAGGGGAACACATGCCTCCTTATATAGTGTTTCTATTGGATTACTAATGAGATTCTGAATTTTGTTTTGTCTTAGATTAAAACAAATCTCTTGTATGAGAAAGAAGTGGTAATATTTACTGAAAGAGGAAGCTTACTATCATTTGTTGCTATGATCACAAAGTTTTGGCAGGTATATTAGTGTTTTTCAGTTCTGGAAGAAATCATTTAACCCTGTCACAAGAAGAGAAGATTATCAAATTGGGTATTTTAACAAGCTTTATAGAAACTTTTGCCAACGGAATATCTACTAAAAGGTCTCTGAACAGATCCTCTACAATAGTAAAGTAATGCTTCTGAGGAGGTCCTTGTCCATTCCACACCAGACTTGCCTCTGAGAGCAGGGAGGATTTAGGGAGGCACAGTCTCCTTCAGGGCATATTCAATTTTAGACTTTTACAACAGGCACAGCATTTGCAAATGTGACTAACTCTATCCTCTAAAACAGATTATAGTTATTCTCAAAGAGGTGTAATTAATTAGTTTCTGGCGTAATTAATTGGTTAACTGACTTCTGCTACTCTGTTGCTTCTGTGCAATAAGACAGTTCAATACAGTCCATAAGCCTAATTCAACCATGTCCTTAGTTGTTCATATCTTCCCCTCTGTAAAAGAAAGTTGGCTAATCCAAATCAAAGCTAGAGGTCTTGAATGCCTAACCATACCAGCCTACCAAAATAGTTTTAATATACCAAAACTAGGAAAAAAATATGCTTGTTCTGTAACTTAGTTTTGTATATTAGATTTGGTTTAATAATATTGAAGCAGCTGGTGAGCAGGCTGTTGAAGTAAAGGAATAGGCATGTGTCACCCAAGCACCTTGGAGCCATTTACAGCTACATCTGAAAAGGAAAGAGGGCTTCAGCTAGTTACACATCCTAACCTGCCTCCTGAGTGACAGCTTGACACTCTCTTACTATTTTTTTTTTTACAAGTTGTGACTGTATCTCTGACCTTGTACCTTTAGTGAAGGGTAGTCATCTAACTATCTTGTAGTAATACATTTTTAAGTTATTTAAGTATGTAAAACATCAGGTATTTTAGTATGAATTACTATCTCATGACTCAAAAAAGGCTGTGTTGAATTTTACTATATAATTGATTAGAGTATAGGTATTGTTTAGTTGGCCATGAAAGGGAGTCACCTTATCACAACCAGTGTGGTCCTGGGGGAGTGAAAGAGTAGGGGCAAACACTCATGTTGTTCTACCTGAGGGAAAATGGAGATCTCGCAGATTCTATTTTACTGGCTCTCCAATCTAAAAGATGATCTAAGTTTTCAGCCAGGGGGCCTACTCTATCAAAATGTTACTGCTATTGTTCCTGGAATTTACCATGAAGAACTGTATGAGACTAGAGGTGCACTTTCTTGAGTTTCCCACCTTGCCACTCTTTTTGGATAAGAGGAAAGAATGAGGTGGTGAGTGAAGATGGAAACTGGCTTACAAGCATTTGTATTAGCCATTCTTTGCTAAAATTTATGAATCTGTTGTGCTGGAAAAACTGTTATGTTGAATGCTTTTTTTTTGCTTTGAAATGTTCCCAAAGACTTCTGCATCTTGAAAAAATTCATTTGAATTGTCATCAAAAGTCTTAAACAGCAAGAAGTTTAGATATAAACTTAGTTTCAGACTGCTTGCCAACATCCATATATTCTACCATGCAAACTGAATGCATTCGTAATCTGGTCTGTGGTACATGTTTACAGAATGGTGGTACTCTTTAAAAGGAGTTGTAATGGAAATGACAACACAAACTTACATTACCTCTGTGTCCCAGACTGAGGAGCAAGATGTATTCATTTGCCATCTGTATGGCAGTTGTCTTGTGTTAAATGGGCAGTTTTTTCATATCTCTTCCACAATCAATCCTCCCTCCAGGAGACATCTGCTGATAATGGACCATTGGATGTCACTGCCTGATTGATAAGAACTATAACATCCTATGTGAGATGCTCCACCCAGAGGGAGGAGCCAAGTATTCCTACCTGCATGCAGTCTTGAAATTCTGGCCCACCAGCAGTTTTTTCTGCACTGGATTTTCCAGAGGAACAGTTGCCTTTTCCACTGCCTCTTCAGAGGAAGACTGCACCCTTTTCTACAGGATCACTACTCCAACAGAACCACACCTGACAGAACCACCTCCTGACACTCCAGGGAGGACTGCAGCCACAATTCCAATTGGACTGCTACCAACACCCTGTCCAGCAGGGTGGCAGGTTGCATCCTTACTCTGTCAATGTTGTTTTGGTTTACTGCATTGTTTATTTTATATTTTCATTTTCTTCCCTAATAAAGAACTGTTATTTCTGCTCCCATATTTTTGCCTGAGAGCCCCCCTTAATTTCAAATTTATTAAAATTCTGAGAGAAGGGGTCTACATTTTTTTGATTTCAGGGGAGGCTCCCTCCCTTCCTTAACAGACACCTATCTTTCCAAACCTAGACACCCTGTTAATCAAAACAAAGGAACTGGAGATTAAAATACATCAACTTGCAGACTCTGTCCTTTTTTTAGCTGAAAGGGATTGTATTCCTTCTCAAGTGTTCTTGAATCCCTGTAGCTGTATTATCTTGGCTTAGAGCACATGAAGGAAATCATTCTCTATTAATAAGATGTGGCATAACATGAGGGAGGACTACAACTACCTAAATGTAAATGGACAATTAAGTGGAAACTGCATGAGCTGGAAGAGAATAAATTATCTGTTATAGTAGCACAGTGGAAACCAAAGACAGACTCAGTGTGATACTGAGTCCTGTTCAAATGTGTAAAGTGCAAATGTGTGTCTTCATTATAGATGGGTGAGGGAAGGAAATAAATTTTACCAGCTGTTCTATAAAATTGGTTTTGTTTTTTGTTTTTCTTCTGTTGGCAAACATACCCTGAGATCAGGTCTGACTTCAGCATCTAGCTTCTTGACTCTTTAAGTATAATAGATACATTAGATAAAATAGGCATTACTTAATAATAAAATCACTGATGCTAGATCATGTGTTCTGTATGTTATCAAGTATGAATTTATAGAGGCTTGTGGTTTAACCCCAGCCAGCCACCAAGTCCCATGCAGTGCTTGCTTCCTCCCCCATCAGCAGGATTGGGATAAGAATTGAAGGGGTAGAAGCTGAAAAAGTTGAGGAGTGAGATAAAGACTGTTAAACAGGGAAAGTGAAAGCTATATATAGCAGAAAATGAGCCATCTCAGGATAGCAGTGTAATGGTTGCTGAGAAAGGTAAGTGCTGTCACTTTAAATGTCCCCCCTCCTTGCTCCTTTTTGCCCCTGCTTTGTGTACTGAGTGTGATGTCACCTCGTCTGGAGTATCCCTTTGGTCAGCTGGGGTCACCTGTCCTGGCTGTGTCCTTCCAACCTCCTAGGCACTCCCAGTCCCCTCACCACCATGGCAGTAATTGGTGGTGAAGAAGCAGAAAATGCCTTGGCTGTGTGACCTCTGCTCAGCAACAACAACATCTCTATTTTATCAACCCTGTGTTCAGCACAAATCCTAAACACAGTGCCATGTCCAGCCACCGTAAAGAAAATTGCCTTTACACCAGCCAAAACCAGCACAAGGCTAGTAAGTGGATTATAGGCATCTTGACTCATACACTGACATTGCTCAATGTAATGCAATAGCAGTGATGATTCCTTGTCATTTTTCTGTCAGTCTCTCTTACTATCTCTTTCTCCCTTCAGGTGTTTTAAAAAAACCAAATCAAACAAAAAAGTAAGTTAGGAAATCTCAAGCATTTCACTTCCTCCTTACTGCAAATCCATTATCTGTAGATGCCTGTTTTCTATCTTCCATATTCTACCAAGTTAAAACAAAACAAAACAAAACAAACAAACAAACAAAAAAACTAAACCAAAACAAAAAAACAACCTTGAAAATAAACACCTTCTTCTGGAACTAGAAAAATAAAGAATTAAATTGGAAAAATAGTGAAGTGCCGTTGCCACTGGTGAAATGTATTTGTTTATATAGTTATTTCAATTTTTTGATTTTATAGTAGGAAAAGACATGCTGTAGAACTACTTCAAAATTTTCTGTACTGCTGAGGAAAGAACAAGAGCCATATCTACTTTTATCTTCCTGTACATTGTGGCACTATTTTTCCCATCTGTGTTGTTTAAATTTATTTTCAGATTTTTATTATACCTATGAGCCATAGCAATGTCTTGCATCTCTAGTACCTGCTTGGTCATTGAGATGGAAGGATAGCCTGTATTCAAGATGTTTAAAATTGATGCCTAAGAAGAGGTACTGTAGATAAATATGGTTAGCAATGGCTATCTTTATTAGCAAAATTACAACCCATTCATGGTGGAAATTTTATTCTTCACATCAAATAGAAGGTAAAAGGAAAATTTTGAAATTATTTTGTAGATATTTATGGAGTTCTTCCATTTAGTGAATAGAATCAAAAAATAAATTTTGCTTGGCTGACACAGACCCATATGTGATTGAAGTCCACATGTCTTAGGCTATAGAGAGAGGAGAAGGGTACAGAGGAAGCTCCTGTTGCGTAGGAGTTTGAAAACAAAGTATCCTGTAGTCCAACTAACAAGTAGAAACCTTGTGGAGGGTCTAAAGACACACTTGAGTTCCCACAGTTCCTGACTAGATAGCCAATCTTTGCAGCAGTATTACAAATTCATGAGTAGAGTGGGATACATACACCTTGACATAAGAAAATGATGTTGTTGTAGTTGTGTCTGAATGGCAGATTTAGCAGTGTAGAAAATCAGGAAGATCATACAGAAAATATCCTATGGAGGAAAAACATACACATCAGAGAGAAATCCTGAGTACCAGAAAGAAAGAAGGAGAATGATGGCATTCATCATGAATATGTGGAAAGAGGATAATAAGACCTGGTTTGGGCATGCAATTTTTTATATGAAAATTATACATGTATTTGGAGAAGCCAGTGAGAGAGAGAGAGATGGTAAGACAGATGGAGGCAGGACTAAACTGTTAGTAGAGAAGAATTTGTTGAGAAGAATTTGTTTCTATGTATAAAATGGGTGAACACTGTGATAAGAAACTTAGCAGAACTGTGGAGGGTGCTTAGCAGTAATTTGAATCAGAAAGAAATAGTAAGAGTGATTTGATTTATGTTGTGGTATCTGTACTACAAATACTTGTCTGAATGGTGTTTGTGTTGCAAAGATTGCAGTATCTCCAGAGGTGAAACACAGCAGGACAAGTAGGGATGATGTACAGGCAGTGCCATGAGGCACTTGCCCTGTAAGTACTGCAAGATAATTATTAGTTATGTGTTTCTGAGAGTAGCTGGTAGAACAATTGCTGTAAATGCAGTAGTACACTGGATCTTTTCTAGCTCATCTTGCTGATGCAATACAAAAAGCTGGAAGACAATGAACTAGCATAGACAGAAAATGCAACTGTAGTGAAAAAGTGTGTTGTGCTGTTTTTTGTTTTGTTTTGTTTTTTTAAGCAGCATTGTTGACAGACTTTATAGAGGAAATATAATGAAAAGCCAAGTAAGTAAACATTGGCAATAAGGTGAAAAGTGGAAAAGGGTTGGATCGAATCAGAAATTTTCCTCAAAATGAATAGAGTTAAAAAATAAATTGAATAATGGAATTAAAAGGACTGAAAAGTTTTAAAAAGCACTATTTGGTGTGAGCTTTAATGTTGGATGGTGGTTGATATTTGTGATTTGGTCCCTTTATAACTGATTTTGGAACCAGTAAAACAGTTCAGAGGGGGAAAATGAGCAGAAATGTATTGGCATTTGAGATTTAGAGGAATCTCATGCTGCAGTGTTTTGTTCTTTTTTTTTCCTCTACTGTCTTGGTTTGACACTAAAGGTGAACACTCCAGAATGAGTGGCTTCCATTTATAGGTTCAGCCTATAAATTCCTCTCTTTCCAATCCAATTGGTTCAACCAATTCCACCAATGAGGAATGAATATTAGTAGATACAAATGAAAAAAGTACCAGTTGACTAACAAGCAGAGCAGAAACAGTCAAGAAATAACAGTAAATAACTACCAGATACAAAATTGCTAAATTGTACAGACTCCTCCTAAGGAGTCCAGAGACACAAAATACAGTTTATTCATGACAACTACCAATACGAAATGTGGGTGTTTTCCCTCAAATTAAACCACTGTATAGTCTTTAACATTTAGTTTAAGTATTGCATAAATGTATAATGTGATATAATTATGTCAGCTCAATCTCTACTGCACTCATTATTTTTGGGATGATGCACCTCTTCTTAGAAGGCAGTATCTTTCAGTTTATTTGAACTATATTTTAAGTATTGGTCCAGTAAACAAACAATAAGAAATTCCATCTGTTCAATATGTTCAGTTGTGAAGAAGAATGTTTAATCTCTGAAGCGCATTATAATTTCTAAAACTGACAGCATAATCTGGTGGGTTTTGGGCTTTTAAAGTTTTATTTATACTAAGGCGATTCTTGGTACAGTTTTCATTCAGAAATAAGTAATATTTAAAACTGACCTATCTCAAACTGTGAGGGTTTTTTCTGTCACTTCTGTGGCCCTGCAGAGGCCACACAAATTATGATTAGTATGCAGTATTCACTATTATTAATTCTTTCTTTTTCACCTACCTCCCCCTAATATCCTCAAGCTGTGAAAAGTATAGCAATCACTGTGCATAATTTTATATAATTCACAAGTAGCAATAACATTTTACCCCTTTTGACTACCCAGTTCATTTGTAGCCAGCAAATTTCTGAATCCGTTTCTGAACATATGCCGCATGCACATGCCTCTTTTTCTCAAGGTAGTTTCCCAAGGTTTGTTCTATAGTTTGCCTTCTGTTGTGCTGAAAGAGTTTGCAGATGATGAAGGCAATATTTCTGTGAACTTGGAAATTTTTGTGTTCTTAGATGTCAGTTTGTAATTTACTCAGTATTGCTTTATTTTGTGTCTTTTCAATAGGCATTCAGATTTATTTTTTAAGAGTTATTGGCAGACTGAAACTTCTGTGTTACTGTAAAGTTTACAAGTAGGTTAAATCATCAGTATTTAATACTTTAAATTGTTAGTGTTTTAAAATAATGATGTTTTCATGAAATCATATGTAATAGAAGACCTCATAACTGCTTGTGAAATTGAAACAGTTTATAGGAGGTAATTTCTAGGCAGGAGTGGATAGACGCCTGAATAAGATGGTAAACTCTTGGACTGACATTGGCATAATGGGGTTCTGATGCATTTTTTAAGTGAACAGGCATGGATGCAGAGATTCTGAGGTGTTTCTGTAAAATACTGAGCCATATCTGTGCAATGGGGTTCAAGAATGTGTTGGCTCTGGATTTGGATCTGTAAGTATATATGTCTACCCATTTTATCTACTTGGACTAAAATTATTTCAATTAGACCAACTGAACTGGGGAGAAAAGAGAGGATTACAAGAAAGATTGAGCTGACTAAAAAAATTATGACATTGCTGATTAGGAAGATATACAGCATAAAGAAGTTGGCCAAAAGAGTTGGCTCAAAAGAAAAGATGCTATTGGATGCATGTGAAGATTTGTGTAAATATGATGAGTAAAAAATTGCTGAAGATGAATGAAGACTGAAACAAAGTACTCAATTATAGGTAGAGAAAAAGAACCTGTAAAATGGAAGACAGAATGCAAAATATGTTTAATGTGGACAGTAGAAGTATTACTCATTAGAATATTTTTTAAAGTATGATAAAGACCTAACAAATACCATGTCTGCAGCTGAAAAACAACAAAATAGTGGACTAAAAGGAAAGTGATTGGTAATTTCTTCAGTATAGTAAGTGTTTAGGTAGCATAAGTAATAGATATTTCATATGTGCTAAAGAAAATAGGTGAAAAAAATTGTTAGAAGACAAATTCCCTGATGGTTGTGTTGTATATGATATTGGATTAGTCTGATAGATACTACCCTGTATCATAAACAGGACTTCCACTGTTTGCCTTCAGAAAAAAGGTGGATCCCCTATGCTCACCTCTTTTTTTCTCCAAAGGTGTAGAATGCCCTGAATGGGAGAATCCAGTTAAAGTCCACACTCATTGTCCTTTTCAGTGCTCTCCTTTCAATACTTTCTCTGTAGGACAGTACACTGAACTTGCTATTTGTGACACAGGCTACAAGCGAAATTAAACTCAGAGACTCTTGAACATCTCTGTCTGTATTGTTGACTGCTGAATTCTGTAAGAATAATGTGTGTGGGGGAGGGAAGTTCGTGTAGTGGAGGTGCAATGTCATAGGAAACAACTGTGAAACAGTTTTTTGATGGTAGCTGGTTAGTTGTGTTTTTTCCCTTTGTCAAGAGAAAATAAGCAAATAAAGCAGTTTGATCTAATCTTTGAATAAGTGAAAGAAAGACATTAAAAGTTGTGCTAGTTTTAGTGGGGACTAGGAATGCAGCTGTAAATATTAATGAACATGGAAGGGCTAGGAATTGATGGCAGATGCCTAAAAATTGTTTAGTGATTATATTTTTCCTTTTACATCAAGATTTAGAGAGCTCTTATATTGTATGCACAGCCTCTTTAGGATCTTTGGTGATTCTAAATTCTTTTTGTTGATCATCTCATTGATGGAAAACATTTGAAAATTACACTTAATGTATAGAATAACAGAAAAAGGATAATGTTTGCTTGATTATGCATTAATTAGCATGACATCACTCCAGATGAGGCTTTTGAGGCTATCCCATATAGTGATACTGGAGATCACTGAGCAACATGAATATTCTTACAGTTTTGCTAATGGTTCAGAGATCTGGAACACAAGCATTTCTGCAAACCTGCATGCAGATTTCTATTATACTGAGAAATTTTTTTGGCGAGGCTGGATATCAACTGTGTTTCCTTTTAAAAGAAAAACCTTATGTGTATTAGGGATGATGCAGTGTTATTATAGATGCCATTATCTAAGCAATGCTTACAGAATTCTAGCAATTAATCAGGTTTTGCCTGAGTGATAAGCTAACATTTCCATTAACTTTTTAATTTTTCTGGGACTTTACTGGGTTAATATGACAATTTTTCTCCAGGGATCCATCAGCTGATGGAAGTACTGTGATTCTGTTTCCTTCTCTCTCAATGGTAACAACTGTATTGTTTCATTTTCTCTTCTTGCTGGTGTCCGTGTGCTTTTCCCCAGGCTTTTCCAGAGAGAATTTAGTTACAAGGTTACGGCACTGGACAGCTGGCCACTGTTACAGTATTCTTAGTGTATCATATCCCTGCTTCCTTGCTAAAGAGGCATAAACTGTGGGTTTTCTTTTAAGTAGCTTTGTGCGGCTTATTAACACTGTTTTCAGTTTTCATTTACTTCCCTAAGTTTTTAATTACTTCGGTGTTTTCAGTTTTGGTAGGATACCTAGAGGTTAGCAAACCTGACTCCACACATAAACTGGAAAATTCTACACTTTCATGAATTCAATGGAAGTTTAATCAGTTTTCTTTGGAAGTACTTCAACACCCTGCACTTTAATAAGGTGTCATGGCCTAGAACATGGAAGATAAGGATAAAATATAAGTCATTTTTTTGTGAAATGGTGAAGTTTTGAAATAATACAAAATAAATTTAAATCCCAAAGAGGCCAGCTATTATACAACGATTGATCCAGTTAGGAAGGATTTGTTCCTGTGCTTTGAAATTATTACAAGCTCTTAAAAGCAGTACTCTAAATATTTTGAGAAATAGAACTAGATTGTCTTGTTATGCCTATCTTCCATTCTGGTAGGCTCCACAGATAAAAATAACCAAACAATATTCAAGAATCTATTATAATGAAAGCTATTATAATACATTCAGTAATTACCAGTCTTGGTACCTACCTGAGCAGAATTTATAGCTAAAACTTGTGACTGGAAACCATGTGGGACAGAACATCTTCTTCACTATATAAAATTACTTGTATTAGAGGAGAGATTGGTGTGTGTCTTTGTTTTGCTGTTAAAGCTAATAATTACGACAGTTAAAAGTGAAAGTATAAAGATTATTTGATCTGGATGATATAACTCAATGAAACGAAATCAGAGTTCTGTCAAAATAATATTTTCAGCAAAGTTGAGGGGTGTTTTTGTCATGCTGAACAGGAAACATGCTAAGAATAGAAAATTTATAAGGGTCAGTTTAATAAATGTAGGAAGCCCAGTAATTTTCCTCTGAGCCACATGTCCCTCTGACCTACCCATTTGCCAGAGCATAAGATTTCACCTAACTATTGCAAATCCCTATCCAGCTGCATATCAGCATTCTTTCCTTAGATGTTTTTCGGAGACTAACCTTATTTTTGACAGACTAGTGCTCTTACATATTTCTTGGTTTCTAAATCAGTGAACTATACTGAAGTTTAAGAAACCAGTGAGGGAGAGTGTATAGGTCAGTTTTGAGGGTTTGGAATTGTGATCAACTCTCAGGTCCCTCCAGTTCACATTAACCAGAATGTAGGGCAAGGAATGGGGAATGGCACAGATGAAGTAATGATGTACTGATAAAAGAAGTAGAAATGATAAAGTGATAAAACTGTAGTATATTGAAAGTCTTTTGCATTGAGTTACTATGTAGCTCACTTTTAGGTTTCTTTCCTCATTCTTATAATGAACTGAAAGTTTGGTGTATACAAAAGAAGATGCCGTTTTGAATTTTCTCTAAACTGAAAGACAGTCTTGTGTTTTAGAATGTGGTATTTGTATGGAAACATTCAATACAGTGTCATTCTTTTCAGTGATGGTGAAGTGCAGTTCATTAAATCCTTATCCCCAGAGAGGAAAAAATAAATAGAAAGTCAGTTAGTTCTCAACTACATGAATAGATAAATCATCAATAGTGAATTTTTTTTGTGGATATTTCTTACTTCCTTTGTATATAATAAACAGACTAATTAGTTTGCTTAAGTGGTATTGTTTTATATATTTAATGTCAATTTGTAAAGAAGAGATAAATATTTGAAGCAAAATGTTTGAACTGCTATAATACACTTGGTAAGCTATGGGTGCCTCCTAAGCTACTACAAGAAACAGTAATTGAATGAGAAACTTTATTTTGTTGTTTTATTCAGAAAACAGTAAACAGTTTGAAACTTTACTAAAGTTTTGATTTTTGTAATTTATGCATCTATTTTCTGTTTTCCTTCAACATTTAATGTAAATTGGGACTTATAAAAACAAACTATCTCTATGAACTATTTTGGCACCACAGGAAATTCTTTAAGTTCTATTGGAGCTACTTTCTGGGGGTTTATCACTGCAAAATACTATAAAATTAATAGCAGGTTCAAATAACTGATTTGAGAGTATTTGGAGTGTTTTGAAGGCCTTTCTATTTTTCTTCTAAAAAGAACAAATGGGATTTAATTTTTTATGTAAAATTAAAAAAAAAATAGATAAATTTTTGTGCGTTATTTTTAACCCTTTCAGTGTCAGAGTTGAGATAATGAAGGGGAAAATTACTTGTCTCAGTCTGGCAGGCACTATATCTGGGCTGGCTCTATTTTAGTGCAGCTCAAATTCTAACATGGGAAAATTGCAGAAATTTACAATTCAAAGTGTGTTTTGTCAGGGAGAAATCATGGATTGTTTTGACACTTCAGCATGAAGATGGACGTCTCATGAAATTTGCAGCTGCTGATTGAATTTATATTTCCATAAAGGCCATCAACAATAGCAGCCTGCAGGGGAAGTGGGAGGAAAAATGACAAAACTTGTGAGGCTAGCATTTTTAACTCTGTCCTGTAGTAACAAATTACTTGTAATAAGGTTCTATACTGACCATGATTAAAGAGAAATATAGGCAGGCAGAAAGGAAAGATTTTTCAGTTTAACTGATTTAAACTAAAAATGTCTGAATTTTGCTCTTTTAATATACATGCAATCATCTGTACAGTATGCAAAATGCAGCTGTAAATCAGAAGTGTCCTTACACTGAAAGATAAGACTCTTACCAATAATTACAGAAGATTTATTATACATGTAATTTGATTACATGTATATATAAATTCCCAGGGTATAATATAAATTCCCAGGATACCAAATGAACTGTATTGAAATATACTAAAATAGATTATCTTTTTAGGGGTGCAAATCTCATCTCATCTGTGGCATGCTCCTTCTCATTCATACACAGACAGGGGAGAATGTGTAAGATTTGGATTTATTTGTCTGAGTAACAAGTCTCATAATGTTCATCATTTACAAAAAAAAATATGTAGTCAGAAAAAAAAGAAATTCAGATTATCAAAACAATTAGTAAGAAATGCCATTGAGACAAATACTATGATAGAATATAACAAATGTTATCTTCTTTGGTTACAGTATTTTGTATATTTCGTTCCCTTTCTGTTTTTATGGAAGAAAGAGGGCAGGAGAAGAAAAAGGTCAAATATTTCTGAAGTTCTTATTTTGTAATAGAAGCAGCTAAGCACTATAGTTGTCAATCCATTGACAACTTTGTTTCTGAATATCTGTCCATCTTAAGACAGTGGAACAGTTCAGTGTTGAGATGTTTTCTATAATCTCGATGTTAGAGATTTCTGCCTGTAGCTCTCAAAGCACTGCAAGGCAGCTACACACACCAAGCTGTGTCCAGAAGTCTTTTCCTCATAGTTTGTAGTCTGCATTGGTGCCATCCTTTGCTGCTGTTCAGGAAGGTTGACAAATATGAGTTTTGAGGTTAGTAGGCACTCAAATGTTGCAGAAACTAGAAAGGGAGTTCTCCATAGCTGGACAATGCAGAGTTTAGTATGGTGAGATACAAGTCATGTGTTTTTTATATTTAAGAACTAAAGTGCTTGTGTGACATCTTATTGCAAAGATCTTAGCTGCTCACCCCAAAGAATGAGTTAGAATGCTAATTAGGTTAATTAAGCAATTTTGCAATAACGAAAATCTCTGTGTCTTTATTTTTGCGAGTTTGTATTTTAGAGCTTAAACTGATAAAGCATAATTCAGTAACTATTTTTAATTTTACTACCAGTAGGTTTAGGAACCTACTAGTCTTTAATGGAACAAGAAATGAAATTGTTTGGTTACAGAGTTTATGAGTATTCAGAGCTTGGGGTTTTGGTGGCTGTAAACTCTGCATGTCAAATACTTGTATTACAGTGAAGCTATACAATTTTAAAGGTCGCCATCCAAAAATGGTCATTCTTCTTTTCTTTCTCTGGCATCAGAGTAAATGCTTTCACATAGAAATTTCTGTATAAACTTATTGTCAGGCTATTGCACCTAGTTGCACCTGGTGCAATACTCTTAAATTAATGAGTACTCAAATAGGTATTTAATGATTAGGTACCTATCTACATACTGTGAAAGCACATAAACCTCAGTTTTTTCTCTTTAGTCTACAATTTAGTTAAGCTGGGACTGTGGAACTAGAACAGGGAAAACTGTCAATTCTATGTTGCTTTTCATGTGTGTATTTGCTCATTCTAACTTGAAAAGAGACCACACAAAATCTGAGAGTTGAGTAGAAAAATAAAATAATGGGTTGACTCAGATGTAAAAAGCTTCAACTTACAGTTAGTCTGTGTTCTCAGCTGTTGCACTTTAAGTCTTTTTCTGCTCAAATTTGGTTTGAAAGAAGATCAGGTATTGCTGCAATTCCTTGGATACATGAAGGCTTTTTTTAATTTCTTCACCACCTACACCACTCTGAGCCCATTAAAATCAGCAAAATGATGGTTTTTTTTCCTCCAGATCAGTGTTACTGGCAAGTATCTTAAAAATAATGGGTTCATGCACAGAGGCCAGCTTAAAGAAACAAACTTTTGAAGAGAGCTTTGAAAGTAATCTCACAGTGTAAAGCTAGAGGGTAATAAAAAAACCACCCCAACAACCTGTTGAATGCTAAATTATTTTACATTACTATTAATCAACTAAAATATTGCTTACCAGTGTGTGTTGTTTAACATTGTTTACAAAAATACCTTTGTAATACTTGTTTATCTTAGATGTCTAACCAAATAAACTAAACATTCTTTATTTTTGTGTAAATGTAGGATGACATTTTGTAGAAAAAAGAAGAACATTTAGGGTTCTTTAAATGTTTGTAGGATATGCATATACATGATGTGGGTAATGTATCTCAAGGACTTTAGCTAACTTTTCTTCAGAAATTTGACTATTGGGTTGACTGTGGCTGAAACAGGTGAGTGTTCTTTCCTAACCTCCACAATGAAAAGTGAACACAGTAAAATAGTACTACCAGTATTCTTTAATCCTTCAAGTGCAGTATATTATTAGCTGTAATTTTGTTCAGACCCTGTATAAGACTGAATTTTCTCTGCAAGTCTCACACCTGTAATCCTTTTGTAAAATTTATTAAAATATAGTAACCCCCAAAAGAAGTATTAGTACCTGAGAATGTATGTGCAGCTATTTGTAATAACTCTATTTATTCTGGAAAAAGTGAAGATGGTAAATGAATTTTTGCAAAAGATTCATTGAAAATTCATTTCTAATTGAAATGTAATGAATCATCCAAACCAGTCCATAACACTTCTGTGTTGGTCCTACTGCAGAATGGATGTTTTTCACAGCTGTGACTTTTTAAAAATTTTATTTTCAACTCATACCCTTGCTTTCATTTACATATTTCGCTTCCCTGTATCATTGCCTTTTTATCTCCCTGCATTATGTTTTTATTTATATGAATACAAGTTATTGTGCACTTTCCATCTGCTTGCTAAATTCCCTTTATACATGCTAAGTTCCCATTTTAAGCCATTTTCCATACATTTACAGAATAAATTAAGCACCTCGTTCTTGGATTTATTCACATTTTGACAGTAATTGGTAGAAAAGTGCTTCTTGAATCTGATAGACCAAAAGAAAACGAAAGAACAGTTGGGAGAAAGCTTCTCTGTGGCAGACCACTGAGCTTCCATCAGCTGTCCAAGGAACTGTCATTTGTACTAGTATCATTTGCACTTGTGTCCAAAAGAATGTAATGTTGCATAATTCTAGTAGGCGTATTGTGGACTTATTTACAAAACAGTGTTTGTTTTTAAATACATAGGCTTCACAATGAGGAGGAATACATAAGGCTTTTCAGTGAGTCGGGAGTGGGAGCTGATGGCGCTGCATCCTGCAGGCCCTGTACCCAGGTGCTACAATTTCGGAGAAGGATTTGTCTGTCCCTTGAAGGAAATTGTTTCTCGAACAAATGTTGCTTAATTTAACTGCCACAGTCTAAGATACAGCAGGTTTTCAAAACATAAGATTTGTGTGAACATACATGAACTCCATGGGCACTGATCCCAGAGGCAATCCTTTGGGGAAGTGAAAAGGGACTGTGATGTTTGTAGTGTATGTCAGTCTTTTTCTTTGACAGTACATATTCCCAAATATTGAAGCAATTTCCCTGCCTTCAAACTTTCAGTAGAAATCTGAGGTAAAACATGTCTTCCTTTGGGAAGAAATTAGTACTTGCAGACAACTCTGGAAAGCTAAATGTATTGCTGTTAAAATGCAAATATAAGTAGCAAAATTGAAACACAATTCTTGACAGTGAGTGCCTGGTACTTACAGTTTTTGTGGACTTGCTGAGTCAGCACTTAACAAGTTTAATAGCACTTGATCCTGCATTGCTGTAAAACTAGAAATCACTGATCTGGTTCATTTCAGGTTAATGGAAATAAGAACAATTGAATATCTGTGGCCTTGCTGGATATTAAAAGTTGAAATGTGTTTCTTTTATGATTTTATAAAGCATAAAGCATTTTAGATAATTTCAAGTGTGTTATTTATTGGAAAAAATGTAACTAAATCTTTAAGTGATAGATGTTAGATGCAAATATTTAATTTTTTGTATTTAAGGATACTGTATTTAATGTATGAATTATTATTGTAATGAACTGTTGGAAGTTATTCATTTGTCACTAAGCAAAAGTTAATTAACCTCACAAAAATCTAAATTTGGAAAAAAAACATAATTCTTTGGGGAAAAAGACATTATTTTAAAATATTTATGTCGTTCCTAAGGTAAAGATAATTATTGCAGAAACGCTGGAAATATGACACGAGGAAACATAAACACAGTCATCAGTGAACAAGACTCCCTCAGCTAAAGATAAGTGCAAAGAAAAGATAGTGGCTTTCACAAACTAATACTCACCTTTAAAAGGTTTTTTTTTAATAACAAACTTTTTTCCCTTCTTCAGTGGAGTGAAAACTCTTGATCCTGTTCTGACAGTGATGGGCTGCTCCTGCAGCCTATAGATAGTAAATCAATGTTTGTTACTTCTAGAGAAGTAGTTCTTCCTTTACTTGGTATTAAGAACTGCTCATAGTTAGTTGCTTTGGTAATTTAAGTACTGCTTCACATTTAGCAAATCTACAGTTTATTTGGTAGTTACCAAACAGGAAAGAATGGTTGACCTGTTCCTTGAGTTTTGTAAGATATTGCTGAGAAAAATTTTAGAAAACTTTGTTTTGAGTAGGTGAGGTTTATGTTGGATTGTTGACAAGGAAATAATAGGCTGTTAGTGAATGAAATACAATATAATCTCTTCAAAGTACGTAGCACTTCAGTAAAAAGGTATGCTTTAGAAATGTGTCTCTCATCATGAAGTTTAGAGCACTGCTGTGCAAACTGGAATTTAGGCCATTTGCTTTAAATTCACAAAGGCCCCAAGTTCCACCTGTGCATAAAAAAAAATCTTAGTGGAGTGTTTCTTCCATGGACTCTTAGCAAGTAGATGTTGCAAATCAACAAGCCAGAAGAGTCATGGTCCTGAGTTCATGTCTGATGTTCATTCAGTTTAAATGGGTATTGTTACTTTCACGTTATAGTGTGTGAGAGGAAGATCATATTTCCATCTGCTGACTGCAGAACATGCTGATATTTTATATCTAACAGGGGATCTTGTCCAGGTAGCTCAGTTCAGGTACCAGAAACATCCAGTTCCCTCTTCCTGGTCCCGTTTCTGCTTTCACTCATTATGTGTGCCATAGTTTCTTTAGCTGTACACATTGTGTAAACTTGTTTGAGGATTAACAGGAAATATTTTTCAAATAATGCTTTTGTAAACAGTGAAAATCAAACTAGGACTCCTTAAGATCTTCAGAATAGTGTGTTGTGGAAAAAATGACGGGAGACAAGTCCATTCTATAATGTCAACAAGTCTCAGTTTATTTCAAGCACACATGTACAGTTATACCCGTTATAATGAAGCTCATGCATATTGCAAAATTTAAGCTCATCATTGGTGTATGAAAAACAGGTCAACCCCGCCTTTGGAGCTTTCTAAGCTTGCTTTGTTTTCCCTTACATTTATCTTTTTGCTGAACATTCTACTGTTGGGAACCAGCTTAGCCAAGGACATAAGATATTATTGCTACATCTGCTATTGCTGCACTGTGCAATTTTCAGCTACTGCTTCACTAACTGCACGTAGTCATGTCCTTTCTCACGAAGCCATTCATTCACAAAACTCTCCATAGTGTGTATACTTTTTTTTTTTTTTTTTTTAGAAATTTGTGTTGATAGTAATAATTTGCTTATAGAACACCACAATTTTGGGATTCATTATTTATTTTCATGTGAAAGATTCCTCAATGGCTTTTTTCTAATGTAAATACATATATATAATATTTAATGATTGCTGTGGATTAACTAGGATATTTTGCCCATAGAAAGACTCTTCCTTATAAATTACTGAAAAATTTACATCTTAATTTTATAACATCTTTGTATATCTACTGTTAACCATGGGTTTTTTTGTGAAAATATAACCTGGTATCTGGGCTCCTTAGTGTATGGATAAGACTAGAAATTTAGAAACTGCTTCATTATGCCATTATGCCATACTCCTTTACGTTTCACTGAGTATTTCCTTTGCTGGCTTTGACTATCCCCTTCTTATGCTAGCAGGTCACAAAACTTCTACAAAATACTTTTGTTTTGGGGCTTTTATACAAATTCACTTCAGTCCTGAACCACAGTCCTGAACCATTGATTTTTCAATAGACTGGGACTGAAAGGTTTCGATAAAATATGTGAAGTGAGAAAATAGATGTATGTAACATGTGTATACTCTATAAGTTGCTGAAAGATCTGTCAATTACATAGTCTTCTTGGCCCTTTTGCTGGCTTGAAAACTTGTGCAAATCTTGGCTACTTTGGTGTTGAGTGTAAATGATGTTGTGTCTGTTATTCTATGTTACTATTCTGTACATCTGCAAATTCTTTCTGAAGTGATCTGCTATTTTTTTAAGATGCAATTGGATATATTGTGTTATGATATAATCCCAGCTTGAAGCATTAATGGTTCTTCAGTGTTTCTAACATCCAGTGGTCCCATGAGAATGAGGTTAAAGTTAAAACTGTTCTTATGGTGCTATTTTTAATTGCTTCATATGTATGCTCTTACAAATGAAGTTTCTTGCATTGCTGTAGCAAAGACCCAAGTATTTGTTTGAAAATATGGGGATGAATTAATAGAAAGCAAAACAGTCAATGAAGCCAATCTTTAGTATGAAAAACACTCCCTAAACTGTAAAATGTTTTAATTACATCTAAAGAGGTCTCAGTGCAATCTTCCCTACAAAAGCCTATGTAAATTATTTTTCAGTGGTGGTCTGCCAAAAAAAGCCTAGGGGACGAGGCAAATCAGACAGTTGAAGTCAATTAGTGTCATGTGTGCATCACAAATGCAGAGAGGCTTAAAAAGCCACCAGCAGTACTCAAAATAACACATTTGGGAAATAATTTGAGTTTGTCTCCACGGTATGATTTGACTATGAGATCTGGCAGATGAGTTTTTATGAGAGTTTTATGAAAGCTTTCAGCAGAATAAGATGTGGAATATTTTGTTTAATAATACCAGTCACAAATTGTGGTGGCAGTTAGAAAAAAAAATGGTTCTTCGCTACTCTTTCTAATAGTGATTTATTCAGATGGTGTAATACTCAAACTATAGACAGTTTTTTAAAAGGTTCTGTTCTAACAGTAAAGTCTAATAACTTTGTAAGATTGGAGAAGAGTGTTTTTTCTTCTGACACTTGTATAGGATTAGATAGTTTTATTAGATACCTCTTCAGCTTTTCTGGAAATCTTATGCATGGGAAGAAAGTATTTTTGTAGTTTTGTTTTGCTTTGTAGATGAACAGTGTAAGAAATTAAATCATCCATTGTTGAAAAAAAAAATTGTGTTACAGCTAGGTAGGAACTATAATTTCATGAGCTTATAGTAATTTTATATTTATAAAACAGTATCAATCATATAACTTCCAACACTGATTAAAAAGATTTAAATTTGAAGATGAAGGCATTCTACACAGTTGTCTTTTCCTGATGGCATATCTTGAAAAAATAAAATGTTGCATTGCTTAAAAATAAAATATAAAGCTACAGAAAAATCTTAGAAAAGGAATTACACATTATATACAAGTTATTTTACTGTATTAAATACTTAATAATGAATAATAGTGTTGAGTTTAGTTATTAATGATTCCAAGTCCCAACTGGTATCAGTTTTAAAATAACTTCAGTTGAAATACTTGTTGAAAACACACTGAAAGAATGAACTGCATTAATCACTTCATTATGAAATAAAATATTTTATGCAGATATACTTAGTGTTTCCTCAAAATGTCAAATTTCTCTGTATCAGCACCCCAGGAAGAGAAGAAGCTGGTAGAAAGAGCCTAGGGAATACTGTTCAGTTTTTCCCCATGGGGGAAGGGAACCTTGCATATATTTCCAGTACCTGCTAATTTAAAAAACAAATTAAAATGCTCTTTTTCCATATAGTAGCATAATAGATGATAGTCAATCTGCTGTGTACCACCTTACAGTTCGAAGTTTTTAATTCTTCTTCGGCAATAATAGAATCAAAATGTGGGATATAGATTCAGGTTCCCCACACTGTCTCCCCTTTCAATATACTGAGTGTTCCCTATCAGATTCCTACCTTCTGGTTTTTGGGTTTTAACAAAGAAAATATATAGTTTATAGACAGCTGTGAAAAATCTCACAAGCACAAGGCAGATGCCAGTGATTGGAGATGATGTGGCCTGATGGCTTTGCAGACCTAACCAGTGAACTTGAGTGCTGTTTTTCATCATCAATAATACAAGTCAGCTTCAAAATAAAACATGCAAGCTTTTCTTGAAGTTACTGAAATATAATGTTTCAAACAGATATCTAGATGATAATAATTTTCCCGGTATTTTAATCTTTTTTTTCATCCTGTATGCCATTACACTCACATGAATAAATACAGTTCTTTCAAAATTATAAAGCAATCGGCAATTATAAATGTATATAGAAATACATAATATAAAATACCTATTATATAAAAACATATAAGTATAGTTAAATATTTAATATTATATGTATAGAGCTATATAAAATTATATATAAAATACATAATATAAATAAATCTATTTTTCTTTTTTATTTTCTGATTTAGGGCAGATTATACCAGAAAGAAGATTTGTAGAAGCAGTAAATCGTGAAGCATATCAGTATCAAATTGGTGACTTTCCAGCAGAATGGGAAGGTAAATATTTTGGTTTTATTTCAAGATAATTTTGCCATTGAATGTAGGTTCTGTGTTTTTAATGGAAAGCCTGACTGTGTGAACAAGTCATTTTTATCTTTCATTTTATTTAAGGAAGGCTTTTATTTAACTGCATAACTGTTGCCTTCAGATGAGAAGGCAAGGCGACCTGCTTTCAAGGGACAGCACGGCAGCTCGGCCTCGCCCAGGCCACTCGGGCCACAGACATACACAGACACCAACGAGCTGGATGGTCAAAGGGCGTTTATTATCTTATCTCATGGGGTTAAATAGTCAAAGGGGACTTTGCTACGTCAAAGGAAGAAGGTAGGGTCTCTAGGATAGTAAGGAGTGAAAAACTTGCTTTCCGTCACATCCCAAAATCTTCCGTTCGCCTGTTCCTATCTACCACACATAACAATATGAATTCTTAAAGTTACCTCTTTAAAAATAGGATAAATTTTGTTTGTGAAGTGAGTACTTAATGAAAGTAAAGCCTATCTGGAAATCATTTATTCCTATTAAATGTGAAAATATTTGTGCCTGTGGAGGATCTGATTGAATAACCAGCATGAAGTGCATTAAATAACACAAAACTTCCTTATTATTCCTTTACTGCAGTGTTAATATGTAGGTCAATTGACCTACATATTGGTGTCACCAGTGATAGGACTGCTTTTTTTATGGTGGATTTGGTTTCCTATACTTTCCCTTGTGCAATCTAGTAAAGAGTTGGAGAACCTGTTTAATAAGTAAACATTTTGTCCAACTGCTACTGATTAAATTCTTGTCAGAAAATCTGTGATATAATAAACATTTCAGGAAAGTTAGCACATTTGCTTAGGATTAGCTGATCAGCTCTTGGAAAAGAGAGAAACAAGAGGAATATATGCTGGCCTCTGAGGATGTTAGGTGCTTGAGCCAAGTGTGTGGTCAAATGTGGCTTAAAATTCAGGACTCTGCAGCATAAGCAAGGTAATCCCTGAAATAGTATACAGAAGCTACCCATTACTCAACATACTTTTGGGAGAGAAAAATTCCTAGGCATCTCCGAGAAGTTGCTAGGTATAAAGCAAACAGATTTTAAGCAGTATGTATTTAAACTCTGGAATTCCTCGTCGCTGACTATTCTGCTTGCTGAAAGTTTGCATGAGTTCAGTAAGAGGTTAAAAGTATTAGTGGAAGAAAAATTGGTCTTATACACAGATATTACTGTGGTTTAATTTGTCAATGAGCTGCAAAGGAACTGAGTCTAGAACAAATTGAATAAATGTCTTAGTATACTTGCTTTACCTCATTTTCTTTCCTTTATGCTTGATGCTCTTCTTTGAGGGAGATGATACTGAACAAAGAGAAAACTTCAGGCCCATTATATCCCTTCATGGCATCAGTAGAGAAACCGAAAACATTCTTATCTTGTTTTTTATCATTGTCATTATACTATGTCCTAGGATTTTTGCTGTGATCAACTGAGGCTAGTAGTAAGAGCAAAAAGCTCTGAAAGTTGTTTCAACACTATTCAGCAGTGTTTGCCATCTCTGGTGAAACCACAGTGTCAACAGTTTCTGTCTTCTGCTGCAGTACCCACAGGGGGTTGGCAAGTCTCACTCTAGTTGTTTCTGGGTCTTTGTCACTTCAAGAAAGCCATCTTCTGAAGGAGAGCAGCAATCTGATAGGCTTGTCCTAACAAAATCATCTGGTGCTTGAATGCTATTTATCCAACTTTCTGAAGGTCTTTTTCCTCATCCAGAAGTTCTCTGGCTATCAATTAGAGCTCATCTTAGTTCTCTGTGACTATCATGCAAACACTGCACTACAGACACCAAGAAGCATATATGAAGCTTCAAGTAACTCTGCTCTCCTGTGAAGGAATTCTCATCCATGACAATTCAGTAGTCTCTGTCTGCACTTGTCTGGAATTAACAGGAACACAACATGGACAGTCAGACTGTCTCAGATGGGTGTGGGCTAATTATCCTTTCGCAAATGGTCTTAAACTGCAGTGTTCAACCAAATTGCTATACAAACCCATTTCTTCATGGTGTTGGGATCTGTATAAAAAAATCTCTGCTATATCTCTCTTCAGAAATTTAGCACAAATCCATGGAATTTGACGGTGTGGTGCCTTGAAGGTTGCAGATTTGTGCAATGTCGTGTGTGACAAGACCTTGAAGTCAAATACCATGTACCCTCAAGGGCGTATGGACTTGCCTAAAAAGCTGCAGCTGCCAGACCTGAGACACACTTTTCAAATCAAGGCATCTTGTTCAGATTTGTTTTAGAGAAGAAGTGATTAACTGGCCAGTCCTGTTGTTATGTGCTATGTTTACAGTTTTATTGCTTAACTTCCTCATCTTTGAGAAAAGAGAAAAACTGTGAGATTTTCTCTTTGTGGTATTGTCAGCAGATACAAATACATTGTTAGCAAAGAATTCACAGAGGAAAGTAAAAATTGCAGTTTGCAGATTGAGTAATAGTCTCTTCCTCTTAAGTGCTTGTCCTGATTTTGGTTTAGGATGGAGTTAATTTTTGCAATCACCAAGAGAGGGTGTGGCTGGCAGGGTGTGGCCAGAATCCAGATGTTAGACAATACCACCTTAGGTTATTGCTGGGGATAGGGGAAGGGGACTCTGGCTCCTGAGAAAAAAGGTGTGGCTTCTACTTGGGAAAAAACATGGCTGTGGTCATCTCACATCATCCTTGGTGAGCCTTTTGCACATAAATTATCTTCTCTTTTGTATGCTTTTATTATTAGTATCAATATATATTTGTTTTCTTATCTCATTGCTATTTCCAGTAAATTGTTATCTCACCCGGTGATCTTTGCCTTTTGTGCCTCTCGTTCTCCTTTCTGGCCACCTTCAGTGGGGAAGGGTGGAAGAGGAGGGGAGAGGGAGCAAACAGTCAGCAGTGTGGTATGGGGAGCTTTTGTGGGAGAAATAAACTGGAGAGTACCATTCCTCAACCACAACACTACTGAATTTCTCTAGAAAGAAGAGATACATGCATGCTTTTCTCCCCAATGCATTTATTAAGCAGAAGGGTGGGTGTGTAGTGTATGCTTCTGAGAGCTAAAGATGTGAATTCTGGAAAAAAGGCTAACATGTACTTTTTTCTCCAATGTTAGTCTAACCTTTACAAATGGTTTGACGGATGTCAAATTTTAACAAGCCGAAACTGTAAAACTGATGTGCATAGAAGCCCACCAGTGGCTGCTGTGGGCATAGAAACTGTTGAAAGAACTATTGTGTCTTGGCTACATATTGTGGGGTGTGAGGGATGTAGGATGCTCTGAATTTCAATTAATCATTATTTCTTTTTTACTTTCTGTAAAAAATAAATTCTGAATTAGTTAAAAATGAGAAGGAATGGAAAGTGTAGATTGTTCAAATACTACTATAGAAGCCAGTTATCTGAGTAAGAAAAGTTTCATTCAAGATTTTTGATACTCTTTGCTGAAATGCTCATTACATTTCTGTCCCAATTTTTTCCTGTTTAACATTGGTCTAGAAGTTTCCCAGTCCCACAGGACCTGTGCTGAACTTTCACTGTGTCTTCTGTCCAGATGCTTGAAAATATCCCAGTACATTCTTTCTGTGGGTGATATAATTCATGCTATTATGGATGCTGATCATTCCAGCAAATAGCCTGAGACTTTGCAGAAGGAGTTGTAAAATACTTGCTATTTCCCCTGAATAGTAAAAGATGAATATGAAGTTAGAATCTTATTTAATATTTCCTACTTTGTTTTCTCTTTCCTCTTGGACTCTGCTGGGCACACACATCTCCAGGGGTCTCCTCTCCAAACCCTGTGTATGTACTTTGACATCCATGGCCTCTGCTTAAGTTTTGGCTGGCGCTCCTTCCTTTTCCTCTCAGGCTTTTCACTTTTAAGACTGTACTAAAGAGTCTATTGCCTTATCTCCTCCTTTTCTTAGGACCTGTAGAAAGCTGCTTTTACCTGTACTGTCTTTTTTGTGAAGGACTCAGGTTTTCTTACTTGTGGACAATTCTAAATGGCCACCTCATTTAAAAGCAGTCATCCCAGCACTATTTCCATTTCTTTGTCACCCTCACAAGTGTATGACTGACTGTATGACTAGAAAAAGAAACCTCTTATGACCAAAATTAATAAAAGTAGTGTCCCTGGCAATACTTAAAAGCATCACTTCTCTGAAGAGAACTTTCATTAAACCAGGGACAAAGGATAGTGTAAGGAGTGGGAACAGGCTGTAGGGAAATTGGAAGAGGAGACAAATCTCATTCTGTACTTAAGACATTCAACTTGGACAGCTGGTAACCTAAGGAACTGATTCTGGTGCTGTGTTTATCAAGTTTTAAATATGTAATAAAGTAAAGGAGATCAAAGTAGAAAGCTATCATCTTGATCACAGGCTCAGTCTGTGCAAGCTGTTTCTTTGACTCTGGAGGGTCAGTATACTCTTGTATACTGATCCTGGGAGTTTACTGAATACAAACCCAAGGGTTTACTCCTGAAGGACTTGTCTGGAAATTTTATCCTAAAGATGTTAGTTTTAAATGCTCTGCAGGTTTGAATTATCTATATTCTCAGACTTGTGAATGTTACAAAAAGTTCTGAAATGTCCATTAAGGCTTTTATAAAGCTAAAACAGAATCCCTTGTGTTATCCTCAGTGTTATCTCTTTGTACATCTAGAATTCAATTAATTTTAATTTTAAAAATCAAAAATTGTATTTCCTTTTGTACTTTAGTTTTAAATGTAGAATGCAATCCATATACAAATATTTGTATACAATAATGATACAAATATTGCCTAGTTTTGTTTCAGTGAAGTCTCTTGTATTTTACTTCAAAGTGTGAGTACCTACCTTTCCTTAGGCAGTATGGATGCACACAACAGATAACGTTTCTATATTTTAGTTCTGAATGTTCACCTACTGAAGTATGTGTACTTTACCTCCTCAAGACATGTCAGTGGTGCTCATGAGGGGAGATCTGCAATTTTACATACCACAGAGATTCAGGAGATGGTATGCTTCATAGAGCATTTTATTGGCGTCTACTCCTAATCTCTTTCATTTTTCTTGGTAACATTTAGTGATTAATGTGAGTCTTAATTTACATGTTCACTTTTATGGCCATTGCAGTGTGTTATCTGCCAGTAAGAGTCTTAAAGTTCAATGAAAATTTCATGAATACTAATAAGAATTCAAATGAGTGCTGATGAAAGAATGCAAATGTCTCAAGGTAGGAAATATCCAACTTATTTGCAAAATTCCTTTTAGACACAGGTGGTATTAAAATGACTGCATGCAGATAAAATTAGAAGCAACAGTTTTAAATGGAGGTAATGATTCATTTTGCCCAAGCTTTGTGGGGCAGGGAAGATGTTTTGGATGCACTCAGCACATTCATGTTACCTTCTCTGCCAGGTTTAAAACATCTTGGCTGACAATGGTGAAGGCATTCTGTTTTGTTAGCTTGGGGAATGGGAATGTAAAATAAATTTTTTTCCCAGCTATAACTGTCAACTTTTAATTAAGTATATATATATGGTATGTCACAGGGACATTTCTCTTTTTCTCAGGATTTTTCGTAGAGGTGCACAGAGAGAAGAAAGAGAAAACAATTTCTATTTCTGCTCCTTGTTTTTTGCATGTGGAATGTGCTTGGAGAATTATTTACCTGGGGTGGTTGCTTGATTGGATTCTGGTGAGATTATTTGAGCCTGGTGGCCAATCTGATCCACCTGTGTCTGGACTCTGGAGAACAGGGTCACGATCTGTGAGGCAGTTAGAGGAAGTAGGTATGTAGTTTTAGCATCTTCCTTTGTATAGTATATTAATATATTATAGTATAGTTATAATAAAGAAATCATTCAGCCTTCTGAACTGGAATCAGACATCATAATTTCTTCCCACCAGGTTTGCTTGCATTTATAATAATGGTGTGCATATGTTATTCAAATAAAATGTAATAAAGCACCTACCAACCTTGTTTCCATTAACAAAGATTTGACTATGGTATAAAGCTGTTGAGTAATTTAAAAGTGCATTCAACAAAGTGTAATGCAGACCATAACGGTACAAGAGCTTTTTCATTACTCAACTGTATAAACAGATATATTTTCCAAAGAGAATGCAAAATATATAAAATTCAACATATTATTTACTTGAATTTTGTTAAACATAGTGCTAACTAAGTAGGACATTGGTTATATTTTTGTACTCCTTCAATCTTCCTTTGCTACCATGAATTTCTTTTACACCTGAGTTATGAGGTGCTGGTGCTTTTTATGACCCATGTATTGGCTACTCAAAATTGTATTGATAACTTAAAAGTCAAAGATTTTTAAGGGCTTTTAAAAATCTTCCTGTCTTAAAGAGAACCACATAAAAATGGGTGAAAATTAAATATATTAGAGTCCTCCCATTCTTACCCTCAAAGATTAAGGAGTTGTCAGGTGAATTATTTGTAAAATGCATTTTTTTGAAAGACTCATAAAACCATTGGATGCTAAACTGTAGTGTGCTAAAATATACTGACATCAGATGATGTTTTCTGTGCTTTTAAACTCAGGTTTCATCTTGAGCTTTATGAAAAATATTTCAGAAGTAGATTTGCACAGAGGAGTATTATAATGTTAAATGTAACTAGCTGAATCTTATGCATATAAAAATATTTTTGCAAATTTTCATACTGTATTCCTCCCTCAGCTACATGGCAGTGAAGAAATCTTTGATTAAATAATGACTTTCTTATGCAGTTCATGAGAGATACTAAAATTAGTTTACTTGTAGTAATTCAGAAAATAGTATCAATATTTGTGCCAAGAAGTTTTATGTACCATTAATTTGAAAAAGATTTGTACTCCTGACATTTATTAGAAAACGGGAAGGTTAATAGCTTCAATAAAACAAAGTATTTAAGTGTTGTTATAACTGGAAATAAAAAGATCACAGTGTTAAAACTGTGTGCATTATTTATGTATTTAAATAGATGAAGTTCTATTATGGAACGTTTGATACAAAAAATCTTCCTACATTAAGGTTTATTTCTTTGCTTTTGAGTGTTGGTACTGAGTTCAGTTAATGAATGAAAACGTATTATGGAGTGGCTTTTACTTCACAGCCTCTGTTCACAGGACATATGTGATAGTGTTACCCTTCACTGTTTTGTTTACAGCTTTTTAAATGAGGTAGATAATTAAATGATAAAATAATTTACTAGAAATATTCAATTCATCTGAAAATCATTAGCCAAAGAACTGCTGAAAGTCACAGGTGCTCTTGAAAGAAAATCTATTGTAATGTTTATATTTCAGCAGTACTTTCTAACTGCAGCCTAGTTTTTATTTCAAATTTTTTCTTTAGGGATCAGTTATTATAATCAACTGAAATTAAACTGCAGTTGGTGTTTTAAGAAAATACTGGCAATTTCAAATAAAGTAAATCAATTTTTACCTTTTGAGAGCTGTGGGATTGAAAACAGTGATACTGTCCTTCCACGGGTAAGAAGCAAGGCATGGCAAGGTAGAAGATATTTTGTTGCAAGTACTCTGTTAAATTTTGATAGTTTAAAGCTTTTCTTTTTATGAGACATTTTTAACTATTATTTTTCCCTTTTGTTCTCCAGTTATATCTTCTATTGATTAGTGTCTAATATACACACTTTGCTATATCTGAAATCTCTATTACTTTATGCTTCTTTCTGAATGTTGTTGCCAAGTATTTCAGTAATCTGAAACTGTTGCTAAGTATGGACAAAGGTAACTTCCTTCAGGAGGAAATGCTTATGTGATAAGATTTTCTTCAATAGATTGGTTTATTACAGAGCATATGCAAAGCTGCTAAAAAATGACAGTATCAGTTTAATCTCTCATCTTGCCAGATTTTGCAGTTTGAATGTTTTTAAGTGCTACAGGTGCATGCAAAAAGTTCAGTAGTTCTTCTATAGATTTAATAGAAAGTCACTTAGTTATATTTTGAGTTACATTTACTGGGCTGTTTTTCTTTCCGCTGACATAAAACTTACAGAAAGGGTGATGTTGGTGCTTCATAGCTCTGTCACTTCTCCACAATGACAATAGATTTAGATCTATTTTCTGTTAGGAATGCTGAGAAGAGATGACAAGGACTGCTTTTAAGAAAAGTAGTTTGAGAAAGACATTTAAAAGTACATATCTTCAGGATTTGGCATCTGATAGACAAGAACCAAAATTATTACCTTGCTTTTTTCTTTACATGTGTTTTACCATTAAACTTTACCATTTACCAAGTCTGTTGGTCTTGCCATCCTGGCTAAATTCCAAGCTGTTCTACCATTTTGTTTCACTTTGTTCATATGTTACTTGGAAGCTATTCTCCCTAAAACCACTTGCATACTGCTGCTGAAACCATGGTGTTGGTGTTAGTGTTTCATCTTCTATGTAATTGCATTTTCAGAAGTGAGATGATGTTATGATTCTGTGCAGGTTTTAATGTCTTAGGCTTATCTAAATCATTCCCTGATTCCCCTCAAAATACAGCACAGATGGTATTAGAAAACTCAAATATGGAATATTTACTTCTTAAAGCACTTCTGTAACTTTATAGATGGCAACAGGTTAGGCCAGAAATTTGAGTGGATTATAGCAAAATGTTATTTTTGCTCTAATTTTCAAGCATAGTAACAAAAATCTTAATTACCGAAACAAACATGTGAAATAACATTTTGCTGCATCTCAACACTTGGAAGGGCTTTCCTTATGTTTGTCATTCTGTTCATTACTGGCTACGTGCATTCTGCTGCTAATTAATTTGAAGAATATGGGCAGAAAAGACAAATATCTTCTGTCCTACCAATTGTGTAGATTAAAAAGGTGTGAAAAAATGCTACAGTAGTGGTATTTCTACAAAGTAGTGTCAGGTCATTCCTCTAAATAATATCTGTAATAGTTGGACCTCTCTCTATTAATTCATTGACTACAAAGTGAGACCTGTCAGTGTCTGCAATGTGGTGTCTGGATTGTTGCCTCCTGACAGTCCCAGCTAACAGTAGTGTTAGTGATGGGAGTGGGCAAATGTCTGTGGACCTCATTCAGAAAACCTGAGCCACAGGACAGCTGTCATCGGCACTGCTTTTATTCCTCCATTCCTCTGCTGTCTTTTCCAGCATGAATTAACTGCGATGGAGGGGTCCTTCCCCAGTCACAAAAGTTTTCAGCTTTAAGAATGTCTGAAGCATGTACAAGAATCCTTTTTCACCAGAGTGGTCTAAGGCTGTTTACTTTCCATCAGTCAGCTTGTCATTTTCTCAGGGTGTACCTCAACTCCTTATTGCAAGCTCTACAATAAGCCTGTGCCATAAGCCCTGCTTTTTAAGCCCTGTTTTGACAGCCAAGGTGGTATGTAAACCATGCCCAAAGTCTCCACACAGAGGTGACACCATCGCCCACCCCTCCCTTCTCTGAAGACTGAGTATTGAAACAGGAAATAACATCTTGTTGCCTACATTTTGGGAAATGACAGGTTAGCCAGGTTGTGGTAAATTCTATTGTAATTTTTTTTTTCATAAATACTTGCTTTCTGTTACAACTTAATAATAATTTTGAGTTTTAACACCATTTTTGATCTTTGAAATAATCAATTTGATTTTTTTTTCAGCATGGATAAGAAAAAAGAGAGAAGATCCACCCACCATTGAGGTGAGATGCAATGTCTTTAAATTTTCAACTGTTGAAATGAAACTACCATAATTAATTTTTAGTGAACTAATCTGTGCAATAATCTGCCACTTGTGGAGGAGAATTTAGTATATTCCTTGCCTAACTGATGAAAATGCACACTGACTAGATATCTAACACCTAGAAAAAAGTAAAATAAATTCCATTATTCTTTAGTCACTCTCTGTATGAATTCTTTTAAGGTGATATACATGGATTCTTTAAGATGATCATAACCATTGAAGAGTCTATTCAATTTAAAAATTCTTAAATTAATTAAAAACCATAGCAATAATGTAAGGTTTTTTCATGGTAGTTGATACTAAAATGTGGGTTTCAAACCCAGCTGCCAGTGGATTAATCAAAACAGGAAAACTAATTGCACTGCATTTTCAAGTGCTAATGCTACAGGAAGTTGCAGCTATGTCTTTTTCCATAAGAGAAAGCAGAGGAATGTCCCACAGTGTCTTTCATGCTGATGAGTTTGTAAGGAGTTTAGAAACAAGTTTGACTGCTGATCTGTGTATGCAGATGCATACACATACATGAATTGCCCAGCACTTCTATTATAAGTTGCTAAGCACCAACTAGGAATGAGAGAGAAGATATAGTTTGCTGCAGAAGATTCAAAATTACACCCAAGGAGGCAGATACATGACTTGCCTCAGGAGTACCTTTGTCAAGTTCAGATCTCTGAAGATATGTTGGCATATCCAGCTATTTCGTCACTGAGATCTTCTGGAACATCCTGGCCTGTGAAAAATTGTCCTGACTGCCTGTGTGTTGAGATGACCTGAAGGAACTTGTCATTGAACAAGCTCCTACACAACATACAGCTTTTCAACTAATTCTCTCTGCTTTAATGACATTTTGCTGTCAACATCTTATTGTAACAACCCTAAAGTGTAAGTTTCTGGAGCTGTGCCTATGTTCCTACCTTTGCAGTCTGTAAAAGTACTTTTTGAATGGTTTTCCTCTCTTTCCTGTCCTTGGCCCTTCATTTTTTTCCTTTCTAATATCAAATGACATATATTAAACTTTACTATATTTTCTGTTCTAGTTCTGTTAGCCTACCATCCCCCTTTTGAATCTTACATGTGGAGTTTTTTATATTTGTCTTGTCTTTTATTAGCTCTTGGCTATTGATGATAGAGTTTGCCCAACTACTCAGGTTACCAGGTTTCATGATGAATTTTTAATTCAAAATGTTGCAGAGATACAGCTTCACAAAGCAGTTGGATCTTACTGATCACACTGATGACCACATGTTGGGAGCCAATGGTTTGATAAATACTGTAGGCTAAAACAATGTCATTCATAATCATCAGGACATGCCAGTCATTTAAGTGAGAACAAATGTGAGTTTTTCCTCCCTGACAGTGGTCAGAATAATTGGATCATGACATCAGGCTAAGTCTGTTGATGATTTTCTTGAGACTTGATCATGTTTTATATTCAAGCCATTCTTTTTTCCACAAACACCTGACTTTTTTTTGTTTGTTTGCTTGTTTGCTTGTTTTCTTGTTTCCATTATAAAGCTTTCACTTTTGCTCAGAAGAAATTGCTTTACCTCTCTCTTCAGTTTCTCTCTCCTGGTTTATATGTTTTGTTTTCTTTTTTAATGGAAGAATACTTCGAGTCAGCTTGTGCAGTGTTAAATGTACCACATCCCTAATGGTTTCTTTTCTCCTTGTGTGCCTATCCCTTTTTCCCCATTTTTGAAGGAAGTCACTCGGCTTTTTGTGTCTGACTAGACATAACTCATGAATGCTGCTCATCACCTTGGTTATTTCTAACCTGGCTAGTTACTTAAGGAATGATAATGCTTTAAGCCTTGGATTTTAAAATAATTATCTGGGATACTGTTTAACAGTTGGTTGCCTTTTGATTTTTTCACAGCTTGAAATATGCCAAGTCTCAGCTCAGTTATGATAAGGCTGATAACTCTGCTTAAACATACTCTGTTCCTATGGTAATCAGGGAGTCTGTCTTGGTATAGAATTCTGGATCACACCTTTGCCCTGTCTGAGCATGTATACAGTACATATACTCCTTAATAACAGTGAGACTCTGAGCTTGAATACGAATATTTTTGTAGTACTGTAGCATCTTGTCATCTGTTCCTTTATATGTGTATTGAGTATGATCATATGTGATTGGCTTAGGAAAATCATTACCTTTATTCCTGTGCAGCTCTAAATTATATTTTAGCCAGTTTAACCGGGGATTAATAACTAAGTTGACTTGATACATTTCTTTATTATATATGTAGGAAATGAGATGTATATAGCAAGTGTTTTGGCAAATAGGAAATATGTCACTGTCTAAGGACCTTACAGTTTTAAAATAATGAAAATGTTTTAAAGGCTACTAATATTAAAATAATTTTAATCAAATTATATTTTGTGGAAGCATTATTTAGTAATTTATCACTTTACATGTGTACTAATTCACCTGCTAAGCTTTAATTTCAGAATTTATTTAAAAAAGTTGTCTTGAGATATAGCAGTTGTTATATAGAAAGGAGGTTCCATCCATGGAAGTTATGATGCTATTCCTTTTCATTCTTTGAGCCATATTCCAACTTCTGTATAGCTCATCCAAAAATTTCCAAGGTAAATATGCTGTCTTGCATATGCCCCTACCACCCAGTTTGTCTTTAGGATACAGAAGCGTAATATTATATTATATAATTATAATAATATATATTTTGGATTTTTCGCATCTTGTTTAGAAGGGAAAGAAAAGATGCTCATGAAAGCAAGGAGGCAACCTCTTTCCAAGCCTTTCTGTGCCTAACTTCTATTTGATTTTTTTTTTCTTATTTTAGTGGGCATCATATTTGTAGAAGCTTTTAAAGAATTCTGACATTTATACCACAAGATATCCAAATACATTTAGAAATCTAATCCTTATTTTCTCCAATAACAGGTCTTCTAGCTACATCCTACTTCTGACAATGTCCTGAGGTTCAAGGGTATCTGAGAAACTTGGCATTATTTAAGACCATGTCTGTAGAATGGAGACAGAAATAAAGTTACAGACTTCCTTGGGATATCAGAAAATGAGTGAGGAAACTTGCAATTATGGCAATGCTGAGAGAAACTGGTATGGAGGGAAATGTGGTTTTTCTCTGAACTCACCAGCATAGTATCCTCAAAGTGGTAGATATGAACCCATAGTAACACATATTTGTGTACACAGCTCTTTGTACTAGATAGCACTTCCCTGTTGATGTAGAAGCTGCTTCCTCTGTAGCACACACTGAGCTGCAGAGCCACAAATCAGTTTGAACTGAAACCTCTCTGTTGCTCTGTATATGTGTGTTATAATAATATTTCATGGGAAGTGAAGTAGAATTGCATGTTCCTTTAATTAGCATCAAGATCTTGAAAATAGTTTGAAATTGAAAACCACAGTAGATGGCTGCTTTTCTCATGCAGGATGTACTTGTTACACAGTAATAAAATTCAGTGAGTTTTCTGAATTGCACAGTTGGATAGAAGGTGAAATGCTAAAGAAACTTCTGTGATGATGCCTCTATTCTTTCATACTATTTTGAGGGTATCCATAATTATCTGTTTTGGCAAGCTCCTTGTCAAGTGAGAAAAAAACATACTTCAGTGAGTTGTAGTAAGCATAAGGTTTCTTCCTTTCAACCCACAAATAATTACATTGAAATTAAATTCTATTTAATTTCTACAATGTATATCCATTCTTCCTATTTGTTTGATTATAAGTATTACTTATTTGAGAGATGGTATGATCAAAATGAGGTTCATCCGTGTAGATTAGTTTACAAGAATTTACATTCCTTTAAGGAGAATGGAATGCAGTTTAGAAAAATGCTTTCTTTGACACTTTTGGGATTGCATCTTGTAGTTTTGCCTCTGTCTGCTTTCAGATGCTTCAGTTGAGAAGTTGTAAAATGAGAATACTGATATGGAGATTCTACATTCTTACATAGAGACTAGGGCTTAGCACATGAGTAATTTGTGTCTGAAGCCACCAAAAACTGTAACATAATTAACAGGTACAAGGAAAAAAAGTATTTTAAAAATCCAGGGATAAACATGTCTCTGAGCAAAATATTTCCGCCCACTGTTGTCCAGAATCACAACCAGGATTTGGGCCATATTCAATAACTTAGGTTGCACTAAATAGCATTTTGCATAGTAAATTATGCATGATTCCAGAGAGGATTATTATTTGGTGCAAAGGGCAACAAAATTTGACAATATAAAGAACTGAGCTATGAAGAGCTTAAATAGAAGGGAGTAGTGATAGAAGTCAATGAAAAAAATATAGAGCGTTTGCAGAAGCCATCATCTTTTGGATTTTTTCCTCTTGTTAATTTTTACTTTGTCTTCAAGTTTGAAATATAACTGCCTGCCCAACCTCCACAGAGGAGTGTTGGGGTGCCAATTTGTCCCATTGCCTCTAGATTGCCATGCTGCAGATTCCAAGGCAACAGAGGAATGAGCTGCTGCTCCTCTTCTGCTCCTATCCATGTGGGAAGGAGTGCATGGAGCGCTGGTTCTGTGTCCTGATTCACTGACTGCACAGCTGAGAAGGGATGCAGGGCAAAGGGAAGCACACCAGGAAAGGGCTGGTACAAATTACATCATATGTAGACTCAAGAAAGCAAGGGACAAACGGTGGCTGAGTCAGAGCTGCAGTTCCTTGTTTGCTCTGTGGGGATCAGGGCTATGTGTTGCCCTTTATTCAGGGCAGAGTGCAATGGTGCCAGGCTAGTTTGTGGTTTTTTTGCTGCTTCTACAAAGTCTCATCTGTAATCTTGAATATATGTGTAGTTCCATATAAATATCTTGGCAGAACTGTAAAAATAATTCAGTCCCCTACTGTCTCCATGTGTTGGTGATATGCTTTACAGTTAGGTGTCTCTTCCTTTTGCCTCTTGCTACATGTTCTTACCAAACACATATGCTACACTGTGGTGCCCTAGAAACTATGTCACCTTATGCCAGAGATTCTGTAGTTCATATCTAGCAGTATAGTACTTCAGTAATACTAAGCACTGCTTGTCTGCAGATTAAATTTAAACAAAAATTACTGTGAGTTATGATTAATATTTAACTGATTTAGCATAGTAGTAAATGTGGTATTAGCACTGCATGTAAAACTAAATATTGTAATGGATCAGAGATTTGCTCAAAAACTGAACCTGCATTAAAGCAAATCTTAAATTTATTTGATTAATGTTATTTGTTGATGGATAAAGGATATTTAGTGTAGGTTCTTTACAAAATTAGCAGTCACTTGAGTCAGTGTTTGATTTAAATAACTATTTTAGCTAATCCAGACAAGCCTTTCTATTTCAAACTACTCCTCTATTTTTGTCATGGAATGGTAGCTTTTTATTTACTACATTATTTCTCATTCCCAAGCTGGTACTGCTGAGCTCATGTTCAGTTGCTGAGTTACCAGGACCTGCCCTAAATCAGAACATTCAGTGCTTCCCAAAGATGAGGTCCTCTCCCTGCCTCCTATACTTGAAATATGTTGTAATAGCCAATTAGCTCATCTTGCCTACTTAACTTGTCAAACTGGAAAACTGAATTTAGTTTAATCGTTTGGTGATATTCTAAAAAATGGTGATTCAGCTTAACTTCTAAAGTTTTGCCCAAGTTTCAGTTAACTTGATAATGAAGAAAAAATTCTGACACATTAAATTGTCTTCTATCAATTGTTTTTAACTGCCAAAACAATTTTTTCATTCAATTTGTTGTTTTTTAAATTTTTGTCAACCTACAGGCATGAATTTTTAACAGGCAGAGTCTAAGTTAAAGTTAATTAATGACTAAATATAAAATATTCAAACTAGTCACAAAATGTGAGTATTCTATGAATACTCATCTACAGTTAAAAAAACCACAACTGTCCAGCTGTTTCTCAGTTCTGGCATCAAACAGTAACTAGCTAACAAGATGCAAATCAATACAAATCATAAGTATTTCAACTTATGGTAACTTGGGAAGTTGAAATAGTTTCTAAGACAATATAGAAAAGCTATTTGATTCTAATTTAATCAAAATACAAACCCATCTGAGAAAAAAAAAGATTACTCTTTTTCAAAATTAATAATAAATAAAAACCTTGTAATTAAAGGGTTAGGTGTTGAGAATACCTTCTGGAAAGTACCATTCAGTTGGTTTGTGTTAAAATAAACAATCCTTAAACCCTGCCCCTTAGAAGCTATACTTTGGTACTGCATATCTGCATTTGCCTGCGTCCTTAGAGCTTTGTTCACAACTTGATGCATAGGAGTTTGAAAATGTTTTATGGAAGGCAGGTGCTGGCGTGGCTATGGCTGTCTAGAGGGCCAGGGGGCACACAGAGAGGGGAGGACTGGTTCCTCAGGGAGTGAAGTTCAGCTGGTGCTGCAGGATAGAAAGGGTTCAGTACCACCATCTGTCTGTGGCAAAGAATAGCAAGAACTGTTCAGCAAAGACTGGTTACTGAGCCAGACTCCACTTGAAGGAATGAGTGTGCCTAGAGAACCCTCTTTTGTATTCATGACATCTTCATCTTCCTTCTGAGAGGAATTAATTTTATTCATTCTGTAAGGTTACTCATTTTTTCAAGAAGGGGAAAGAAGTCACAATATGGGAGCATTTAAGAGCAAAAGAACACTGCATTGCAAATATTTACTCTACAAAAATAGCTCTTCCAGTACATAAAAGTAGGCATCTAAAATCCTTTGTCTAGATTTTTCTCCTTTTGTGGAGTGGAGGTGAATACAGTTTCCATACCACAGAGGATACTTTGTGATACAACTCAGTTGCTGGAGTTACCTGAGAGCTTCAAAAAATACATAGTTTGCAACAGAAGTGAAATTTTCATGCTGGTGGCAGGAAATAGAGCCTGACACCATTTGCAGAAACATCCTTGGAAGACAGCAACATGACTAGAGCTGTGTTGCTCCTAGGAGCAGGTCATCTTTCATTCTTTGATCATGCAGCTGTTACCAATACTAAGATGTCAGATTATGCAGAAGTCAGCAGCTTTGTGGATGAAAAACAGCTGCCTCTAACTCCACAAAGGGCTACTTTGGTATTTCCTTAATAATAATGTTCTTCAAGAAAACCTTAGACATCACTTTCTTAAAATCTGCCTCCCTAAAGAAGAAAGACACACAAATCCAAACATTAGAAGTGTTAAAAACCTTATACAACATAAAATAATCACCAAAGTTGGACAACCTGCAGTGATAAAATGTCTTGTTTACTTTCCACCTAAAAATAAACTACAGAACATGTATTTGGACATAGCTTTTGGCATAGCATGTGTATCCTATTCCACATGCTGGGAGCTGTTACATTTCAAAGTGAACATCTGCACACAGGGATTTCAACTGCTTTAAAATGTGGCTGGACATCTTAAGGCTTTTTTTGTTTTTTAGTTTTGCAGCATAGCCCCAGTTCTTAGAGTTTTCTTTTAGTAAAAATTTGAAGGACATTTCTGACTCTTGAGATGTTATGTATTTCCTGAGAACTGCTGTTCAAAGAGATTATATAAGAATACATAAAATGAGAGTGTTGGAAGAACAAGCTAATCCTTTTAAAATGCCAGTTATCTGATAGATAATGTGTTCTGTGGGTTGGATGGAAAGATTTTGTACTTCGCTTAATGGTCAGAGCACATTACATGTTCATGTACTTATATTTTAGCAGAAAACTTATTGGGGGGCAGTTTATAGTAAAGATGGCCATCTTAAAAAATACTGTGGCTCATCTTGGAGAAGGAGAGAATATAAGTGTTCTGAACCTGACAAACTAACTTAACCTGACACCTAACTTAAAGAAACAAAGAAAAAAACCACAAACAACTAACTTTTAGCCCTCAGTTACTTTTTATAGCAAATCAGACAGTGAAGGATTGGTTAGCAGTGGAGTCTCAAAGTGAGAATGTATTTGACGCAGTTTTTCTAGCATGCCAATTGACCCAATATTTCCAATTAATATTTTCTTAGGAAATGACAGGATCCCAGCGATTTCAGTGTACATATTAGTGGTATGGGTTTAATGCCAAAAATGAATGTGTACATTTTGTAGTGGAAAAATTTTACCCTGGTAAATGGTATAGAAAATTCTGAATAAGTCGCTTCAGTTTGGGTGGTGTTTTTGCAATTGCTAGTAAGAATCATTTCTCATGCTGTTTTGGTTTTTTTTTAAGATCCACTTTTTCATTTTACTCTATCACAATTATATTTTGTCCACAGGAAGCTGATTAAAAGAGCTTTATTTGAGTCTGAAAATCAGAGAATAATTATATATCAGCATTTAAAATGGACTTGAGTATTTGGTGTTTAGTTACAGCTTCTCTTATCTAGTTAAGATAACTATGTTGAAGTAATCACTTGAAGAGATTTTAAATGAATAGCTGTTCACAGTAAGTAGATTATGTTTGTATTTTAATAAATCGCTTTCCACTGTTTTACCAGAGACAATGATGCAGTCTTCAGTTATCACAAAGGTGTTTGCTTTACTTGTTTCTTAGGAGTTGTTTAATACAATCACCATAGGCATAATCCCCTTAAGGCTGTGGTGGATTTACAAAGGCATGTGGTAAACAAGAGTAGAACTGGGAGATGCCACAAAGAAGTTTTGCTATACTGACTGTTGTAAATTTGATCCTGTAATGCTTGGCAATATTTCTATTGGAGCATTTGAGAATTTTCACCTCTCTTCAGTTTGCAGAGTCATTTGTGTATTACTTGCATATTTCCATTCAATTTCCATTCGTATGCAAAGGGTTCTGCCTCTGCTCTGTGTATCTGTGGATTTAAGTACAAAGGCAATTAAGAACTAAGAAAAAGGGTTACTTTCCATTGTACCTCTAAGATAAGGTATGTTGGTTTTGTATGGCCAACTTTTCGTAGCAGGGCAGTTACAAGGGTAGCTGGGCCCATCAGAAATGGTGGTAATGCCTCTATGATGACATATTTAAGGAGAGACTTAACTTTAAAAAACTTCTAAAAGTTTTGCAGATTTTTTGTGCTCAGAGAAGAGCAGTGTGAGAATGTGTTAGAGGAGCATCCCTGCAGATGCCTAGGCTAAGAGAGAAGAAGGTACAGGAGGTGCTCCATGTGAACTAGAGCTGAGGTTCCCCTGCAGCCCATGGTGAGGCAGCTGTGGTCCTGCAGCCCATGGACATCCAGGGGATGCAGAGATCCACCTGCAGGCCTGGAGGAGACCAGGCCAGAGCAGGCAGATGCCTGAGAGGAGGCTGTGAGCCCGTGGGAGGCCTGTGCTGGAGCAGGGTCCTGACAGGAACCTGCCCGCCCATGGAGAGAGGAGCCCACAGTGCAGCAGGTTTGCTGGCTGGACTTGTGATCCTGTGGGGGACCCACACTGCAGCAGGCTGTGCCTGGAGTACTGCACCTCATGGAAGGACCTATATTGCAGTAGTTTGGAGAGGGCTGTTGCTCATTAGATTGACTCAATTTGGAGAAGCTGATGGAGAACTGTCTCCCATGGGCAGAATACTGTGCTGGTACAGGGGAAGGACTCCTCCCTGTGAGCAACAGCAGGAATGTATGTTCACCTGGCCATAACTCCTATTCCCTGTCTCCCTGCACAAAGCTGGGAAGGAGGGAGGGGGGTAGAGGGAAGGTGACTTTAAGATTTAATTTTACTTCTCATTATCCTGTGATAGGATTGAGTCAGTTTTGCTTGTGATGGTATTTGGTGCGTGATCTCTCATAGTCCTTAACTTGTGAACTCTCTATTTTATTTTCTCTCCTCTGTCCAGCTGTGGAGGGGAGTGACAAGCTCTGGTGGGCATCTGGCATTCAGCCATGTCAGCATGGTCATTCAGCCATGGTCAACAAACCCTACATAAGGTTTTCTTTAATTACTCCCTTTTAAGCATTCTTAGGTGTTCATAGTTGCTATTTAAACTCTTGTCAGTACAGCATGTATTTTAACACCTGAATTCCTAAAATAATATCATGGTCTCTTGTTCACAGAGGAGTGTACTGCTATAGTTTCTCCCTAACTCTTCCATATACTTCTAATCTGGAGAAAAGAATTCAGCCTTTATCTGGAGGCCATCTCTATCCACATGGATGACTGGAAGGTCAGCATGGAATAGTCAGCATGGATTCACTGCAGATAAGTCATGCTTGACCTACCTGATTGACTTTTATGATGAAACAACTACCTGAATGGAGGAGGGGAGAGCAGTAGAACCTCAACTTCAGCAAGGCTTTTGACACTGTCTCTCACAGCATCCTTGTAGGAAAACTCAAGAGGTGTTGACTGGATAAGTGGACAGTGAGGTGGATTGAGAACTGGCTGAATGGCAGAACCCAGAGGCTTGTAATCACTGTCCCAGGGTCTGGCTGGATGTAGTCATTGTCCCAGGGTCTGGCTGGATGTAATCACTGTCCCAAGGTCTGGCTGGATGTAATCACTGGCCCAGGGTCTGGCTGGATGTAATCACTGGCCCAGGGTCTGGCTGGAATGTCACTGGTGTTGCTCCCCAGGGTTCAGCACGGGGCCCAGGACTGTTTAAGTCGCTCACCAGTGATTTGGGTGAAGGGACAGATGCCTCCTGAGCAAGTTTGCCGAGGATGCAGAGCTGGGAGCAATGGCTGACACCCCAGAGGGCCATGCAGCCCCTGAGGACCTCAACAGGCTGGAGGCATGGGCAGAGAGGAACCTTCTGAATTCACCAAAGGCAAATGCAGGGTCCTGCATGTGGGGAAGAACAACCCCAGGCACCAGCACAGGCTGGGCTGACCTGCTGGGAGGCAGCTCTGGGGGTCCTGGTGGACAACAAGCTGTCCATGAGCCAGCAGCGTGTCCTGGTGGAGGGCATTAGGAGGAGCATTGCCAGCAGGTGGAGGGAGGTGATCCTGCCCCTCTGCTCAGCCCTGGTGAGACCTCACCTGGAGTGCTGTGTCCAGTTCTGGGCTCCTCAGGATAACAGAGACATGGAGCTGCTGGAGCAGGTCCAGCAGAGGGCAGTGAAGTTGATTAGGGGACTGGAGCATCCCTCCTACAAGGAAAAGCTAAGGAGAGGTGACTGAGAGGGGATGTGATCAATGCCTGTCAGTGTCTGATGGGAGGGTATCAAGAGGATGGAGCCAGGCTCTGCTCAGTGGTGCCAAGCAAAAGGACAAGAAGCAATGGGCAGACACTGATGCCCAGGAAATTCCACCTGAATGTGAGGAAAAACTTCTTTACTGTGCAGGTGACCAAGCACTGGAACCAACTGACCAGAGAGGCTGAGAAGGCTCCCTCACTGGAAATATTCAAAAACCATCTGGACACAATCCTGTGCCGTGTGCTCTGGGATGACCCTGCTGGAGCATGGCGGTTGAATGGGTTGAATGAACTTGGACCAAATGACCCACTCCACTGTCTTCCAACCTAACCAATCCATGATTTTGTGATTTTATTTATTTTGTAGTCTTGCACTAGCAAGACCCCAAAGGTTGCACGTTTCTCCCAAAACTGTGCCCTGAAGCACAGCTACCTAACACCATAGGCATAGTGAATTACATGAAGAGATGCAAATGATAAATAGCTGTAAGTATCAACTCCTACATAGAAAACAATGCAAAAAGTAGCCTTATTGTTAATGTACTTTCACATTTGTTGATGTATTTAATTTCCAAATTTCTTCTTTTTGCTCCAATAGAATAGTGAGGTGGACACCACAATACAGTTAGGGTTGAATTTGAAGTTGTGGAAAACCAAACAAATTTGCCACATTTTATTTTACTTTAATACCTGCAAATGTGGGTTATAAAATTAAGAAAAGAAATGACTGTTTAAAATGTTTTTTTGCGACACTGTATATTGCCTTTGCTTCTGATTTAATTATCTTATTAAATCTTAATTATCTTTCTACTGTGTTTTTAGGAGATTCTTAGGAATGAAAATTATAGAGAAGAAATGAAGCAGAAAGTCAAGGATGTATCTGAAAAGGATAAGCTGCTTCAGGCCAAAGAGTATGAGGAAGGACTTGTTGCTGAACCAGGTCATACTCAGGTTAAAGGCCACGCATCTGCCCCTTACTATGGAAAGAAGGAGCCCTCACAAGACCCCACAAGCACTGCAAATACCTTCCAGCCAGGTGCCTGGATGCCACCAGGCAGTGGTAGTAGTCAAAATAAATAAGCAATTTAATGGACAGATATTAATGGATTAATATTTCAACAGATAACATGCATAGCTGTTATATACAAGAGTACAATAAAGTAGTGTTATAGCAGCTTCAGTTACTTTTGCAGAACTGTTCAAATAGGCTTGATCATGACAAAGTATGTAAAGCATTTGGGTTTAGTGAAAAACAGGGTATGTTACTAAGTTTGGTTTTGACAGTTGCTGTTCATCAGTTACTCTTCAATTCATAGTTAAAAGACTATCTAAATTTTCTTAAAGTCTAAATTGCTTTTTTCCTTGAAGATTAATTTAGTTTTAAAACTATTCTTAATGTAAGAATTGTCTGTACACTTGCATTTTTCCCAGCCTTGGCCATTTATTCTCTTTGGAATAAATCCCTTGGCAGTGCCAGCATGCTTTCCATTGGCAAGTAGACGGAAAAGTTGATTTCATTAACAGGAATCACTATTGACACTGCACTGATTATGCACTGTACTCATCATAGAGACATTCTTAAAACAGTCAACATATTTGAATGTTTGATTTTAAAACAGTCAACATATTTGAATGTTTGATTTGCAGACAGCAATTTGCACAGGGTAAAATCAGTTAAAATACATATAACTGCTATAATAGAAGATTGATAAAGCTCCTGGAAAATAACACTAGGTCTGGGACATGGGACTGTCATGAATATTTAAAAAAAATATTAGTTTTTATTCTTGGTGTATCCATGGACTTCCCTAGATGATTAGATCATTCTAGCCATAGTTTACATAAAATTTGCAGATTATTTGCTTAGAGATGATGTATGAGAACTTCAAATAAAAATAAAGACACAATTTTTTTTTCAAAAAGTATCAAATTTATTTACGGAGTGTATCCCTCATCAGTTTTCTTCCCTGTGTTTCAAGCTATGTAGGTATCAAAGGTCGAACACACACATATTGACAACACTTCATACAAAACATGGAGATTTAATCTCACATATTTATAAAATCCCCAAATGTCATATTCTAGTAATGCTTGCTTTTACCAACGAAATTGAAAGGGGATCAACTTCACACTTAAAAGTATTTTCAGTGAGACTCCCCATTTCTGATCCCCCTTGGTGTCAGCCAGCTCTGTAGGTCTCTTCATTTTAACAATGGTATTATTTAAAGGTTTTACTTTTAAACCTGATCAAAGAGTATCTGCTAGAATACTCCATGCTGCTGTTTAGAAATACGCAAAATGTAAAATCTTAATGACTGCTACAAGCTCTTTTGAACTAGACTACGTAGAGGCCACCACAGACTATCATTAAAAAATTAGCCTTTGAAAAAATAATCAATTATATTAAGAAGAGATTAATTGGAAAGTCAAATAATTTTGAAGTATTTACAACACAAACCTGACTTTTTTTTCTATGTCAGCATCTTGCAACCTGTAAGGCAGCCAAATTTCAAGGGTCATGAGAACAAAAATCCTACTTAAACTCAAGTTTTAGATCAAAGGTAGCCAGGAGGTTACTGTCACCAGAAGTACTGTCACAATCTTGTGCATCATCCTTACACAGCTATCAGTTACAGCAGAACACTAAGCCACCTGGGTCTTTGGTCTCACCCAACTTATGGCTATTCTTTGAGGCATGAAGAATTTATGAAGGCAAAAACAAATTAGTTACAGGTGGAGTATTCAGGTAATTGTTCGGGAAGATCAAACAACAGTACTGTATTTTATAGAACACAAATGCCTCAAGAGAAATTAAGCTAATAACAACAATCAGTTTCCTAGAATTTGGGCTGAGTTAAAGGCTGTTGATGGCTTGTAGTTCAGGAAACAGGAAAGGCTAAGGTAGGTTATTTCTGCAGACAAGCAGCACCATCAAAGACACTGCAGCAGCCACTATGGGCACACACAGCCATGCAGTGACCTTAAATGAAATCAGTCATGTCTGCTAACTAATGCTACAGCTACCTTGTCTGCTCAAGGTACGCCGAAACTTGCATTTCTTTAATCCAGTTTATTATTTTTTCTTAAACTTGAAATTTTCCCCTAAACTTGACAATTTAAAGATACTTGTTAAGTCATAGCTCAGCTAAGAGGAAAAATAATAATCTACCTCCAGAGCCACCAAGAGGTTAATTTTTTAATCTAACATGCAAATTTAGAAAAGCAACCTGCACTAGAATACAAGTAGTAAATTTAATTACTCTAACAAGTGTCACTTGGGCAAATTTTAACGCAAATCAGCAGGAAAAAAATACACTGGAAGTATTAAATTTCATACTTCAAGAAATAACAGGATCAAGTATCAAAGGACAGTTGCAACACAAAATGTACAAGTATTTCATTTTAAAAGTGGATTCTTTGCACAAGGAAGGCCATTTTTGCCCATTTAATCCTTCTTTGTTCGTTTCGCCTTTGCAATGTTCTCCTGGCGTTTCTGTTTCTTCTTCAGCTCTCGTTCCCGGGCCTCAATCATTTTTGCAAGCTTCCATGACAGCGCCGCACTAATTACAAACAGCGGCGTGAGAGCCAAGATCACGGTCGTCAGAAAGCCATAGGGGTCCTTGGCAGCCCACTCCACGATGTACTCGGCCCAAGCCTTAATATCGAACATCTTTTCTGTTTTCCTATTGAGAAAACCCTGTAGAATATTTACAAAAATAATTTCTGAGTACGCAGCAAAATAAAAGCACACATACACACACAAGAACAGAACACAAGAAATTCCACCTTCAGATGGGGAAGAACAAGTTTACACTGAGGGTAGCTGAGCACTGGAAAAGCTACCCAAGGAAGTTATGGAGTCTCCCTCTGGAGATACACAAAGCTCACACTGACGGGTTCCTGTGACACCTGCTCTAGGTGACCCTGCCTTGGCAGTGTGGTTGGACTGGATGATCTCCAGAGGTCCCTTCCAACCCTATCGATTTTGTGATACCAAGTACCATTTTAATGTAAGTTGTTCTTGCTCACTATCAAAGGGCAAGATCATTTTTGCTAGAAGTTAAAAGCAGTGCACAGTATGTGAAAGTGTAATACAAAGCATCCATCCAACGTTAAAGTTCACACTTATAGAATAATTAGGCGTTTAATCCAACAGAGCTGCAAATGCTACCAAGACTGCATTGCTAAACGGGAAAAAAGTGCGGTTTGTGGTTGTCTGAAGTGAAGGAAAGCCCAGCTTGGTGGGTTTATCTCTGTAGGTCTCAGCAGGGACGTGAGGGAGCCCCGGCGGCGCTCTGGGTACTGAGCTGGCGGCAGCCGAACCCGCGGCGCTGCCGGCTCTGCCGCCTCCCTGCGAGCGGCTCTGCCGCCTCCCTGCGAGCCTGCCGCCCCCTCGGCCGGCACCGCCTCACCTGCGGCCCCGGCACCCTCCGGGCCTGCCGAGCGGCGGAAGGGCGACCGAGCTCCTGCGGAGAGAACACGCGGGCGGGCCGCCAGACGACGGCGATGTCCCCCGCCGCCCAGCCCGAGCCGCGCTCCCGGGGCCGCCGCCGCCCGCCGCTGCCCCGCGGTACCGCGGCCCTGGCGGCGCCGGGATCCCGAGCGGAAACAGGAAGGAGGCGCCCGCCCCGCCCTGCCCGGCCGGGCGGGAGCGAGCAGAGCCCGCCCGCCGCCCCGCCCTGCCCGGCCCGGCGGGAGCGAGCAGAGCCCGCCCGCCTGCCCCGCCCTGCCCGGCCGGGCGGCAGCGAGCAGAGCCCGCCCGCCGCCCCGCCCTGCCCGGCCGGGCGGGAGCGAGCAGAGCCCGCCCGCCGCCCCGCCCTGCCCGGCCGGGCCCGCCCGCCGCCCCGCCCTGCCCGGCCGGGCGGCAGCGAGCAGAGCCCGCCCGCCGCCCCGCCCTGCCCGGCCGGGCCCGCCCGCCGCCCCGCCCTGCCCGGCCGGGCGGCAGCGAGCAGAGCCCGCCCGCCTGCCCCGCCCTGCCCGGCCGGGCCCGCCCCTGCCCGGCCCGGCCCGCCCCTGCCCGCCCCGGCCCTGCCCGGCCCGCCGGGAGGGCTCGGCGCTCCGCTAATCAAAATCTGTAAGCCGGGAAGAGGGCGTTTCCGAGGTACCCGGATGGGTCGTTCTCGTTGTGCCTCCGGAAACTGGAATGCAGCTCTCGGCAGAGCCGGAGCCCCGTGGCGTCTCCCTGCGCTCGGCCGTGCTGAGGCCGCTCAGCGCGAAGAACGATGGGGAGCAGACCGCGGAATGCAGTTTTTTGCGATGTGAAAAATTGCGTTATTTGTGTGTTTTTATTAAAAACCTGTCTGTTGTGGTCAGCCTCTTGTAGTGTCTTTTGAGGACAGGATAGGATAGTGTAGGATTGGATAGGATAGTTCTTTTGAAAGGTACCTACAACTATTACCTGGTACAACTGGCTGGCCACTTCAGGGCCAAGCAAAGGGTACAGCACGTTGTTCAGAATTGCGCCTGAGGAGCACCGCTGGCAGCCCCAGTCACTGCATCCCGCTGGGCTCCGCGCTTCAGCCAGGCCTTCAGCAGCACTGGGTGAACCCACTGCTGGACAACACCTGCAGGAGGATGCTGTGAAGGACAGCAACTGAAGGCTTAACCCAAACTTACGAATTCTTACATCCATGTCCTTCCCTTCAACCACTAGGTAGGTAACCTTGTCAAACAGGACTTTCCTTCTGTGAAACTTTGTTGATCTGCGTGATGATTGCATTGTTTTTCAAGTGCCTTTCAACTGCGGCCAGTGTGATCTTCTCCATGTTTTTTCCAGGTACTGAGACTGTACCAAGAGGCCTTCCTAGATCTTCCCTCATGCCCTTTTTGTAAATTGAAATAATGTTGGGTAGATTCCAGTCCAGGACCCCCAAAAACTCCAAGATCTTTGGAAGCTATCTGACATGCATCTCTGTACTTGTGTTACTCAGCCATTTATGTGAGCATTAAAACTGTTAGAGAAGTTATGTGTCCCTGCTTGGTCTGTAGTTTGTAAATCTTGGCAGAGTATAACTATATCAATTTATTGGAACTTAGGTACTGTTTCTGAAATATTGTATCTAATGGTATCACGATAAGAAGTTTTTGCATGCTGCATAGCTAAGTTAAAAGTAGGTGGGTATTACATAAGTATATTCTATTTCTGGTAAAATTGTGTATTCGGCTAGAGGGGACACAGTTCTGATGCTTGAATGTCAAATTCAGATACAGCTTCCAAAACAAGCACTGACATAGTCAGCAGCTATATACAAGCTTTTTAATATAACCATTGCAAAATTAATTTCTCCTTCCAGTCTTTCATATAAAAGAAATTGTCTGTTCTGTCTGCCTTTCAATTTTTTTCTCTTCCTTATTGTTTTAAAAAGGAAAAGTACCTGATTCATTGTGGCAGGGAAGAAAAAGAAGGGATTTGAAACATAGATCTTACATAATTACTTCTCCTGCTGTCCTTCTCCTCCTAACAGTTTGTGAAGCTATTCACTCGTTATATTGGCAAAGTAGTACAAGTCTTGTACGTAATCATTTTGCTGCTTTTAAGATCTGTGAAAGCCAGCCCAGACTACCACCTTGACTGAAAGCTGCAGTGCATCTTTAATAGGAATGAGGAGGTGTTATGGGAATACTCCCAGATGGGGAGGCTTCATTTGTGACTTGCACTTTACAAAATTCAGAATAATTCAACTACAAGGCCGTGGTAGATCAGGATACTTGTTTTGGTTTTCTGAATTCATCAGCTGTTGTCAAAGAGAGAGCAGAAATTTCAGAATTAACTATAACTTTCACAAAACGTGACAACCCTTAGTACTTCATCAGAGTACTTTAAAAGACCACATTGAGCGTGTTTTATGTTAAGTGTAGTTTTGTCACTGAGCCTTGCAAATCTGCACTTTCTTTTACATCTAATATAGAATTCCTTTAAATGACCCTGTTCTGTTATTTATGGTTATGTATGTGCCTGTGTGTATTTTAAGTGTGTCATTAATTTTTGTAACTCTCAGGGAAGGATCCACTGATCAAAGATCACAATGAGGGAGTGGGCAGGGAAGTGGAAGCAGCACTCCAAAAATCCAGGAATAATAAAATAAGATACAATGCTGGGAATGCAATACAGACATGAAAAATGGGGGAGTTACTCGGATGAAAGCAAAGCTTTTCTCACACCAACGGTAACTGAAGGGTCTGTGAAGTGTTTGGCTGTGTGTGGTGAAGACAAGCTGTGAGTAAATGTATTCATTTCACTCAGATGTGTTGACATGTGTCAGTAGTCCAGAATCTTTCTGTATAAAGAAGCTGCTAAATATTTCTCTCAGTGTAATCTCTAGCTACCTTTGTCTCATTAGTTCAGTCTAAGGATAAACTTATCCTTAGCCTTGAGGCTAGGGTTTTTTTCTGCATACAGAATGAATTGTCTAGTAATCCTTATGTGTACTTACTGATGTGCTGAGCATGGTGTAGTCCACTTTCTGCATATCTCTGTTCCTAGAAGAGCTAATTGGAATTCCTGTGACATTGCACAATGGTGGGGGATTTTTGGAGTTTTATAAAGCAAAAAGACTGTTTATTTTTTCTCCACCCTATTGAATAGCTACTCTGTGAAAGCTTTGCAGTTTTTTGACCATGAATGATATATTCACAGTATGTGCCAGCCAATAAACATTCTTTTTTTTACAATTGTACTTAAGCCAACAAATCTATGCAGCACTGGGGATTAAGGATTCTTTTTCTGCTAGAAATCTTTAAGAACTTTGGTGTTTCATGTTGAAGTGGATTTGTAGTCTATCTTTATTCTGTAAATTGCATTATCAAACCCAAATATTTGTAGTTTGGCTGTCATTCCCTACAGTTAGGTCTGAGTATCCAAGACAAAAGTGGTGAAAATCATGATTAATACTGCTGATGTACTAAATTAACTTCAAACAACCCTTATAAATTGTCCTACTCCTATATATATTCAAGGACAGGACATGTTGGGATAGTGCAAGACCCAAAGATTAATATGCTGCATGCTTTTGTATCTTAAGAAGGTTACAGAACACAGAAGTACATTTGTCTGATATTTGATTAAAGAATGATCAAATGCTTCTGTACTCTAGGTGGTCTCATTAATGTAATAGCATTGTTTTTACTACTGTTGTAATGAATAACATAACTGAAGAACTAAAGTGTATCATGCCTTAATCTAGCTTTCATTTCTTCTTATTGTAGGTGTAGTAATTCAATATGTGGATTCTTAGCTCTATGAAATGGAATGCTTTAACAGTCTGTAGCATTAGGTGTACATCCCTCTTGCCTTCTTCTTGTTAGCAAACAAGTCTTTAGCAAAACAAAAAGAAAATTCTAATATGTTCCCTTACTTAGTTTCCCTGCTAAAATTAAAACACCTAAAGCTAAAAGCTTTTCAGCTCATTCTTAGCAAAGAAGAATGATTAAACCTAAGGACACATGCCCACAATTATCATATCTAAACATCAGCCATTTTGATGCTGATTTTGTTATCTGGAGTATGTCAACCTCAGGATCACATGTTTAAATTGTACTGCATGCTCAAAAGATAATCAGAAAAGTAATTCCACTACTATGGAATTTGTAGTCATTTATTCCTTCTTCAGATTATAGGAAATAGTGTTCTTACTAGAGCCTTCACAGCTGAGAAATCTCATGGACATAAATTTACCTTCATCATAACAGTGGGGGTCAGTTTTGCAAATGTAAAAATGTCTGTTCTTGAAACTGATTTGTTCATGACACAGCATTTTGATAGGTGTCAGCTTGTCTGCCCTTGCCAATATTAGGCCCACTTCTAAGTTTCAAACATATGGAGTGTACTTTTAGAATAACATCACTAAGAAAAAACAACCAGCTAAACTTGTATAACTTAGTCTGTCACCAAATACAGTAGCATACATCTGATTTGTTTGAATGAGCTTGACAGATTAGCTTACAAAGCTCAGACATCCAAAAGCTGCTGTCAGGATGTTTAACATTGCAACAAAATCAGGTCCATTTCCCTCAATTGTTTCTCCATTCTAAGACTTAGAAGAGAAGTAGATTCAAATGCTCATCTGACTCCCTTGGTAGCAGAAATTCTATGTAAGAGGTCAGGTATGCTTTTAAAGGTAGAGGTGTTCCTTGCTGTATTCATGCTTTTTAAGAGCTCTGCCCACAGAACCAGCATGGGGATTTATTCTGTACCCTCCAAAGGATCCCTGCTGTACTGAGCAGGAAGCAGTAAGGGCAGGCCAGTTTGAGAGCAGGCAAGCCAGGGGTGGAGGCAGGCAGGACACTGGCATGGGTGCAGTCCCACAGTACCTGAGCACGAAGAGCAGAGCAGGTCTAGTGATGGCATTGAGGCTCAGCTCGCAGACCAGACCACCAGGCAAGCCTGTAGGAACGAGGCAGTCCAAGACCAACACAAAATATTAAATGATCAGGTCAGGATCAGGGCCAAGAGGCTGGAAGATTGAAGACCAAGCACAAGTTGAGACAAGGCAAGAGCTGAGAAGCTGCTCTACAGCAAAAGTGGACACAACCCCACCACATACAGCTATTTCTCACACCACTCTTTCTAAGCATACCTCTGACTCAAGGTCACAGAGCTGCATGAAGCCAGTGGTGAGCTTGAGCCTTTGGCAGCTAAATCACAGAATCAGAGAAACATGGAATATCTCCAGTTGAAAGGAAGCTTGCAGGATCGTCAAGCCCAAGTCTCTGCTCCTCAGAGGTCTGCTTAAAACTTAACCTAATGATGACTAAAGTATCATCCATATGCTCCTTGAACCTGGCAAGCTTTTTGTCATGATCATTTCCCTGGGGAGTCTGTTCGAGTGATTTGCCATCCTTTCAGTGAAGAACCATTTCATAATGTCCCATCTGATGGGACATTAATGCAGCTTGGTTCCAATTCCTTGTGTCCTATCGCTTGGACCAGAGAAAGGAGATCAGGACTATCCCCTTCCCTGCTCTCCTAGAGGAAGTTGTAGTCTGCCAGGAGGTCACACCTCACCTTTATCTTCTTCAAGCCAAAGAATCCAAGAGAACTTAGCTGCTGCTCCAAAGATTTATCCTCAGGATCTTTCACCATCATGGCCACTGTTCTCTGGACATACTCTAATGGTTTGGTGTTCTTCATATATTGAGGTGTGAAAAACTCTGAACAATACTTGACCATGGTTCCTGGAGAAGAGATGCATTTGGGGCCCTAAGAAATCTCAGTATTCCAACATCCCATACAGATCTATTTAATTTCAGTTGCCTTCCTTTGATGTCTAGAGAAAGAAATTAAGATTCACAGCTGTGGTTTTGGCCATGATAAGGTGAACTGTTCTGCCTGTAGCCAGAATCAAACAGCATGTAGACTAGGTGGCTGCAGGGGACTTCATCTGTTACATGTTTAGTGAATATTCTGTTAAATTGAAACTGGTGCTCCTAGTGGCAACAATGCCTGTTGATGGTGGCACCTAAAGAAAATTTTTGTCTACATCGTTTTTATTTACAATTAAAAAACATAATTTTATTGCTATTGCTTTTGAAGTCTTATTCACTATTATGTGACATTGTGTAACGATCCTCCCGATTAAGAGACAGGACTCTTTGTGAGTCTGATTCACTTTATTTCCCAACAATGGTATGTTTCATCTACCTTGAATGATGAGGTAGGTGTTCATGCTCTGTGTCACACCTGTCCAAGTTGTTTGTTCTGTTATTTTACACATTATATAATGTTTACTGGAGAAAGCCAAGGGCTATGACATCCTTTTTGTATGGAAGTGTTTCATAATGTGTTTGAAGGCTGTGATTCAGCCCAGCCTTTTATGTCATGTGGATACTGAATTACTGCTCTCACATTTCAAAACTCCCTCAGCCTAATATGACACAATGTCCTTGATTCTGAGACTGTGTAAACTGTGAACAAAGAAACACCTGCATGACTAGAACTATTTTTGCATTCCAAGTTTTGTTTAATTTCTCTCCTTAAATTTTATGCTTTTTCCTCCAATTTGCTTCTGAAAGGGAAGCCTTTTCTTCCCTACTGCCATCAGGCATGCATTATAGGAGGCAATGTTTTTCCTCCAAGGAGAGCTTTCACTTCATCAAAAATATCAAGGAAATATTCCAAAAAACAGAAGGCACAATTTTTCCTTCTCTGATTTAAAAGCATTGTTCACATTAGTCACAGTCCTTTTCAAGGCAGGAAGAAGCATGGCCCCTACTTTTCACTCTTAAAATATTTTTAAGCAGTCAAGAATATTTATACTCAGTCCTGAAGTTTTAACTTCTCTGTGCTCATTGTGTTTATTTAGTTGCTGAAACATTTCTATAGGAAATTTTTCTCTCTGTGTTTTGGAAACATGAAGAAAAAGAGATGTGAATTCTGGTGATACCCACAAACTGCTCCAAGCAGAGGAAAGATCAGGCCTCAGACATCTTGGTCAGATGAAGTATATTCATAACTCCTAGTCCAATTCTGCCTTGCCCATGTTGGTGTTATATTTCCTATTGACTTGATTGGAATGAGAGTCAAACTCACAAAAATGACATTGAGAAGCATGATGCAAAAGATACTCATAAAATCATTGTTGTTTCCATCAGTCTAGGTGGCAGGTATTAAATTGATGGGCTTTTTTGGGAGCTGCATCTTCATTTTACACCACTGGAGAACTTGCAGAAACAAAGAAGTTGAGGTAACCTGCAGGAAAAAAAAAAAAGTTGAAGGCAGAGGAGAGGTCTGTGTGAATTGCTTAGAGATGATTGCTGAATTTCATGTTGGGCAAGTGCTTTACAAAATGCCTGTGCCTCAGGAAGACAATAAATTAAAACAGATGCATATAGTCAGGTAAAACATGTAGGAGAACTTCTTCCTTCCACAGTGCTTTCCTCAAAAAGTACAAAACAGTTGTGTCCCAATCCCCTATATCAGGGATTCAGATGAGATCTCTTAATGCTGGCAGTGGCTGACCAGTGAGGATATACTCTCAGATAATATTTTCTTTCTTTAACCTTCTGGTGGAGCCAGAGAAGTATAAAACATCTTGTAACTGAGGTTTGGGGTGCCACTCTGGTGGGTTTGTTGATTCCTTCATAGGAAATGCCTATATTAATAGTCCCATAAATCATAGGTAGAAAAAAATGTGTAAGTTAAATACCACCACTTTGCTGCCATATGGCAGAACTTGGGATTCAAGAAGTTGTATGATATTGGCCCTTTGGATAGAAATCAGCAATCCTTCCTAAGAGGTGCTGATAAGTCACAATCAAATATGATTTTTTCAGAAATCTTCAGTCCTGATTCCAGTATGTTCACTGGAAGCAACTTTTAAAAGACTATGTGTCACTATAGGACACGTGAAAGCACGACGCGAGCCACCTGCTCTTTGCAAGGTAAAGAAGGAAGTTTATTCTCCAACTCCAACTTTTATACTTTCTCAAATGTGACATTGGATTGGAGAATGAATGGGCCACCTCTCCAAAGACATTGGACAAAACACTAGTACATCAAGTTTCTCCACCCCTATAAAAGAATGCAAAATAATATGTTGTTTATAGAAATTGTGTGGGAAAGTTCTCCAACAGAATGTGGTGACAACTATGACTTTCAATCAACTATAGGCTGTGCAAAGTCTATTGAAAAAAATCTGTTGAAAACAAAAAATATATTGAAAGCAACATAGTAAATGCAAATGTAACAAGGTAGTGATTTCATGAAATGGTATAATTTAGTATTCACTTGGAGCTAATTTTTTATTATCTGAGCTTTTGTTTTTTTGAAAAGTTGGCCAGTTCAGTGCAGTGGTCAGTAAGTATGGAGCACATGAGGTTTTGACATTTACCTTCTGCATTAGAGTGCATCACTTTATTCATCATCTCTGAGACATTTTCTTGTAAGCACGTTGCACTTTGATCTTGATTGCAGATCTTAAATAATTGGTGTTCTATACAGAAACTTCTTTGACTGCATCTCAGGAGTACTACAATGGCCCCACTTCTTTTCTAGCTGGGGTTGTCTGTAATGAGAATGCTTATAAAAATGTATGTGCTGGTGGATTATTAAAGATCTAATTTTAGTAATGTTCAAGATAGGAAATGGCAAACTTATTTTCAGAGATCTCTGTAATTTTTCACTCTTACACCCTAATAGGCTATTGAATTGCATAATATCAAAACTTCAGATACCAAGATGTAGCATACCACAGTCAAAACTGAACTGCACTGTTGTCTGTAATAAGCGAGGCAAATATATAACTATATGCATATATGTTCATATATAATATACATATATATGTATATGAACACATATATAAACACAATAGTGTTCTATCATACTGTATATGGGGATGTGTATTATATGATCATGCAATATGAAAGGACAATTAATAAAAATGTCTACCACTGCTATTTTAAAGACACTTGGAATTATCCTATATGAACACCAGAGGCAATTCATTTAATGTCTATGCAGAAAGTGGTAAAATAAGAGGAAGTTTAATACTATAAGCACAATTCTTCATTAGACCAAAACTTATTTGAGAGGGACCTAGCCCTATCTGCATTTATATCTTCTTTAATGCCCTGGTATTTTTTTTGCATTATGTAAAGTAGCCAAAATATGAATATGTCTGTCCTTGTAGCTAGTATTACTGCATTTATGTTAAAGCTTTTTATTGTTTTGATTTTTGTTGGGAAGTGAAAATTGTATATAATTGTTTATTACTTTTTAGGTTAACATTAAGAATATAAATACAATGCACTAAATTACTCCACAGGTTGCTGAAACTAGATACAGCTCAGAACACTTCAGCTTCCAGACCACTTCAGTATTACTTTAGCATTATTGTCTGAATATTTCTCAGTTGTGATTTATGATATTTGAGAATGTTATTCTAGTTGATCACAAATCACTCAAACATTGCATGTAACTTTTTCTCATTACAAAAAAAAGGGACAACATAGTGGGCTGCTTTCTTTTTACAGTCTACATTAATTTTTATGTATTAATTTGATTTCTGCAGCACCAATTTGATTTTGTAGTGTATAAGGATATACTAGTGTCTCTCTAAATCACTCATACACCTTTAAGTTACACAGTTTAGTGCTTTTAGTGCTAGTAGTTGAGAGAAGCTGCCAGAAACCAGCCAGAGCAGCAGCATGCCTCTAGCTATATCTTGCATACGTGTGTATTATTTAGCAAGTGCATTTATTTGGTATATTTGATTTAATTATATCTTCATTTTGGAACAAGTAAAAGGTGTACAGTGCCCCACAGCTCTAAGCACCTGTCAGCATCTAGCCTGGTGAAAGCTTTTGAGGCTCCAGTGCATGCTTCAGTTCATCAGAATTTCCTGTTCTTGATGCTAATGTTGACATATTCACCCACAAAAAACAAAGGCACTCTGTGGACCAGTGTTCTGAAACCCCACCTATGTTGTTCCTCATTATTTTCAGCCCTTCCATCTCTCAGGCCTCATCCTCTTTGAACATCAAGAGAAGAGGAACTATGTAGCATGCCTGAAATGTTTCTAAATCCAGGGGGAATCAGATCCCAGAGCTTAGGGCCTCACTTAAGGAGTACTCCCTTATTCCTGAACTCCCAAGTAGTTTGGGAAGTATCATATTTGGGGTTCTGCTTTTGGACCATATCTAACACATATCTAGTGATAACATACAAGAAATATAAAAAAGGAAATAAGGGATATGTAATTCTTTCTTCTCAGTATTGCTTAGCATTCCTAAATCTGAAGGCCAGAAGATGCATTTCAAACAGAAATGCATCTTCACAGAGAATGTATATATAATAAAATGTTTTTTACTTATTAAATATGGTTCAAATTGTTTGGATATTTGAAAGAAGAGAATTCTAAATGAAATAGAAGTCAGAATTTGAAGTGACCATCTGAAAGAGATCATGATTTTTCCTGTTATTTGATTGAGATTTATTCTTCCTAGAACACATGATGCAGTGATAAGGGGCCTGTACTTTGGTCCAATACTGAAGATGTGTGCAGAGACTGTGGCAGACACAATCTTCTTTGTGGACTTGATTGAAATATCTAATTTCTTACACTTTGCAGCCTTTCCTAAAAGTAAAAATCAGAATCTGGGCTTTCCTTTTATTTCAGAAACTTTCTCCTGAAACAAACAATTACATTAGTTCAGGGCAGTTACACTTTGACTAAAGCAGAAATTGAGACAAGTATGTTTTGGGACAGTTTTTATTTAGATTAATTTTATTTAGATTAATTTTTAGGAATCATAGGGAATTTTATATTTTATGTTTTTATTAGCTGTGTATTCTTCCATATGAAGGACCCTGTATAACTACTAAGAGAGACTCAAAGTATTTTTATTGTAAAATTCTTGGTGCAAGCTAAAAGATTGCCTTTCCTAGGTTAGATTGCCACAAGATTTTTATCAACAAAACAGCTGGATACTTGGAAGTCATCTATTTGTGACTGTTAGTATAAAATAAAGTGGGATAAGCTTTATAGAATTAGTCTGTTTGCAGACACTCATATTGTGTAAATTTCTCTTTACATTTTCTGCTTCCAAAGTGAATTAAATGCAGCAAAGCTCAGTTTTGCGTTGGATGCTAAGAAATTTGAAACTGCCATGGCTTTTCAGTTCCCTGACAAATGTTCAAATAAACTTATTTTTTATAATAAGCTAATTTTCTAACCCATTGTGCTGCTGTGTTGACAAATGCTGCCTCAGGTGAAGGGCAGGACCTATGAGCTAGCATTTCCCATGCACACACCACTGCTTCTCCTCCCTCGAGTCAGCGAGATTTTTCCAACACATCTTTCCACGTGCCAGGGTGTGAGAGCAAGTAGAGGTGGGGAGGAATTGCCATTGTTGGTATAGCAGCTGGCTGTTAAATTTGTTTGACAGTAGTGTCAAACTGCATTACCAGTAACCTATCCATGGAATTAATCTGTCATACAACAGAAACACATCAAGTCTTTTGTATCCAGAGCCTTTAGGGGATGAGAGAGAGGATAATAAGGAGCAGGTTTTCAGATGGTGGCCCATGGGACATCTCTAGACTTTAGGGCACATCAGCCAAATCTGACTCTAATATTATTTTCCAATCCTTTGAAAAGATGTACTAAGTTGTAATGTCACCTAATAAGTGTTTTGTGTAACCCAGCCTGTTCTAGAGTCTCTAATTTGAATTGGCTCTGCTAGGCATTGTGATATTTACCACCTGGATTTCCATTGCTTCTGAGCAAATGGGTGATGCTGCCAATGGTATTGAGGAGGTCAGAGAAGACTGCTCAAGTGGAAGCTCACAACAGCTTCTGTACAACGTTATAGGCTGAAGAAGGCACACTTGCATTTTGGTGCTATGCCAGAAAAACAGCTGTCCTCTGAAAGATCACTTTTGTCTCTATGGCCTCCTCTCTCAAGCTGCTGGCTCTGTATCCCTTCAGCCAGGAGTGGGCCTTCCAGGGACAGACCAAATCTGCCCTTAGTACTGTTCCATCCCATCCCCATCCTGAATCGCATTCCACACACATTTCCTCTACTTCATGCACTGAATTTTTCTTCTGTGCTTCTAACTCAGCTGTGTCTCTAGCAAGTGTTGGCGTAGGAATTCCTCTTGCCTACCTGCTACAATTGAGCCTTAACTTCTCATTATAGCTGCTAGAAAGAAATGATGGTTTAAGGGTGAAATTTATTAGACTTAGCTAAAACATTCAGTTTGGGAAAGAATAAACTGTAACTCTGGAAATACCTCCTTGTTTGTGTAGTGCTAAAGGAATATCATATGAGTAGACCATCCATAAACAACTTACTATTAATATACAAGTCAGATAATCCCAAATGTATGTACTGCTCTTCTCCTCCTTCTTCTCACGATGTGATGTAACAGTCCTCCCACACAAAATGACGTGACTCCCCCTCATTACTCCATGTAGGTGCTTCAGATGAGTGTTTCATACTTTTCAAACTGGACACCTTAAAAATCTTAAAAAGCTAATATAGCAGTCCTCACAATCAATAGAATGCTATTCAGTAAATGTTTTTCCTCCAATGTCAAATGAATTTGCACTACATCATTTCATTACTAGAGCAGGCTTGCTTTTCACACAGCATAAACATTTAGTAAAAACAAAATATCTCCTTGTCTCCATAAATAAACACAACTTCATTCTTCTATTTTTTGTGTTTCAATATAGATATAGATATTTTCTTTACCTGTCTCTTTCCAGCATGAAACTCTGCTTATCTCTGCTCACTTTATCATAAACAACTTGGTATTGACCACGCTACTTTGAAAGAAATTTGTAAACCAGAAAGAAACATGAAGGAGAGCCTTTATAAATATGCACAAAGGTCTTTTCATTGCATCTGGAAATTAAGTCTTTGTATTGAAATCATATGGCAGAAATTAGGGAATCAATTTTTAACATGCATACTTGGTTAACCTGTTTGTGCATAAGGGAAAAATACCAATAAGGAAAGAAAAATCTATGACATATAAAAACTAAAACCTTAGTTATAATAAAACCAGTTTTATTAATGCTAACATTGTATATCTAAATCTCTATATAAATATGAGTTTTTGCCCATCACATAAAGGACAGCAGTCTGGTCTCTGAAGTGAGTGCTATCCCAAATAACAATATAAGTAGGGAAAAATGCTGCAGCACCCTGGCAACAGAATCTCCTTGGAGTCATATAATGTGGAGGTGGATTTTATGCTCTCATGCATATCCATGAAGAAAAGCACATAGAAAGAACTTCACTGACTCAAGGAACATCATGGTGCCTGTCCATTTGCTTGTCTTAATATTCTTTCCCTGTCACTGTGATACCTTTCCAAGTCCCACACCAGTTACTTAGGCCTCTCACAGCCTCCCTCTCAGGACAGGGTATGGGTGCTGTTGTGAGCTACAGAAGAGTTTAAAAGCACTGCCTGACCCTGTGCTGCAAGCTGGGATGCACGGGGTCATCTCGCTTAGGCTTGCTCTCACTTTCCACATGTTTATTTCACACAAAGTGTGTGTGGTTTTGTGAAACTTTATGCTGGCTGTAAGCACTGTACCATCCAAAAGTACCTCTGTGTGTAAGCTGACAAAGTTTTTGAGAATCTCTCTGGAATCTTGTAGCCTGTACCTTCTCACTCGGCCTCTTGACCAATGGAAACACATAAGTTCAGAATCTGGCCATGCAAGCTGCTATAGACACATGAAGAAAGTATTTATTAATAATGTTATACTTTTTAAGTATTCCTGTAGATGCCTAAACCCACTTCCTATTGGATGTCAGCAGCTTGCCTCAGAATATCCTTGAGATAGCCCAGGGAGATGTTGCTATAAATTATTCTTGTTCCTAGTGAATAAAATGCTTGCATAATAAAAGCACATATTTTCTTTTGGCTTTAGAAGAAATTATTTTCTGTTTCACTTTATTTCATATTTGTATGGATAAATACTTAAAATTCAGTGGATGTTGCCTTGGAAAGGATACATTTGGATTTCATGGATAGCTCTCACCTTTGTTAGTAAACCATGATCAATTTTTGTTTTGCTGTCCAATGTGCTTTACTATTCATAAGAAAATAAAAAAGAAATTTACTTTCCTTCTATTATTCTTTACCAGAATAAACCCAGTGTTGCATTCATTAAACTTGACTGCAGTCCTCTTTCCTAACATGGAAGTAGAAAGCTAGGAAATAAGTATATGACAACCTTTTAAAAATAATCTCTTTCTTTATGCATTCAGAAACTTTTCTAATTTAGATATTTTTGGACATGCAAAATGTTTCCTTCAAAAAGATGAATCCCTATTTTCTATTGAGCAGAAGGAAAAATTTGTAAAAGGACTTCACAATAGTGACTAAAATATGAGCATATAAATTTATAAGAAGAAACTACCCATCTATATATTGATTTAAATTCATCCAATGGTGATTAACTGCATGATTCAGTACACTTAGAAGTGAGTGGAAGGACTTCTATTAATTTCTGCCTGGATGAATTGGCAATATGAACCTCCTTTTTGAGAACTTAATCTGGTTTAAACTTGGATATATGAATGGATATAGATGTCTTCCTGTGTTCACAAGTGTAATACTTCATCATTTTAAAGAAAATAAAACAATGGAAATGGACATTCTCTCCTGCATTAAGTGAGGTTCTGTCAATATTTGCTTTGAATGGCTGTTTGCTTAGTGCAGTCAACATGAAGCATAGTCTACTTTGTCCACAGAATGACATTTCCAAGTGTTGAGTAAATGGCTAAGGAATTACAAAATTAGTTGTTTGAAATTTAGCCAAAGGGATATGCCAAAATCTACAGACTGTGTGTGTCTCACAGGTAGAAAGTAGTTTTTATTTTTTATCACTGAAGTGTTACAAACCAGCTGCAAACAGAAATGTTGCAAGTTTTGTTTCCCTGTTTTTAAGAGAAATACCGTATTATACCCTTTTTCTATGACTTTTAAGTCATACTGAACAAGAAGTATAAATAAAATCTCACTGAGATTTCTATACTTTTTATACTGTGTTTCCCATGTTTTTATACTGTGTTTTCCACAAAAATATGATTGTGAATTCAACAGTGAGCACAAAAGAAACAGCCTTTTAGAGATTTTTTTTTTCCCCTCCATGTTTACTTTATAGAGTACTGTACAGAGTTCTACTTCTAGGATAATTTTTCACAGCTCAAGCTACCCTGATTCTGTGCCTATAGGAAACTGCTTCTTTTGTTCCCACAGTTCTAGTACTTAATCAATTTAATTTTTCAGCTTTTATTTTTTGTTTTTTAGATAAGGAATAATTCTAGATGTGTGTTACTGACACAGGGCACTTGCAGGACACTTGTTACTGGTGTAGGCCACTTGCAGGCCATTTGCAGGTGATGAAGGTAATTCTTACTAAATGTACTGTACTCAGCACACAAATAATTGCTGTTATTTCAGCCAGGTTGTCCTAAGGAAACCCTAATGTGATTGTACTTAATACTATCAAACTTCATAAAAATATTTAAATATTAAACTTTATTAATTGCAATCTATCATCAGTTATAAATAAAGCATAATGTTGTGGATAATCATCTATGTTTCAGAGTAGGCACCATATTTTTTCCATATTAACAGGTTATTGGGATGTTATGGGAATATAATGACATATCACTGACTTTTAATTATTGGTCATACTTTGTTTCAGTCAATAAATCAGCTTATAAAATAGCTGCAACAGGAATCAAAATTAATATGACTGAACTGGTTATTGCTATTGCTGTTATAACTGAGCTGCATAATGGAACTACCTGCTCATGTGGAAAGTAAAAGCTGAGTTGGTGTGGATTTTTTTGTAATTCGTTGCTGACAAGCGAGGCTTGGTGCTTCCTGTGCTCTTCCTCAGGTACTCTTTCAGTCTGAAATTTATGGGAAAACTCCCCATCATACCTTTCAACACCTGTTAGCTCTAAGTATGATTTCATGTTCAACATCTACCCTCCTTTTCTCATAGCCATGCTGACATATCTGCCTCTCTAGGAACCGTCATAATGAAATAATGGGTGGTCCATAACTGCAAAAACTCCTGAGTTATCTTAGAAGCAGGGAATAACCTTTTATGGAGGAGCCTAAAGGCCTGAGCCTCAGTGTATTGCAACTGCATATATATTGGATGAAATCTTGGCTTCACTTCATGCAAGTGGCAAAGATCCCACTGTCTTCTTCAGCAGAGCCAAGATTTCACTAATTGGGTGTTTGAAGTAGTAATGCCTCTCAAAGGCTGACTTGTGGAGAGGCATTGGCAGACCAGTGGTGATCCTGCTGCAAGCCCACTCCTCCCAGCACCTCCTGCCAGCTCTGATAAGAGGCATTGTTTGAAGAGTTTCAGGGTGCAAGAAACAGCAGCACAAATGAAGTTAAACTAAAAGTGATAGGATCAGTTTCAACATACAGGCTGATTGAAACTACTATACAGCCAGCATATTTCAACTAGATTTGATTCTAAACAAATGTATGTGTTTAAGAGCATTAGGAAGGAGAGAGGTGAGAATGATTTGGGGATCTTGGAGGTCTTTTCAAACTTAAGTTATTCTATGAAAGGAATACAGCAGATACAGTTGTGAAGAAACATAAGAATAAAAACAATGTTCTTAAGATTTGTATTCATATGGAGTTGCTTTTATTCTTTGTACTTCCTCATTCTAACTCCCATTAATGTGGTTTTACAATAAACTGTATTCATCTCAATTTTACAAATGCTGAGATTGAAGAAAATTAATGATGAGAATAAGATATATAGTTCAAATTAGCCTTGAAACATGACTTCCTCAGAGGGAATACTTACTTCTCCTTACTGCCTCTGTGCTTCCCTGCACCCCTCTAATGCCTGTGAGGCCACATAGGAGGGTGGCTCAAGGAGCTAATCCAGAAGACATGTAAACTCTCACAAGTGAGTATTTCTGCCAGTTTTGCCCCTGGCTCTCTGCTGTCAGATGTCACTGTCAAGGCAGGATGGGAATGAAGAGACTCTGACCAGATCAGAACGCTGGTGAAAGTAAAACTCCAATTTATTCAAAATACACCGCTCTTTTATACAGACCTTCGTGAGGACCTGCTCCATTGGTTCTGAAGTGAAAACAACCCAAAGCATTGGTGCAAAGTGCTTGACACACAGTGATAGAACTTGACTATAAACAATGTGAAAAACAAAAGAGATAAAGAATTATTTACATTCTTCTCCAGCTCTTTCCCAGGCATCTGCCTGGCTAGAAACACTCAGTTTCTTTCTTTGACTGAATCTGAGTCCCACAGTCAGACCTGTCCCAAGAAAAGCAAAAGCAGCTCATGGGAGAATCATGTGGGAGCAAGGCAGCTCTTATACCAGCAGTCTACTGCTGCCATAACATGAAACCTCACTCTTAGCTGCTCACAACTTGGCTTGAGATATTTATGATTTCATCCAGAGAATATCCTATCTGAGAACTGCAGGTGTCCAGATCATTTGGAAAGAGACTCAGTGTCTAAAGAAAAGCATCTGGAATTAGAAGCTGCTCTTGAGTATTTGAATCTTTGGGATTCACTCAGAAACAGTCTGAAATAGATCTGCTGCCTTCTGCCTCTCAGCCATGTTCCCTCTGCTGTAATGCTCGTGGCCAGACTCTGCCATCTCCCACATACTTGATGACTCATTTTGTCCCTAAAACTACTTGCACCTGCTGTTTTATTAACAGTGTAATGGTTTAAAATATGGCCTTCAGAAAAACTTAATTAAACCATTATTATTTTCTTATTGTAAATCTTTAAACTTTTACCCTTTGTACATTCCCCAGTTGATGCCAAGCGAGGCTACCTGGAGCAGAGACTAGACAGAGTTAAAGGAATAAAGTAGTTATTTATTAAAAGGCCTTTAAAGGATGCACCTTGGGCAGCACAAGAGCCTGCCCGGGCCTCTACCCAAGCTGGACCCCAGATGGACCCAAGATGGACGGTGTGTCACGAGTTTTCACACTTTCATAAGTTTTGGTCTGTTTATATATTGCCCTCCTCAATTCGCTGCTGTTTGTACTTTTTGGGCCTGAAGCTTCAACGGTGTCCTTGGTTCTCAGCTAAAAGTATTGTTTTGTCTAATTAACTGTGAAGAGAATGTGCTAACACTTTATATGAGGTTCAGAGTTACACACTCTATTGAGAATCTGGAAAATATGAAAGCTAAAACTGAAGAAATCACAATACCTGCAGTTTTCCAAGAGAGTTTGCCCTTGACTCTGGCTAGCAGCAGCTACATTCAGATGAACACATATTGGGGGGGAAATATAACTTTCATCTTTCTTACCTATGTTTCCTCCTTGGTATGTTCAGTGTATTCTTTATAACAAATCCATCTCTAAAATTTCATCCTTCCATGAAGCTCTCGTCTTGTGCTCCTCACCAAAGATGTTCTCTGGTTTTAAATTTCTATTCTGTGTTGCTAAATCAGAGCAAATATCTTTAGAGCTGGCACAGCATCTATATGCTTTCCTAGAAACAACAAAGGCATCTGCAGCCCTCATTTTTACTACTGCCATGGCTCTCCTTTAATTCTTATCCCCTTTTACAACATAATAGGTTCCCTGTGTATGGGTTTTTTATATTTTCTGGCATGAAATTAGGCAGACCTGTGTTTGTGAATGTAAGACACATATCTCAGAAAATGAGAGGAGAAGTAAGCTAGCCATCTAGCTAGAAATTCTCTGATGCAGAAGGCATTTAGGATGCTTCGGTGATAAAGGCATAATATTTACAAAGACACATAGTGAGAATATTGTGAGTATTGTAGGCCTTCAAATTAACACAGTGTGTATGCTTGATTCACACCTTCCTCTCCAAATGTGTTTGCAGTTTGTAGTTGGAGCTGAAGCACAAGGTGAATTCTGATGTTTTTCCTGGGAGAAGACCTGTGACCCACTGCAAAATCATGCCCTTTACTTGCTACTCTACTGTCCAGTAAAACTTGCATTTTTGCTTCCTAACCTGTGTCCCAGACATTTATACTGCCTTCTGTGAAGGAAGATTTGTGGACTCACTGTGGCTAAATAAGTATCTGAAATTGTTTTTTTTTCATTTCAGGTAAGTGCTCTAGGCCTGAGACTGGACTCATGAGTTACCTGTGCCACTAGGAGCAGCAGCTGAAAGGATTAACAGAGCAGTCTGAAAAGGATAACAAATGCAATTGCATTCACTGAAGGATCTCATTCTGTCATCCCTAGTTAGGTGTGCTTGGAGAACATTTACTCCATGAGTTTCTAGGTCTCATGGTGACACTGTAGGCTGATCCGATGGGATTTAGGTGGTGCATTTGGGATTCTAGAGCCCAGAGGCTGTGAGACTAACTTATAAAATTAACACTGTGTGGTTGAAGGGTGTTATCACAGAAAGGGACTTAAAACACCTCAGTCATGGCTGCATCTCATTCTGATTGCTCACATTCATCTATTTAAGGCTGCAAGAGATAGCAGGCAGAAAAGAGAGCAGAACCCAGGTTGTTCTCTGGATGAAACTCTTCTGCTCTAAACTCTTCTTCATCAAATCTTGCGTATGTGGGTCTCAGTGCTTAAATTTTCCCACTTACTTCAACAGCCTCTTTGGCTAAGATAGGGATTTAATGCGTTCTATCAGTCTCAAATGAATTATTTCTTTCAAGACATTTACTGTTTCTGATTTTGGTTCTCAAGAACATAAAAGAAAAACATCAGTAGATCCACTGAGACCTACTGATGTGACATCAGGCTGTGCACTGAGCAGGTCCAATGAAGGGAAACGGTATCACCCGAACAGACCACAATTTATCCCTAGCATTTCAACATTTCACAGTTTAAATGGGAGAGGAAAGAGGTTTTTAGAAGGAAGTATTTGCCTTTCCTGCAAATTTTCAGTTGCAAATTATGACATACAAATTCATTAAAAATAATCAATTCATTGTCAAGTGAAGGACATGAATAACTAGCCTCAGGTGGAAAGTTTTTGGAGTGACATTTCACATACTAGAGTGCCATACTTTTATTAATATGCTAAGAAGTCTTTGTTTGGAGACCTAAAAATAGCACTGGGGGAAAAGACTGGGTTTTAAATGAGGCTTCAAAGTATGCACATAGTTGACTAAATTCATAGAAGAACAATTTTTTAAAGTGAAGTCATATTTAATGCTTTTCCATTTGCAACCAGTGAATTCAGATCCTTCCTGTCAACCATAAGTGATGAGGAGTTTCATTCTGCTCACCATTTTGTGGGCCACAGTTAATGTATTCACAGCTGTGCAGGGCCTTGATTCCTACCTCCAAAGAAATATTTCTGTTCTGTGAAAATGCCTGACCTAAACCCTGCAGATGCAGCTGGAAATGCAGATGAAATTTTTGCTGATCACAGCTGGACTGGAAGCTCATCTTCATTTTGAGTTATAGTTATGTCCTCATTTTTTACTGGTTTCATGTTTTATTTTTAATTTTGGGGAAAATACACACCACACTGTAATGAAGAGTGAAGAATAAAAAATGCTGCTTTGGGTTCCTAAATAATTACACCAGTCCTGGTAATGGCAAACACATTAAATGATCAAGGACGGCTGAGAGAGGAGAAGCACCACGTTCTTTGCTTTGCATTTCTTGGGTTACTAACTGTGTGACCATTTCACTAGGACAAATGCATTCTGTATTTTGCAGGTTTAAAATATTATAATGTGGGATTTTACTAGTCTTGGGACAATGATTAATTATATGCTCCTCTGAGAACAAAAACATTAAGTTGTTAACAAGTTGTAAAGAGTGTGCATGTAGAGTTTACAGTAAGATATTTGATGTCTGCCATGAAGTGTTTAAGAGTGACTGAGCAAAATCCTGACAATTCAAGTCAGTGTAGCTTTGCCACTTTCTGCAGCAGGTTGGGGTTTCATGCACTGGGGAGTGCTACTGGAAGGATTTGTGAGCAGATTTTCAGCCTGGTCTTTCATTCAAGAGCAGAACCCAAAAGGCTAAATAGTGACTTTGTGGTAAGTGTTTACAAATCTTGTGAACACTGAAGATGGGAGATATTTAAGCTTAACAAAAAAATCTTCATCAAACACGTAGGAAAGTAAGAAAATATTATTGCTCATGATCTCTGGGGGACAAGACTGTCCACCACCCTGCATTCCAGTCCAGTTACTTATTTTGGAGAATCTAACTCTTATGAATTTTCCCTCCTGCATGGAATATATTTAACAAAAAAGCCAAACAAACAAAAATCCCAAACAACACACAAAAAAAGGTCACAAAAGAACCCCTCTTCAATAGAAAATTTCTAAGATATTTGATTAGAAAAGTGAATTTCTCCCTGGCAATTCCCAGAAATAAAAGAAATACAGCTTTCTTTAGGGCTGCACTCTTCTACCAGCACTATCCCAGATTTTTTGATTCAGGGGGGAAAGTGTCTACTATGTTTTCAGTAGCCAACAAGATGTGTCCAAACAATGTGCTATGGAGTGTGTGGGACACAGATGTCAAACAGCAGTACTGACTATTTTGTTTCGACTTCCTTAGTTTTTGGCTGTCGCAATTATTCTCTATTCTCATTTCAGTTTTAGTGATTTTATATTTTTAAATCCTTTTGGACATTTACATCCATTTGGATCAGAATCTTCTCTTTAATACCAGTTTTCTCTGTCAATAGAAAACAAGTTGACAAATTCTCTCTTCTACCTAGCCTTTGTCCACGAAATAAAAGAGTGCTTATCTGCTCCAGTTCCTATACACTTGGATTTCTGTGTCAGAAGACAATGACACTTCTTGACCAGGTATATTGAATGGCTGCTGAGAATGATTGGATTTGAGACAAGTCAATCTTCTCACCTTCACATACAGTTTGTGGCAGTCCCCTGTACTTTGCAACTGCTTTTAAAATTGAGAAACACATTCTGAAAAGTACAGACTCTAAGTTAAATTTTCTAGTCTTTCCCCTCTAAATCAAAAAATCTGTGACAGTGCTGGTAGAAGAGTGCAGCCCTAAAGAGATCTATATTTCTTTAATTTAGGGGAATTGCCAGGGAGAAATTCACTTTAATTTTCACAATAATTTTGCAGGCAGCAGTTAGAGATCATGCAGTACTTTTCTACTAGGGTTGATCCTGGGTGTTCTTCATAGCTCAGTATGTCCCTGTGAACAGAGGGGGTCACGTAGATCAACAATGTGCCTAAATACCTGATGGGAAGGAATGAAGAAGGAAATTATTCTTAGGTACCTCAATGAGAGTGTAATACGCAGTGAGCACAAACTGAATCACATGAAAATCTATCTGAACATAAGAAAACATTTTTTACTGTCAAACACTGAAACAGGTTTTCCAGAAATGTTGTGAAGTTTCTCATCTGTGGAGATACGCAAAAGCCAGCTGGGCATGGTCCTGGGCAAGCTGCTGCAGCTGACCCTAACTGAGCACGGGACATGGATCTGCTTTCATGTTGAAAGTGGCTGTCAGTGGAAAAAAAAAATATACTTAAGAGGGTCAGGTGCACATTACTGAAATTTTCATGTAAGAAGTATGAAACATCCCATACAAGCTGATATCATGTAATTCAGAGAGAGGATTAAGGGCAAAATTATAAGATTGTATTTTTTCTTAATTCTTCCCATATCCCTAGTGGTTTTAGATATTTGTGGAGTCTAGATAGAAATGTTAGCCTTGAACACTCACATTGATATTTATTCCATGTGTCATATATCTAAAAGATAAAAATTACTTTAAGGTACATTCCGTCATTTCAATGAAAAATGCCATGTCCAAATAGTCAATGTGACAAACAAACACAAGTTAATTACAATTTTTCTAGTATTATTTTCAACAATGAATAAAAATTAAGTACTCTAATAGTTAGATTCACTTTGTAAGGATAATAAAAATAATCATAGACCTAGGACTAACAAATGCCAAGTGCAACATTACCATTCCTGTCAAAGATATGCTTGCATATTTGCTTTTTAAAATTCACATTTATTTAGCTACTTTGACAATACATGGTTCAGATTCTGCCTCCATCACAGCCTTGTCTCTTTGCAACACCAGCAGCCAGTATATCAGCAATTCTAGAATATTACCAGGACAGAGCCACTGTGGGCTAAGTCTAAAACATTTTCTGCTTCAGGAAGCAGTGGATATTGAGATGGAGAAGTCAAAGCAGTCTCAGGAGACTGGGCTGTGAGGAGTCTATGGGCAGTTTTGCAAGGTCGTTCCTTGCTGATCCATTGTAAAAGCTACAAAGCTGTGGGAAGAATCTTTGTAGGGTTACCCACATGCCTGTCTGAACTCACATGGTGTAACTGCATATTGCCCTTTCTTCAGGATGAGAGAAACCCCTGTTGTACCTCTCTGTGCCATAATTAACTTGCCAGGCATTGCAGTTTTCTCCTCATGTGCAATAGATAGTTTATTATTAATTGATAGTGTAATACATAATTTGCCAGATATTACAGTTCTTGGATGCAATGGAAAGAGTGTCTCCATGGGACCAATCCCATGTGTCCTATCACTGGATCCCAGGGAGAGGCATCATTTGCCTCTTCTATTCCCCTCCTCAGAAAACTGCAGGGAAGAATCAGGGTACCCCTCAGCTCCTTCTCTACAAAGTAGAGAAGCCCAAAGTCCTCAGCAGTTCCTTACAGGACATGCCTTCCAGCCCTCTCACCAGCTTTGTTGCCCTCCTCTGGATGCACACAAGGACCTTCAAAACCTTCTTAAATTGTGGGGTGCTGAACTGCACTGAGCACTCCAGGGGAGGCTGCACAGCCCTGAATACAGGGTTGATCCTCTCTCCTGTGGCTGGCAGTGCCACACTCAAGGCTCCCAGGGCATTGTTTGCCCTCTGGGCTGCCAGGGCACGCTGCGGGCTCACCCCGAGCCCCGCTGAGCAGCACCCTCAGATCCCTTCCTGCAGGGCTGCCCGGCAGCCGCTCCTTTCCCGCTGTCTCTGCTGTTGGTAGGTGCCATGCCATTGAGGCTGCCCAATGCTCTAAGCTAGCCAGATCCCTCTGCCAGGCCTCCGGTCCCTCCAGGGCGTCAACAGCATCGTCCGCTTTGGAGTCATCAGCCAGTTTGCTCATGGTGCATTCCAGCCCTTCATCCAGATCCATGATAAACACATGGAACAGAACTGAGCTGCACCCTGAGGAACACCGCTGGCAGCTGGTCACCAGCCAAATGCAGCCCTAGTCACTGCACCCCCTGACATGGGCTCAGGTTAGCCCCCTCAGGTCCATATCAAGTCACAGGGTAGACATTTGCTCTGCATTTAGGCAATAATTCTGCTTTTGACTCTCACAAGCTGGGACTAAACATTTCATGTCTTTGTGGCTTCCTTTCCCACTCTGTTGAAGCAGGGCGAAATGGAACACAGAGACTAGCTACCTCCAACAATAAAAAATACTAGCTTAACTCTGAAATCCTAAAATTATTATTGAAAATTTTATTATTATTTTTTACTCTTACTCAGCAAAATCACTGAATCCTGTCATGAATACTGACCACAAATTTACTGAGTTCATGGACATTCATACAGCTATATGTTCATAAATACTTAAAAATTGCATTTTGCAATCACATATAAAAGCAAATTTGAGACCTTTTAAATGAATATTTCTTATGAACACTCATAGACAATTCTAAAATATGCCAGTGTCTACACAAAGTTTGTTTACACAAACAGAGTGTATAAGTACATTTTCAATGTATACACCCAAGGGCAATTTCTAGTTCTAACCATTGTATTTGAAGAGGGTTGTTTTCTGTTTTAGTACAATGTGCTCTTTACTTTAAATGAAACTTTTACCAACATTACAATTTCATCTTAGTAAAGAGTAGACAAAAAAATAACTGTGGATAGGTTTCTAATGTATACAAACAACAACTGGATGTGCAGCATATATGACATCAGAAAAAATATCTAGTCATCTAGGTTGTTTATTAATATTCTTTTGGGATTTTCTTGGGTATTTGGTTTGTTGTTCTTGTTGTCATAAAAGAAAACAAGGTGATGCCTTTCTTTGTTTTGCAGCTCTACAGCAAACCTGTCATTGACTATTTTTTCCTATGTGCTTCTTTGAAGTGTGTATATATATGTTATATATAAATGGTAGGCTAAAATTGACTCCCAAACATGTCACCTCCTTCAAAGCTATTTTTGCCTTGAAATAGCATGGATAGTGTGGAATTCCCCTGAAGCCTTCCAAAAGTACATTTGGGTTTTTTTCAGCTTGAGAGACATAGCTGCTAATTCTAAGGTACCATTTTCATTTTTCAACATCAGGAATTCACATTTTCCCCAACCATAAAATTTTCTCATAATAGAAATGAGCCATTCCCCAAGGGAGTGGTTATCAAAAGATAATCTCACCCAATCTGATTGAAGGCATAAGGCTCATGCCTCAATATGCTCCAGGGTATGATTATCTTATGATAACCATACCCTGTATCATATCTTATTGATTAACTAATAAAGCTTCAGCATTATTATTTGGGTGAGGAATTAAGATATCAGCAAGAGGTCTGATTCTGGAATGGCAAGGATTCTTTGAAGCTCTCCAAATAACCTCTCTTGTTCTGATTATAGCATCACAAATTATGGGGTCACCAGATGCCAGCTTTTCCTTCTTATTTGTGATTATATAAATGGCAAGTTAAAACTCAGTGATACCCAGATATGTAAAGACACAATTGCACTCAACTGCTTGCTTTGCATCTATATTGCAAGTATAGGTTACACAGCAGAACAGAATTCCACTCTCTGGAGAGGATTTTGTAGTCCAGACACTAACTGTGCGCTTCATTCAGAGTGACTCTGAGTTTTGTGAATGGTTACATTGTGGAGGGATCTCTGTTCTCACAGGGAATTGCTCCCTCCTTGCTCACACACTTCATAAGAAAAGGGACAATAAACCCCACCCTTGGGCTCCTGAGTCTCCCTGTACAAGTCATTCAGAGCCACAGGCTTAGTGTAGCTGTTTATCCCTTATATCTCCTAAACAACAGCACGAAGAGGCCTTAAACTAGTGCTGCAGCTTTAACTGCATAGCCACGTCCTCTCTCACTGTAGTGCAGTTTCTTATGTACAAAAAAAACCTGCTTAGTGGCGTGGGACTTGCTTGAACAGGCAATCTGAAGGCTAATGTTGCAGCCAGAACACATTGCCCTGCTCTGCATCAGTAAAAAGCTGGAATTATTTCACTGACTTTGCAATCTAGGTGCAAACCTAGCTTAATAGACACATCTAAGAACAAAATATGTCTGGTGTATGCAACAAAGACTTCACTCAAAATTCCCTTATAATGCAGCTTCTACATACTGAGACTGGAGGAGACAATATGCCCCTTCTGTTAAGAGCTGGATGATATTTTGGAAACAGGAGAGAATATTTATATCTGTATTCAATTTCATTCTTAGATAAATATTTAAAACAATTAAACATTTGATCACACCTCTTATATAGGGCTGTGCAGCTTAAACTTAACAAAGGGATCTTTGTGGCAGTGCAATCCACACCACAGTAATCCACTATAATGAATTCTTTGCCAAATTTGCTGTGTCTGTTTTATTGTCATCCACTCTGTTAATGGACAATGTTAATTTCTGAAACTAGCAGAGAAGTGTCATTCTACCCTTTCATGCTGCGTGGCAAAAATGGCTTGCTGTTCCTACTTGGCAGCACTGCTCCCTTTTTGCTACTCACAGTGGGAATGTGGATTTGGATCAGGTTTTGAAAAATTCTGGCATTTGCACTGTCATGATCCAGCCATGCCCAGGATGGCCAGTTGTGTCCTGAGGGCATCAGGGACAGCATTGCCAGCCAGGCAAGGGAGGGGATTGTCCTGCTCTGCCCTGCTCTGGGCAGCCTCACCTTGAATATTTTGTGCTGTTTTGGGTACCACAGTATTGTAAGGATACGCAGCTATTTGAGAGCATCCAAAGGAAGGCCATGGAGATGGCAAAAGATCCAGAGGGGAAGCCATGTGAAGAGTGGCTGAGATCCCTCAGTTTATTCAGGCTGGAGGAAACTAAGGGGAGACCTCACTGCAGTTACAGCTTCCTCATGAGGTAAAGCAGAAGGACAGACACTGATGTGTTCACTCTTGTGGCCAGTGACAGGACCTGAGGAAATGGCCTGAAGATGTCAGGGAAGGATTAGGTTGGAAATGGTCACAGCACCAAGCTGACCAGAGTCCAAGAAATGTTTGGACAATACTCTCGTGCACATGATATATTTTTTGCATTGGTTCTTTGCAGGGCCAGGAGGTGCACTCCATGATCCTTATGTGTCTCTTCCAACTCACCTTGTTCTATGAGTCTATGATTCTATTATTATTACATTATCTATGAGTCTATTATATTCCATGACCTGCAGCATTCTGAAGTAGTTTCACATGAAGTATGTTTAGCAGCAAAAAAAGTTGTTTTCCTTCAGCAGTTTCACAGATGCTTCCACCATTTTGACAGTGCTACCATTTTTAATTGGAAGCTGCTAAAATCTCTGAAGATGCAAGGTGTTAACACTGTAACCTGTTTCAATTCAAGATTTCTTTCAGAATGAGTGATGTTAACCTAGGGCATGTACTTCTAAGAGGAAGGATAAATTATTTTTCAGAGTAATTCTCTGAGTCTGTTTTTCACTGTTGAAAAGAGGGAAATAATCAAGATTACTAGTTTGGGTGGGATGCCTAGTTTTTATAGAGCCAGGGGCGACAAAGGGATTTCTTCCTGTATTATAGCAGAGTCTCAGCTGAAACTTGTATATTAATATACAGCTGCTGCTGTTGCCATTCTTTCCTGCTCTGCATAGCAAGTACTGCTTAGCCAGACTGCAATCATGGAGCTCTGCACAGCAGATCCTCATGTCTTCTGTACTGAAGATTAATTGCCAGATGCCAGCCTAGTTCTCAAGCCTTATCTTTCTCTGTTAAAATGTTCTCCTGAAAAGAAATCTACTGCTTCTAGTAGAGACCAATCTTGCTAAGGAGCTCTCTTCCTTCAATGGTTCGTTTTTTATTAATTGTTGATTTGTAGGAATGGAGTTCATCCTGAGTCATAGTGTACATGTTTTGCTTGTCTTGAATTGGTTACAGACATAGCTATATTGACCATCAAAAATTAAGTCAGTATCTTTCCTTTCCCTGAAACATTTTTGAACGAAAAGGACACCTTCAAGACAGGGCAAATGGTTGACTATTAGAACAAAGGACTTCCATGATCCCCACTGTACAACACACTTTCTACTAATCTTGAGCAAGACCCCACTGCTTGAAATATAGGATGCACTTAGCAGTTCTGCTCCCTTCAACTAAGATGGACAAGAAATCTGAATTGCACTTGAGGAAGAGCTTGTTAATAGTGCCAGAGCCCTTTTGAAATTTAAGACCTGATCATCTGTTTTCTACAGAATTACTTTATATACAGAAAAGATATAGTGGAATATAAAATCTCTACTTCTTCAAAACATGAGACACAGAATTATGAACAAAAAAAAAAGTCTTATGGTACTCCCAATCAATTTCAGGCATATATTCAATGACTGGACTGTTTTTTTCCATGCTGCTCATGGATATACAGGCCAACAGCAGATGCTGTGAGAATGTCCATTTGCCTTCATTTCTTTCTGTATGACTTCTCCCCCTCTGCTCCTGTTACTTAGCTGTCCTGGCCCACGCCGTGTGCTCTTGTGTGGAATCAGCCACAGTGAGGCCCTCAGGGAGTGAGCAGCAAGGAGTTGAGTCCTGCACAGCCTGCAGAGCATTTCTAGGACTACACGAGGTTACTGATCTTCCAGCCCCCTTCATTGCCAGAACAGATCATCAGCAACAAAACTGTTATTTCAACAAGACACAGATAGTACATATTGGTGATGGCCTAGAACAAGATATGCTGTGTTATCATGAGTCTAAATATGTGCGTGTGTGTGCGTACAAAGTGATGCCCTAGAACAAGATATTCTGCATTATCATAGTCTAAATGTTTGTGTGTGTGTGTGTGCGTGTGTGTGTGTGTGTGTGTGTGTGTGTACGTGTACACAGTGATGCCCTAGAACAAGACAAACTACATTATCATGAGTCTAAATGTGTGTGGGTGTGTGTAATCTTCAGAAATTGGTAGTACCTCAGCTGAAGCTTAACATTGCCCTGGCTTCCTGACCTATTTTTGCCTAAATACAAAAATATTTTAAGCATCTTGGAAGAGCAGAGCATATCAACAGACTTTCATTTCTGTAAAATATTTTTAATTAAGCATTTAATTAAATATTTATATTGAATAAAGACATAAGAGATGCTATATCTGGAAAATACTAATCCAAGAATTCTTATGTAGTTTGTTGCCCATTTAAATGTAAGAGCATGCAGGTAACCCATGAGGGAGGGTTTACTGTTTGTTTGCTGATTTGTTTAGTGTTTGTTGTTTTTTTTTTTTTTTTGTAGTCACAAACCTAGGCAATGTATTTAGTTTGGTAAATGGCAGCAGCTACACTGTTGTAATGAAGGGTTAATATCAGGATCTTCACTATTCTCAAATGGTGCCTTACTCCACAGACACTTTCACTGGTTCAATAGAAATAATTTTGTCCACTAGAAGTTGGAGAGTATTTTTTGAAAATATGTGTGTTATTTTCATCCCTGCAACAGGAAATGCAACTACTGAAGACAACACATAAAAAGGCATCCTATGGAGTTGAGCATAATGCCTAAAAGTAGTAATGCAAGAGAAATTACGCTTTAAATGCTCCATGGGGCTCTTTTTAGCAGAGGCTTTTGATAGTTATTAATTATTTGTAAAGACCACAAAAGTGTTGTTTTTACTGGAGAAAAATAACAGCTGCAAGGGAGACTGAAATTCTTTTGGAGATAACAAAGAACAAAGCAAAGACTTGGCATCAGGATTTGTGTCATCTTTAACATCTAAATTGTGCTCTTAGCTCAGTGGGCAGGATTGCTACTGAATACATTGTGAGACTAGGTTAGACCATGCCCAAAGGGAGAATTTGGCCCAAATGGATGACCAAACCCAGGGCTTAGGACTGCCAGCCAGTGAGGAGGCTTATCCCTAAATCTGTGTGCTCTGACAGGAATGGCAGCAAGAGGGATTTAAGCTATGTCAGTCCTCTGCCTTGGCTGACAGTGCAGCCAGAAAACTCTACTGCAGCACAAATGAGAAAGAAGTACATGGTAGCACAAGGCTGAGTAGCGACACTTCAGAAGAAGTGGGAGACAGCTGAATGCCATGTTTAGTGTGCAGATTAGTTTTACTACTGCTCAGAAGATGAGCAATATGTCTAATTGAAATCTTTTGTTTTCAGGTTTAGGACCAAACAAAAGGCAATTCAGTCCAGTCCCTAGATCTCTAAGCCAGAAATGGGCCTCTGTGTATGGTGTGTGATGTGTATGATGTGTATCATACAGAGAGTCTGGAAGGTTTATTCTGTGCAAATGAAAAAGCAACAGCATAGAGCAAAATTTGTTGATTCCTTAATATGTTAGTACATGTGCCCTGATGATGTTTTCATCTTGCAGACCTTAGTCTACCAGTTCTGTTGTCAATGGCTTCAGGTAATTATGCTTTTCTAAGTTTTTAACATAATTTTTTTTAACAGCTGGGCTGGTTCTGAACATTTTGGCACTGCAATGTGGAATGAAAAATGTGAATGCTCTAAGAATGTATTTTTTTAACTATTAGAATATATGTTTAATTTCACTGCAAAGAAAAAACACAGAAGGGACTGGCAATGTAGATTTCCCACAGAAGTTGAAGTTAAGAAGCCTCATATTCTGCCCTTGAATAGCAGCCCTGGGTCATGCTGTCATGGAGGCCATGGCAGATCAAGCACCACCTTTATGGTGTGGTCGGTTGAGACAGAAGGATGAAACCCTCATCAGACAAAATCAGTGCCAGCAGCCACTCATGGGTCACCAAATCCTATACCAAGTTATTTGGATGACTTACAAGTTATATTTTCAGCACAACTTCATCTTTTCCTGGCTTTTGTCTTGACCTGAGCAACATGGACCCCTGTGAGATATAAATCTAAGTATGCAAATACATAAATAAATCCAACACAGATAAATGTTACTGCTAAGAAATACACACCTAAAGACAGAGCAAAGGGAATGAGTAGATGTACAAATATTTGTTTAAATATGAAAGAAATTTTTATGGCCTTTCTGTTTGCTTCTAACAAATATTCCTATGCTCTCTGTTTACTGCAAAGATTTAATACTATGCCAGATATGAAGCAAATAGGTCCCTGTACTGAGTCTGTAAAAAAACAAAATTAACCTTTGCATCTTTCTCCTATTCCTCCAGTCTGAGGAGGCCATGAAGTGGAACAAGTAGGGCTAATGAAGAGGGGTAATGAGCTAAAGTTTCTTCCTAACACGCAAGTATGGGACAACCAAAAATAGCCAGGATAGCTCCTGTGCCTTTCCCCTACAAAGCCAAGCCTCCCTGTTTGGCTACTGATTAAGGGAGCCCTCCAGGGTCTATTGCAGCCTTTGGCCCTTAATCTTAATGTGGCAAATGCCCTATGGATATTGTTCTAAAACTGGAGTATTTTATATTTCTTTAGGAAGAGCTGTACCAAACAACAAGTACACTGGAGATTGGAAACTGACAGCCTAGGAAAGGATATGGTATTGCTGGCTAAAACACACATGAACAGCCTCTCTGTTTCTCTTTTTATGAAGCCTTTCAGAGTCTTTGGTCCTTAGCCAAAGACACTTGGACATTATACTGCTGAAAGTCATAGTTCTGGAGTTGTAGACAACTAGTGGTATTTCTAACATCCAAATCCGATCCATGGGTATGCTGGAAATTTGGCATCTTGGAGTAGGATTTGTGGAAGGCAGTTGAGTGAGGAGCTGCCAAAGCCGAGCAATAGTGCTGCCAAGGGGATAAGGATATGTTTTAAATTGCATCCTTTACTGAGAATTAACACATTTACTCTGGGCAAAAGATGCCATTTTCTAGTCACTCTACTGAGCATTATCTTTTCTGTGAAGGAGTAGAGAACCTCATGCTTGGGTTGCCCTGTTGTCTTGGTTCTCTGGAGCCCACTACCAATCTCTGTAGAATGCCAGCTTGTCTCCATCAGATTCTTTTCTTCCATTATGTTTGCAGAGGCCTGAATTAGCCAGGCTGCTGAAGCCCAACATGTACTTACTGATAACTTATCTGTTACTGACATTATTCCCATACTCCTCTGTGCCTGCTTATTGTATAATTGTTTTTTTAAATATTGGGACTGTAGGTCATTTAGAGGAGGATATGTCATTTTGTTCTTGGTTTTTCTTTTTTTGTTTTGCATGACATTATTTCACTGGGGTCCTAGACCAGGAAAGAAATGCAGATCTTGCTGTGTGTGTGTTCTTGCATTTGTTCAGGAAATAGGTGCAATGTCAGTTGACGTGTAACCAGGAGAGCAGAAATTAGGACTGTTGGTAGTGAGCTTTTTACAACAGTTTCTTGGCAAGGCAACACTTGCTGGCCACCATCACAAGTAGAGTAATTTGGAAATCTGGAGTGGTGTGTAAGTTCAAAGAGTCTATGTATTACATACTGCATATTTATAATACTACATATTTATATGTGGCTAGCTACATTTATGTCTGAGCAATTCTTTGTTGTCTGCTTAAAATAGCAGGGAGTGGAAGAGAAAAATCTTTGTGTTTTCCCCTGGGATGTGATTTTCCCCTGCTATGATATCTGGAATAGACTTTGATTAAAAGGCTATCATGGCACAGGATGGAAATGGCACATTAATTGTCTTATGTGGTAACAAAAACTGCTGCTAATCAACAGAGAGATCTATAAGAGCTGGTTTGACCCATTTCACTTCTAAATAAATGTTTGACTCCAGATAAGAGTAAACATTACAACAGAAAAATAAAAAACAACATTAGGAGAACACTTGGGGGAGGGTATTACTATGATTTTTTAATCTGTATTGAATTCATCTGACTTAATTTTTGCTACCTGAAGGTTTAGTCTCCCTCTCTACTGTGTGGAGAAAGTGCTAGATGGGATGAATAACCTTCCAGGGCTGCCCTCTTTAGATATCTGTCTCAGATGGCATGAATGTGTCTCAGGAAGTGTCTATTTCTCTCCTGTGTCTATTAGTGGAGACTTGTGACTACCCCAGATAAAAGCCCAACTTTTAAAGACACACAGCTGAGCAAGAGCAACCCCACCCTTCCATATGGGCACTCCTCATTTTTCCATCTTTTCTCTTTCAGAGAAAATGGAAAAGCTTGTCAGATCTCCTGTGCTGAAGTGGTGTGGTAGTATTATTCTGTCCCTAACTTGTCAGCTTATTGTAACCATCAAGTCTGGGCAGGGAAGAGAAGTCCTGGGCTGGTGAGACACCTCATGTCCCATGAGAATTCATGGTATGTGCCAGGGCTCCTAGCTGTGCTGGGTGAACCCAGCATCTGCTGGCCTCACAAGCTGGTGGTGGGACCAGCAGGGGTTTCCTGTGGCTGTTGTGCCAAGTGCATGTACCACATGCACGGGTCTACAGTGCCAGGTATAGGTACCACCAGTGCATGTACCACAAGAGCTAAATGAGCTAGGGAAGCACAAGACAGATTTGCCTAGGGGGTAGGAAATAGCTTTTCATCTGTGAACAGTGACACAGAAATTGAAAAACATGGTTTTTTTATGGGAAAGAGAGAGCTGGCAGAACTGCAGCTACAATCCCTCCTGGAGTTCTCCTTCTTTACACTAATTCCACCTGCACTGGACTCCTAACTTGGGTCTCTTTTAGGACATGCAGAAAGAAATCAGGTTGTGACTCCCTCTCATTTCTGCCAATAAAGAAGAGTCATTCAAGTCCTTAGCTCTTGTATTGGATGAAGTAACAATTAGTTCTGGACAGCCATGACAATTTTCAAATTTAAATTTTCTTAGCAAATAATTTAATAGATAGCATTGTGAAGCTCACATAGAGATAGCCAGCTTAGCGAGTTGTCAAACCTAGCTAGAGAAGATAGCAGATTAAATACAAACACATTATTCCTCCACTTTAGCTAGCCTGTACTGCAAACTTTTTCTCTCCACTTGTCTGCCACTCAGACATTTAGACAAGCTGTCATTATAAGCCATTCGCTGCCCCAGCTTCGCCCCAATTTTTTTAAGCCCTACAGCACTGTCATTTGATGTGTCTGGTGAGAGAATTAAAGTAGATGAAGACTGAGGATACCACTCCCTTAGGTAATGATATATTCTGATTCCCTGCAGCTATCTTCCTGACAACCCAGTCCTCCTCATCCTGGCCTTACTTTCCACTTCCACAGACTGAAGAATAATTGAACTCCTCTACATAAAGCATGGCTCCATTCAACATTCAGCTTAGACTCTGTTAAAAAATGCTTCTGACACATGGGGTACATCTTGTGCCATAGCAATAAGTTTGTTGGCATGCAATAGCCAGCAGGAAAAGAAGACAAAAATGCCTGGCATGGAAAAGCCAAGAAGGAAGGGAGACAAAAACACTGAAGCAGTGCTTGAAATGAGGCCTCACCAGTTTAAACTAAAAAGTACTAGACCTTGAAATTATTATGGAGGTACTATCCTGAATGCATTCAGCAGAGATAAAACCACTGAAATATAACTCATAATCTATCAAGTATTCAAGGGATTTTAGAATGAGGCAGGAACATTCAGTTATTTAGGAGATCCATCAGTACTACAAGTCATGAGAGTTGCAGCTTGGAGGCCATCAGAAGAGGGTCAAATTTCCCTGCTCCAATTCGTTCTGAAAATCAAACAGTGAATCTTAAATCAAAGGAAACACATTCACTTCAAGTCACCTAATGAGGAACCTTGGAAAGAAAGTTTCTAAAATAAGTAGTATTAAACACCATCAGCCTGCCAAAAGGCACGTGCTGGGGTGATCCTGGGAATGATCATTCTCATAACTGTTCTTCCTACCAACACTAGCACTGGTTGTCCCTGGTGTAATCAATCACATTTAGGTGCAGCATTTCGCACTAGGAAGCATCCTTCCAATCTTAAAAACACAGTCAAGGGAATAAAAAATTGTGCCCAAAAAAACCCTACAAAACTAATTGTTAACCCAAAAGCATCCACACCCAGTCATTCTGGCAAGAAGATACTCTCAAAAAACAAAGCTCTCATGACTTGTGATGTTATCACAGCCTTGGAATGTGTGCACAGTCTTACTTATTTGCAGTGTTACTGGATTTTTTCTCCCTTAATTCCAAGAAATAGTTGATCTGTCACATGCTATTATAACAAGAAAAACAGGTTTGAGAAAACAAAACAAATATGCCAGTGTACTTATAATTGCATTTAAGAGATAAAACAGGCAAACATGAGATGTAGGACCAGAATAAGACTGAATGTGCCATGTTTCCATAATTATATGGACATAGCTTCACGTTTCTCAAAGGTGATTGATACAGAGGATACACACTGGTTGCCAAATGATTGTTCTCCAAGCAGTTTTCCTTTGTTGCATATTGGGCAAGGCAACACACAGGGCTGCAAAGGGAGCCAGGGCTGTGGGGAGCCAGAGAGCCCTGCAGTGTGCATTCATTCGACTCTAAAACTCCTCATCATTTTCAGTGCAACCTGAATTGTCCACTTAATGTCAGTAAAGCGAGACTGAGAAACAGATATTCCCATGAGTGTAGTAACCAGTGAAGCTGTCTTGCCTGACAGGTGAAAGCTACTAACAAGTATAGGTGAGCAATTTTAAAAGAGGAAGGAGAATGGCAACATCCAGTAAAGGGGAAGAAGTGCTCCACCACATCCTGGAAGAGTGAGCACAGAAGAAGCAGTACTGCCCAGAGGTCCTGAGGACCACAAAATGCCCCAGTTTTTTGTTCAGGTCTGAGCTCTCTTAGGGTTTGTTGTTGTTGTTTTGTTTGTTTGTGGTTTGTTAATTTTTTTTTCTTGCTGACTGATTGATAGAAAGTTTCTTTGGGAGGGCTGTAAATACTCTACCCATCATGTAGTTCCCAGACAATTAAACTGGAAGCTGGAACAGCCATGTTAGTGACTGCATGATTCTCAGAGATCCTTAGAGAGGTCCATGAAGACAATGAAGGTTTAGACACTCTGTTGGTGCAATGCCAACTGAGCTGTCTTGAAAGCAAATAAAATCCAAAAGGCAGATCCAGTGCATCAGTCCTGTGACTACTCACAGAGAGGAGCTCAACTGGGACTGTGATAAGACTTCCTGTAGGTAAGGCACTATGGCTGAAGTGTCAGAGGTTCCCAAAGGTAAGGCAGTACAATCACTGTGTTTTTTCTTTCTTGTTTCATCAACCTTGATAGATTAAACTCCTTGGAGGTATAGTTTATGTACCAGAGGCAATTATACACTTGATTAAAGTTTATTTGCCTATAATATATTTTCATCACATAATTTAATGAGCTGTCAGATACTGGTTTTCCCTTCTTTGGTTGTTGGTGTTAACTACAGCTTTGGGTTGCTTGGTGCAGGAACTGGAGGGATCGATCAGGATGGTGGCTGGGTAGAAGTTTTATCACCATGCAATGTCTGTGCAGTATTCACTCTGCACAGAGCTATATCTGTAAGTACCCAGTTACAGAAGAAATCAGACTGTTTTCCTGGCTACTGGTCTTGCTTTAGTAGCTAATCAGAGAGCTTTTCTACTAAACTCATTAAAAGGAGGGTGGTTTCCAAGAACAAGATCTGTTCAGGATTGCTAATATGCCAGACAGTTGTGCTGAGCTGGCTGGATTGGGAAGCTGAATTTCTCTTATATGTAGACATTGTTTTGATATTTTCTGGTTCACAGTTGACCTTCTTGCCTGAGACTGGGAGGAGGTTTTGTGGGACTAGCTCTAATGAAAGCACAGTGTTTGATATGGAAGGCTCTGTGTTTCCTTGCTTACATCTGCAACTAATAAAGGAAGAAAGAAGTCACTTTGCACCCTATGAACATAACACTTTGTTCCCCATTATTCATGGAGAAAAATAGGATAACAAATGACACAGTGAGTAGACAGAGACTGACTATTTGGAAAAATATTCACAGCTGGAAAAGCAAGGGGAGTGCAGGAGACCATGGAATGGAAGAGCAGCCTCATTCCCCAAAATGTCTTTTGTAGAAAACCGTTTTAGGTATAGGTGGCCCTTATGATTTTGTTTCTGCTTAAGGAAAATAAGCTACCACAGAGCACACTGCATATTAACAATTGCTAACTATTCCAGTTGAAACAAATTCAAAAGGATATGACTAAAAAAATTAAAAACAGATAATATTTTGTATTTTCATCTGAGCACATCAATCTGGGCTTTGTTCTTTAAAAGAAATACTATATCTAATCAAGTTTGAATGCATTTTAAACACAATTCTAGTTTTCTGAGCAAGTAAAAATTTTAGCATGGCACTCTGATAACAACCTGAGAATATGACTTTTCAATAAGTTGTAGTGGTTTTGCTTAACTTCCTTACTTGTGTTTGAACATACAGTACATGAGTTAAAAGTAATATTTGGATTAAGGGACCAAATATGAAAAGTTATAACATTCTACAAATTCAGGGCTCAGTATTAATTTGTTGGTGTGTGTCTTGTATGTTTTGCACAGGCAAGCTAATAACAAACTGACCTAGGCTTTTATTAGGACAATATGTACTATACAGTGAGAAAATCTTGGGTGTTCCTAGGCATTGTCAGCCACCAGAACATTCTGCTTATCTTAACAAAGGTGTCAGAGCACATTTGAGACCAAATGGTTTCTAGATCTGCCTTCCTGATGTTATGCCTCCTTCTCCATGTCATTACTTCCCACCCATCTCCCTGGCTATGCTTTCCCTGGAGTTTTTCTCACTGCTCCTTCTGGAGATGATCCACTACCTCCTAGATCTCTCCAACTTCCCTCACCTATCTACCTGCTCTAGTCGCTTCTCAGTTCCTGTGACAACCTCATAGCTCCTGGGCTCCTGGGCCAGAGATTTCCACCTTTAAATTTCGTTGCCTAATGCAACAAGAAAGTGAAAACAGAAAAACTTTGCACAGAGTTGTGAATGCTTTGATGCTGTTTGTGCAAAAAGTCTCAGTGTGAGCCCAGATGCATAAGCTGCCTTCTGCAGTGTGACTGTGAGTGTGTGAACGTGCTAATCCTAACTCTGTCTGCATCAAAGGCTGGGTTTATTTTCATTACAGAGCTATTTCTCCTCCCCACAATCTCCTTTTCATCTGTCCTTGCACAGTAGCAGGCACACTTTAAGCCTCCTAACAGAACAGTGTCAAGAGTAATAGAAGTTAATACTGGCTGGAATGAGAGTGAACTATTGACAGGAGAACATAAGAAGTTCACTATTCGTGATTATTTTGGTTATTTTTAGTATCTGAGTGGCATTTGGAGATGTATAATTTTATGTGTTCATTGATGCAGTACTAAAGAAGTGTAAAACAGTGCACTCAAGTAAAATATTGTGGTAAATAATTTTGATAACATTGTAATAGGAAATATTAAATCATCATTTAAGGCCTCTTTTATGCGGTATAAACATTGCTGCCATTATTGTCAGCACTAAATTTTGATTGGACAAGATGGCTTAGAGTGGCATGAATTTTGGGGCTAAAATTAGTGGGAAGTATTTTTAGAGATGTCACACTGACTGTAGTTTCCTCTGGGATTGCACACATTTATCTGTAACCTGTTGTTACCACTACAAAACTCAGCAATGACCAAGTGTCAGTGAAATAATTGAAGCATTCTGCCTGGCTCCAATCTCTCTTCCCTACTCTTCTGTTCTTTGTCCCATAACAGCTGATCTAAAAACATCTGCTTTTATGCAGGTCACCTTCCAAGCTCTGATTGAAAAATTGCAATCACAGTGGTTTCTTTACCTGTGTTCTTCACGTTGTGAAGTGATGGGAGGTGAAAACTGTGAATTTGCCCTGCGCACATTGAGATGAATGCAGAGTGTGAAAACAAAAGGAGCTGCTGCTTCCATTCATGGAGGTAGTCAGTTACTTCTTGACTTCCACATAGCCAGTCATGTGGCTTTCCATGTAGCTAGTGATGTGGGTACCTCAGCAGATTGAGTGCACCAAATAGTGTCGTGTTGTGCTCTTGGGTCAGCAAGATCTATTCTAAGGCAAACACAGGAATAAAAATGTGTTATGTAGGTAATAGAAAACTTTAATCCTCAAAAAGAAAACTGTAACTCCTCAATCCCAGTGAGGAATCCTCTTTCCATTCCTCTTCTGTTTACCCAGGCACTGTAATCAGCTTAGGCAATTACTGTACAAATATAAATCAGTGATGAAACATGTATGGCACCTGATATTTATTTATGCAGACAAACATGTCATTAAGAAAAAAAGATAACTGCTTAGTCTAATTTCATATTATGCAGATTGCAGGAGCCTAAAAAGTACAACAATTGTGTTTAAATTGTCTGCAAAATAAAGGATGCCCTATCTTGTCCCCTACTAATAACAGTGTTTGCTGGGATGTAGCCTGACACCCTTCACACCTTGGCCAACCAGCCAAGCTGGTGAACTTGGTCACATGGTTTGCCACCATTTCTGTTTCTCCAGAAGGAACTTGTCCTATTGGACTTTAGCAGAAATTGATGGTCCATGGAATCCCCATGAAGGTTTTGGCAAAGCAGGACTATGGAAGGGTAACACCAAGTGATGCAGTGAGGGATGTGGTATTGAAATACGTCAGTTTGGGGCAATAGGATATGTACTTGTTTCTCATCTACATCAAACAGATCAATCTTGCTTTTCAATTTAGTGATTGCATAGATTTGTGGATACCAGTGATCTTCAAATTTGAAAGAAGGAGAAGATTACTGCTTTTTAAATGCATTTATCTAGGCAAGAAACACAAAAGACACTGAAACATTCTAACACTGTAAGGTATTGAGCAATCTACATGGCTTGATATCCACATAATTTCAATATTCCAAAGGTAAAGTAGGCTTGGATTCTTCCATAAACCAGCTGCCATCTGCCTATTAAATAAGAAACATATTTAATGACAATGGGTGGTAGCAAGGATGATGAAAGTTTTTCCAGCATTACCTCCTTGTGCATCAGTTCAACTAGGTTTTTATACACAGTCATCTCAATTATCTTCTTTATTTATTTTATTTTATTTATAAAGTTCCAGTTTTCTCACCAACAAATCTGGAGCTGAGCAAGGAAGAAAAGGAGAATTATTCTAATTCCTCTTCTTTGTTCCGGTCAGGAGAAAAAGGAGGTGGCAAAACTCAAACTTTAGTAGAATAATTCTATGAATTGTCTGTTGGATTTTTTTCTCAGGACTTACCACATCCATCCCAAATCAAGAAGTTTTTATCTTTTTTCTCTAAAAATATATCTATATCTATATCTATATCTAATCTCTATCTCTATCTCTATCTCTATCTATATCTATATCTATATCTATATCTATATCTATATCTATATCTATATCTATATCTATATCTATATCATCTATCTAGATCTAGATAGATAATATAGATATATCTATATAGATACTATAGATAATATAGATCTACATCTATATTATGTATATCTATATCTACACCTGTCTATATTTGTATCTTTAAGAAGATTTTTCATGCATTAAGTATTATGAAACTGATTGATGATTCACAATTGAAATTATTTGGTGATTTAGTCCAAAACTTGCTGCTGAAATGTTGGTAAGATGATGCACTAAAACTTAATCTCTATTAAAGTGATCAGACCAGGACACCCATGTTTAAACATTTATTAAAGAAATATTTAGATTGGGTTTTATATGCTGTGGTGCAGATATAAGCTAAAAATTTCTTTCACTTGAAACACAGTATATTAGTTTTTCTAATTAATTTGCAATATTGTTAGAAGATGGTCCTTATGACATGTAAACCAAGCATACCTGATTCTAAATAAATGTTCCTGCTTAGTCAAAGTAGGGAGTATGGAAATAGTGAAGAATGTAAATTCTGGGGTTTTTGTTGTTGTTCTTGTTATTTTCAACTACTAAAGAAACACTTTTCTCATCTACAGCACTAATTTTACACTATATACAATTCCATCTTTTTCTGTGAGAAATGTTCTAAAAACTTTTAACCAAAAGGAAAAGAAACATACTAATATTGCATAAGGATGGTTATTTTGAACCAGTTTGCAGATATTTTCATACTCAGAGACCACAGCAAAGGTAAGAATGTCAGGCTTGAACATCAGCTACATCCTCCAGCCCCCAGACAAACCAAACTCTGGTCCATCATGTCACTATGGTGCTTCTGTACTATAACAGAACCTGTGGGTCAAAATCAGAGTTGAATGTCACTGACTGCACAAAATAAAAAGTAAAATGCCAGCTCCTATCCTATCTGTGTAGATGTTCTACATTTATCACATGATCTAACATGTTTCCATCTCAGGTAGCTGGGCGGTGGGATCCAGACTGTCTTTGCCTTTACTAGATGGCTTGTGCAAAGTGACACTGCCCTGGGCATTCCTGTTCATGCTTTTCTCTCCCTGCATGCCTATTTCTCCTTTTCTCCTGCAGGAACAGGGAGAGGTCATGTTGCAGTTGACATTTTTGCCTCTAAACTATGTTTAGCCTATTTATACTTGAGCCCTTGACTAGTGCTGAGCTTTCTTCCAGCTAAGTATTTAGAACAGACTCTAAACACTAACACTGTGCTTTGAGTTTTCTATATTCTAAAAGCGATAATAACATGTTGTTGGACTTGCTGTGTTGCTGTTCCTAAATGCACAGCTCTGTCCCATCTTTCTCTGTCTGACTGGAATAACAAGAGCAGACCGGTTTCACTTGCAGGTTCTCACTGACAAGTACATCATTATTATTCTTGCCAGAACAGCAGTATTTTTTTCATCATTATAACTGTTAGATTCACCTCATCATCCTTTCACCCTTTCTACCAATAAAAATAACAACAGACATGAAATGTGTCCATTAAGAATAGTAGGCTTCTCCATAGTATCACCAAAGAACTGGGATACTGTGTTGTCCAAAAGTAAGGAAATACAGTAATTGATGTGATGCTTTTAATGATGACCTCCTTGTAGTTTTAAAAATTTATTTATCTGTTTTTCATGTGAAAGTCATAGGCTTTTTAGCATTACTTTCCACACTTTTATTTTTCCCTGGGTCTAAAGATTACTGTTTTATTAGTAAGAGAGACAACTGAAGAAGCAGAAATGTGAAACTTGTGCATGGTATAGAAGCAGTAGGATGCAAAACTGGCATAGAGATAGGATATATTTATATAAAGAATTTTTTTTTGAGTTTAATAACACCTTGTAAAAATGCAGTTCTTATAAAATTTTCCACAAATTATCTTAAAGCAAGTATGGACTGTAGAAACAGCTCTGAACAAGTGCAGTCCATATTACTCCAGAAGTTGTAACATGTAAATCCTTAAAGTGCATCTTTGAAATATACATAAATTCTTAGTTAAAACCTCATCAGTACAAAGCTTATTGGCATGGGTAGAAACATTTTGGAGATAGGGGATTTCTTTCTTTTCCTCTTTGTTTGGTTAAAGTGACATATAGCACTAAAAATGCTGTGGGGATCCAATTTCAACTTTGAGGATTCCAGAAGGCCTTCAGTCATGACAACAGCTTGTCAGATTTTTGTAATGTTGGAGTCTGGCTAGAAAACAATAATTTTGTCTAGGAAAACACTGACAATGTCTTTTATTGCTATATTCACCAGATAGTTTATTTCACATTTAAGTGCAAAATTGCACTTTCCAATAAAAGCAGGAAAGAGCAGAGAGATGATCCCATGATAACAAAGTCTGCACTTCAGAAACACTAGGTGTTTCCAGGCATGGGGGCAAAGCTGGATCAGCTACCCCATGGGGCTTTAGCCCCAGCACCTGCCTGCAAGCCCAGTCCAGTGCAGCCGGGCAGTCACAGCCTCTTTCCTGCAGCCCGGCACAAGAAATAATCACAAGAAAACTTGTGATTATTTCTCTAAAGTGGAGTATCTCCAGCAGAAAAGTGAGGATAGAGAATGGCTCCACAGTCATTGTGGTCTTTTGTTCCCAATGAATCTGATTGGTGTGGGCATATGCCCATCCTTCTCATCCCACAGAATTGCCCTGACACTGGTTCTTCACGTCTGTGTTTTTGCTGATGTTGTCAAAAGCATTCCATTCCTGGAAAATAATCAGCTTAACCAACTGTCATTTTTAGATGGAAAAACCGTGTCCTCAAAAATGCTTCTACCCGCTGTACTGGGCACGTCTCATTCATGTACTCAACCGTGTTGCTTCAGAAGGATTTTTCATAGCAGCTGGTTTTTGTGAAACCCTCATCCCCATGATTTTAATTGGGGAAAATAGTAGCACAAAACTGAGGGGGACTGCTATGAATTCTTTGAGATGTTTAAGCTGCCACTCAGAAATCAGACCCTATAAACACAAAGCTACTACAGACATCAAGGTGGCCAGCTAATGTAAAAAAGCAGTCTTAAAAAAATTGGCATTTTTTCTTCAGATTTCTCAGAGTTATTAGTGCTGATGACATGTCTGCCAGCTTTGCAGAAACAGGAAACTTCCAACACTTGCCCATGGAAATTTTTATAGAATTTATTTTATTTAAATAGACGCACATGACAAGTATCATAAAATATTTCTGTCTTTGTACAAATACAGAGCAAAGTTTGCTGATGCCTTGACTGATCTGACAGAAGCATATTCAACTAGGGGAGGACTTCAAATGAAAAAAGAAGATAGGAGAGGTGTCCATCTCCATTAGACACTGTCTTGTCAGGAATCCTTTCTCGCTTTGGAGCAGTACTAAGGCTGAGGAGAGCAAACCAGCCCAAAATGGGGAGCTCTGAAGATCCCCTGCCTCCCTGCCAAACACAGCACTGCTTCAGAAAGGTGCCCCTGGGAAGCAGGAAGGGCTGGCAGAGTAAGAGAGGCAATTTAGGCTGCTTTAATAGTCTTTTCACAGAATTGCTTGGTAATTACATAAAATGTGCTCTGATTCAGTATTTATATTTAATTGGATTTATCCAGGAAAATAATTTTGGATTTGGTTTGACAAGGTCTGAATTGCAAAACAAGCTTTGCAACTATATTAATCAAGTCAGCCTGCTATGAGGATGACAGCCTATTTTACCACAGTAGGATTTTTTTGTTAGTAGACTTAAGTGCTAAAATAAGCAGAAATTATGTGCTTATTCTCTAGGGGAAAGTATAGCACAGTGTTTTCAACCCCTTTGAAGGCCTTCTTACAAAATCATATAGGTGTAAGCTTTGTCAGAAGCTCCTTGAAGCTGAGAAGTCAGCATCAGAACTCTTCATGCACAGGTCCGTGGAGCAGGCAGTCATTCTCTTCAGCTGCAGCTCATCTGTGTGGGAAAGCTTAGTTTAGGCATAGCATCTTCCTCTACTAGGTGCTTGGGAATTCACCCATCAATAGCCATGATGACCTGTGGGAAGAGGGTGTGTAATATTCTCAATTTTGAATACTTTATGATGCTGGGGCAGTGTGGCTGGAGAGCTGTCCAGTGGGAAAGGACCTGGGGGTGCTGGTGACAGCAGCTGAACATGAGCCAGGGTGTGCCCAGGTGGCCAAGAAGGCCAATGGCATCCTGGCCTGGATCAGCAATGGTGTGGCAGCAGGACCAGGGCAGGGATTGTCCCCCTGTGCTGGGCACTGGTGAGGCCACACCTCGAGTGCTGTGTCCAACTCTGGCCCTCACTGCAGGAAAGACACTGAGGAGCTGGAGTGAGCCCAGAGAAGGGCAATGGAGCTGGGGAAGGGTCTGGAGCACAAGTCCTGTGAGGAGCAGCTGATAGAGCTGGGAGTGTTCATCCTGGGAAAAAGGAGGTTTGGGGCGGGGGGGCTTGTCACTCCCTACACCTGCCTGAAAGGAGGCTGTAGCCAGGTGCGGTCGGGCTCTTCTCTCAGGTAACCACTGACAGGACAAGAACACTGAGTCTTAAGCTGCACCAGCTTAGGTGTGCATTTAGGTTGGACATCAGGAAAATTTCTTCATGGAAGGGGCTGTCAAGCACTGGCATGAACTGCCTGGAGAAGTGATGGTTGCCACACCCAGCAGTGTTCAAGAAATGACTCAACATGCCACTTAGACCTATGGTTTACTTGAAAGGGTGGTGTTTGGTCAAAGGTTGGACTCAATTATCCTGGAAGTCTTTTTCCAGCACTAATGGATCTATGAAAGCTGTGGAGCAAGAGTCTGTGAGTGCCTCAACAGGAAGTAATGCTGCCCATTACCACTAAAGATAAGATAATACCATAACTGCTGCTGTACCATAGTAAGACCTTATGTAAGCACTTATAATGGGAATGTTTGCAGATTAAAAAAGGTCTTTGGCAAGGTCCCTACCTTAACTGAAGGAGTAATCCTGTTAACTTCACGCATTTACTTGCTAAATACAAACCACTCTTGTGAAGATAGTGTATATTATTTAGCCCTAAACAAATTAGAATGTCCTAAGGAGGTTGGTAGGTGAGGAGATCATTACAAGATGAAAAGGGATCACAGAGTTTGTTTTGAAAATTTGTTTGATTATTCTTTACAAGGGTACAGAATGGAAGATCTTCACATTTTTGTTAAAAGTAACCCAACCCTGTGCTAACGTTCATTTTTGTAGACATAATAAGCCAATTTATGAAAATACCTTTGATTCCATTTCCCTTCTGAAGAATGGCTGCTGTGTATCCCTGGGTCACTCTTCTTCTGTAGTGCAGATACATCTGAGATCATCTGGAAAGCCTCTGTATGGAACCTGACAGCCTTCTGGAGATATCTGTGCTCCTTCCACACAAACTAGACAAGCAGCAGCTAGAAAACAAAATCTCTTTCAGAAGTTTAGGTGCACTGGTGGCAATGCAAAATAAAAATAAGAGAGGGAGAGTGATGATTTCCATTTGAATAATGGTTGCAGCTCCTCATAATATTCTGTCTAAAGGGATGTTCAAAAAGTTCAAGCATATTTTTTTACTATACAATAAGCTATAGGTGCTCAACAGGGAGATAGAAATAGAGAGAAATAGAGAAGTTAGCACTCAGCCCAACAGCATAGCACCTTCTGCCTGTCCCATGAATTTTGTAGTTACTTCAGCTGAAAGCACTTTGAAAACTGGATTTATGTATATTCAGTAACAGTTGTTCATATAAGCATTTGACAATGACTGCTAAAAGCCCTGCAGTCTGCTTTTTACCTGATTTATCTGTAATCAGGTGTTTAGCACTCTCAAGCTAGAGAGGTGTTACATATAGATACTTCTGCCAAAAGTTTGGTTGAGCATTTTGTTCCTTTATGAAATTTTCTCTTTCAGTTCAGTACAAAGCAGGGATATTACTTGCTGTACATTCCATTCCTTCGCCATCACTGGCTGCTCACAGGCTATCACCTGCTACCCATGTTGAGAGTTGTAGTGTTTTTTGTTGAAATAGGCTTTTAAAAGATATATAACAGTTTATTTTAATTCAGTGAGAAACAGTATATCAGATCACTTATTTCAGTAAGGTATGAGCCTTGAACCAACTTAATCAATGGTACAGGGAAAGAATATAAACTTAGGTTTCTAAAGAAGCTGACAAATCAAGTTGGAATTAATAGGAACAAAAGATATAATCTAATTTTCTTTCTGTACAATTACTTTCTGAAATTTCTGGATCTTTCTTTGAAGTCCACATTCTCTTGTAATGAATATTGTTGAAGATGCAAGATAACAAGGAATTATTCCATAATATATAATAGAGGTATTTTTTTATATATACTAGGCATACAATTTACTGCATTTAGGTTTTTAAGTTAAAATATGACTTTGGACATTTAAGGCAATATAAGTAAAAAGCCCTTCAAGGTAACTAAGACTTCATTTTAATTGAAGATTTACTTTATTATCACATTTTTATTAAAATAATTCTCAGAAAAATTAATTTCCTTCCAAGAAACAAAACACTGAATGAAATGCAATTCTGAATCATGTGCTAAGATACCTAGTAGTGGTTAAATTTAATAAGTGAGCATTGTGTCTAATGGGGTCAGTTGTAGAGCTACTCAATTAATGTACCCTTGTTATGGTGGAGTTAGTCTGAATTAAATGCAAACTACCAAGAAGGAACTAGCCATTTAATCAGTTCTGTTAAGAATCTAGTTTTTTTACCTAATACTACCTAAAGTTGCTGCATAAGGATGAAAATATATCTCTTTGTAAAAACAAAAACTTTATGCGAAAGACTGAAAAACCTGTTTTACTACACATGTCCAAACAGCAGGCAAATTTTCTTCAGTATTGGCTTAGCCTAACCAATTTATATAAAAAACAAAATAAACAAAAGGATGGAGCCATCACTTGAATGAGTGACTCTGCCAAACTAACACTGAAGAAATCTTGTTAATTTAACATTGTTGACATGGGCAGAGTGACAAAGCAGCTTGCAAAACAGAGTGGGTGAAACAGAAAATTTAAAAATGCTGTAAGCTTTAAATAAAACATAAAACCATTTTGTGTGTACGTGTGTGTGGGGAGCACCATTACACACAAGTTAGTGTTTGATATATGGCATATAATTGCAGGAAGTAAGTAGAAGGTGCCATGATACCTGTCAATTATCAGTGTGCAGAAAATGAAGATAACATACATAATTCATCAGCATACTGCCCTTTGTTGTTAAGCCAACTGATTTGGCTCCATAACTGCTTATTTAAAACAAGACATTTAAATTTAAATGAAACATTGTTACCTTTTTAAAATGTGTTGTTATTATTATTTCAAAATCAGTTATTACACTGATCCACATGCATGTATATTCATTTCTAAATGCTAACAAGGAAGACTACAACTACTTTAAAATTGCTTTTAAAAAGGTATACAGGTAAATTCAGATTTATTTCTGTAGCATTTCATTCTGGCTGCTTGAAGTCAGATGGATCTTTAGGAAAAAGCCTATAGCTTTGTTTAAAAAAAAAAGCCTATAGTTTTTTTAAAAAAATCAATAGCTGCCAAAAAAAAAAAGGCAAAAAAACAAAACAAAACAAAAAAAACACCAAAAAAAAACCACCGGGTTTGAAGACTCTGCCTGGGTATGAAGACACAACAATTCAACATTCAGAGGGAGACAGACCTGAGAGATAATATAAATTTGTGTACAGTGCCGAAAACATAAAGAAGAATCTTACATATTTTATTTATTAATCCAGAATACAAGAAGGAGAAGACTCATTGTGAAATCAAGAAAATATCAAAGAGATATGAGAAAACTCATCAAGGGAAAGGCATCCACATAAAAACAGGGTGTTCCCAGTTGGAGTTCACTTCCACAAGATGAATGGGAACAAAAAGCTCTGTTGCATTAGCAGGATTTCTACAAAGGTTAAATTTTAGGAGTGATGAATGTATTCACACCCATATATAAAGGAAGCCGTGGATGTTCTCACTGTGTATAAAGTTCCAAAGTTCCACTGTGTACCAAAGCTGGTACATCTGATGAATGCATTTCACTTAGAGGAGATTGTCAGCACTTGTCTGTGCTGGGTTTGAGTCTAGACAAGTAGATGTAATGTGCAGCTAGAATGCAGTAAAACCCTATGTTACTGCTATACAAGCATAATAATTTTCCTAGATGCAAATTGTTTTCATACAGAAAATTATTTTTCTAGGTAGATTAACAAGATCTAGTAAATCAGATCACATGAAGAAACACATGACATGAAAATAATCTGAAAAGGAGAAGAAAAGTAGTAAAATGGGCATGGGATCTGTCCTTTCCATGTAGGCTTCAGTTAACCAAAGTCTCCCCCTGGAAGCCAGGTAGTCTGATCTTGGGCCTGGAACCCTTTCCGAGCTTTTGCATTTCCATTACTGGCCTGAATGAGGCCTTGAATGATAAAAGTCTTTCTCACAGCTGAAAGAGAAATTCTATCAGTTCATCTTAGGGAAATGTTTTGGGTTAACTTTTCAAAAGACTGTTAATGAAACTAGCAAAACAAGAAGCAATTAATTACATAAACAGGACAACAGCCTGCAAAACTAGCTTCCTGGGAGAGGCTGACTCCTATCCCCATCTCTGAAGATGCCCCTGGAGCCCAGGTACTCTCTCCTCAGTCACTAAGGTGTTTATCCTTGCTGTGTGGGTTCTGGAACCAACTGATTACTCAGTGGCTGGGGTAGCCTTTGTCCCTTGAGGAGCAGTTTCAGGTACTGCACCTCGTTCTATATTTTATTGTCCAAACTCACCTCTGAATAAGATGTGGTCTATTTTTTATAGCAATTCCATAGAAATTCCATATTTAATATAAGGTTTTGGATATGATGCTTTGGTTAGCTGCAAAGAAATTCAAATTGATTTGTCATCATGTAACACAAAGTGTTGCCTTATTTGTGTTCAACACGCAACATACATTATCTATCCATAGTAGCATTGTAAAAAGCAAAATATTTTGAAGCACATGTGAAATAAAGTCATTTCTCATAAACAGGTAAAACTGTATTCAAATGTGCTGCATAAACAAAATATTTATTATACTCACAAATTATTTGTATACTCTAAATGTAAAAAAATTACTATATTGCTGATTATTTCTCCTGAGTACAGCCGAAACAATGCTAAAGGGTAGAACAGTACCAGACTAGTTCAACAATACCTCAGGCTTCCTGCAGGGGCATTGAAACAATGACCTCAACGTATTTATTTTTCTTTGTTGTACTTTCTCTCACCCTTGGTGATTACTTTACACACTTTACCACTACATGGGAATAAGATGGCAGAGCTGGAAAACAGCTGCAGTTCAGGAAGGGCAGAGGACCTCGTCCCTCTGTAGTAAGACAGAGTCACCCAAACATGGATAATTTGGGTGACAGTAGCAATGACAGTAAGGATATGGGGAAGGCAAGAAAGGAAAGGATAGGGGAAGTTTTAGGACATCCTGACTTATGTTTTGCCACCAAAATAGAGACACTTTGGATGCACTTCATGATGTTTTTTTCACCTTGGCTCAGCTGGGTAATTTTCATCATGTTTCTGTTTGCATTTCCAAAACCTTCTGAAGGGAGAATGTATTCCTTTCATATGTATTTGTTCTGCTGGGTGATGCAGCTACAGCTCTTCTCCAAAACCACCGATCCAGAATCCCCTTAACCAGTCACATGACTGTAGTAGAACTTGATGCATATTGCCATAATATCTGTTCCAATTTGTGATTTTGAGAACTTTTCATTGGTAGGTCACAAATACTCATTCTCATTTACACATTTCTAGGAAAATATGAGAATGGAGGAAAAAGAAAAAATGCTTCTTCTGACCTCCACCCAGCATCACCACCATTCTTAGAGGGTTTGGGTTTTAGTACTGGCTAGAAATAAAGTACAGGATAGTGTATTAAGCAAAGGTCATGATGCAGAGCAAACACAAAAAAACCAGCCCTATATACATAAAATATGACCTTCAGGTAGTAGAAAAAAAAAATAATCTTAATTACAGCATTCTGTCATTTATCAATGCTTCTACCTCATGCTTAGCAGGAAAAGATACTTGAAAAGTCTAGATGAATGTAAAAGAGAACCAGATAAGTGATTTCTGAGGCACAAGCTGGATTAAATTTTCTTTTGTTTTCTTGCTGACCTGTTCTTAAGGATGAGTTTAGAGCAGGGACAAACTTCTGTTGTTCAGTAAAAGTATCCCATGGGGTATCAGTCATGGAGTATGCCTGAGCCAGAACCAAATGTGATTTATAGTAGAGCTGGTGTTTATTGCTACTAAAAGAAAAAAACTATAACTGCATATAAATTTAAAAGTAAGGTGGAAAATTTTGATACTTTATGGCACAAAGAGTTCTTTATAGGCAACACTGCAAAACATACTCTATATATAGGCATATAAAAATGGTGATTTGTTCTGTGTGGACAGTTAAATAAAAAAGAAAGGTAAGTAAAAGGACACCTTTTCTTCAAACTTTATTTACAGTGTGTCATTATGGAATAGAATCACAGAATGATAGAGTGGATTGTGTTGGAAGGGACATTAAAGATCATATAGTTCCATCCCCCCTGTCGTGGGTAGGGATGTGGCCCACTAGATCAAGTTTCTTTAAGTCCCATCCAACCCGCACCTGAGCACTCCCAGTAATGAGGCATTTGCAACAAGCAATGAGGCAACTTCTTTCAATGCCTCACCACCCTCACTGTGAAGAATATTTTTGTAACATTTAATACAAATCTGTGCAGTTTTGTCTGGGGTAGAGTTAATTTTCTTCACAGTGGCTGGTATGAGGCTGTGTTTTGGAATTGTGCTGAACACAGAATTCATAATATCGAGATGTTTTTGTTATTGCTGAGCAGGGCTCACACAGGGCCAAGGCCTTTTCTGCTTCTTGTGCTGCCACACTGGTGAGGGGCCTGGGGGTGCCTGGGAGGCTGGGAGGAGATACAGCCAGGACAGGTGACCCCTGGTCAGTTGATAAAACAGATATTCCAGATAATGTGGCATCATGCTCACAATATAAAATAGAGGGAAGGAGGAGGGACATTTGGAGTGATGGAGTTTGTCTTCCCAAGTCACTGCTGTGTGCGATAGGGCCATGCTCTTCTGGAGATGGCTGAACACTCGCTGACCCATGGGAAGCAGTGAATTAATTTCTCATTTTGTTTGGTTTTGATTTGCTTTTCTTTTATGTGTGGCTTTTACTTTCCCTGTTGAATGGTCTGAACCTCAACCCACAAGTTTTCCAGTTTTTACCTTCATTATTTTCTCTCCAATCTCACTGGTGGGCCAGTGAGAAAACAGCATGATTGCTGGCTGGCATTAAACCACAACAAAACTTTTCTAATTGCAGCATAAACTCATTCATCCTTGCCCTATCACTACCTACCTTTATGAAAATAATCTCTCTGGCACTCCTGTAGCACCCTTTAGGTGCTAGAAAGTGCTACAAGGTCTTTCTGGAGATTTTTCTCCTCCATGTTGAGCAAAGCCAGCTTTCTTAACCCTTCCTCTTAGGAGAGGTGCTGCATCCTTCCAAAGATGATCCTCCATTTTGATCATCTTTGAGGCCCTCCTCTGAACCCAATCCAACAGGTCACAGAATGACAGGCTAGATTAAATTGGAAGAGACTCACAAAGATCATCAAGTTCAACTCCTGGCCCTGCACAGCACCAACCAACAGTTGCATTGTGTGTGTGAGAGTCTTGTCCAAATACTTCTTAAACTCCATCAGGCTGCTTACTGTGACCACATCCTTAGGGAACGTGTTCCAGTATGAATCCACACTCCAGATGAAGAACATTTTCTTAATATCCAACCTAAACCTTCCCTGACACAATTTCAAGCCATTCCATCAGTCTTATCAGTGGTTCTTACAGAGAAGAAATCAGTGCCTGCCCCTCCTCTTACCCTATAGAGGATGTTGTGACTGCAGTGGGGTCTCCATCAGTCTCCTCCAGGCTGAACAGACCAAGTGACCTCAGCTACTCCTCATGTGGCTTCCCCTCAAGGCCCTTCACCATCCTTGCCACTCTCCTTTGGACTCTTTCTAATAGTTTAGTATCTTATCCTGCAGCACCCAGAACTGCCCCCAGCACTCAAGGTGAGGCTACCCCAGGGCTGTCTCCTCCAATCCCTTTGCCCAGACTAGGAGGGAAATCAAACAAACCATCCCAGAATATCAAGCAAGAAATTGGCATAAAAGAGTTATGCAAATTCCAGGTTTCTCTACCCCCGATAACAGACCCCATTCTCTCCCCAAAGGAACCTTCTTAATTTGTGGTAATCAGGCTTGGGCAGGCATCCCCCCTCACCTGGTCAGAGGTCCATGCACATTTGGGCAGTTGAGCTTGTTTACTCCCAACAAAACACAAGTAGCTCATTGGAATTTCCTAAATCAGACAGGGCAATTGGCAAGGAAAAAAGAGATACTGGACTTACTGATTGGGATGCAAATTGTGTGGATGAAGTAATTCATTGGTCTAAGCCAAAAGGCGTTGCTACCATTGTCTTTTTACCCTGGGTGGCAATCGCCCATGCATTCAGGGAATTGTCCAGCCGTGAATGCTGGGTAGTTAAACAAGCCAATTATACATCAACTACTTTAAGTGACCTTCTAGCAGATGAGGAAGTAACGAGGCAGGCCACCCTTGAGAACCGAGCAGCCATAGATTTTCTCTTGCTCCTTCATAATCATAAATGTGAAGAATTTGCATGATGCATGAATTTAAGTTCTAGGGCTGAGGACGTTCGTACCACCATTGATAAGATGCAGACAATTATTCACCATCTCAAGAAAGAATCTGCAGGATGGCTGGGGTCGCTGTTTGATGGATGGGGACTCTCTGGGTGGGTCCAATCTATTATCCAGACAGGACTGGTGTTGTTGTTGGGACTTATTATTTTCATTATCGGTTTTAGTGTTGTGAAAAGTTTAATAATGAAAGCGATCAATTCCACCATCAGCGTCAACCATGCCACACTAGCCACACCTTATGAATTGGAGCCCCTCAACAAAGAAGAGCCACAAGAAGAGGAAAACATTTGGTTCCAAGATGAACCTATGGACTATGAACCCCCCATTAAAAAACTTATTTTACCCTCTCTCCTTTCTTCTTTTTTAAACAAAAAAGGGGGAGATGTGGAGTTGTGTTATTACATGTGTTATTATCATTTCATAATGTAATGGTTTGTCCCTAGGTACCCCCATATTCAACTTGGTTTGTCCCTAGTTTTCCCACCTTACCCAAGTGTCAATCCTCCCCTGAAGTGCCGAATCATTCCCTTGTCCCCTCCCAGGCGCCCTGTCAGTCACTCAGTATCCCTTCCCATACATCCAGAAGCTTCCATCCTAGGTGCCGGGTGATTGGACAGGAGCCTGGGGTCCCTCCCATATCCATCCCTCATTGGTTCCCATATGTGTCTGTCTATACAAGAGCCACTCCCCATTAAACTCCCATTGGCTGACTGAGTCCCCTCCCTCCTAGTATATAAGATGTTGCAAGCACCTTGCAGGTGCTCTTATTAGCTGGCATTATTCAGGTGTTGTTGGGCCCTGCTGGGCTACAATAAACTTTGGATTTAGCCCACAACAAGAGACTCTCTTCTCTGTCACGCCGTGGGATTCAGCTGCGCCTGTCAGACCCACCAAGCACTCTCCAAAGCCCCACTGGGCTCAGCGGAGGGTGCTTCATCTGCCCCTCTCACCCCATTGGAGAGCTAGCTGGGGCAGAAAGGGACCTGGGGCGGGAGCGCGGCAGAGCAGAGCAGGATAATCCCTCCCTTGCCCAGCTGGCGATGCTGTCCCTGATGCTCCCAGGTCACCCTTGGCCCTCCTGGCTGCCAGGGCACTGCTGGCCCATGTTTAACTTGCCATGGACCAGAACCCCAGGGCCCTTTCCATGGCACTGCCGTCCAGCCTCTCATTCCCCAGGCTGTCTGTACATCCAGGGCTGCCCCATCCCAGGTGCATAACCCAGCACCATTCCTTGCCCTTGAACTTCATATGGTTGGTGATCGCCCAGCCCTGACCTGGTCTGATTTGTCAAGGTCCCTCTGCAGGGCCTTCCAGCCCCTGAGGGAGTCAACATCTCCTCCCAGTTTTGTATTATCTGCAAACTTCCTTAGCATCCCTTACAGTTCTGTATCCAAGTCATTATAACACTCTTGAAGAGCTCAGGACTGACGATGGAGCCCTGTAGAACCCCACCAGTGACAGGTTCCCAGTCTGATGTCAAACCAGTGACTGTAACCTTTTGTGTTTAACCCATGGGCCAGCTGTTCACCTGTTGCATGATGTGCTTGTCCAGCAGTGGGATGGATATTTTGTCCAGAAGAATTTGGTGCTAGGGACTCCAAAGTTGGATGCAGCACTCCAGCTGGGATCTCAACCAGAGTAGATCAGAGGGGCAGAATCCCCTCCCTGGCCTGGCTGACTGTGCTGCTTTGGATGCAGCCCAGGACACGTTTGGATTTCTGGGCTGTGAATGCCCATGGCTGGGTCAGTCCAGCCTCTCAACCATGACACCCTCTAAGTTCTTGCCAGGGCTGCTCTCGGTCCTGTTATCCCCCAGTCCAGTGTTAATATTGGATTGCCCCAACCCAGGAGCAGCACCTTGCACTTGGCCTTGTTGGGCCTCATGATATTCACAGTGGCTCACTTTCCAAGCTTGTCAGGTCCTTCTGGAACTTCTTCCTTAAGCTGCATAAATCAGAGATCTATTCCAATTCTATGCTACTCTAATTCAAAGATCTATTCCTCTGAAGAGGTCCCAGACCATGTTTTCTATAAAACACTTCAAAGTCTTATCACAGTCTTGTTAGAAATAGTTTATATCCACACAATCTCATATTCGTTACAAGTTCAAACTCATACTAAACTTTGAGTAATATACATATGGCTTGAAGATGAACATAGAAACCAAAACTAAAACACATTAAAGTGAAAAGCTCAGCTGTCTAAAAATTGCATATATGTAATATATGTAATGTTCAAGGTCATGGCTAAAGGTACATTTAGTTTCTAGCAGAGCTAAACTCTCATGCTTTGCTGATAAGAGTATGGGCTTTTGGGTCTTCCCAAAAAAGTTGCTGTCAAACACTATGGCAGTCTCTCTCCAACCTTAATTTTTGTCAAAATAATGGACAGAATCCCACTTACTAAGACTCAAGGCAAAGGACTTCAAGTCTCCTGTAAGTAGCGGTGTGGTGGCAATTGAGTAACATGTATTAAGACAGCTAGACTCAGACAGTTACTTATAATTTTTCAAATTAGTTAAAAGTAGCAGCTACTTTTTTTACAGAGTTTTCAGATGCAGAATCTCAGACAGCATAAATCATCAAATCCATTGAAGTCTACTGGAACTGAGATAATTTACATGAGATAAGAATCTAAATTATCATTGGAAATACAGACTCACTACAGGAATATTAAATGAGAAATGCTGCCTAGTGGATACAGCAAAAAGTCTGGAAAAGCATTTGATCTGATTGTGTCAGTCAGTCCATATGTTAAAAGAAAGGTGTGATGGTCTTGGGAATTCCTGACAACTTGTGGATTTAATTGTAATTTAAAGTGCAGATTAGACTCACCATTTTGTCACAGGAACAAGATTATATCTATGGAATAGAAACAGACTTCAAGAGTACCTCAGCCAGGAATACTTTCAGCCTGGAAGAGCAGTTAGGCTTCTACTACAAACACCTGTTATCACAGCATTTTGATATAAATCTGGTGTGTATCCCAGTAAAATCTCATCTCAAGTCAAAGAAACTTGGGCTCTTTCAAAAGAGAAACCTCCTTCAGTCTAAAGGCAGAAAGTAGAAGTGGAGAAAGGAGGATGGAAGAGGCTTTTCCTCCTTTCCCCAGAACCATAGATAAAACATTTTTTCTTCTGATGCCCATGAAAAAGGAAGATATGATGGTCAAGTGCAGTTGGGAATAGACCAGCAAATGCTGTGCTGTGTTGCAAGGTTTCTTCTTGTGACCTTGTTGCGACACAAAGAATAGCACCTGAGATGGAAGACTCTAGTAGGAGAAGACAAAATTCAGCCTGGAGGTGTGAGATACTAAGCTATCATCTCATAATGTTATACTTTGAAACCTCCTGTGTCAGTGAGAGTTGTCTGGCAGAATTTTTGCCACGGCAGAGACACACATAGATTCAAAGTTAAAGGTGATTCTTAAAAACATCTCAATATTAAAAGAATTTCTATACAGCAATGGAGTTCCCAAGGCATGGAAACACAGGACCACCCACCCCAGAGTTTCAGACATAAGGTATCGGGAATAGTTTACAGTCTGATTATTTGCTTATTCTGCTGGTTTTGTGTGGGGTGATCTAATTTTCTTTATAGTAGCTGATACAGTGCTGTGTTTTGGAATTGTGATCAACATAGAGTTCATAACAGAGATTTTTTTGTTGCTAAGCAGAACTTGCACAGAGCCATGGCCTTTTCTGCTTTTCATACTGCCAGGCTGCCATCCTGCTTCCCTGTGCAGGGATGTTGGGGGTGCCTGGGAAACTGTGAGGAGACACAGCCAGGACAGGTGACCTCAGCTGTCTAAAGGGCTATTCCAGACCACGTGGCATCATGCTCACTATATAAAGTGGGGGAAGAGGAGAAAAGGGGGACATCTGGAGTGAGGAGTTTATCTTCTCAAGTCACCATTATGTATGATTAGGCCCTGCTTTCCCAGAGACGGCTGAACTCCTGCCTGCCCATGGCAAGCATGCCTTGTTTTTCTTTGCTTGCATGCGCAGCCTTTCTTTCCCTATTACACTGTCTGCACCACAGCTCATGAGTTCTCTCTTTTATCCTTCTGATTCTTTCCCTGATCCTGCTGGTGGAGCAGTGAGCAAGCAGCTGCCTGGAGCTTAGTTGCTAGCTGGTGTTAAACCACAACACTTACCATGGATTCCCAGAGTAGTTTAAGTACAGTCAAACAGCTACTCTGATGTGAAGATGATTAGGAAGGAGTTACCCTGTCTACCAGTGAAACCATAAGGCAGTCTGATTAGAAAAAACTACTGATAAAAAAGAAAAAATAATCTCTTCAAAAGTAAAATAATGTTCAGGAGCTTATGAGAAATTTGCTTCATCTGAATAGAGGCTAAGCTCTGGAGCTACTGATACCAATGGCAGCAACTAGCCCAGCTCCCTCCTGGTCAATGCTGCAATGAGGAGGTGACCAGTGTTACCTATGTGGCAGTCTTACTAGTGACACTACTGTGGTTCTTCCTTCTCTTGACTACTTGAGATTATGCAATTTATTATCTTCTTCAATATGGGACAAGAAAACATTCTTTGTGATGTCTTTTTGTAAATAATAATAATAAAAAAGTAATAATTTTAAACACATCCTTTTTTTACCAGTATCAAAAGAGTTAAAGAAGTCTGGAGACTTGTATAGGATACCAGGGCCAACTTTGTACCAAAGACCTGTTGACAGGAATTGCTATCAGGTATAAGGTTTTAGCCTGAAGAAAATGTAACACAAAAATTCAGATGATCTGTCATAAAGAAAAATGAGTGTCACATGAGTGACAACATGTGGGATTTTTTAAAATCAGAGGGTTTTGGGCATGTTGCAAAAGGCAGGCCTCAGAGACAGCAAGATGGCAATTTAGAGCTAAGCAGTAGCTATAAGATTTGTCAGCAAAAAAATTATACAAGAAAAAGAAAGAAAAGACAAATAGAACAACGATCTGTGTATTGACACTTGGGTAAAATAACTCCCTAAATTACAGAAAAGTATATCTAGTAAGATATTAAGAAGTTTTAAGCTTAATAATAGAGCTCTGTGCATTGTATCTTAAGGCTTACAAGCAAGTATAGTATTCGAAACAAGCAAGCATTGTTTTAACCAAAGGTGCATGTGTTTATAGTGGTTAGATAAAATGACTGTCTTTATGCTTTTGCTTTGTGTGATTGGTCAAAAAGCTTTTAAAGTAAGTTGTAACATTAAGTTCTTAGTCTGCTGCCTGGGATGAGAGTTGCTGGCCTCTTCCCATTGTCATAACTGTAGAATGAGACTGATGCTAAAAATTAAACAGCTCGAGATGCATTCCTCAACAGTCCTGTCCCGTTTGTGAATTGTACATAGTCCTCCAACCAGCAATAACAGCAGAAAAACAAATATTCAGTTCTTTTTAGAGACCACTGGGAATGCTGAGCTCATTAAACATGGTCCTTAACTTATTTTAAATTTCTTATGTAATTATTCCCTGTTTTCAAGTTCTTGTCACTGCACAGAGGTCCCTTTTGTGTAAGTTCATATTCAGGTCAGTTCAGAGAAGCTTCACAGACATCAGATGGTCAAAGTTTAACTGGGATGACAGGGAACTAATTCAGATCTGGAACTTCCTTTTATATTACTCTCCTTGTTTCTCATTCATCCCACAATTTTCTGCTTTATGTGCAGGAAGTAGAACCTTCACCTTGTCTAAGAATTGTCATTCTTTACTTTTTTCCTCAAGTGAACTTGAAACTGTTGATCATAAAAAGCTAATATTTTTTAGGTATACTTCACACAAAATTATAGCTGTTATGTGGTCTGAATCACCACTGGATATTAATATTTATACTATTATGACTTCACTCATCAAAGTAAGATCTGTATAAATGGTACCAAAAACATTCTTGCTGAGATCAGCATAAACTAAACTGGTAAATTTTGCATAATTGTCATGCTGCAGAATGCAAAGTATGGACTGTATGGACTGTAGTCTGAAACATTCTTTTTCAGTTCTCAAGCTACTTTTAAACAGTTGTCTTCTGAATGCTAAAATTTCAGAATTGCATTGGCAGATCTTTACAGAGCACGTCCTGAATGTTGCCATGGTTATACTCTTCATTTAGTAAACAGTATGGTAAAAACCCTCATTCACAGGCAATACGCAACTTAGACTAATCCCCAGGTACACTTAAAGTGGTTCCTTTTCAGATACACTCCTTAAACTCTGAGTAAGCAGAGATTGCAGGTTTCATTTCCAAATAGTATAGGGGACACCATGCCTTCTAAGAAGTGCTCAAACCTAGTAGCAAATTTTCACTCCTAGGACCACCGCTGCAGACAAGACAATACATTCTGAGCAAAGGAGGAAGTTGCCTTCTCCTCCTTAGCAGATATGATGACTGCGACTCATGAGTAGCAGGCGGAAGTTGTCACACAGTATCAATTATTGGAAGAGAAAACTGCAGCTTTTGCAAGGCCCAGAGCTATTTATGGAGGATTTTCCTGATGCTATAATCAGAGTGCATACAATTTCCCTGGTGGTAAATACCAATTAGAGGGTGGAGGTGGCAAGCAATTGTGTTTTTGCATTTATTCCTCAAATCTTACTCTAGTTCTGCCTTCTCTTCCTCAGTTATTCCATCCCTCATATCCTAGTGATTTCTTGTTTTCTTTTGAAAGAAAAGACCTCTAGCTTTTCTAGTGAGCTTCAAAAGCAGTCATTCATCTGCAGCAAACAAAATTTTGTTTTAAAAGAATCAAAGACTTTATGTTTGCAGAGATAAATTGAAAATCAGAGCAGCGTGCAAACCTGGTTATCCAAGTGTGCACATGGTTAGTTTTGGTGCCTGGACTGTTGTCCCAAATGTGAATCCATGCTCAGGCTGTGCTGCTGCTGCTTCTCAGAACGACTTTAATCACAAGAACAAAATTCTTTTGGTGCTGTCTGTAACAAAGCTCTCAGAATCACATACTAAAATTACTGACTGGGAAACAATTCTGAGTTAGGAGAATATTCTTCCTAGAGATAGTCTTCTGTCTTAGACTGGAACACTAACACGACAACTGGACCTTTACTATAACTGGAGGAATTCAGAGGCTTTGCCCAGGTCTTTGCCCAGAGGCTCAATTTTTGAAACCACTAGAAAATACATTTTACGTGAAACACCAGAAGAGATTTCTACCTCTCCTGCTCATGGATGATAACATCTGCAGGGTGACTGATGGAGACATCTGCCTAAGTTTGCAGACACTGACTCAGTATCTCTTGTAGTGCTTGAACCACACCACACACAGTGAGTGCATCTATTCCCCCGAAGAACCCCAATACAGCCCAGCAGAGGACAGTGTCTAGCAATAGCTGACACTGAGTCCTGCATAATTTATTAAAGCAAAGAAGCAAGGGGACAAAAATTCTTGGAACTCTTAATACTCCCCTGGAAGAGGCTCAAAACACTAAGTTTCCAGAAGTGTAAGACCACATTGTGCCACTATTATTCCAAGTGTTGAAGTGCAGCAGAGGTGAATCTCTCAGCTCATCTTAATCCATGAGGCAGAAAAAAAAAAATAAAAAGAAAAAAAAAAGAAAAGAAAAAGAAAAAAAAAGTTCTCCCTTTGTATCCAAAGCAACTTGAAAATTATATGTTTTTACTCAAAGCAGCTTCAAAGGTTAAATGTTGTCTAGTCACGGACCAGTAGAAAAAAACCTAAATCTCTGCTCTAAGAAAGGGATTCCACTGAAGCCTTTGAAGGTAGTGAAGTAAAAAGAAGTATCAGTTTCTCTGAAAAAATTTTACTGCAGGCTCTAACCATAGCTTATCTCTATCTTCTGAATTTGATTACAAGGCTTAGCTTGATATATTACCTCCAGTACAATTTCCAAGACTGCAGGACAGGAAGAATAGGAAGAAGGAAAAGCAAGTGGTTGGAAAATTTACCCATTTTGTCTCTTTAATAGGGACAGAGTGTACAATGGACTGGCAGCAGAAAAGTACAGTCAAAGGAAGATGGGAAAGAAAAAGGGATAGACAAAAGATAATGATAATACTTTGAGGTGGGATACAAAATACAAGTGCGAGTATATCAATGTCACTCAAGATATATGTCAGTAAGCTGTGTTTAACCTTGAAAGTTGACTGCTCTGAACAGATGCAGTATTCCACAGCTCAGTCAGTGTTGCAGGGATAGATATAAGTACGCACCACTCTAATTAGCACTTGGGCTACAAAATTTGAAATACTTTCTAAAGTTTGGGACAAATGCCCAGATTTTACAGATATAAGACATAAGCTGGGTTGGGAAAAAGAAATTGGGAAAACAACCCTTCAAAATGTTATACCCTTGATTTGATCTTTATTAACTATTCCTCAGCATACAGTCCTTTCTGACCAAATAAATGACAAGACAGCACAGTGTAATTCTTTTGTCAGACAGAAAAACCTTCGTCTCTTAATTTCAAAGGGTGTCTTAACTATACAGAAGCCCTTGTACATAGAGCACTACCATGTAAGTTTGTCTCTGATACAATCAAGAAAAGTTGTCTGTAAATTTTGATGGGGTGTTTCAGTCCCAGCAGAACTAGAGACAGGTTTGCAATATTGTTCAAATATCTGTAAACTAAGAATTTAAATATCAGTTGGAACCAAATTTTAAACCAAATTTTGAATTTTTTTAAAAGAAAAAAAATATAGTTCAGCTCATTTTCCCCAGCTTGCTAAATGCAATCACTAGGGAAATAAGTAAGAGGAAGCAGATATTGTACCTGAGCTTTTTAAAAGAACAACAGTTGTTACATCAGGAACCATTATAGTGTTGCTTAGCCATCTCAGCCTTTTCTTTGCCTCCATACTTTCTGCAGATCCTCAGCTGTAATTGATGAAGGCTGAGAAGTTCAGAGAAAATTGGCACCCAAAGAAACTGCTGTCCAGTTAGATGTACTTTCCTCTTCCTAGGACTGCCTTGGCTGTGCTGCTGAAGATAAGGGTACACCAGCACAGCATGGATCCTACTGAAAGGCCAGTTTCCCATTCCCAGTTCCCATCCCCACCCCATCTCTATAGCACATAAGCAGAAGCTACAGATTTTGGCATATTTAAGCTGTCCCCTTGTATGTTCGGCTCTCTTGCCATCACACATTAACCTGGACTCTGACTTCTCAGTCAGTTCTGGCTAATCAGGGAGGTCTGGGGATGTCAGAGATGACTGGAAGTTGGCCAGTGTGATGTCCATCCACAAGAAGGGCTGGAACTCAGATCCAGGCAACTACAGCCTGTCAGCATGACCTCAGCACCCAGCAAGACTATGGAACAGATAATCTTAGATATGATCACTGGCACACCCAGAATAACCAAGAGGTCAGGCCCGCCCAGAATAGGTTTAGAAAAGGCAGGTCCCACCTGACCAAACTGATCTCCATTTACCACCAGCTGACCTGCCTACTTGGACTTCAGCAAAGCTTTCATTCTGTCTCCCACAGCATTCTCCTGGAAAAGCTGGCAGCCCATGAAGTGGACAGGTACACCCCTTCCTGGATTGGCCAGGCCAAGAGAGTGGTGGGAAATGGTGCCAGTAATGGGGCCAGTTCTGTTTAATATATTTTTTGATCCTCTGGATGAGGAGGTTGAGTGCATTCTCAGTATATTGACAGATATCAAGCTGTGTGTAAGTACTGATCTGCTGGAGGGTAGGATGGCTTTGCACACAGATCTGTACAAGCTGGATCATGGGCTGAGGGCAATGGGTGAGGTTCAAAAAGGTGCAGTGCTGGGTCCTGCCCTTGGGTCATAACAGCCCAAGACAATGTCCCAGGCTGGGACAGAGTGGCTGGAAAGTGCCCAATGATAAAGGACATGGGGGTGCTGATGGACAGCAGCTGAACATTCAGCCAGGGTGTGCCCAGGTGGCCAAGAAGGCCAATGGCATCCTGGCCTGGATCAGCAATGGTGTGGCTAGGAGGGCCAGGCAGGGATTGTCAGCACTGGTACTCGGCATTGGAGTTGGGGTTGCACCTCATTTGGGGTTGCACCTCAAATCCTATTCTGGGCCTCTCAATTCAGGAAGCACACATTTTGGTGCTGGAGCAGGTCCACAGAAGGGCAACAGAGCAGAGGAAGGATCTGGAGCACAAGTCCTGAATGGCTGAGGGAGTTGGGGGTGTTTATCATAAAGAAAAGGAGCCTCAGGGGTGGCCTTATCACTCTCTACACCTGCCTGAAAGAAGACTGCAGCCAGATGGAGTTGGGCTCTTCTCCCAGTCAACCAGTGACAAGAAAAGAGCACAGAGTCTCAAGCTGCACCACGAGAGGTTTAGGCTGGACATTAGAAAGAATCTCATCACTAAAATGTTGTCAAATATTGAGGTGGACTGCTCAGGAAAGTGGTGGAGTCAGCATCCATGAAAGTGTTCAAGAAGTAACTGGACCTGGCACTTTGTACTATGGTCTAGTTGACAAGGTGGTGATCATTCAAAAGGGTGGACTTGAAGACCTTGGAAGTCTTTTTGAAACGAAATGATTTGGTGATCTTTGAAATCGGAGAAGGAAGGGTTTTAACTTGTTTCAGGTTTTTCTTTTTTTTATTTAAAGCCATTTAAAAATCATTCTACTAGCACTTAGCATGTGGAAAAGCTCTTCTGAAAATTTTAGTTTATGTAATTTCTCTTTCTTTGCTATAGGTTAAAATTTAGGTAAGCAATGTCTTTTACTTTGAGACAAGATCATATTGAAGATTTTATGTCCTTCATGCAGAGTTTCTGCCCAAGAATTACTGGCCCTGATACTGCAAAATAGTTCCTTGGTCCAATGCAAGGAAGTCTGAAGTGCAGTTAAAAGGGAGAAAGCCCAAGGAGATGAAAAGGGGGAGTTGTTCATGTAGGATTCCTATCCACAAGAAGGCAGTGCCCTAATGTTCCCTTTTAAATCACGAGCCCATTTCACTTTCTGTATATGTGTATTCCTACACATGCTGGTAGACCAAGCGATGGCATTTTGCACCTGATAACTTCTAGACCAGTCCATCCCGTTTTTGGTGGAGAATGTCTGACTAGAAGATGATGAAGTTTTGAGGAAATTTTTTTTTAATCAATTAATCACAATTAAGGCAGTAAGTATTTACACGAAAAAGAGAGAAAAAATGAAGAAATATGTCCAATATTTTAATAAAATTCTTTTATTTTAATATTCGGAAAAGATAATACTTTTAAAATAACATTTACAAAAACTTGTGAGGGTAATATACTGCTTTTACTTTGAGTATTCAGAAATTTTGCAATTCAGATCTAAATAAGGCCACAACAAACCCAGAGAGACACTAAATCTAGAGTTCCCTCTGAGACAAGACTTTCTCCTTTTGACTTTTTGCAAATACTAAGTCTGAAGAAAGGGGAGACACTCTTATTCCTCTAGTCTTCCAAGACCTCAATATTCTGAACCATCTAAATGACTGCAACATATTTAATTTTAAGAAGTTTCTTGCACATTGTTATTTTGCTTGTAACAGTGATGCTTTTATCCCTAGTGACTTAGTAGTGAGCTAAACTGTCTCAACAGATATCTCAACACAAGGCTCCATATAAGGAAGAAATAATTCATTCCCAGGATCTATTTTCAATAAATGTAAACTGAGTATGCCCAGTCCTTGAGGAAATACAGAGCAGCATTAATTCACACAGCTCTGAGACTATGGCACAAACAATGCCTTCCCCTTCAGTCCATCTGAGAATGACTTCATACATTAAGTATTGAGCCACAGAAAGGCAGAGGACACAGAAATTAATGTCAAGAGGATTTAGCCCAGTTTTAGATGTTTGTTTCTTTTGACTATTCTAGAAAATGGGCAAAGTATGCTTAATATTTAAAGTAGATTTTTCTAAATGCTTTTAGATTCTAGTTAGTCTCTAACTCCAGTTTTAGAATCAACATGGAATTTAATTAAAATTAAAAGTTGCTCTTTGAAAGGGCTCATTTGGTGCTGCCAGTTTATTTCCACTTCAACAAAGAAACTCTAAAGAGCTGGCGATATTTATCCTAAAGTATTTGATTTAAAAGGCTAGAAAAAGGCAGAAGTTCTTTTTTTAGGCCTTAAATTAAAAATAGCCTCTGAACATAAGGAAAGAAACTGTTTTATGAAACAGTAAAACTATAAAACAGTAGAATTGTAAAACTGAGGACAGTGACCAGCTATACTACTTTCTTCACCAGCCAATCTTAAGATGGTAATTTCATCAACACTCATCACTTCTGTCTGCTTTTCCTGCATTTGAATTCCCAGTTTCACTACACTGCAAAGCACAGTAACCATTACATACAGCAGTGTTTTTTAAGCTTTCACACAATGTTACAATACATTTGTTATCTGAAAAACCTATAGCCTTCTTCCAAGAAGTGAAACTTCTTGTTATATAAAAAGGCACACAGAAACAAGTTTTGAAAGATTTGGTTTAGCATTGTAAATCCAGTTGTTTCAGTAGGTCTGTCATTCTTTCTTGTTTTGATTATTTCAGTCGTGTATCCTCAATTTTTCCTGCTTTTTTTCCCTCATAGCTTTAGCTCCAAGAACCCTCCAGCCTCCATTCCCAAGTCTCCTTCTCTGTCTTTGACCTCCTCCCCTCTGAGAGTTTAGACATATTTTATGCAGTGCATGAATACAGACCCTTGATCAGTGTCAATGCAGGAATGCCAAGTCTCTCCTGACAAGATTTAACCACTGGGATGACTTATGTTGGCCAGCATTATGCCTGCCATTGTTTTTAAACACTTAGACCTTGGTGTGTTTCATACAAAGACAACTGTGCAGGTGTATGTGACCTTCCTTTTAGATTAGCACAACTGGTGGAATGCTCAAGCCTTTTATACTTTATTGTAATGAGCAAAACTGACTACAACTGGCCTAATGCTCTGAAAAGATTATTAGGAAGGAATTTCACTGTGTAGTGGCCAAGGGTGTTTTTCCAAGCAGCTCACAGAATAGCCTTTGATTACATGCAGGAAGTTAGCCAAGTTAAGCTTGCTGTTTTGCAGCCATTCCTTCCTCTCTGTGTAGCTCTGGAATAGAAACTTCCCAAAACGGTGACATGGAAACAGAGGCAAGAAATACTCAGCTCCGTAAGGTCTTCCCTCGAGAATATTCACTGAAAGAAAAACAAACTAGCAATTAAAATAGCTTAGATATGTCTTTAACACTTCCTGATTTCTTCTCTGGAGTAAACACATCTTCCCACTTGGTTTCAGAAAGTGGAGGGAACTTGGGGCAAACCTCATGGGACAAAAGTTCTGCTTCAGAAGAAAATTTGCAAGTTGTTTAAGTGCTACACCAGTGCAGCTGGAGCCCAAAGTGGAGCACATCTGGTGCCTGTGGTGGCATGACAAGAGCAAAGGTGCCTCTTGCTTCCTTCTGCTCCCTAGCCCAGAAACTAAAAAGATTCAGATTCACCAGCATTCTGTGTGTCTGTTATTATACACAGACTCAACAGGAAGTAGCTACTCCTGAGGAAGGGTAGACAGATCAAAGAGGTGGATCTATGAGCTCTTCCACCTGCTTTTCTCTGGGATTTCTTTAGTGAATTTAAAAATTTCTGCCCATATATGTAAAGAAGAAAGACTAAGTTGAGATAACTGACATATAGGCTAATCTGCTTATTATGGATGATTTGTTGTCACTCTTCCCACTCTTCTTGGTTTTTATTGCAAAGTTTCTTGACTATTGACATGAAGAATTCTTCCAGTGGCATTAGTGTTATTTTTATTGCAGCAGGTGGCTAAGACCTGGTAAAGAACAGCCATTACCCAATTTGGAAGAGAATTTTTACTGACTTCCTGGATGCTTATTTAAAACAGAAATAGTGATAAAACAGAGAAGAAAAATTGCTTTGACATGTGAACAATTGTTACTTATGAATAAGTGATGGAGTGAAAAATAATTTTCCTCTCCTCTAACACATATGCAATCATGAAATTCTTTTTTTTCCATTTTCCTACTGTCTACATATTTTATATCTCTGCTCTCTGAAATTCTGAGATGAAAGCCATATTTATAAAAAAAGAAAGTACTACAAGCTCATCTCTGGTCTGCAGCATTCAGACTCCCTAACACTTCCAAAATTCTTTTGGAGTTAAATTTATAAATCCAGCGGAACATTTATAAAGCACGCCTAAAATGAGAAATGAGACAGTTAATATTCCAGCAAGCTATTTATGAATTTATGAAACTGGCTTCTCAAGAGTAACTATTTTGTGGAGTCCATAGCCAGAAACACAAGCATCAAATTAAACTCATTTCTTACACAAAAGGTAGGTTTCATGATCCCAAAGGAAGAAACTCCAAACTACTAGGATAGTAAAAAAAAAAAAAAAAAAGAAAAACACAAAAAAATCCCCAACCCTAAATCTCCCCTCCACCAAAAGCGCAGGTCTATACCTAGATGTAAGAGTTCTCTATCCGCGAAGTATTCCAAGTATTGCTACTGTTTAGAAGTTCAAAGGCATACACTCCCCCTTCTCCAAGATGTGCAAATTTTAAACCATCTCAGGTTTCTGTCAATCTTTCTTTAAAAATCAGTCAGCGAGTCTGCTAAATTTCATTCAATTTCCCACCACTTTTAATGGAAACTGCAGTTTCTGCAAAGCTTTTCAATCGCTTGACTACAAAATAAGCTCCTGTTCCAGCCGGAGGTGGAAGGCGGGGAGCTGATGCAAACAAAAAGGAGACGACAAAGTTCCAAGCCAAGGCGATGTTGTTTGCACCACTTAGACTTTATGCCTGGCACGCTTGACATTCCTCCGCATTGCCTGGCGGAACCGCCTCCCCGCTGGGGGCGGCTTGCGCTGCATCATGGAAAATGTAGTCTGTCTGGGAAAACCAGCCTGCCGGAGAGAAGCCGCTCCAATTACGGCTTCTGCACGGCATGGCATACCAGTAAGTGCTGCTTTCAACGGCAAGCCGCCAAAAAATGCCTCTTACAAGCTATAGTTCCGAAATATTTAATTAGTAAAATAACAAAAACTGGTTTAAAATTTGGTTAATAAGAAATGGCGACCATGAAACACCAAAGCGTAATCCCATTTCCGAGATAAAATTCCAAAATACCAAAAATGCTTACTTTAAAGTTTAATTAGCGGAACGGAAGTCAAGCGAAGTCGCTCTGCAAGGGCACGCAGCGCACAGGCTCTCTGCGCAGAAAGGCGCGGTGGTGCGCGCTTGCTCGAGCCCTGCGGGCGGCACTTCGCGGCAGCCGGTGTTCCGGGAGCGGCGGCGGGAGCAGCGCTCCGCCACGCAGCACCCTCCGCATGTCTGTATCCACAAATATACTTGAGGCGCCGCCACAGACCCGAACGGCACGGTTTGAAAGATCACGGAAAACACCATGAGCCTCCGCTGTGCCACCACATCCTCACGACCCACCTGGGCAAACGCGGTGCTTTCATCGCGTCCAGCTGACACATTGCGGGTCCGTGCCGCCCTGCCCCGAGTCTCGGCTCTCCCGTAGCGCTTCCAAGCCCTGACATCTGTAGAGACAACCGGCTGCCGGCACCGGGATGACGGCCTTTACCGTACCACCGCTAATAGAAGGAAAATTAAACTCCCCACAAAGCTCAACACCAACACATCCTGGAGCGCGCCTCACAAGCTCAAGACCTGGTTATAAGCACGCATCGGGGCTGCTGCTCCAGGGCGGAAAGGGCTTCGCCTGCTGCAGCCCGCCTCTGAGGCAGGACGCAGGTCCATCTCGGCGGCGCGGCCGCAGCCGCTACCGTACTTCCCACCGCGAGGCCCGCCGGCGTTCCCGGCAGGGGTGACCGGGTTCAGCCGCGGCGGCGCCCCGCCCGCGCATTCCATTCCCTACATGGCGGCAGAGCGGGGGGCGCCGCCGGCCGCGCCTCCCTTTCCCACCGCGCGCGCGAGGGCGCGCCCGGGCTTGCGCGCGTGACATCAACGGGAGAAGAGGCTGGGAAGGCGGAGGGGGGCGCGCCACCCCTTCCCGGGTCCCCCCCGCCGTTCTATTTACGTTGTGACGCCGATTTGCGTAAGGCTCCGCCCCCCGGCCCGCGAGGCCACGGGGCCCCGCCCTCTTCGCCACATAAGGGCAGAGGGGGGCGTGTTCCCGGGGGCTCGCGGGCCCTCGCTGCCTTCCTGCAGCCGTTTATAGGGTACAGCCACTTCCGCTGTCGGCTTAGAAGCGGCGCGATCATGGCGGAGCGCGGTCAGCTCCCCCACCCCGCCAAGCGCCTCTGCTGCAGACCCGGCTATGGCTCGGGCTGCAGGCCGGGGCAGCGGGCGGGCAGCTCCGGGCCCGGCGGGGGCGCGCTCTGTGCCGGACCCTCCTCCGCAGCTGCCGCCGCCGCCCTGGGGCTGCTGCCGCTCGGCAAGACCCAGAGCCCCGAGTCCCTGCTGGACATTGCGGCTCGCAAGGTGGCGGAGAAGTGGCCCTTCCAGCGGGTGGAGGAGCGGTTCGAACGGATCCCGGAGCCGGTGCAGCGCAGGATCGTGTACTGGTCCTTCCCCCGCAGCGAGAGGGAGATCTGTATGTACTCCTCGTTCAACACCGGCACCGAGGATCCCGCCGCCGGTCCCGGGGGCGCCGCCGCGCCTGGCGGGGCCGTGGACGCCGCCGCCGCTGCCGCCGACGAGAACCGGCTGCCCTTCCGCAGGGGCATCGCTTTGCTCGACGGCGGCTGCGTCGATAACGTCCTGCAAGTCGGTGAGTCACCGGCCGGGTCTGCTGCCCGGCCAGGCCGCCGCCGCTCGGGGCTGCGGGTCTCCCCCTGCGTGTCACCCGCTCGCCGTCCCTTTTTCTCCGCTGCAGCTCACCGCCTGCGGCCCGGCCCATGCGAACCCTTCGCTGCCCGGCTCTACCGTGGGCCGGGCAACTTCCTCCGCCGGTCTCCTCCCCCTCGTGCCCGGGACGCGCAGTGGCTCCCTGCCTCCGTGACACGGACACGGCTCCCGCCTGTCCCTTTAACTCGCAGCCCCGCACCGCTCCCGGTAATCCAGCCTGTGTAATCCCGTTTGGCTCTGCCCCCCTACCGGCGTCCACCCCCGGTAATCCGGGTCATCGCTTTTCCTCGAGCCACAATAGCGAGGAGATGCCGCCCCCCCATCCCGAGGGGGACCGCCGGTGGAAATGAATCAGCAGAAGGGCGGCCGGCGGGGGAAGGAGGGGGGGCGGGATGCGCCGACGTCCAAAATAAAGACATAAAAGCAGTGCGAGACCCCGGCAGTGGGCGTGCGGGGGGGATCCGCGAACAAAGGCATTTCTAGGGCAGCGGCGACGAGCCGGAGGGAGGGGGCGCGATTCGCCCCGCCGGGGGTGGCATGGCTGGGGGGGGATTTGCTTTAGGATGAGCGGCTTCGTGACAAGGTGGGGGAAAGCGAAGCTTTTCCTCTTACTGGAACAATACCCCCCTCCTCTTCCTTACCCCCAGCCCAGCCGCCTGCCGCTGTTCTTCACCCACTGCGGGCTTCCTTGGTTAACTCCTCCCTGCCAGTGTTTAAAGGGCTGCAGAGGTGGGGGGTATTCCCCCAGTTTTGGGGGGGCTGTCTGCCGGGAGCGGCTCCCCTTCCATTCCTTGAATGAAAGAGGAGCCGCCCCCGGCAAATAGTCCCCTCCGCCGGTGGTGATGCTCTTTGTGCGACCCGGCCACTTTGTTCTCATTTTCATGTTTATTTGCGTGTGTGTGTTTTTTTTTTTTTCCCTTTTTTGTTTCCCCTCCTCTCAGTTTTCTGTCGTTTCCCCTCCTCCTCCCCTTAAAAGGGGAAGACAAAAGAGGCTGCTGCTCGCCTTTTGTTGACGGAGGCGGCTCGGTGTGTGTGTGTTTTTGCGTGTGTGGGGCGTCGGGATTCCCTCCTTCACGCACCCCTAAAATCTCGGTGCTGCTGCTGCGGGTTTGACTTGGTGGGCACCTTGCAAATGTGCCATCAGGTTTTTTTTTTTTTCCGGGAAGGGAAGATGTGACCCTGCTCTCAGGCTCAGTGCCCTTTTCTTCTGCTTAGGAGGACTTAATTTCTTTTTTTATTATTTATTTAATTTCAGTTTTTTTATTTAACTTTCTTTTAAATTTTGAAAGATTTTACTTTATTTTTTTAAGGGGTCTGAGGTACATCTGTGGTTCCTCAAGACTGGCAAAACCAGAATAGGGCTTTCGTAGTTAAGTTGGGAGTGCTGAAATTTTTTTTCCCCCTTTTGCTTGCACTTGATTCTGTTTGCAAGCGATTAGGAATGACAGGAGTGCACATAGGGAGGGTTTCTTGGCTGATTGCATTTAAGCCAGGAATTCACTGTGAAAATAAAGCCAAGGGGCAATAAATAAAAAATGGAATCTTCTCTAGGAGGCAGACACCCAGCGAGGACTTAGCTTGCTTTCAGCAATGGAATAGGCCCCACTGAGTAGTTGTGAAAGAAAAAAAGTAACTTTTTGTGTGTCTTCAAAGCGGAGGGCATTGAGTAATGTTGGCGAGGGTCAGTAAATAGAAAGAAAATATGCATGAATGCAACTTAAGTATTGACTGCTTTTTCTGGAACCCTGAAATGCATTTCAAACAAATACTGTACCTACTGCTGAAAATTCTGTGCAAAAATAGTAGTGGAAACTGATGATATGAAAGATGTCAGTTTTGTTTTGACAAAACTCCTTTGACAACTGCTTTGGTGAAGGAGTTGTGGAGGACTTGGGTAGATTCCTGCTGTAGGAAAATTCTTGTGTAATTTGGGTAGGTAGCTGTGTCATTAAGACTGGGTCTTGCTTACAGGATATTCCTAGTGAAGGAGAAAGTTGTGACTATTAAAGGCAATTCCACTCTAAAGTGAGTTATGTTGGGCAGAGAATGGAATATTGGGAGAATGGAATTGGTTGCATATTATACAGCTGAATATGTAGCATTAATGAAAACTTAGAATTAAGTTTGTGTAAGTGCATATTTAGTGACTGTATAAATGTGAACTTAAGAGTCTTTGCAGTATGAGTAATGGAAACTCTGTAAATGTTTACTGTTGAACTGTGGAAAAGTGCAGTTATTGGACAAAATACATTTTATTATATATGGGTTCTAACAGCCTTACTTGTAACCTAAAGTATTACTATAAACAGGGAATGCAGGACTTGATTAGAGAGATGTATAAATTGCAGTTCAGCGGTGGTTAAATGGCACCATTTGCTTCTGAATTTTGCATTTTACGTTTTTCAGTCTAGCCCTGAATAAACATTGACTGTTTTATCATAGTAAATAAACTTAAGCAGGAAGATTTCCCAAACCTTGTATCTAAGGTTTGCTAAAAATCTTCATGTGAATCTGCTTCATGCCTACCAACTTAGTCTTTTGTGTGTTATCTTGTTGTAAAGAAATTCTGAAATAAAATTAAGATGATGTATTAGAGATACACACAAATAACATTCTTGGTAATCAGGCAGTAAAGTTGTCTGCTAGCCTATTTTGTAGTTTTTTGATGCTGTCCTAGCATAATAATTAGCATCACTTAATTTTGAAAGGGCTTTCTCCAAAGAAGATGGCTTCAGAATTCAATTTGCATCTAACTTATTGATGTGTTTATATCTTTTTGATATGCTTAACTGGACATGAAAGTTTTTCTTTTTTAGCTTATTTCAAAGGAGCCAGAGAATGCAGGTTCCTAAAGCAAACCTCCCCAACTGCATAAAACAACTCTTTTACCATGCATGTGTTTAACTTATTTCAAACCAAGTATTTTTAGAAAAAATCAAGTCTAAATTAGAAAGCACTTCATGAGTAAATACAACAATCCGGAAGGGAAATTAGAAATTGGCTGTGTTTCATTTGGCCAAATTTTGAAAATGCCAGGAGCAAGCAGACAGTTTTAGATGGCGAAGTGTATATTTGGTTTCTGAGGTTAGTCCTGAATTAGTACACAGTACTGTATTGTCGTCACAGCTGTGGCTGTCAAGGTTAGGAAGAGGTGTGATCCCTCAATAGCACAGCTGACCTGGTGAGAGCCCTTAATGCAGCTATTCTAGGAGAAGAAATAAACCCCTGTGCCTCGGCTGCTATGACTCTTGCTTGGGGAAAGACAGAGGTTGCCGTGGCTTTAGTGGAGTAAAACTCAGCTTCACTGCTGCAGACACATTAGAAGTATTCAATGTTTTTGATGTGTCATACAAGTACTCTTACAGTATCCCTGTCTGTTGGTAATTTGAAGTAGGTTTGTCTTTGTTGCATAGACCTTGCTTGCTCATACAGGCCTTTCTTAAAGGAGTTAGAGCCCTTTCCATGGTAGCATAAGGCTCTGTTGCTGTGCTAAGTCATGCTTTTAGGTATGAATGGCAAGGGAGGAGGGAGGGAAGGGACTCCTAGGGAAAGAAAATATAAAGAATTCATTGACTGGCACTCTCCACAGCTCTAGAATATGATGTAACTATTAGAAAGCTGCCTTTTCTGTAGAAGGAGGTTCAGCTGAAGAACATCATTGGCTTGGAGTTGCAGGCTCATGTTTTAGAAGTCCCTCAGGGATATCTGGTTGGGAGATGTAACCAAAATGCTTCTTAGAGAAAAGCAAAGTAAAATTTATCCTTTCTTAAATAGTGGTTGAAGGTCACTGATGTTTCTTTAATTTGTTCTTAAGTTAAAGACTGGAGATTGTTTTGCTTTCAAAACCAGGAGAAGCCTTTTTTTCAGCAGGACCAAGAGAAGGCTTTAGAAGACCGAATTTGTGGCTGCATGTAATTCTGGTGGAATCTGTATTGTAGTCAACAGATTTCAGATCCTTTTGGTGGACAGTGATGCGAGGTAAATTTTGATTCTTCCTAGCCAGCTTCACTGAAAAAAAAACAAAAGCAACCAAAATTTTCTGAAGTGGCAGAGCAAGTAAAACAAAAGTTAATTTCTCTTTTTTTTTGTGACTCGGTTATTTGAGTGCCAGTGGTATAACATGAAACACTGTTTTTTCCTTGTGATAAAACCATACCAAATATTTTAATAGCAAAGGTGGCACAAATATTATACTGTGCTGTGAGTTCAACTGTGACTTTTAGCGGACATGGTGATCCTCACTGGTGCGTGCAATATATATGTAATTGTTGATGAAACCTGTAGGATAGATGTATTTAGTAAAAGGATTTACTTAATGAACGTAGCACTGAGTTATGTGACAAACAAACATAAGGCAGTCATTAGCGGCAGTGCAGGCACTGTGTTTAGTGTTAACTTTTTTTGACCTGTGATACCAAATTGTTTTAGTATGTGTAGTGACATTATTCCAAGGGGAAAAGGTTGTGCTAAATTCTGCCTATTTGAAGAGGAAAATTTTCTGCGCTGACAGAGCAATCGTGTTCAACTTAAGGGGTTTGGTTAGGAATGTATGAGTAGAAAAAGTAATCCAGAATTTATAATACAATATTGTGGTATGGGTGTAAACAAATGATGTCTGACTTTTTGCTGGACTTTTTTTGACTTAGTTCCAAGCCTAGTAGAGAGTCTTGTGAAAATGCCTTCATTGATTCTAGTTCCAATTTGCTCTAAGCAATAACTTCTGATATTTCCAAGTTCCAGAACAGAAACTAGTAAGCTAATTTTTAGATGTTTCCTCCTGAAAGGGTGACATCTAATGCACTGTAGTTTCCTTTTGGATTTGGAATGCAATGCATTAATTGGTGAATATGCAAGCTATTTTTCTGTGTGCGCTGTAATATACTATCCTTAACCTTGAATAATTTCTTTGGAAACCCTGAAAAAAAAGAGCTAAAGAAGCAAAAAAGCTGTCTTTCAAGACCAGATCACTAAAAGTGGAAAAGCTTTGTAAATCAGCTCCTGCATTTAATTCAGGTTTTCTAAAAATATCTAGTCTTGATTTCAAGAGAGTGTAAGTCTTGTAGAGTGATTTCAAGATCTGAAGCAAAATTTGTATATACCATCTTCCTAAGTAATTGTGAATAGTAGCATAAGTGTAATTGGGCAATGTCAATACTACTTTAGAATTAATTTATTTTTTAAGGAAAATAATTGTTAATCACTTGCCATCACAAGTTTTAAACTGAGAAATCTTTTATACAGGAATACAGTGTATTTCGTTTATGTAGCAAAATTTTTCATTGTGTGTTTTAGGTCAGTTTTCATGTTTCTTATGTTCCATTTTCCCCTTAATTTCAAGGCTTTCCTCACTTTCAAGAAAACAATTTTCATTTTCAAAGCTGCTATTCCTTTTAGAAAGTGATTCCATCTTTGTATATGATCTGATGCCTTGGAATGTAATAATGTTTGAATTTTAGCCACTTGTCATGCCAGCAGTTGGTGCCTGCATTTGCTCTTTCTCCCTGTATGCTAACTTTCAGAGGTGAACTATTAATTAAACACAAAATCTGTGTGTGACGGTTGGCTGGGGCTATTTAAAAGTGAGCATCAGACAAACTGGTTTCCTTAAAGATAATTTGCTAGTTGCTGCATTTTGCTGTATCATTTGCTTTTATAAATGAACCTGTTAAAATCAAATTATTACTTAAGACTGTGGTCAAGTTCTAATTTAAAAAATTAAAGAGAAAAAATGTGCTAAACTGTCAGGTAGAGTTCTTAGTGTTGAAGGGTGAAATCTAGTAGACGGCATCTGCATGGGTTCAATTTAAGTGTCACCTGCTGTCTAGGTCGTCTAGTGATGTCAAGATAAAGTGTAAAGTGAGTGAAAAGTTACAGTAGTACAGGAGAGCAGCTGACATTCCTTAACTTGTTTTCTCTTTATTTTCTTGAGGGGTAAGGTAGGAGAATTTACTGTATCTTTTAAAAAAAACCCAAAAGTCAAGTCAAAAAAGGACCACGCGATTTTAACTGACAAAAGGTTTCCTAATTTATAAATATGCTGTCTGTGATATGAACTGATTTGAAATCTTAAAAAGCTTTCATGTGTGGCAAGGATACAGATTTAATATGAATTCTGATAGCCTGGAATGCAATCAGCCTGACAGCACGTGAATACTTGAGTTTTGTCCAACAACTGCACTTGTTCCGAGAGATTTGTCTCCTTGAACTTCTAGTTTTTGCTGTTGGTTTCCTGTCCAAGACAATGCATATAAAATGTTCTCAGCTGGTTATGTGTGCAGCCCTTGACGTGGCTTAATAACCTTCTGTGACCTGGATCACTGGTGATGTTGGCTGGTGCTGTACACTGGTTTGCATTCTCCTTCCAGCTGCATGCCGATTACCATGATTTATGTGATGGTCTTGCAGCACATTACCCTGCTGTCCTCTGAAGCAGCTACATGCATCCAGTCTTTATTGCCTTGGCCATGCTTTGGAGGGCCAGGAAATCTGGAAAAGCTGAGATATAAATCACCATCCTAAATAGATGTTTTCTGAATGAATTCTTCAAATGTGCAAACAGACTGGAGGAGTCGAGCCTTCTAATAGTAACTACAGTGTATAGAATTCCTTTGTGGTTAAGACACAACTGATAAAAGACCTGCTGTAAGAGCTGAGTGTGCATACAAAAGACTTTTTCTGATGTGACAATTCAGTATAGACTAAAGAGTCTCCTGATGTGGAATTTATACCAACACTTTATTAAACACCTCTGAAAGTGAAAACCAAATAGTCAAAGAGGGCAGATTTCAGCAGTGTTTAAAGTATTTGTGATGCACATCATTACATACTTTAAAAAGGAGAGTGTTCCTTTTTATTTGTGGCTTTAAAGGTTATTTATTTATTATTCTGTAAGCCTCCATTCCTCTTTGCAAGTGAGTGTATTTGACTGTTGAAAAACCTGGAAGTTTTGCTTCAGAAATGCAAGGGCAATGCCTGAGAAAGTCTGATGCTAATTGGAAGGATGCAGTAAAACCTGTCAGTGAGTTTAAATTTGCATTAGTAGAGCTAGCTGATCAGATAAATAGGAAGCTTGTGTACTGAATTAATGTTCTAAAAATTCAGGTGATTTACCTTTATCATAGTTTAACATTCCACCTGTTTACATAAGTAATCCCTCATTGTTAATTGGTGTCAGACCTTTAATACCTTTTGGCATCATTGGAAAAATAATGGGGGAAATGGCATAGTAAGATATTTCACAGAAGTACATGTTAATACATCTTTTTATTATGTCTTTTTTACTTTATTTTTTCACAAAAGTTAATTGCATTCAAATGATTCTTTTAAAGACCTTTAAAATCAACTGTTGTGTAGCTGTAGGATTTCTAAGAAATGAGACACTTTTTTGTATATGTGCCAAATTTAACTGCTAACTGGTTACTGACAGCTGAGAGTAATGCAGTGACAGTGCAGGAATCGTGCAGCTGACTACAATATTTAATTTACACTGATTAATGAAAAGAAAAACATTAGGCCATCAAGGCACTTAAAATTGGATAAACCCTTACAGAGTGTTACAAATGTACAGCCTGTAACAGAGTAGAGGATCAAATTTGCATGTATTCTAATTATTTAAGTGTTTATGAGCTTGTGCTAAAAGCTTGGCTTTGGGTTAAAGGCTTCAGCAGTGGCTCTGATTTGTTTCTGTATGTTAAGAGTTTGACTCTTTCTTCTTTTATGCTAGTGGCCTGCCTTCTTTCTACATAGCAATGTTCCACTATGTGTACAAGGCAGCACAAACTTTTTAAACTCAAACACTCCAGGTTCTAGCTTAGCCTTGTCAAAAGTGGCTCCTGAGCTTTATTATTAGTTTTTAATTTCTGCATTTAACTTTGCTATTTTGACTAGGTTGAAGTACATAGAGCACCGATCCATATTCTGTGATTAATGGGATTGATAGTATGTTTGTCAGTAGTATAAATGCATATAGATAGTGTCATCTTCACAGTTTCATATATTTGATTGTTGGTCCTTTCTTTGACTTATGTGCAGCTGTGGCTATGAAAGGGATAGCAGATAAAATCTGTGTTAAGAATTCATTACCAAATACACTTACAGATAATCTTCTTGGGATCTTCTGGAAAATGTGAGGTACAGTTTAGTGGAGAACTGTTCTGTAAGTTGTTGGTTGCTTCCACACTAATTCCATCAGACTTTGCTTCTGCTATTGGTGGAATACAATGCAGTGTTTTGGGAGGGTGGAAAGTAGTCTTGGTAAAACAGTCATTTGCATGTTTACAAAGCTGGATTTAGTGATCATGCTTACTGGATTAAACATGGCTTGTTCTTCTTTGGACAATTCTGCAGAGTCTACTGATTTTAAAAGTACAAGAACAGGGAAAAATCAACAGTCTAAGTGAATTGTTTAATATATTAGCTCATGAAAAAGAAAAAAACTGGAACACTTTTATTCTGAAATACTGTTACTGCCAATGACAGCTGGCTGTGCTGGTGCTGTGGTACATGCAAAATGAGTCTCAGTTCTTCAATTGATTCAGATTGTAAACTGAAACCTTGCAAACTGTCTACAGTTAGTGTCTTGGGGATAAAATATCAAGTGCATTATATTCTGTTTCTGGATTTAGTGTAGCTATATTATACAGAAGCCCAAAACTTCAGTTTTGCTTCCTCCACAGCAGGGTGATGAGGATGACGTAAAATGCACGGCTGTTTTTTATATTTGTTACTGCAAGCCATGATATGTGAGTGCACCATCATGCAGCTTTCCTTGTCAAATACAAAACCCATTAATTAATAGATGTGACTTCAGCTCAGTGTGCTAGTGCATGAATGGCAGGCAGTGACTAGGACTGGGACGTAGTTTAACAGATGCTATGAAAATCTAATGGAATAAGGAAGCTGAGAAAAACTTTCTTAATCCTGTGTATAAATTTTAGGAGCAGCATGCCACTTAGTTTTACTGACAGTTTTGAGTGATCAGTTTTTAAGTTGTCATGTGTCCTGGCAGTAGTTTACAGGTTTGATTTCTGGGTAATTTTGTAGATGATAAATGTAAATGACTGTCTGGTAGCAGGGAGCAAAGATGTATTTAGGAGTAAGCAAGAGTTTGTCTTATTGAATAATACATGCTTGCAGAGAAGAAAGGTGATAAAATGCTGAGTAAAATGCTTTATAGATGAGAGGCCAAGAAGAGAAGTAGGGAAGTGGTACTTCCTGAGATAATATGGAGGTCAAAGACCTCACTAGATATCTGATGAAGAGGATGTAGTATAAATGACTTTCACCTCTATATGATCTACTTTTAATGGGTATTAGCAAATGCATGGAAGCTGATAGACTTTTTCCTACAAAATGAAACACAGCTTTCAAGATGGCAAATAGGTTAGCAAACAGTAACTTAGCTGTTCTGTAGCTTTTGAAATGGTAAAATAGTTTTAAGTTATGAAGTGGGCGTCCTCTCTTTTCAACCTTTTGTTTCAATTTTATAAATAAGGAATATCAGATGCACAAAGGTAATGCTCTGAATTTTCAGGTAATGACTTTCTGTGTGTTTGAAGGGTGTTAGTTAGATTTTACTCTAGCAGAAGCTGCATCTCTTCAATAATGATGGAAGCTTGGCCAGTGGTATAACAAAACCATTGACTTCATCCTGTACAACTGTTTCAGAGAGATTTTTTTCATAGCATTAATTATTAATTGATAAAATTGTAGACTCATAGCAAATTAATTTCAGTTAAAGCTGTTTCCAAATTGTAGTCTAATTCTCCTGAATTGACATGAAGTTGCTTAGTTTTAAAGCATTGTATATTGCAAAAAGAGACTTGTTTTCTGCCCCTGCCCCTGTCCCCCCAGTAGTGAATATTTATGGTACCCGGACTTGTGAAAAACAGAATTCTTTTTTTTCCCCAGAACCCATATATTGTTCTGACCTGGGATGGGGAGTGCAGATGGAAGTACGATGATGAATGAAACACAGCTTCATTGGACAGTTCTTCAGACAAAAGTAGGAAGGGGAAAGAGGAAGACAACTGCCAGAGTTGCTGCAGTGGTGATCAGAAGTACTAGAGAAGTTTTTCCTGCTGATAAGCAGCCATATGGAATACAAACTTAACATTGGTAGGGGTATATGATAAGTAGTAAAGACTGAAAATTTAAGACAGATGTGAGCATTGTAATCTCAGTACCAAAGAGATCCAAAGTCTTGTACTTGAAAGGAAGGACTGTTGTCTGCTCAGCAGGACAAGGAAGGATGCTGCTGTTGTCAGAAAGCTGAATATTCCTAGTATGTAGAATATGCTTAAGGGAACAAGATGTCAGTAAGATCAAAGCTGCTCCTTCCTGATACTCAAGGTGTAAAATGATAGCTATTGAAATGTTAGAATGGATGAGTGGAAAGATGTGAATCATGGGTATGTGCTTCAGTGAGTCGTGCCTGTTATGAGGTCCATCTTCCCCCTCCCTCATTGAATAACAAAAGGAAGTTAGGAAGTAGAGATCAAATGTTGAGAAACATCTGAAAGGCGGAAGCAGAGGAAGATGACTGAGCAATGAGACACAAAGCTGTGATTTTAGGAAGTAAAAGGAGAAGCACAAAAATCTGTATAAATTGAAATTTCTGAGAGGGAGATCAACATTTTCTGGAAGTGCTGAAAGGTACCAGAACCCAAATCCAGAAGACATTACCACTGGGGACTATGGTAAGAACCACCCTAGTGTGATGCACTGAATTTGAGCCAGCAAGGGCCCAATGGCAGAACCACATTCCAGGCAAGGGCCTTGGTGTCCTCAATGACTTTGCTGTGGGAGTTGAAAGAGTGATGTGGGCAAGATGGTGTGATATAATGAAAGCACTGCAGGCAAAAGTTAATGGGTGAGTGAGGTGGGAGAATCAGCAGCATTAGAGTGCAAGGAGTGTCTGTATATTAGCTTGGCATACATGTAGCTTGATTGGTAGGCATGGGGGGTTTTGTATTGCTATGTTTTGTTCCAGGAGCCCAGGAGGTATAGCATGTCATACAGTCTTGGTGAGGCAGTAAGTGTCATGAGCCTGGGGATCGGGGTGTGTTGTGTTTATATATGACAAAGTCAAGAGCAAATCCACTTGTATTGCAGTTGATGCTAGTTTGAAATATCAGAAGCAGAGCGGGGATGCTGTATTTGTATAGTGGGCTGGAGGTGGGACAGCTGCAGAAGGAACCTGTGATTTAATCTTCCATCAGTGGTTGGGTACAAATAATGTGAGTCAGCAGCAGCATGTTCAGTGCAGGTGGAGGGACCTTTGGACTGGCTTATTCTCTGTAGAACACACTGCCCTCACACCATACTCTCTGCATTGACCAGCTCCTCTTGCACAGGTAAAAGCAACTTTGGTCAGCTGCTTTCTGTCAGGAATGGGTATATTTGCAAGCAGGGGACTCCTGCGATGTTTGTGGGCAGTGTGTACTGTAAGCGTTGTCCAGTGTGGTGGTGACAGCGTGCAGGCCCTGATGTGGGGAGCAGCACAGGGCCTCCACTGACCTGAGCGATGCATGTTAGCTGTTTGGAGGGTCTTGTACAGGCCTGCAAAACCTGTGTAGATGTGATGTGCTGATTAAGGGCTATGGTAGGTAGTTTCTGGTCTTGGTAAATGTGGATTTCAAGCACAACTGCAGGCCTGATGTTTGTCTTTTTCTTAAGGCTGGTGACCTTAGGTTGCCTGACAAAGGTTATAAGTGCCAGAGGCCTTAAACTCTGATAGAAGTTGTAACTATATTTCCAGTTATTCCTTTTCTTAGGGAGGGAGCATATTCTTCATTGATCAAACCTGCTGTTCCAACGAATGCTGCTGATATGGAAGCTCAGTGTGGCTGTGAGCACAGGAATTCTCCAAGAGCCTGTTCCAGCAGGCTTGTAATCTCCTGTCACTCAGTGAACTTCTCCAAGGACAGACTACAGAACAGGCCTATCAAAATAATTGTTTTTCATGGTGAAATACTTGTAATGAATATGGTAAATGAAAGAACTGACTCATTTGCTGAGCCATGACTCATTTTCTGCTCTGTGCTTCATTGTGTAACTCTTAGAACAGAAAATGCACATTGCTGTGCTTATAAACTTGTATTTTGGAAAGGTTTTCTGTTGTTGCCATTTGCGAACTTCACCCACTGTGATTGACCACTGTGTTATTCACCCTGAAGTTCCGTCATTGCTTCAGGCTGGCTTAAATGCAGGCTGCTGCTAAAGGAACACTGCAGTTCTCAAGCTTTCAGCTTTTGCCAGGACTTGTGGTGCTGCATGGTGAGCCAGACAACTGGCCTGCTTAGGAATTCAGATCTTGCTTGGTGAGTCTTACCTGGTTTATTGGCCAAGAAGATGTGACTCTGGATGCAAGAGAGAGAAGATTGCATGAGGGGGCACTGACAAAGTCAGGGGTCCTTTCTGTGTCAGTCATACTTGGACTGGTTTAAAGTGGACATGATGCCATAACTGCTTCCTGGGGGAAGGAGGTAGCTGCTGGGTTTGAGAGTTCTGCTGTGGCAAAAGGCAGTCTGTTTCAGAGCCACCACGACAGGCCTTTCCTCAGCTCGGGTACTGTGTTTGGCATATATGAGTGAGCCATTTTCCCTATCACTTCATCCACAGTGTTTTGTTTTTTGGTTTTTTTGTGGCACAAAACCTTGTCTAAGTGATGAGTACCCCTTCCACACTCCATCAGTGGTTAAAAGAAAGCCAGACAAATGTTTACATTAGGAGTACAGGAAAGGGGAAGGAAATACCTAACAATTTAGTCCAATTGTGCAAATTCATATCTGTCTATATTTGCATAGCTGCTGTAAAACGTACTTTTTGCCTTCAGAGTTCACACATTTCCTCTTCTTTTGTGGCAGCGTTGAACTTCAGCATACTTATAACATAGATTTTTGAAGTAATTTTTCTTATTATGCTGTTGTTTGGTGTCCAAATTGTGTGTTTTGTGTTTATTTTCATCATAGCTGTTGCTAAAGTAAGTGTTCACAGCTTTCTGTGTGACAAGACCTGCTGAGCCAGCATAACTAAGAATAAGTCTCTGCTTCTTGAACTTTCATCTGTTGCTACTCAAGAGTCACTGGAGGTTGCAGGGTTGTGGTAGTGTAGCAGAGACTTTGGGTGTCTGGCATGTTTTTTTTTTTTACTGTTAGTAATGCTTGTGAAAGATCTGATGGAGCACAGTGTGGAGATTTCAAGCAGAGTTTGTAGGGCCGGCTTGTAGGTGAGAAAAAGGCTTACTGCTTGTAAAATACGTATTTTTGATATGGATTTACTGAGAGTCTGAAATAGCCTAGAGGTGTTTCAGTATCATTACTGCTTCCCCAAGTAGAACATTAATTGGGCAGAATGGTGCTTTTGTATAATGTTGGTAGCTTGGAAGTTAAATGGCAGACAGCTGCTTCAATAAGTGAGGTATAATTTACTGAAGTTATCTGTTTTCAGGACTCAAAGTTAATGTGTGATCTATTCCAGATGCAAATAACTAATGCAGAGCTTTGCTTGCTGTAACTGGTGGAGGGAAGAAGTGCAGGAATGCCTTGTTGCACACTACACAGTGCAGATGAGGCCATTCTTAGGGCAGAAATAGCTTTCTTCACCATAAAGAGAATTTTTGTGGACTTGTCTGTCTGGGAGAGGGTGTTTTAGCTTTCTCAACTGCTTGCACGGTGGGTGATCAAAGCTCATTACTGGCTTACTTTTGACAGTAGCCTGCTTCAGTGAGGAAGGATTCATCTGGGTTGCTCACTTCCTAGAGGCTTCCTACAGTTCTGACTAGACGGTTGTGTCTGTCAGACTGTTAAAGGCACTCTTGAGTGAGACATGGGGTCCTTAAGTTTTGCAAACCTTAGGCAGGGTTCTTTACCTGTCTGGGTTGTCTCCTGGTAAAAGGAAGCCTACATGACCTCCAACCCTAACTGACATGTCCAGATCCTTCTAAACCTCTTCAGCTGGTGTTTATTGTACATGTCTAAGCTAAACTCTTCTCATTTGAGGAAAGTGAAGTTATATTGTCTGTTATCTTTCCTCTATAGCTTCACTGCTAATGGTATAAAATTAGATGTCGATTTTCTGTCATATCTTGTTTTAGTTCATCGGAGGTGTTCAATGTGATACTTCGGAAGCTATGACTTCTGCAAGCCAGGTTTGTTAAAGAAATACCAGTTTGAACTCTTGTCTGTTTAGGAAAATGAAAAGTACTCGGGTGTATAAGTCTTTTATGTTTTTGTACCAATTAGTGTGGTTTCATGGTTGTCTTGGTTTTTACCCCTCCACCTCTATTCCTACTTCTGCTTTGCTGTTTTGAAGATAAGTACAATCAGGGCAAATTAGCTCTTCAGAACAGGGTTTTGAGCTATATGCAGTGCTATTGCTCATGTGAAACTAACAAATAGGAAAAAGAACGATCCCCATGGGTAGTGCAGGAGGTTCTTTAAATACACTTAAATACAACAGAAGTGTTCAAATTTGAAGCTTGGCGAGGTTATATTCAGCACAATCCCAGGAAGGATGGGACCAGGGTGAGGGAACAGAAGAGGAGCAGAGCTTGTAGACGTCCTTTACCTTCATGAAATTCTGAAGTTACTTCCTGCACTTTCATTTCTATATTTGCACAAATCCAAGATTGTAATAAATGTAATTCTAGAAAAAGTTTTTTTCATTTCACTCATAATTGAGTATGTTTTATCTTTAATCTGGGGAAATTTATTTTTGCATTTGTTTTCAAAATAAGGTTAAAAACCTGCAATTTTTATGTGATTATTTGAGTGAATCTCTGTAATGCTGCTAAGTGTAAAACTTACTTGGATTGGTATTTCTTAATGGAACAGCTTGAGATGGATGTTCTCATCACAGCTCTTTGGTTGAATGAAAAAGAGTCTACCACTAAATCCCATGCACTTAGGTCTTTGCATACAGATTTGCTTGCAAGTTTAGAATTTTGTGGAACTAGTTCAGGAGTCTTGACTGGCACTTACCATCCATGCCAAAGCGCTCCAGAATCATTATGTAAATACCCCCACACCAGCTGTAGGGTGAGAATGCTGTATGTGGGTGCATGGCCAGAAGTTGCTGCATTTCAGTTGCTTACTGTAATTTCCTCTCTTCAGACCTTTATATCTCACCTTCCTGAAAGACACCTGACCACTTTCTACCAATAACTAAAGTCTTCTTGGGGGACTATCCACAGGGCAGTTTCCATGGAACAGTGAGTGTGCCACCAGCTGTTATTGTTCTGTTGCTACAGTAGGTGTGAAGTTATGTGAGATTGTTTGACCTAATAGAGAAGTTTAAGACAACTCTTGGATTTTAAATTTGAACTTATGAGGAGGGGCTCCTACTGGTTTGATTACTACCATTTCTGAAATTGTTTGTGTAGTTTTGTCTCCTTAGGTGCTATTTCAATTCAGGGTAAAGTTTCTGCCAGTTATGCTGTGCAGATGGTATGTTTAATTCATCTAGTAGTCTCCCTAAATGTATTCATCTTTAAGACAAAATTTTTTGCAAACTAGTAACTGAGACTCATGAAATTACTTTTAGCATGCAATTTCTGTGAAATGCATCCCAGAAAAATTTAGTGTGCACAGTGATTTGATACGCTTCCATGAAGATGAATCTGTCACAGAGTCAGGATGCAAGTACTCGATCTGTACACAGTACTCGAGCAGAAACAACAGGCACAAAATTAATTAATCTGGGTCTCTGGGATGTGTTCTTTAGTATTATCTTCACAAGAACAGTGCAGCACCAGGTACTAAAGAAAATAGACATTTAGTGCATAATTGTTGAATCTTTGCTGTTGGGAAGCCTCAGAACAAAAAATCATTCAAATCAAATGTATAAAACTTGGTTTTAGATTGGAATGTCTGTTCTTGATTTAGACCATTTTGAACACTTATTACATTGAGGCATTAAAAGCAGAGTGTCAGTTTCAGAAATACTGGCATCCCTCAGTGAAGGAAAAATGTATATTGAATGATGAATTATGGTGAGTATACAGTTGACACTATGTTTCTTACTGAGCTTCATGATAGTTTCTGTTCATTTCTGAACTGAAATCCTTCCCCCTCTCACATAAGAATGAGGACGTTGAAAGACAAAGATAAACCCAGACCCAAAGCAGTATATTATGAAAAGACAGCTGCAGTTTAAGCCACCTATTTGTAAGTGACACTGATCTCTAGAGATGCAGTGGTTGTAAATGTTTTGAAATCCTTCAGTTCTTAATTGCTAAAATCTTAAAACTGCAAGCTTTATCTCTTTGCATTCTGATTATTATGGATACAATTTTGACACATCAGTATTAAGCCTATTTTAATTTGATTCATACAAACAGAGTAAACTGAATGCAAAGGAAGAACCTTTTCTGAAGACTGGAGTAGCTTCATTTAGCCTGGTCACTTAGCAAAAAATGTATTTCCTCAGAAGAGAGGTTAAAGTATGTGTGCTGTATATTTGTCATAATTTGAAGTTATACCTGAAATGATATCTCACACTGGGGACGGTACTATAATTGAGAGGTCATTCAAGAGAGAAAAAAACATAGCAGGTGAATGCAATCTGTGACTTCTAACAAGTTCACTGAAAGTTACTAAATTTTTGAGCATGCCTGAAAAGTAGAATAACTTACTTCTTCTGTTGACAGAATTCATAAATATCGACACTGTTACATTTACATCAGTTCACCTAGTCCACTTAAAGTAGGAGCAAGACCTCTAGGAAAACCTTCATTAACCTATGTGCTGATGATGACTGTGCTGCTCTTATTTCATATTAGCAGTTAGCAGGGAGACTCACTATAATTTGGCATTCTGAAGCTAATTACATTTACTGTACTGTCTGTGCAGGCTAATTTTGAAGGCTTATAAGGTTAGGTATGAGAGGAAGGGGAAAAAGATCTTCCATTATATATATTGAAATAGTTATGTGTTTTGGAGACTTTTGTGCACTGTAAATCTAGAACCTACTTGCTGGCTTTTGTTTTTTGCCAGTAGTAAGTTTTTCATACATTTACAGCTGTTTATTTTATGAACAGCTGACAAAAACTCAGACTCTCAGAGGTAAGGTGAGCTGGCTTCTGGGTAGAACAAAGACCTTTGTCAGAGTAGGAAAGAGGTTCCCCCCCTCCCCTCAGAACACAAATGTAGAGGCAACTGGCAGCATGAGTGCAGATCAGAAACATATCTGGAAACTTAATTCCCCCGATTGTGGTGTTACTGAAGTGCAAGGATTTATTTTTGTTTTACCGTCTTTAAGGATTTTAGTATTTAGCACATAAAACTATATGCTTTTGTATGATGGTTTTTGGGTTGTATGAAAAGCTTTAATGCACAGAGAATAGTTGCTAAAAAGGAGGAATGGACATGCTTGCACACGTGGTGGGATTTGTCTTGTGGTGAGGAACAGGGGAGTCATTTGGGTTAAACTAGATTAAATAAATAAACCCTGTAGGTCCTGGAGCCCTTAGGTTTCCCTGAATACAGCATTATGTGGGAGTGTTATGGAAATAGTCATTCAAAATAAGCAACCTTGATGTTTGTAAACCGGTATCTTGTGCTTAGTATTGTAATCTCCTTCCATAGACATGATACCACTTATTTTGCATATATGTTATTGCTTAGATAACCTTTAGGGAATGCTCCTTGCTCCCTCCTTAATTTTTCTGTGTGCCTAAACCATTACCATAGTCTTGATTTAGCTGTGTGACTACTTTAGCTCCAGTGTTTTGTCTATTCTGCCTTTTCACCCTCTAATTTGGCAACAGTTTTTGGAGAGAACTTTGTGAGGGAGAGATGCTCCTTGTGCTTTGAAGGGTAGGCACCACTGAATCAAATCAGGTTCTCCATAAACAAAGAAAAGGAATTTGAATGCAGCAGCATGGTAAGAAGTGTGCCCAATTGTACTATACAGGGTAAATTACGTATAAGAAGTGGTGTCTTCCACAGATCGACCAAGGTATATTGTACTTCAGTTTGTTTGTTTGCTGTGAGCAAATTGCTTTTCCTTGAAGAACAAAATGAAAAAGTTTTTATCACAACCTTCATAATTGGCAAACAGTTGTTTTTGTACTTTGGCTTTGAAAACTATTATGAATCTTCCAGTCTGAAAAATAATAGAAACTAGTTTCTTCTTTAATTTGAAATGCATTTCTAACATGCCATACTACCACTTTTAACTTGTGTTATTGAATGCTTTGGGAGTCTTCCTTGAGAAAAAAGGTTTAAACTTAGCTGAGTTGTGATCTCAGACAAAATAACTGATACTTAATATTAAAACAAAAACAACTCAAATTCACTAATGAGAATAAGTTATACTGTTAATTAAACTACATTTTTTTTATCTTGTTCCATTCTGTGCCAGTCATGAAGTCATAAAGCTGTTATTGTTCTCAGTTCTGTCTTGCATATAGAAGACACTGAGTTTAGTTACAGCAGACTTGAGTGTTCAGGCTGCTTTTTTACTCCTTTTTTAGGCTCCTTAGAAGACAAATCTGTTCACTGAAAATAGAAATCATTTTAAAACTGGTTACAACCACCATTTTCGGAGCCTCTTACACTGTTTTTAAATCACTTTGCTTTGCAGTTATTCAACTACATTGTCTGTAAAGAGCAAGAGCTAGTAAGAATTTAGGATTCTTAAAGGACATAGTAATGCATTTCTGAATACTGTTTAGACTAGTTCACTGACATGTTCAGGGTTATCAAAGCACAGCAGGCTCAACACTAAATGATACAGTGATTTGTACTATTCAAAATATTCTGTGCAAGTGAGAAAGCCAAGCAGACTTTTGACTCATGAAGATAAGGGATGGCAATCACTGATCACCCTGCTAAGTCCAAATGACCTGTCTCTAATTGTAGACTTAACACTTTTTGTTTCCTTTTTTTTAATCTTGCTTGTGGTGAAATATGTCAGCTACTTAAGTCACTTTTTAGATTATGTAGAGCAGCATTTCTGGAACTCAAGGATGCAAGGATCGTTTTGGATTCCCTTTGGCATCATAATGCTGCCTTTCTCACTTTTTTGGCCCTCTCTTCAGATTATTGGTTTGTACTGTGTTCATCTGCTGCAAATAAATAGTGGGATGAAGTTTCTTGTCCATAACCTTTACTGTTAACATTTTTTCATAACTTGTGTAATTTGAAAGCTTCATTGGGTTCCTTTTTAGTTTGATGCTTAGATCAGTTCTTTTTCTTACTGCATTTATTATGATTGATTTTGAAACTTTGTATAAATGGAGGAATCCACTAGTCTTGAACTGTGGTTCATTCAGTGAAGATCTGTATGCATTAAGACTTACTAAAAGCTACAGCTTGCCTTTGCAATTTGATTATCTCTGTAGAAAGATTGGGGGCTTGGTTATCTATGCTATGCCTCTGTAGTATGTCACTGGACATTCCAGTTACTAACATAGTTTTGACTGCATCTACAGTTGAAGAACATGAAACCTTGCAGTGTTGATGAGTTTTAAATTGAATTTGCAAGAATTCCATGGGCTATAAGGCATATGCTACTAATATGAAACATCCTGAATGATGATTAAGTGCTTGCAAAACTTTAATCTAATTTACAAAATGGGTGAAGTCAGATTTGCAGAGTATTCTGTACCTAAGTTTGTGCACAAGTGTATAGCACAGCAGCAGTTATGCAGCTGATAACTTTGTGCATGTTTGTATTTGTTGGCACTAAAATGTTTTTTTAAAAATACAACAAAACCAGGTCTTCATTGGTTTCTTTCAAGAAACTACTGCTCCATGAAGAATAATATTGTTAAACAAAAGCACTGCCCCTTTTCTTTTGAGCTTTTAAATCTTTGCCATTAACCATTTGTCACTGTGTTTGCTGGCAGTTGAATTTAAGCTTTGGAATTTTGGGGCAATTATCAATAGAGCTTAATCCTGTTGTCTCCTTGGATTGTGTTGAGTTATGGATGTTTTTGTGTGGGTTTTTCTTTTTCTTTTGGGGTATTTTTGGTTTTTGGCTTTTTTTTATGTTGTTTGTTTGGTTTTGTTTCTTTTTTGTCTTTTTTCTCTCATTTTAATTGACTAGGTGGGAGTTGAAACTCGTTAGTCTATTTTAATTTTTTTTTTTTTTTTTTGGCACAGTTATCCAGGAAGAAAGATAGTTCTGTTTCTGGGATTTTGAACTCTCAGTCAAGGCTGAAGAGTATTACTAGCATTCTTATGAAACTGTTAGGGCAATAAATGCAAGGTCTTAAGAAGTCAGTAATTTTATCCAACTCCTTCCCAAGATTTCTGTCTAGTGTAAAGACATGGCAAGGCAGACCGGTGAGGAATTCACTATGACAGCAAAAAGTGCTTGCTTCTGCTCAGGGGAAACTTCCTGTTTTTCACTTTATCTTGTCACTGGGCATCATGGACAAGAGTGTGGTTCAGTTTGCTTTATGGTATTTCTTTAGGTATTTCTTGAGACAAATTGATGAGACCTCCCTGAGCCTTCTCTCTGCAGGCTGACCAGACTGAGTAGTCACAGCCTTTTTTTTCTGTGTGAGGTGTTTCAGCTCCCGCATCACCTATGTGGCCCTGTTCTGGACTCACTTGATAGGTCCATGTCTGTCTTGTAATGGCAAGCTCAGTCCTGGACACAACACTTCAGGTGTGGCCTCAGTGTTGTAGAGAGGGAGGACCACAATCCTTGATCAGCTGGCAGCACTCCTCTTGCAGCCCAGGAATAACACTAACTGCCTTTGCTTCAAATAACAATCAAAAGAGAGCATTTTAACTGGTTCTGATTTCAGACAGCCCTTCAACCCAAATAAAAGTGGAATAACACTTAAAAAGCAATCACAACTCTGCATTTACCCTGCCAGTGTAACTGGAACAATTTCCTTCTTAACAGGAGTTAGTTTTCAAGCTTGAATTGTTAACACCAGTATTAACACCATTCTCTTAGTGGATGGACATCAGAATTGGTGCTGCTTTATTTGTGATGAGCTACAAAATAATTAATGAATTGCATATTCTCTGTTATCATAAGGTTTTCTGGCTGTTTCTATGATTTGCTTGGATTTCTTCTTACTAGGATTTCATTGCTTTAGTTCACACAGATAAGACTCTTGAGGCATGAGGGTACTTCTGTAAGCTTTACCTGGATTGCCTCTTTTCCCCACTTCTCTGCCTCCCTCAGATTATTTTGAATAGAGCAAAGTGTGGGTAAAGAGGAATTGAGGCTCTCTTGGAGAAATTTTGGCTATTTTATATCTTCTCTATGCATTGATTTGGTTTTTATTATGTGCTTTTAATAGAACAAGAAGAAAGCTTTATAATGGTTTGTTTACCTTCTGGTTTCATTACTGACCTCAACTGAAATGGAAACAGTGGTGTAGGTGGAGAAAGCTATCAGTTAGGATCTGTTCCTTGCCCTTTCTTTCTTCCCCCTTTCATGAGCAAATGTCAAGATAGCTCTAACTATTCCAGAATGTACATAAACTTTACAAGGAATCTCCTGCAACTGCATATTACCTAAACTCAAAAATTATAGTTGCAAAATATGAGTGGCAACTTTCTGGCCAAATACTGAAAAATGTTTCAGTGTAGAACAGAAAATGCTGCGTAAGTGAAGTAGTTTTCAAAACAATGTTTATTTGCCCTTAAAAAGTATTATTTTTTAGAGAAAGTGACAAGCAAGTTTATCACAGTTAGAGAAAGTGACAAACAAGATAAATTACTGCAAAATTACATTTGAAAAGTGAAATTAGTTAAAAGTTCCTTTCTTAGCAGCGAATCTTTTCCTGAAAGTGGCCCAGAGGCTCTCAGTTTTCAGTCTGTGTGACTTCCATGTGCAGCAAGACTTGCAGTATAAGCAATTTCATGCAGGTGAAGGGATAACTAAATACCAACTATGTACTGATTATTTTTTTTTTACCTTTTATAATGAAAAATTGGGTTTTCTGTTCGCAGTTCAACCTAGAAACAGCTGATCTGTGCTCCCTTCTACTCCTTCCTTCCTGCTGTTTGAGAAGTCACTTATGTTTGCAGAAGATAAATAGTGCAATAGATTTTAGAAAAGAATAAAATTAAAATGTGTTTGTTTCCTGAAGTTCAGGTTTAGTGTGTGCTATTGTTTGTGTTGTTTTTATAATAAACAGATTTGTTCTTTCTGGTTTCTGATTATGCTTGAAAAATTCAGGTTGTTTTCAGGTGTGTATGGTTAGAAGTCCAGAAAGTAGGGATTAAATAGATACAGATACCACCTTGTAGTTGAAGTTTTAGTCCATGCTCTCAGAAGAAAATTTGAAGTGCAATAATGATAGATCATCACTGATGTTTGCAGGTAATTCCTCCTAAATAAAACAAAAGAACTTGTTTTGGAAATAAGACATATTGAGCAGGTTGATATAAATTTGAAAGAAAATGTCATGCTAGAGATGCCAGTGCTTTCTAAGCGCTTTGTATAGAATACATTGCAGAAATACTAATAGAAATAGATGCTGTGTTGCTCTTGAATATAATACGAAGAATGCATGATATTTAAAGGTAAGTTCATATATTGTGTAGTGAGTCATTGAAGATGTGAGACTAAGTAAAAATATAAAATGCTTAGTATGATGCCAGGCACAGGAAAGTATCTCAAGTACAGCAAAGGACTCATCATTATTACATTAGTGACAAGTGAGCTTTGTTCCTTCATGTTCCCTTCATGCTGTGAACAGGTTTAACAGAGTATTTATTTCATCAATCCCATCAACACAAAATTTTGCCTTGCCTCTTCATAAAAATTCAATCCAGTCATCAAAATAATTAAGAAAATATCTGAGTACAAGGCAGGTAGAGCAAATTAGATTCTTTGAAGTAAGAATTGATTAGGGAGAGTTAGGAGTTCTACAAGTCCACACTGAAATTAAGTAGTACTGGAATTTATGGATTGGAGAGTGTGTTAATGGGTTTGAAATTAATACCCAACCAAATGAGGCAAATGTATATTCTTAGTTCGAAAGACTAAGTTATTTAGGTCTAAGAAACTTGGTTTGACAGGGCTATTTGTGCAAGTATATCTGTAGAGTTTTTGTTTTGATTTTGGTTCTCTTCCCCACTTATGAGGGAATTATCAACAAATAAAATTAAACTTGGCTGCTTCTGTTCTAGTTCTGTACCTCTAAAGAAATACTACCTTTGTCAGTAGAGAACAGTACAATTAAGGCAATATTGAGGTGTTTCAGATCATCTTTAGAAGTTTTGTACATTTTTATACAGTTTTGTGTATAAAAATCTGTTTTGTCAAGGTGACAGAAGGATTATCATGCTTCAGATCATTTTCTTTAAAAGTGACAGGATGGGCTAACTTCTTGCTTTTTCCTAAAAATTTTGGAAGACAACATACAGCTTGGTGAGGTTTGGGCTCTGAGTGGTTTTGTTTCTGTTCAGCCAGAGCTGAGTCCCTCCATGTACTTGAGTCTCTTTAGACAAAATAACCACTTCTTAACCTATTGATTAGACCATGTCTCACGAGGTAGCTAGGATGAGAAGATACTTCTTTCCCAGTTCTCTCATTCTGCACCAGGCAGTGAAATAGCAGGTGAAACTGGCTTTTGTACATCAGTAGATTCTACCTAGGCAATTTATTTTGACCGGGAAGTGACACTCTTGTTTTAGCCAACATCCTCCTGGAGAGAAAAGATAAAATAACTTAGTTAAGTATTTCACACCTTGGAAGTTGATATTACTGCAGCCAAATCTGTCATTGTCACTGCAACCAAATTTGTCACAGCAGTTAAATATTTTGGTTTCACCTGTAAACCATTAATTTTTTCACCTTCTACAGTACTCTAGTTCTCTGTTTAAGGCTTGGAGCATGGGACATGGAGTGGGTTCTTAGTAGGAGTTTTGGCATAGCTTTGGCTAAGATGTTATAATTTGTGTCCTTACATACTGACTTAAATATTATACTAGATAAAATTTGAGGTCACTACCGCCTCATAATCAGATTAGAGAGGCTGCTCTTTGAAAAATACTTCTAAAAAGTTGTGTTCTATAAGAATGGTGAAGATTTGAAGTAGAGAGTTTTGATTATGATGTTATCCTTAAGGAATACAGTAGTTCAGGAACAGCAAGAAGCAAATTCTGTGTAAACGTTGTTTGTATTTTGTTATTGCTAAACTGTTTGTATTAAAATGTTACATTTTCTCCTTGGAGAAAAGGATCCTACATTTTAATACAAATACTGTAGCAATTTCTTACATTTTCTCCAAGAAAGTCTTCCTAAAGATCTTTGGAGAAGGTGACTTATACAAGGGTGGGTTGGTTTCTAGGTCTCAGTTTTGCATGCCCAGTTTCTGAAGTTTTGTCTGTTCAGGATCTTCAAGAGGCTTCCCAAGAGTTGCCATTTTGAGGTGACTAAGAGGGTTGAGTGGCTGCTAGCATGCTTTGAACTTCATTTTCTCAGGGGGACTGTCCCTTAACAAAGGCAGTCTGGATTGAACTCCTCGAGAGACCTCGGTACTGTTGTCATTAGCTTCGATGGTCCTTTCTGTTTTTAACAACCTATCTTTAACTTGGGACAAAATCAATTAATGTGCCATGATACTAATGACCCTTCTTCCCCACACCCTGCCCCAGTATTTGTAAATGGAAGTTGAACTCAATGTTTGGGTATTAACTGAACATTACTACTGTAGGTGGTGGTGTTGCTGTCAGGATATTCTGCAAGTTTTGGATTTTTCTAGTGTCTCTCTTTTTTTCTGTAATGGTAGCTTTTCTTGGATTGTCAATTTTTTGGCATTTGTTGAATGGGCTTTGAGTCACTAATGCCTCCTAATTTTGCCATATGAAAGTTACCCTTTAGTGTTTCAATACACGTTAAACATTGTTAATTTTATGTTTTGTTTCAGCAATACTATTTTTCAAAAACTGGCTTTTCTATGTTGGTGCAAGGCCGGAGTTTTTCAAATTTTTTGTAAAGCCAATAAAATGTCATTAAGAAAGGGTAATTGCTCAGAACAGTGTTTTAAACAGGTAGTTGTCTAGCAGTTTATGAACTGTGTTTATTTTAAGTATCTGAAATTCCTTTCTTGTGTAACGGTTCCTGTTTTTCAGTGCACAGTTTTAGGACTGTACTGCTGGAGCATAATATACTGTCATTGTATTTTTGCTTTCTTTTTTAACCCTGTGATGATGACATTCTTTCAGTTGCAAGAGTTACAGTCCTGAGTGGCTGATGATGCTTTCTTAGAGTATATTGCTATTTATCATGAGCAGTATAGTATAGGAAGAAAATACAAGGAAGTTTCTAGTTTGAACTAGGACAGCTTTTTGTACAGGACAGAAGATAGCACAGTAAACTCCAGCAAGTTGCATAAGTGGAGTTTCTGTCTCTTGTGGATGCTTGACATTTCAAGAAGAGAGGTTTAACTCTTGTTAGATATTTAGAAAACTGTTCTGAAAGAGAGTAACTAGCCATATATCCCCTGAACCATGTCATAATAAAATGTAGAGGTTGAAACTTGGTGTTTTTCACTTGAAATTGCAAGGAGTTTAGTTGTGTATTTAGAATGTCTGTAGTCTGTGGAAGTATTCCTTGATCAGTACATGGTGGTGTCTTGTTAGCTGAAGGTAGTCATGAGAGTAAAAACTGTTCAAGGACAGTTGCTTTCTCGTCAAGTGAGTAATTTAACTAACATGTAAGTCCTGGGCTTTTTACTTTGAAATGCACTAGAAAGAGAATGAATGTTAGTGAGGTGTGTGTTTTCACCTACTGTCTTAATGTGGAAGCTGTTGCATTTTTAGTTTAGCCAATTTTACTTTGAAATCTACATTTTAAACTAGTGAAAACCTTTTAATGTGGCCAAGATGCAAATGTTTGCAAGTACACTTTACCATGGCCTGTGGGACTGTGTATATATTTTATGATTCAGACTGTGGTTTCACTTATGTTTTTCTTAATGTCTCTATAAGATGGAGTTGATCTCAGGTGCTTTCTTCTGTCTTTGTGCTGTTCCTTTACTTAGGCAGAAGTGTTTTGGTTTGGTTTATGTTTTTTCAGTGTGTTTTGTGTCATGGTGACATGGATCAAGGAATAACTCGTGAAACCTAGTGAGGTTTTGGTTTTCTGTGTTTTTGTTGTGGTTTGGTTTTTTTTTTTTTTTGGGGGGGGGGGTTTAAATTTGGGTGGGGGTTTTTCCCCCCTCTCCTAGGTAGGTCCATTTCTTAATCAGATGGATGACCCTGTAAAACCACAGTGAGGAGTTTCGGTCAAATTTGGTAAGAGAGAATAGGAACAAAAATAAGAGTCAGTGGCTGGACCATCTTCTCTCTTTTCCCTAAACGCTGAACGTAATGCATGAGGTCATGCCTGCAGGTATGTTAGCCTGAGGTGCTATGGATTTCCCAATCCTAATCCTAAACCATTAATTAAACGTTTTTTTACCTTATTTCTTCTAAGCTGTGTTTATGTTAAATCTTTGTCCAAGGAGAAGAGGGGTGTCCGCTTTATGTTCGGCTTACCCAGTTTCTTCTAGCCAGCTCTTAAATTACATTAGGTCTGGCTGATGAAGCTTTTCTGAAAGACAGGATGAAAGGAGAAAAACCATGTCCTGCCACCCAAAACTAAGAGGATAGCCAAGTTACCTATTAAATGTAAAAGAATTATAGAGCCCATGTGTAAAGCAGAGACCAAATTTATAATTATCAAAGAACCTAAAAGTCATGGCTCCAACAGCAAGTCCCTTCCCATCAGGTGACTTCTTCAGGGATTTGTTTTAGCTGATGTAGTTATGCATGTAAAAAAGTCCATGTAAAAACCTTACTGGACAAGCTTCTCCCTCTTCCTATCTTTTGCTGGTAGAAAGAAAAAAAAAAAAGCAATGTATGCTGCTTTCCTTCCTCAAATACATTTAAGTTGGCTGGAAAATGTTGCCTCTGTAGTATCTGTCACTCTTTAGCAGCTTTCATGAAATAGCCTAATGCTTAAAGCCTTGATAGGCCACAATTCAAGCTGTTAACACTTGATTGAAATCACTTCATGCTTGCATACTTGACTATGCATTGCAGGATACCTGTAAAGGTAGGAAAGGGACAAGTTAAGGTTTTTTCAAACTCCCTTTTTAGACCACTTACGAATGAAAATTGGTTTTGTAAATATGATCAAGAAGAAGATCTTTTGAAAGTGCAGAGCTCACAGGAGAAAAACATGTCTTAGTCTGCAAAAGTGAAATGCAAGACTTCACTTTGTTATTAAATAGAACTCAGAATTGCCAGCTTTAAGAAAGGGTGCAGTCTAGCACTGGAGTTTGTCTTTAAAAATATTAGCAAGGCTAGTGATTTATATTAAATGGCAATAAAAACAAGCTATTTCTTGATTGTAAGAGCTGCTTTAGTGTTTCTCTTTGCAGGTGAGAATGAAGCTCCTAAATTGTGGGTTTTGGAGATTTTGACTATATAATCTTTAAGCTAAATTGTCCTTTTGCTTCCCTTTACTCCCTCCTTCATGTGTTGGGTTTTTTCCTCTCTGGATTTCTTTCTCCATTAGAAGCTTTTTATAATCATTCTTGTTTGTCTTAAAAGAATAATTTGTTTAGACTTTAGTCATCATCTTTAGCTGATAGTAGAGGAGATGTCATTAGATGACTAAGTGGGTTTTTTCAGTGCTTGAGTACACTGTCACTCCAGTATTTCCCATTCCTCTCTGCCATTACCCACCTGTACTGTAGTCTACAGTATTTATTATTTTGTCTGCTTTGTGCAAGATCTTATGTAAACTCAATCAGTCCTAACTCTGAAAAGTTTATTCCTAAATTATAATGTAAAAAGGTGCAGCAGAACAAGAAAAAAGTGAATGAGAACAAAGATGTGAAGACGCAATTTCTTTCAGAGTCTAAATAGGTACATAATTACAGTATTTTGTAATTGGCAACTAAAGTGTTCAAAAATCATGATTAACATCTTCTGAAATCAAATGGCTTAGAAATGAATTGGAAAAGGCTTTAGAAGATAATACTGAAGTTTCAGAGTTACTTGCTTCTTGTAATGCTTTAGGGGTTTGAAGTTTTCAAACTGTCCTCTACAGCTAAAAATAAAAGCTTAAAACAATCCAAGGGGTAAAAAGCAAACAGAAGTAAAATTTGTTGTTTTGAATTAGAGAAATGGCAAGTTGAAAACCATTATATATTTAGGAATATGATTATTTTAAGAAGAGTTCTGAAGATAGTAGCAGCTGTTCATGTTACTATCAAGATGTTCAGCTTTTTCAAGTGATGAGCTGGTAGTGAAACATAAACCTGGTGATACTGAATGTGCTAGAATCAATCATTTTCCTGCTTTCAAATCCCAGACAGCAGCCAGAAACAGCACATGATGTGACTGGCTTCTCTGCTGATGACCTTTTTTGAGGACTAGTGAGATAATTAAAATGATGATACAGTAAAAATCACCCAAAGGGCATAGTTTTCAATCCTGGAATCACCATGAAGAGGAAATGTTATAAACATGGTGAAAAGTTAAGCCTAAATGGATGATGTCTGTCCACTACTACATCCAAAAGTAATTGTTAGTTCAATTTTGTAACACTCTGTAGTGTCTCAGGCTGTATTTTATCAGCAAAGACGATTTTGGGGCATTATTGTAACAGAAGAAATGGGACATTCATGAGGAGGTATTTTTTAAGAGTTCAGGCAAGTGTCACAAATGAAAATTTTAAACTAGGAAGATGGAAGCTCAGTGATGGAAATCTTTTCAATGCTGCTGTCGATTACCTGATGGAATATTTTTGTCAGTTTTTGGAGTTGGCATTGTTAGGACAATTTTAGGAAGATGAAAGTCTCAGTAAATCTGTGAATTGCATGTTCTATCACTGCAGTGATAGAATAGATCAGATACAGCAACAGATCCTGTCCAGCTTAGTTATCTATTAAATGTAAAAGAAGTACAGAGCCCATGTGTAAAGCAGAGACAAAATTTGTAATCATCAAAGAACTTAAAAGTCATGGCCCAAACAGCAAGTATTAAGTCATCCCTGGTGTGCTGGAGTTTTGTGTTGATGCTGATAAAAATCTTTCCTTAAAATGTGTCTGTTTTGGCAGTTATAGTAGATATGGAGAACTTTCTATTCAAGTAAATGCCCTGGTGCTTTAAAGGCACTGAACTGCTTCCATGCTTTTAGACACTGGTGTCAGCTATGCATTCAGACTAAATACTTGTTGTAGTTAGCTCCTCAATTTGTCCAGCTTGCCACCACATGCAGTTGGGGCAAGATTTATAAAACTTAAGGTAAAAGGAATTGCAGAAGAGATAGATATGTGTTAATATTTGAAATTCTTCATGCCACCTGTTAAAATGCTTGCCACATTTGTTGTACTCTAATTATACTCTTTTGATGGCTGGAGCTTCCACACTTGCTAGAAGTGATGGTTACAGAAGCATGTGGAAGGGACTCTTCTTGAAATTATGCTTTAGACTGCATACATGGCACAGAGGGGGTGTGAAGAAGAGCTCTTTTTTCACCCATCCTACCTGCTCATTCAATTTAGAAGCTCACTATGATGTTTCAAATTAAAATGTAGCATGAAAGTACTATAGCACAGAAGTAAAAGCTTTTTTGTTTTGCTTTAAACTGTCCCTGAACAATCTTGATCTGAATAGTATTAGATGTGATGGCTATCTCCCTGTTCTGTTTTCTTAAATCAGGTAACTTTAAAAATCAGAACTTTTTTCTGGTTAAGAACATGAACATCCGTTCTAGGAAATCTAGGTTGTAATTTAAAAAAAAATTAACTGTAAGCTTAGGAGTCCTTGCCAGTGCTGTACTTGCCCTTCCTCAGAAAGTACACAGATTTTTTTTTTTTTTCCCCCTCCCCGGGGACATCTGACATGGTTAAAGCAATGATTACTTAGGTTGTAAGTGATTCTGGTTGTAAATGACTCTGGAGAGCTTGAAACAGCTGATGAAAATAGTTGTGAAAGGTTTCCTGTTTTTATAAACTTTTTTTGGATAGTTGTACATTGTTAGCAATTTATTTGCTGACTGAATTAAAAACTATAGTTTTATTATCAGATTAATTAATTTAGGTGGGCAGTGTCTGTAATGCTATGTACTGAGGTCATGCTGACAGAGGAAAGACTTCCATATATTTCTTAGGGTGACCACTACTTAAAGAATTGCCCTTTATTGGGTAAGGTAGTGTGTACTGGATAGATGTTCACCTAAATGGCAAAATCTCTAGGAAATTATTTTTCCTTGGCATGCTCTCTAAAAACCAGAGCTTACCTTGATCAGGTGGAATACAAATGTGAGTAGGAGAACATAACAGGATAATACATTTGGAGTTCTTTATTTTCATGTTCTTCAGTTACATGCTGTTGGTGATACTTGAACTTCTCAGTGTTAAACTAGCTTAAGCCTTTGTGTTTAACTTAGTGTTAAAACGTCTTTTTCAAAAGAGGTTCAGGGATAGTGAAGCTTTTTTTTTATGCTTGTCATTATTCTTGGTCTTGCAACACAATTGGTGCATGTTTGTAGGGGGCGAGTTTGGGCAGTAATAGTTTGTGGATGCAATGGAGCTACAGTCTGGGACCAGAAGTCTAAAAATGGGTTATTATCTTCAGAAAGCCCCAAAACAGTGTGGGTGGAGTGGTGGGAAGGAATTTACTATACTGCCTTCACAGCTCTAGAAGAGGAGCCTTCTCAAAAGTAGCAAGGCTATGTGAAATGGAAGGTGAAAACTACAGTGATGTGACCTTCAGAAAGCTTCCTTAATTTTCTTCCGAACTGTGGAGGTATTTGGAAAACACTTGCACAGCAGATAGAGCAGGCTGTAATAACCACAGCTATTCTTAGCCTCCTTTCCACCTTAGGTTTTGGACGAGCTTATCGGAGCCTTGTCCCAGCCCTCCTCCGCGTGACCTGGGTGCATCGTTCCACGTTCACCCTGTGCCCAGCTCCAGTGGCGCTCGCCCCGTTCTGTGCTCGTGTAAATCAACCTGCGCGACCGGCGGCACCTCAGGCTTCGTGTATGTCGTATTATGAGAACGTGATTAAACAAAACCAGAGCTGCTGTAAATACAGAGTCGTGCCGGCTATCAGCATGCGGGCTTGGGTAGAACCGGAGGAAATCACGGCTGTGAGTGGTCCTGCCCGGTTTGCATCTGCTGGGCGGTGCTGGGGCTGGCTCCTCACTTTACAGCCCGCAGTCGTGGGCGACGGGACGGCGATTCCCTGGCCGGGACAGCCTCCCCGTTCTTGTCCTGGTGTGCCCGCGGAGCGGGGCCGCGACCCCAGTGCCGCAGGGGTTAAGGGCGGCGCGGCCGCGGCGCTATGCAAAGCGGTGAAGTACAAAGGAAGTGCATTGCGAAGTGCTGAGCTCAATGGGCTGGCTCCCGGCCAAGGCCTCGCCTGCCCCGGCGCAGCTGAGGCTGGTGCGCGCTCGCTGGCGGCGCGGGCCCGCGGCGCTGTTGAGGAACGCCGCCGGTGACGTCAGCGGCCGGCGGTTCAGCCGGGGGACAGGCGGGCGGGCCCGGCCGCGCCCCGCCCCGCCCCGCCCCGCCCGCCCGCGCTGCGGCGGGAAGCGCGGCGCGCGCTTTCGCGGGAAACGGGCGCGCGCTCACGCGCCCCTGCGGCCCCGCTGGGTCTGGCGCGCAGCGCTGCTGCGGAGCCCGCGAAGCGCCCAGCCCGCCGTTGGCTCTGCTGTCCGCCGCGTGAGAGGAGTGCTACCGCGCTAAAGCACGGTCAGTGGTGCCATCACAGCCCCTTGTTCCATGAATCATGGGACAGCTTATGTAGGAAGGTATCTTGAGGGTGTCAAGGTGTTAAGCATTTTCGCTAAAAGCCAATAAAATTACCCAGGTTTTGTGTTTGATTGGGTGATGAATCTTCTGGGTGATACTCTCTGCAGCTCTATAATCAGATTTCAGGGTGGATCTGTGCTTTTTGATTATTATGAAACAAATGCAAAAAAAGAAAAAAAAAAATCATACCTGGACAATATCCAGGCTTGTGCAAGAGTGACAAAAAGCATTTTTCATTGTCAGCCTTACCAGCTGTATAAGTAAGCAGAACATTACTTAAATGTTTTCTCTTATTAAAAGGATTTTGGGAGACTTGCTGGTTGCAGAACCTGGGCTGACTGGATACTTGCTTAGCAGCTCCAGGCAGCTTTTTTTGAAGCTGCTCTCGGGTTTTTTTTTTTTTTTTTTTTTTTGTTTTGTTTTTTGTTGGTTTTTTTTTTTTCAGTATTTTGTGGTCTTCCTTTCTCTCCTGTAACAAGTCTTGCTGCTTGTAGTCTTCAATGTTAAATCTCCAGAGCTTCTGGGACAGTGCTTCTCATCACATGTCTCTGGTCAGTGTACACTTGTCACAGTGGTATAATGCTTCTATAAAAATTAGAGTTATAGGGTGCAGGACTATTTTCAGAGTTTAAGTAGAAGTACATGATGGAATTTTTTAACTAATAGTTCAGTGAAGGAAAGGTGAGGTCAGAAAAATTATAAGAGAAATTTTCTCTTTCCTCTCCCATTCTTCCTGTCCAGTTAATGATATTGTAGATACTGGTGACATTGATATAGGTGTGTTCCTGATAGAGCAACTTGTTCTTGCAAGGCAGGTCTAGTTCATGAAATTCACTGCCAAATGGTATTGGGGTCAAGTCTTAATCAGAACCAAAAGACATCATAAGTAGCAGCATGGAAAAACATCTTTTAAAATTTGATATATCATCTATGATTGGTGTTTTAGGGGCCAGAAGTAGTAAATTTATTTTGTATTATTGTGGTGCTGCATGACTCTGTATGAGTCACTCTGCTTTTTGTGTGTTGCTTTCTCCACTGTCTTGTCTGTTGCAGATTGTTATTAAATTTTATGACTGCTACTGGACAGTGCATACCATAGTGGTGCCTCAAGTTCTGTCTCGGCAGTAGGGACACAATGTGACTATGAGGAAGTCTCTGGGTTGCCTCTGTGAATCAGACTAGTTTGTACCTCTAATTCCACTGAGTGTGATATGGGATTTCCTCTTGAGCTATAAAATGCCTAAGTCTAGTTAAATGCAGCATAAACCGTATAAAATAGGAGTTTGGATATTTCAATCTTGATATATATTGCAAGCTGTTTAATTGAAATGGCCTACACTGTGCTCAAGACTCATTGTGGTTCTGCATTTCTGAAAAAAAAAAATAAAAAAGGCACCAGATAAAGCTTAACAAACTACTTCTGAAACTCACTGTCAGAGGTTTAATTTGATATATGGAGATGGATTTTGTTAGACTGCCTATTTTTTTATTAAATCTATGAATTAACATGGGGGAGGCAGTATTGTTGTGTAGTTGGTTTTTTTGGTGTTATGGTATATAAGTTCCTCATATTTGATGTTTGACTTCTCTTCAGAACCAGTTTTTATTTGCAGTACGCATGTTCCCTGAAGTATCTTGTCATCGTGACTCATAATGCGAGAAACTTAGCAGTAGTTCTGAGAGAGAGGCCCTTTTCCTGTTAAGAAGGGATGTGAGCCCTGTGCTGCATCCACTGAGAAATCCTGTGCATTTACTGTAATTTTTTAAAAAAACCCAAATAACCAAATAACCCCCCACACACAAACAGGAAATAAACAAAACCTCCACAAACACCAAACCAAAAAAACCACCAACCCACAAATAAACCAACAAAACCAACCAGCTAAACCGCAGAACTACAGAGTGGTGTTGCAGTGCTGGTGCCTGAGCGGCACACTTTTCCTTTTCTGCTTGACTGGCTGATGATCCTGTCGTGTTTAGGTTTTTTCCATCCATACTGGAGCAGTATTCCCAGTTCAGTTCAATGTCAGTTTAAGTGTGCAGGAAGAAAGCAGCAAAAGACTTGAAAAAAATCTCAAATCATATAGTAGTACTCCCTTTACAATTACAGGTATTGTCACTCTGATAATGGGACAACAGTATTAATCAAAAGAGATCAAATATCCAGTAAGTGCCTTGTATGTACTGATTTCTCAGGATCCATATTTCCCTGACAGTGTATTAAGTGCCATGTTGGATTTTTTTTCCTGTGTCAGTTATTTTGGCAAAGGGGTGAATTTGTGTCCTTAAATCCTAATACCTAACAAAATTTGGAACTCCTCATGTTCTTGCCTCACTTCTTTTCTAGAGGCATTAAACAGAATGTAACTTCACATACAGCTTCTACAGAAACTACTTTTGCAAGGGCTGTGTTTAAGACACCACATCTTGTTCCCCTGCTTTTCCCCACTATATCAGTTTTTTGGGACATCGCATCTAGTGAACTCCTGAACCCAGAGAGCTGACAGTGGAATACTGTCACAGCTAGCAGATAAATTAGGAATAATAAATTAGGTAGCTATTTGATTAGGTAAGAAAATAACACACAATGTAAACCATTTCCTGAGTATTACGAGTAGCCAAAAGTGATTTTTCTTACCTGCAGCAAAGGCATTTCTAATGATTCTGAAAGGAATCCTTTGCAGAAGATGAGTGTAAAAGTTTTCTGAATGTCTCCTATCCATTGTCCCTCCCCCTTCTTTTCATGTGCCGTACTACAAAACTGGCTCTTGTTCTGCAACTGTTTTTTAGTTTGCATGAAGTAGAGATGAAAATGCCTGTCTACCTTTAAAATATCTGAATTTTTTGGGTGGTTAGTTGGTGATGTTTCTTCCTCTGTCCTTTCTGGTTTGGTGAATCAGGAGTATGAAAATCACTCTTGATGATTACCTTGATGGGATTTGAATATGGTAGTGATGACAAATAACTTTTCTTTCTCATCCTATTTGCTGTGTATCATTTCCTTTTCTACTTCTCCTTCTCCAGCTTTCTCTTCAGGTCTGTCTGCTCAACATCCCATATTGTGCTTATATCAGAATATGAGCCATTGTGTAGGACAGAATTATTGGTGCCCTTTGCCAGAATATTCTGGGGGCTTGAAGGAATCTCAATTGAGCAGCAAGGAGAAACAATGTTAATGTCTCTGGAAACTATACAAAATGCAGCATGTGATTCAGAGAGCTCTGTTACTCAGTGTAGGCTTAATGCAAGTAACTGGTTTGATTATCATAAATTATGTTAATTTTTCTCTCATTATTTGAGTAACAGTAAAATAACTATCCCCAGGTACCTGTGGTTAAATGTGTAGAAGGAGCGTTTTCTCAAATATTTGTTGAAATCAGTGCCCATAGAAAATTTGTTAACTTCAAACTCTTTTATCATTTTTATCCAAACCTTGTTGTGAATCTTGTCTTTTTAGTTTGAATTTTGATTTTATGTTCCACTCTTATACTTTATTCTGTATAATATAAACTGCACTTTATTACCTTTAGTTTGTAAATGGCATGGGTAATTGTGCTGGGTGTATCTTTTGTGTGCCTACCAAAGCAAGACACAGGCTGGTGTGGTTTGGATGTGGCTGGCCTGTGCTAGCAGGAGGCATGAGGCAGAAAAAACTGGATCCTGTTCTGTTAAAAAGAATTTGGTTATACCAAGAAATAAAATCTTGTTCTAGCCTTGAAGCATATCACAGATCTGTTTGGTGGTAGCTGGCAAATTCTTGTAACATGTTGTGGTACATGTGTCACAAAGGTACTATAATAGTACATAGAGATACAGCAGCATCTGCATTTTTCTAGTGCTTTGAGATTTGTTGTATCTCTAGGAGCAGACTGGAAGAGTACGGATGGGATTTCAACTGGCTTCATGACATTTTGAAAACTTTCTCTTGAGGCTATGCTCTTTGAAGTGACAGTTGCTTCAGAGATCCTTATAATTGATATTGTTATAAAGCTAACAAATAAAAAATAGTAAGAAAAATATGTGCAGGTTGTGATATAGTTACTCCTGTCTGGGTGGAATTACATAGTGTTTTTAATAAGAATCTATTAAAAACCTATTAGCTGCAATTTGAGTAATGTAGAAGTACAGTATCTGGGTGTCTATGTTGATAATGGCACAAAAATGATTCCTCTCTGTTCAGAAATAACTTCTGTGGGTAACTATGTGATAATATTCTAGTTTCCCTACACTGATGTTTCAACAAATAACACAAAAAACAATCACAGAAGTAAAGTGACAAAGCACTTACAAGCAGCTTTATGCAGGGTGAGTTTTCTTTTTTGCATGCTGCTTTTTCCTGTTTTGCAAAAAGCAGTGGTACATACTCTTCACACTTCCACACAGGTGGGAACATGAAGAAAATTTGCCTTCACCTGCTTGTGTAAGGATCTGTTGTCTGAATTTTTTTGTTGCCTTGTGTTTAATATTACCAATTTGTATTTTTTAATGTTAACTAGTGCCTAGCAGCTTTTACTCCTACAGTGTGTGCTTTTACTCCTACTCTGTCACTGAGTGTTTACTGTCTGGTTGTTATGTGAAGCAGCGTTGTTAAATATACCATGGAGTATCTGGGTTTCTCTGAGTCTTACACTGGCTGGAAGTTAATTGTTACATTTGGTAATAGATATTTGAGCTGTTCCTGAGTCTGAAAAGGTTTAACAGGTGGTTCTTTTTTGGCAATAAATTCTGAATCCTGAATGTTGGCTTGTTCTCCTTAAATAAAAATTACTCATTGAAGGAAGCATTAAAACCCAATTCCCAGTGAATTCTAGGTGATATTTTTTGGCAGTCAGGGAAGTATCCCAGAGAGATTGCCAATGTAAACACTGTGTGTGTGCTACCACGGGCTTCTTCTGTTTCCTCTTGTCTTTGGTACAACTACGTTGGCACTGGCTTCATCAGCTGCTGTTGTTCAAGCTTCTGGAGTTGAACTGCTGCTGCCAATTGTTTGGGAATTACTGTCTAAAATTAGTCTCTTTAGCCAGCAAGACCTCCGTGTGGCAGGGAACATTATATGCAGGTTGTTGTCCTGCTTCCACTCTCTGGAAAGGGGATATGAATGCAAGACAGTCAGACAGGTTTTGGACAGCTGGAGAAAGCAAATGATGAGGTAGGACCTTTTCTCAAACTGTTGTCCAATGGGCATAATTTGAGTTCAGCATGATATTTTTGTGAATATTTGTGGCTTTGTGAATGGCTTTTTAGCTTGTAAGGTTTTTATAGAAATGCAGTTTATAGTTTATTCAATGCTAGTTGTGAAGAGTTGGTGGAAGCCACAGATGTTTTCAGAGGTGGAAAGCCTCTGAAAGATCCCAGGTTTGGCACCTTTCAGAGGTTTAGAGAACTTGGTCCCAAATACTTCCAGTTACCTAGTTTAAAAGCACATAGGATTTGCTTATTCCTTTTAAAACCCCCAACACTTATATATATATATATGTAATTGTATTTGTGTTATGAGTTATGATGTAGTTTATTAAAATCAGGGCTAGCAAGATGAGCAGTACTGTCAGTGCAAAGCATGCTCTAAAGCTGTCTCTGCTGGTGGGGATTTCACATTGTGAATATTGGAGTTTGTGGACAGGACGGAGAAAGTTGTATATCATATGCCAAGAATTATTTAGTAATTAAAAATTTGTTTTATTAGACTGCTTTTGTACTATCTGCTTAATTTCTTAGGTGTAATTAAGACATAGTCACCTTGTACTGATAAGGATGTAAAGTTAATGCCTAATTTGCGTGAGGAGAAGGCTGTTTTTCCTTTGAAGGTCTGGCCATATATTTCCCATTTCCCCTTTACTTGTACCCCATATTAAAGAAAAAGGAGAAGCAAATAGCCAGTTTTAAAATTCATGTTCTCAAATGTTAATTTGATGCTTTGAAGCATAAATGACCTTTTTAACCTACCCAAACAAAGAAACTATAGAAATAAGCTGCTTTATTCTAATACAACAGGCTGCTTCTCAGGGAGAATTTCTAAACAATTCTGCCTCCCTCTTCTTAACTACATTAAATTAAACTTTATCCTTTGCCAAATTTGAATTTAAATGTGTGTATATGTTGTTGGAGAGATAAGAGGGGAATCTAGACAATGTGTCCAAATTTGCCTATGGATTTCACCTCCTGAAACCCAGGGCAAGTGGATAATGCTTTTAGTTACAGCTACTCAGCTGGTATTACTTAGCACTGCAAAAGAAGTTAGGTGTGTATCGGAAGCTAAGGGAAGGCTTAAAAGGGGGTTTTGTCTTGTTTCAGAACTAAGTAGTGAGGAAGAAAGAGGGGGAGAAGAGAAATAAAACAACCATAAATTCTTGAAATCTGTCATTTAACTGTTTGGATGGCTATATACACCTTGGAGGTCAGATTTTAAAATTTAAATATAAAGGTTTCTTAACTTCATTGAGATTGGAACTGTGATTAAGTGTGTACTGTACAAACAGGAAAAACACTTGGTGCATCAATGACTGTCATTACCAGTTTTACCAGACAAAAGAAATACAGAAAAGGACAAGGTGGAAGATGTAAGGCAATATAAAAATAGTAAATGTATTTATACAAGGAAATGTTTTCATTTCTACCTCTATCCAAAAAGAAAATAAATGGAATTTGATACTTGAATAACAGTCTTCTCTGCCATCTGTGTTTGTAACAATTGAAAGTAATCTCCTGGAAGAGTGACATGTTTCTGAAGCAAGCACCACATTACAAGCTTTTTGTGTAGGACATAAACAGAGCTAGAGTAATAGTCTGGTGTTACACTTCTTATAGCTTGTCTCTTTTTGTTTATCCATATTTTTTGCCTTTTCTAATAGTGATCTGCAACCCCCCACCCCCCCCCCCCAAAAAAAAAAAAAAAAGGTGTATCTAATTATTTGATTTCTTCTGACTTCAGAAATTGAAATATGTCCTTTAGTCACTATTTTCTCCTATTACTTACCTGTTTGGAGATTTACTTGGCACCTCTGCTGTATAATTTGTATTGATCTTGTTTACAGCTCAAGCCTGCTGTAAGAGTCATAGACAGATGTGAGAATGCAGCACCTGTCATTTTCAAATACTCAGCAGGTGAGCAGTATCTTAACATCTCAGGATCACATTGGTACTGTTCAATAATATTTGGTTGCTTGAATCTTTCATTTAGTTATTTGGATACTGAAGTGAATAAGTACGTGAATGGAGCGTTAGGTGATGTTTTCAGCATGGCAGAACTTGGAAAAACACCTTATTGTGATTAGAATATCATTGGCTTTTATCCAGCCAAAGCTTATCTACTCTCTGAGGCCACAGCCTTTATTTAAAGATTGAATTCTGCTATACACTTGTAAGATACCCACAAAGTAAACTGCTGAAAATGCTTCTTCACCTCTTCAGCCTTGAGTGTGTTTCGTGCTACCTTGTCAGCTCAGTCACAAAGAACCTTGGATTTGTGGCTTCCAGGCCTGATTAATATAATGTACTGTAATTAAAAAATAAAAACCCACAGGCTCTTTTCTAATTTAAATATTCCCACTGCTCCCAGGACTTCTCCAGCTTTCATTGAGCATTGTTTCAGATTAGTCATAATTTAAATATTTGTTTTGTTTACTATGGCCTGGACACTACAAAGAGTCCCTGGAATAAATCCATGCCTTCAGTGTGATTTTGGAGTCTCATGACAAAGCTCTGTGATTAGCTATGTACCCTAAGAATGACCAAAGGTACTACTATGACATAATTTTCATGTTGTATTTCTGTAGCACTGGTACTTATCCAAAATGAGATTGCAGATAATACAATATATATTTTTTCTTACTTGCTCTTCACATGTTCTTCAGTTACTGTTACTTCTGGACTTTGAGAGTGCCAGTGGCAAATGAGTTGGTGAAGAACATTAAAGCACTGAAATGGAAAATACAGCAAAACACAAAGCTACCTATATTTAATTTTTCCAAGTACAATGGTAACTGGCTTGATAAAATAGTTTTAGACTTTCCCGGATTTTGATATGAATTACCAAATGGCATTATTTATTTTTTTTTACTACAGCTGCTGTAGAAATGTGCCCACAGCTATTGCTCTGGTAAACAAAGCCTAGTAGCCAGATGGCAGTAATGTTTAAAAAGTTGAGTGATATGGTTTGGGAAGCATCGAACTGGAATATGCTTTGTTTTGCTAGGTACCTTAGATTTAGTACACCATGAAAGACTTTTAAATGTGTTATCACTGCAGTGGCTTGAAAGAACACATAGACTATTATGTGGAATACAAATAATGCTTACTAACTTGCAGTTGATTCATTCTGATAGGTGATCCAAACTGCTGTTAGACTGTATTAACTTGTACATAAACAAATGTGCTTGTGCTCTAAATGAGTATAACTATTCCAAACCTAGTTATGCATATTTTAAACAACTGTTAAATACTATATTTCAAATAATTTCTGGTTTTGTGAAGACATAAATTCTTCAATATCCTTTCCTCACCCTTACTCTGTTGTATTTTCCTGTTTGAAAGGTAGAGACTTGGTACATTTGGCTAGCTGCTGTATGACTGGAGAACTGCTCTTGAGGAAAGATGATAGGCAGGGCATAGATGCTTCAGGTAGCTTGCTGTTCTTTTTGTATTTTTAATCTGCTGGGTAACTGTTTACCATGATGCATTAAAGCAGTCAGCTTGGTGGTTTTGTCTAGTTTCTGAAAAGTAAGCTATAGACTGGAAGGTTCTTAGCATCAACTTAGACACAGTCAGACTTACTGGGAGATAATGAATTGGATTCAGTTTTTGGTGACCTATGTATGGAAAAATACAGTCCTTGAGTTATTAAGTAGCAAATCAGCTTTTCTAAGACATGAAGTAAGTATCATGAAAAAATGGTGGCAGGCTTCTTTCTGTCTTTTAAAAAAGTAGAATACGTCATCCTGCAAGGCTGCCTGTCTCTTTCCCCTCCGTTCCTCTCCTTTTTATGTGGGAAAAGTTGGCATTGTGGAACAGTCACAGCAAACAAGCTGCACACCTTCTGCTCCCATTCTGTCTAGACTGCCTGCTCCTCATGCACTGTACTTCTTTGGGGCTTACATTACTCACAGGTTGTGCTGTTCTCTCCTCCATGAGTGGCAGTGTAGATTCTTTTTTTCTTAGCTAGTTCGTCTTCTGCTGTGCTAGACATCCTTCATCTGTGGTGGGTCAGTCTGCCCTGCGAAGAATTTCCATACAGACTTCTGCTTGTCAGCGTGCACCAAATAGTTTTTTGGCGGCTGTAGCCTAATGCCTCTGCGGGCCTAGGGGCACAGGCATTCCTTCAGTATAGCTGTCAGCCTGGCTGTGGCTTAGCCCACTCTGTGGTCGGGCCTTCTCACCATCATTTCTCAATGGGATGCTGTACAATCCATGATAGAGGAAGAAATATATCCCTCTGCCCACCCCACTCTCTGCAGATGATTTTTGTGGATAATGAGAAATAATACTTTCTTGCTGCAAACATTATGAAACTGCCTCTGGTGTGTTAGAAGCTTTTTCCCTGCTCTTTGAAGTGGTAGTGACTAGTGGTGTGCAGCATCCAAATGTTGGAATGAGAGGCTTCCTTCCAGAAAAGCCTTTCGAGCACTGAGGCAAAGAGAGCAAAACAAACTTCATAATGTCATTGAAGGCACAGGTATTTAGTGATATTGCAGTAAGTTTCTTCTTTACCCTTAAAATATGGTAAGAATGAAAGATGTTTCAAGAAAAATGTTTTTTTACTGGAGAACTCCAGTCAGGAGCTCTGAATTCAAACTAGTGTTCTCTCTTTATTAGGCTTTTTTACTTGCTTGAAGTAATTACACTAGGGAAAGAAATGGGTTAAGTAGTTTGTTTTCAAGTCAGTGTACTGCTGATTTCAATATGATCTTTGAAAGAATAACTATAATTGGTATAGTATAGTGGTATTTGTTTCAGCCTGGTCAGATTTTAGACAATTTTAAAAGTATTAATTCCTTTATTTAATTAACCACTAGTTTATTACAGCAATAGATCCTGTGAATGCAAGTTACTTCCTATGGACAAGTTACTTTTTTTTGTTCAGCATACTTCCAGAAATTTAAAAGGTGGCTTCTTTAGTTGTCTTGTTTTTCATGGTGTAGAAGGTTTTTAATTTGCAGTGGCCTCTCAAAACAAAATATTCAGATGGCGACATGCTTACTCTTAAAAAGAAAATTATTTTTCTATCCAGTTTTATCACTGGTGGGGATATTTTAAATCATAGCAAATTTCCCATGCAAAAATATAACATCCATTTTATGCTTTATGAATTTTGTGTAGATGAATTAAAATATATATATTAGTCTGTTTTAGAAGAGTCTTGGTTCTGCTTCATTATTTTGGTACTCAAATTGTTTCTCCTCATGGTGATTGCATGGGGGTTGTCTTTGTTAAATATGCCTGTGATAGAAGAAATAAATTTTGTTGTTTTTTTTTTTTCCTGAATCTGGCATAACTTGAGAAGTTCCTCTGCTCACTCTCATATGCTTTTTAAATGTCAAGCTGTGATGGCCCTTCCTCACTGATAGGAGAATCATTGCCTCATGTTGTGAGGTATTGATGGGTTATTTGAATAGCTTACTGCTTTAAAAAGAGAAACTTTGTATATTCCAGTAGCAGCACAAAATTTTAAAATATTCTTATTACTTTGTATAATGTTTGAAGTAATCCCAAAATGTAGAAGATTAACTGAGAATTTTTCCATTGTTCTGTTTGCATACAAACCGTGCGTGTGTGCATATGTGTGTAAGGAGAAGATGTTGGTCTTTACTCCTGGAGTTCCTTCCAGCTACAGTCTTCTCTGCTATTCTTATTCTCATCAGCAATGTATTGCAGGCAGCAACCTGCATTAGCCTCCTGATACCTTTATGCTCTCAAGCATTGGGGTGATGCTTAGTTCTGCAAAAATCTCCGGGCAGAGTTTGAGTTGCACATCAGAGTAGCCTTTGTGTGTATTGGGTGAGTAGAAAGGCCCAGTCTGTTGGAGTCCTTTTTGTCCTTAGGAATGAAAGTTGTTTACTTTCATAAGGGGAGTTAGGAAAGTCTTAGGCACCCTTTCATATCAAAATAGGCTAATTGACTATTAAATGCTCATAGTAGAAAAGAGAAGACTAGAATGAGGTTCTGTTTGGCCAGTAAGGACTGTCTCTGCTATTCCTTACTCATCTATAGATTTGTAGCTTGTAACAAGGAGAATAGACTGGTTAAAATTTTGCTCCTAAAAGTATCCTGTGGGTACACTTAAGAGTTGTTACAGCTCCCAGATTTTTCTATCATCAAAGTGGTAGAAAAATTCTGGAGCAAATGTCTACCTGCATAACTAAATGCCTACTTGAGCTTGCTTTAGCTCAAAATAATGGAATCTCCTTTGCTTTGAATTTATGTTCACCTTCTAACAGAGAGCAGGTTATCGCTTCCTCAAAATCAGATTTAAAGTAGTAGTTCCCAGAGGGCATCACTTCAGTTATGTGGAGTATATTAATTTCCTATACTTTGATTGCTTTTGAGGTATGCAATTCAAGGTGAAATCTGAACTGGCAACCATAGCTGCTAGTGCTACAGCCTTCTATACTAGATGGACAATCATTTTGCTACCTCAAATAACTGTGTTCATAATCACTTTTCCCTGAATTAGGTATAGGGGAGGATTGATGAATTTGGCTTAAGATGAGCATACTGAAGTTTTTCCTGTGGGACCTGAAATGCCTGACCTGTTGGTCCCACACCAACATGACTCTTAAACCCTCTAGTTTAAAACTTTGTTGGTTTTTTTTCTCCCTCTGAGGTAGTTTGCTCTGTGAACAAAATTATTAGTAATTGCATGTGATGAAACTTAATGTTACTTCTTTGAGTGTCTTTCTGTAGAAAGAACAAAATCTATTGCAAAAGCCACTGCTCTTGAGTATTCAAATTCCAAGTGGAGTAGTGTGAGTACATAGCACAAGAGTAGTGTGGAGTACATGTCTGACCAGTTGTCAAGATATGATTCCCTTTCCAGTTCCCTTCATATTGGAACAATGTAAAACTATAGCCTGGAGTGAAACCCAGGAAATAAACTAAGTTATATTAATAGTGCAGGCAGAAGCTTGTCTCAATCCAAATTTTGGGGGTTTTTGGTCTACAGTAGTGCACCAGCTTCTTGTCTGGGGCTCTGTTACAAGGAACACCAGGGAGAAAATGTAATGAAAAAAATAGTGTTTTTCAAATGGAGTAGTGCTACTTACGAGCATGTAATATCTGTACAAACAGGCAGTGAACAGCATATAATTCTGCACATTATGCAGTGGCATTAAATATACTTATTATTAAGGTAGCAGATGCCATAGTGCAAAATTGCCATGTAAAATAGCAGTCTATAGCAGCAGGGTGCTGCTCTATGTGAGACTCCTTCACATGTAATGAATAGCTAATTTCATCTTAATAGTGCATGAGAGACCGGAGGGGATTGAGGAGGGGTAGAGTGTTCCAACAGTCCTAACCAGCAGGATGTGCTGAGATACGCTTTTAATGTAGCAACATTTCTGAGCTCCTGGGGGTAAGTTCATAAAGAAGGATGCTTTCATGGTTTAGGTTTTGCTGGCAACTAAGTCCCACACAGCCACAGCTACCAGCTCAATTGCTCCCTGTGTGGTGGTGGAGAGAATCAGGAGAGTGCAAATGAGAAAACTTCTGAATTGATGCACAGACAGTTTAGGTAAAGCAAAAACCAAACACACAAGCAAAGCAAAATAAGGAATTCATTCACCCCTTCTCATAGGCAGGCACATGTTCAGCTATCTCCAGGAAAGCAGGACTAAATCACATGTAACTGTAACTTGGGCAGACAAACACCCATCGCTCCAAATGGCTCCTTCTTCCCATCTTTTTATATGCTAAGCATCATGTCATATGGGATGGTATATTCCTATACTCAGTGGGGGTCAGCTGTCCTGGCTGTGTCCCTTCACAGCTTCTTGTGACTCTCAGCTTCCATGCTGGTGGGGTGGGGTGAGGAGCAGAAAAGGCCTTGACCCTGTGTGACTACTGCTCAGCAACAGCTGAAACATCCAAGTGTTATTGACACTGTTTCCAGTGCAAATCCAAAATAATAGCACATGCTAGCTCAATTCTCTTGGGAAAATTAGCTGTGCCAAAACCAGCACAGATCCTTGGTGGTTTGTATTCAGGTTGAGGAATTGTTGTGGCAGAAGGACAAGTGGGCATGTGAAGTACCTGTTGCAGGGAGGAGATGGTGATTGATTTAGGTGCCTCATCAGGGATGGTAGATGTCTTCTTGTCTTCTTCTTTCCATGTGTGCAATCAGCAGATCAATTAAAACCAAGTGAACACATGCAGGAGAATTGACCACTGAAAAGGTGAGCAATGAATTCGATCATCCCTCTTTCAGAGCATGTGAGAATGCTTTTTGCTCTGATTAATGTTGGTGACAGATTGAAAGATTCTGCTAACATTTGCACAGTTTGTGGGCTTTATCTTGTGAGAAGTGAGAACTACGAGTTTTCTTGCTGAGAAACAGGATATTCTTTCTGAGTAAGCAGAGGCCAACAAGCTGGGTATTCCGGGTCTGTTGCTGACATTGTTACATGTTCTCAAAGTACTTTAAAAACAGTCAGTCTAATGTTTAAATATTTAGGTAGGAAACTGACTCCATTTAACCTCAAAATACCCACATTGCTTGTTAGGACCGAGCTAGGTCTGTGAATCTTAAATTTAGCTTTTAAGACTTGCTTGGAGAATTTAAAAAGGGAGGAGATACCGCATAGGGCATATGGCACATTCTCATCCAGAGATTCTGATGACAGAGAAAAAACTTCCTTTCTAAGGAAGTTGCTGATAATGCTTGTAGCTCCTCATACCAGTCTCACTCCTTTTATCAGAGGGGGAAGCCTCCAGTTTGACTGAATAAACAGAAAAAGCAAGATGTAGGAAACAGCAATCCCTGCTACATAGTCTGCCATGGTATAGTGAATGATTTATTTTAATAATTTCTCAACAAATGAAATAACCTAAATAATAACTGACTTTCTCGAAGCACATTTCTAATTAAACAGTTCTTGTCTTTCCTGTTTGTCTGAAGAGGATATGGATAGTTTCAGGTAACATTGTAATTTTAAAATCTGGACAATCTGACACAGTACCTAGTTGCCTTCCTTCAAATTACTTTCATGATAAATTGCTCAGAGAAAGCAGGGTACATTTGCAGAAAGGGATGGGAATATTGTTGCAGGGGACAAGAAGAGAACATTCTTTCTAGATAGTTCAAATTTCTTTTGAACAATTTCAGGTATGAAGAAAATAAATCTCCTTTTATGTAAGGGGTCTGACTTTTGAAGTATTTGAGTTTATTTTGCTAAGACTGGGATACTGATAATCTTAAACCAAGTTTTCAGGTTATGCTTCTTTGTCACTAAGAGAGGCCAGATGCTGAATTTAACTACCCTGTTTATGTCTCTTATGGTGATACAGATCTACTTCAAATAGCAGTAAGTCTCTCAATCCAAGTATATTGAGCAACACTGAAAACTAATTAATAAGTAATCTTGTCAGTGTCTTGTTATTTAAATGGACTGTGACAATACAACCTTAGGTGACAATGGTTTTGTGTAATAATCCAATCCCTCACTGAATTTAGTCTTTAGTCTAAGCTAGAAAGCAGTCTTTAATTTAGTAATAATGTCAACAACTGATACAGGCCCAATTCCTGGTCAGCTTTTTTGACAGTCTGTCATTACTTGGATCTATTTCACAGCCCAAGTAGACATGATTTTCTTCAAGAACTTGGTGTGGTCTTCCCTTTTTTCCCCCTCCCAATTATATTTATGCACATTATGATAAAAGTTAAGAGCATAGACAGAGAGCACTTCATTATTGCAAAAGGTGGCCTGTAGGCATGAGACTTGCATGTAAAAGGATATTTAGTACCCCTACAAGAGCGCTGTCTGGTTTGAGAGAAGTAAAATCAACACTCAACATTGAGTCACCAAATTATTCAGCAGTGTTCTTAGTCTTGTGGTTTGGGTATCATGTTCATCAGCAAGTCCAGCTCTTCACTACTTTAATAGGCAACCAAAGCTAACAAAATGAAGCATTAACCACACCTCCACAAGTACACCACCTGGCAGTTTATCACAAATGCAAATAATTCTAGTCTAGATAGGTTATCAGAAGCTGAGTCCCAGGAAAAAATTAACACCAAGGAACTGTAGAAGTCTCATGAAAGCAGCTTGTTACTTGGCTTACTGGAAGAGACACTTGCCATCCTTTCTGTCAGTTTATTTTTGTCTTCTTGAATTGCACTATGAAAGTGAAATAAGTTGTAGAGGTGGTGTACTTTTTTCATTTTTCTCTGGTGAAAGGGAGTTCTAAGGTGAAAGTTAAAAATGTTATATGTTACCAGATAACCTTTTTTGGTTTTTCTGTCAATCTGATAGTTTATGTACTATTAAAACCTTGTCTTTAGGCTGAAATACAATGTGAATAATTGCAGTAACTTGCTAAATAAATGACAAATTAAATTGTATTTTGCTGTATAAATTCATTATTCTTTTTTAGATTGCTGTCTTTATCATGGAAGCTTTGTTTCTTGTTCAGTTCTGTTTTTTGGTCTTCATCCCCCTTTTTCAGACTTTTCACTATCACATTGTTGGTGTCTAGAAAGTTTCATGGTTTTGTGACTGTGGGGCATGAATTAGGAAAAAGAGTCTTTATTTTTCAACCCTGTCCATGTTATTGGAGGCTTGAATAGCATGCATGTTACATGCTGGTGTACTTTTGACTAACAGTCAGAATAAGTGCAATTTTTTAAATTTCTGAGAGCCACAGGTTATAGTTAAATATTATTGAAAAACTTCATGGCTTTTGAAAAGAAGAATGGTATGCCTTGCTAATTCAAGGAGAAGCAGTGTGTGGCTTTAGAGGATGAGGTAGGCTTCTCAGTTTTATATTAAAGAAAATTGCATACTAGTCTTACTTGTATTGTTTGAGGAGCAGCCATGTGCTCTGGATGTTCTCACATTGTTAGAATTTATGTAGGGCTTTCCCACCTGCACACACCTACCCTTACTAGTTCCAAGTCCTTGCTGTGCACACAGCTCCCAGAAATCAGAAATGCTAAGGACTTCCAGCCTGGGAACATACTTTTTTTTTTCTCTTTGAGCTAGCACACATTTCCATTTTATAAATATGAACAGATATGTGAGCAACTTAGACTCAAAATTGTTGATGCCTTTGGCAATATGTTTTCCTTATATGAAACCTTATAATTTTTCGTCTAGTGTCTGGAGAAAGGTGGTGCATGTCAGTATGGAGGAATACTGCTATGGCAAGACTTCCCAGTCAGCCTTAGCCGTGGGGTGCACTTGTTATAGCTACTGTATATTGATTTGATTGTATTGAATAATACTTGAAGTGGATTCAATGGAGGGAAATCTATTAGGATCTAACTTAGCAACATTATGGAGAAAGTGTGAACCACAAGAACCTATTTTTATACAGGATGTTGGCTTGTGCGGCTTTAGGCTGTGTGCCAGTGTTATCAAGGATGTTCTGGTTTGTAGTACAAGTGACCTTTTCTGACCTTTTCCTTAAAACACTTTTATTGTTATCACAGTAGTATTTTTGGGATTCCAGTCCTCATTTGTGACTCTACTGTAGTTGGCTCTTGAGAGCTAAAAACAATGCTTCCAGCAGTGTTGACTTCAGCCATGGAAGGATGACTCATTTGTGATACTGGTGGCTTTTTAGACTTCGGTTCTGGAACTCTTTCAACACTATGGTTTTCATGGCTTTTTCTCTCTTGCTTTTTCAGGAAGTACTCTGTTGTACTTCATTATTTTTGCTGAAATCTCTTGTAATGCTCTGGTGACCAGAGAAAGTTGCTGAGAACCTTTCTCTTGTAAAATTTATGGTCCAAAATGAACTGAGCCCTTCTAAAAGTCCTACTTAGTGATTATTGTTTTCACACTTAAAAGGCTATTTTTCTGTTTTCTCCTCTGCTGTGATTATTGATAAAATAGCAGTTCAGTGAACAACCTGATACCTGCAGTGATCATAAGCATTTGTTAAAACAAATAAAGCAATAAAGCATTGCGAATGTTTGCCATTGTGAATATTTAGTATACAATTGCAAAAATAGAATTGTGGCCATAAAGGAAGGGTTTTCCTTACATTCTGTGACTTCTAGTGCCATTTTTTGGCACAAATGCACCATTGAGCTCTTTTTCCCCCTCCTTTTTTAAACAAAAGAAAATTATTTATTCCAGAGTTAGTAATGGAAATGGGAGTGGTAGTTTCCTCTTTTAGGCAAAGTATAACATTTCCTGATGGAAGGTCAAAATTACATTGGCTTATGTTTTTTCATAGCCTAGATTTGAACTGTTTGAGTGCAGTCTTAAATTACACAATCAGTTAAATGTTTTCTGTTGTTGAAACAACCTAAGTACCTTTTACTGCAGGATGTCTGTGTTTCAGGCATCCTGGCTTGGGCTGGGTTTTTCAAACTATTAAGTATGGCTGTGGAAATCCAGAAACATTATTTCCAGGAAGGAATAATTTCCTAATATTTCAAAAATATATTTTGAAGTTTATATCAGTGATTGCTCTTATCTTCCTTTTTAGGATTTTATCTACTTCCAATTAACAAATACTAATTTTATTAAGTAGTTACCAAGCAGGTAAGAAAAAAGCTGTTTTTCCTGATGATAAAGCAGTGAGTGAGACAGGATGTAATTTTCAGTTTTTCCATCTTGCTTTCCCACATCTTCTATTGAGGTTTGTGCTGTTCTGTGGCCTGTGTTAGTCAAATTCAGTTTGTCTGTGAAAACCATGTAGACAGCTACTGCTCGTGCTTTACTAATTAGGATGAACTCTAACTTTGGACAATAAGGTGAAGCTGATATAGCCTGTGTAACACAAGCATGTGTAACATGTGGTAGCAGCAATAAAGAATGTGGGTAGGGCAGAGATGTGGTTGAACTGGCAGATGGGAATTTTAAAGAAAAAGACAAAGCTGCTAACACTGAGTTTGTCCTCTTTCTCCCCCTTTTAAATGAGTAGGTTTTGCTAAAGGTTTTTTTCAGTCTCAGGTAATTTAATTTCTGTTATTTTCTTTTGGTGGAGACAGGCAATTCGTAGTTGAAGATAAACCTTAACTGTTGACATGCAATACCAAAAACTTCTGCTGTTAGCAGTAAAGCAGTATATAGAAACTTTCAAAAACAGTCATATTCTATTTGACAGGAAAGAGATGTTTTGTATTGTTCAAAATAACTGATAGTCTCTGGATATTTACCTTTTTGAATGCAAGAGCAAGCTATTTCTTGTATGACTTTAAGGATATTTTAATAGGAGGTTTAGTCTGCTCAATTTTGTTGCTCTTAGTCATTTGCATTTACTTTCTCATATGTGATACTTGACTTGTGCTCTAGCAAGTAATAATAGTTTCTCTCTGCAAATGTGATTAAAATCCAAAGTTGTAATAAAAACCGAAATGGCATCACCTTGTGAGACAGATACCTTGGGCTATGGGAGGAATCTCTGTTGCCTGGTATTTCAGGAAAGATGTCAGCTTCTCCCCACCACTGCAGGAGTGAATTCCTCCTTGAGAGCTAGTAACAAATACCTGTGCACTAATCTTGTGAAGACTGGTTGTAATCAGGTTTTGTTCTTCGGCACTCTTGGTGTATTCTTGGGGTGCAGTTCTCTTTAGTCTGCTAGTGTATTCTCCTGTCTCAAGCGTTTCTCTTTGCAATAAACACGGGCTTGTGAAGTTTGCCAGCAGAGTGAAGGCTTGTTTATCAAAGTTCAAATGTGGATTAGTAGTCTCTCCTAACCTCTTGTTTCTAGCCTTTGTTATGGATAAACTTTAACTTAAAGTTTTTAAACTAAAGTTTTACATAACTTTAAGTTATGTAAACTTAATTGTGATGCTGGTGTACATTTATAGTCTATTAAAATCTACTTATAAACATTTAAGTGTACATTAGATAGGTGATCTGGACATCATGGTGTATTAAAAGCTCACACTGCTTGCAGCTTTCTTGAGTGCTAATTACCCCTTTGTTACTCTTGCTTTAATTTTAAATTTATTTCCAGTTTTTATTCAGCATTGGAATAGTTTTGATGACTGTGATTCCTGTTTTGCTTTAGCAAGCTGCTTGCTGTATGACAGATGCAGGCAGTTCCTCTCACCTCAGCTAGGCTATTAAAGTCTTCTTCAAAAGTTTGAGGATTACAATATTCCATGCATTCTAAATTGCAAAATGTTGATTTGCCCACATTCTACAAAGATTATAATTTCTTCACATTCTTGTTTTTGTAAATTGCTGTCACCTGATCTCTGTGGGTTATATTATTTGAAAAAATGTCATATATAGAAATAAATCTCCTATCTGCTGGTTTCTCACAGTAAACTGTACTTAGCTATCTTGAGCTTTGGGGTTTCCAGGCTCACACTGAGATTTTTTTTTGTTTGCTGGTGCTCTCAAGATATGTGATACTGAGAGAGGAGCTGTTAAACTTGTAGTGTAGAGGAGCATAGGTTGTTTCAAACTGATAGCCTTTGAAAACAAAACAACATAGCAAAACTGGAAAACAAAACCAAAACAAAAAACAAACAACAAACTGACAAAAAGGCTTGATTTGTATACCTGAGAGAGGGTGACCTGCAGCCATGGAATGCCAGCCTTGTGGTTTCACAAGACTATCAACATTGACAATTTTAGTGATGCTTTGCCCTGTGTTTAGCCTTTAACAGAAGAGACTTGTCTGCTTCATTTGTGCTTCTACTTTGTGAGCCATAAGTGTCATTTGCCACAACATCCTAGATCACAGTTTGAGCGTCATTGTGGTGGAAGAAGGCTCTGTTACTGTTGTCTGGAAAGCGCCATTGTAAATATAACTCTTTCATTTACCAAGATTTTGCTACTTTCCCTTTGTCTACAAAGCCTAATGCTACAAACACCTAAAATCGGCCTGACTATATCTGTATAAAATGAGTTGAAGTGCAAACAGCTTTGGGGTTTTGCAGAGATGTGATAGGAGGCTCTGAGCAGTGCTGATGAGAATGCCATTCTGTGGTTTGTATGGTGTTCCTGGGGAGTGGGGTGCAAGTTGTTTAACCACAGGGATAGCAGTGAGACCTTGAGGTGCCCTTCAGGTCATGTTTGTTTGGTGCATGTTTTGTTCCAGACAGTGTGAGCTGCTGCAGTCTGCATCTGTCCTAAAACAATCCAGATGTGATATAGCTGTTGGGTAATGGAAGGCACTTTCCTGTGTTACTTGCTGTTTGCACAGCCTTTCCTTCTTTTTAAGGAAGAGTAATCTGGATGGATTTATCCACATCATCCATGACTCCTGCAGTGATATGTGTCTGCATTTGAGCAGCAGAAATACGATGAAACTTGGATTGTAGGTTAGTGGAGACATTTGTCTAACAGACATAATTAGTTGACCAGTTGTCAGACTTGGAGGTTTGGGCTGGAAGACTTGGAAGATTGGTGTTTTGAAATACAACTGTTGAACACAGTGTTGGGACAGACGAATCTTGTTCAAGTTACTATGGTTGCCTCTGTTTCAGTGTGCATGCTCTTGGAAGTGTGCCAGTGCTAGTGAACCTTCAAGTTGTCAGTATCATGTGTGGATTTATTGCTATTCCTACTGTCTTGCTTGCAAACGTACTGAAGTACCAAATCCTAATTATTATCTTTATGAAAGGGAGTTGTGGAATCCAGGTAGCTAGTTTAGACATATCCTCTGTTAGTGTGTGAGTGCAGAGGTAATGCTAAGTTTTAAATTGTAGGTGACAGTGATGTCAAAACATAAGTTTGTCCATACCCTATGCATTGATCAGAAACAGGAAACATCTTGCATATTGCTGTTAATTTATATTCCAGCTCCTTGTATTCCAGCTCCAGTTTAATATATGATGGGTGAATATTTTTCATTTTAAATTGATGCTTTCTTGGTTTTAGAAAAGGTTGTTAAAATTAGCTTCAGCCTAATGTGGTATGCAAAGTTTTGACTTCATAATAATTTCGAAGTGCATTGTTGATCTGTTCTTAGAGTGTTCCAGTGTTCAGACATAATTGAATGTAGGATGCTACTTTACCATCTCAAAGGAAAACCACTAATAAAATGACAAATTTTGAATGAACTAAATATGGTTTAGACTTTTGCTTGTCTTGGGGAAAAAATATGTAACCACTGATGTAAGTATGAAAAAATAACTAATGGGCATGGTTGGAATTTACTTTACAGAAGCATTTTTGTCGGTTGTTGTTAGGTAGGCAAGATAAAACAGAGGTGTTTACACTTTACACAGTGATTATGTGTTTGTCAAGTAATACAGCAGTCTGAATAAATGTGAGCTGGTAGCTGCTCTGAATAAATGTGAGCTGCAAATTATTTTAAGGATTGTTAAAGATAATTCTGATAACCAATGTAGAATTATATGTGGGGAAGGTGCCTGCATAGGTCTTGCACACTGAATTACCCAGCTCTCAGAACAAGCTCTTTTGTTTTCTTTTTTTTTTTTTTTTAGTAAGTAACTTAATCTGCTGGCCTCTTCTGTGAAAGTAGAGCAGCTCTTGTGTGTTCCTGACCAGCAGGCGGTATATATACTTGGGAAAGGAATTGGTGGATCAGTGTTAAGGAGAACATTCATTTCCAAATACAGCTGGTAGAATACTTCCTGATTTTAGGAGAATGTGTACAGAGTGGATGAGACATGGACAGTGTTCTCAAAAGGTACATGATGGAAAGCTAATCAAAAGAACCATTTCTAAACTTCGGGGTTTTACTGTAGTCCAGTTCTGATATTTTTATATTATCTGTTAAAGCTAAACAGTATTATAGTAACAGTAATACCTGGTGGTGATCCACAGATGTGTTTCAATCAAATCCCTCAACTGCAAGTATAAACTTAGTAATTTTTTTGGTGGTTTTTGTTCTGGCTTTTTTGTTGTTGTTGTTGTTTGGGGGTTTTTTTTGGGTTTTTGTTTGTTTGTTTGTTTTTGGGGTTTTTTTGTTTTTGTTTTTTTGCTGTTGTTGTGGTGGTGGTTTTTTTTAAGCCAGTGGAATTATTGAACTGAACACACACAGAGACATAGACCACACCACCCCCAGTATTTTACATGGCTGCTTCTGATAGTTTCTGTTCATTTTGGTCTGTATGTTTTCAAAATATCTCTTTGGACTTGGACCTATTAAGGATGATGCTTTTTAACACTGACAAAAGAGATTAATTATCTCATTAGATGTCATTAATGATGCTTAATTGGTGCAGTTCCTTTGCTACTTACCCTTTTAGGTAGTGAAACTCACTAGTTCAAACTTTGTTTTTGGCTTGAGTAACTGAAAGCCTACCTGCTGCTGCTTCTCCATATGCCACTGGTTTTTTCTACTCCTTAGTGAGTTATAGTTTGAACTTGCTTTTGTTTTACTCTATAGTGGTGGGTGTTTTTGCCTGTTAAGACAGGCATATATCCTTGAACTGGCAAGTACTACATTGTAATAGTGTGAATTTCCAATTATCAGGTGGCTTTAAAGTCCCAGAATATTTTTAGTCAACAGAATGCTGTCTAGCAGATTTTGGCAAAAGTTGCTTTGTAAAAATCAGACTTTTGAATGTTTTCTTCTTCATGGCACTTTGGCACAGTTCCCTTCCAAAAGTATGACAGCTGAGAACACTATTTTATTGGCTTTAAATAACACTGAGGTGTTTTTAGAGTTTCCAACAGAAGCAAAGTCGTTTTGTTAAAGAGCTTTAGCTTATACATTGTCTTAATGCTTCAGCTGCTTTTCTAAACACATTTTTGCAGAATGCAAAGCCTCTGTGTATTAGACATGTTAACTGAGCTTGAGTTACTGATGACAAGCTGGTTTGAGAACAGTAAAATATTTCAAACTGCCACCACTAAAGGAAAAGATGAAACCTGCCTGTTCTATAAATAGCTCCTGTAGTGAGCACACTTTTCTGCCCGCAACACTTTTGTTGTCTTTAGCTAATAATGAATGAGCTCTTTAACTAAAAAGTGAAATATTGTTCTTGGAGTTTTTTGGAATGGATAAATATTCAAAGGTTCTGTAACTTCGGGTAAAAGAGAAATTTTCCCCTTGAAGGGAAGTACTTGTTGAGGGTGAGGGCTTGGAGGTTTTAGCTGAAGAGATCTTTTCTGCTCTTTTGGACCTGTTAGTGACATGCCATTTTCTTCAAGTCCCCAATAGGAAATGTCTTTCGACTTTTTCCAGGAGCATGTAGTATCTTGCTTCTTGACAGATTGTAAGTTACTGCTGATGAACACGTTCTAGCAAAACACAGTGCATCAACTTTTTGCCTGTTCCAATGTTCCATGTTGTAGTAGGATAATATCAGATAGTTAGCCTAAAAAAAAATTAAAGCTATGTGTTCAGTACTCTGCAGTGCTGAGGGTCAGTGATGAAAGTGTCATATGGTTTCTGGTGAGTTAAATTACAACAGCCTTACCAGTGCTTCTGAGGTGAAGTCTCCTGAATTGTTTTTTCTGATATGGTTAAAACTTTTTAAAGGTTATAGTTACACTAACAACAATTTCTTTCTCTGAAAATGCAAACAGATAAAGAGGAGCAAAACAGTGTTTCATAATTAGGATGCATATCCTGGTGTGATAGTTAATACAGAGCTTCTACGTCTTTAGCCTGCAAGAGCAGCAGGTGTTTTTGTTTCAACTCCCAGTAAGTCAAGAAGGGTAGGTTAAGTAAGGTGACTGTATTAGTGCTGTCATTGTTTAGACCAGTATCTGTGTTTCTAAATGTTTCTAAATTTTGGTGCTTGTAACATGAATTCTTAATAAAAAGCTCTCAGCTGAGAGGGAGCCATGACTTTGTTTATGTCTAAGCACTGCAGGGATTTAAGAGCCGACCTGCTCTTTTACTCTGAGTATTTCTGGAGACCTTCATGTTACCAGGAAGGTTTTAACTTTTTTGAGTACTTAAATATCTTGATGAATTAAAAGTGGCAATATTGTTAGAGTAGCCGGTTGGTCTGTTTTATTATTACTTTGCATCAGTTCAACAGAAAAGCTTTAATTGGGCTTTTTTCTATTGTAATTAATAGGAGTCCAGGTATTTACAAAGAATAGGAAGGAGTAGGAGCTCATGATGTGAGGGGCACTTCCACGCCCTTTTGCTCAATAAGGGGTGAGTGAGAGCAAGAATACTGCTTGATGCTGGTCTTGTTCATGCATTGCCTTTTTTCTCTGTGCACTTTACATTGAATGCCTCTTCAGCCTTGACTCCTAACTACTGGGGAAACATCCCATTGCAAAGTCAGTGTTAGTCAAATACACATATGACTTTCTTCGGGGTAGAGTATGAGAGTAATGCTGGCTGCATAACCTGCTCTGAAACATACAGTGTAAACAAATAAAAAACCTAATGTATTTGCCTTTTTGTTTCCTGTAAAATGAAGAGCTTTTTACAAATTATTTGGGATACAGCATTTTGGATTAGAGCTATGTATATATTTCTTTCTTCTCTCCTCCCATATTTAATATTCATGTGATAATGCTTCCTGCAGTATACTTCTTTTGTATTTCAAAAATATGAGATCAGTTTTTGACATTGGGGGAGGGTAGGTTCATATTGTTTCCTTTGTAAGTATTTGTTATATAACACCGTACTTGCATCTCAGATTGTATATGCACTTGCCAAGTCTCGTGCTGGGAGGGCATATGAAATTCAGTTTCATTGTTCTGTGTCTGTGTCTTTGATTTAATGCTTGAGCTGAAATTGATGTCATGCTTATGTAAAATCAAAAAGAAACCCCCATAGTCTGCTATTCAGTGATAAAGCATTGAGAGCTAAGCCTGGGCCTTCATGTTGGACAGACAAGTGGGTTTAGGTTGAATCTTCAGCATTTGAGATCTTGTACTGCAGTGACATATTTGCTGAAGAAAACATTTTGCTTAGGATATACCATGTCTTCTTACAGTACACACAAACCTAGCTCTTTGCCTTGCGCTCATGAAAAGCACAGCTTATCAGCTTATTACGCTGATGAAAAGATAGGACTATAATGCAAACTGCATAACATCTGGAACAGTGCATATTCTACTGGATTATTCGGGTGATGGTGAGCCTTAGTATGAACTCAGTGGTGGGAAAGGTGAAAGCAAAGAGGATATGTGACTTGTCAGTGAGTCAGCTGGGACAAGAACCCAAGTTCATGCCACTAGAGTGCACTACTTCCTTCTTACTGAGATAATGCATAAATTTGCTTTTAGGTGCTGCAGACTCCCTGGTTGCTCCAGGGGCTGGGGGGGGGGCGGCGGCGGAGGTTTGGAACATCACTGTCAATTTCCTGAATAGTTCTGTGTTGGTCTTGATGGGATGTTGGTCTACTTCTGTAGCTGTAATTACCAAACAAATAGTTCTCTTGCTGTTAAACTTCTGTGTATGTTGTGATGGAATGACAGAGGGCTTGTAAACTAACTTCATACTCCCCTTTTGATTTTATTGCAGATGAAAGAGGTATGTATGGAAAAAAAGTATTAATCATATTTGTAATTAAAGCAAATACTTTGAGATGTATAATTTTTCATTAACAAAAATTCCTTGATAATGAGATATAATATTTTACATGTATCATTAAGTTCTCTTTTTTCCCTGCATAGGTTTTCACTTGAGTGGCACAGTAACAGAGCCTGCAATGCAATCGGAGCCAGAAACTGTTTGCAATGTAGCTATCAGCTTTGATCGTTGCAAGATTACCTCAGTGACCTGTAGCTGTGGAAACAAGGACATATTTTACTGTGCCCACGTTGTGGCACTCTCTTTATACCGGATCCGCAAGCCAGATCAGGTCAAACTGCATCTTCCCATTTCAGAGACACTCTTTCAAATGAACAGAGACCAACTACAAAAATTTGTGCAGTATTTGATCACAGTACACCACACAGAAGTTTTGCCAACTGCTCAAAAATTAGCAGATGAAATTCTTTCTCAGAACTCAGAAATCAATCAAGTCCATGGTGAGTTTGATGCTTGTCCTTCCTTTTGCTTCATTTCCTCATAGGTTTTGAGCTTTTTTTGTACATTCAGGAGTGTGACCTGCCTGGTTGTCTTCCACACTGAATTATTCTGTGTTCCAATGGTATTTACTAAAGAGGATTCTTCTACTGGACCTTCATTTTAAGATACTTAGAAAATTATCTCAGAAAAGAACTCACAAGCAATGACCTTGATGTTTTCAGCAGTTTAGTTAATAAGTGACCTGCTCTGCTTCATGCTTGAGTTTTCCAACTAGTTAAAACTGAATAGTGGTGTTCTTAAAGGAACTGCTTAAAGCAACTCGTTTATCAACTTAACAGTGGTGTCTTGTTATTTTATTCTTTGTACTAGTTTTCTGACACTTTGATTGTGGAGTTTTGTTTTAACAACAGAGCATACAAGCAAGTAAATGTTACTGTTATGTCATTCATTAAATACAGTTCTATTAAGTTTTGGAATTTGGTTTATTTATGATGTCAGAAGAAACATAACTGTATTTTGATGGTTTTTTTGCTGTTGGTGCTGCAGCAGTTACAGCTTAGCCAAGGTCTTGATCTTTCCTGGTCTCTCTGCTGCACATGATTTTAATGGCTGTTTTTTGCTGTGAGCAGCTTTTATGTGTTAAAGGGTGCTGAATTTGACTTGAGGCTTCTGACATGGCTTTCTTATGGGCCCTGCTGAACTGAGAGTGTGTAGTTGTGGGTTTGAGGTGACCCAGCTAGTTTATTAGAGTCCTATGTTCTTGTAAGGTCACCTGGTAGAAATGTCCTCTCAGATGGCCAGATAAGTATAAGGGTGACTTAGGGGCGAAGAATAAGTTACCTAATATCTAAAAATATCTTCTTTTCTCTGTTTTTTTTTTTATTGACAGGAGCGGGTCTTGTGTTAAATATTTGAGGTATGACCATTACTCAAAGAACTTAAAATACAAACAGAACCAAGATGCTTAATATTAAGATAAAGAAAACCATGGGTATGTTAGTTACAGTGTAGGCAGAAAAAAACCCATTCTTTTTAATAACAGGATTCATCTGTAGCTTAAACGTTTTCCTTGTGCTTCTGTGACCCTAACAGGCCCAGATGCATGATGCTGCAAGAAAGTGAATTTCAGGAGCAGTGGTCTTTTTTGGCACTGGGTGCTATGGGGTTGTGACCAGAGGCAAGGCAGTTGCTGTAGTTTTTGAATGTAATGGTGACAGTGGAAAGGAAGTGAAACTAAATGAGAGGACGTTAAGCAGCAGAGGAACATGCTCAAATGTTATGAGCTGAAAGTATGTTAATGACTTGAACATTGGTGAGCTAATGGGTAAGGAAGAATTAGGGTAAGAGAAGGATACAGAAGATTCAGTCAAAGGTGATTAGAAAAGGGGAAGGCAGGGGTGGGACACAAAGGACAGGTGTTACAAATGTCTGTATACTATTGCTAATGTAAGAGAAATGACAAGCTGTTACAGACTTAATAAATGTGAACTCTATAAATTAGACTAATCATAGACATGTTAGTCTTTGTTGGCTGTTTACTGTCAGAAATTTGCTCTTGACAGTATTGCTCATTATTATATTAAGTAGTTTTGGAGAAAGATTTGAGATTTGTATCACTGAAAATAGCAAAAAGTTCTTTTATTTCCTATTCTAAGTTGATGATCAGTTATGACATTTTGCATAGAATTTGAGCGGGTTAGTTTAAAATAATAAAAAAAACTGTAATGTTTCTTCCATATGTTGCTGTCTTCTAATAAGTGAGATTGCAGCATATCTTTATTGATTATTTTCTACTAAAATGCCAAAAGCCAAAATAGAAAATTCAGGATGAATAAGAAAATGAACTGCTATTACCAAAGGAGACAGGGTTATAAAGGACTTTATATAGTTTCCTGCTTTTCTTGTCAGACTCACATAAAACTGAGGGGTTTTTTTTGGTTTTTTGGTGGGGTTTTTTTTGGGTTTTTTTTTATTTGGTTGGTTTTTTTTGGTAGGTGTTTTTTTTTTGTTTTTGTTTTTTTGTTCACAGTACAAAAAAATTACATAGTTCTTGTAAAGAAAAAGTGAGTTCTTCTGTAGAGAAGTGTTCTTCTGGGATTCATATTGTGATTCTGTTCCTTTGATCTTTAATCAAATTCCTTAGATTAAAAACAATACAGTTAACAAAAAAACTCTATGAAAAATAACCAAAAAAAAGTTTCTAATTCTAATGTCATAGGTTGATGAATGTAAGGTCACCATTTACTCTATCATATCTCCTGTGCTGCAGATGTTGAGTTTGTAGCACGAAACTGCCTTGTATACGTCTCTTGCTTTGAGCAGTTTGAAACTGAACTGGTGTTTGAAGAGAAGTTAAATTCTACTTCAAGGCAAAGATAAGTGAGAAGGAAAAACTTGTTTATTGAAAGTAGAGGAGACCTGGTACAGAAACACCTGAAACAGCTTTGATTAAGAGAAATTCTGAATCTGGAGTTGGATGGGGAAATTCTTTTCAGTGTTGCCTAGAGATAGTTTAATTTCAGTATTATTCTATATAAGACTTCCATTCTTTTGTTTTATTTTTTCTCTGTGGTCACTGTACTAGTTCTAATTTTCATATATTTTCAATGATATGCAGAAAAAGTCAACTCTTGAATAGTATTTATTTGTATGTTTGGTTGGTCTGGGACTTGGAAGAGCTTTGATCACAGTTGTCTTGTTATCCTTATGAGCTAGCTCATGAGAGAGGTGATTAGATGAAATAACATCAGTGCTCTCCTTTAAAGAAAAAGCTAATTGTATAATGTTTCACCTGCTCAAAACTCTGTTTTGCAGCATTCAATGACTGTCTTTGGCCACCTTTCAGGAGGTTACTGTGGGATTTAATGAAATTACTTTGATACAGGTTTATAATAACCAATCCCTTTGAGTTTCTTGATAGACACAGATGATGCAATATCCTTTCCTGCTTCATGACTGAGCCTCACTGCAGGAAGAAGTAAAAGGATGCTGTTAAAATCACAAGAATGTGTTGGCTAGTCGCTAACTTCTTCAGGAAAGACAAGTGATTTAGTGGGAATATTTTTCTGTATTTGCCATGCTATTTTGACTTGGTGGTCATTGCAAGAGTGCTCTGCATATTTTTAGACCACAAAAGCAGCTCTTATTTTTGAGAAGATACTGTGTTCTGATTTTTTCGCATGACAGTGTTACAGCTGTTCATGTTACTGATGATCTCAAAATTGGAGTTTTGTGGTGTGTAATCCATACTGAAGAAAACTGCACGTGTTAATACCATTCCTGGTGTTTGTACTGCAGAACTGCTAGCTTCACATTGGATTTTGATTTAGGTATGCTCTCACAGGAAGCTGGATGTAGTTTTGGGTCTTACTTAGCTGAGGCTTTTTTCCTCCCTTTTAATTTTTGTACCATTGTAGGAGAGAAAGTGTAGTCTAGGAAGAGAGCAGTCGAGATGACAAAAGATTGTCAGCTGGATTTGTTATCTTAGATCTGCCTTTTCATAGGTATGAAACTCTCACTTCAGTAAATTAATTGGAAGGTCAAACTGTGGGATGGGTGCAGGGGGAGAGAGGGAAGGTCTGTTTTTATATTAGTCTTGTATTAACATTGGATTTTTATTATGTGCAGAGTGAAAAAGGGTCTGCTGGTTTTGGTATAAGGACAATTTAGCAAACTTACTTAATTTTTACCTTTTAAGCTGTACTCTTTCTTTTCTTGAGCGTTTACTGCTGCTGTTGCAATCTCTGCTCTTGGAGGAACTATATGGATTTCTTTAGACTTTCTGCCATTCTCTGATTCTCCAACTCACAGTAGAAGTCACTTGCCAGTACAGATCCACATACAGGTGAACTCGAATTTAAGAGATAGGGTCTGGGAAGAAGCAGCTGAAGTATATTCATCTTCTGAAAAGAACAGGCAGCTTGTTTCTTGATTTTTTTCCTGCATTTGTCTAGGCAAGTGTGGGTGCATCCTCAGCAAATGTTACTTTCTAATGTATATTAGCAGTGCTGGAGGAGGCATTCAAGAAGAAAACATGTATAAAAAAAGCTTTCGAAGAAAATTTCAGAATATCTAATATTGTTCCTATAACTATTAAGTTCAAAGGGGCAATCTGGAGGTACAGGTTAATATTATGTATTTAGATGTACTTAATGTGTTTAACTGGAATGATGGGAGTTTTAATAGAAAATTGTGTGGTAGGGTAGGGCTGAATAAAATGTATTGCTAATCTAGTAAAGAGAATGTGTAATGTTAAATTATTTTTAAAGTTATAGAATCTTTCACATGCCCCTGCCTAAAGTGCAAAATTAATTGAGAGTCTAATTGCAAAAGAAGAATGCAGGAAATGGCAGGTGAATTTCCTTTCAAGAAGAATGAAAGTGAAGTGCTTATTATGCGAATTATTTGGTGAGCCAGATCTGGGGAGGAAGTAAGAGTAGCCTAAACTAGAGAAATTCAAGAAACCTAACTAAATGTAAATAAATAGTAGAATGTAAAAATAAAAAGACTGGTAGCTGTAAAGTAACATGAAGAATAATTTATGAAACTAAGGTTTTAGAAAAGGTTTTTTCGGATACACTAAACATAAATATAAAACTTGTTACATAGAAAATAGATTTTGCTAAAATATATGGAAAATAAATAATAAATTATACTTATCTATGCTGATAAAGTTCTTCTATCTACCATGAACTAATAAGTTTTGAAACATACTGCTATATGATGATGTGGATTTTTATGAGATGCGGATTTTAGTAGGAGAGGTTAGATATTGTTAGTAAATAATACAGCATGTTTGGCTGCATATACAAAGGGAATGCAGAAATTTTTGAAGTTAAAAAACCTGTTGGGGTTTAATTAACTTTCCTCAGCAACTTAACATAGTCTTCACATTTTGTGTTATCGCTGACACCTTCATAGCATTTGCTGTTTTCCTTTGGTGCTGTGAGCTGCTGAACAGGTGTTAAATAGTTCACCCAAAAGTCCTGAAGTTATGTGACTTATGTGTAAACTTGGAATCATTTGGGGAATCAAAGACATAATAATATTTTTGAATAATTATTTTAATGATACTTGGTTTTATGTAATTATTGTTTAGATTAATTCAAGTATACTATGTTTTTTAAATCAATCACTATTCTGTTGTGAATCAGCATGTAGCAGCATTGGTTTCTAGCTGGGTTTCTTTAATTCTGTCCTCACATAATACTCACTGTCATGCTTTTTATTTGTAATAATTTTTCCATATCTTATTCCTAATGTTGCCATGGGTTGACATTTTATTAAATGTAACTGATCTACAGTTCATTTGTATACTTAATGACATTTTTATTAGAAAGTTCAAGAAAATGTCAGTGTGGATGACTACAAGTGAATAATTTGGCATGGTTTTATTTGAAGTCAACTCTTCTGATGCTTCAGAAATAAGGATCAGGGAAGCAGTTTGCTTTGTGTTTTCTAAATCTCCCAGTTGATCTGCCCCTGAGTAGTTGGCAATATAAGAACTTCTTAGTCTATTTTTAGTTGTTGCACCCTGCTTGTTTCTGTTTTGTGAGGTTAAGTTCTTCATGAATATCATCAGTTCTTAAACATGGTTGCTCATTTTGAAAGCAGTTGCTTTTAAATGCAATGTAAATGAATGAAGTATTTGTTGTTTAAATGCTTTTGCTTCTTAAACTTGAAAGTTGATTATATTAAATATGTGACCTGCTATGACCCTAAATGTAAAAGGCCAGTACCCTGTTTTCAAATACTATTAGGTGTTCAGTGTCACAAACAGTTGTGCACAATATTCCTGTTTTGACTGCTAAGATTGCAATTTAGTAATTATAGTAAAAGACCGTGAGTAAGTATATATGGCTGTGTCTGTATACTGGGTATGAAGATTTATTGTGTTGAACTGTATGTACATGATACACAGTGTATTTCAAAGACCAGTTGATGCAGAAGTTTAAAAAGCCAGAGGCTGGGGAGAAGGAGATTTATACATTAGTTTATTGTCTGTAAACTGATACACTTTAATTACAGGCTTTAATATTAGTGTAATTATACAGTACACTTCTCACTTTCATAGTTCAAATGTGAACTCATGTATCCTCATGACATCTTTCTAAAGCACATGAGTAACACTTATCCCCAGGTTACAAGCGGGAAACAGGGTTTAGCCTTTGTACCAAAGTGCCCTGCAGAGTTTAAATTCAGGGCTGCTCATGTTCCTCTTTCCTCTCTGCAGCCAAGTTGTCCTTCTGCCAAAGCCTTGCCAATGCCTGTTCAGGGCTGTGCCACGCCCCAGACGAAGCTGCTGCCTTTGGGTTGAACCTTCAGCTCTGCCTATTCAATGCTGAACCTGAGCCTTCCTGACAGCTACTGTCAGGGCTTCTCAGAACCCCTAAGGCAGCATCCTCCTCTTGCCCATTCAGATAGTTCCTTACCTATTCACCCAGTCCTATGTTTTCAGTAGAGAAATGCCAGTGTAGAAATCCCATCCATATCTGTTGGAGTGGGAGAGGAAACAGGCTAGATTAATCACCTGGATGTAGGTGAACCTAGTGAACTAGAAAAGTGCCTAGTTGAGAGATGTTGAGGATAGTCATGTCTTGACCCCAAAACAAGAATGGTAAGCAGCAGAAGCTGAGCCTTCTCCAGCAGCATCAGTAGAATGTCTGGCTGCTGCCTTGGTGGGAAGGTGGCTGGACTTGTGCCTGATCAGACTCAGTGTCCCCATGCCACAGTTATTGCTGAAGACTGCCAACAGGGTTGAAAGATGAGTGAATTCCAACTGTAGCTGGTGCTGGGTATATATACAATGAAATTTCTTTAGAATTAAAAATTTTGATCATACTGAATGTTGCCTATGTAAGATCTGGTAAGAAAGAAAATCATTCTGAGTCAGAGTATTTGTATACTGTACTGAAGAGCGCAGTAGGGAGCAGACTCTTGGCATCTTCAGCTTTTACAGTTGTCTGGCCTAACGGCTTGCAAATAACACCGGTGTGAATATAGCGATACTGTGCTCCTGGTTAAGATATATTTGGGATTGTACTGGCAGGAGTAGTCTTGGTGGAGGCAATGCTGGTGGCCCTAGGTAACAAGTGCACTTACTTTTGTAAAAGAAACCTGTTGTTAAAAGAATCCATGGTAGCTGTAGCTGTATTGCTTTTCTGACCTTGTAACACAAAATGACAGGTGAGCTTTTGATAAAGTGTAAATAGTTGCAGAAGGATTTTTTTTCACCCTCTAAATAGGGAAGCTTAGCCAAGGAATATTGGGCTATTTTTAATTCAGTTTGAAAGTAACCAAACCAAGATTATTTAAAGACAAATCTCTACTGAAGTAAGGAACAAATTTAAGTGTATTTTCTATACTGTTGCTTTTTATACAGTTCCTCTTCACTCTCTTTGTGTTTTAGAGCAATGAAATATTTAAACTATTTGCAAGGTGATACTGCAAACCTGGGGCTGTGCAACAGCTGCACTGCTTATCCCTGTGTGGCTTGATTTTCCTTTTTATTTTGTTCTTTGCAACCAAAGACTTATCAGTATGAGTTTCATGTAGCTGACAGAATTGAAAACCCTTTAAAACTAATACATTGAAGAGAGAAACATTTACAGAAGATCAAGTTTTTGATTCCTTGGTTTTTATGCTGTCTTGAACTTGATTCCTGTATTCTGAGATACTTTTGTGTTCTTGTGGAAAGGAGGAGAGTTTATTCTCCAAAGACACAATTTCTTATTAATTAAACACTTACACATATATATATACAACAGTGCAGTGTTCCCAGCTTTAGGCTGTGAAATTGAGGCAGTTTATGAAATTACTGAGCTGGAACATCTTTTTGTTTACTGTCTCAGGAATCTGTAGATAAGATATCCCTCTGACCCTCTAAATATTCTATTTGTATTTTCATTGAATAAAGAGTTCAGCATTTCATGTGATCACTTAAAAGTTTCACCTTTATGGCAGAGCTGCAGTTGTGAAACAAAGGCTTGAATCAATAGAATCAATGGGTTTTTTCCCCCTATACATCATAGAGTTGTAGCTATTTTGTTTTTTTAAGTTTTCAGAATTTCTGTTAAAAATCCCAGCTTTTTAGAAGTTCATGTAATTTTCCTTCCCTGGCACTATTTTCTTTTTTCTACATAGTTAACATGGACACACATTTCAATGAGAGAGATTGTTGAACATGATTCAATTTCTGTAACATCTTTGCAAAACATAGTAGAGATAGAGGTTATGCAGCTGTGATAAATTCAAAATTAAAATGTAAAGTCAACTTGAGTCTCAGCCATGCTTAAAATAGCTGATATGTGGTATGTTGATATCCAGCCTTGAGCTGAGTCTCACACTCTAGATAAGTACTTTTCATCTTTTTCAGTTTGAAAACCTTTTAAAAAATGTCCAGTGGAGGTGCAGGGTTCTTCAGAAAACTATAGTTTACTAGACGGTGCAAGAACATGTTTTAGTTAAGGTTTTAATTTTTTAAGAGAGGGAACATCACTGGTGTGATCTGCAAAAGCTGCATTATGGCAATCTGTGGCCAAAGCACTGTCGGATGTGAATCTAGTAATTTCATTTGACACTGGGCTAATGCAAGTAGAGTTGCTCTAAATTGACTCTGTGCAGATGACATTGCCTATGTAAAAATGCTTCCTTTGAAAGCAGCATAGTCTTAAGTATCTGTACCTCTTACTTATGATGGAAATGCCTTTAGTGCTCTAAGACTTTGGATATGTTTGGGGATTTTTTTTACTCTTTGTTTAGCTTTGCAGAACCATCACAGCTCAGAGGCACCAAGGTGATGATTCTTCTCATGTTCATCAATAGCAGCGCTCACTAGCAGTCACTTAAACCTGAGCAAGATTGCTGAAGGTACAGGAATTACACAGGTGTTTTGGGGAGAGTGGTTTTAACATCACAGTGGTAGAAATATAATTAAAAGTCTTAATTTTCCTTGTGAAATCATTCTAGTGTAGCTGCTGAGATGGGAGGAAAAACCCTTACCTTGATTCTAATGTTTTGTTAGAGAAGAGAATATTATGTATGTAAATGCCTTTTCATAGGTATAATTTCTAAGAGTTTAAGATTACTGAGAAGAAATTTAAGTTTATTTTAAAGACTGTTTAGATTAAAATCAAGGCATCCAAAACAGGAGAAGACACAAAAAAACCCCTCTGCAGTAGTACTCTCCCCTGGACTCAAGAATCTCTCTTCTTCATATAGAATATAATGATTTCTTTTCTTGCTGTTTGCAGGTGCTCCTGACCCAACAGCAGGTGCTAGCATAGATGATGAAAATTGCTGGCATTTGGATGAGGAACAAGTCCAAGAACAGGTTAAACTCTTCCTTTCCCAGGGTGGATACCATGGATCAGGGAAGCAGCTCAATTTGCTTTTTGCGAAGGTGTGTTGAGTACTCTGAACCTTTTTTCTTTCCCCTGTTCTCCAAGCCAGTCTGTACTTGCAACTTACTCAGAGTTCTAGATTCTGCTGTTCTAAAATAACACAAAGCCTTGGGAATACAATGGCAACTTGACAATGAGTTGTGCAGCAGTGGACTACGATCTGATGTTTCTTGATCGTTGTAAGGATATGAAGTAACACTTCAAGCTTCTACAGCTTTGCTGTTCTCCTCTTCCTTCCTACCCCCAAAATGGTGGAAAACCGTACAGCAGTTTGTATAATACACCTGTGGATTGCTTGTGGAAAAATTCTCTGAAGAATTGCAATTGGATACTGAGCCCAAAATTTTGTTAAAAATTGGGAAGGCAGACTGTTTTTTCTACTTAAAAATTTCCCATCATGCATATAAATTGCATTTCTAACTTAGCAAAAGGGGAATATTTAACACTGCAGCATATTGTCTGTACTGCAATTTCTTTGCTTCTTTCAAGTTTGTATTAAAAGACTCGTTTCCTAGGTGCGAGAGATGCTAAAAATGAGAGATTCAAATGGAGCTCGCATGTTGACGTTGATAACAGAACAGTTCATGGCTGACCCCCGTCTGTCGCTTTGGAGACAACAAGGAACTACAATGACTGACAAGTATAGGCAGCTCTGGGATGAACTGGGTAAATTCACAGACTCATTTAGGTGTTCATATGTATAATAAAGAACAATTACATATTTGGAGTTGAGAAAAACTTCTATTGTGGTTTTAGGCTAAGCAGATTAGAGTTTTCTGCAGTTTTCTTTTATTCAGTTAAGTTTGGGTAAAATCAAATGTCTGACCTACAGCATGAGATTGCATTTGAAGGAGTGAGAACGTGGTGTAAAAAAAGTACAATTCCAACAATTTTTAAGTACTAGAGGATGTGGAAAGAATAAAACAAATAAAACAGCTGAGGTGTACATAAGCCTCTAGTGCTAAGCTGGAAAGGTTGAGGAAGAAACTGATTTACAATTACAGAAGTCAATTACTGAGCAAGAAAGGAGACAAGATACAGAATACTAACAATTAACATTGCTTTACAGAAGACGTTACCTGATACATGACTTCATTGGTCAATTAAAAGAATGACACAGGCTGAAATGGGAAAGGTATATTTGAACTGATGAAATCAGAGGACACTTTCCTGTAAAGTGCTGAGGAACTCACTACAACAGTTTTGAACAACTATTTCAGAAATTTTCAAATTCTATAAAAATTTCATTACAGGATTGTAAAATGGTTTGGGTTGGAAAGGACTTTAGAGACCGCCTAGTTCCAACTTCCCTGCCATGGACAGGTACAATTTTCACAAGACCAGTTTGCTCAGAGCTTCATCCAACCTGGCTTTGAAACACTTCAAGGGATGGGGCATCCACAACTGCTCTGGGCACACGGTTCCAGTGTCTCACCACCCACACATTTCCTAATACTGAATCTAAACTTTCCAGCTTTCACTGTAAAGCCATTCCCCTTTGTATGATCACTACATGCCTTGTAAAAAGGCCCTCTTCAGCCTTCTTGTGGGTCCCCTTTAGGTACTGCAGGGTGCTCTAAGCTCTCCCCAGAGCCTTCCCCAGGCTGAGTAAACCTGAGCTCTCAGCCTTTCCTTGTATGGCCAGTGCTCTGTCCCTCTGGTCGTCTCTCCTTCTCTGGACCTCCTCCAGCAGGACCCTGTCTGTCCTGTGCTGTGACCCCAGAGCTGATGCAGCCCTGCAGGTGGAGTCTCAGCAGAGCAGAGCAGAGGGGCAGAATCCCCTCCTGCCAACACTGCTTTGCATGCAGCCCAGAACACGTTTGGCTCCCTGAGCCCTGAGTGCCAATTGGCTGGGTCATGTCCACCCTCTTACCCACTAGCAACACCAAGTACTTTGCTGCAGGGCTGCTCTAAATCCCTCCCAGCCTCAGCCTATATTGATACAGGGTGTTATCTGGAGGAAAAATCAATACAACTTGAATGTGAATGTCGACAGTATTTCAAGATGGCAGAGTGAGAGGAAAGATAGAAAGTAACCACAAGCATTGCTTTCCTAGATATAAAGTACTGTAACAAACTACTAACTAGTAGATATGCAAGTGTGGGGGAGATTAAAGATAACCTGAATTATTTTAAATAGAGTGGTAAATCTAATTCATTCCTCTGAAAGGTAATTCATGGAGTGCATGAGTGAACGTATTAACATGTCTGTCTTAGCATTCCAAACCTTACTACAGGTGTCTTGGAGGCTTTCCTAAAGCAAGCTGAAGACAGACATGGCCTAAATGGAACTGTGTTGTGTTTCATGGAACTTGGAGTAGAAACCTGTGTTTTCATTCTGGAAAGCCTTTTCAAGTCTAGGCTTAAAGAAGTCTGTTTTGATGTATTCTGATCAATATGGCTGTGCCTGACTTAAATGGCAGAAAACATAAAACCATGTAATAACAAACAAGCAAAAGTTTACAGATGATGTCCTATGAGACATTATGTAAGTAGTGCACTTAATGTAAAGGTCCAAAGTCAAGCTAAATGAAATCAAGTCCAAGTAAGAGTAATATGCTTAATTTAGAAAAGTCTCAAATGCAAAACTTAACTTTTGCACTCGTAGAGGTCAAAAATGGTCATGATTGAATCACATACCAACTGGTGGGATAAGATTGGATATAACCTGTATAGTAAAAATTATGTTCACTCTAGTTGAAGTACTAGGCTAGTAAACTGCTAACTATCTATACTTCTGTGATCAAAATCCTTGATATCGTAGAAGGCAAAGCTCTGTTGGAGTCTAGAAACAAATACAAATTTAACCACCATTTTTACGATCCCTTGTTCTTGACAAATAATAAGTTTTTGCCAAGCAAGGCACATTCCTAGCTGGACCTGTATGGAACAAAATTGTATCCCGTAATACTGAAACCTGGAGGGTCTCATGCTTCATTGCTTCTGTGTGTTGAGGTGGTAGATGGTGGGAGAGGCAAAAATGTGTTTTCCATCTTTCACCTGTAGCAGTCTTGCCATATGCTGTCAATAAACAAAAAAGTTTTTTTAAAATTTTTGAAGTGCCTCCTCTTGTTTCATCAGTCTTCTTTAATATAATTTTCTTGATGTCTGTCTGAACGTAGAGGAGGTGGAATCTGTCTGCAGCATCAAATAACAAATTCTTTTGGATTAATTGAATTTAGTTTACCTCTAATCATATGTCTCTTCTAAAAAGCAGCCTTACCACTACCTGTGCTGCTGTATTTGCAGTCTGAGGCAGATTGTTTCAGTTCTGGACTGCTCTGACACCTTTTAAGAGAATCAAAAGATGTTGATCTTGTACCATGGTTTCAGTTGCAAATACACTTCAGTCACACCAGATGGGCAGTAGGCAAAGGATAGAACTTAACTTGGTTCTTCCATCTCCAGATAGTGTCTGTGATTCTAAACTATTTTGTCTCCCCACCGATAGGGGATCTTGGTTCCTTCCACTGGTGCATAGCAAGTTGCTTCCAAAATGCTGTTAATTGTGTGAATTGCTTTAGATTAACTTCTTCCTGATATGAAGGCCACAAGCTTCTGCAGTGTTTTTGCTAGGATCTTATTTTGCTTGAGTTTCCCTGTTTTTACATTAAACATTGCTTTTTCCATGTGGAACTTGCATCTCAAACAAAAAAAAAAGTGAATGTATAAAAAGTTCAAATAGATTTAAAGGCAGACCAGAGTTAAAATAGCAGAGTGCTGAGGGAAAATCAGGGTGGCCCCAGCAACATATGGTCTGTTCTAGTAGAAGAGGTAACTCAGACACTGAGTTAAAAGGAGTCATACTATGATGTTACAAAGTAATGTTCTCTTGTTATCTTCTAGAGTGTCAGAGAACCAGAATATTAATGGTGGGTGTGTGACACAGGCCTCTGCATATTTAATGGTTTTTATTACCTGTTCAGAGTAATCTGGGAGAGGGATATATATATATATTTCTTTTAAGAAAATCTTTTAGCTGTACTCTCATGTATGTCACAGGTAGGTAGCCATTTGTTGTAGCTAGGAGAATTTTAGTACATATAAAGTAAATAAATACAGACTTTGCATAATAAAGGCTCTCTTGCTTGTCTTGGTATGCTGTCTGCCAACTGCTGGGCATATGGTCACTTCATCAGTTCCATCTTGGCATAGGCTTTTAAGCATACTTAAGTAACTTCAGCTTTGCTCCTTGACTGGGTCATTTGAACCTTTCGTTAGAATTTAAGTGATGCTTCCTTCCTGGCATTGGGTGTTGGCAAGGGTAGTGGAAGGACACACTGAGCTTTGATCATAGTTCTCGTTCAAGTTTGTGGTAAATTGCTGATTTCAGTAAAAGTCAGTTTGGGTTTGAATGAAGGTGTTGATGTAAAAACAACAACAGTGAAACCTTGCACACCTAAAATAAAAATGAAAAAAACCCTAAAAGTCACTGAAACATCCACTCAAGACCCCCAAATGAAATACTTCAAGTGTAAATATGAATCTGGCAATTTTTTAGTACAAAGTCCTAATTTCTTGAGCAGCTCATGATTCAAAAGCATCATGTTAACAAAAAAAGGCCTTCCACATAACTAGGTAGTTGTTTTTTAAAACCTCTAGATAGGGAGTAAGAATATAATTGCCTAGCAGATTTCCCTGTTCTACATCAAGGAATGGGATAAGCTATATGCTGCTTATATATTAGAACCTAGTAGAAAGGTTGCAGGTCTAAGGCTTGCTCAGATACTTCTCAAACTGGGAGAATCTAGATGCAATTTCAGTGATGCGCTGGTGATTACTTCAAACTCACCACAGTAATACGTGACTTCCACTTTGCAGAGTTTAAAGCAGAGTTGGAATTCTTCATGTTGCTGTTTAAATGGTATCCCAATATATAAATTTCACATACTGATCTTTAGGTGTTTGACTCATGGTGGCCATGGTTGAAGAGTTTAGGATGTCATAATGATTATCTGAAGCCCCTTGGTTTGCCTTTGACAATGGAGTATGGAAATGCACAGTAAATACCTGCTGATACCTGTTGAGCTGAGATCTCTGATTTGAGGGAAAGCTTTCTTGTAGTCCAGGGAAAAAAGGAATGGACTGTCTAGTCTTAGTAGATGGGTAAGTCATTAATATTCATCCTTGAAAAATAAAATAGAAGTTGCTTGTTCTCATCAAAAATGAAAAGATTTTCCTAAAAAAAGGGGGGAAATTGACTTTGTACTTCAACCCAGGTATCATGATGGCTGTGAGGCTCTGCTTTGGAATTAAATGTTGAGCTCTGCCAGACACTGGGGAAGAGACTGTTGGCAAATGAGATCTGCAAGTTAATTGGTGTTTTCTGCAGGCTTCTGGCTGTGAAGTGAAATTGGAAGCCTTTTAGCCACATGGATAATACAGGACCTGAATACAAAAGTCACATGTCACCATCAGGGCCCACTGTGAAACAGTAGTCTTCCCACTTGAGCACTGTGCCATTACAGATGATTTAAATATGGGGATTGCATTTAAACTAAAAGCCCCATTTGTCTCTTACTGCAATTTAACAGTCTTCTTAGCAAAAGCTAAGTGACAAATTAAATGAAAAAAGTGTCCACATTTTTAAACCTGTAATGCAAAACAACTTTTTATTGCTTCTCATGTGCTGTGAATGAATCATTGTACTTGTCAACCCTAAACCAGGCCATAATTAGTCCGGCTACTGTTGTCAGAGTAGAGCTGCTCTTGTGAAAGCTTAATAAAGCTGAAACTCTTAAATTTAATCCCAGATGCTTAATCTGATGAAAGCAATCAAGTAGAAGAATTTAAGACAAGTATCTACTACTTGATGGAGTGATGGAGCCCAACACGTTGTCAACGTGTAGATTACAAAATCAGGTTTTTTCTGTGAACTACCATTTTCAATATCTCCATATCCTATTGCTTATCTTCAGGATGAAGAAACTTTGAATATTTTGCATGTTTCAAACAAATATTTCTAGTAGATTTCCTCAATTTTGATATTTAAGAACTCCTAAAGGGGGAAGAGAGTTGAGTTGTTTTTTTTTTTTATAAAGGATTAGTTTCTTGTGAAATAAGAATATGATGGTGTTGTCCTGGAGAGGAGGTTGTGTCCAAAGAGGTCCTTGGTAAGGCAGGGCAGGGAACCGAATTGGTGAATGTGTTTTGGTTTTGCTTCATGCTGATCCAGCTCTCTCTAGGTCATCTTGTTTTATGATGTTGATGAGAACTTAAGTGGTACTCTGTGTTCAGCTGGGTACTTTCCACATTGATTGCATAATCTCTTTACATCAACCACCTATTGGAATCTAAAGTGTTTAAGTGTAGGAACCTTTTATGGTATTGAAATGAGCCTCATTTATGTGATAAAGCTCTTCCCAGTGACATTCTTTCAATCCTTTATGTTATATACTAAATATATACTAGCATAATAAATGGACTATTTCTGTAAAGGAATTTTTGGATGGGTAACATGGCTTTGTTCTTAGTAGGTTCTTAGTAGGTTTTCACTAGTACTTTGCTCTGTTGTATACCACTTTTTAATGTTGGGTCAGGCTGACAGTCTATTTTGATTTCACATTTACTGGTATTTTGACCATTTTCTAGATTAGAATGATAGCGTTTTTTGTTAAAAGTCAAGTACCATTTTACAAGGTCATGTGATACAGAGAAATAGTACAATATATTTCCTGATGGATCATGCCTAGATCTTTATTAGTAACACTTTGCTTCTCCTCTAAAGCTTAATTCTAAATGTTGAGGTTAGGAAAGGAATCATTATAAACTAGCTAAGAGAGATTTAATTATCATTTTGCCATGAGCAAACTAATGATCAAGTGTGAAATAATGTTGGAAATTTTTTTTAAATTTGGAAACCATTCTGAATGTTTTTCCTTGTAAAAATTTATAGGCATCTCCAGAAAACAGCAAGTTAGATTCTTTCAACCTTAACTGAATGAAGCTATTTTCTATCTGTATTTCTGTCTCAGGCATTCCTTCTCTTTGCAGTTAGAGATGAAATGTGTATGAATGGGACATGTCAGCTGTTCTGAACAGATTATCTGTGCTTGGGCTTAGTGCTTAAGTGGAGGGGGGAAAAGGACAAAAGCAGCTATGGTTGTTGGCAGTGTGCCTCTAGAGAAATTCCTTCCTGGTGCCAGATTTAATGATTACTCCAGAGCTGGCATGAAAAAGAATGGATTAAGTTAAGCATTTATTACAGTTTTGGTGCTCTAGTACCATTTTTCTGGGCCTGCATACTTCATGCAATCCCTTTTTAGGGTCAATCACGTAGTAGAGATATTTACTTACCCCCCTGTATTTTATGTTTTTTATAAAATCGTACAGCAAGACTCTTAAGTTTGAAATTTGACTGCCAAGTTTATATGCATATTGTCTTTATATTGTTGAATATCCTCACTTAAAATTGCATCATGTATTGCCTTAAAGCTAAAGAAAGTACCCATGCCCTGCACTTGTAGAAAATAAAGTTAACTTCAGATTTCTAGGCATATATTAGTCAGTTGAACATAGGGCATTTCTGGCCTTGAAATGAAAGCTGTAGGAAGCCCTGTTTGTGAAGGGAGGTTGGATGCACCCTTTCCCTTGGTCTTTCTTTGTGTGACGTTCTAGGTAGAGTGGTATCTTACATGTATTTGTGTCTTAAACTGTATCATATCCAGTCAGCTGTCTTTGCTTAAGTATTGGTTACATTAATATTGTTGAGTCTCAGCTGTCATAGTCTTATGAAACACATGTACCCTCAGGTCCTGCACTTAAGGTGACACCTGTTTTATCACAGAACAAACTGTTGATTTATGTCAGTGTCTTTAAATGATTTCTGTTGTTGGAGGTGCTAAATTAACAGTAGGTCAGAATGAGCATCACAAGACAGTTCTGCTGTTCTAAGACCTGAGTTATGGATGACAAATTGTTGTCATGGCCCTACAGTGTCTTGGTTGATGCTGTCACCTTCATTTCCTCAGTGAATGAAGCCAGGCTGCTGTTCTTCAAAGATGGATTTTGTCCACCTTCTCTGGGGATCATTTCCTTCTTCCTCCATACTGACATTGCCATAATAGTATTTGAAATGAGGGGGTGTGTGAGGCCAGAGTATGACAGTAAAAATGGTTTTTTTTAGGTAATTTCACTGAATATTCTGAGTTAGAAGGGACCCAGAAAGATCATTGAATCCAGCTCATAAGTGAATGGCTCATATGGGGATCAAACCCACACTCTAACCAGCTGAGCTAATCCTGTGGCATTTATCAGATTTTAGAAATAACGGTCACAGTAATTATCTTTAGTATGCAAGCATAGCTTGAGGGGTGTCACACTAAGACACAAAATAATTCATGAACTCACAGATTAAAAAGAGCAAAAGGAAGTAATTTATTTCTGACCTCGCAATATATAGAATTCCAAAAGTGACTGGACTGGAGGATGAACTTGCTACCTCTCCAACCACATTGGTCAAACCTATCAGTCTATCAATTCTCTGTTCTCACAAAGAAGAATACAAACCAATCATTATTTACATGAACAGTAAGAACTCCAGTAAAAATATGTAAACATCATGTATGTATATGTAAAACTTTTAACATATGTAAACATATGTTAAAACTTTTGTTTTACATATGTTTACATATGTAAAAGTTTTACATATACATACATGATGTTTACATATGTAAAACTTTTAAAAGAACTTTAAAACTTTTGAAATAACAAAGCAACGGAGGAGTTTATTTTTAATGCTATAAAGAAAGTTGCATTTTCATTCTGTTTAGTTGGATGGAAAGAACTTCAGATCTTTGTAAGTACCCACATTGAAGCAGTTGTTGGTTTTATTCCTGTGATGTTGAACTGTTTTACTTACAAATGTCCTAAAAACTGTTGTGTATTGAACTGGTGCACAATTCATTGCAGCCCTAACTGTAGAATCATGTCTGCAAAGATTAAGGACAGAATTTTACTCTAAGCCAAGCTGATAATTAGAGTTATTTTTCCCTAGTGTTTTTTTTTTCATACTTCAGTAACATCAGGCTGCCATTCATTTTTCCAATGCCACTTCTAGTGAATACCAGAGCTAGAGATAAGTGTGATAGATTGATTCATGGAGAGGAATTACTGAGTCTTTACTGACTTCTGAGCTTTACCTGTGGTTCAGCCATCTAGCCTTGTGCTATTTTCATTTTATTTTTCTTGAATTAATACTGGAAAAAAAAATCTCAAAAATTGGAAATGAGAAGTGCAAGAATATCAATCCACTTTGGTGTGTCAAATCAAGACAAAGGAAATCCTTTATAGTTTGTATATTACATAGACTAAAATTTTTATAGGGAAGACAGTTCTAAATCCACAAAAGACAGCTGAAAATTGCAATTGGAGCTGGAGAAATTTAGCTAAAAAACTAGAAATAACCTTAGAATTTTGCATTGTGGTAAGTGGTCAGGAAGCTGTCTAGTCAGGTGCTGTGCTTGATTATTGTATTAGAAGTTGTAATTGAAGTATGATGTTTTTGTAAAAACTCATCAGTCAATTTGGACTGGAAGATGAAAGTGACTTGGGAAACAAAAGTGTAGGAAGGAATTCAAACTAGACAATCAAAACGTATTCCTTTGGTCAGTTAAAGTGCATTATTTATGTTTTGTGAGAATAGTTGTGGCATATGTAATTCCCAGTATGCAAGGGAGTGTTTGCAGTTGCTCTGTGCTTTTGGTGGGTTTTTTTTGTTTTGCTTAGTTTTTTGGGGTTTGTTTTTGTTTTTGTTTTGTGTTTTTTTTTTTTTTTTGTGAAGGAGAGGTACTTTTATCTCTCTGCTTTATTAATAGCTTGTTTTGTTAGACAAGCATCTCCACTTCTGCCTCTTCCTTAAAAATTAACTGTGAGAGGAATTAATTCATCTCAAGGATAAATGTATATAGAAGTAGCTTAATGCATTTATATTTACAGTCACATCAATTTTCTGAAAATTCCTGAAGTCTCTGAAGATAGACTACTGAGAGTGTATAGCTGGATAAAGTTATTGGTAAGATATCTGATATATATTTTGGTCAGGAGCATAGTTTTTTCACCATCTAGCTGTAAATATCGACAATTAGTTAAAATTGTGAAGAGTTATGTTAAGATAAAGGAATATTTTTGTACTGTACATGTTAGTATTAGCAGTGTTTTTGCCTTCAGTTGTTTGATTGTAAACAAATGATTAAATAGTTCTTTAAATATGAGGAAGGTTAATCAGTGAGGTTCATTTGCAGCTTCTTTATACTTTTCTTTAGCTTTGTACACCAATAGCCCCTGTCTTACTACAGTGGTTAGGTTATAGAGTACTACAGATACATACAGGGGTATCTAATGAACATGTGAATTATCCTTAATGTTCTCTTGGGGAGATGGTAGTCCATTGACACACTGTAAACTGCACCTTTCAAGCGAATTCCTGTTCTTTGAAAACCTTTGGTCAAATGGCAGTGTGTCTGCAAAGATACAGGAATTTTTTAAAGCATTCTTTAAAGGTCATAACCCAGAACAACAGGCTCATGTAAAATGTCAGAAGTGTGTGGTTGGGTTTCTTATTCCATTGTGTTAAAAGCTGAAAACATAGAAGGAGAAAGCAGAAGTTTGTAGCTACTTGACACAGAAATCAGACCATGTGGTTACTGATTGCTTAGAATAGAATCTCCAGATATAAATTCCTGTTTATGCCAAATGCACATGTGCCTTTAACCCTTCTAGCAGCAGCAGGCATCAAGAAAGACAAACTTAAGAAATTAGGCATTTTATTTTGTCTGTTTTACATTTCCTGTCTCTGAAATGTATACTTGGAGGTTAGCCTGCAGAAGGACAGTGATTCCCTCGTGCCATCAGTGCTGCAGGTAATCTGTTGTGTTAATCAGCCAGCTAGCGTGAAATGCAAGGGGAGTGATTATGCTATCATACACAATACAATCAGCGTGAAGCACTTGTCAAAACCAATACATCAAAGTTTAATTCAGTAATAGAATGAATTACTGCAAAATGAAATGCTCTGTTCTCCAAGAAACACAACACCCAAAGAAAGCCTTTTTTTTTTCTGAAGGCTAAACATCGAAACCAGAATGCATTAAGGAATTTTTGTGAATAAAATTACAAGTTGTGTGCAACTGAGTGCTGAGAGTAGTTTTTCTTGATGTTCTAATTGAAGAGGGAAACAGTCCTGAAGCACTTTGCCTATCTTTATTGTTCTATAAAAGCAATTGCTTAATTGGAGCAGTCTCCAGTGGGACTTGGGATTATGCTTTGTTCTGGTGGAGATCTCTCCATGCCTGGAGAAGGGTAGTGGCTTTGCCAGTTATTCTGAAGGCACTTGTCCTTCTCATTCAGAAGCAATAAACACCACACAGTACCTTCTTTGAAGTTTTCAAGTGGCTGTCCCACTGAAAGTGAGTATGTTTAAAATATAGATGTAAACCACTTTAAACTCCTTTGCTGACACTTGTACTTCAAAACTTTCAAAGGTTCTGTCTGCCAGTATTGTTTTTCTTCTGGCACTTTCAATGCTGGAAGATCATGCTTTTGTAATAGAATTGATTAGTCTCGAGTGGAGCACAGTGGCAAGTGTGCATCAGGTGCTGAAGCTGTCTTGTCTCTCGGCAGAGGAAACGATCTTGATTACCTGGCTCCTTTTTCTTTGAAATGGTCAAATACTACTCCTGTAGCTTATTTTTTAAGCTGAAGTTGTGCATTAATGGAAAGGGCAAAGAAATGTTACAGCACCTCTTTCTTGAATATTTTAATTTTGAAAATGCACTGTTTGATCTAAAGTTTATGAAATGTATAATTCCAAAGCAAAGGCCAAGTTTTACCAATTGATTACGCAGATGTTGTGAGTGAGGAAATGCTGACCCAAGCTCAGCTGTACAGCAGCCCTGGTGAAGATAGCATGGTGTTTTTAGGAGAAGCAGAGTGTAATCCAACAGATGAGCAGAACTGTATGCTGGGTCCTTGGTAATGATCGGTGTCCTAGGACCCCCCCCAATATTGTTTCCATCACCACCTTCCTGCTTACTGGGGCAAGAGTAAAATATGGGGTTTATGAACAGTAAGTGATGCTCAATCTCTTGGGAGAGTCTATACACATCCCTCGCACTTCCTTTAGCTTCATGGATACGTGTGTACAGAGGACGTGTAGTGATCCTGCTGTTCTGTACTACATCTACTTTTACAGTGACTTAATGCTCTTAATGTTTTTCAGTTTATCTATTTAAATCCTGATCAATGTAAATACATGCTGTCCCATAAATTCAAAGGTATGGATTTATCCAGAGAAACCTAAAAGTACTGATACTGCCTTGTATGTAGAAGAAAGGCCTGCATGTAAATTTTCCTCTTTTTTTTTTTTGGTTTTTTTTTTTTTTTTTTTTTTTTTTTTTTGGTGGTGTGATGAACACTATAGGTGAACGGTAATTATGCGTTTTCAAAAGGAGTTCTTTCTGAACCAAAGGTCTGTTTTGGCAAAGCTGCCTTTTTTCAGGTGAGGAGATCAGTGTTAAATCAAAATAGGCAATTCCTCACTGCAATGTGACAGTTGTAATACCCTTTCCCATGTGAAATTAGTATCAAATTGCAGTTGCAACATGTAATATTTTCCAGATATTTTCTGGGGAAAACTTCCTGTATATTGAATTGTGATTTTTCTAGCACTGTACTGTGAGGAGTTTTGTACTGGAAAAACATGGGTTTGAGTCCAGGAATTTAAAGAAGAACTTCAGTTGTGTTCTAGTACAATGCATTTTTGGGCTGGGGGGAAGATGTGTCAGTCTGCTGAGAACAAGAGTGGAAAAAAATATGGGGAAAAGGAGATAGGAGTGAGAGAGAGATATGTTAGAGAAAAGCCGTCTGTTAACACAATTACTTTCTCTGGGGTTTTGGTGTCTCTTTTTAAAAAATTATTTTTAATGAGAATTTTGTTCATATTGTTGTTTGCATTGATGACATCATTAAGTGTAATCAAACATGTAAACTTAAGAATGGTAGGAATGTATTTTGGAATGTGTTCCAGTTTCTTTGGAGCATGAGCTGTTGCCAAAAGCAGTTTTTAGGCTGAAGTCACTGGAAATTGATTCTGATACCTTTCTTGCGAATTATGAGTACCTGTCCTTCATTTTTCCTGTAGGCCTTTTCTATAATAAAGGGTAAACATGATCAGCAGTTTCTCCAAATGGGAGCCATGAGGTAGAAATAGAAACTCTCTTGTTTGAGACTAGGGTATGTCTTGAGGTTGTGGTTGACATTTAAGGACTAGTTTGAGAGGGCTTCCACTGAGCAGATCAGAGTCAAATGAGAATATCCTCCAGGCTCCTGGCACCTGACACGTGATAAAGTCTGGGCACAAGTGAACATTTTCCTCAGACTTTTCAGCGCGAGAAGCAGACCAGGAATTGGTGAATGGAGAAAGCCAAAATGGAGCACATGTCAGGGGAGGGGGAAGGTGTTTAGGGAGCAGAAGTAGGAAGAGATATGAACAGAGGTAAATGCATGGGGCAGGGACGGAGAGAGGGGAGAAGGAAAAAATTACAGTCAAACAAACCTTACTAAAGCCCAAATTAAGCAAAAATACCTAGAGTGTGGGTCATTTGCCTTATGCATTCTTCTTCCAGATGGTAGGCTTTATAGCTCTCTAGGAGTTCTTTCTGTTCCCTTTTTTTCCTTTGGTGGAGGAGTTTTGTCTCACACTCCTCTTCTTGCAGGGAATCAACAGCCATCAGAGCTGTTTGAGACCTCAGATGTTGCATGCAGCTTTCTCTGAAGTCATAGGGAGCTGGGTGCAGTTGTGGGTTCTATTGAAATTTTTAGTGGATTGTGAGGAGGTTATTGGAAATAGACTCATTCTTTACATGAAAATTGCCTGAGTTTCAGAGACAGTGTCTGCTAACAATGTAATTAACCTTGACATAGTTTCCTACATGAAACTACAGATGTCTGTAAAGAATTTTAGTACTTTGGGTTATCTTGCCCTCTTCTGCTTTTTAGATGTACCACATGGCTAGTGGAGCTTCCTTAGGAGGCTGGTGAATTGTCTTGCCTGTAGTGGTGTTTCTCAGATGTACAGAAAAAGAAAAGGCCACTTATGCTGTAGGGGTACGGTGTAGTACAGTAGTGTGTGTTCTGCCTTGATGGATGTTTGAAATACTTACTGAGTGGGTTTAAGATATTAGAGTTTGCTTTTGCATCAGTCTGACTACACTGGGAATCTAGTTACAAAGTGTTGCAATGGTGGGTTGTTGGGGGTTTTGATTTTGTTGGGTTTTTTGTTTGTTTGTTTGTTTTGGGTTTTTGTTTCTTGGTTGGTTATTCTTTGGTGGTGGTTTTTTGTTGTTGCTGAGTTTTGGTTTGGGTTTTTTTTGTTTTGTTTTGCTTGGGGTTTTTTGTTAGATGCTGAGAGGTACAGTGTAATGCCTTCAAGTGATACTTGATTTTGAAAATAAATAAGCAAGCCTACAACTGTTCTTGAAGGCTTTCCGATGTGCTGCATCTTGTGTTTTGTCTTGCAGATTGCAAGAAATTGAGTCATTCTGTCTTGGGCAGTACTGAATCATTGATGCTTAATAATAAGAACCAGTTGTAGTTTGACTACTTTGGGAGAGCAAGTGGGTCAAAAGAAAATAATATGTTAAAATAAGAAAACAAGTTTTTAAAAGTGGTGTTGGCCTTATTCACCCCCATGGCAAGTTTCAGACACTTCCTGAACCCAGAAAAATTGCTGTACTCTAATCTACTGTGCAGTAATAAACTGCAGTAGTTTAGTGTCTCTCTGGTGGTTTGAAGAGTAACATACTGTGTTTTGTTTTGGTTATCAGATTTTTTTAATATTGCTTCCCCTGACATGTTAGTGTTGAGTAGTCGGAGACTTAAACTTAAGAATCATGTGTTTCCACTGGGTTCTGTGCTGTGGCCTACCTGACTTTAGGAATGAATGTGATGCGGTGCCCTGTGCACTGGTATCAATTTTGCATTTTTAGCTAGCAAAAGAATTGCCGAATGGGAGACATTTATTATCCTAGAAGAACCAGCTGCATTTTTATTCTTTGGGTTTTTTTTCCAGCCTGTCACAGACATTGTATAGTCTACACGTATTCTCATGAACTCTTCTAGTGTATAAGGCACATCCTTAATGAGCAAATAAGCTGTTGCTAAACTGTACTTTCAGATGTCTTTGTGCTTCTGTCATGCTTCTGGTGAAGGGACAGTTGATTTAGAGAAAAATCTTTCCATTTGAAAATTGCTTCTAGATACCCTGATGCATTTATTCCTGCTGTGCTAGATACAGTCTGAGGGAGCAGTTTCCGAAGTGGTGGTATGTTATATGTCAGCACAAATTAGCCTTCCCTTGGAACTGCCTAAACAGAAAATATAAAACAAATTTTCTAGAGTAGCCAAATTACTGAAGTAATTGCCATAAAAATGTCTTATTCCTATCACACTGCACAAAGCTAGTGTGTACTGCTTATCTGAAACCCAGATGTGTTTGGGAATGAGTTACATGAGTACTTCTGATGGGTTCTGAGTGTGAAAGTGTATGTTTACAAGGTGCTTGCCTTACTAGTGTGAGTCTTTTTTTCCTGTAATGTGAAGTTGAAAGATACATAATTCTCATTTATATAAAACAACATTCACTTCTGATACAGGAATTATAAGAAAAACTTGGTTAATGTAACTTCTGTAACTTTATGTGAATTCTTTTTTGCCTTTGGCTGATGTTCCTGCCTGATAAGCCATACACTGGGAACTCTGGATTTCTAATACAAAAGACCTACTAATGCCTTTTAATTGACAAGGCTGGCTTGGTACCATCTTTCAGCTGCTTCAGATTGGCCATGCCAGCCCAAGTGCCTGTATCAGGAACTCAGTTTGTGTGGTGTTAAGCGTAGCTGGGAAGCAAGAAGTGTAGCCTTTCAGTGGAGAAAAAGTATATGCTGTAGAAGTTTGCAATTAGTCATTGGCTGCTGCATTTTTAATAGAAAACATAATTTAGCAATTTTTTTAAAATCAGGTGCTCTGTGGATGTGTATAGTCTTAAATCCCCACTGCAAGTTGGAGCAGAAGTCCAGTTGGCTAAAACAGCTGAAAAAATGGAGCAGTGTGGATGTTTGTCCCTGGGAAGATGGAAACCATGGAAACGAGCTGCCCAATTTAACCAATGCTTTGCCTCAGGGTGCAAATGCTAACCAAGGTGAGCCTAAACGTGTGCACTGACTGCAATATATAATACAACTTATTTCTTACACACTCTAGCCTTGCAGAATTCAGCACTCTTATCTGGGACAAGTTACTTTTTTGTTGAGAACTGACCAGGGAAAATCAGTTGTACTAATGCTGTCTTTGCAGAAGAACAAATAGGTGATTTTTTGTAGGGCTGTAACACTTTCACAGCAATTATTTGTGTTTTATTAGGTCTTCTAACTCTTCACTTGGTGCTTCTAAATATTGTTGCACGAAAATTGGATGTCCTTGTATGTGTAAAAGCTCGTTGTTTTTTGCTTGACTATAGTATTCCTTCTGTTATTGGGGTTTTTATTTTGTTTGCAGTTACAAAGCCTTGATGGCTGTTTAAAGAGGGATCTTTTTAAACTACATGAAACTTGCATGTGAGACACTGAAGCGTCTGTCTGTAGGATGTGCTCTGTATGTGCCGTCTGCAATACTAGGTGTGTGGACCATGCAGCTGCGATGCTGCTGCCTTGGAGGAAGTGTCTTTATATTCAATATCTTGCTTTCTAATCTAAAATGTGATTTTCAAACCTAACAGAAGCTTTGTACAATCTTCATCAAAGATGACTGCTAATAACTAGGCAAAGTGCACAGTGTTTTTGCAGGTAAAACTGCTCATAATCCTCAAACCATCAATAATAATACATTTTTACAGCATACAACTGCAATAAAGTTAAAAGTAAATTTCTTGGTAGGTGTTAGATCTGCACTTAGTTGGGTTTATTGTTGTTTCTTTTTCTTGGAAGATCACCTGTGAAGGAAAAAACTTGATTCATTATTAAATTTCACAGCTAGCCAGGAAGATAAGTTCTTTCAGCACTTATTGAGGCATTTTGCTTCCTCATCATGTTCAGACCAACCTGGACATGCTGTTGATAACTCTAACATGGCTTCTGAGCATTGATAGATGCAGTGCCATGTCGCTAGAGAAATTTTGCCATAAGAAGATGTCCAGTGAGGATTATGTCAGCCCCATGGCTTCAGGACCTCACTTTATTAATAGTATTTATTTATGTTCATGACTAACAAAGTTAACAAGTGCTTAAAGTTAGTGTCACTTCTGAGAAAGAAGAACTACAAATTTTTTAAGCAATTTATCTCTCCTTTATTCTGACAATTGTGGATCTGAGGAGAGACACTGGGGATGCTTGAATGCATCTTTATGTTTTTGAAACATAATATGAAACAAATACTTTCTAGTTTGTACTTGCTGTTGAAAGTCCTTCATCTCTAGGAATTCTCTGTGCACAGTCCTGTCTAGCATCAGCTGTGCTGCTCTCTGAATGCAGGATGAATGGCACACACGTCATCTGGGCTCTTGGATAGTAATAGGATGCGAAATGTCATCTGTGAGATGCTTGATGGAGAGAGGGCAAGGCAGACTGCCATTGGCTGGGGGTTGTGAATAGGCAGAAGATAGGAATACTGTGAATGACTGATTCATGTATGAATGAGTAAAAGCTGATGCAGCTTTCTAAACCTGTGAAAATGACAGATTCATCGAACAGGCCACATCGGACAGTGTTTACTCGAGCCATTGAGGCATGCGATCTGCACTGGCAGGACAGCCACTTACAGCACATTATCAGCAGTGACCTATACACCAACTACTGTTACCATGACGACACTGAAAACTTGCTCTTTGACTCTCAGGGGTGGCCCCTCTGGCATGGTAAGTGGCTAAACCGCAAAGATGTTTCTGTGGCTTGGTGCTTTGTTCATTTTCTATGGCATTATTTTGAGGGGGGAGGTAGTGGGGAGATGGGTGAAAAGCCTGGCAAAAAGAACAGAGGTTCCCTTGAAATGTTGGCTCAGAAGTAGTCCTTTAAGTATCTCTTGCATAGTTTTAAAAACAAAACAAAACAGAAAAAATTGAAACAAAAAAGCCCTTTTGAGTAACCTAGCAAAACAGGCCATTGCATTTATGGAGGCGTTGCTATTCTTCAATTACTTTTTCTGTTTTAGAACATGTTCCTACTGCCTGCGCAAGGGTGGATGCATTACGATCTCATGGATACCCACGAGAAGCACTGAGGCTAGCAATAGCTATTGTTAATACACTAAGGAGGCAGCAGCAGAAACAGCTGGAAATGTTTCGGACTCAGAAGAAAGGTAAATGTGGGAAGAGGAGGGCAAAGGGCATGCAAGTTGACAGTAACACCAGGAAGTTTGCATGAGGAAACTGGTTTTGAAACTAAAATGAAAGGGATGGCTTTTAACTCTTCAGTCTGGGTAGTGGTCATGTCACATTTTGGATGTTGGAGGTTTTCTGAAAACTGTGTTGTGAGCTGTGCAGGGTTCTTACAGGCCTTCTCCAATATATATGGCATGATAGGGTCTTTATTCCAGTCAGAGGTTTTGGTTGCACAATGAAAATAGTCACCCTGTTTACAGGGTGACTTTGCATTTGGCATGTCTGGTGTTTAATTTTTCTTTCTCTGATCTATAATTTTGCTGAACTTTATATTCTGAAGTGTAAGTCTAGAGGGTACAATGAGGCAAAGTCTGAACTACAAAAATCATCAAATTTGGCAGTGTGTTACAAGGGAATCTCTTACAACGCTTAAAATTTTAAAGTTCTCTATAGAGAGGGGATTGAGTTTTTGTGTGGGTTTTTTTTCATTGTTTTATTGACTGTTTTTTTTGTTTTGTTTTGTTTGGGTTTTTTAATGCAGTTTTTATAAAATATTTGTGGTATTTTACTGAGCACTACTATTGTTTTTTTTTGAAGGGGTGTTCTCCTTCAGATACATTTTCTTTGGCACATCCTTGCAACCCAGAATGATTCTGCTTTGTACCTTTGTAATTTGAAGAGGCAGTGGAAGAAGGGGGTAGCTTTGTGGTAGAAGAGTATATATGGAAAAACTGGAATTACTTTCTCATCTGCTACACTAGTCTTTTCATTCAAGTTTTATATTAGCTCTTCTCTGTTACTCTAAACTGTGACTATCCTCATGCATTGTAGTCAAAACTACCAGTGTGAAATCCTGTGTAAGTTTTTCAAGTGTGTGTTCAGATGTTTTCCCAGAAATGAGCATTTAGAAGATACACACCTAGCTGAAAAAAAATTTAGCTGCAGTTCCTATGTACCTCTGTATCTTTTTCACAAAGAAAAATGGAGTAAGATTTTCTAAATGGTTTTTTTGTTAAGAAGGGAGGTGCCTGTGACAGTGTGTGTGTGTTTGTACCATTGGCAGGTGTGAGGAATCTGTTGCAAGTGTGCTGGTTGTAATAGTGCTCTTTTTCATTACCAGTTGCTAGAGCAGCATGTAGAGCATTGAGCAATTCTGTTAAATTCCTTTCCTTGTGAGCAAGTTCTGTAGCTATCACCTAATATTCTATTATCGTTTTTAAAAAGTGCATGAAATGTGATAATGTGATCCATCCTGCCCTGAAACAAAGTAGTTTGTTGTTTCTGTGTTGTCACTCACTGCTTTTTTTATTTTTTAATTTCATGGGGAATATTTAAAACACTCTTTTAATACCATAAAGTGTGCTGGTCTCTATAACCAGAGGCAAACTGCAGCTACAGCCCAGCTCTAGGCTTTTTGTTCAGCAAACACCCCATGCTTCTGCTTAGCTTTTATTCATGTGGCTGATCTGATCCATGGAGCCCCTTGTGTGATTTTAAGTTAAATGTCTCTGACAAGACTATTGAAGCCTTTGGTTGGCATGACACAAGAGAAGATCACAAGTAGGCACAACAGAATAAACAGAACAAAGTGAATCAGTAAGAAGTCACCCTGATGTATTTACTATTTGTTAGGTAAAGGGATAATTTACTTGGGTTTTTTCATATTACATACCAGTGGATTCTTTAAAAAAAACTCTACCATCCTGACAGTGTGTCTGTGTTTCATTTTGTAGCCCCACACATTTAAATAGGAGAAAGCAGGACTTAAAAGTTTAATGCATATGGTTACTCAGATATATGATGCTTTGTGAACAAGAGAGAGTGAAGGGAGGTACAAGTTACTGTGTGACAGGCAGAGAAGCAGAGCAGCTATAATGGCTTGTATACAGTTTTTAGAGGGTAGTCAATAATGCTCTCAAATGATCTCTCATTATTTACTTGTGTTTGTATGTCTGGGAGGAAAAAAGCTGAGAGTGTCAAGGGGAGTTGTTGCCATAGGACATGGATTTGGGGAATAGCAAATACCTGTTACCACAATCACACTTCCTCCAATTCATTGCTCTTAACATTTTTGCTTTGTTCTAACCAAGTAATGGATAAGGGCTACAGAAAAATATTGATGAAGATATTTCTGGACTAAAATTACCAAATCTTAAAATTACCAAAAATACACTTGATCCTATAAAAGATAATTTTTTTCTTGTATACCTCATTTAAACAGATGTTGGGGTTTTTTTTAAGTAACTGTCATCCTGAGTTAAGTGCAGACAAAGAAAAAGAGAGGTTCTATATGAGCTCATAATTTATGAAATTGGAACATATTTTAGAATATGCTAATTTATTTCAGTTCCGTCAGATTAACTTAAAAATGTAAAAAGGGTACTGTGTCTTTTTGAATGAGCAAATTGTTGTAAATATTTTAACAAAAAAGTTCTTGTTGTAATTCTTCAAGCAGACATTTTCAGAAGAGTTCTAGTAATATCAAGGAAGAGATTTCAGAAGACATTGCCATTGAAATTTTTGATGCATAATAAACTTTGCTAGTGCCCAAAAAGTCTGGCTTCCATTCTTTCTCTTTTCTTATTCCCCATTTACATATTCACCAAGGGCAGTGAATTCACCCTGAAAGATATTATTTTCTCTTTCTATGCAGAAACTACTGGAAATGCTTTGAATTCTGCAGAAAGGGCATTTTAAGCAGTTTAACTTGTGTAATTGTTTTGATGGGCTTACAAGAGCTTTCTTTCCCTCTTTCCCTCCTCTGTGTGTGTTTCTTGCCACAGAACTTCTCCACAGGGGAGTAACCTCAGTAACAAATCTTGAAGGCTGGGTGGGACACCCTTTGGACCCCATTGGCACCCTTTTTGGTAGCCTGATGGAAGCCTGCAGGGTGGACGATGACAGCTTCCATGGATTCTCCGATTTCACGGGTAAGACCAAGAAAATGCAGCAGTCTGGTACATGTCTTCATTTACTGGAGGTATTTTTCTGTCTTCCCTTTTTTTATCAGTTTCAAAGTCACTATTTATATAGCATAAGAACTTACATTTGCATGCCTTAGGAAAGCACAAGGGGGAAAAAACGTATAAACTAAGAAAGCATTAAAAGTTACCAGTTAAGTCATTCTTGAAAATTCCATATTTCATGTTTGAAATAAAACATAATATGACTTTATAGCAGCAGTCTTCTCCACATACATTGCACTGTCCTCATTCTGAGAAATTGCAGGAAATCACAGGATCACAGAGTTGTTAAGTTTGGAAGGCACCTCTGGGGATCATCTGGTCCACTTAGTCTGCTTGTAGCAGAGTCACCTAGAGCAGCACATTGCTCTGGTCTGTGTCCATTTGGGTTTTGAACAACTTCAAGTATGAAGACTATACAACCTTCCAGGGCAACCTCCTGCTGTGTTCAACCACCCTCATAGTTAAAACGTGTTTTCTTATGCTCAGATGGAATTTCCTGTATTTCAGTTTGTGCCCATTGCCTCTTGTCCTGTCACAGGATACCACTGAGAAGAGTCTGGCACTGTCTTCTTTACATTCTCCCATCAGATATTTATACATTTTGGTAAGATCCTCCTGAGCCTTCTCTTTTCCAGGCTAAATAATCCCACCTCTCTCACTCTTATTATATGAGTGACTCTGCAGTCCGTTAATCACCTTTGTGTTCCCACACTGGATGTCCTACAGCATGCCCATATGCTGGGGAGCCCACAGCTGGACACAGCACTCCAGATGTGGGCTCACTAATGCTGAGCAGATGGGCAAGATCACCTACCTCAGCCTGCTGGGAACACTCCTAAAGACAGCCCTGGATGTTATTGGATTGCTTAGCTACAGTGTTCATAATACTCCAAAACAATGACAAAACTTTTGAAATTAGAAACATACATAGTCTGTAAGTGGTAGGAGTTGGAAAATAGTGTTGCTATATCAATACATTATTTAGGATAGGGATAGGATATGTACAGCCATTTCAATTTCAGTATTTGCTCCCATGGATTTTAATTGATTAATTCCTTAGTCTCTTTCTACCTTTGGGGTAACTTCTTAACACAACTAGTGTGGACAGAAACTGGATTCATTACTTTACCTGAAGCTTTTTTATATACACATCCATAATCTTCTTGGGACTTTGCCTCAAAAATCCTTTTATGCAATTAGATTTTCTTCAATTAATCTCTACTGTCTTACCCACCAGTTCTGGAAAATCTTTCAATTAAAAAATTTGGAAATCAGATTCTCTGCTGTTACTGAAAAACCAAAACAACCCCATGAAATAAAAATATTGTGTGCTGAAAAGTAACTTCCTTTTGTACACACACATGCAGTCTTCCAAGTACATTCAGCCTTTCCATTTTTGCAGTTGCCCATCTCCTTATATCTGACAACTACAACTTTTTGTTCCCAAATTAGACTGTAAAATGCTACAAGCTGAAATAGCATTTTGTCATATATTGCGTCTGTGAAGTGCCAAATGAATTGATAGCAGTCTTTAAAAAAGTTTATGGCTTGGCCTGTGTGGGATTTCCTTGTAATTTTTACAAAAAATAGGACTTCTAATGTTTACAATATGCATTTTTATCATAAGCACAAGTGTAACAAATTAAAAGCTTGAAAAGAGTACTAGCAAACAGAGCATTTATTAAAGGTGAGGAGTTCCCGGTCCTGGTGTATTTGCACAATTCTAATAACTTCAACCGACATCTACATAGGTGTAAAAGCACTCTTCCCTTCCTCTTGCATATCAGGGCTTTAAGGAAATACAGAAATGGGTAGGGAAAGAAATTGGAATGTATCTTGCAGTTTTAGCCTCATTAGCACAAAGCTGGAGGAGCTGCCTTTTTAAAATTTTGTGGTTTAAAAATGGAAACCTTTATTTTTACTTGAGTTGTTTATTTAAAACAAAATTATTTTTGTGTATTTCTGCTATATGGAATCAGATTACATATTTCAGATTGGAGTGTTGTATTTTGAGACTAGCTAATAATTTAAATAATTCTGAAATAGTAATACTAGAGGTGGAAGCTTTTGTATATGTGGCATTGAAGGCAGATTATGGGTTAAAGTGGTTTGCTGATGTGTTTTCCTTTCTGTGTCACCCCTTACAGAGAATCTGGGGCAATGCAAATCTCTGGAGTACCAGCACCTGCCAGCACACAAATTCCTAGAAGAAGGGGAATCTTACTTAACTCTGGCTGTGGAAGTAGCATTGATAGGGCTGGGACAGCAGCGAATAATGCCAGATGGCTTGTATGCACAAGAGAAGGTTTGTCGAAATGAGGAGCAGCTCATTTCTAAGCTACAAGAAATTGAATTGGATGATACTCTGGTGAAGATTTTTCGAAAACAAGCAGTCTTCCTATTAGAAGGTAGCTGAATATAAATGCTAACTGCTTCTCTAAATTGTCTCCACTGACACAAGTACACAGAACTAGTGTTCCTGTAGAAACTGCCTTACATTCTTCATGGTTTTTTTGCTTAGAATTCCATGAAAGTTTTTATCAAATCTCGTACGAAAATTGCCATACTTCAGATACCATGTGACTGCAGATAAGGTATATACTGACCTTTTATTTTAATTTTGAATACACTTTGTTCTTTACATTTGTTGCATGTCACAATCTCAAAAACCTGATTATACACTCTGGGCTAACTATTATATAATACAGACATCAGTTACCAACAGTTTCCAGATACCAAAATTCTAAGTATTCCTTGTATTCTGTTGAAGGAACTATACTGGCAGCTTTATAAATATATGAAGATTTTGACCACTGTGCCAAAGTGAAGAGCTCAGAAAATTCACATATAATTGCTGAGACAAAAATGCAACATTTTATTTGTGAAAATATAGATGATTACTTGCCCTTGAAGTTTTATGTCATAGATGGAAATTAAAGTATTTGGCCAAGTATTGTGGCTTCAGGTCTGGTCTTGTGCCTAAGTTATGAACATGACACACAATTTGTGTTTTGGAATTAGGCAGTGTTGAAATAACTTCTGTATATGAACATGCATACTTTTGCCTTAACTTTGAAAAAGGCTTGACATGTAGCACATAAGCATCATATTTAGAGAGTGATGTCATGGGTTCCAAGGTTGTCTTTCTGGTTTTTTTCTTTTTGAATGGAAGCTGGGGAAAAAATTAGCCAAAGGCATAATCCAGATTTTTGAAAGCTGGGTGGGACACCCAGGTTTCGAGTGCATGCACATGGCTTGAAGGCGTGTGTGGTACTGCCCTAGGTAAGTTGAGAGATGGTTGCATGACAGTCAGGTTTTACTCTATTTTTGTGACACATTAGTCTTTAAAAAAACTTTGTCTTTTATGGAAGAGGTACAGTATGTTGCTTAAGGTTCCCAGCTTTAAGTCACTGTTTTTGCCTAGATTTGAAACTGCAAAGAAGCTGCAACACAGGGAAAGTTTCCATCATGGTGTGTCTGTACAGCTGCTTTATGGCCTTTTAACAAGAAAAACTACTGTCTTGATCTAGCTATTAGTATACAGGATTCCTCTGCAGTATAAAATCAGTTTGCCACATCTGTTTACTGGTAAGGATGCTTTATGAGGAAAAGGCAGGATTTTTCTGACATACTCTCCAATAATTCAGTTTACTACTATGATCACTGAATATTTTCTTAGAGTAGTAAAGAATTGATCATAGCAGGAACTCTGCAAATAGAGCTGCTTAAAAAATTGCTGTTTTGAGCAATGTGCAGCAGTTGTTTTGCATTAGTATGTGATGAGAAAGCTGGCTTTCCTGCAGTAGTTGCAGTTTACTCCATGTTTGCAGAAACTGTTAGTTTACATGGAGGGAAAGGTGCTGATTATACCAACTGTGAGTTTTTAGTTGAAATTCGGTAGATACAATAAAGAAGACTTAATCCAATATTAAGCTAATTTCTCTGCTATTAATGCAGATTAATGCATGCTGTGTGTACCTGCCATTTGAGTATGTGGGAAAGTAGAACATAAAACTGTTTTGCAATAACTGTTATGATTTTTTGCTTGACTACTAAGTTAATGGCAAAATATATTTTCATATAAATGCTTTGTCATGTGTTCATGGTGTCCTGACTGAGTTTGACTGGACCACCAACTGACAAATTTACATGAAATGACTTCTTTTATTCAAGCAATGCCAGGTAGACTTGAATGGCTTTCAGCTTCATTTCAAATGGTTATGAGATACACTGTCACCTGTTAAATCTTTGACATTTCCTTTGCAATCAGCCCTGGTCTTTAGAAATGTCCACCTATGGAGCTCAGAATTTTTTCATGCCTAGTGATTTCTATCCTTGCATGTTTTGCTACGGTAGCAGTCAAAAGCATTGCTGAAACAGAAGTACATTCACACAGCTATCCATCCATCCATCCAAGTGTGATTGGTTGGAGTCTTAGTAGAAGTAGTAGTAGTAGTAGCTTCTGGGACTGCTGAGTGCTATCTGTGCGATTGTCCACTAATATTTAATACAAGGTTCTTATTCTGTATCTTGCATATTCTGTATCAGCATTTAATGCCTGAACCTCTTGTCACTGAATTCAAAAAATGTTTGACATAGTTTTCCTATTAACAGGAATAATAGTCTTAAGTGTGCAGGAAAAAATGTAGAAATAAGGTTTATATGCACTGTGAACCTTTGAAACTCAGCAAGTAAATAGTTACATTTAACTTTGTTGTTGTCTGACATGATTCTGCTGTTATCAATTTGAAATCTACACCTTACTGAAAGAGAAAAATTCATTTCCTCAATAATAGGGATAGTTTTCACATAAATAAAATAGAATTTCTAAAATCATGTGGGTATATTGGACTAATAGCCAGCTTTGGTGCATGATCTGACCCCGTGTTCATCATCATAGAATTGCTCAGGTTGGAAAAGACTAATAGTATGATTGAGTCCAGCCATTCAGCCAGCCATCACTATCTTCACCACTAATCCATGTTCCTCAGTGACAAATCCACACTTAATTTGAACACTTTCAATGATAGTGATTCTACCACTGCCCTGGGCAGCCTATTCCAATGCCTGACTGTCCTTTCAGTTAAGAAGTTTTTCCTGATATCCAGTCTAAACCTTGCCTGGCACAACCTGAAGCCATTTCCTTTCATCCTGTCTCTGGTTGTCTAGGGCTTTTCAGGCAGGAGTAGAGAATCATAAGGTCTGCCCTGAGCATTCTTTTCTCTAGGATAAACACCCCCAGATCCCTCATCTACTTCTCAGGACTTGTGCTCCAGAGCCTACCCCAGCTCCACTGCCCTTTTCTGGACTCACTCCAGCACCTCAATGTCTTTCTTGGAGTGATGTACCAGAGCTGGACACAGCACTCGAGGTGTGGCCTCACCAGTGCCCAGTCCAGGGGGACAATCCCTGCCCTGGTCCTGCTGCCACACCATTGCTGATCCAGGCCAGGATGCCATTGGCCTTCTTTGCCACCCTGACTCATGTCACCAGCACCCTGAGGTCCTTTTCCACTGAGCAGCTTTCCAGTTACTCTGTTCCCAGCCTGTAGAGCTACCTGGGGTTGTCGTGACCCAAGGGTAGGACCTGGACTTGAGTGATGATTGCACTCAGACCAAAGGGTTATTTAAATGCCAGTATCAGGTGAGACATTTGAGGGATCAGGTGCTGCTGTGGTGATTGGTCATGTAATTTCAATTAAAGATGCACAGTTTTCTATGGTTATCATTTTTTTTCCTGGTGAATTTGTGATGAAGCAGTGGCACACTGACAGGATGCATGGGTATTGATGTGCATAATATAACTCTCTAGAGGCAGAGCTGGGTTTATGACTTTCTACTTTTGCATACCAGGCTTGCTGAATGAGTCCCATGAAGTACTGCAATCATCCTGTCATTCGTATAAGCACTGGCAGTGTGCTTAGTATTATACAATTTGCAGGCTGTCTTGTTTTCCTAAATAATACATGGTATTTAATATAACTGTAATACATTGTGTATATATGATGTGTTATCTCTTTCACTGAAAGTAGCAATGTAACTTCACCTGTTGTAAAGTGAAGCAGGAGTCTTTGAATACCACTTCTAGCTAAAGGTGTACCTAATGCTTTTAAAGGTTCAGAAGTTGAGGTATAGCAGTTTGTAAAGACTGACATTCTGTTTCTCTTTCCTGCAGGTGGACCATATAGTGGCTTAGGTGAAGTCATCCATCGAGAGAGTGTTCCAATGCACACATTTGCCAAGTATCTCTTCACCTCTCTCCTACCTCATGATGCTGAATTGGCATACAAAACTGCACTGAGAGCCATGCGGTACGTATTCATGAGTAGCCTAAAAAGAGCACGAGTAGCAGATATGGAAAGGAAGGAAAGGTTTGCTAATCGAGACCTACTTGCTTTTTCTAAAATATGTATTATTCCATTCAAGGAGTTACTGTTTTGGTTCTGTCATCTATAAAAGTAAATGGTATTTTTAGTAACTATATTATAATAATTGATAAGTGTCCAATTAATGTTTGTTTAGACTTGTAAAACAGGATTTTCTGTTTCAGATAATTCTAGAATCCCACATGTGGGGCACAAGATTTGGGTTATAAAGCCACTTTAGCATATGGATTCTCCCACCCATGTGGTTGTGTGTGCATGATGGTATTGGTAATGAAATAAGGAGACGTATTTTACCATAAGTCTCAGGATTGTTTGCTGCTTAGTCTGCTCAGCTGGACAGTTTGTTACACTCATCTTCTTTATAAATTGACTCTCAACAATGGAGTGGGTGTGGTCAGAGCCTGTGCATTTTTTGGTGCTTCATAACATCTTAGCCTCTTCTGTGCGAATGTTTGAATCTAAATGGACTACATCCAATGACTGAAAAATGTCTGGTTTGCATCCTATTTGTCTTCAGTAATCAAGAAAAAGATGTTTCTCAGGCAGTGTTCAGTGTGTGCTATCTCAGGACAGGTCAGATTGGTAGTGATATCTAAGAAAATACTTCTGAATGAATTTTCAAGGACCTAAATGATCAGTGATAGTGATCATTCTATGTGGGCAATAGTGAAACTGTTGTCCACATAGAATGCAGGGAAGAAAGTGGTCTCATCTGAATTGTCTGCTCACTGTCAAGAACCTAGTAGTTGATGATTAGCAAAGAATAGCCACAGCTGAATATTAAGAGCAGTCAAGTCTTAGATTATAAAAAAGAAAAAATGTTGAGTTTTCCTGGTCATTATCACCAAGCATGATTACACAGTGATTGAAGGATGCCCATGCCACATAAAGAATATTTAGCTTCATCAAACAGGTTGTGTCTGTATGGTTTGGAGGTACTCTCTCCAAAAAGCTAACTAGAGTGAAAACTGTGTTTGAAGGACTAAATGGGAGGCCCCGCATAAGACCAAAATATCTGTCAGTTTAAGCCAAAGGTCTGCTTAGCCCGTTGGGTATTTTTCTGCCTCCAGGAGAGTCTAGTAATGGATGTTATGGGAAGAGTCTAAAAATGTGAAAAGTGACCATGCATACTTGCTGGTTACAATTAGCATTTTAGCAAATAGACTGAGAAGATAAAAGTACATTACTGATGAACTATTGAGAACATTCAAATGTGTGATCAGAAAGCTGGGGCCACTTAAGTTTGCTAATCTTTTATCTCAAGGTAAGTGCATGAATTACTGATTATATCAGAACAGGAAGATAGTCAAAAATTTGGTACGTGGGGGTTTTTTGCTTGGTTTTGTTTTGTTGTTTCTTTGGTTGAGTTGGTTGTGTTTGGTTTGGTTTTGGTTTTTTTTAAAGAAAAAAGTTATTTCTTTTATAAAACATACTTGTTTTATATTTGCTTTCAGTTACTACCTTAAAGTATTTCTCAAGAGGTACGATTTCTCTAAGAGTTTGTATGGATTTTTTTCTCCTTAAACTAAGCTATTGAAATGATCCTCCAAGGCTGGAGTAGTCATCCATCAGCAGCTTTCCTGTCTGCCTCAGTGAACATGGAGTTAATATGCAGTTTCATTTGAACAAGGATTTGCCCAGAAACCAGTCAAAACTGAAAACTTTTTTGGAAGTTTCCTTTCTCAACTAGAAAAATAAACAAGACACTGGAAGATCCAAATGATGAAATCTCCAGTTAGTCTTGGGTAGCTCCAGCCCTCATTTGTTATAAAGCTGTCATCTCAACCAAAGAAATTACTTCTTAAATAGACCAGTATAAGAAAGAATTGTCTTTTTGTTTCCATCTGGTAAAATCACAGGAGACATCAGTGTAGTCAGCGCTGTTTTCCCTCCATAGCCATTTTTTTTGTCACTTTATAAGACAGATGAAGATTCAGCCTTAGATAATAATCTTTCTTTTTGTAGTTTGATATTTGGCACTCTTCAGAAATGTGGACTGCTGTCTTCAAGGGTAGTGATGGCAGATTTAGATGTTCTCTATTCTGTCTGTCTGCATTCTTCTGCACTTCTTAAATTCTCCTGAAGAAGGATGATTATTTTTTCCATTCACACCAGAATGTTACTTCAGTTGATAAAGGACTCCCAATACAAACCAAATGAAAAAGTAATGTAATACTGCCTTAAGGGGACAAGAATAAAGCAAACATGAAGATGGAATGTCTGTCTCATGCTTAGAAGTTGAATGGGTCAGATGAAAATTTGAGCATCTTGTCTTCCATGGGAGAGGGGAAGTAGCTGTGTGGCAAGGACAGCAATCCCATGTGAAAGTTAGTAAAGGTGCTGCGTGGAAATCTCCACAGCTGCTCATGCTTTTGGAAGTGAAGCATATTTCTTAACTCACATTTGTTAAAAAATTTAATTTCCCAAGATCCCAGGTAGTTGCTCTTCAGATACAAGTGTTTAGTTTTAGTCTACATACAAGTCTACATGGGTCAATTACCCATGGTGCCTCAGATGTATTTAACCTGTCTGTATTTAAAAACACCTGTTGCTGTTTAATTTTTTGAGTCCTATTTTAGTGTATTGTACACTTAACATGAAATAAATGGCAGCTGAGACCAGAATGCCGTTCATGTATGCATCTCAGGTCTGCAAGGATCAGGTTGTGCAGTCCTTGATGGTCACTGGTATCTAGTTTTCTGCTTGCAGCACTGAAACATATGGAGCATAGCCTTGGAGATTGTTGATCTGCAGTTGACTGCTCACTTGGAATTTGAACTTGAATGTTAGGCTTAGTTTGGTTTGATCCCTTGTTAAGCCTGAGTTTCAGCCAGGCTTTGGGACCAGACTTTAATGGTGTTTATTCACAAGGTAGCTTTGCCAAAATCTAACTAAATAATTGATGTTTCAAAGGGGAAAAAAAAAAGTTAAGAATGCTAAATCTACTAGAACTGTTCTGGTGTTCCCTAACCTTGCCAAAATTGTGTGAAAGGCACCAGTTTACAACAGCGCATTTTTTCTCAGCAAAAAAGCACAGAAGCTGGCAGTGAAATGCAAAGTGACAAAAGATTTCTCCAAAACAGCCTTTATTTCATACTTTTTGTCTGTTTACTCATAACCTACTAATCCCTTTCTTAATTTAATAGTTAGGATCTTTTCTGTTAATTGAAGCTATTTTATAATACATCTCTGTAACCTCACTCTATGCTTTGAAAAAATCAGCTTTAGAATGTGTTTATGAAGAGGTGTCTTTGTGCTGCTGGAGAATAGATTTTATTTGATACAACTGTTTTTTTCTTATTTTCATTTTCTTGCATGTGTGTGATAGTTATTTGGGTGGTGTGTTGTATTTTTATGTGCCTCCTAGATGCCTTTCCATATATTCAAAATTACCTTTCTCAGTGAATTCTTAAATATATTACTATACTGTATTATTATTTTACTAATATATCACATACTTCAGGAATCTAAAAAAACCTGATGGAACTCAAATCCATCTTAATGCAAAAAAAAAAAAAAAAGCCAAAAAAACCCCCCAACATACTCCATAGCTGCTTACAGCACTTAGGTATTTATTTAAATATAAGAAATTGCAACTTACATTTAAATGGGTTTATTCTATAAGAAATAGCCTATCACAGAAAAGCAATGCGTTGGATTTTCAATGTTCAGTAGTTGCAGTTTTGTGTCTTTGCAGGACAGAGATGCAACTTCCCTGATCCTCACAGATCACTTCCTCCTAGAAAATCACATGCATATGAAAGCTGGTAGAAACAGACCTCAGATACTAAGAACCATCAAGAAGCTAAGCACTGAAAAAGCTTTTCTTCTGCACACAGCCTTATTAATGTTTCTTTAACCATTCATATGCTGAAACTGTACTTGACTATATTGAAAAAAAAAGCCTATTTTTGTACACTCCGACTTTTTGTACTGACATTTATAGAGTAGCTGACGTACTGTCATTATTTTGTGTGTTGCAAGGGCAGTAAGGTTATATCTTTGCTGTGGCTGTCATTTGGATTGTAGTAGTCAACAACACATTAATTGGAATTTTTTAGGTATGAATGCTCCTTGTTGGGTAAGATTGTTGACTTATGAATACTTGATGAGAAAATGGAGTCTGAAAGTCATATGAAAGGAAACTTCTCTATCACTGCTGTTTGGGACCCTAACATCTGGTTAGGGTACATTATAAAATACCACTAGGTTAAAAACACCTGTTGATATCAGAAAGTTTGGTAAATGAACTTTTGAGATTCCCCAAGAAGAGAAGTGGTTTTCCTTTTTATTTTCCTGAAACTGAAAAGGCATATTTTATAGACAATACCAAGTATTCTTGTAGCTTTAGTTTAGCTCATGAGCAACCAAATATAGTAGTGGTTTAATGAAAGAGGATTTCTTTCTTGTTTCAGCTTGCTGGTACTGGAATCCACAGCTCCTTCAGGAGACCTGTCCCGCCCTCACCACATTGCATCTGTTGTTCCAAACCGGTATCCCCGCTGGTTCACCCTAAGTCATATAGAATCCCAGCAGTGTGAACTGGCATCAACCATGCTAACAGCAGCCAAAGGTACATTGCTGTTATGTACTCAACTAAATAGGTGTTTTTAATATCGCATGGGTAAACAGATCATAAAACTCATGCTTAGGAGTCCAGGTCATAGTCTTGCAGTAGTTTGAAATGGGCATAACAAACTGAACTGGCTTAAATCTGTCATATAATTTTCTAGCAATGTAGTTAATTTAGTTAGCTGGTAGCTAGATGAGCTGAAGAGACACCTTTTTATTCTCCTGACACATGCCATTGACTATGGGACACAAAAGTGGACAAGTCAGTTCTAAAATTCACAAATCAGCCTGACTTTTGGCCCTGCACTGCACTAATACCTTCAGACAGAGCAGTTTGTGGTCTCTTATATCTTTCATTCATATGCAATTTAATTATAGAAGGTTTCCAAAACCAGACTGTGTGTAATTGAAGCATCATACTATTGCATAGCAAAGACAGGCTCAATTATAATGGATCTCTGGGTGTTTTGGGCGCTTGTTCCATTTTGGTGATTTTGTTTACACCTTGCAGGTGATGTTCGGAGACTAGAAACAGTGTTAGAATCCATCCAGAAAAACATCCACTCCTCATCACACATCTTCAAACTTGCCCAGGATGCATTTAAAATAGCAACACTCATGGACAGCTTGCCAGACATAACTCTTCTGAAAGTTTCGCTGGAGTTGGGCCTTCAGGTATTTCCCTCATTTGTTGTTATTATAATAGAAGAAATAAATTTGATGCAGTGTTGGTGCACGTAGCTTTTAAGCACAGGAAAGGATACTGTCTTTGCGCTCTGTCTGGACTTGATCTTAAGTTTTGTTTTTTACTACAAAGCTTAATGTATTGGTAAACACAGTCCAAGAATCTGCACAGTCCCTTTGTGCCATTCAAGTGGAAGGTAGAGCTGGCATTTGTTGCCTGTACTCTTCTGTTCAGGGATGAGAGAGGACCAGTGTGGTGGGTTCAGGATTATATGTAGGACTGGCTAGAAAGTAAAATTACTCTGCTTGCTGGAAATGTACTGTATTTTCTGTGTGGTCTTCAGGGGTGTTTTCCTTTTCTTTCTCTTCCTTTCCCCTTAATGAGAACTGGTACATGCTTGTTGAAAACCAAGGTCAACCATAATGCCTGGTTGCTAAGGCAGAGCAGAGCATGTTGACAACAGCCCTCTCACTTCCATCAACATCCTGTGCTCCACAAGCTGTGGTATAGTCAGATGCATCTGAGTGTGGTTGAGGTAGTACTAGTAGATCAATTTTCAGGGTCTGACGAGAGACTTTGCAAGCTAAAAGGAGACAGCCAACACTGACACTTTTGAATCCTAGAGTTTAAGCAGTTGATTTCAACAAAAACAAATATCTTCATTCCTCTTCAGGGAATTCTTTAAAAAAAAAAAAACATGCAAATATCAGAAAACCATTTATTACTTTGCTTCAGTAAATAAAGCTCCAAAGACTTTTGGGGAAAGGGTATTTTCCCAATTTCTTCTTATGCTGAAGAAACATACTAAAACCTTTAATCAAAAATATGAAGGTTCTGTATGCTTTTTTAGGCTTTCATATTTCCATGGTCACTGTGGAAATCTGTTTCATTTGCCTTAAATGTTTATGTGTGAGAGAGAAAAGTCCTTGAAATTGACCTGTGTGTCACCTCAAGCTCTCACCAAGTATCGTTCGATGGAAACAGCACACTTTGGGTATTCGTGTATTCATGGATACTCTTTTGTGGCTGACAGTGTCATCAGAACGTCTTCAGCGTGGTCTAGTGAAAGTTATGTCACAGAACCAACAAACCGGAACTGTTGTAGAATTTGCCCACTGTTCTGTTCCAAGCTTACTAAAGGTGTTTTAAGAAACTTAAAGATTTGTTTTCCAGAAGGAAGGTGCATAGCAGTCTAATTCCCAACAATTCCCAGCAGTGTAGTTTCTTACAGTAAGGCTTTCCCTGCAAGAAACAGTTGCAGTGCTGTCTTTAGTGGCCTATAGATGATTCCCCCTTCTTTACACCTCAACTTAATTGTAATTTGGTTGTCTGTGTTCAGTATCTGACTACTTACAACAATTCTATGCCTTGGAATATCACAGAATGATTGCCAATATACTTGTGCATAGAGGGAGGAGATGATACGTAATATAATTTCAATAATTGGTAATTGATTGTTGGTTGTTGTTTGGGAGAAGGTTTTTTATGGGATGTTTTTTCTTGTCCCCAGATAAAACAGTCTTTGTCCTCTATCCTTGAAGGATCTGCAGGTGGAATACAGTCTGTATGCTGTTCAAAAATACCTGAACAGTGTTTTTCAAATTGTTGGACATAGCAGCTGGAAAAGATGAAATGGAGTGGAGAGGGCAAGAGACTGCCATTTTTAACTCTAGTGTGTTTGAGTACTTCAGAATTCCTGTTAGTCTATGGCCTTGGTTTGCTATTTAATTTTTATTTTGTTTATGTTCTTTGAACAGGTGATGCGGATGACACTGTCAACGCTGAATTGGCGACGGCGGGAAATGGTGAGGTGGTTGGTAACATGTGCAACAGAAGTAGGTATGTTCTGAAATGTTTCTTTTGTCAGCTACTTTTACGAGCCTTGATCTTCCTTGTCAACAACCAAGTTCTGCAAATGCCTCCCACTTCATGTTCATCTCTAAAATTCCTTTGGTGAGAACACGTCATGGCAGTGATTAGTGGGTGTTTTTAGGCACAAAGCAAGTGAGACAATAGTTGAGTAATGCAGTGTGACTTCTTTCCCCCATAAGGTGGAGGTGTGCATAACCTATGGGAAGCATCCAGATGCAAATACTAGTACCCAAAATACTCAATGAAGAAGTAGGAGATCAGTGCTCTCTCAAGTAGCATGTTTGGATCATTTTGGGCTTTGCTATAAATTTCCTGCATGTCTTCTCATGTTTATGAGGCATCCCATAAACCCTCTGTGTTAAGGTTTGCTATCTTCAAAATGAGGATACAGGGTCTGAAAATGAAGATGACTGTATTAAAAGCTGTATAGCTGTTAAAAAAAAAAAGTCAAAAATGAGCAGCAATGCTACTGGGAACAACCTAAGTACTTATGATAATGGAGCCATTTTAATTGCCAGTAATGGTATTTCTGGTATTTCTGAGTTGGATTGTATTGCACAGATGCTTCTTGAGTTTCAGAATTCAGGAAGATTGCTGCTGCTTATTCTCTGGATTAATTTATTTTTTGCTTTATGCTTAGCTGGCCTTATATTGGTCTCAATAGCATGGGGAAATAGAGCTTGCCATTGTATGCTCTCAGCCAGAAAGTGGTTTGTGTCTGCAAATTTTCATGCAATCCTCTTGTTTTACTGCTTTTATATCTTTGCTGAGATAATTTTTGCTGAGGTTATCTTATAGATATTAGTGCCTGAGTATTATTTTGTGCAGCTGCATCTCAGCAAATAAAATACTGTATGTAAAATTACTTTAATTGGTTTACATAGTCTAATAGAAGTGTCCTGTAAAGAAGCTAAAATGTCATGCAAAGTACTCTTGAGACTTAACAACACAGTAGAGAATCAATAGGGTAATGCTAGGAATCTGTTTATTTAAATGAAGATACTGTATTCTCTGGCTATGCTGGTTTGCTGCAAATTAGTGATGAGGTGCATGGGAAGCATCAGTCCTGCAGAGAAAATGAAGACCTCTGTGTGTGGTTTAGGTGGGCTCACAAATGTGTGTTAACTGCTTCTAGCAACAAGGCACTACAACTATGGAACCCATCAGTCAGTGTTTTCTCCGCCTGCGAAACACACTGGGAATACAGTGGCACTGAGAAATATAATATCCAGTAGTTCATATTGCTCATTGTATTTCTCTAATAAGGATCTTGATGATCAAGTACTTAGGAATTTGATTGCTTTAAGGTGTGCTTAATAAGTTCTGCTAAAGTATGCCATGGTGTTTTCTTAAGAAAGACATTTTGCCTACTTTTCTCATGTGCTGTGCCTTGAGATTCACAGTGAGAAAAGAGGTTGCAGTTGCCCTGCTGTGTAAGGTGAGGGTTGCTTTTGTATGAGATGATGAGACAAAGTAAACCGGAATGTTTTACCCAAATTGTCTTAAGTAAAACAGCTCAGCTGTCACAACAGGAGATTAAAGCTTTTCTTGCAGGCAAGGCAATTTTTGCAATTTTCTGGGTTTATGTGGTTGCTGCAGAGTTTGTACAGTAGTCTTAGTTTTAATGTTCTTTTCCAGCCTTGTTGTCTGTGAGCCCTTGTTGCTGGGATGTACTGGTTACCTCTTAGATTTTGTGGGAAGTATAATCTACTGAACATCTCTGGTGGGTTTTATCAGTTGTGTCTAATCCTTTCTTTCTCTCCCCAGGTGTTTACGCACTGGATAGTATCATGCAAAACTGGTTTACGCTTTTCACTCCAACAGAAGCCACTAGTATTGTTGCTACAACAGTGATGTCCAACAGCACCATTGTCCGTCTGCATCTGGATTGCCATCAGCAGGAGAAGCTGGCTGGTAGTGCTAGGACGCTTGCTCTACAGTGTGCCATGAAGGATCCTCAAAACTGTGCCCTTTCTGCACTGACCCTATGTGAAAAGGATCACATAGCTTTTGAGACTGCTTACCAAATTGTTCTAGATGCTGCTACAGCTGGCATGAGCTACTCGCAGCTTTTTACCATAGCACGATACATGGAGCACCGGGGTTACCCCATGCGGGCCTACAAGCTGGCCACTTTGGCCATGACACATCTCAACCTGAGTTACAATCAGGACACACACCCTGCCATTAATGACGTTCTGTGGGCATGTGCGCTCAGCCACTCCCTTGGGAAAAATGAGCTTGCAGCTATAATACCTCTGGTGGTCAAAAGTGTCAAGTGTGCAACAGTACTGTCGGACATTTTGCGAAGGTGTACTTTGACCACTCCTGGCATGGTGGGACTTCATGGAAGGAGGAACTCTGGAAAGCTCATGTCACTGGACAAAGCCCCTTTACGCCAACTCCTGGATGCCACAATCGGAGCCTACATTAATACGACTCATTCACGTCTCACTCACATCAGCCCACGACACTATAGTGAGTTTATAGAGTTCCTCAGCAAGGCAAGAGAGACCTTCCTAATGGCTCATGATGGTCACATCCAGTTTACACAGTTTATTGACAACCTAAAACAAATCTACAAAGGCAAAAAGAAACTGATGATGCTGGTTCGTGAACGGTTTGGTTGATGAAAATGAGTGAATGGGGATTGGGGGGGAGGGGTGGTTTGTTTTTACTTGAGCCTGCCTTTGTATCCTTTTTAACTTAAAGAAACAGAGCCACACCGGTATTATATGTGTATAGTTATATTGAGTTTGCAAACTAAACTGTCATGTTGTGAAAGTTTGTGTGTTTAATTTTCTTCTCCTTTTTCTGTTTTGTATGAGAGAGAGGTTAAAAAAGGTTTGGTTTACACTGAGTATATGTTGTCAAGTGGCAAAAGCCCACATTGCTCTCCTGTTCTTTCTGTATACGTTCACAGCCTCAAAAACAAATATATATTGCAATGGCTTTAAAAACCAAACAAAACACCTCCATCCTGTGATAAGTACCTCGAATGGATTCAGCTTTACTCCTTTGTAATTCATCCTTACATTTCAGCATATTTAAGCAAACCAACAAATTAAATATTAATAGTTAAAAGGCTGACCACGTGGCTTTGCAGTGCTGTTCATCCAGAAGCATGGCACACAATGCTTGTGCATGTGGAAACTTAGCGACTGTCAACATACATTCTCAGGGATTTATCAAAAAAAATTAAAAAAAGAATGAGAGCATTTATTGTACTGTATATATATTATAGTATATGTCTGAATATTAAAAAATATAACATTAACTAATTTATAAAAAAATCTATGTAATGCAAAATACTTGAAGCTGCAGTAGCTTGGTTTTAAAAAAAAAAACCTATCAGAAGGACTAAAGTGCGCCTTGCTTCAGGGTTGGCTCAGGTGGTGAACTATATGCTGGGCATCTATGCAGAGCCACCTTTTGGATTGCATGGTTGGACTGATACCTATTGGGGAAAATTTTATATATATATATATATATTTATACAACCTGTGTATACATATATATGTATACACACATACACACATGCTTGTAACAGGCACTAGAGTAAAGAGGGACAACAAAAATACACAGCCAGAGCAGCAAGCCTTAGCATTAAGAATACAGTATGCCAGAATTGGGGTTTGTGCCTCCTAGCCTAGAAAACTTAAAGAATATCCTTTTTGACACAAAACGCAAAATGTTTTCCAAAATTATTGACATAATACGTTACGCCTTTGCAGTGAGCTAATAATAAGCTAACCTTTGTGCACAAATAACATATATATATTATATATATATATTCTGCATAGGTATTTTGACTTTGTGCAGGACAGAAAGTTGTGTAGGTATGACTGTTCTACCTTTCAGTTTGTTTTTTTAATATATTTTATTTTCTCTAGAATTACTCAAATAAAAGCAGCCTTCTATCTTGCCTTGTCTTAATGCTTTAAAATAACCAAACTGGAGATCTAACTACCAAACTGTTCATTATATTATTAAATACCAACTTTGGTTACAGTATAGTGTCTTTACTTTAGCTGATGGTTCTGTATCCTTGTGCTTTTTAAAGCAGTTTTTATGTTTTGGTGCAAACGTTGTCCAGTGTCTCTTGTTCCCTTCATTAGAGAACATGCTAGAAGTATGTTTGTAGGTATTTTTGTTTAGAAAAACTATTTCATGCTCTCCATTTTATTTATTATAATAGATAAAAAGGTTGTACTTCATCACCCATGTAAACATGCTCATGAAGTTGAAAGTAATTAAGATTTGATACACTGATATCAATTTATTTATGTAACTAAATCACTGTTTTATAAACTTGTTAATGATCAACAATTTTTTTGTTTTGATTAAAATTAGTTTTTTGAAAGTTGATTCTGCCTTCTTTAATGGTGTCTGTTACTGGAATTGAATTTTCATAGATCATGAATACCCATCTAACGATTTCACTGCAGTGTGGTGTTACGCAATGCAACCACCAAGTCCAGGAAATAAATGTTGTGTTCCTCAAAAGTTCTGCTGGGGAATTGTAGTGTTCACAGCTGCTGGTGGGAGAAGTCCTTACCAGTTCAGAGCTGCTGGTAAGGAGAGAAGGGGCCAAATTCTGCCTGTGTCTGAAGAGGTGTGTTCTGTACATCAAACAGTAAGCCTTGAAGTACCATCCTGCTAGTATTCTGGAGTGTGTGAGGGGTTTCCGCTCTGGATTATTTGGGTAGCCATGAGAGTTGAGATGTGCTGTGGATGTATTCAAGGACAATTACTCCTGTTCATCGAATGGCTTTTCTAAAGTGTTTTGTGTATTTTGAGTAATGCAGCTCATTCCACAGAGTGTGAAGTTTTTGCTCATCAGCTGATAGGTGATATTTCTATTTTTTGGAGCCCTTATTCCATAGGAATTGTGTGAATTTCTAGCCCATGGAGAATAATGGAATATGACATGGTTGCAAATTGAAGAGGAGCTTTCTGCTTTACCACTATTTAATAATTTTAGGACTGTTGCTTGATGTCATACTTGATCTGATAATCTTCAAATCGTTTTTTTTTTTAGTATCTTCAGCTGAAAAGAGAATTAATATGCAGCAAACAACTAAAAGAGATACCAGTGTAACCATGAATTCTGACAATGAGGCTTGCATCACTGAAGATTAAGGAGGAAAAGGTCTGAATCTTTGTACAATTTGTCATGTAAAATATGAGTCTTTTACCAAGTCTTGCTAACAGCTGAGATGTCCTGACCTAATGGTGCTGACATTCTGTGACATTGTGTGACTTCAATTCCTTCCAAGTATTGAATTCTCATTACATTTTTCGTTCATTACTTTATCCTAGATGAAGTATCTGTCATGGCCAGTAGCATGGGAAGGAAAAGAGGAAGTATCCCTACATTTTGTAATAGGGTTTGCATGGTTGCTTTTTTCTGTGGTTGTTTTATTTGACTTTTTTTTTTTTTTCTAATTTTACAAATAATGCCATAGTAAGGATAAATTCTGGATTATGTAGACTGTAAAACTCAAGGCCCTTTGAAGACCAGGCGTTAGAATTAATGCAGTCAAGGTAGTTGTGACCTGGTTTGGACAAGTACATCACTTCTTCTTGCAGAACTGATGGAATTCTATTTGACTTATTTTCATGACTGAGTAAAATCTTTTCTGTGCCTGCACTGGTGCTGTGCAGTGCAGTTTACACCATGTTACAAGCCATCAAGGACTAACAGAGACTTGGTCAATTTCTCTAGTAAACATGTCTCACTCAGTATGTCCTGCCCTTGGTTTGTGAAGGTAGGAGGACTCGACCAAAAAAGAAAAGCCTTTGGGCTCTTGCTAGAGGCTTTCAGAAGTCTGAAAGTCACTCTAATATTTCTTTAGTGTTCTGTCAAATTAATTCAAGCTTTTCCTTTCCATTTTGGTTTTGGTTTGAATTCTTTTTAGCAATTTGGATTTTTGTATAAATGGGTGTAAGTAATAAGTGCAGCAAAACTGGGGTACTGCTTAAATGGGAATTTTGTTTTCTGAGGTGTAGTTAGAGTGAATTTGCAGTAACTTGTTTTCACTGAGATGCCTTCATCTCAGTGATTCTGCAAAAAATGTGGGGTGGGGGGGTTTACTGAAAAATCATACAACCTTCCATTTCTGCTTTAAAAACAAAAGTTCTCAGAGTTCATCTAATTTTAATGGAGGATATGATTTGGAAAAGTAGCAATATAGCTGTTACCTTTACCTGAATTAAGAAGCCTCAGATATCATCTTGTTCTGCAGTTCTGACTAGAGATAAAGTATTCAAAGGTAAATATTTTTCCACTATTTTGAATGCTTGCCCTGTATGTATGTACTTTGTGCGAGGAAATGGGGAAACAAGAAACATAAACCACAAAGTGTTTTGCCGGTTCTTGCATTGCAACAGGTAAGACTATACTGAATGTGAAATGAAAAGCTTTGTAAGACTGTTAATTGGAGAGACAACAAAGTGTCAGATACAGCTTTACTTGTGAGAAGAGGTTGGTGGGATCTCCCTCCTGTGGAGAAGTGTCCTCTCCATACTGCACATGGAGAGGTCAGTCTTGCCTCAGCTAACGCCTTGGGCAGTTAGCATCAAGTAGCACCTACCTGTCAGCTGAAATGTTTGCAGTCCATATTTGTGGTGTTATCTGTGTCCCTGCTTTTACTAAAAATAGAGAATTGTGTACTCTGAGAAAAAGAACCTGTTTTAAAAAGAAAATCACATCAGCTGCTGTATTTGCAGACAACTTCAAGGTCGTAGGATCTAAGATTTCTGTTAACATATATTGACTACAAAGCATGAGTTATTTCTAAAGCCAACCTTGACTAATTTCTATAGCTTTTTAGGTAGAGAGCAGTAATGACTAAGAAGTACCACAATCATGAAGCCACCCAGTGAGTCATCTTTTGCTGAGTTTTGTGTCAAATGCATTTAGTTGTTGGGATTTTTTACTTCCTCTTTAGCCTTTGTCCTTTTGTATATGTAATTTAAAGAGCTTTGTATTTGGAAAAATGTTTTCATGAAAGGTGAAGTACTTGTGGTTTGATGATGCAAAATGAGCAACAGAGCTATTGGTAACCATGGTCCATGGTGTTGGAAAAATCTGTGGAGCAGTGAATGGGAAGGGCGAGCTGATGCAGGCGCTGGTGAGCTCAGTAAGGCCTAAGGGGGCAGCCACAGCTGACATGCAAAACCAACTCTGTCTGCCTTTCCACCACTCTGACCTTGGAATTGTTTGTCTAATCACAGGGAAGTCTTGGTTTGGTGTCTCAGGCATCAAAGGCACATCACTGTTCACAGAAGGATTCTGCAAAGTCAAAAAATGGATGAGGATGATTAAGGACAGAGCTAAATATTACTCTGGTGAAGCTGCTGGAATTACATCAAGGCTAATGTTGGCAGACACTTTTGAGAAGCCTGTTACAAGAAAAAAAGTAGCAAGAGAAGTAGTGCCAAATTCTGCCTGGTTAGTGAGCAGGAAAAATCACATGGGGATTGTGGCCTTCATTTCCTGAGAATCTATATTGCATTAAGTATCATAATGTCTACTTGTAACACTATAGTGCCTGGCTTTTCCAATGCCCAGGCAACAGTCAGACAGTTGGCAACTCATCTCTTTCCCAATGGTGTCCCTGAAGCCTTCTGTGGCCTCTGAGAAGGCAGGGTGTGTGACAAAGTCTGGCCTTGCTTGGGCCATCTTGCCAATATTGTGAGGAGCCCTGAGCAGCACAACCAAACAAATTTAGGAGGCCAAGGTTGCAACAGGGAAAATTACATTAAATGCTTTCCCAGCAAGATCTGATTTATAAAACTCTGAACAGCAGTTGGTCACTTAAATGAATGGAAATTGTAGGTTCTGAAAAAAACACTATGTCTTTTGTGCCTCTAAGTGATGCTTCAAACATGTTTAGTAGATCAGTAGATTAATTTAAAATATTCCAAATAAATACCAAAATGGAAGACATATTAACTTGTTCCTGAAATGAACAAATGTCCTCGGAGGAGAATTTCATCACACTCATACTCTGCCTATAGCGTTATGAACATGAAGGTGTGAAAGGCAGCTCTGACTAACACCATTGTCACAACCAATATCCCTCTCCAGCTGGTTTTGGTGGGAGAGAGGTAAGGAGGTATTTTTGGGTGGTGTTTTCTTTCCTTAGTTTAAACCTTTTTCTCTCTAGCCACTTGATGACTGATTCCAGGTATGGCATAGATGCAGCATGGGAAAACTTCTGCCTGGTAAATCAGGCTGTGTTTTTTCCAGCAGCAGCCTGCAATTTTTACATCTTTCAGAAGGTTGTCTGGAATTCTGTTATGCTGCCAGTTCTGGTGACTTTTAGTTTTGAAAAATGGGCCTCTCCAACCAGTCTTGCAAATCTGGATTCCAATTTAAAACCACTATGTGCTACAAGGCCTTTGGCTTGGCTGCTACTTAGCAATTTAGCAGGTCTTTCATATTCTTTGTCTAAATTGTATAATTAGAAACTGAGAAGCCTTATAGACATGTTTGGAAATTTTAATGTGAGATGATACAAAATACTGAAAAAGAAACTTAAGCATTGCCTTATGGAGTGGTAGTTGTGGAGGGAGACTGTACTCAGAGTTTTCATCTGCTCTGAACCTCTCATTATTTTATGTGAAGGAAAGTCCATGTGAGAAAGACTTAACTATTGCATGGTGACTTTGGTTTCACAGCCTGCATTTTTCCTATATTCTCCATCTGAAATGATCCAGGACTTTTTCCATATTTCAGCAATTCCCTTTTTTTTTTATCTCGCCAGTTACATGTGTATACAATGCTATACCATGTTCCTCTTGTAACTGCTGGGCTGCATTACCTTGGTGTTGCAAGAAGAGTTTGTCAAGATTGGGTTCACTTTGACTTTGTATGGAAAACTTGAGCCTAACACTGGTAAGTTACTGCCCCTCACAGGTAATTAGGGGCTGTATGTGCTATCCTCATTTGTGGAAGAAGTGGCCACCGCTCATGAGGAGTCAATATGGCAGTAATCAGAGTTTGATGTCTTGCATTTTGTGAGCATTTGGACTTCCTTGCACAGCAAATGCAGGTACTAAAAGCCAGAAGCTAAAAAGCAAATTTTTTAAGGCAATAATTCACAAGATTTGGTCTTTCATCAGAAAGAAACAAGTCAAGAAAACAGTAATTACTGGCAAGAGTTGGAAGTGCATCCATCATTAAGCATATGCACTGCCAAAGCCCAAATTCTCCACTCCTAGAAAAGTTCAGGCAAACCAGACAGGATGATTTGTCTTTTAATTGCCAGGTTTTTAGCACCTGAATGGTCTGTTTAAAGTTTGTGAGTGTGTTTGTGAGACCTCTTTGGATGAACTAAAAAGGCACTGACTCTGTTGAGCCCAGTGAAAACACTAGTTTATACACTTGTTTCTGCTCCTGAATTGGAGAGCAGTGTGTTTCTGGCACACTTGCCACACTGGCAATCACACTGGGCTATCTCATTGCTCACTCTGCATTATTTAAAATACATCTATGTTATCTATTACCAGCAGAAATCCCCAGTTTCTTTTTTTCTGGTGATAGGAAATAAAATGAAAGACATTTCTAGCATTTGGACAGGTGCTTGAGAAGTGCAGCTGGAATGAGAGCTCTGAATAGAAGCTTGAACTTTATCTGTTGAGTTCAGAACCTGAATTTGCTGCTAATTTCACAGCAGTTTTGTTTTTGCTGCCACTCAAGTGTGCACTTACAAGTGAGTGTGTTCAAGGGAGACAAATGTAGACTCGCCTCTGTGGTGTGGGAACAATGTGTGTGTGTGTGTGTATGTGGATGTCCAAGCCCTAACATGGCTATTATTCATGGGCCAAAGATTTTCTTCAGATGCTGCAGCTGGGTGAAGCATTTGTGGAACAATGCATGGACCATATAAGCTGGCTAGCTGATACCCACATGCATGAACATCCTGCAAGGAAGTGCTATGACCAGATGAGAAGACAGCAAGAGGAACAAAAAATGAGTTGGCATTTTGTTGCTGTCCTTAAGTCTATATCTTGATAAGCCATGGGCATAGGTAGCCCTTCTTCCTTTTCACTACTACTAATTGCTTCTCTGCTGTACAAATGATGGTAAAGATTCAGGCAGCAGGTTGAGCTGCTCCCTGTGTTGGGTCCTCCCATCCCATCCATGAGCCTGACTGCTGCCTTTGTTTGGAGTCAGCACTCTTCTGTGCAGCTCTTGGCTTTCTGCAGATGTTGCAACTTGCCAGCAGTTCTGGCAAGTTTTTGTAGGTAAGAATTGGGAGTAGTTAAAATACTTACTGGATTGCAACACTGTGGATTTCTGGTTAAATTCAGAAAGCATAGAGTTTTGGAATTTGGCTGTAAAGAATATTCCTTGCCTAGTGCAATGCATCCTTGATGTCTGGCTTTTCCCAAACTGTGGTGGTTTTCAGCTTGCTACATTTATTTAATGTTCAGCAGCATAACTGCAGAGCCTCTTTAATGTTACAGAAAGCACATACAAGACACAGATCTCTGGAAGCTGTAATTCAAGAAGACTAAATATATCTGGTTTTGGTTTTTTTTTTCCCAGAAAATCTTACCCTATACACTAGGGGGTAGAAGTCTTATGGCAAGGATCCCTAAACATTTTGTCTTTGGATTTAGCTCTGCAATCCAATTGTCTTTGAATTTAGCTCTGTTAATCTTACAAGCTGAGGTTCTGTGTGCATTCACACAGTCAGTGAGGTTGATGGTTAACTTCCATAAAGTTCTTCACTAACAAGAAGCCCAGTGGACTGCACAGCCTGTTTCTTCAGCAGCTGGTGGGAGCCCTTGCAAAGCCCTTGCCCAGAGTGCTGGAGTGATCCCCACTTCCACCCCTTTCTGCAAAGCTCCACTGATGGAACCTGGGAGGAGCTTGTCCTGCTCTGCCTGGAGAGACCCATGCCTATGTGGGACACAGCGCATCTCAGAAACAGGCTGCAGGGCATGTGCCAGGGAAGCTGGAGAGGTTTTCCAGGTTTTCTTAAATGGAAAAACTTTTCATTTTATTTTAAATTAATTTATAAATTAAAATAAAAAGCAGAATAGGAGTGAAAAATAAAGCTTGAATTAATTGCTTCTTGGCAGCTCTCTCTTTCACTCACTGTTGTTCTCCAAATGTATCAAAGCTCTTTTCATCCAAGTGCTTAAAAAACTCTCCTATTTAAAGGTAGTTCTTTTAAGTGCCTGCTAAAGTAGGTTTTCAGACTACTGCTTGCTTGTTTACCAAATGGCTCACTCACCTGCTGCAGAAATGTGCATGGGGAGGAAAAGGGAGATTTCCTCCTCAGGTGAAGCTCCTGCAGCAGTAATGTTAGAACGCTCAGAAGAAGTGGTTGTTGTCTAGCAGCATCTGCTTTTAAAGTTTGTAAAACAAATTATAACAGACTACAGCATGAGAGCAGTGAAAGTAAAGAGCTATGATATCAGTGGCTGAAGACAGTTAATTCTTTTCATGTAGATAATTTTAGGCTACAGAACTGCCTTAAAGGCTAGTATGCCACCATTGTTTTAGGTATGTGTGTATGCATGCACACTTCTTTAAAGTCCTGATGTAGAAACAGGACTGTGTCTGTTTGTGTCTGTCCCTGCAAGTGCCATATGTTTATAGCTGAGTTATAAAACACTTCAAAGCAGGGGTTTATAATGAAAATAGTAGCACATTCTTAAGCATGTTGATACTAACAGACACCACCATAAAAGGGTTTAAAACAGACATCTGCCTTTTTTCTGGAAGAGGATACACTGGCTTCTGCCTGAAGTGAAGCTTGTAATTTCTGTTCTTCTAACCAATTGAATCTTCAATGGCATCTAAGACACCCTGGGTGTTGTCTGACACTTCAGTTGGTGCCAGTATGTAACAAAGTAATGTGTTTGGTATCTAAAAGCTTTTACAATCGCAATATGGAAATGACAGCCCTTTTCAGAACATGTAGTTTTTCCTATGTGTGTGTGATACCGTGCATATTTTTCCCTGCTTCTTCTCTACTTTTACGTCCTGAAATAAATCCAAATATGTAGCACTGTTCTAGTTATTTGTGTTCCAGGTGCAATCACTACACCTGCCTTTGTTAAAAATCTTCCCATGCTAAATTTAGCTTCTAGTTGTTAATGTGTCCTGCTCATTTTCTTAAAGATTTTATTTGGCTTTTGACTTTCTTATAGGCAATAATGGGCATTTAACTTTGGTGGTAGCTAAAACCTTTCACCCAAGCTGTTGTGAGCACTTTTGGAAGGGATCCTTCTCTTTTGCTAAGAAACTGCAGCCAGCTTGGGACTGAAGCAGGGAAGCTGTGCAGCACTTCACAGCTGCTCAGGGGTGTGAAGCTTGTCTTTCACACTTGAGATGGCAAAGCAGATTTGTAGCCTGGATGAAGTGATGCAGTTCAGACTTGAGCTATGATCCCAAGGGATGACATACTCTGCAAAGCAGCACAAGCAGCAAACTAGCCTTAAACACAGGAGTGCTGCTATTCTGTTGGGCATGGCTGAACTTTTCCTGGGGTCACTACCACAGTGTTTCCAGGATTTTGCATGATATGTAGAAAAAACACGTTTTTCAGTGGTTGGTTGTTGTACTTCCATGTTGTTCCCCATAGAACACGATGTTCTCTGTCAGTTTCCTGGTGTGTGCCAGCAGCCCACTGCAGCCTGGTGTCCCAAGTGAACAGTGTGGGATGAAACTATGTTGACTGTAGGGTGAAAAATATGCCTAAAGAGGCTTGAAGACAAGGCATGGAGTGTTCAGGGTCATATTCTGGGGCCATGCTTTCACAGGGAAATAAGAAGGGGTCCGTGTTACTTTGGGGTGAGATTCTCAGTCAGCTACTGATAGCAAAGAAGATACTGAAGAAGTGTTAAAAAAAAAAAGAAAAAAAAAAAAGAAAAAGTAGGTTTAGATTAGATATTAGAAAAAAATGATGAGGGCGGTGAGGCACTGGAATAGGCTACCTAGGGAAATTGTGGATATCCTATCCCTGGAAGTGTTCAAGACCAGAGCAACCTGGTTTATTTGAAGATGTCCTTGCCCACAGCAGGGTGTTGAAACTCTATAATCTTCAAGGTCCTCTTCCAAACCAAACCATTAAAAAAAACCCTAAAAAAATAAAATCCCAGTGATAGAGAAAATAGAGTGGCTTGTCTGTATCTTCTGAGCTGTGGTGTGATCTGTAGTTCTTATAACTGGGGCAGTAGAAAACAGTCTGCTATAAGATGAACTGCTTTTCTCTCTGATGGAGGTGCAGTATTACACAATTCTTTTCATATCTTTAGCAAATCTCTCCTGCCAACCTCCCAGAAACTTCCTAATTTTCAGCGGGCCCCAGAAGGCTCAGGGGAGGTGGGTACTGAGTCAGTTGATGGGCAGATTGGAGAACAAAGCCATCTTCAGAACCTCAGGCCAAGGACACAAGCTGCAAGCTAGGACTGCACAGCACAGAGCGAGAGGAAGTTGGGTGCCCGCAGTTCATGACCATGGCACCTCTGTCCTTTCAATAAGCCAGACGGGGGCTCAGCTACAGTACTTCTAGTTACAATTTTGGATCTTTGTGCATGAGGAATGCCTTGGTGCAAACATTAGGTGAGAGCAGTGGTCTGGAGCATAACCTAGACAGTTTCTACAAAGTCACCATCTTCCTAAAAGTCTGCAGTCCGTGCATGGGAATCACATACTCTTTCTTCTCCAAAAGGGCACCAGAATATTTAACTCAAGATCCTGAAGCTCCATTATGTTATTTATTAGGTTTTGCTCCCAAAGACCCGGGGTTTTTTTTAGGTTTCCCTCTAACCTGCCTTTCTTCTGCATCAGTCCCAGGGAGAGATTACCTTCTCAGGTTAGGGCCCTATTCTTCACTATAATGGTATCCCAAAGGGGACTCAGAACATGTAACTCAGGTGGAAACAAAAATCAAACTCCGTGAAATGTATCCAATCTTTACTCATGGCTGTACTTTTGTGAAAGGTGGGAGTTTACTTCAGTAAACTTCAGAACTGAAAATAATGATAAGAAACATACTATTTTGTTTTAGGCTAACCGCAAATACAGCAGTGGTGTGTTACCCAAATAAATCACTCTTTTCAAGCTGCTTTGTGGCTTCCTTTGATGATAATACCTGAATTGAAATTGCCAGGTAAATGTTTTTATTACACTGGTGTCTGAGGACCACAGTATGGCCCATGTCTCCTTGAATCACCTATGCCTTCAGAGTAGGTATTAGAACTGGCACAGAAAGAAAAAGATTTCTCCTGTTTAAAACTATATGGCACTTCCCTGGTGGCTCCTTTCCCTCCTGAGCCTGTTAACTGTTCAAGAAAGGAGAATTGCTTCTGCTGAGCAATATGTTCTGGCTAATCAGGCTATGTCTCCATTGTACAGATAGTATCAATGTGGTAGCATGTGAACCTCAGATGTAAATTACAAAAACAATTTTTGTGGCATTTAGAAGGAAAATTAGATTATACTTTTATAATACTTCTGAGTTTGATTACTGTCTTCCACAGAGCAGAATAAAATTGGAGGGATCAGAAGCAGCAGGTTGTTTAACTTTCTGACACAGCTGGAGAAAATCAACCTTATCTGAATAGCATTGCTGTTAGTGCTAGGTTTGCTATCCATGCATTTTGTTCTTCAACAGTGGGACAATGGATGAGCTGGATCCTATTATTAACTTGTCTCAAAGTACCATGTAAAATTAATAAGTATAGAGAAAAAGCGCTTTCAGGTCTTGAGAGAATTAAAGAGTGTCAGAGACAACACGGATTTAAATATGTAATGGGAAGTAAGGGATTTCTGTAATAAAGATAATGGAATCTTGAAATGCAAGAGGGTCAGCGAGCTTATGTTTTGATCTTATCTGCTCTGTAGAAACTGCTCTAATGATGGATATAGTTACAAAAAAGTGGTGTCCTATTGTGTTTGCTACACAACTCGGGTAATATTGATAGGAATGACCTCTGCCTTGACCACATTCCCCAACTATGGCCCTCTGACACGCATTGTTAAATTGGGAATTCAGTTTAAACATAGTCTGGGCTCAGTAAAACTAAGTGATGCTTCTGTTTAGTTGTACTGAGTAACTAGTTGGTCTTCTAAACCATTTTCCACTAGGATGACATTACAATCAATTGTCTCAAATATGGTCTGAGGTAACTTCTCCAGATGATTTTGACTACTGTTTCCCTCCTATGTGCCATTCCAGAAAAACCAAGTTTAATTTCTTGTTCCTAAACTATGGCAATTTGCTTCTCTCAGCTCATAGCAGAACTGATCATGGGAAATTATTGCTATTGAGCAGCATTTTCTGAAAAGGCAAAAGAAGTTCTATGGTTTGCTTTGTAGAGACTATTTAATTAGCATAATTTAATCAGGTGTTTTGCTTTGTTTTTCCAGGGTAGCCCCTGTAATCTACAGGACACAGCAGAGGGCAGCCAGTCAGGGCAGTCTTAAGGTTTAAGCTTTGGGCATTTCCCTGGTTTGAGTGCTAACAGGAATCTTCCAAGTTGACAGCAAGATTGAGACATGAGAGAAGCACTTTGATATGGCTTCTAAATAGGTTGGTTGGAATGGAAATTTTCTTTCATCCTGTATTCTGGCAAATTTCTTACAGGTAAAGTAAATTTCTTACACATTATATTCAGTACTAAATATGGCATTGTAAACCAGAAACCTGGGGCAACTGAGGAATCTTGTCTGTTTACTCAAAATGTTTTAAGGTCTGTTGACCTGAAATATGTATTGTCATTCCTGATTCAAAAGTTTTCCATTTGAAGTCATGTGCAAAAGAGACTGGTCCCAACAGTTATCCTCAGGAGCCTCTACTTTTCCCAAATGGCACTACAAGTCTCTCCTGAGGAAGCAGAGGCTGCCCTTAGTGATGACTTCTGAGCCAGGTGGTGGCAGATTGGAGGATGCTATAGGTTATTTAATGCCCTTTTTTCTGAAGCATAATCAGTTCCTAGGTGATTCTTTAGCAGTATTTTTTTTTTAAGATAGAGAACTGTCAGTGTGACCTTCAGCTCAAATAAGAGTTCCCAGGATGAGAAAAAGGGGTGTCACTGTCACTTGGGGGGGTTATGTTTGCCCATACGTGACCCAACAGCCAAGATCTTACAGGGAAAGGAAGCTGATTGCACCCAACAGATTCCTCCCACAGCAGGAAGTCAACAAAAGAGTCATGCCCAAAGACCCCTGGGCTGTGTTCTGGGACAATGTGTAGTTTTGCTTTGTTACACTGATTCATGGGTGATGTGAACTGTGCTCAGAAAGACCAAAGTCAACACAGGCTGCTGAAACTTGTAATAGGACTGGGGCAGTCTTACTGGCATACTAACTCATTTTTGTATGATAGCCTCCATCGAGTGCAAGAAAATGAAATGCTTCTCTCTTTGATTATATTGATGGATGTCTCCAGTTATTGCAGCCAGCCCTACCCAAAATGCAAGGAGCTCCTCCACTGATGTTCTTTTAATATGCAGCATGAATAAAAACATTTAATTTATAATTGCCACAAACATAGCTTGCAACTTTTTTGAATGTTTGAATATTTGCAGTAGCTTTATTTAGCTTGGGAAACAAGGGTGAAATCACAGTCTTCAGCACAAACTACCACCAAAGTGGTCTTGCTCCATGTTTACTCACATGATTATTTTGGTGCCTAAGAAAAATGAATAATCATTTCAATATAATGTTTCCCTTATTTTCAAATATTTCTGTACATTCAAATAGGAAAGAAAAAACACTACATTCACAGATAGAGTAAATGAGCAGAATACAGTATGTGTGGCACAGAAAGAGAATGGTCTTCATACATGAAATCTTGAGAGATTCATGGTCATTGTGTAGGACACATGCAGAAAACCAGACCAAATGCAGCAACTGGAATCAATGGAGAGCTACATAGGAATTTGGAGTGGGGGAAAAAAGTAAACAACATGTATTATTCATCATTTGTCATTTGCAGTTGAGGAAATGGGATGCCTCTGACACATCCGAAGAAGTTCATGATTTATTTCAAGTGGTGAAAGAACTATGAAGCCAAATAGTAGTATAAACCCCTGGGATGTGTTGCTATAGTCTTTTACATAGCATTAGAGCCACTATAAATAGTTGTACTAAGATAAAAATCCTGCCAAATATTTGGTATGAAATGCTTGAGAAATGAAACTCTTCATTCTTTGAAGTCAATAGATGTTAGTCTTGTCCATCACCATAGTACTAAAAACTCCTACCTTTATTTGAAAATAATTCCAATTCTCTTTCACCCTATGCCCATCCTCTTTTTACTGGAGATGCCCTAGATAATAAAGTAGTGTTAGCAACAGCACCTAGCTTTGTGGACCTGTTGTTGCAGCATGGGAGTCCTTTGAATCTACAGTAGGCATTATGAGGTTTGCTTTTGGCCTGGGAGAATACTATTGTCATTCACTTTCTGTAGCCACTATAAAGAGAAGTATTCCAAAGAAACTGGCCAGATGGAACAAAGTACTCAATAGCTTAAAAAATAGTTGTTACCTATATTCAGTAGTCATTGTAGAAATGTGGTGACCTATTTGAGTAGTTGTTTTACAAATATTACCTATTAACTTCATTTCTGCATGAAAGCCCAAGTAAGCAAACGTGTACCTTCCTGAACTGGGAATGGCAAATACTCCTAAGAGGCAGCATCACTTCAACAAATTATAAATATGCAGCCATTCATGCCTGGACTTGATCCTGTTCAACCTGACATTCATGTCATAAACATTCACTGTTTGTTTCCTCCTGCATTGCAGGTTACTTGCTTTGCTTTGTAGACCAGGAATTCCATGCATTAGAACATGGATGGAAAAAAGAGGATGAGGATGTAGAGAAAACTGAAGCAAGAATTCACCTGTCATGGGTCTAAACTCCAGAAAGCACATGCTCTCCAAGTATGCTTGCAATGACCTTTTAAATAGCACTTATGCCACTGAGAATAGCTGGACTCAGACAAAAGCAGGTGTCACTGGAGAGGTAGTTTGGGGCTGTTTGTTATGTAACTACTCCAAAATTCAGTTCAATCAAGAAAGTGCACACAGCAAGTAATATGTAATAGTGCTGTGAGGAGCCACATGTCAGTGTGACCAGGGTTAAACTCAGGTTTTGTGAGTTTTTGGTTTGTTTTTTTTTTTAATCCTCTTGCAGTTTTAACATGAAGTTCCTTTCTCTTTTAAATGTCTCTTTCTCATATGTACAAGGACGTGTCATTATTAATATTAGACCTTGCCACGGTACCCATCATTGTTTTTCTCCCTATACCAGATGATTTTAGCAGCTAGTTTCAAGAATGAGGATGTACACTTCAGCTGGCTTTAGACACAACAGTTCCAAATTCCTGCACAGTTCCAAATTCCTGCACAGTTCTTGGTGCTGAGTTCCCTCTTTGGCAGTTTGGCCATACAAATCACCAATGGTTTAAGCAGAGTTCAAACACAGCTTGGCAATACTGCTTATAGCCTAGAGTGAGCACAGCTGAAGCTCAGGCATACCTAGTAAGTTATTCCTACACATGCTGCAGGGCAGGCACATCTGTGTTTTGCAATGTGTGCAGCCAACTAGCCCAAATGACAGATAAAATATTCCCTTTTACCCATTGCCATTTAAGTCTCTGCTACCCTTCACAAGTGAGTCAGAACCTACTAACATCTCTTTTCTGTGAGAAGAGTATAATGCCCTGGCTTGTCTATTCTCATATTTTTCTCCAAATTTTTTTCCCTCCCCAAATAATAGATATTTGCAATGCAGTATGATGATTTCCCACATGCATATCTCATGTGCACAGTCTTTAATGATTCACATGAGGTTTTTTTTGTCCATTTTATTCTTCTTTTGTTGTCCATTATAGTTTCTCAACAGTTGAGGTATCATTCATTATATGTTGGTGAAAGCAGGATAGCCCTTAGCCTTCCTGCCAAAGAGTTAATGTTTCTGAATGGGTCCAAGCTTCCCCTTTCTTGCCCAGCTGGTTTTTCTGCTGTTGTGCTGGAATTAGCAATTGCAATGCAGTTGCTTGCAGATTCCACTACCCTGGTCCCTTATGGGCTATATGCGACATACATTGCCTTTCAGTGCATGCATGCTAAAGATTTTCTAGGACAGAAAAGCCCCAGAAGGGTTCTGCAGAGACTCTGAGTGAAAACATAGATGAAAATGTAAAAGCTGGATTGAAAGCACTTGTTTAAGTTCATGGAAATAAACATTTACTGCTTTTCTGACCTTTTCCTATAGATCATCTCAAGCCCTTCATCAAGTTCATTGTGATTTAAAATTTAGAACAATGCTTCCTTTAGGCTGTTACATTTAAATCCAGATGTGAATGAATGTTCAGACTCAATATCAAATTTTTCACCAACTTCCAAATTCTTAACCTGCAGGCAATTGCAAGAAGGTTGGCTGCACTTGCCTATTCATTGATCCCATACAGAGACTCTTTGTATGCAATGGCAGAGGGATGATGTAGTTTCCCCATTACTGCTTTGAAGTAGAGAATTTACTAACAATCTTTTGAGACCCTGCTTTTGGCATATTTTATTCTAGTCTTTACTTTCCAGGATATTTTCTTATTTATTCTACTAGTATACTATCCACATATAGGATAAAGAAATATTTCTTACTGCCTAGAATTTATACTTGTACTGCAACATTAAATATTCTGCATCTGGTCTTCACTTACACTACAGACCTGTATCACAATGATTTGCACAGAATCCCTTAACAAGGGTGATACAAATAGGACTTTGGCAAACCAGTTTTGACTTTAGTCAAGAAGGAAGGACAGATTTAGGAATATAGTTTTGGAGGAACAGCTCACATTGCTGCAGGTCCAGGGACAGGAGTAAGCATGTTTTCATGCTGTACTCCTTCTGGGCAGAGTCTCCCACAACCTGAGATGCAGCTGCTCAGCCTGACTAGCAACACTTTTTGGCATTACTGGGCTACTATGCTTTTGCAGCCCCAGCTCAAACTTCATCCTCTGTTTCTACTCAGCAATATCCTTTCCTGCTGAAAATTTGTCCAAGAGCTCATATTTCTACCACCCCAAATATGTAATTCTTGTGTCTACAGGGTCATTCATAGACTAGACAGCTGTGCTGCACATTCTTCAGTCACCATTGAGCCTCAGGCCCATCTCAGATGTGTTGGCTGTTTTGGCTAAGGCTGTGAACTCTGCTCCTGCTCCTAGATCACATTCAGGACTGAGGAAACCTGGGACACATCCTGAACTAATTTGTGTTTGCCACTAAAAGACATACAGTGATGTAGTATGTTTATTATTGTTAATAATTTGCTGTAACAGGTAATGTAATGTAACAGGTTTACCTGGGTCTTTTTAGTCTATTTTTCTCATAGGTGTAGAAGCACATATAGTTGAACATCTCTCCACAAAGAGTAGAAATAGACATTCTTGAGACATGGAGGCAGGAAAATAGTTCATGGATTCTTCAAACAGACATGCTGCTTAGAGATAAGAACTTTAACCTCAAATCTTTTACCCCCGAGTCACCAGCCCGCTCTCTTCTGAATGTTTCAGGAGGTGGGTGTTGCCTCTTGACCCTTCCTGCAACTTCATATTTACCGGAAAATCCCCTGAATCACTCTGTTGGTGCCTCTTTTACATCCTGTGTTTCTTTAAACTTCCTGATTCCCTTTCTTTCTTTTTCCACCTCCTCAGCCCCATCCAGCATTGTACAAGCTATTCTGAGGTTGTGCTCCCTGTTGCACACTGGTCCTGCTGTTAGGTCATGCTATACCCTGGGATTTCTCTCCTGGCCCATAGTCAGCAGTCTTTGCTGGAACTCAGCTTTCTAACTGAACACTAGCCTGAGCTATAAAATTATGTAGAAACTTTCCCAAATCAGGCACATTTTTAAACACTTTGAATTTCATATGAGAATGAATCATAGAAAGAGTCATTTTGTTCTCATGCTGAATAGGGAACTGCATTAAAATTGGGAAGGAAAATTACTTGTAAAGCAACTTTATTTGTTTCATGTTAAGGCAGCCACTGCAATATTTTTCAACTCCCCTTCTATCTTTTGTTGCCTAATTTTGGGAAAAAGACACAATTTTCCTTCCCCCACTCTCTCTCAAAAAAAATCTTGTTTTGAGGTTGAATTAAACGTTTTAATCCATTAATTTTAATGCTCCTTTACAAAAAGCCAGATTAACAGGTTTAAGTTGACTTGCAACAAAAAACATCTTCTCAGTGTCACCAACAAAATTACTTAATCCATAACTTGCACAGATCAAGGGCAAGGCCTACTGCGAGTCCAGGAGTGGATAATTGACTTGATGCTGCATTTGACTTCAGTGATCCTTGGAGAGAGAGGACATTTGAGTCAGCTACAGCTCGGTGACATTGTCAAGCACCCAGCCAGCCATGCTGGGGGCACAGGTGTGGTTGACACTGCCTGTTCACATCCAGATCTAAAGCTCTGCCACAGCAGCCTCTAATTCCTGTGCCCAGGGGCAGGCAAGCTGTGGGTGTGATGTTCTTTCCCAGAAGTGATGATCACTACTGCAGCTCCCAGCCCCACCAATTCTGTGAGCAAATGACCCAAGGCAGCTCATCTGAGCCAGGCCTGCCCTTTGTCAGAGCCCTGTGTTCAGTCACAAGGCTGGAGCCTGCTGCTTCACTTCCAAATTTTATTAATTTCAGTGCATATTGTTGTCAGTTGTGCTTCTCAGCAGATGGTGGGTTTTGTGCTACACATGGGAAATGGGGGCATACAAGGAGCTGTCTTCAAATGAAAGCCTTGAGGGGCTTGGGAGCATTCCTTTGCGCTTGTGTTCTGAAACCAGTGGAGGTGGCAATTTAAAAGAACCTTCATCTCTATTTACAGGGTTGTGTTCTAGGACTTTTCTCAGTGAAGGGAAACAAAGTGACTAGAACCTTCACTGCTCAAGCAGCTCCTTAGTGTTTGTGTCCCCAACAAAGCAGGAGAGCATCCAGGCCTGCATGAGTATTTGCATTTTAATGTTGACACACAATACGTCTCAAAGACAGCAAAAAAGCAGGAAGAATGTGCTTAACATAATGCATTTGAGCATCCTAGGTGGGTGGCAAGTGGCTGGGCAGGACTCCTCCAGCTAAATGGAGATGTGGGCTCTGTGCTACCAAGTTTGACATGCCTTGATATGTCACTGTAGCTTCACCAGCAGAAATTATGTAAACTGTGATTGTCCTATTGTTCCCAGCCCCTGGAAAAGGGATTTCTTCGACTATCTCTGAAGTAGAATGAGGAGTGTTTTGGGATGTTTCCTTTGCCTCTCACTCTCCATTTTCACTGGGGCACTCATCTGAAAGGGGTCCTTGGCCACAATAGCTCTGGCCACTGTGTCTCCTGGCTCTTTCTCAGTGGTAGGCCTAGAGAAGGGAATTGGCTACTACCATGCTTAGATTACACTGAGATTTTAGGGTCTGTACAAAAAGCAGTGAAGTCTTGTAAAATTTGATTTTGTTAAGCACATATTTAACTGAGGTTATCCAATGTATTCTTCTGGTTTTTGGGAGATAAGGGAGGGCAACATGGCCAGGGAATGACTCATTCCATCCCCTTTGAGGAAGGAAGGAGTCCAGTTGAACCTTTCCCTATAGGAGGCTTACCATTCTTCTGAAGGACAATAAGCAAAGAGAAACCCAAAGTGCAGAAGGGAAGATGTAAGCCAAGATGAAGGGAAAAAAAGATGGAGGAAAGCATAGAGGCAGAAGGAAGGACTAACTGCCATAAAGCAAAGGTATGACTGTGAAAAGAAACCTAGCCAATAAGAGAGGGAGCGATACCAGGAAATCTGTGTGGATATGGATTTGCTGCAAGGGCAAATCACTGAGTAGCTCCACTCCTCTGACAGCACCTTCTGCTGCACAGCATTGTCCTCATGTTCAATATTTCTTGTTCAGTGGATACCACAGGTGAAGGTAGACAATGGAAAATATGTGTGAGTTCAGTTATTCAAGACAGAAAAACTAACACCATATAGTACCTTCTAGTTCAAATGAGTCAAGCACACTTGGAGAAAAAATACAGACATGTTTCTCAATATCTCTTTCTCTCTGTCACTTATAGCTGGATATTTTGGGTAACAAAGCACAGGATATAGTTCAGAAACAGACATAATTTTTTGAAGCTTAACTCCTGGTACTTACAGATTCAATAATTTTCATAAGAAACATGGGATCTTGCATAGGGTTTGGGTTTTGTCACTTTCCACTGTTTTGTTGTTTTTTTATAATAAAAACTTATATATCAAATATTACTTCTCCCTTCAGAGCTTCTCCCTGGTATTTCCTCACCTTTGGCTTTTCTGTTTTTATAGCAGCTCTGGAAGACTTTCCCCCTCCTTTCAGAAAGGTATTCGTTGCAAAGTTAACCTTACTTTTTCATTGGAAATGTGAAGGATGGCCTCATACCTTTCCTTGTCTCTGGCCTTGCAGTCCTCCCTATCCCCTTCAATGCACACGGAGCTGGAGGGAGGCAAGGTTCCTATCATATCTTCTGAGGCCCCACAATGTCCTGCACTTCCCCTCTGCTGCCAGGGAGAGTCACATGGGAATTATTTCCAGAAGAGGGAAGTAATTGAAAATAGGGCCAAGGTACAGAGTTTGGGACTTTGTATAGGCCATGCACTATCTAAAGATCTAGGTGTCCATCATGGGCAGGCTGTTTCAGAGTCCAAACAGGACTTGTTCGGTCAATCAGTGGGAAGCGTAACACAGCTCCAAATTTCCAACACTGGCTAAGCAGCATCAGGAGTCAGTTGGAGGAGATATTCTCCTCTCTACCTGCTCCTTCCCAGTGCCTGAATCAGAGCTGTGCCCTGGCTGTTCTACAACCCCTCAGGACACAGAGAACAGTGACCTCCTTTGTCCTGGGGTGAGCAGGTCTTGCTGCTTAGAAGATATTTTTCACCATGTCAGTGCTACCCTCTGTCACTGTCTCCTTACTGCAGCTCAGAGGGTTTCTCCAGAAAAGTGCTTTGCATCTAGGTCTCCCACCAACCAGTTACGATGTTACAAAATCAGATTTTCTTTATTTTAAGTTGTTTTGGTAATTACATTTTTTTTGGTTGGTTGGTTGGTTGGTTAGACTTGGGTTTGTTTTGTTGGCTGGTTTTTGTTTGGTTAGGGTTTTTTCCCTTCTTTGGTGAGTTTTTGTGTTTTTTGCTGTTTGGGTTGGTTTTTTGGTTGTTTGTTGTTTTAGGATGGTTTTTTTTTTTTTTTTTTTGTTTGTTTTGGGGTTTTGTTTTTGTTTTGGTTTTTTTTGGGTAGTTTTGGGGTTTTTTGGTTTTGGTTTTCATTTTTGGTTTTGGTGGGGTTTTTTTTGTTGCCAGCCCCTAGCTTCCAGAAACTCATAAGAGGAAAACTTTCAAAGTGTTATGTAAAGGATGTCCCTACCTGGAAGACTCAGCTGGAGAGGAATGGGCCTTCAGGAGCTGCAGGGATGTGACTATATTGCCTTCAGGCTGAAAAGGAAGTTGACCACAGATTTCCTATTTCCTAGGTAAGCATTCTACCACTAGGCTAAGAGCTGACTTTATTTATTTACCTACAATTGCAGTTTTGTTTCACATTTTATTGATGACACATGTAAACACATAACATTTATTTTCTTAAGAATGTACAAAGGAATTGGAAATGTTACAGGTATTGGTAAAAAATGCATGTGACTGATTTTTCTCATTTTTAAAACATGCAACTTGAAAATACTTCTGGGTCTGGGGATAAAAATTCTATTTTACTTTGGTGACCAATCACACAGTCCAGCAATTGAGCAAGCAGTAGTTGTGGCAGAGCACTCACGAGTAAATACACAGTCTGCAAGATGTTCCCATGCATTATTCAGTGAATAATTCTAAATAATGAAAACACTGAAATCCGCGTGCAGATGTAATATGGGCAACAAAATTAAATGTGTTATTTAATAGAAGAGCTGACCCAGCTCTAGTGGAGACCAGCACCAGCTGTTCAGAGACCTGTGGGTCTGTGCACCATGAATTTATTGTGTGCTAGCAGCAGTAATCTAAGCCCAGCAATCACTAGCGGATGGTAGGTGTCCTTCACAGTGATGAAGCAGCTTCCACAATACACAAGCTTCACCCACAGGCTGCCTTCACTGTAGAGTCACTTGTGAGTGATTTCCATTTTGCAGGTCAGCCCTTGGGAGCGGGCTGTGGTCTCTGGGAGCCTGTTGGCATGGCACCCGCCAGGGTCTGCAGCTTGCGGCGACCCTGGCGGCGGCTGCTGGGCTGTGGGCACTCGCACTCCAGCCTGTGCCCCCTCCACACCGCCTTCACAGCAACATGCAGCTCACAACCTAAAGCAATTCTTACCGGCAGTTGTAGGTGCTTATGTGTATCAGTCTGGGTGGTACAGCTTTGCATGCATTTGGTGGTTTTACCCTGAGCTGTAGCACTTATTCAAATACTGCAGAGCAGTAACTCTTTCATCCCCTAAGGCACCCCTCGAAGTAATCATATGAATAAAAACCCTTGAACAATTTTTGCAAGAATAACTCATGACCAACACCTTCTTGGAATTTTATTTGCCATATTATGATACAGAGGAGAGGGGCTAAAGCTCACAGTTATCGTAGCAAATTTCCCTGTTGCTTTCAAAATATTCCTAGGGATGCAAGGCAAAACTTCAGGAAAGTTACTAAAGAGTAGTAGGCAGTGACAGCAGATTTAGATGTAAACAAGAAAAATCAGACCCTGGTAAAATGTTTGCCAAGCCATAACTTGTCATAAAGCTAAACACAGATAAGTGAATTGAAGTAAAAAACTGCACGTATTTTTATTGATTTTTGATGCATTATTATTTTGTCCATGCAGGCAGGACAAAATTAACAATGCATCAGTGCAGTATTTCAGGCTCCAATTAAGACCTGGCGGTGGAAAAAAGAACAATAACAAGAAATTGAATCAGTCATTTGTTTGAAAATAAGACAAAAGCAATGGTATGGCAAGAAAGGAAGGAACTTGCGAAAGATCTACTTACTGCTTTATTTTCAACATTCAGCTCCTTAGTTTTAATGGTGTTTAAAATACCATCACAAGTCATGGCTCTGAAGGAAAACACACAATGTTTTCTGATGATTGAGAGATTTATTCTAAAGGCACCACAGGAAAAAACATCTCAAGGGTTCAGCAGGTTTGAAATATTGTACAAGAACTCAGAGTGACATTGATCTAAAACATGCAGTAAATGGATTTACAAGTCTTATTGACTACCCTGCTGAGTTGCTGCTTCCAAAAAGCTCTGAACTGCAAGTCTATAATAAAAGTTTTCCTTTCAGATATTCAGCCTGCTCAATTTGCTGGCATTCAACATTGATACAGGCTTTTATTTTTACTGGAAAAATGCAAGGAGCAGGTTGAAGTTTTTCTTTTCTCACGCTTTGGTGATCTGAAATCATAGGTGCTTTGAAGTATCAAGGTTATTTTTATTAATGCCCTTAACTTTTGAGATGTTGTAGCATGAAGCACACTTTATTTTACTCTGATTGTTACAGAGCTCCAAAAAAACTGTGGGTGCGTAGCTGTTAGGTTTTATTCAAAACACTTCAGAAATCTGGATCAGGTTGTGTTTTTACTAGAACCACAGAGTTGGATGGGAAAAGCTGGATGATTTTGTTTCCCTTCCCTCCAACCTCCAGCTTTTTCCTGCTGTGAGAAAGCATGTTTGTTATCTGAATGTGTGCTGTCAGAGCCTGCAGTGCCACACTGCCACCATGGGATCTTTTACACCCATGCCTGTAAAACGCATGTCAAAATGAAGAATTGTGTACCAAGTGGTTTGATGAAGAAGGCATATCTGTAAATTGTGTTTTGATTTGCATTATAAAATACCTGTGACCTTCACTTGAGCTTTGATACTGGATTTGTTGTGGCCAGTAATGCCTTATTTGAGAAGCTATAGCTGAAGGAAGGGAGTTTGGACTTTTATGGAGGGAGAAAAGTGTCTGAGGGGAAGAGTTTGGGCTTTTTGAAAAACCTATGCTGCTGCCTTTAAGAGGGCTTTAAAACTATTGTTGTCCCAGGAGTCTGGGCCAGTTCTGGAAAATTCTCAGCTGCTCTGTCACTAAAATTGTGGACAGCATGGATACCTCTTAGAAAATGTATCCTGAGCAGCTCTGGCAGTTGTCCTTGCTTGGAGAAATTCAGCCTGGGACTGAACAGAAATAAAACAGCAAACTCTGAGGAAGCCACAGAAATACAGAAAGGACCCATGAGTCTTCTAGAAAAGTACCAAATAATATCCCATACTCCTACTCCTAAAGTTTGTTTCCTAAGCAAAACTATTTCTTTGCCAACTCTCTCCATAGGGGTAATGAATAATTTTAAGTTGAGAAGAAAAATGAAATGTAAAGTTATTCCAGTTTATTCTGGGGAAATTACAAAGGCATGGTCTATCCTGTCTTTGAACTTTCAACATGGAGAGAGACTCGCAGAGTTCAAGGCTTAGCAGAATTTTGTCTTGTTGAAGGACAGCCATTATTGAAACTGAAAGTCATTCTGTCAGGGTTAACAGGTTTAACAAGAATGGAAATACAAGACTAGGTATGAAATCCTTAATATCAACCCTCCTTTCATTTTCAAAAGCATGGTTTTTTTTAACCAAACAGACATCAAAACAAGGTGTAAAAATAAAAAGAAATGTCTGTTTTCTAAACAGTTGTGAAAGAAAATCTCTCCCTTTTGTAACTCTTCTATCTCCTAGTTCAAAATAGCTATGATATTTTGGGAAGAAGGGAAGACAAAAGTAAACTTCAAAACAATGCCATATTTCATTGTGGGGTTTTTAAGCTGAAGCAATCAACACCTTTTTTCTCATGTTTTCTTAGTAACATCCTTTCCCTCACCAGGAAGTTATCACTGTCAAATTTGGAACAGGCTAGCCTCCTTCCTATGGGTATTCCTTCAGTGCATTTCTAGCTTTGAAGTTACCTGTGATGACTTTGACCAATTTCAATAAGATTGGATAAAGCAAGCAGAGTGATTGAAAAACCTGAGAGCTCTAACCAGGTTAGTTGTGAACTTCACTGCTCACCCAGGGCTTTCATGTTGAGTATCATGTTGCTGTGCGACCCTGCTGGCTATACCCAAGCCAAACTGCTGTCAGACTGGTGTGCCCTTAGGTGGCTGCAGGAGCAGCTGGTCTTGGCACTGATTGCCACAGTAATGTCCCCACAGTGCTGGCACACTTCTAAGGCAAGATCTTTCCCTCACCACAATCCAGGCTTGCATTTTGAAGAGGGAACACTGCAACGCTGTTATTGCAGAGTACTTGTTTCCAAATGTTTGTTATCAGCAGTGTGGGAACAGCATATTGAGCAAATTTAGATGGAGATTAGAAAAATATTTACTGACTGCAAAAGAACAATATGCCAAGAATGTGTATGAAGCCCATAATTTGGTGTTTTTCAGTTCCAAATGGTAAGGAACATCCCTGCATAGTCATAGAAGGATGTAACCGCTCTAAGTGATTTAGTTTAATCTCTGCTTTTTAAAGTCTGTATTGTTTTTATGAAATACCTAGGAGCACACTGGTGGTAACATAACTCTGTATGTGAATAGACTGTGAAGGTGTGTGGGCTGATGCAAGCACGCCTTGTTCTGAATGCTGTTCTGTACCCTTGCATGATGGGGAAAGGCTCGTGGCACACATCTTCAGCCAGAAAGAGGCACCAGCACTGGGCCTCCTGTGTCACTGGTGCTGTGCTCACCTTCATGGATATTTGAAATTGGGAATTGGATACAGACTCATACTGTGCAGGGCAGGGGGAAGGGGCAACAGACAGGGAACAAGAAGAGAAATTAAATCCTCCCTGGCGCCAGGGTAAATCTCTGCCTGGAATACGGTCCAGTACAAAGCTCTTCTGGAGCAATTTTTGGCATGCAGATGGACCACGTCAGCTGTTTCTTGATTACAAGCTGAGAGCATGCTCTTGCCTATGGACTATGTGGAGCAAGTCCTTCCCTGAGCAGGGAGAGAGACTCATGTGTCCATTTGCCCTGGAGTAAGAGCATCCCCATGGGTGGCTACCCAGAGCAGCTGACAGCATCCTATTTGTTCTCATCTCAGCTTAACCTGTGATAAGCTGTTCGTGAACTGTTTGTGTGAAGATATTAAGAAGAAAACTGCTTGTCTAAAAATTAAATATCAGCTTTCTTTTTCAGGAGGAGAGTGGATTTCCTGTCATATTTTAATTTGGAATTTGTTTATAATATTTACATTTGTATTCAGATAAAGTTATCAGCACTAACAATGCAAAATAAGGGGCTCTACAGCAGCATTTCAGACAATGCCAGGAGGGCCTTTGGCATTACATGATATGATTAATATGAGATTGATATGAGATTAATACTGCTGTTGCAGTACATCACTATAGTGTGATACACTTTTTTCTCAATGGATACTTCAAGTGAGCAGATTAGGAGAAAATTCATTATTCCAGATACAAAATCCTCTGCTACAAATCACAGTATACCATCATTCCAAAAAAGCCACTTACAATATATAAAATATCCAGAGGACAAAAAAAATTTCTCTTCTGCAATTTTTTAAACATGGTTTATATAATTTCAAACATTTTTGCTGGCAGATAGTTTCAATACTGAGTTATATGGGATACAGGAATGTCCTATTTTAGTATGTATACAACTATTCTGCAATTATGATAACAGCAGAGGCTCTACTTAGCCTTGTGGCACAGCAACCATTTTCTTACAGTGCATTTTTTTTTTCATTTTTCATACTGAAAACAATGAAGTAAAGATTATGTCTAAATTTTTCTGTAAATTTTAGCTTTCAGAATTTTCTTTTGACCAGTATTAGCCCCTTACATTTTGTATTTTAGCTTATTTCAGCAGGAAGTGTTTGTTAATTTTTCTTTTCTATGCCATTATCTTTCATTCTACATAGCATACTAGGGGACTACATTTTCCTGTAGTATTTTCAGTGGCACAAGAAATGGAAAGCACAGGGCACTTCATGCTGGTTTTGTGTTCTGTGTACAGGTGGGGAGGATGATAATATACATTTCAGTGGATAATTGTAGGTTAAGTTCATTTTGGTCTGACTGAAATCCAGTCTATTCTACAAAGATAACCATTGTATAACAGGAGAAGATGATATGAGCGGAGAAAACAACTGCTAAACAAGTAAACCTTAAATGCATAAATCTCATTACAGGACTCCTTTTGTGCCAGATCTGCTGTATTACTCTCTGCTCTTCATTGCTGGAGTTCACACTGACCCAGCTATCACACAATTATGAAAAACAGGACATGCACAACAATAACTACAAAGGCCCAGAAAGGAAGTTACAGCATAATGACCATTTGCCACTTAGACTTGCTCCAGGATGACAGATGTACAGCTTGGGAAATGCTGGTGCTGCTGTAGGACTCAGAAGAGCTCATCCAGTGCTTCATATGCCCAGATTCCAGACTTGAAACAACATCTAGAGGAAACGTAACAGTCTGTGATATTCAGAGGAGACTAGACAGCCCAGAAGCCTTCCTGCTTTTAGAGTGCGTGACAATTTGCCCTTTGGCTTTTTCATGTTACGTTTCTCACTGCAGCAAAGCAAGGAAGAAGCAATGAAGCTGTGCTGGGAAGAGTGCTCATGCTAAGTTTTGCAACAGCAATCCCTTGTAAGCTAATGAAGGTCCCACTTGACACCTCAGGCAACAGGGCAGGAGGCAGGCTGCTACATACATTCCATGCACCTATATTTAATGCACCAAGCAACTACCCCTGACCTGCATGCAGCAGATGAATTTCCTGGGAAGGTGAATCTCCCTGACCCTCCAGGCCAAGGTACAACTTGCATGTGTGTGACTCTCTGAGTGTATACAGGTGCCACGAGATATAGCCCTTTCCAGCCTGGCTTTCTTGGGTGATGAAGTGTCACTGAAGGAGCAGGCATGGGTCCCAGCAGGCACCAGGGAATGTCTGTGCCTCTGGGGCACTCAGGTTGAATATTAGTCAGACCATGACTGCAGAAGTGTTATAGACCAATGCATACAAGCCTCTGCAGTGTTTTTGTTGCTGTGTGTCTGCGTTGTCCAAAGCCCCTGTGGCAGGTATTGCAGTGTGACACTGACATGAGACCCTTCCTGCAGGCACCAGGCTGGGTGCCAGCAGCTCAGGTACTCTGCCACCACCAGAAGTGCAGCTGATGGCAAACCCTGATGTAGTTCCACCCAAGGGCCCATGGAGCAAGAAGCACGGCTGGGGTTTGCTGGGAGGTGGGAAGTGCTGCATGTAGGACTGGTACAAGATGGTGCAGGTGGGACTTTCCTATGTTTCCTTCCTGACAGTGCCCATCGTCCTACTGCTGCAGGGCTCTGCTTCATCTCTCACAGTTTGCTGTTTGGAGGGTACAGGAATACTACCAAGAAAATGATGGTGTGAAGAAGGTGGCCCTAAATAGACTGATCCTGAACTCATTTTTATAGTATCTGTAAAAGTTTCCAGTATACAATTTTCCTTGCCATTACCTTTTTTTGTGCTTGTGAGGAGCTCCAACCCTCTTTCTTTCCGCTCTGCTCTGAGCCAGCAGGATTGTTCACTGACACTGGAAGATGAGAAAAGCCACCCATGGTGAGAGCTATGTTTATTCCTAGTGGGCTCATAAATTTTCAGAAACTTAACTTTCCAGCTGAGTGTGGCTAAAAATCTTTTGTGGGAGTCATAGTTCTGTTATTGTGGGAAGTTTTGCATGGTGGTTTTGTTTTGGTTTGGTTTTTTGGGTTTTAAAAGATATATATATTAAATATAAATCTGAGGAGGCAGAGGAGCTGGGTATAGTTTTGTTTGTTTGTTTGTTTTAAATTTGTGTTGCATAAGAGAAAGATATTTTTCCCTAGATCTGGCACATGATGAATGGTTTTTGTGAGATTGCTTACGAACTTTGATTATACAATTAAAATACAAATTCCAAGACTTTTGGTGATAAAAGTCTGCATGGCTGGGAGGTGTGGGGAGGAAGAGAATGCTTGTTAATCTAGTGAAGGAGGAGGTAGGGGAGGTGTGTGTGTGTGGTGAAAAGGTTGCAAATGAGAAAGGCGTGTAAAAATGCAGTCAGTAATCTAGGCTTCCTCTTGCTATTTTTGTGAAGACATTCTTTGTCCAAATTAGGAATGAGCAATAACAGTGGGCTGGGTGGGAGCTGCTGGACATGTAGGAAACATTGCTGGTGCTGATGGGGATAGCAGGATCTCAGAGGAAGGACCAAATGAAATTGTGGTTGGAATCAATTGATGTGGTGTATGATTTGCTGCTGCATCTCACTCACAGGAAACAAATGTTTATGCTATAAGGTTGTTGGCTGTGACAAAAGACAATCCTAAGACCCTCTGCTGAGCACAAAATAACTACAAATATAACAGGCCTTTGAAAAAAAAATGCAACCCTAACCTAGTGGTGTCATTAGAATGAAATATCTTTTGGATGTCAGAGGGTGCAGCACTGCAGATATCCCATCTGGAAATGAGTACCTAAGTCTGGTATCCTCTGTTTAGGAAAGAGCTCATATTGGAGCTAGGCAGAGGGAGGCTCCTAGAACTGCCAGGGCAGTGGTAGCCTATCCTAAGGGCCAGACTCCCAGCTTCTTGTCTTTGCCAGTGGAGGAAGGAACATGGCCATTCTCTGTAAATAGCTTGGGAAGAAGAGTGCTTTACTGCCAAGATGGAAAACAGTCACAGCTAAGAGAAAATATTGACTTCAAAATGCATGTCTAATAACCATGCCTGGACAAAAATTGAGCAAGGAATTAGCAGCATATTTTTTGCTGCCATTGTAGTAAGTATTTAACATCCATTCATTCTGATGGGGACATAAATCTGTTTACATTTTTCTTAATCTGTTTATGGAACAATACATTTTGATGCATTTGCTTGGGGCAGCAGGATCTGATCTCTATGTCCCTTCAAGCCTTGTCTTCCATGACAGCTGTGTTCATTGAAGGCTTCAATTTCAATAATGCTGAGAGCAGACCTGCAATGGAGTCAGCTTCTTATATGTGTAAGCCAGAACCTTCAGAACTGTTCCTACAAACAGTGGAATATGTATTCATCTTATACCATAAAAGACAGTCCCTTACTCAATGCCAGATTGACAATAATCAATAATATTTGCTAGCAGTGTCAGTCAATAAGTCAATAAGGTGGCAGGTACTGGTTTGGATGTGACAACCTTTGTGAATCACTCCTTCAAGACACAGAGAGGATTCATATGGGGATGGCAAAGGGTCAGGTCTGAGCCTGTGCAGGAGAGAGTGCTACATTTTCTAGTTAGGTAAAGCTCACATGTTCATGAACACAGTCATGAGTCAGAATGCAGAGGAATTACTTGGGAACCCTCTATGGAAAGCCCACGTGCAACTCAGCCAGACTCAGTAGCTAAGACAATCCTCCAGGGAATACTTTCCAAACCACTGGAGTTTTCACTTTGTGTATTTTCTCTTTTCAAGGTCCAAATCTGGCTCCAACCCCAAGGATGGCAACACTGGCCCTCCTAATGCTTTTAAGAGAAATAGGCTGATATTTCAACCTACTTATCTTGACCATCTCAGTAACATTCTGCAGTGCATTCAAAACCTTGGTGATGGTCTTGGAAAAGGCATCAATATGCTGAAATACCTGCAGTATCTTAAATGATTAAGTGGCTCTTCTCACCAGCAAGAAGCACTTCAAAATATTTTGAAAAATAATGTTTTACTGTAGTACTTTCAAGGTCACTTTCTCAGTGGATATCTCTGGTATTTAAACAAAATAACAGCCAGCAGTCCTGCATAATGCAGTGATTTCTCCTGAACATTTAGAAATGTTTTGCCCTTAGGCTGCTGCCAATGATTATGAGCTTTGCCTTATTGGAGTCATTCTTCTGGACAAGAAAGGTAGTAGCTATGGTGCCATGGTTCCCATCACACAAGAAAAAGAAATCTTTCTCATTTTAAGCACTGGGGCAAGCTCAGAGTCCTGCAGTGCTGGCAAATAAGGGTCAGAGTTGAGCCAAAACTCATTGCTCTAGAAGTGTTCAATTTATTGAGGAAAGACCTCCAGGGCTTCTCTGGGGTTTTACAGGTCTCTTAAAATATAGACAAAGAAGATTATTCCTTATGAAAGCTGCTGTGGTTTTGAATTATTTCTTTAGATTCCTACAGACCTCAGCCCTATTACTTACAGCTTTTCCAGACAAAGACAGGTATTAGACCTTTCAAAGGTGACACAGCTGAGGTCTGCTATAACCCTGCTGCACTTAGCACAAAGGTTTCAACTTACTGTGAGAATGAGCTCACCTTTGTTCACCTGTTTTGTTCATCTTTGGGCAACTCTGGTGGAAAAAGAAGGGACAGTTTTCATAGATAAAAATGGGTCACAAGTAAGTTTAAAAGAATATGGCCTTGCATGGTATAACTATATACATGCACGGTCATCCATTGATGAACACTAATAGGTTGTGAAAAACTTATACTCCCATTTTACAGATGAAGAAACTTAAGAAATGGAATTCAGAATAATATTTAGAGAATGAAAACACTCTTAGGTCCTCTTTAAGAGATTATTTTTTGAAATGACGAGTTTCTGGGTCTCAGACCACCAGATAGGGTAGAGGAGCCTAGAGGAAGATACCTTAGAAGTTCAGACAAAATTAAAAAGTGCAAATAGTGTTACCCAAGCCCATCTCTATTTGATGTGGTTTATAAAAGCTTTATTTGTCTTTAAAGGCTAATAACTTGCTCTTTACTTTCCACTGAATGCTATTTTCAGAAATGTTAAATACTTCATGGTGACTCTACCATAGATACATCCTAAACGGGTGTTTGACTGCACACCATTGCCTCCTTGGGCAGCCCATATCAATACTTTACAATCTTTTCCATGAAGAAATTTTTGCTGTACACCTGAACTGGCCTTGGGACACCTTGAGGTCATGGCATCTCATCCTGCTGCTGGTTGCCTGGGAGAAGAGACTGACCCCACCTGTCTACAGCCTTCTTTCAGGCACTTCTAGAGAATTATAAGATCCATAAGCCTCCTTTTTTGAGCTAAACACCCCTAGTTCCCTTAGCTGCTCTTCACAGGAATTGTGCTCCAGACCCTTCCCCAGCTCCATTGCCCTTCTCTGGGCTCACTCCAACTCCTCAGTGTCTTTCCTGCAGTGAGGGCCAGAGCTGGACACAGAACTCGAGGTGTGGCCTCACCAGTGCCCAGCACAGGGGGACAATCCCTGCCCTGGTCCTGCTGCCACACCATTGCTGATCCAGGCCAGGATGCCATTGGCCTTCTTGGCCACCTGGGCACACCCTGGATCATGTCCAGCCACTGTCACCAGCACCCCCAGGTCCTTTCCAGCCACTCTGTCCCAGCCTGTGGAGCTGCCTGGGGCTGTTGTGACCCAAGGGCAGGACCCAGCACTGGGCCTTGTAGAACCTCACACCATTGGCCTCAGCCCATGATCCAGCCTGCCCAGATCCTCTGCAGAGCCTTCCTGCCCTCCAGCAGATCAACACTTCTACCCAGCTTGGTGTTATCTACAAACTGACAATATATTTTATCCCCTCATCCAGATTATCAATAAAGATATTAAACAGAGCTGGCCCCAGTATTGAACCCTGGGGAACATCACTCTTGACTTTTCACCAGCTGAATATAACTCCATGCACCACCATGGCCTGGCCACCCCACAGGTTTTACCCAATGAAGAGTCACCTGTCCAACCCAAGCTGCCAGCTTTTCCAGTAGAGTCATGTGGGAGTCAGTAACAAAAAGTTTGCTGAAAGCCCAGGTAGAAAACATCCACAGCATATGACCATACTGCTCATGACGAATATGCTTCCTTCTGGAGGGCTGTATATGCTGGTTTTTGGTTTGATGGAAAGACCCAGACTAAGCCCAGGAGACATAAAATTTGCTATTTACAGAGCTGCAGGACCAAGCTCAGGATCCTGCTTTTGCTTACTCACATCATAGAAACCTTTCATGAGCTGAGCAAGAATATGAGAGAGGTTAAATGCTTGTCTATGGAGAACCACACAGAAGCACCAGGTCTTTTAGAGCAAGAATTCTCACTGATCATGTAAGCTTACAGAAAAGGCCATAAAAGAAGAGGAAATTTCCAAAATACTGTGTGTACAAAGATTCCCTACTACTGAAGCATACCTAATCCTGTCTGTTGCAGCCTGACACTCTTGGGAATGTTAGGGGCTCAGTAGAGACAGTCCAAATCCTCTTTTCATTCATTCCTGATGCCTACACTGTATTAACCTGTGTTTGACCACATTGCAGACAAACCAGGATTTTGCTAGAAATGTGTGGAAGGGTGCCAAGGCTCACCTCAAAAGACCACGATGTTCCCCAGTGCTTTCATTTTACCTCTTGTCTTTTTCTTCTCTAGAGCACTCTGGACCGCATATTCATTCAGAGATCCCAAGTACACCAGAGTCTGCAAGTAAAAAAGACTTTACTGAACATGCTATCCTTTTTACTGGGTTCAAAGAAAAGTTAGAATATACTAAAATTACCACAGAACCTGCCAACATGCAGCTCATGGCCCACACAGAATACTTGGCCTCATACTTTTGAGTTTGTACTATAGAGGGAATGTGATATATCTGTTTTTTGGGTCATTCAATATGTAAAGTAAATGTAAAAGTGGCTGGAACTGTGATACACAGGTAAAAAAAAAACAAAACCTTTCTGAATGCTGAAATGTGTAGATCTGTCTCAATCCACCAAAAACAGGAAAAAAAGAAAAAAAAAGGATAGATCTGTGTAGATCTGTGTTCACATAAAACTCTAAGCTTATTAACTGGGAGATGGAGGAAATACATAAAGGTAAGGTTTTCTGTCTTAGTGCTTGAAGATACCACAATTTCTTTTGAGTCTTTAGTGACTACTGCTCAGCTCTTTATCTTCTGGAAGTTCAGTAAAATACGTTATTAAATTTCAGAACTGATATGTATTGCAGCACAGAAGCAGCTGGTAATTGTGAAGGAATGTTTGTATTAACTGCAGTGTTATGTGGAGACTTAGTGTAAAGAAATATATTCAGGTACTCAGTTTGGTGTATTGGAAATGGGAATTGGGAGCATCACTGAAAGGAGCTGCATCATTCATTTATCATGTTTAATTTTATTAACATATGCAAATTATTTGTTAAGCAAATATAAAATAAAATTAAAAGAAGAATGAATTTTGTGCTATTGCTGGGTACTTCAGTCTAAACATCTCACTAAAAATAGCCAAAAAATCCTGGGTACCAGGTGCTTTTTATCTTGGGTTTACACTACAATGCAATGAAACACTTTGGAAGGAAAATCTGAAGAAACCACTTAAAACTTTCAGTATTTTCATGTCAGTTACACATTTCCTTGAAACCCAGGTTTAGACCTGTTTAAGCTGTACTGTGTGTGGAGAGCAAAAAAGAGCTTGGTGTTATTAGGCAGAATCCCTTTTATATGCAAAGAATTGGATCAGTTTGACCCCGATTTTCTCTTTCTCCTCTTTTTTGTCCCATTACTTCAAACCCTTGACATTATCTCAAAGGAGGGGTTGATTGAACTGTAGGTGTGGCACTTGTCAGTTGTGGATAACATTGGCTTCAGTCAGTTGTGTTCATACATAAATAAGCCATGACAGAAACAGACTGGTGCATAGAAAAAATAGGTTTACTGAAGGTAAATGTTCTTGCATAAGTGTAACAAATAATAAAATCTGCTCTGTAAGAAAGGTGACGTGTATCCTGAGAAAAATAGAAATAGAAATCCTATCCCTTTGCAGTTCGCAGGGATTTTTTACTCTTTCTACTTGTCTAGAAGTTAGGAATCTGAAAAACATTTTCTTCCATTCAAACAAGGGAGGGAAAAACACAATTCAAATTCTCCCTAACTGGGAAAAATTAAATCCAGTATGAGCTTATTTATATCCATGTGATGTCACTGCAACTCTGCTATGTAAGTGTGTTAAGAAATTAAAAAGAGAAAGGAGAGAACATTAAAAGAAAGGAAGAGATTTTTCCTAAAGCAAATACAACTCAAAGCAATTTGCATAAAGATCTCTCCCATGATTTTTAATTTATGGCCTCTAAGTTTCTAATTAAATACTGATTAATATTTTCACCAGAATTGTCTCACATTCTCAGTTCTTTATAGCTTTGTCACTTTGATTAATGCATAGTCATTTATTAACTTATTTAACAAGCTGAGGTGCTTCATGAGAAACCAGATAATATTCCCATAGCAGTGTCATTACTGCAAAAAAGTAGTTCTAAACTTAATAAAATGATCCATAATAATGTTAAAGCTTCTTTATTGCAGCCTCAAAAGATAGAAACAGGTTTTTTGTTTGATTTATATTATATGGAGTTGTATAAAGCATCCATTAATAAAATTTATATGTTCGTTTAAGCGTGATCACTATACCGTTTCTGTAGTCTTGGATTTAACTTTAGGAAGGCAATTAATGTTCTGACCAGACAGGGAATAAAATACTCACTAGAATGAGATAATTAAGGACATAGATAAAGTTTAGGTTTTGTGGATTTTTGTTTTTGTTTTTGGTTTTTTTTAATTATTTGGATTTTTTTCCAGCTAAACCTGATAAAGAGGAAATCAGAGTTTATCTGGGGATTATGATGACTTTGCCTAAAGTAGTTTGACGATTCTGGAGCTGACTGAGGGGCTGTGGCTTTCTGCCCAGTGCTGAGGGGTGCAGCACCACAAAACTCTGATGCTCCTGTGCCAGCAGGGCTGGTCTCTCCCCAGGGATCCAAATCGCACTCTCTTTCCTTCCATCTCTCCTGAGATGAGCACTCATCCCACAAGGAAGCATCCATGCCATGGATGGGACAGGCCAGGCTTGTGTGTAATGAGGATATTCATAAGGCAGCCGTGCTGGGGCTGCTGTCAGGCTGCAAGGGATGTGGGATCCCTGCATCACGCAGTCTGCAGGGGTCCCAGAGGACCTGGGCATTTTGAGCTGCAGCCCTACTGCTATTTGATTTTCAGGGGCAGGAAGGGTTGAAACAGCTGGCAGGCAATAGTTCACCACATTTCTTCCTAGAGCTCTTGTCTTCCTCTGGGCCATTTCCATGTAGATTTATTTATTATTTATTACAATGTCCTCTAATGAGGAACTTCCCATCATTCTACTTACATGCACCTTAAACAACATCTATTGAACATATAAAAATAACAGGAATGTGTTTATGTGATTGGGAAAAGCCTCCCTAGCACCCAGTTTCCCTCTATTCTTGTACACTCACCAACAGGGATGTAGGGGAGCAGCTTCAGGTGGCAGTGAGCACATCAGCACAAAAGGGAAGATATGCTTCTGGGCACAGGGGATGTGTATAGAAGATGCTCAGTGTTCATTGTTGTGTCTGAGAAATAAATCAAATGATACTTCAGGGGAAAATGTCCTGCTATGGCCTGATAAACTGAAGTCTGTTATAGCAAGTCCCCAACGACTGTATCCAAAGACCAATTGCACACTTAAACAGATAATAATCACTATTTTACCACTTAATTAGTCCCTATTTAGGTAGCTAAAGGTTAGCTTCCAGGGCTTTTTGTCCCCAGTAACCTGTGTTTTACTGTGTAATATGATCCGGTAAAACTGCATCACCAATTTTAGTGGTCATTACACCAGTATCTGATACTTGCAGCAATATGCCCCTTTGCAGATGCAGAGGTTTTAGGACATAAAAAATATAAGTATTTTTTGTCTGCTTTGAATTAAAAGCAGATGACAGCAGTCTCTTTAAAACTTCAACAGCCCGTAATACTATTGTATTTCTTCTGAAGTAAGTCACCTCTGCCATATGCTCGTTTAGAGCCTTCTCCTTATTTTTCTCTTGCATCTTCTTACTATCTCCTACTGAGTTTTTATTTTGTGAAAGCTGAAGATGGGTGATGGCAGACTGCTGTAGAGGTCAAGTTTGGCAGGATACAGCACCCATCGGCCTTTCCTGGCCTCATTTAAGAATCTAGTAATGACTGTAGAGCCTAGGTTAAACCTAGGTTAAATAAATATGTTTTAATTTCTGCTGTTAAAGAAATAAAAGCATCTTATTCTTCAGAGAAGAAAACAGAAAAACAGGAGCTCTTTATAAGATTGTTCTACTGTAATGAATGCTTGCCAAACTCCCAGCTACAGAGAGTGCACCTCAGTGACTATGCTAATCAGACAGAGCATTAAGCATCAGACTCAGCTTCACATTCTGCATACCAGAGTGGGAGATTTCCATTCTTTCCACCCAGCTCATGGGAGCTCTGCAGAGACCTTTCACATCACACTTGGTCCCTCTATGAAGTTTGTGGGTTGCTATGACAGCAAGAATAGCTCGAAGAACCTTCGCCAATCTCCAGTCCCTTTCAAAACCTTGAACTGCAGTGCCAAAACCATGGATATGGAAGAGTTCAAGGATTTTGAACACCTTTTTGAATAAGATAGCCTGATGCAGGGGATTGATTGCTACAAATGACAATGAACTTATGCTAGATTCAAAAGAAAAAAAAGAACAGAAGAAAAATGACAAAAGAGATCTGTGTTATTAGGTCATAAAGAGTCATGGAATTAGTTCCTAACGCTGGAAATGCCATTAGACATGCTACTAGGAAAAATGAAGGACTAAATTCAGTGATATCTGTTCTAAGTATCAGATTTAAAAATCTGATACATAGCAAATACAAAACCTCCTTAATAGTTTATCTTAAAAATAGTAACTAATGAAACTCAGATTCTGATTTCCAGTTTATAGAGCTCCTGTTCAGTCTGTCTAAAAGACACCAGTAGACATTACACATGATGCTCAATAGAAAAGGCTATACTAACAAGAAATTTCCAACAATCTTTTTCAAATTAAAACTCAAGAATAAACCTCTAAGTAACCTTCCTCAGGTTAAAACAACAATCAGTCTTATTTTTTAATTACAGGTCTTTATAGCTTCTTTTCTCATGTACAATACCTTTATTATACTTGTTTCAGATCTTTCTTGAATATCAGTTGTCAAGGATGCATAATTTTGCTGAATTTTAGAGTGGTTGATCTTTCCATGTAGCAATATTTCATTTCTTGTCATCAGTATTCATATGAGAGGGTTGTTTAGTTGCCTTGCTCCCCTGGGGAAGATTCCACCTTATTACTGTCTCATATTTATGCCTGTAAATGTAACATACATTGGTTCTTGCTCCTGATTTTCCCTTACCTTAAATAGCATTTCTCTAACCACCTATTCATAAAAATCTCCTTTAGTCTTCATTTTCTCTGCTAAAGTCATTGAGCTCCTTTCTGTTGTATTTCACAGAGGTGTGTACCTTGCTGCTCGTCCAGATTCAAACCCTGCTTTTCTGATACCAAAAACCATTTTTTTGGCTGGTGTGTTGTTCCTAGTCAATGTAATTTTATGTGTTCTGGCCAAAGTTCCTGCCATTGATGTCTAAGCAGATGACCTTAATTCTGACCATATATTTAATGTTAATTGTATTGCAGTTATCCCCAACACCATAAGGTGCTTTTAAAACGGTCTTGTGAGCCTTACCTGTAATTGATGGTGGCTGAAATCCAACTGATATTGTTGGATTTGGTTAATGCAATACTAGAGATTTGTATCTTGTGTGTCCATGCATGTTCATACCTGTAAGTGCAAATGCCTGCTTGTCTATATAAACGGGGGGAGGTGGGGGGGTGGGGGGGGGAAGCCTTTTTTTTTTTTTTTTTTTTTTTTAAATACAAGAATTTCCAGTGTAAGACACTAGAGTGGATGGTATTTTTCAGTGGGACATATAAATCAAATAGTTTAGTCCTATGAAATTTCATATTAAGTTATCTGACCTCATTACTCTCCTTTAAATATCTTAAAGAAAATGACTGGAGCAGTTCCTTTTTTATTTACTATTTACTAGTGTAAGCCATTACTTGCAAGGAAAGGAATAAATCTGCCTGGATCGATTTAACTATAGGCATTTTTTTGTCATTAAATCACATATTGCATCCTTAATAATGTTTTCATATTTTTTTGGTAAGTGTAACCTGTGAAATTTCACATGGTGCAAAAATGTACAACATCTATCTGCTAGAATAATTGAATTTCTACAAGCAAAATCAGCATATGGTTTCCTGGGAGAACACAGAATTGATTCACTTCTTGCCCTGCTGTTGGGTAAGATGTAAAGTTAAATTTCAAGGTGGGGAATCACCCAAGAGATGGCTCAGACTCCCTCAATACATGAGATATCTTTGACACCATTGCATAGGTTCTTGTGTACTTTTTTACAGGAGAGTTCATAAATGCATTAAATACTTAAAATATTTATTAGTTTGGGACAGGTTACAACATTACAAGAAATGAGATCATTCTCTACAATGCTACAATATATGAAAACTGAAAATTTTACCCTTCTCAGAAGCATCATGCAAATAACAGTTTTTCTATGAATAATTGAAATACAGAAATGCTCTGGCAATTGAAAGTTGCAGGTTTTCAGAAACAATTAGAATTCATTCTGTTTTAAATGAAATCATTGTGCAAATTGAGGAAATAACATTGCTAGCCATTTTCTCTTTAGTTCATCCCAATTTAATGTCAGCTTCTAGGTAACATTTAACAATATATGTCAATTTGACTAAATCAAAGTCAATGGCAAGAGACTTACTTCCCTGTCAAGAGAGGAATGAAAGTTTTGTGCATGTGTAAAGGGGATAGTGGAGTTGTTCTTGATGCAAGGCTGCATGCACTAACACAGTGTTTAATTATTTAAATGAGCCAAGGAAAGATGCGGAATATATAGATGTAGATGCCTCTGTTTGCATCAGAATATGTGCAAGGTGACTTCTTCAAGTGCAGCTCCGGCTGCACTGGGACACTCCTGGAGGCCGGTTGCTCAATCTCCGCATGCACTTGACTGTCCAGCTCAGCTAATGTGTCACCCAAGGTGAGACAGCTAATACTTTTCATCAATGCACACAGACTTTTGTGTTTGTCATCACGATGTGCAGGCAGCTCCAGCCAGCTGCAGCCATGCTTCAGCTGTGGAAGAGACACTATCTATTTTATAAGTTGTCAACTTGCCCATCTTGGTCTTGAAGAAACACACAAGCTCATGCCAGAGCTGTACACCAGAGCTGCAGTGCAATCACAGGACAGCCATGCTGGGAAAGGAAATACATCAGAGGTGGGGCCAGGTCAGGATGTCCTCAGCTTTAAAATGGGGAAACATCAAGAGATCATTATCCATTGCTTTAGAGTTTGCATTCACACCAAACTGTAATTTAATTGAATCAGTTACATTTTTCCAGTGAGGAAAAGAATAAGTTTTGTGTGTTTGCATGCATGGATGTGTAAGCAGAGGCACAAAAGATGATCAGCAACTGTGAGAAGGTAGAAATCATAAAAACCTACCATTATTGACACTTAATCAGCCCTGGTATTATGCTCTGTACCTCCACTAAGAACATAGATGATTCAGCTCCCCAAACTGTACAGTGCTTCCAGTTGTCTTTCCTCACACCTGTTTCTGCTTTTTAATTCCTTGCAAGACAGAAGCCTGTGTGTGGGTGCTGTATCCCCAGAGCCTTGCCTAGTGGTGTCACCATTCCTTACACAACCTTGGTTTCCATTTCCTGCTCTTCTTCCACAGACCAACACAATATCAGTAACAACACATTGTCATCCTCAGAAAGATTAAGGTATCTAAATTTTTCTCCTGTTGCACTATTTCCAGGCGATAAACTCCCTGTTTTCAGTAGAAACTTGCATAATTTCCAGGTTCCTGATCTTGCAGTGGGATGGTTAATTTTAATCCTGTTTTGCAGTATCAGTCTTCAGAATTTTTTTTCTATGATGTTCTGATTGACATTCATTCCACAGCCCTGTTTTCTGTGCCATGGTAAGAGAATAACCTAATATCTGTTTGGAAATGTATTGATCAGAGGCTGCACTGGCAAATCTATGCGTCTGTAGTTTTCTTCATAGAGATCCATTGTTTTATCTCCCTTCTGTCTAGTTTAAAGCATGTATTGAAATTTTGCTCACTCCTATTTTCACTATTCTAATAGCTCCCTATGTGATGCACTGTTAAATAATATGTAATAATCACATTTTATTGTTTTACAAAATATTTAATCAAGTTTATTTTAAAAATCTGTTGTTTCAGTAAAACAGGATAATAAGTTATTCTATCATGATTCACCTTCCCCAAAGTATCTGTTGCATAGTCTTCTGTCTACAGCCTTTCTTAGTATTGAAATGAGTCTGAGAGTCCTGCTGTTCAAATCCCTTTTCTTTGGTCCTCGGTGTCAGAGTCTATGGATGCTGCTCTGCAGCTATGTAACATTACTTTTACTGGAAAGATTTATAAAAATTCCTTGTTTCTGTACCTGCAATTTCATGTGATAGATCTTTTACTGCAATGGTGGTGATTGACCATGCCTGCCTTGTCAAGAGACAGCTCTTTTCCTTGTCTTGGATCCATTATGTGATATAAGTTTTAGATTAATCCCAGCGATGGTGAGCTTTGTTACTAAATCTTCCTTTCCATTCCATCCTGTTCCTACCTCACTGTTCAGCCTCTTCTTTCTATTAAAGATAGAGCAAACTATCTAAATTTGAACCCTAATTTCTCTGGTCTCTCCCTTATATAGCTGCAAATCAAACCTACTACTCCACTCTTTTCCTTTTTACTTGTATGATTACTTCACTTTTCATAGTTTATTCATTATTTTCTCTTAAAGTATAGCTAAACATGAATTTTGATCCCCAAAATGTGCCTACTAGTATTTTTCTTTTTTTTTCCCCTCTCTGATGACTTCTAATAGTTTTTGAAAATGACAGCTTATCTCACCATTTCTGAAGTTTTTCCAGAATATTATCTATTTTCTCATTTTCAATAACTTTTGCATCTTTTATTCAAGAATATTTCTGGATTTCACATGCTTAATTTCTTCACTATTCACACTTTATCAAGAACTTGGTTTTTATTTTTCAGATTTCCTTTTTAAATTGACAGTGTTCTAGACCTATTTTTATATCACTCTCTGTTTTTTTTAAACTACATCTTCTCATTTTCAGTCGATCCAAGTTAATCTTATATGACCAACAGTACTATATTTTTCTGAGTACCTATCAAACCCACATCTGACACAGTGTTATCTCTAGTAGATCTGGTGTTTATTTGGCAAGAAATTTGGCATCCATCATATACTAGAGTAACTAAGATGTGCCATTAGTTATTTCATTTACTTCATAATCCACATTTGGGAAGTCAATGACTCAAAAGTGACACATCCCTGGTAAAGTTTATCACTCTAGAAAATTTGTATATATTCATCCATTTATAACATCCCACCTGATAGCTGACAAAAGTACTACTCCAGAAGTGTGGAATTTGCTTCTTCAATATAAATCAAATTCTCACAAGCTGCTCAGTTCTCAGTGTCCTTATCCAACAGTTCAGAAAAAATCAGTCCTGTGCCAGACAATAAAGCCTCTCTGGTCAATGTTCACCCCCTTACTTGTGCACTTCCTTACTCCAGACTATCCACACATTGAGGAGTTTTGGCCTATTTCCACCTTTTTTAAACCCGATTTTGTAATACTTATATGTCAGGAACCAAAGACAAGAATATTTTCCTCCTACTTTTCTTCATTCTATGCCTTTTAGAGCAGGTGTGTATGTCCAGCCAAATATCAGCTATCTTACAGATGAAAAGATGAGCTACCCAACAGAACATGCAGTAGGCTCTTCAGGAAGATGTGGTATAAATAAAGAAAGAAATAAACAAATAAACAAATAGCACAATAATTGCTCCTGATAACACATGATAGATGTCACTGAGTGCTCAGAAAAGTAAAACCCACTTAGCTGATTCTTACACAGTCTTTTTCCTTGCTAGAATGTCATACAACCACAATACTAACACAAAAAGAGATGTCAAAAGTGATTATAATTAGATAACATTAGGCAGATTATAGTATTTCTGTCTAAGATGCTTACGCAAAATGCTGGCTCTAATTTACCCCATAAAAGACTGCTTTTCTGGGCTACAAAGCAGGTTACATAAAATAAGTGGTTGCCATTATAGCATGCCACATTAAAAAATATTGTCATGAAAGTGGCAAAACAATGATAATGAGCTGATAAACTCATAGGTTCTGCAGTTGTTAGCTGAGTGCCTGTACAAGAACCCCAACACTCACAGGTGCTAGGCAAGAACCTGAAGTGGGGAAGTCTGGAAATATATGCTATATGCAAACCTGCTTGATAATTTCTTTTTATTTTAAAGACAGATGATATTTTGTCATGAATGGTTTAATTTCATGTCTGATCCCATTAAGATGAAAGTTCTTTCCAAGTATTATTAGTACTGTACTCATACAGTTTGTTTAATAACAACAGAAGGGCTGATCAGACAAACTTATTCTTTGGTCTGTACAATCAAAGAGGTAAAAACAGAAAACACAGAGACCTTGGAAAGACAGAGAGGACTCTTAAATATGTCCTCCTATTGTTCTGGAAAATATTATTATGGAAAGAAATGCCTACATACCTGCCAAATCTAAGATGACTGCCTTATTTTCCCATATGATGTTCCCCCTCCTCGCACAGCCCCCTGAATATCAGGCTAGCCCAGAGGTCCAAGGCTGTGATGGGAGGAATATCAGGAGATAGCAAATATTTCCAAAAGAGGCTCTTACCCTGATATACGTTGGTTCAGCTCTCTTTATTCTGTGATGTCCATGTGGAGAGCGGGGCAAAAGAGGACGAACAGGAAATGTCAGGGGTCTATATAGACTTTGGACAGGGTGGGCTTCCCTGGCTCTCCACCAATCCCGTTGGGGCAAGAAGGAGGGGTCCAGGTTTATCTTGATCAGAGTCACAGGGTCCCAGGGGCAGGGGAAATAGAGTGCCCATGAGCTCACTGTAACACCCATATAAAGTATTTTCTAACATTCAGTCCTAAAATTTCACAGTCACCATCCCCTGAATACATTCTGTCTCACCTCCCTTTCTCTATCTATCCTTTATGAAGGATAAATGCTGTTCATCATCAACCACATTCTCTTGGACCTTTTCTGGGTACCAAAGAGCAGTGGAGCAGCCTCTGCATAGCTTCTGATAGAGAATACTTATTCAGAAGGGGAACATCTACTGAGTCATTATTTCTGAATGGGTACCTTTCTTTCCTATCCATCTTAGGAACTGAAGCACTCATAAACTTCTCAACACAGGTGCATTTATTAGGCTTATTTTACTTAATTTGTTGGCAGATACCAGCTTATCATAATGTCTCAGGTTTTACATACCCTGGCTAACTATTCTAGATTGTTGCTAAGAACATCTTTATATATAATGCCTATTGCTTAAAAAAAAAAAACAACAAAAAACCATGGCTCAGGAAATCCATGGCTCAGCCTCCTTGGGACTGAGGATGTGCTGGGTATGCGAAGTCCATGAGAGCCTCCAAAAGGTGACACTGGAAAAGCTGCAAACATAGCCTGAGAGGAGGCAACAGGGCTGCTCTCCCACCTTGCATACCACCAAGGGTATGGAGGACAAAATAATATGGTTGCAGCTTGATCCAGGATCAAATTATCTTATTTGTAATGTTGACATATAACTGTAGGTTAGGCACCTCCATCCCTTTTTTTAATAAAGGGAAATGTAAGCAGCAAGGGCAGAGATAATCTGGTGGTCAAACTGTGGTCAGCATGGGAGGTGGGAGACAATCTGTGTGTGGTTGATTAGCTGCTCCTCCATGCCTGCAGGTCAGAGACCCTGAATGAGCCCCTTTTGCATTCCTCTTGGTGGGGCTCAGCAGATGAGGGAGGATAGATACTGGACAATCTGCAGTAAAACTTCTGCTCAGTCTCTTTTTAGCCATGCTGATGACCTGGGAACCATCCCTATTTGGTGTCACCTCCTCCTGCTGCAGTGAAGTTTCCTCTTCCACAGATGCACAAGACAGAGGTGTGTACATGGAGAAGTATAGCCTTTTGTGGCCATTGTGCATCAGTAACTCCAGAACTGAACACTCATTTAAAGACCTTTAGCTGGATCTAATTTAAGTTTTAGATTAGGTGTTTGGAACCCTTAACTGACGAAGTTCATGTAAACCACTACTCATCACACAGCAGGTAATATAGTGCACTTGAATGTACAGACCAGCTGGTAGAAGGAAACAAGTTACAGAGCTGAGTGTCCCTACAATGGTTTATATAAAAGACAAAGGGCTTGGATCTTCTCCCAGATTTCCAGAGAGGTTTTGCTAGCAACCAAATTTTCTAGGTCTGATGGGTATTATCTTCCTAGCCTCTCTTCTCAGCCTCTGCTTGCTCTAAGTAGATTAGGAAGGAAGAATATCCATAAAATCCTTTCTGAGAATAATTTGGGCAGTTGGAATTTTAAAATGTTTTATAATTACTATATCCCTCTGCAAGATCAGTAGTCCTTACAGCTTTTGTAAAGAGAAACATTACTATCCATCCCTGGGAGGCTTGTATGCAGCACATACAGAATACGTTTTTGATGGAACTGACAACACTTCTGTATGTTTATTTTGTTAAGAAAGCCCTCAAATGTGTTATATGCATTTAACTTGTACCTACAAATTCAGCAGTGCAAGATGCATGAGGATGAGTAAGTTTTCTGCTGGTTCAATGTCCTCAGGTTCATGAAAGATGAATGGTGTATACACCAGCTATGTTAACCTATTTCAGCTCTATGAAACATAAAATGACACCTTTAGTCTCAACAGAACAACTTTGTAGAAGGATGAGGTCAGATAAATAGCTAGTAAATAAAATGCTTTTGGGTTTCCAAAAAAGCTTGCCAGCACCTATTGCAAGAGTGTGTTAGGAAGTCTAAATCATTGCGCTGGAAAAGACAATGTTCTGTCATATTTTGGAAACTGTCAAAGACAGAGATGAATAAAGATAGAGTAATTTCCCACATGAAAGGAGTGGAAAGGTGATGATACTGTGACTGGTATTATGGCATGACTTTTTTGGGTTTTCTTCTATGTACAGTAAGAATAATTTTGAGCCCTCCTTTGGCAGAGATAAAATGTTGAACAAAGTGTTCTCAGATACTTTTATAGAAAACTACCGAGTTGATTTCTATTGGTATTCTGAAAGGTCTTTTTTTTTGGTTATGTTTTCATGGTTTGTTTGTTTGTTTTTAACAATTTCAGTATTTGGTGAAAGTCTATCCTTGTAAAAATTGGGCTAGAGGCAGAAGGAAAAACTTGAATGTAAGAATTAATTTCTCCAATATCTCTCTTCCTTCACACCTTTTAAATTTTGCCACTGAAAATCCATGAAGAAAAAAAAGGTGTATTTTCAATTACAAGTTATTTAAGAAAACCAAACCAGCAGATTCTGCATGTACAAATTATACATAATAACCAAGCAGGGGAAGGGATATTCCCCTTCACTGCCCTGCTGATCTGATTCCCCCCTCACCTGCAAGGAGCAGGGCTATGACTTGCCAGCCCATCAGGTATCACCACTGGTCAAACACCAACTTGCAGGGGAGCCTGCAGCCTGGCAGTGGGCTGGGGCTGTTTTCTGTCAGTGGGGGAGCAGGGGAGGGTAGGAAAAGGAGTCGCTCACCTGCTTCTCGAGTGGCACCATGCTGTTGGACCTTGCTTTGCCTGCTCCCAAACTCCATCACTCTGGGACATCAGGTCTGCAGAGGGAGCAGTGCCATATATTTAGTGCTCAAAATGCAAGTTGTTTTGATTGAACACATATGCCATGTGATGCAGCTCTGTCATGCCCATGCATGACCCCACACCCAGCACTGAAGCCTGCAGCAAGAATGCTGATGGCACTGGGCTCAGGGTGCTTCCTGCAGGATTTCCTTCCAGCTTGTCCTCTGTGGAGTTTATCAGCTTTCCTGCAGGTACTCAATGAAAAACACAGATGGGATGGAAACAAACCCAGCAGCCATGACCAAGTCATAGGAGAATTATTAAAGCCTTTTTTTGATGTACAAGCTGGGGATACATGTAGTGTTCTGTCAGGGTCTGTTCTGGTTCTTTATGGAAATATTAAAAAACTTTTACAGTGCAGTACTATTTTGCAATGCAATGTAAATCGAGCTCAAATCATGCCCATGCCTCCTTTAAAAATGTTGCATTACAGTATTTTGCACAGGTGTTGAAACCAAGCAGATCTGTCTCTCCTTCTCCTTTCTCTTTCTTCAAAAATCGTCTTGGAATTTCAGCTCCTCGCCATAACTGGAGAGTCTGCAGGAACAGTGATAATACCTCAGCCTGCTTCCTGAGCTTCTTAAGCTGGATTCATCATGACATGTGAAGATATTTAACTTTCCTCATAGTCTCTAAGTTTATCAAAGGCAGATATTTTTCTCCTTTTTCATGCTAATATCATTTGTACTATGTACCTGCTCACAACTATTATTTTTGTAAAGCTTTCCTAGGTCTCTGAAGCTGTATCACAAATACTTTTCTCTTAGTTTCTCATGCTAAAGCTACTTCACTCCTATAAATGAGAAAAAGTTTACCATAGCAGGACTTTGAACTTGGCAAACGGCTAGAATTGTGCAAATCAGCAGGTCATCGTGTCTTTCCTAGATTCTGATGAAAATGATACCTCTTTCACTGTCATTCTGTCTGAAAGAGGGGAAAATCACTCCTCTTTGCACATGTTGCATTAACACAGAATGGAGGAAGGGCATTGGACAGGAAAAGTCGATAAAAGTTAAGCTAAATATGTGTCTGCATATGTGTGTAATAGCAAATCATATGGCAAGTAAGGGAGATTTTTCAGAAATCTTAGCTGTGACTGGGTTTCTCAAATGCAGGGTGAATCAGCCTCAAGATATTTTTCTTCCCTAGATTTTGGAGAATTACATCTTGTGAACTGTAGTACCATGCCCTCCATATGCTGCAGTGGAACATGTGAAATGGGATACATTTGTCTGGGTTCCATATGTGTGCCCATCTTGATTCATTGCGCCATGTGAGGATGATGACTTGTCCAAACCAGAGGATGCAGGTGTGATTTTTCTGGTGAGCATCATTAGATTGGTCAGACTAGATAAAGAATACCAGTCTGGGAAAGACTCCCAGACCAGGAATTCCAGTTATTCCATACAATGATATTGTAAAGCTTGTTTGTACCCTTGTAGAAGGATTAGGTGTGGTATTTGCTCCCACAGTGTGTGCTCCATGGCTGTGGTTATTTTATACATTCCCCTTGATTTGGAGATAAGAAGGCAGAGGTACACAGCTTGGGAGTGCAAGCTTGCTGTATAAATCCATACTTAAAAATAAACAACTAATGTTCAGATGTACATTGTTTCTTCGGTGCCACAGATGTAATATCACTCAAAATTGAATGTTTAACTGTTAACCCCCCTGTTTAAAAACACTAGTCCTAGCCTCCCTTCAGTTCAGATGAAGAATCAGCCAAAAGCCACAAGAACAGTTATGAAAAGAGCTGAGAATAGAAAAAAGCCTCCTGACTTGGTGTCTGATTCACCCACTTTGGTCGGGTGTTATGTAAGGCAGCCGAGTGAGCTGTTGGTACCTTAGTTAGCATTCTGTGGCTCCAGGCTGAACTGATCTCATATAGGGTTGCACAAAAATTCCTGTGTTTTGGCCTTAGCATATGGATTTGCAAAAGTGAACTAGATCAATGCTCTGAGGGGAAGAAAGGCAATTATTTTTTTTCTTTCAGTATCTTGCTCTCACATCTCTTTTGCTGACTTCTAAAAGATATAGTCTCTTCTATGACCTAAAACTGCTGATGACTACATAATTTGAGCAAGAACCAAATGGTTTGAATTATGATTTTTAGGGTTTAAGCTGATTTTCTACACAATCTGATTAAAACAAGCTGCTGTCACAATCTCAGATGAGGTTTTTGCCACATTATTATCACTCTCTCCAGCATAACTTTGTCTAGAAGCTTCTGTACTTGTTTGCCAGCATACACAATAAGATAAGTTCTCAATTTAACAATGCTTTTCCATGCACTATTGATCTGCTACAAAGAAATTGGTTTTGCTTCAAGGGACTTTGCTGCTTACCTTCAATGAGAAACTAATTTCAAGCTAATCACTAAAATTTGCATGTATAGTACATATTGCAATTAGAATACTTAATATTGTTAAAGGGCAAAGACTTTTGGGTTTGGGGTTTGGGGATCCTTTGAAGAAGGCAGAAAGAAATAGCTTAATCCTGATTTCCTTGGGGAAATGTGTTGGAAGAAGGAGCATGGAGAAAGGGATTTTCTAATAAAATGAGTGGAATAGGAGACGATGGCCAAAGTCTGTCTTTGATAGGGATGTTCCATGAGGCTGTTGTCATATGTGAATAACCCTTTTATACTAACATGTTCTCTATTGCAAAATTGTACCTAATCGATTTGCTTTGTTACAAATTCTTTACAGATAAAATGATAAAAAATTCTTCAGACCCGGGTCCACGATATTTTCAGACTTCTGTTTCTGGGCATCTCTGCACATCAGTTGCCATGCAAGGAGTAATCAAACTTTCATTCTCCATTGTCTGAGTGGCAGCAACTCTGTAATGCAACCAGGAAAAAAAGATGGCATGTCTAATGCTTTTGTTTGACTTGGTTTCAAAGGTAAAATTTAAGAAAAAATCGAAAGAATATTTTATTTCAACTTCATTCTATATAATTTTACTTAGATAAGATGGAAATTATTTAATTTTTGAGAGGATTTCCCTCTGGGTTTGCCTTTTCCCTTGTATTGTCTTTCATATGGCACACCCACTCACAGCTTTGCTGAAGGCTTGGATTCGAAGTACTTATTATTTTCCAGTGAAAAACTGTCCTACATTTTTGACAAATGGTGTTAGACAGTAAAGTTTAAACTTTATTGAATGAAGAAGGAAGATGCTCTCTGTACCAATTTCTAACTGTAGCAGAAAAACTTCTGTTTGCATGATTGCTTTTAGCCTTTAACCTTGCCACAAGACTGTTAGAGCAACACAGTTGGCAAGAAAAGCAACATAAAAGGTACTGTCAGCCTATCTCCTACCCACGGAGCTAATACTTGGGAAATTATTTTTTAGGTAATATTCAGTACAGCTTGCAATTTGCTTTCTGACCAGCAGTGATAAGATTTAACAGTAAACTATTAAAGTTATCACTTTTGGGGAGATTCAGAGTGGAGCAGTTGTCAGTAATTGAGCATGAAGCTTTGACAAAGAGGAAAAGCACTACTGCAGGGTAAAACCAGCTATGCCTGGGAGTGTTTCCAGGTGCTGAAGAGGGATCCTGTGCACAGCAGAGTTCTCACTGTGGGCCCAGCACAGGGCAGGAGGTGTTCAGCACTGTTCAGGGACCATTACCTGCAAGTAGTTTGCAGGCATTCACCCACTTTTGGTGCATCAGAGTGTTTGCTCAGATGTGGGCTGTGGTGAGCTTCTTGGCCTCCTTCCCAGGGCTGATCCCTGACATGAGCCCTTTCAAGAAACTCACAGAAGCAGCCGAGCTGTGAGCCCTTTCTGCAAAGCACGCATAAGACAAATAAGAGACAGATCAGAACAAGAGAAATCCCAAATTTTGGGAGAACAGGATAAGGATCTTTGGAAGACCACCACCCTCAGAATACCTTGTTCAGAGGCATGTTTCATATCAAAAGTTTTAAGTTCATCAGCCACACATCTGTTTCAGGATACACACACTCCCATGTTGGCAGTGCTGCTTTCTCTTTCTGTGCCAAGTGTCCTTAGAATGGCTAATCCACTGCATGGAATACTGTTTTGCCAGATTGATATCTCATACCTCTGATGTCACAGAAATTTAGGTAACACTTCTTTCTAAAAGCTAAAAAAGAAAAAAGAGGAATGAGAATCATTATGACATTTCATTTCTAATTACAGAAGAAAGCAGTCTGTGCAGTGCTTGTTGCAGAGGACTTCTTTAAGTTGTAGAAGACTTCTTTAAGTGGAGTAACCTCAGCACATTAAAAATTGTCAACATAGAACTGATACAAGGGCTGTTCAAGCTAGTGGGAGATTTTAATTTTGAAAAAGTTCAGTTAGAGGTCATAGGTGGAAGTTACTGAATAACTGTGCCAGAAAGATGAGGATGGAAAAGGATATACTTCTGTAGAGAGAGATGTATCATAAATCTCCTGCTTACTTCTCTGAAGCAAAAGTAAGTCTGTTTCAGAGCACCAGAGCATTCAGAGTAAGATTCTCATGTTCAAAGCATGAGGGATCAGAGGGAATGGTGTGGGGTAGCTGGAAAAACAGACCTCAGTTATGGTGCTTCAGTGGAGATAGGAAAGTCTTGCTGTACCCAGCCTGGGATCATCCACCACCTCCTTTCCCTAAAAAGGCCAATGAGACCAACAAGGACTGTGATTAGCAGTCAGTGCTTTGCATATGACCCCAAGTTCCCTCTAACATCACTGAATTGTGTAAGTGAGCTGGACTCAGAGGAAGTGGGGGGAAACAAAACTCCTGATAACCTGTTATGACAGAATATGCTAGTTTTCATGGGATGAACACTGGTCCATTGTCATACTCTCTGCATGTGACACCTTCTCCTGAACATTGTTGTCTAACTGTAGATCTCATGGCTTAGAGGATTTTAAGGATAGACTTGCTCCAATGAGAGTCAAAAAGACATGATTTCATACCCCAAATGGCCAGATGAGATAACTTTTCTGCAAATCCTTTCTTCACATATGTCCTCCTCCTTGACTCATTTCCTTGTGTTATGTTTTAAGTAGGATGAAAAAAAGATCATCAGGAAATCTTACTGTGTCCTTGTTTGTGTCCTGTACACTGACAGATGATACCTTTTAATGGGTTCAGTCTTCCTTCACAGAGGGTTAGTAGTAAAATATCACCTGTAGCATGAGTTACATACAAATTTTTAGTTTATATCAGTTTATTTAGAGCAGGATGCTGGATTTCAAATTTTCCCAGCCTGAGGAAAGTGGTCTTGCAGCTATTAGGACAGCTGTGTTAGAGCCTGTTTACTCATGCATGAGGGGATACGACTGTCCCATCTTAAGGAATATGAGGAGGAGAGGGAAGGAGGATTTTATAGTTCTGTGCCAAGTCCTCAGGCAGGAGTAATTCAGAAAAGGGCTGATAGTGATGTTTTCTTTTCACAGGGAGGTCACAGTTTCTTGGTCCCCTAAGCCAAAATATCGAGGCTTCATCCAGTTAAGGTGGTATCTACCTCTTTAATAGGACTGTGACTCAGAGTGCAGCTGATGATGATGGCTGCTTCTCTCTGACTATAAAACTACAATCCTTATCACAGGCATAAATTACTATTATTTTCTTACCAGATTGAACATCTTCTTTAAATATATGAAAGAAAAATTGTAGGTTGTCTAGTGAATTTCTTCCTGGAAAAAAATGCCTATTCTTAGTATACAAGTTAAATGAAAGTTCAAAAGTTTATCAGTACAAAGACTCTATTCTAATAATTTATCTGCCAGCTTCTCGGGTCATATTTTGATACTTTGAAATAAGTGATATTTTTGTACTGCCTTCATGTAAAAGTAATCAAACATCACTTTCCACAGGCATATCACGATTTCTATTGATTATAATCAAACAACAGATAGTGTTAATATTGGAGAGCTCCTGTGTAACTCAATTTGTCAATCACCAAAGTGAGCTGATACTGAGTACCACAGGACATTTTCCTCAGCCAATATAATTCAAACAGGTTTCATTCTATGAAGAATTGACACGAGGCAGTGCTTATGAACAATGAGTTTGAAGGTAAATGAGATTGGATTTTTTCAGGCAAATCAGATGTGTTCACATTTCCTGGGCTTACTGACCCTCACTCAGAGAGAAATAAAAGAGCTATTGGCTGTAGTCTAAGTGCTATTGGTAGTAGTGTTAACAGCCTGCTCTGGAAAATGAGACCGAGCAGGAAAAAACAAAGTCAGAGAGCAAGCAAGAGCGAGGTATCTATCTCTATCAGCTGGGGTAAAATAAAGCGTTCAGAACTGTGGAGCTCCCAGGTTGTTCTTAGTTCTTGGAAACTGTTGAAAAAATTAACATAGGTTTTAAAGTATTGGTGCACAGAAGGAAGCATAGATTTGTCAAGAGTAAGCAATGTCTGTTAGTGTTACACCACTTGATGAAGAGTTTTCAGGCAGAGAAATGGGAATAATTCAATATTTTTATGTTACAGAGAACTTCATGCCAGTTTGTATGGTTTTTTTCTAGCATGACTAAGTAAAAACCACCTGGGTGAGGCAGTCCTTAAAATGGGGGCAATATTATCTAGGTGACAAGAAACTGCCAGGAGGTAGTACTAAAAAAATCTTAGGTGATGAGGTTCCACAGGAGTCAGTCCTTGGTCCAGTTCTCTTCAATATTTTGAATCCCAAACTACATTGGGGAAAATGAAGTATATTTAATCAATCTTCTCAAAGCACCTCGTTAGAAGAGATAACCTGGATAATAAAGATAAAATTGGGTGTTATCCTGACAGCTGGGGACGATGCTTTGAAAAAGTAGAAGGTCAATGTAAAATACAAGGTACTATTCTATGGAAGGCTTCATCAACTCCTTCTGGACAGAATGTCCAGCACACGGGTGGATAAACACATCAGGTGATGGGAGAGCAGCTGGTCACAGGTCAGGCACAAGGGGTTACAGTGAGTGGGGTGACATCAGAGTGGTGACCTGTCACTAGGGGTGCTCCACGGGGCTCTACCTTAGGCTCTCTGCTCTTCAGTATCTTCATTAAAAGAGAGACCCAGAAGGACTGAGCTATAAGGAAGGTTGTCCCAGAACAGGATGCATGCCTGTGCATCCTGCACAGACCCCATGGGCTGTTGGCAGGTGGAGCTGGGTAAGAGAGAAAGAAGATGTGAAATAATGCCAGCAGCTACTTCATTAAAAAAAAAAAAAAAGAAAAAAAAAAGCAGAATTTCCACTTGAAGCCTTATTACATTCCTTCCTACCCTACCCTTACTGTCATCAGCCTTGGCAGTTTTTTCTAAGGCCAGGTCTAGTCTATGTACATAATCTGTGAAAAATCAAACAAAATATCCTGAACTGAACTTTCCTTATAAAAGTAGAAAAGATTGAAAGCCATACCTAGAAAAGAGCTAAACTTATTGGATGAAACATTCTGTCATTCTGTGCTTCTTGAGCCGTATCTTAATATCTGGGGCCAAAATTTATCTGATTATATAAGATGCTTTGTTTTTTGTCTGTTTGTTGGTGGGGGTTTTTTGTTGTTGTTATTGTTGTTGTTATTTTCTGAGAATAATTTTGGTATGAAGATGATATGAGATGTTCAGGAAAGAATGCTATTGCAGAAACAAATTTCAGAGTGGAAGTTTTTCAGTCTAAAGGGACATCCATAGTTTTGGTAGGGGTCTTTCTAAACCCTCTCAAGATGCTCTTTCACGGCTAATGTATAACAAATACCTTTTCTCAAGACAGATGTTTTGCAGGGAAGTCAGCAGAATCATGCTGCTACAGACTTTGGGTTGAGTGAGAGGCATGTGGCTTGCATTTTTTCTCTGACTCATGTCAACAAAATGATGCTTATGTGCTGGTGGTATATTGCTCCCCTGAATGGAGTGTGAATTATATTGCTTTCTGTATGGCCCCCTGCATAGAAAGCCCTTCATAGACAATTATATAATAAAAAGAAATGCATTTAAAAACAAGTTTCTTATTTTGAAGCATGGTAACTTGGATCACCTTTTAGACTAATACCAGAATTTACCATTTACCAGAAATGTAAACAAAATAGACGTCATTCCTTGGTTCAGTACTTGTGTATGGTACAATAAACACTGCCATTTAGTGTGGAAAAAGGTTCTTTTTTGCAATATGCAGTAACATGGAACAATATTATATAGCAAGTTTATTGCCTCTGACCTCATGTTTCCAAAATGGCATCAATAAATACTGAAGATGCCTGTGACAAATTTTTGTTATTTCAGATTACACATTTCTAGAGTTTAGGGAATGGCTGCCCAGGACTCAACTTCTCTGGCACACCATCTTTTTTTCCAGAACATATTATTCTTGGATCTATCCCAAAACATACACATGGATGGTCCAATATTGACAGTCTTTTTCTTTTCCTTGGGCAATTTGACTTTTGTTTTGAATGCAAACTTAATAATATCATCATCTAAGACTGTTTATTGTCCATCCCTGAAGAACAAGTTAAGAATGTTCTGGAAAATTCCAGTCAATTCTAGTAAGAGTCAGACAATGTTAAACCAACCTATTTGTTTTGAATACTTGCCATCTTTCCTATTTATTGTTATTCATATTTTCCACAAAATGGCAGAACACAGTTAAGAATATTCCTTTTCTGTGTTCCCATTTTATTAGCATTTCCTGAATGCCATGTTGTGTTATTCTTGAAGATACTGAAAAACTTGATTTGAATATGAGCAGAAAATTACCCAAAGTGAATGGTTTTGTCACTTGGAAGTGACTTATTTTTTAAAGGGTTTAGTCATGTAAATTATTGAATGTTGACAAGCAAGGACTGATGATATTCAGCTTCCACCAAAGGGCTAAGAACACTTAGTAACTTGCAGTACTCAATCAAAATTAGCAGAGAGGAATAATTTCAAGTAAAGTGCAAAATACAAATACCTTCTCTGGCATCTTTATTATTTTATCACTGTATAAAACCAGAATGCTGTGTGGAAATTACACCTTTTCAGATATATCAACTTTTTTCCAAAGTTTAGACACATTCTTACACTGTGAAATATTTGCCACATTCTATTCATGCTTGTAAGGTCATGACTAAGATAAATAGATTTTAGAGGAATATTAGAGTGGGAGTATGTGGGAGGAATTTAATTAATATTTTTAGCAGAGAGAATCTTAAAATCTTGTCGAATTTTGTGCTCCATTCCATCAGAAGGGGATATGACAATGTATCCTGTAGAACATACATCCTTATAGAACAGCAAAATTAGAATTGGTATGAAATTGAATATATCATGGAAAGCTAGTGACTAACATCTGAGGAAAACAACTTTAAATCTTGACATTTAGAAGCATGGCAAATGGATGCTGATGGCAACAAGATTTTAAATAACTTTGAAAGGGTGTAAGACTTGGCCCAGTTTCTCTCTGAGCTAGTGACAGGACTCCAAGTGCATGTTAATGAGAACTGGATGAAACACCAAATCCTGAAGATTTTATCTGGCTCACCATGAGTCCCCACTGTGGCACAGCTCTGCCAGAACCAGGTCCATGCTGTTTGTTCCTTCAGGACACTGCCACTCCCACTCCCACTGACCTCTGCCTAGTTGCTTCAGAGACCTGTGGCTGAGCCAAAGCAAGTCTATTTTACGTGTATTTCTGCTGCAGTGATAGATTTATTTTGAGGAAGGTGAAGATCATATTTGGAAGGCAGAAATGAGATTTCCACAGGATGTATGATGGAAGTTACTGTGAGGGAGAATGGACCAAGAAGAAATAGGGCATCCAGCTAATGCATTTAGGTCTTTGTTCAAGTTGAGTGATATAGGTATAATCTGATCCAAAGAAAAGCACATCTCTTGGTAGCATATGAAAGACTACAAGCCTAAGAATAAATATTTCAAATATTTATTGAGCTCTTGAGGGACAGCAAGGGATGAATAGAGAAAGAAACTGTACAGCCTTATGCAGGAGTCAAGGAGAGGAGTCAAGAAGTCCTAGGCTGGGGAAGGCTGGAGGGGTTATCAACAGGCATAGAAATCAAAAAGTATGAGAGGTTTGGCAGAAAACATTTAGAAGTTTATATAACACTATCCTCTGTTGTTTACATCTGTTGTAAAGCTGAATTTGGCTCATGACTGTAACGTTTAGAAGGCTGAGTTTAGTAGACTGAGTATAGTAGCTACAAGACAATGACTTTACTGGAGAATGAGCACAGGAAGAAAGCTGTTATTCCAAATCAAAGAACTACCTAATCATAAAACCAATATAAACAGGCCTATAAATAAAACATATTTTTAAAACAATTTTTCCATGACAAGATGTTTCCTGACCCTTTAAATTGTATTAATTGGTTTCCTGAGGAGTCTTTGAGACAAAAACCTCAGATCCTGACATAGACTCAAAATGCATATTTTTTCCATGGATGCTGGTAGGATGCTCTTCAAACTAAGCCCCATGTGCAATGTATTGCATGTTCATTTATTTCTCAGTTGGGCTGTGTCATTGACCTTTCTCTTCCCTCCCATGTGCTCAATAACACTTTCTTCAGCCTGGGACTCTGTGTCAACAGCAGCTGCACAGAGGATGCTTGAGATGATCCTTTGCAGCCAGCTTTAGAGGCTGGGCTGCTCTTCAGATGAAGACAATTACGCCATGCCCAGGAACTGACTGTGCCACCTATTACAAGAGCAGTCCATGCACTGGTCCCCCTTGATGGCCAGCATGGCTTGGGAGTTGCTGTTCGCACTGGAAAGATAAAAAGATGAAGGGTATCTTGCAGCACCTTAATGCTGAGGTGACCATCCAAGCATGATGCTTAGTGTCTCTCTTCACTAAGGTGTGATCAGAGCAAGCAGTGTTGTAATGTTGGTTTGTAGACATAATGCATCTGTTTGACAAGCAAAAGAACTGTTTGTTATTTAGTGCTATTTATGTGACATTTCCAAGTCCTACTCAGAAGCTGCTGTTAAAGGTTTGCCCATGCAATCTGGAGCTGGAGCCAAGATGCAACACTCAGAGGTGTTGAACCCACATGTGCTGTTCCTGTTTTTAATATTCTATGCCTTTAACTGGAATTATTGCATTCACTCTAAGATCACTAACTGAGAATATCTATCAAGGACTAAAGAATATTTGCAGAGCAACCATGTTAATCAGCTAGTTTCAGACTGCTTGTTTACTTACAGCAACGTGGTTGCATGACATGCCTCACTTAGCATTCATGCAAAAACTGGCAGGAGCCACAGGGAGAATAGAAAAACCTCTTGGGAATACCTGTGAAGTGCTGCAGTGTAGGAAGGACAGTGTGCTGTGATCCCTGGGAGCAGACAGCAGGCACTTCCAGGAAATAGGTTTCCTCTCTGGAGGAATTATGTTGGTTGTATTGGCTTTGTTTGGTTAGATAGGTATTGCATTTACACACACAGGTGGTGGTGGCTCACTGGAAAGAAAAGACTGAGAAGTCAGGAAAAGGAGTAAAGAAGATCCACAGCAGGATGTCTATGCTTTGGCTCCTCTGTACTTAGCTTAAGTTTTTAATCCTCATCTTGAGCTTTGCCATTGCACGTTCATTTCAAATGCAGGCTCACTGTTTTGATGGACATTTTGTAATGATTTTATCCAGATTCAGATTATTTGCAATCCAAAGGGAAAGCATGCATTCTTTGACAGGCAAATAGAAAATATATCTGATCACAAATCAAAAGAATTACTACAGCCTGAACATTCTGTACCCTTTACTGAATTCCCAAGGCTCTTTCTGTTTGATTAGGTGTTTTTTCTTCTGCTCACTCTAGTTGGATTGGATGTAAACTCAGCAGTGAATAAGAATAGTTAAAATGACACAAATTAACCTTCTTGAAAAATTCCATGTTTCAAACTTAGATTCAGATGAAAGCTACAAAAGGAACACCTCCCAGTTGTCTCAAGTAGATCTCTCTTTAAATAGATCTTTCTCAAGTAGTTCTTGCTCTGTGTTCTTCAGCACATCAGAAGTTTGCATATCCAAACTCTGTAGGTGCTCTTTTAATATAATTTCAACCCTAGGCAGGCTCAGATTAATTGTGTAATGAAAAGAAAGGTATTTGCACTGAGTGGAGAGAAAAAGCATTGTTTCTACAGCTCTGCTTAGGAGAGAGCATTTTATATCCCATAAAAAAAAGCATTATCTGAAACTTACTGTGCATGCCAGAAAAAGCATCATTGTGCCTTTAAAAGAGCTGTCTGATCCCTGAAAACATTTTCTCTCTCATGTTTCCCTACTCACCAAGTAACTTGTGTTTATCAGCAGATCCACTCAGCCCTCCAATAAGGGCCTAGAGTAAACATCTGACATGCACTGCTTTCAAGATCCTCTTTGTTTAGGCACGTATTGTTCATTTCTGTGTGTTTGTATACTGCCAAAAGGAAAGGCAAATGATAGAAAGGATATTTTACATTATCAGTTGTGGCAGAGTTTTATTCCTGTGTATATCTGATCCTCTTTTATTGCATTACAAATTATAAACTGAGTATAGAGCAGTCATTAATGTCAGGGCATATTTTCACACTGGGTTTTTAATTTTAAATGTATGAGATACAAGATAGCCAGTTGTCAAGTTTCCTAATCATTTGCAAAAACCTGTGGAAATCTCATATAAAAAATTTCTTCCTAGTATCACTGCTCAACTAATTTTAAAATATGAATGCCTACTCTGTGTGCATTAGATAAGATCTCTTTCCCTGCCTGCCCAGTTACACAGTTCAATCACCTGTGTCAGTTTTGGAGTGACTTATCAAGAATACCCACAATTGCTATGCACCAGTGCCAAACAAAACAGCAACACTCAAACCTGTTAAACGTCAGACAACACAAGGGTAGAGAAAGGGAGTGGAGAAAACCCCATAAAAAATAGAAAAAAGCCAGGTGTAGGTGTTCCTGTAAAATACACGTGTATCTGAGTGCACCTCTGTCCTTGTAACAATATTCTGTTTCGGGAGAACTTTGAAGGGGGGGAAAATTACATAAGGACTATGTGCCTTTTTTTCGTCCCGGACTTTAGATTTCTTTGCTGCGTGACAGGACCTGCTGTCAAATATACTACTTGCTTAATCTGACAGAAGCTGAATTTCCAAGCACAAATCTGTCAATGAAACAACTTGTTGCTTTGCCCTCCAGCTCTGGATCTTGCAAACAGCCAGATTTCAGAGTTTACCGAGAAGAAGAAAGTGAACTAGGACATGTTTACAGCAGAGTCTGTGCTACAGTCTAATATCACCCTGAGAGCTGAACCATCAGCACAGCTGAGGTGGCTTAACACTTCCTAGGCAAGGTACTGGTTTTCAGCCTCTCATAGCTGAAGACGTGTGGATGCCTTATTGTGCTCAGTTTTAAGCAGGTGAAGGACAATATCTAAAGATGTTGTCTTTTTCTAGGCAGGCCTTTTCAATAATCTTGACCCCTAGATTTCAGGACTGGCACAACACGCAACTGCATGGTCTCTTCAGAGGACAACTTCTAACATGGCAAAAATTATTTTCCCCCTTCTCTGTGGGGTCGCCTCTTTCCTTCCACCAAGACAGAGGGAGGGTTTCCCTAATTTCAAGCACTACAGAACCAGATCAGTATTTCCTTTTCCACAGCAATTGTGCTTTAATTGCAATGGCCGGGCATCTCTTCCTGCTGCTCCCAGCAGGGATCTTCATCTGGTCCCTGGGGAGGCAGAGGGTGGGTGGTGGCAGAGACCGCAGGGACCCAGGACTCCGTGTTGCACAGCCACATTCTGCACACCCTATGTGTGGGAGGGGATGTAGCCACATATCCGCAGTCAGCTCAGCAGCTGTGGGTGGGGTTTGAATGATTTCACTGGTTGTTATCTTGCTCCTTATGCAGTGCAGCTGGGCTGCTTCACAGAGGATGCAAGGTCTTACCGGCTCCATCCTGTGAGTGTAGAAGGACATTGGTGTTAAATATGGTGCAGGACATGGGAAATGTGTGGTGTGCAGCCTCTAGGATGCTGCAAGACATTGTACATTTAGCTTTTTTGTCACTTTCTGTGGCTGCACCAATCCCCACCAGCCCAGCTGCACAGCTCTCCAGGAAGGGAAATGATGACAGGCTATTAGCAGGGATGTTTTGTGCTATCTTCAACTCCACTTCAGAATCACACTTCTCTGGGTGTTACACCCCATTTCCAAGTCCCTCTCGCCCTTTTATCACATCCCAGTTCCCTGTATGACTCTGCACCTACTTGCTGTTATGTGTCTGCTACAGTACAATACTGCATTGTCATGCCCCAGTTGTGTGTCTGGCAGCAGCTAGATGGATTCTCTCCATCACAAAGCACAGTGCCTGCTATCTGTCCTCATACTTGACCTGCTGCCCAGACCAGTTCAGCATTCTGCTGAACTTGACTTCATGCTGTTCTATCCCAGCTTTCCCAGTAACCAGCTTGGGTGTGCTGGACTGACACAACAGGCTCAGCACCTGGTGTAGCTACAGCACACACATACTTCCCACTAGAGAAAAGAAATCTAGTGGCACAACCAAATAAAATGAATGCTTTAAATAAATTTATACTGTGGTCATTTCCTTCTAGCCCTTAACCACCTTATTTTCCCCCAGGGTCCAATGGTTTGCATGCTTATTGAAGAATCCCCAAGACTACAACCGCTCCCCAAAAGGTGCTCTGGCTGGGAGTGGGGGTTCTGCCAAATTCAGTTATCAGCCTTATCTTCTTATGCTCCTGATGTTCAGGCAAGGCAGTGACAGCTGGCCTTGGTATTATCTCCATTAGGCATCTAGAAGTCTTCAATTTTTGATCTGGAAAATCTCACTTCTTCCCTGAATATTAATGTGAAACTTTGTCAGTTTTGGGTGTCAATTCACATTAAACCACTGCTTTTCTTTCCAAATCAGAGGTGAGCAGAGGGGAGCAGTTTATTTGATCATTGTTGCTTCTTTCCCTTCTGAAGCTCAAAGTGAATCCAGTTGTTACAAGTGATCTACCTTAAACATACTCAGTGCCCTGTGGTGGGAGATCCAGAAGCAAGTTGTTAAGCTGTGGAGGCAAATGCCCTGTCCCTTTCCAGAGATGATTCACATCAAATTACTTGGAGACTTGTACTCCTTCATGTGAAAGCGAACCTTGCTCCTTTTGGCAGCAAAAAATGCTCTTCTTCTTGGCCCCCTTCTCCATCTCCTGCCTCCCAGCTGCTGTTTCCAGCTGAATTAGCAGTCTATGTTTTCTGACCTAGGGGAATGTTTTGTAATGCTTTGCATCATTGCTGGACTCAATGCAAAGTGACCATACTTTAATAGGAGAGAAACCCAGCCCTGCATAGTGTTGAAGTGCTGGCTTATAAGAGAAAGCTGAGGTCCTTTGGGTAGAGAAATACCATGAAAATATATGATCATAATCTTTGTCACCATTACACATACAAAGCATGAAAATTAATATTTCCCTCCATAAAATAAAATAATTTCTTTGTGGCAGAGCAGTGCAGCACATCTTCCGAAGAGGCCACACTAATCAGTTTATCAGATAGTTGCAGTAGCAAGTGGTTAAGGAAGGAACAAAGAGGGAGACTCTCATTTGTCTGTTGCACTGTTGTGAGGACAGAGAGGCGGAGTGGGGCAAAAGGGAAAGGAGGAGAGTTTCTCTTACCACTGTAAAGAGGGGCTTGTGCCCATATTCATCTTAAAGTGGGCCAACTGTCTTCTGTGTTTCCCGAGGGTAATAAAAGAGGAGTTTCCTCCCAGCTGCTTGCATAGACCGGCAAAGTACAGGAAAGGTGGGAACAGAGGATGAGGGCAGCTTCTCTGGCTGGTGCCTCCCCATTCCTACAAGCAGCAGAGAGGGAGCTGAGGGAATAGAATTCTTTCTGGCAGCTTCAGTAGGTCCTACAAAAACACCCCAGAACACCAGATCCTAATTGTCTTGGGGCTTATTATTTAAATGCTTTGCTGAAAGTGAAAAAAGTTTATCTTCCTGCCTACTTTTTCTCTTCCCACTCTCAAATTTCTGAACATGAGATGTTTTTCTTTTCCCTTATACTGTAAATTATGACTGACAACACCATGTAAGAATGTGAAGAAAATAAATTTAGAAGAAAAAGATCATCCTAACATCAAAGCTTGATGGTAAAATAACATTCTAAAAATATATTTTTTCATGTATGTTGTTTAGAACCCCATAGAAATGGTAGATATTAACTGATGATACATGTGTATAAGCATATAAATGTACGTGATTGGGCAGTAGTTTAGTTATGTCTGAAGGGATTGCTCACCACTAATATGGAAAAAAGATTGGAAACTGTTCTTGTGATTTCTCACATAAAATAAAACTACATAGGTGGAAACTATCCATGTTTGGATTGAATGTATATCTCTTAATTGTTTACATTTTAAGTTTTCTCTAGGAGTAATCAAAAATCAGAATAAATTCAATTGGGCAACTTATTATGTAGTTATAATAGAATAGCAGAATTATAAGAGAATAACAGAACTCTCATTACATAATATTTTAGTATATTAGTAAATATTAATATTTTACTGTTATATATTATATATTGATAATAATATAAATCATGTACTGTAAAATAATACCTAAAATAATATTTATTAATTATATATAATAAATTGTTGCTATTATTAAATTATTCAATTATAATTATTCTCAAGAATAATTATAACAGAGTAATGGAATAATAAATTATTACAGTAATTCTTCTTACACTGAAATAAAATCTAATAAATTCCTATGAATACAAAGGAAATAGACCTGATGCCATGAATGAGCATATTGTCAGAGAACTGGCTTTTAATTTCTTTGTTTTCTGCTGGTTCCTTTCTTGTGATATGTGGAGTACAAGAGGTTTGATCTGATCAAACAACTTGTCTTGTGGTCAGCTGCTTCATTGGGTGCACATCAAATGCCCTGCCAAGGTTGGTGATGATTGTACTGAGAAGGAACAGCTTCATCAGTGACTGCATAAGAGCCTGGGGATGATAAGAGTCTGGATGACAGGCAAATATCTATAATATGTATGCATTTCTTCAATATTCTCAGGTGATGCCAATTACAGCCTTTCCCGCTAAGCCTGTTAGGTCTGTATATTTATGAAGTAATTGTCATCATACAAGGGATGCAACTCTACAGTCACTCTTCTCCTCTCACTCTCCTTTCAGTCTATGGATCTGGCAGGTGGACAAAACAAATCCTCAAGGTGAGAGCATGCAGATCACAATCCCTGCCAGTCTCCTTTACACACATCTATTCTTCCACCAAAGCAATTACCCTGTGATGCAGGAAGTGTCCAAAAATATCTACCCCACAAGAAGTCTGAAAGACCTATCACAAAAATGAGTGAGACCCAAAAGTACCTCTCAATTACTTTCAGTATTTGTGACCCCTGACAAGCAACATGGATGGAGAACAGAACAAGGGTAAAGAGGCTTTTCTGTAAGGTGGGAAAGGGGAGATAAGTCAGAGTGACAGAACATGGCAATTTTTCTACTCTCATAGAAGACAGGACTGCTCTTCAAACTTTGACTCCACATCAGCTGGTGGAAAATTCCATTTGGTAGGATATTGCCAAAACTCAATCTCAGTGTTCCCTGTATCCACATGGATGGGGTGGCAGGTAACATAGGTGTGCACATCTTATGTACTAACTTATTTATTTACAGTAAAAACTGTGTAATTGGTTTCTGTCTGCATTGAGCTCTTTACTGGAGTTTCATCTTACCTCTGAAGCCCTTGTGAAGGTTGTAGCAATGGGAATATTAGACATTTCAGTGATGCCTTTTCCTGATTACCTACATAGTCTTCTCTGATACACCTGCTTTCAGACTTCAGGTCTTTCCCTCCCTTTGAATCACAGCTTTGCATGCCATGTTTCAAGGCAAATGTTCAATTAATGCCAGTTCTCTTTAACTCAGTTGCTGCTGATAGGAGAGGTGGTTGGTTCACACATCTCTGCAAAATCTGAGATTTGAAGTTTTACTTTAGAGACTCCAGTGATTCAGGAGTCTGTGTGTGCAGGGAGTCCTAAATTTTGTGAGAAGCATTCTGTTTTCCAGAGTCCAGGCAGTGGGGTTGTAAAACTGGACCAATCCTGGAAATTAAGTTGACTGAAGCCACCTTTGATTGTGTAGATAACAAACATAAAGATAACATAGATAAACAAACATAAAGAATCAATAGGTCTAAGTAGTGGTGCCTAAAAACTGCACAACAGGTGTTTCAGAGGTTTTACTTTGAGCTGAGGATGTAGGTGTTACTCACCTCTTTAAGGTGCTGCTGCCTCAGGCCTAAAATGCAAACTTAGGTGGACTCTGTCCCAACCCCATGTTATATCACAGCAGATACAAGTCTTCCACAATGTCTTTATGTTCACGGTTCAATGCTGAATTTATTCCTGGGAATTAATGGTTAGAGAGGTGATGTCACCGCTTCACCCAGATATTTTTCTATCTAATGTCAGGTCCCACTCTGAGTTAGCTGGTGGGCTTCTGCACCCCCTCAAAAGCACTCTTTCCCATGAAGCTCAGTTCTGTTCTTAACAAAATATTAATAAATAGGTCAGAATGTGCATAATTTTTAGAGTTACAGAATAAGGCAATTACTAAAGAACCACATCTGTAGTGTACATGCAATTGTTTCTGCCATCTTCCGTGTGATCCCTCTGCCATTGCCCAGGCACTTGCACAAGTGCAAAGCAAGTCATGCTGTCGGGCTATTGCATTTTTTTTTTTTTTTGGAAGTGACATGACAAGGTGATTTCCCATCTTAAATAATTATAATTCTGTGCTGTTCATCCTATTTGCTGGTAAATTTTTCTTTATTCTGCCAGTTTTTGAGAAAGCTTCCTGTGAACTTCAAGAAGGCACTATCATTATTATCCCATCTTATTTTCACTTTTCCATAGTGCCTATAGGAGCTCAACACTACTCAGGCTGCTGATTTGCTCTAAGTGTTCCTATCCTGGTAAAAAACAGTACTGGATGTGACAGTAGACCTCAGCCTTTGAATGTATGAAAACTGGTGATATCTGAAATTTGGGTAGGCAAAATTGAGCTAATAAATTGTCTCCATTTTGGCTTCCACAAAAATAATTGTAAAAATCCACATGGTTTTCCTGCTCAGAAAACATGTTAAGATGTTAAGAATGATGTGCTTTTTGAGGTAGGGGTGTCGCAGAAAACTTCGTACTGAAGCAAAGTGATAAACTCTAAAGAAGTAAGCCATGTGGTTTAGTGCAAGCCAGCCATCAGCACCCTTAAGGAGGCTTAGAGAATAGGTTGAGCTGAAGCACACACAACTTAACTGAAACTGGAAACATTTGGCTGAACGTTTATTTGTGAAATATGCTATATTTACCTCTAAATGTGAACAAACCAGAAAATCCAGTGTAATAGTTTTTGAATGTTTTGAATTATAATTAAAACAAACAAACAAAAAATCAGTAAAGAACAAAATGGAGACAAATTTACACATTTTTTCAAAAGGCTCTCTAATCTTCTAGAATGTAGAAATAAATTCCTATGAAGTTGAAATTATGTGGACTTTAGATGACTTGGTAAAGCCTACCAAGAGAAGCTGCAAAAGAAACAAAGAGGCCAAATACATATAGGAAAAACTCTTCAGTTTTAGAAGGGACACTGGCTAAGGGAAAATAAAGAATAGGAGATAAACTGCTGACATAGCAAAGCAGAAACTTTTAAAAGTGTTTACAATAGAACAGGCTTCTGCTTTAGAAACAATACAGTAAAACTATATAAATCATATTGTCTTGCATGAACTTGTCAATTTCAATGAAATTTGCTAAGAAAAGGGTCAAATTGAATAATCTGCACATTGAAGTTTTAAATATGCTGCAACATTTCTTTATAACTATAATTTAATTTCATGACATGAACATTTACTGTTACTGCTCTATTATATTTTCAATTTATTATAAAAATAAGACTTCTACAGCAAGAGTATTTAGGCAAACTCATGATAACTACAGATAAAAAGCATCCCAATTGTCCTAAAACCTTTCTTCCCCATAACTTTTTGCTCTGCATGAAATTGAAATTTTCCTTCTGGACAAGAATTAAAAAAGAAACAAAAAACAAATAAGAAATACCATGTTTTCACACTAATAACATTTTATTTAGGATTCTGCTTTTTCATTTAATAATAAAAGATGGACCAAGTCACTCTCTAGAACTAGCATTCCTCCATTTATTTATTTAAATCAAGGAAGAAATTGCTTTAGGTTTCTAGCAATAAGTCTCACATTAATGTTAATTAAACTGAATTAAAGATTTAGAAAATTTAGTGAAAAGATTTAGGAAAAATTCCAAGGCTGATTCAAGCAGGATGAACAAGGGACACAGTTATGGCAGGTGAGGTTTGGTGTTGCTATCTGAGCTGTAAGTGGGAGTAATGTGCAGTTTGCCCTGCAAATATATTATTCCTCAGATCCTATGGCATGTCTACAGGGCACATCTACAATGAATTTACTGATTCTCTACCTTAGACAGCTCATTTTTTGTGCTTACAAATAGTGTTGTATGGGGATATCTGTAATTATGGGCAGATGTTGGAAAAACAGACCCAGAGTACAATTTTCCAAAGTGTGTAGAAGTCTCAGGGAATCACCAGTGTGGGCAAACAGAACTTAGCTCAGCAGCAGTGAATCTCAGCAACCCTACCAGGGTGTAAGGATGCACCCAAAACATCTCCAAGAGACCACAATTCAATAACATAAATAAGAGTATATTCTCACCTGGAGGGTTGTGTTCAGTTCTCACCTCTCCATCCCAGAGGTGAGACAGAAATGTTAAAAACTCAGGGACACCTCCAAACACAAGACAGGCTTAGAGGCCTGGAAAAGCTCTCATGCCACAAAGTGTAGAAAAGACCAGCAGCACTCTCGTTTGTGTTTTGTTCTGAAAGGAGCACCCAAAGTTTGATAAGTTGCTAAGCTCTGTTCCCTGAGTAAGCACTGGTGTTCAAATGTGTGTAAGTGTGAGCCTGCGCTAAGAATGTAAATGGCTTCAGACAGGTTCAAAAGAACTTAGAACAAAATTAGGAGCTGAGGCAGAGTGCAGGAAAATTCAGTGGTAAATAGTATTAAGCAGTGCTCTTCACTCATATATGATCTTGCATTCAGGTATAGTCTTTCTGTAAAGGAGTTCAAAAAGAAAAAAATGTTAATTAGGAGTCTTTAAGACAGAATTTAAATTTTTTTAATGTAGTACTGAAAGTCTTTGTGTAATACTGGAGATGGTGGCAAATATCTAGTTTATACATATGTATAATTGTTAAATCAATTTGTGAGTGTCCTTGACAGAATAACTTCCAAAGGGTTCTGCAGACAGATTTTAAATTGTATAATAAAGTTTGGGATTTTTTTTTCATTTGAATCCAGTGTTTTCTGAGTGGGTAAGAATAAACATTGATAGATGCTCTCTGAAACCAGCTTAGCTGATTTAAACAGTCCATGAGGAGGGCTTTATTCCATCCACAGTTCCTGTAGGTGAGCCTCTCCTTATGATTGTAGATCTCTCTCATCATGTCAGGAAAGGCTCCTGAGGCCCTGTGGTTTTCCCAAGGATGTTTTCCCTGCAGAAGTGGCTTTTTGGAGTGAGCTTTTCCACCACTGCTAAACCCATTCTCTCTGTTTTTCAAGAAAAGCTTTTGCGTGACTTGAAATGACCACCAAAACCACAGTGGTTTTGTGCAACTAAACGGACCAATTCAAAGTAATGTGTAAAAGAGATATGGCAAAATAAGACTAATGGACATTAAGGAGGCTCCTTGTCCCATTTGTTGACCTTGTTTTTAGATTAATCTCTGATCTAACATCTGGAGAGCGCTATCTCTTTCAAAAAAACCGCCTTCTATCAAATTGAAAATATTCCCATATTTGTTTAGGTGAAATCAGTTATTTTGCAAATTACTCTGTATTCCTTGTGCAAATTTAGGGTTTTTTCTGGCCTATAGATGTCTAAAACACTGCTTTGATATTTCAGTTTTTTCTTATGGATTAGAAAAACTTCACAGCCTCTTTCTGTGAACAGAAAAAAAAAGTTATTTCTTCTACATTGCTACAAGCAGAAACCTTTTTTCAGCATATGGTAGATATCTGTGCAATTTAAGTGAAGTTTATTATTTTTAATGCAATATGAAATACATCTTAATATAAATACATTCCATGTGGCATTCTGTGATAGTGTCTTGAAAATATTGTAATCATTAGTGCGAAGCCACAACAAAAAACCTGTTAACTCTGTGCTGCTATTCTCCCATTCCTCCCTGCTGTATTATGTAGTTGATTTTTTGATATCACTACATAATACTTTGATTGTTTCACACTAAAGTGTGAAATAGCTTACTCCTGAAAATGTTCATGGCAGGATGTAGGTGCAGCCTCTTGCTTCTAAGCCAGCATATATGTCTGGATCAATGACCTGAACTGGCAGGGGTCTGCTGGAAGGAATCCATTACCAGGGTCTGCCACAATGCAGTTTTGTGCAGAGAAGCTGAATAGTGAGATAAGAGCAATCAAAATATATATAAATAATCACGAGTAAAATTTGCTATGTTCAGTTCCCATAACATTTTCCCTCTGTTGTGACCTTCGATTAGAACTGATTTAGCAGAACAGTGATAACAAAAATGTTTTGCTGGAGACTAGGCCTCTTCAATTGTGCTGCTGCCCTTGGAATAAATTTCTTTTCTTTTAGCCTGACCTTGGTATCTATTTTCCTCGGTATTCATTTGTAAAATCTTGAACTTCTTTAGACCTTCCCCCATCACCCAGATACCTGCTGCAAGGAACATTTTTACAAGGAAACTGGAGTCTGAAAGGCTCTTGCAAAGAAAAATTGTAACTAGATAAACAGAACCTGAATGCACTCTATCTAACATGTGCCTCATTTACACAAAACACCATTAGCCCAATCCTGTTTGCTCAGAGTACAGCAGAGGCAACTTAGTTTGCATGTCTGAATAGAGTGCTTTAAATAATATTATGTGTCTTCAGACTTGCAAGGATTATTTCCATGATGTATAAGGAAAAATTTAATCCATCACCAGTGGATTCATGGAGTGTAAGCGTTTAATTTTTCCCCATTCTTATATCGCCACTTGCATTAATGTTAGGCTAGGATTGAAGTGAAAATAAAGTGCCAATTTCAGCATACAAGCTAGGGAAGACAAGCAATAAATGAAACAGAAAAGGAGCCATCCTACCAGCCAAAAAAACAAAACCATATTTAAAATTAATAACACTGCAGAATCTCAAGTTGTCTCTCTGTGCTTCATGCAAGCCCAGCTGGAAAGCCATCAGTGAGGAGCAGTCTGCTGCACTAGGGACACAGGTCACTGGCAGAGAGGAGTGAGGAGGTTCAGGGTGGGCTGTGGTGGCATGACCAGTGTGCCCCTTCAGATGAGTGTGCAGCAAATGCATGGCAGACAGCAGAACAGCCACAGCCCATGCGCCTGACACTGCCATTCTTCTCCCTGAGGGTTTCACCCTGCAAGTAGCAGTGATCCCAGAACAGGCATGCATACCAGGAGCTCAGCAAAATGAGAAAAAAACAGCTAGTCAGGAAAGAAATACTGGGAAGGTGCTGGTTTTCCCTGGTCAGTTCTGCCATGTTAGTGCACAGAGCCTGGGTTGCAGTTTACCTACTTCAAGCAGTCCAGGCTCCATGGAGATCAGCTAAGAAGGGCTGTGAGCCTGTACTTGGGATACCTTTGGTTTTCAGAGGACACAGCATGATGTTCCAGCATGGGATGCTCTGCTACCATGTTTAGCCTTCCTCCTGGGCAGGTTTCTGTTGGAGTGCATCTCATGAGTGAGGGGTGGGTGCAGAAGTTGCCTTGGGTGCCTGTATGGAAAGAAATGTGACATCTGGATGGGGACTGGAAAGATTCTTGTTAATGTGTTTGGGTTTAAGACGCAACAGCATCCATGCTTTTCCCAGGATGTCTCTTTCTCTCTGCAGCTCCAAGGCAGGATTGACTGGCCTCCTCCAACTTCAATGACTTCCCCAGCTCTGGAGCAACTGTGAGGGTAGAAAAATAATGAGCAAAGCTGTAGAAGCATGTACTTTTTTCATCTGGAATAGAGTTAATTTTCTTAAACCAAAACAAAGTGTATTAGCATGAGACTTTGAAATAAAAGAAATAGATTCGCTATGTCAGGAAGCACAGCTGTACTGGTGATATAGAGCAATCCCTTTCCTGGCCAGGGCTTGCAGATGTCAGGATTGTGAGTGACATGTTTCATTCTTGCTACCACAATCAAGCAATCTGTCAGTGAACCAGGTTTGCTTTAGCTAACAGCTGAGACAGGAGAATGATTTCACTTACAAGTTGCTCTTCCCAGTGCTCAGAGACAATCCTGGCCCCTCCATGTATGCTCTATGTCCCAGGCTGGGGCTGCTTCCCTCAGGAGCACACTGGTTTCACAAGAAGTGGAGTATAGTCACCTCAGGGCTGCCAAGCTGTTCTCTGCCCACCACTGCTGCCTGGTCCCACTGCTGTCTCCATCCAAAAAGTGAATTAATAACCAGAAAATGAGATAGAAATGGGGAATGGAAGGGTCTTGACATTTAAATGTAATCAGGAGCATGCAGCATGGGAGAGTAAAGGTTTCTTCCTGTCCCTGTGTTTACTGCTGCTGGCACATTGACTTGTTTCATGACACATGAGCTATGACTTGAAAGGAATTCAGACTCCAGCAAATTTTGCATCACACTTCAATGTGGCCTCTGGGATTGAATAAAGGCAAGTCTATTACGCTGTTGCTATGGTGACCCTGGCAAAGCCATGATGGAGAGTGCTGATGCCATCAGCCCTGCACAGGGTGGTGGCACAGGCAGCACATTCTGGCAAGGTTGCAACATGAGGAGTGCAGTGCCTGTGCATCCTCCTTGCCTGCACCCCACCAGGCTACCCCTTGGACAGGGCTGTGCCTTGTGGATGGAGAATCAGAAGACACCAACTCTTCTTCCAGGGCCTGTCAAAATTAGCCCTTATTTATTCTGGGGAATCAGGCTCCTGTGGTAAAGGTGAGAGTGGTGTCCTTTGTTTGGTACAGCTGATAGAAATCTTGGTGTCTGGCTCTTGGAGGATCAGTGGTGAGTCTATAAGGACAGCCTGAGCTTTCTAAAGAGGGCAATCACAGTGATGGATTTTAATCATTAAAATGATTTTATAACAAATAAACAAAGGAAGCTTGATTTCTCTTTTCTCCTTCTCTTTTGAGCAATCTCAGCTTTGCAGATATAGATTTTTCTTGCTCAGGCGGACTTCATTCATTTTCTGTCATGAAGATGAATATTTATTTTTAGTAAATTTTATTTTAGCCATTTAACCTTCATCTTTTTCCCTTCTGAATGGTCAGTTATGGAATACCATATTTCTCCTTTTTGCTTGAGCAACAACAGTACAGTTTGTAATGTGAAATTGTGAAAATAGTTAAATTCAAAGCATCCCAGCTTCAGTTTCAGTGTGCAGTAACTAAATCCAGGATTGAAAAGCACTGACAATGGGACAGTAAAACCTGCCTCTGATACTTGATAAGATTATTATTATTATTATTTATTACTATTATTATTATTATTGAGAACAAAAAGCTTTGCTTTCTTTTCTATTGCTCTGCAGACCTCATAAGGCCCTTCTTGGATTTCTGCATTGTTAATTTGGCAGTTTATAAATTACCATATTACGTTAACACTGAATGCTTCAAAACACAAATATATGCACAGAGGGCTTGAATATTTGAAGTGTTTTAGTACTATAGGGAAATAATTTTGTTGTCAAGCTGTGGCAGATACAGAAGTGCTAGGGAATATATGACCATTTCATCAGGATGGTGTCGATGATGGCCTATGAACATCCAAGGGGAGAAATCATCTTTTATCACTGTTGTATACCACGCAGGTCCAGATGGAGGATAAAACATGCATGAGTTGCCCGCAGCTCTGAAAATAATTATACTCATTTGCCAGAAATGTAGAAAGTGCATCCAACCAAGTTACCACCCATCATAGTGACACTCTGTTTGCATACTGATGAAGTTTAAAGCTAGAGACAATGATGTTGGTATCAATAGCAGAGGGGGATGGGAATCACCAGTGCTATAGGATTAACGGTGCCAGCATTTTATATTACGCAGCATTTCACTTATGCTGCATATCAAAAAACTCCTGGTGCTGACACTCGCGTAGCTGTTTGTCCTGGGTTGTAAGATAAGCTTGTATTCTATTTGCCATCTGTTGAAGGCAAACCTGTTGGACAGGTTTTGTTATCTTTTCCGGTTTTGCTCCTAAGAGGTAATGGTTTGTTAGTGGGCCATTGACTGATTCAATGCAGGGCTGGTAAATGTAACACCGTGAGGGTCCCACCCAGAGGGGGAAGCCAAGCACTCTATTATTGTTTAAAGGGGTAGCTTTTTGGGGAGAGGAGGCAGCTCTCTGGGCGGGACTCCGAGAGAAGCAGCTCGCTCTTCTCTTCGCGGGATCTCGCAGCGAAGCAGCCGGGGAGGCGGCGGCGGCAGAGCTTGGAGGCAACCCCGGCGCAGAGGAAGACCGGCCCCACTGCCACCAGATCTTCAGAGGAAAACCATACCCTTCTAAAGATCACCACTGCAGCTACAACTCATCAATCACTGCAAGGGGACCAATAGTCCCAGCAGGACTGCTACTGGAACCCCGAATCCTCAGGTTCTGGACTTTTTTCACTGGTTTTGTTTGTACCGATTGCATTTGCCTTTTTAAATTGTTATCTAGTTTTCTCCTAGTAAAGAATTGTTACTCCCATTCCCATATCTTTGCCTGAGAGCCTTTTAATTTAAAGATCCTGATAATTCAGAGGGAGGGGGGGAGTTTGCCTTCTCCATTGCACAGGAGGCTTTGCCCTCTTTCACAGACTCCTGTCTTGTCGAACCGAGACACTTTAAAAGGTGGGTTTGCTTTAAGGCTTCAAACAGTACAAGATAATTTGGGGAGCAGAGAATGAAGGCTATTATATCCACCCGCTGTGAAGGGCTTCTCTGCAATTACGTGGGGTGTGCTGCGAATGTACCCCCAGAGCAGCGTGTGTGGGGCAGGGAGCCACGCACGCTCTGCGCACTCGCAGTGCCTCCCTCTCCTCCAGAAGGCTGCACTGCAATGAGAGCAAAAACCTCAGAGGCTCTGGTGCCAGTGTTATAAACGAGCACCAGTGCAGAGCAATTGATGAATGGGTTTTTAACGTGTAGAATGAGAATGAATACAAGTAGGACCCAGGAGTATAATTCTTTATATTGCAATCAGCACTGCTTGTATGTAGTTGGTTTAATGGTGGAAATCAGCAATAAAGGATACAGACCTTGTTATTTAATCCTTAAAAACTAAACCAGAAAACTATCTGGAAATTTTTTTTTTCAATTTTAGCAGTTTTATTTTTAAAACTGAATTACTTAGGGGCATTATTCAGTTTTAATGCACCATCAAGTAAAATTAGCATTTTTGTAATAAAGTGATTTCTGCAGTTTCTTTAAATCAATAATTTTAGTTATAGACACATAAAAAGACACTGTGGTGTATGTATAATAATACACATATGCCATTTTGGGTCTTCCAGTACTCCTGGTACTCCTTAAAATAGTCAGGATAAATTACTGTCCTAATATGCTTTTCCATATGTGTTTGTTAGCACATTGGTAGTTAAAGTATGCCTGAAAAAATAAAAGAAATCCTAAAATAGTTATTTCATTCACTGATGTATACTGCATATTTTCCTATTATAATGAAGAACCTTAGGTACAGTGGCAAACATATTGATCATTATGAAGAATAATAACTATCTAAATCTTGTAAAAGTATATTAACATAGCACATACCCAGGTCTAGGTGGAAGATCTTATTTACCTATATTCTGTAGTATACTGCAAGCTAGAGGACATATGTAATAAAAAGTCAGTTATGTTTTATAAAATCATAACTTAAGCATCCAACTTTATTTTGGTTCTGAAAAAACTAGTATGTAATCACCATAATGACGTAAGGACCTGAGATGATCTCTGATGTAATTCCATAGATAATTTATGTAACACTACTAATGAATCACATCCATGTGTTTTATAGTTTCATTGAATCCCTACAACTTGATACTTTATTTTTTCTATTCTTTAAAAAATATCTTTGAAGGGAAAATGGATGACTAAATAATAAAAGTGTGCTTACTCAACAATGTAGCAGGCTGGCCTAGATCTAAGTGTACCACTAGGCAAAATTAATCCTTGTTTTATACGAACAAAAAAGATCAGAGGAACTATGGACTTTGCAGTCTCACTGCTTGTGGGCCCATTTCCTTTTCTTGGTGCCACATTTTACTGAGCAATAATGCAGTTTTTATGAAGTCCAGCTGTCATCAGAGGCCTCAGAACAGCATACACTAATGCTGCCATTAGTGTATATTGTCTTATTAACATGCATTCTATGCCATTTATAGGGACACTCCTGGCATTCATCTGAGGAGCAACCAATCAGAAGAAATATCTTGCAGTTCTTTGGCCAGGAAAAAAACAGTGATGGTGATTTGAGTAAGGAAAAAACTACAAATTGAGCTGCATCCAGATCACACCTGAAAAATAAATTCTTGGGCCAGAAGGATTTAAAAAAGAAAAAAAAAAAAACCAAAAAAAAACTTGATTGAACTAAGAATTAATAAAGTAAGTAAAACTTTATTATGAAGAAATTACTCTAACAGAGAAGCAAAACAAGGCCGTGAGATTATTTTCAGCCCTAATTTCACAGCATAATTCAACACCTAAATTAAAGAAAAAATACCAATACCTGCAGAGAAAAAAAAAAATGTTTGAATTACCTCAAACATAGAACATTACTTTACAATAGTATTTCTGCAGCCATAGTAAGGGAGATACTCAGTACTCAAGTGGGCATCTAAGCATAAGGGCAAGCCAAAGGTAGCTGGAACCAAGTTTCATAAGGGAACATTCTGAAGCATAGAGGATGGATGCTTAAGTCTCATCCCTGGAAATTTCCTTTGTGCTACAGAAACCTGACTGTCAGGGACCTTTCCAGCTGCCAGCTTATTAGTAACTCTTAACTTACAAACAGCCATAGCAGTCTTGGCAAAAGGGCAAAGTCAGCTACCATCTGACTGGGCAAGGGTATTTTCAGTGGGAAGTAGTACCTCTGGGGGCTCTGAAATGCACCAGTGGGACCATCTCCTGCATAATTCACTGGGCCAAATGAAGTAGAAGCCTTTAGAAACCTTGATTCTGTCCAGCTGCTGAACAAGACCTGCCACTACCTATAATGCAAAATTCATAAAAATTCCAGTGTCAAAAGGAATCAGTTAAAAACTGCATAATTAAATTGCTGACTGTGGCAAGAACAAGTGGAGATAGTTTAACCAGGACTTTCCCCTGTCTCTGTGGACTGTAACTACCAACAAGGAGGTAACTTAACAGAAAAAAAGCTTTACTTCTGGCAATGAGTGGTTCTCAGATAGCTGATGTTCTTAGCAGGCTTCACTGAACTCATGCAAAGAGGGTAAATTACAAAGATGTCATACATAAATTCGAGAGATCCTAAACCCTGAATAAGCATATTTGCTTTCATAGGACAGTTCAGCATATGGTTTCTGTGGTTTTAGATCAAGACAAGATGAAGAAAGGGAGAAAACAGAAGTCCTCTGAATGACTGAACCCCAAGGGATCAATCCTGCTGCCAGGCTGGAGAGGTTAACTGTGCCCCTGATTGGGCATGAAGCCCTTGTGTCAGACGATCTGGGGAAAAAAACGGAGGACTCAAAAATAACTTATGACAAGACAGTCAGAATTTGCCAGGCAAATGTAGTTGGGTACTTTTGCCTGAAGCTGAGGGGAAGCTGAGAGTACTGCAGACTGTGTGCACTGGGGGATCTGAAACAGCAAGGAAATAGTCAAGTGCCAAGAAGAATCACAAGGATCAAAGTTGGAATTGATAATACACTTTGGTAATATAGTCGAGACAGTGTTCAGCATTTAAAAAAAGTATTAATTCCAAAGGATAACACAGTTTCAAAAAACTTCCAAGGATTTATGTAGTGCTCAACTTTGAGAGGATGGCAACACTACTGTTAGACTCACAGGAGACCCATTAGTAAAGCATTCACCAGACTTACAGCTCAGGGTGGATGGACAATTAATAAAATAAATGAAAGAATGCTGATCAGGAGGAGACCACTAGTCTGGCCTTCTGCTCAAAGCAACACTGTGACCAGCACCACATCAATCTGACATGGCTTTTTCCATTCCAATCTGGAAGACCTGCAAGGCTGGGGATTCACAAGTGGCTTTCAGTAACCCACCCCAGGGCTATGCTGCCCAACCTGACAAGCTGTTCTCCAATGGCCATTCAGTAACAACAGAATGGGAATGTGTGCCCACAGTGCCAGAAACTGTGATGTCAGCATGGCAAGGAGAGAGGCAGAAGAGGTGACTAATGAAACTGAAAACTTACAGAGTAATCTGTTTCCAAAAAAGGAATTTTGATCTAGGATATCAAAAACACATGAAGGCAAACCTTAAATATTGAGATAACTATTGAGTTTGCATTCTGAGCAAAAGTCTGTCTTACTCACAGGTGCCTCCAAAGATCATACTGATGCTGTGCTCATACATCTGACAGAAGATGAGTTTCAATGTATATGCCATAAGTATCAGTAAAAACTGGAAATTGGTACTTGTACATAAGCCAGGATGCTTAGTCCTTACATGCAAAAGCTTTCAGAACTGTTTTTTCTGAGAGGTCAGTGTCAGTGCAGAGTGATTATATAACATTCATCATGATGGCCAAAATAGATGTTATTCAAGACTAAAGAGATTTCATTTTCTGTTAAGGTTTATGATTTGCCTCTTGAATGTAATAGTGGGAAAGATCTGGCTATTGAAAAAGCACTTGACAATAGCACTAAAATGAAATCCAGGAGAAAATTTAATCTATTTTTTAATGGGCTCAAAAAAATATCTGAAATGAGAAACGAATTCTGATTGCCATTGACATAGCTGGGAATAAAAAAGAAATTAAATTTAAAGAGGACACATCTAAATTAGACATTTACTGTGTGGGTGGTGATGCACTGGAACAGGTTGCCCAGAAAAGTTGTGGATGATCCATCCCTGGAAACCCCAAGGCTAGGCTGAATGGGGCCCTGAGTAACCTGGTGTAGTAGATGTACCTGCCCGTGGCAGGGGGGTTGGAACTGGTTGATTTTTGAGGTCCTTTCCAACCCAAACCAATCTATGATACTATGAAATGAGACCAGGCTCATGGTGTGACATCCAAAATCACTGTTGCTGTCTTTATACTCTTGGATATAGTATAAACTAATGTCATATCACAGATTATTGTTTTTAACACAAAAGGCAATACAACCAAAAATGTGATCATGCATATCACTGCTATTATTACCAGATGTAGAAACCTTGACATTTTGCTGCCTGAAAAAGGCTGCGTATGTCTTGTTGAGCAAGACTTTCAAGCATGGAACCATGTTTAGATAAGATAGTCCTGTTATCTTTCATGTGGTTTGGTGGAAGATGTCACCAAAATAGTAAACTTACTTTTGTTCACCATGACTAATCTCTGCTTCTATTCTAGAACATGCAAAAAGGAAAAGCTGTCCCACATTGCCGTTCTAGTAAACAAAAATCTAGAAAAACACCCCAAAACAACTCCTGAAAAACAGAATACAAATAATTGGTTCCTATCGTGTGAGGCTGTCTCCTAAAATGGGCACAATATACCAACAGTAACTAAGCTGTTCTCCCTATCTCAGAAGTCACATAGTGATACGGGTATGAATAAAATGTTTTGTCAAGGGAAGGTGTCACACAAGCTTCAATAATTCTTGCTGGAAGCAGCTGAAAACACAAGGGTTTGGACCTGAGCAGAGAATTATCGCTATGCAGCGGTTAGTTATTTTAGTTAATACATGGGTTTTAAGAATTCAAAACATTATGTCAGAATGATTGTTAGTTATTATCGATTACATCTTTCACTGGAAGGAGTAAATAGGGAGACCTGAATCTTGAAAGGCTCCAATAGCACCTGATTGAAACAGGGAACAGAGATAATTGTGTAGTACAGGCTTGATGTGCTCCAGCTTTGATTGGCAGTGGGTGGGCTTGGTCAGGCTCTTGATGACTAGAGAAGTCCCTTGCTGTGTGTTTTGGCTTGAAAAGAGCCATATGAACTAGACACAAATCTAGCATATTCAGAAAAAAAGGTCAAGTGATATACAACATTTCCACATAGATATAGCTAACACCTCTGCTGTGGAAAATAAACCCGAAATGTCACCCAACCAATAGGGTATTTCTGAAAAAAATGTCTCCAAGAAAGCAAAGGATCGCTGGGCCCTGAACAAATACTACTCTCTCAAAATCCTCACCTTCCTCTAGCCAGCAGTCTATGTGAAACTTTGTGAAGTGAAAAAAGTATATGCTTACTTATTTCTGAGTGCACAATATAAAGACTTGTGTAGAACTGAGAAATCTTTGGGATCTAGAGTGTAAAGGAAAAGCAGACAAAATTGCTATTCCTTTTCCTGTAGGTGCTCAGGAGAAGCACATTGGAGCAAAGTAAAGTCTCTAGTAATTGACCCCCATGGAAGCAGAGGGACAGCAGAGTCAGACGGAGACAGGAATTAATTCAGATCAGGTGTAATTATGTTATGTTGAGTTGTTAAGACCATGTCAAAATAATTATTTCTCTGTCCTTTTTCTGCACCCTATTCCTATGAGGTCAGGCTCTTTGAAGCCCCTGTTTTACATCCAGATATGGAAATAGTCCCAACCAATTTTAAACTAGTTAACTATGCCCAAATCTGTCCTTTCAGGTTGCTGAGCTCACTTTTTTTTTTTTTTTTTTAATAGTGTTCACCTTTTTTATTTTTCCTTTTTGTTTTAATACATTTCTGGCACATAAGTAATTTGTCTAAAAACTCTGTAATTTTGTACATTCCTAATCCTGTGTTATCACTTTTCATGTTGTGGCTGGTAGATACATTTGGTTGTAAACATTTGATCTAGATTATTTTTTTTTAGAATTTTTGGTCTTTTGGTTACAGATTGAGATATTCCTGAATATTATTTTCCTCAAAAAAAAAAAAGTAAGAAGGGTGATAGGTCCATCCTTTCCCTCACATGAGGCCACCATGTGTCAGTGCACTGAGGGTTATTTGTGGCTCTGGTAATGTAACATAAAACCAGACACCAATAGTGCAAACAGACAGGTAAGGAAATAGGAAGGGACCACTACTGAGGGCAGACCAAGCCCAGATCCAGACCAGGGAGAACAGGGGACACTGTAGCCAAAGCTGTCGCACAGGAGCTGGGCATGCAGAGAGCCAAAGTCAGCAGCACAAGGAAAGTTTCAGCTCCATGCCATCACCTGTACCTTCACAGCTGACCAGCTGGCATGTGTCTTCACAGACATTCTCAGTGTGACCTTCAGCAAGCACAAGTCAGGGTAAAAGAGAGGAGGGAGGCAAGACTCCAAGGAGAAAAATGGATATTTGAGGGGAGTTTCTTCCACCAGCACCAGGGACAGAATGACAATAAATAGCTGGATGTTTGCTTTAAAATAAAGAGGGATGACTGCAGCAGAGACAGGCTCAAGGTCACTGTCTTTGTTGAGGAGATGAGGAGGGAAAGGTTTGCTGTGGTGGAGGAAGATCAGGAGGTGAACACACACAAAGTGTCTCTGCAAGGTACTACCTTGAAGTGTACAACACATGTTGGAAGAAACCTCAGCGGCATCTCTGACATCCACACCAAGGATTTTTGTCATACCTTCCCAACGTTAGGTCTTGTAAAGCATCACATTCCTTTAATTATTTTTAGTGTGGAGACACTAATTTTTTTTTTTTAATTGATACTTGTTTACTTCACTTGGTTTCTCTGGATCACCTCTTCACCGATTAGTTGCTGGTAGTACCTATTCCCAATTAAAGTAAGTTTTTCCCAGTATAAAAGAAATACAAAATAATAATACCCTTCCCCCACAAAACTCTGAAACTTAAAACCAAGCCTATGTTAACATAAAATTGTTAAGGACATTTAAAGTAACTGATAAGGTAATACAGAGCTGGACAATATGACCAGTACTTTGAAATTCACATAAGTTTTAAATCACCACTTATATTCAGGGGATCATGGATGACTAGAGATCAATAATTGCAACAAAATTTTTATATTGCAATTTTGAAATTACATCTATTAGTGGGCCAGAACAATTAAACAAATTTTAAAGAACAAGAAATATGTCAAAGTGTGTATATATATTTATATTTGCAGATGCAGTCTGTAAGATTACATTGAATATAATTATTTTCCCTCAACAGTAGATACAGATATGCACTTCCTACATACATTGGTGAAAATGTCTTTGAAATGTATTTATTCAAGTTAATTATACAGGTCTAATACTTCTCTTCATTTAATGCTATAAAATTAATGGTCCTTCATTTTTGTCTCCAAAGCAAATGATCATGTCATTTCCAACTGCACCCAGCTCTTTCTCTCATATGCTGAATATGATTAGTTTTCCTTTAGCAGAATTAGAGCATGTGGTTCTCTGAAGTTAAGCAAGAGCAATGTTTCCTGATGTTATTTCAGAGTTTCTGTTATGCTATAGTATTCTTAACAGACAGGATTTCAGAAATGCACATTGCATAAATGTTAGCCAAGTGAGCTGTAGAGGCTGTGGCCTTTGGTGAGTGCAGACAAACCAAAAATGGCAACTCATAAATTTTCAGAATCTTCATAAGAGATTAACTAGACATTACAGCAAATACTTATAAAAACAAGAGGAATAGAGCTACTTCTGAAAGTATAGGCTATGTCACTTGGAAATACTTCCATTGAGCTCCAACTGAAGTGAACGTTTTGAACGATTTCCATGAGAACCAGGTAACACCCTCTTTTTTAATCAATATTCCATATTTGCATAAGAGAGAACCAGACAAGCATCACCTAATTTTCTAGGAGTTAGACATCTAAGCTCAAAGCCCAGAGATATGCACACTTACAGCAGATATTCATTTTCCTCCATTTTGATTGTTAATCAACTTCTTGTGCATGATGGTGACAAAGCACACATCTACTATTCGACAGTGAAAAATAGACATCACTTTAAACATGTGTTTCTAGCTTTCAGGTATTCTTCTTGCAAAGATGGCAGACAAATGCTGCATTCATAAAAGTAATTAGTGATTGAATGATTTTAAGATATATTCTCCATAGAAATTAACTCAGAGTGTTCTGTATAATGGCAATTAAAAAAATATATTCTTCCGTTCTTCAAACAAGACAGGAGAACTTTAGAATATAATCTAAAACATAATAAAATTTGATTAAAACAATATTCTAAATTATGCCTTGCAGGTATCACTCAACAATTTTTTGCTTCTTTATCAAGCAAAAATGTCAAACACAAATTTGGGAACAGGGTATGCCTATTTGCCAGGGGTGAAGCAATGTTTTGTGCCCAAAGCATTTGCAGTTAAATTTGGTTCTCTTTGCTTCCTTTCTAGCATAGTTGTAGTGTCCTGTTGTGGAGGTCACAGCTGAGCTGGCACCAATGACTGTACATACACCTGAAGCATTAAAAAATCCCGATTGAAAACAGCTCCATAGAAATACATCTTGTGCAGAGCATCTGTCTGTAAATGCCAGATGCATTGCCAAACATCAATTTTTCCATTTGGCATTAGACATGCCAAAATATTTTACCTGCTTTTTCAGCTTTCTATTGACATTTTTCATATATTAGGGTCAGATTTCTAGAAATTGAGTAGGTCAGTATAACCAGCTTTTGTTTAGATGAATGATGTAATTCTTATCTTCTCCTTTCTTCTTCTTAGATGTTTTTTGAACTACATATTTCCACGTACATATATAAGGCAACAATGCTAGTAATTATGCTCTTAGAGCATAAATGTAATACAGCAAACACCTAGGCAGAAACAAAGGCAGTTCATGATGATGTATGTTAGGAGTGAAAAAGCCTACTAAATCTGCAACCCACCAGAACTGAGAGGTAATCTAAAGCTAAATACCTAATTTGTATGTGGGTTTAATTCTTATAAAGAAACAAGCCTTTGTATTTCACGCTCAGTACTTTTGGGAAGAAAGGATTCAGATCTGTCCTCTGAAAAGCCCTTTGCAATGCCACATTATTGGCAAGGAACATGTATTTTTCTAGTGCAGCCAAGTTTTGTACTAACTACCTTTTCATTGGAGTCTGTGTAGTGTGTTCTCATAGCTTCATTTCATGTTGGAGATTTATAAAAGTGGAAAAGCTACAAGCTGAACCAAAATGGTAAGGGCAGCAGATTTCGTATATGCCACACACAGTTGATAATTTCCCTGATTTTCACAGAGAACTGCAGATTTTTCCCCTCTCAGTTGGAAAGGCTTCAGGCCATCAGTGAATTTGAGAACAACTTGGCTTGGTGTGTACAGTGTGTACCAAAATGAGCTCAGGAGAGCAGGAGAATGGTGGTGGAAATGCTGCTGCATGTGCACCATACTGCTTGTTAGACGGGATGTGGGAATGTAGTGGATGCAGTTCCAGGGTGTCCTTCTCAACAGAAAAGGAGATCTTGCAATAAGTGTGATTTGTAGAATGACATTAACATCTTGTAGGGATGACATCAGGCCTGCAGTTCTGGGTCACAGATCTGATTAGGATGCACTACAAAGAAAGCAGTGGGGATCACTTCCGGATCTCCCTGTAGAGCCTGGAGAATGTCCAAATAAAATAAAAAGCGGAGAATAAAAGGTAGTGATGATCGAACAAGGGAAAAAGCAGTGAACCCTTTCCAGCTTAATTTTAAAATCTGCGGGGAGATGCTACTTTGTATTAACATTAGATAAACCCATTTCTCTGATGCCTTTGTCCTTCGTGCTCCTCACAGAACAGTCTCTAGTAAATTGCTATGATTCAACTCCCAGGTGATCCTATTCTTGTCTTTATTCTTTCTTGGCTATGGTAATTGTTATACGGAAAAAAATCCACAGATTTTGAATCATTTGTAACTGACTCAATCCTTTTTCAGTCTGTCTACTGCTTGACTGTTGCAATGCCTACTAGTAACAAGCAGGAATTCCCATGGGCTTAGAAATGTTTCAGCAAAAAAAAGCTAAAGTGCTACCCAGAGTAAATCTCTGTGCAGTAGCCTGCAGCACTGCCCTTCAGAAAAGAAAAGATGGTCCAGAATATGGGGTGGCAGTGTAATTTTTTTATTGCTGTTGCACACTATCTTTGGAACAATATCCATCCAACAACATGGTCATTTTTAATGACAGAGATGATCTAATGTTATCTTGCTCCTCAATAATTGTGGAGAAAGCTGTGATAAAGATAGCCCCAGTACTCAGAGCATGTCTATATCCACTTGCAGCTGTATTGCAAGAACAGCCCTAGCCCTGCTCTGTACCACGGTTCTGCTCTCTGCAACTGTTGGGAAACCTGAGAGATTGACACTATCATGGGATGAGCCTGAACTTGGGATGCTGATAGGTCTACACCCTCTCTGTCATCCCCTAGGCTTCCTTCTTTCAGAGGAAAGATTTGAGGAACGAAAGGGAGTTATGGCTGATGCTACTTTTTGTATCTTTTGCTCGTCCTAAATTTTGTGGTCAACATGCTTGAGTCTGTAATAAAAAAAATCCTCTGCCTACCAGCTGATTCTGTTTGGTGTCCTAAGGTCTCCCACCATGAATGGTCAGCAAGCTCCAGGAGGAAGAGTGGGGCAGAAGGCCCTGTTGGATGATGCACCAACAGATAGGTTCATAAGTGAAGTTCCATGTTTGGCTGTGAGTCAGGATGACCCCAGGAGCACTCCTTTGTCATTTGCAGCTCTTAGACTCAGGACTTCTTATTGAATTTATCAGAAAATTGCAGTAATTTGAGCAGTAGCTACAAGAGTTATTGAAGTCGGCTAGCTAAATAAAACAGCAGTCTTTGAAATAATTTAAAAAAACCACTCTTCTCTCCAATGAGTTCTAGCAAAGAACTGTATCCACTGAAATCACGGGGAATTATCTGCCACTAAATCAAAGGAAAGCTGTTTTAACAAGATGACTGCGTCAGTCCATCTTCTCTTGCTGCCTATCGGGTATGTCAGCGGTATCAAAAAACTTGGGTAATTTCTTAATTCTTATAAGATCAGTCCCTGTACAGCAATGGTTGTGCTGGAGTGGGAACTCTCTCCTGCCCATTTCTGCTAGCAGTGAAGTTTTTGAGCAAATCTGTGTTTATTTATATACCTTGCAGCAGCAGTAAGCATAACCTCACACTATAATTATGCAGCAACCAAACTCCAAACAAGAAGTTTAAATAAAGTTAATTTCTGAAGTGCCTTATTTGTAAAATAGAAGTACAGTATCATGTTGATGGTTCTGAATTCCTTGAAGGAAGGTAAGGCTTGCCTACTACCCATTTACTACTTGCTGCTTCCAGTCTGTCAAAAGTAATGGGAGACAAAAATTGTTTTCAATGTTGTCTTTTTGTATGCAGGTATCCTCTATCTTAATTTTTCTCCTGAAAAATCTGCAATGCTGACCTCTGTTACAAGATGCCCCACATCTAATTGAACACTTCTACTATCTGAGTGCTGGTCATAAGACATGAGTCTTAATCCTGAATCCTTGAATCCCAAGTCCTTGAATCCCAGAATCAGAGAATCACTATGGTTGGAAAGGACTCCTGGAGATCATCTTGTCCAACTGCACTACCAAGGAAGGATCACCCAGAGCAGGTGGCACAGGAATATATGCAGCTGGGTTTTGAGTGATTCCAGGGAGGGGGACTCTATGAATTCCTTGGGCTGCCTGTTCTAGTGCTCTGCCACCTTTAATATAAAGTTCTTCTTCAAGCTGAGGTGGAACTTCTTGTGGTTTTATTTATGACCATTGCTCCTTGTCCAGTATCTGGGCACCACTGCAAAGAGTCTGGCAGCATCCTCTTGGCACCCACCTTTCAGATATTATACGCATTGACGAGATCCCCTCTCAGTCTTCTTTTCTCTAAACTAAACAGGCCCAGCTCTCTCAGTCTCTCCCCGTAAGTGAGATGCTCCAGACCCCTCATCATCTTTGTGACCCTTTGCTGGACACTCTCCAGGAGCTCCTTGTCCCAGAACTGGACACAGCACTCCAGACGTGGCCTCACCAGGGCCCAGTAGAGGGGGAGGACCAGCTCCCTTGACCTGCTGGCCACACTCTTCCCAGGGCAGCCCAGGATCCCACTGGGCCTCCTGGCCACAAGGCCACCCTGGTGGCCCATTGTCACCTTGTGATCCACCAAGACTCCCAGGTCCTTCTCCACAGAGCTTCTCTTCAGTGGGGCAGACCCAGCCTGTGCTGGTACTTGGGGTTATTCCTCCCCAGGTGCAGGACCCTGCACTTGCCCTTGTTGAGCCTCATTAGGATTTCCTCTGCTCAGCTTTTCATCCTGTCAAGGTCCTGCTGAATGGCAGCTTTCCTCCAGTCATTGGGCTCCTCTCCAGTTCTCTATAATTTTTCAAAGGTGATGGACAGCAGCTTAACAACAACTGCCAGCTCCCTCAATACCCATGGGTGTATCCTATCAGGGCCCATGGATTTATGGCTGTTCAGTCTCCTCAGCCAATATTTCACCCAGCCCTCCACAACCAGGGTGAAATCTTCCCTTCTACAGCCTCCCTCTCATACCTCCAGGATCTAGGTTTCCCAAGGAAACAGCAGTAAAAACTGAGGCAAAGAAGGCATTCAGCAATTCTGCCTTCTTTGCATCTTCCCCCACTATAACATCCATCCAATTTAGCAGTGGCACCACATTTTCCATAGTATTCCTTTTGTTGCTGATGTAATATTGCTGATGTACTATGATACCCTTCTAGTCCTTGATATCCCTTGCCAGACTCAATTCCAAGCAGGTCTTGTCCTTCCTTTTCACATCTCTTCATACCAACAATGTTCCTACATCCCTCCCATGAGACCTATGTGACTTGTTTTATTGTTCCATATTCCATAAATTTCTTTCTTCCAACACCTATTAACTAGAAACTCCCTGCTCCTCCATACAGGTCTCTTGCCCATGAACCATTTCTGGTTCATGGAAATACACTGGTCTTGAGCTTGGAGGAAGTGATGCTTGAATATTGACCAGCTCTCTTGGACTCCCTTATTTTCTAGAGTCCTGAATGGTGGAATTTCTCTAAATAGGTCTTTGAAAAGGTTTAAGTTTTCTAGGAGTTTGGAGTTCTAGTCCTGCTTACTGCTTTGCTTCCTCCATGGGTCCCAGTTTCCACTGTCTCATAGTCACTGCAGTCAGGTCTGCTCCTGGCATTCACATCTTCAACCTGTCCCTCCTGGTTTGTTAGTACAAGATCCAGCAACACACCTTTCCTTGCTAGTTCCTCCAGCACTTACATCAGAAAGTTAGCTTCAGTGATCTGTAGAAGCTTCTTGTGTGTGCTGAGTTGTGTTGTCTCTCCAACAAATACCAGAGTGGTTGAAATTCTCCAAGAGAATCAGGACCTGTGATTGTGAGGTTACTTCTAGCTGTTCACAGAAAGCCCCATCAACTTCATTCTGATCAGGTAGCCTATACTGAACACTCACAGTAGTGTCACCTGTATTAGCCTGTCCCTTAACTCTTACCCATAAGCTCTCAACTCATTCATCTATGCTTGAGTAGAGCTTGATACATTCCAGTTGCTCTCTCACACCAAGAGCAATTCCAGAACCACACCTCACAGACCTGTCCTTTCTAGAAAGTACTTAGTCACCCATGATAACATTGCAATTATGTGAGATATCCCACCATATCTTGTAATTGCAATGAGATCTTGGCCCTGCCACTGCACATACAGATTTTTAGTTCTTGTGGTGTATTCCCCATGCTGTGTGCATTTTTATGTACAGCCACTTCAGAAAGGCAATCAAGCACCCAGCTTCCCCAGAAAAGGGTTTTAGAGGATTCATCATAACCATACATAGCTTTGATGGGGTTAGCCCTATGAGCTCATCTTGAGAAGCAGTCAAGGAACATCTGTCACTGCACTGGTTAAAATTACCTACTGCCCGGGAGGAAGAAATAGCACAAGCATTGCTGCTTTGGACCTCATAATCTGAGTTCTAAATTTTAAAGCCTATCTCACCAAACTGACCAGTGTGCTGCCCAAGATTCTCTTGCCCTTTTTAGATTGAACAATCCCATCTCTCTCTATCAGACTACAATCATTAAAGCACAATCCATTGACATAAAAGCCAAAACCTTCCTTACAGCACCAGCAACAGAGCCAGATGATTGGCACAATGTGCCTGCTTCTGGCTTCTTTTCTGACTTGAAAAAATAAGCAGACATTGACCATATTAGAAATTGTGTTGAGGAGATGAACATACTCCTTATATTGCACTGGAGAAAAATATGAACCCTACTTTTCTTACTCTGACCAACATTTTCTCTTTGTGAGAATATTTCAGCCGGTAAGGGGAAAGCAATAAAAGATGTGCTAAAATATAAAGTAAGAGTAAGCATATCTTTACAATTAAAATTCACAACTAGGTTTGTGAATTTTAGTTATTTGTAGTGGTAAATACAGCACTTCCCTGACCCACATCCAAAGCACTCTATCCTTGAGGACAAAGAATAATTTTACCTAGTTGAGTTACTTCATGCTGCTACCCAAATAGTGCCTGGTTTCCAGTTTCTTAATATATGTGGTTTGGGTCCTGGTTGCTAGTTGGAGGTCTTTCTAGAAAGGCTTTTTTCCTCCTAAAATTAGCTGTTTAAAAACTTTGAGTATTGTTTGCACCTTCAAATGTTTAAGCATCTTAGTAAGCATAGAGACATATATCTAGATAATCTATGGCTATCTCCTAAGGTTGTTGATACATTCCCTTAACTGTTCTTCTGGCCTAGCATGGTCCCTTACCTACATCAAAAGAAAGACTATTAGTGGTAGCTTTCAGATGCATTCTCCAGCTAGAAAACAAAGCAAATTAGAGAGGGTTGGGGTTTTGGTATGTATGGTGTTTTCAGGATGGCAGTAAAGAGGGGAAGTATGTCCAACAGGCAATCCAAGCAGGGCTGCTACCAACTGTGGACTTTGCAGCCTGCTAGTGAGATGCTCTGCCTCAAGTCCTGGAGCCATGAGACCTTCTTGCTATATCCGACCAACTCTCAATTTCTCATTAGCTCTAGATCTAACCCAAGGCAGACTATCCATGTGCTTTACTTTAAAGAATTAGTAGTTTTAAGAAACATGATGCCCAAGGGTGACTTTGTGATGCTTGTAACCCAAATTGTTTATTCTGTTTATGCTGGATATTATATTCTGTGCCTTCAAAACCAGCTCTGAGAGCCAAGGTGGGGAGAAGAAGAAGAAATATGGAGTTTTGTTATCAGAGACTGCACTCACTCCTCTAAAAGCAACACTCCTCCACATTCTGCCCTGGACTGTGCTGTCTGGGCATGGGCGGAGCAGAACAGAGCCCTCCTTTGCTTTTTAGTTTAGCTAGCTGAGGCAGCCCGAGTTTTCCCTGGACTGGTTTCCTTTCCCTTTCCTCGGACCCGTTCGAGCCTGCTCCGGACTGGGGCGCGGGGAGCACGGCGAGCTCGCACTGCGGCTCACCGGGGCTGCTCGGGGCAGCAGCAGCCTTGCCCAGCGCGGGGGCACCGATAACAGGGACACCACCCCAGAGACACCTTCTGGGTTTGTCATCTCTTCAGAGCGACAAATGAGTTTTGTCATCTGCTATTGTTCATTTTGTGTGCTGAGGAGTGCTTTGCCTGTTAAATAAACAGTTTTTTTCCATTTCTCTCTGAGGAAATTTTTCCCAAACTGATTGTGGGGGAGGGGCCGCATAGGTTTGCTTTCTGAGGAGGACGCTTTTGGAGGTTTGCTCCCAGATTTGCCCTAAACCAAGACACAATTCTGGGTATTACCAGAATTTTTTTTTTTATTTTTTAATTAGTGTTTATTTCCTGAATTGATACTGCAGTCCAAAAAGAGCATGAAGTTGAAATGACAGGTGAGTGCAGAGAGAAACTAATCATGATGGTGTAAAAGAAATTTTCCATAATTTTGGAACTAAAGGTTACTTAAACAACTTAAAAATATCTATGTAGAAAGGTGTCATCATATATAGAACCCTTTATAGCCTCATTTACACCACTGGCATCCCATCTCTAGTGTCAGCTTTGTGGCATTTGTACCATTTCCAGGAGGCTTTACCCTTCCACTCATGTGCTGAGCAGCAAATGGTGAGGCAGGGCTGCTCCTGGCCCAGCATTCTGTACCTGGACCAGAGAGGGTGCCATGCACCTTTTGTGCACAGTTCAGCCTTCACCTGACATTCCAGCTGTGCGTTGCTGCCTGGAACAATGGCTTTCCCTGATCCACAATTTTTCAAAGTGTTCAAAGACCAGGAACTCAAATTCTTGGAGTTGGGTGTTGGCCAACACCCAGAACTTCTGGGTGGCCAACTTCTGTGTGCTGGCCAACAACATAGGTATCTTTATACCATAGGCTGCAAGTAAAGTAATACAGGGCTCTTTTTTGAGTTTACCGATCTAGCTACTCTCGTGCCAAGACAGTCAATTGAGATATATTTTCCTATCTCATTTTCCATAGTGCCAGCCCTATTTTTCTGCACTATCCTCTTCCTGCTACCAGCCAGATTCCCCTGACACCTACCATTACCCCCTCTTGTCCAATGAGCTGCTCACCCAGGAGCAGTTTCTTTCAAACCACCTCACACAGTATTCCTTGAAGGGATGGCACTGATATCCACAGAAAGAGGTTTCTACTGTGAAATTCTGACATCCAAATGAGCTCAAAATGTCTTTCTCTGCTATCTCAGTGACTGTGCAAATCGTGACTGAAGCAATAATTGACGGGTTTTGGCAAATGAAGCTTCTAAGTAACTATTGAGGATGCAAATGCCTAGAATAACTATATAAAACAATAAATATAAACCAGTTTGAAGTGGAATCAAAAGAGTCACACTAATCTTTCATATGAAGAGATAAAAATGTCCAGTTTTTGCAGAATTTTTCCATCCTACAAAGAGGGAATTTGCAGATCTTTACATGTCATACTTGCATTGCATCATTTAGCATTTAGGGCAATAATCTGTGTGCAGTAGGGATACATGCGTATAACTGACAGCAGCATTTAGGCCTTTATCTACCATGTAATTTCAAATTGTATTAATTTAAAAATAAAACAACGCTTTGGGAATTTTTCAGGGCCCTATTACTTAATTTCAAAAGTTACATTCGTTTGATGGAAGAAAGGCTGTACACTATAATCATCTGCCAGCTGGTGATTTGTAATTTAAAGTAGATTCAGGAACACAGTCTCAGCCTCTGGCTTCTTTGCTTTAAAGAGCAAGTAGAGAGTCTACAGTAGCCTCCAAAGACTCTCAGACATGTCAAATTGGATGTTCTCCACCAGTTTTCCACTTGTTTCCTTGCAATGAAAAAGGCAAAACCCACCAGATTTCCCTGGTGGATACTGGAGCTCTGTGTCAGCACGAAAAAACATCTTTCAGGACAGTCCATGATGGGCCCAGTATAGATTCCCAGCATAGATTTGAAAGCATATTTTTCCCAACTCTCTGGCTCTGTCCATCGATCCAATTCCTTATGTACCAAAAAGTCCACCCATGAAATCTGTATCCATCCAGTTTAGAGTTCAGAATGTTGGGTGGGACCATGTCAAAGACATCACAGAAATCCAGATAAACATCATCCATAGGTCTTCACTTATCCATCCACTTCACCAGTTCACTGCACCAGTTCACTGCATTTTCATTGCAGCTCTGGTTGCCTCCTACCTCAATGTCACCTGTGAGCTCACTTGCTTTGGTGACCATCAGGATCAGTAACAGACCCCCTCTGCAGAGCTGTCAATTACCTGTCTTAAGAAATTATCCTTTGTGCATTCCAGCAGTTCCTTGGGTTGCCTACAGATCACCAGAAATGCTGGGGGTTGAAGTTCCCCAGCAGAACAAGGTCCTGTGAGCACGATGCCTCCCATAGCTGGAACAAGATTTTGTAGTCAATAGGCTCTCAGTGATCAGGGGGCCTGTAAAAAGCACAATCCAAAAGGTTCCTTGTTACCTCATTCTCTGATTGTCACAAAAATTCTCAACCTGTTTGCAGCTGCTCTTCAGAGAGACCCCTTCACATTCCATTTATTTCTTGATGTAGAAGGCAACCCACAGAGAGCCCTGCCTGTCCCTTCTGAACTTCCTGTAGCCATCGGTATCCACACTCCTCATGAGATTCATCTCACCATCTTTCAGAGATGACAACTAGTTCATATCCTTTTAGCAGCACAGTGACTTCCAGATCCTCCTCTTTGTTACCCACAACGGCACCCATTGGTGTAGAGGCACTTCATTCGAGCTGTCATCTGTGTAGCATTTTTAGAGGAATGCTCTTTAATATTTCTGAGATTTTTCACCAGCATTCACCTCTAAGCTTCTATTACCTTGAATAATTTCTGTAAGACTATTATTTTCTTCTAAAATAGGGCATCTATGATATCTTGGCAAATCTTTGCAATTAAGAGGTTAAGATGAGTTGTACCTTAAAAATGAAGACTAGTCAAGTAGTTTTCCAGATGAAGAGGACTTCTGGCTGCTGTCTATGACCTAGCAATATTAACCTCTAGATTCTTGAATTTTCCAGTCACCAGCTTTGGAGTGCCCATTAGATTCATTATTTATGCTGAGGGCACAGATCCAGTTCAGTGACATGCCTCAATAAATATAAAATAAAAATATTGTCTTCAAATTTATATTTAAAATATCTGCTTAATCAAGTACAATGAATAAAGTGAGTACCTACATGTAGCATTACAGTCCCTGGGTGGGCAAGGATAGATTGGATTTAAATTTACATAAAGACTTCACCTATCACATTCCATCCTAAGCAACAGACATCTCACTGGTGAGCTGTGTGGGGATCAGACCAATCAGCAGTTGAGACCAGGGTATTTCAAATTCCCTATATATACTTGATTTGGACAATAAAACAGGCTGTTTGTTGTATGAAGCTTTGAGGTGTGTATATTGTCTCTGTGTCTGACCACTGACCCCATGAGACACATGGCCTTAACACAATATGTGGTGACGTCTGTGGAGAGCCGCCAAACTAGCAAAAAGCTGGAAATAACCAGAGGCGTGCATGGAGACCCACCCAAATTATACAGTGAGCAGAGCTGTTTTGCAGCAGAAAACTGCTAAAAAATCTGGATTTCCTTTGTATATACCCCTTTTAAATAGAAGGAAAACTCCACTGGAAAACATAGTAGAATCCATCTCTGTGGAAGAACATCAGCAGTGCAGGTATGGAATAACTTTCTAAAGGAATAGGATATAGATATTGAAGAAGAAAACTTATTAGATTTAATAATGTGGACTAGAAATAGAGGATTGGAACCTACCAAAGAGAATGCATTAAATATACACACAAGGACATGGACTGGTAAATATATAATGGATGAAGCTTACAAAGGCGACAAAAGTGCAGTTAAAATCCTAAGATATTGGAAACTAATACTGAACTTAATAATACAGATAAAAACTGAGATGCATGGTGAGGACTGGGTGCTGGGAAAAGCAGCTGTGTTGCACTGTATGGCACTGAACGGCACCACGTGCAACAGCCCAGATGAGCAGCGGGGCTGGGAAGGACAGCTGAATCCCAGCGGGCAGCAAGAGCCCACATGGTGCCAATACCTCAGCATGTGCAGGCAGTGCCCAGCCAGCAGTGCAGCCTCAGAAAGCAGCAGGGGTCTGGCCAGCGTAGACAGTCCACATGCTGCTCGCATGGGCGCATGCTGGATTGTGTTATTCAGCCACCCATTCAGTGACCCAGAGCATGGCAGAGCAGAAGCCAACACAGCCATGGCACCCACAGTGCCATGTGGTCCCTGGGGCTGTCCATGAACCACCTGCACTGGGCTGCTGTGCTGGGTGGGACCATGTTGTTGGTCTGGGTGGGCACACCACACTGCCCTGCTCTGCGTGGCCAGACCACGAGGCAGTCACTCCGGCACCTCCCTGCCCCACCAGTTGGGTGAGAATCCCATGGCCATGGTGCCAGGCCATGCAGCTACGGCAACCGCCCCACCACCATTTGCACCAGAGCAGCCCGCACCTCCCATCACCATGGAAGCACCAGGACTACCTTCTCCTGAGACCAAGTGGCCCAGCTCTAAACCTATGTTGGGAAGGCCGAGGCCCCACCCCACCACCCTCACCCCCAGTCCAACCTCTGTGGAGCATGGCCATGCCTCTAGTGGGTGTAGCCCCACCCCGACCCTGCCTCCATGGGAGAGTCTGGGAATTACATCACCAGGTGCTCCTGCAGACATCATACCTAGAAGCAGGGCCACTATCCCCACAGCACCACCTCTGCCGGAGCTACAGCCTTCCATGTAATTTATGCTGGGAAGGAACACAAGAAATACCAGCAGAGAAAGCCAGAGCCATCATCCCCCTGCATAACACTGTGAGAACACTGCAGCTGCTTTTTTGCTAGAAGCCCTGCCCGATCCTGCCACCACTCCAACCTCTCTGAGCCTTTCTACATCTCTGACCATCAATTGCAAGTTTCCCAGGTCTGTGGGAGGAGGACCAAATGATACCAACAAAGGCAGTGCCAAGTTCTTGCTCCACATACCTAGCAAAACCTCAGAGCTGCCTTGCCTGTTACTGCTCTAACTCTATCAGAGTTCTCATACCCTACAGCCTCTAATAAACTGATGCTGAGTCAAAGAAAGGATAGGCCTAATTTAACAGGCCCTTCCTCAAAAGGGAAGACTAAAGTATTTGCATATGCTTGGGTTGAAACTGATTAATATGTCATGTCGTCATTATCTAGCTCTATTGCAGTCACTATAAAATGTTAAGTCAGTATTTCAAATGTGGACTACTGTTTACAGAGTATGGGTTAAGTCTTGTGGTAGAATGCTTCTTGGTTTTGCTTTTGTACACTCTGCAAGCATCATATTTACTCCAACAACCTGAGAGTCTTCTTTCCTCTCCAAAAAATCTTACCATTTCAGTTACAGTATTTCAAAATCTAAAATAAATAACTTAGGTTCCTTCTGACATGAAGAGACAACTTGTAAATGTCCTTAGATGTCAAAGTGATTGACTTTTGTTATCTCTATTCTATAGCACTACAGACTATCTGTGTGTATAGTTTTAGATTGGTTTGTTTGTAATGGAAAGCTAAGTGGTGCTTTCAAGAGATTTATTTATGTGTGCAGGTAGTTATAGTTGCTTATAGCATCTTTATAGCTTCATTGATTGTTTAGCTGAGAATAGACAGCAAACCGCCTGTTCCGTAAGTTATTACTGAAAGATTTCATCTGAGGATATGAAAGGGAAGCCCACCCAGTCTGGGTCTCAGCTTTGACCAAGCTGTGACCTTGATTGTTGGGAGAGGTGTTCCATTGTGCCTTCCCAGACTAGGTGTAAGAAACTGTATGAAGTTCCCCTCTTTTTTGCCTCATGATCATTGCAATGGCAGAGAGTAAGATCCTGAAGACCCTGATTGGAGTTCTGGCCTGGTTGAGGTGGATTCTTGCCAAGTGATTGTTTGCAGGTGTGTTTGCTGTGTCACCACGCTACACTGCTTTGAGCAGGGCCTGGCAAGGAGCAGTTTGCTCTATACACTTACACCTGCTTCACGATCACTGCTGATCACAATAACCCATGAATTTTGCCACCTCTTGGCCAAATGAACTTTCTGAGGTACCTTTGGTGAACTCCCAGGAAGATCCCTCATCTGCCTCACAACCACCGTGATGGACAGAGATTGAAGCTCCCTCCCAAGGACTGAGACTGAGACCCCTATAATGCTAACACAGCAGCACTGGCCTGACTGAAGCAAGATGTTTGCCAAGTGTTGCCTGCAGTTGTGTTCACTGGACCAAGAAAGCAACAGGTCTCACTCACTGCTGAAATTAACTTGCCCTGCTTTGGAACATGGACTGTCTGTACGCATTTTTCAATAGACTCATTTCTCCATTGTCTTTTACCTTCTCCCCCCCTCTGCACAGGACTATAAAAGACCCCTGAGTTAACCAGAGATTTTGAGACTCTCCCCAACAGACATGACTGATCTATTGGCTGGACCACGAGGATTCCATCTCTTTGTTGGTAGCTATATCCCCCTTCCCCTCTTTCACTCTCTCTCTCTCTCTCTCTCTCTCTCTCTCTCTTTCACTCTCTCTCTCTCTCTCTCTCTCTCTCTCTCTCTCTCTCTCTCTCTCTCCCCCCTTCAGTTCCTTTCTAATCCTTCTATCGCATTTGCTGTGGGCACTCAATAAAAGGTGCATTTGTTGTGATTAAACTAATAGTCCCCTGCTGTTTGTCTGTTGCACTTCTGGGATCGGTAAACAAACCACCATGACTCCCGCTTGTGCCAGCGGATTGTGACGCTAAGTCATAGCCCTGGCCAGGCTATGGCTTTGACTGGCAGGGAAAGTTACCAAAACCAAGTGTTTCTGTATGAGAAAGACAAAATCAAGTCACTTTGACTAGCTAATTTGTTTTTGCAAAAGCTAAACTGATTTTCTTGGAGAGAAACATGGAGGCTTTGTCTGGAAGACGCCCTCCAAGTCCTTATTGTGAGAAAGAGGCCCCTCAGGCATGGCAGACCCTGGGTGATAACAAAGCATATAAGCAGTAGTAAGTTTCATATGATTGATTTTGTTCAAAAGTACATCTTTTGTTGTTATAATTGCTGGAATGAAGAAAGGGGGTGTTGTGGTGTGTTTTTGTTGTACTGTTATTCTCAGTGGTTTGTTCTGTACCCCTCCACCCTTCTCTCTGAGGCATTGGTTTAGTCCTAGTTGTCTATTATATCCTAAACCTGCCCCTTCTTCCTGATTGTTCTCTGCCCATCCTTCTTCTTAGTTGTCAATCTTACCTTGGACCAACCCCCAATCCTGGAAAACCCCAAATCCTTGACACCCCATTGGTTTGTTTAAATTGTTTCCCTCCCCTGTAACTCTTTATTGGTTTGAAAATTGTAATTCCCACCTTGTGTTCCTCCCCAGTCTCTTTGCTATTGGTCCCCAACTCTAAACTCCACCCTTGACCTAACCATTTAAAAACCATTTCCCTGCCCTTGTTTGAGGTCCTTGCCTCTGTTCCGTGTTTGAATTGTGGACATTTATGTTTCACTACCTTTATGATGTAATAATTTACAAGCAAGGCCCATCTCGCAGTTTCTACACTGATCCACCAGTGACTGTTTAGGAAGTTCAGGGCCTCAGGGGAGGTGTCATGCCCCCATCAAACACACAACATTGAGTGTGTCGTGACAGGGGAAGAAGAGGGGTGGATGTACACCCCTCTCAAAGGTCTTGAGTGTTCTCATATTTGTCTCATGTCTTTCAATCAATTTTAAAAAAAGGCCAAATTGTTTTTCCTGTTTACAAATTGTTTCCCTGTTTTTTTTAAGAATTCTAAGGGTTAAATGGTTACTTGTTTTTAGTGTTAAATTCTAACTTTGTAACTTCTAAGCAAATCGCCTCTGACATGCTAGCCTGAGTTCTCATTTAACAGCTCCTAGATGTGAGTGCTGCATCTCCAGTGATACATGAGAAAAATCGCTAACTGAGAAAGCTAAGTTTGTCAATGTGAGTAAAATACTCATGTTGTCTTTGTCATCCTATCAGGCAACAAAGAACACTTTTACATTTTTTATATAACTGAAAGGGAAAAGGTGAGTTGTAGCATTACAGTCCCTGGGTGGGCAAGGATAGGTTGGATTTAAATCTGCACAGGGACTTCACCTATCCATCCTAAGCTGCAGACATCTCACTGTTAAGAAGCTGGTCTGTGAGGTGATCAGACCAACCAGCAGTTGAGACCAGGGTGCTTCAAATTCAATATATATACCAGGTTTGGACAATGAAACAGGGTGTTTGTTGCAGGAAGTTTTGAGGGGTGTGTGTTGTCCCTGTCTCTGACCACTGACCACATGAAACACGTGGCCCTAACATAATGCCTAAAGAATTACATTGGAGTCCATTCATTTTAACTCTTGTCAGCTAACTCTGAAACCATATCACCAAAGCCATCACACATCAACTGCATGGGTATTCCTCATTTAGGTAGCTTGATAAGAAGATGGACTGGGCATAAGAGAGATGCACCACTTTTACTAAGAGAGATGCATTAAACAATGACAATACCTGTTTTATTGCACTCAGGGCCTTCCAAGATAACATTGCCATAAGAAAATCAGTATGCCTCCTACCTCAGACATCAGAATTTAGGCACTTTAAGTTAAATGTTTCCTTTGAAGTCAGTGAAGGTACAAGGACACTGGATTGAGAAGAATCAGAGCACTAAAATGTTTGTGATGGTAGAAGATAGAAGGGAAATCCTGAAGAGGAACAAACAACTACATTTCTTACCCCAGTCTCGACAAGATCATTGCTTTTCCCTGTGCCATTTCCTTGTGCTGAAATTCCTTGGAGCAACATGTTGAGCATTGGAAACAGGCATGATCAGAACAGAGCATGAGGGTGTCCTGAACAAGATAATAAGCTTCAGCTAGCTCAGACCAAAGCTGCTTAAATAGCTCCCCATACCTTCCTTCTTCAGTAACAATATTGCTTAAAAAAAAAGAGACATTGGCAGTGCTTCATTTTAGGTACTTACCAGCCCTGTCTACCTGAGTTCTGGTGTGCTGTGCACTACTGCATTGGTTCTGCTGTAGAGGAATGCTGGGTGCACTCACCTGTTGCAGCTGCTTGCCTGAGGCTTTATGAATCCTAATTCCATTTTGGCATAGGATTCATATATCTGCCAAGTTTGGTATGATGCATTTCTCTAGATGCATGTTGTCTGCAAGATTACCTCTTGTGATGTTCCTGCTGTCTGCCAACTTTTGTCTCCCATTCTAGGTGCTGGCAGAGCCATTTTGGAAAGGGAAGTGTCAAGTTCTCAGCATATCAATTTAGGCTTTTGATATTGTGTTATACACTTAATAGTCCCATAAATTCTCACATGAGTTTCAAAACATTCTAGTGCTTCAGCTTTGGATACTCAGTGGGATAAAAGGCTACCATGTGACATCCATGAGTCACTGCTCACATCCAGGAGATGCTATAGACAGACTAGACTCCTGGTCCACATAGGTGGAGTTGGAGTGCCCTAGGGGTGGGAGTCCTGTGCTCCTCAGAGTTGCAGTCATTGCAGAGCTTCTCCCAACACTCCCCTGTGCCCTGAATTCACCTCATCCCCTAAGCACTGCTTAGAGTTTCTCTCCTCCAGAATAGAGCTGACAGCTGTAAGCAGAAAATAGAGGGGAAGTTCCTTGTTGTTTTCAGCTAAATTTAAAAAAATTTAAGTACAGAAGGCCAGGAAATTTCTTGATTACTTGATTTATTCAAAGATCTATGCATCTACGTTATTTCTTATCCTGAAGTAATGTGAATTTTGAAATATTTGTCCTTCCTTTACACCTTAAAGTAAGCAGCATCTGTTACAGCACAGAGTGATTTAAAATATATACCTGTGTTACTGGGGAAACAGGACTTATGTAGGAAAGAAAATGGTGCTTTCTAACTAGCATATCCTATAAAGCAAGAGAAAGCTCTATATCTCCATTACTTTAGGTTGGTCCCTTAGCTTCAATATTATTAATTACACAAAATATTGTGCACCGATTTAGTGGCAACTGTTTCTCTTTTATTCTTTGAGTTAACTTGCAAACTCATTCATTTGCAATTTCCCACTGGAGATCCAAAGTGTGGCTTTGAATGCAAATAGTCACCATGGGCAGTTTCTGCAAACCAGAATAAAGTTATTCAAAGGAATTAGTGGCTTCATTTTGCTCTTCATGTTCATCTCCTCCCTGGAAGAAAATTGGAAGACAATTAAAGTTTCATTTACATAACACTCATTGCTAGGGTTTTGACTTGTGCATATTGGACAGAAAATAAAAGGGTTAATTTAGTCCTCTAATCTATTGTTATAAGTCTAATTATTTTACATGTCTTCATTTCATTAATGAATTGCTGTTTTTTCCATGCATCTTCTTCCCCATTGCTTTTGTTTAAACCTCCTGGTGGGAAGGGATAGATTAATTTTGTTGTGCCTTAATGGAACTGTATGCTACATTACATTTAACCATTTGGCATGCACTGCCAACATCACCATTATGCATAATGAATTACTTTTTGTGAGTCCCAAACTAACATAGATCTTCAGTGTTCCTCTGTAGATACTGCAACTACACAGCTGGCAAATATCATTACCTTGAATTTACATGGAAACCTAGAGCTTGACACAAGAAATCTTCAGAAATTTTTCCATAAAAATATGGGAATTTCTTTTAAAAAATGCATGTGCTTTCAACAGAAGATGTGGAAAGCTCATTAAGCTTTGCTGTTATCTTCCATTAACTGTGTTTGATATGAGTGTGCATATCCTGGGCCACATGCAGAACCCCCAGTGAGGCAGTGTGTGCTTTGTGTCAGGACCAGACAAACTTCTGTCCTCTGAGCAGTCTGCCTGTGAGTATTGAGATTAACATTTGTCTCAGCTGCTGAAGCTTTTCATGTGTGAACCCTTTGCCTCAGCAGTCAATCTGAGGACCCTGACAGGTTTTCTCTCACACAGCTTACTGCCAGTGGAACTACATAGGGAGATAATTGATCATGCAAACCAAGCTCCTTTTCTTCCAGGTTCAGTGGCCGGTCACCTTTTCTTCATCAGGCGTGCTCACCCAGCTCCTCAGCAGGGCACTATATGCAGTACTTCATGAGTCAGGCAGTTGAAGGCTTCTTTCACCACTGCTGCAGTCACCTGGTTAAACCCTAGGACATGGGCATCCCAGATGCAATCTACCACAGCAGGGTCCTTTCCTAGGAGCATGATGGTTGAGTTACCCAAGGAGAGGAGAGTTAAATGTGGTCCATGCACCTGCTCTTGCACCTTGTTCCAGGACCAATTAAAGTCTGGCAACTGCAACTCAACCTAAATCACACCTATCATCCCATCCACCTGGGGCATCTCACATAACTGACTTAGATATGTCACTTTGGAGACTGGATTTCTCTTCCCTGGCAGAAGGATGAAAAGCCCAACTCAGTAATGACCATGGTGCCTAGTGGAAATATTAGCAAGTTTTTGGAAGAGACACTCTTAAAAATTCTGGCTTTTGGCCCAATACTTCTTTCCTCCCCACCTTATTGGGTGCCTTAAACAGGGAAGGTTTTGTCTCACATTTTCCTTATCTTCAACAAGTGCAGGAAGAGGTGTGACATATGACTCCCCATGAATTAAGGACTTACACTACACTGAATAAAATACAAAATGTAGCCCATCATCTCACTGAGCTGAGATTGTCATTTCATGGATTTTGGACCTCCTTACAGCATTCATATAATTTAATCCAACTTGCTTCATGATATGGTATTAGTTATACAGTAGCAAATCCTACACACAGGCCATGAGGAGGTTCTGGAGTGACTGACTGTTTACCTGCCTCAGTGGTTTCTATAAAGCATTTTCAGTGAGGTTCATGAGTCCCATATTTTCTGGTCAGGTGTTGTCACTGAGCATCAGCTCTTACCTTCTTACAGATGGGTGAAGTGAGAGGCACTGGAAACTGAGGCAATGCCAATGAAATTATGGTAGGACACAGCTGCAGGGGTTGGGCTCCTGCAGGCCTCAGACAGAGACTTTTAGCAGCATCACTACTTAGTTGCTGTCACTTTGAGGGACAGATTAGCTGAATCTGTTGTCCAGGTAGTACAGGGTCCCTGAGTCAGCTTCCCAAACGTCACCAGCTCTTCACTTCACCTTGCCTCTGTGCAAGTGTGCAGGTGACCTAGAGAGAGTAAGTCTGCCTTGTTAAGAGTCAAGTTTTTGTTATCCACACATTCTGACAGACCCTGAGCTGCCCCAGATCTGCTATTTCTCTTCTGCTGTAACTCAGTCACCCCAGACTTACTGTTGCACTGACCTATGTACCACCATCATATCTAGCTTCAATACAAAACCAGTAATGAGTGAAATGAGCTCACTCTATCTAGATGTTTGTCATGCTGCTAACATACAAACAGATACTGAATTAAAGGATAAAGAGACCCAATAGTAAAATTCAGATGGTGAATCACATTCTTCCAGTCTTCTAAGGTTCTAAGAACTTCTAAGAACTAAGTTCTTCTAAGAACTATCAACAAGAGGATCATCCACTATATTCCAAATAGTTAGATTAAGGGAGATAGGGAAATCTCTAAACTTTGACCTTGGAAGTATGCAAACTAGGGGTAGTTTTACACTTTTCCCTGGCATCACTTTTTTTTTTTTACTCATGCTCACATTTTCAGAAATTGGAAATAAAATATTTGTAGAGGCCCATGAGCCTATTAGGAAAAGGGCAGTGGCAATGCCCTGGAGGGATGTGCCATAGGGTCCGGGCATCCCCCATAGGTTAGGGTGAAACAGAAGGCTTCCTCCATGGTGCTCTGCAGCACTATGCTAATTTATCCCTGTCTTGGTTCGACAAGACAGGAGTCTGTGAAGGAGGGCAAAAGCCTCCTGTGCAATGGAGAAGGTAAACCCCCTCCCTCCAAATTACCAGGATTTTAAAATTAAAAGGCTCTCAGGCAAAGATATGGGAATGGGAGTAACAATTCTTTACTAGGAGAAAACTAGATAACAATTTAAAAAGGCAAATGCAATTGGTACAAACAAAACTAGTGATAAAGTCCACAGCCTGACACCCTGAGGAGTCGGGGTGTTGGTAGCAGTCCGGTTGAAATGACAACTGCTCCTCTTGCAGTGGTTGATGAGTTGCAGCTGCAGTGGTGATCTTTAGAAAGGTATAGTTTTCTCTGAAGATCTGGTGGCAGTCGGGCCAGTCTTCCTCTGCGCCGGGGCCGTCTCCAAGCTCCGCCGCCGCTGCCTCACCGCGCTCCGGCCACTTCTCTCGGGAGTCCTGCCAAAGGAGCTGCTTCTCTGAGAAATCCCGCAAAGAAAAGAGCTGCTCTGTCTCCCAAAAGGTACCACTTTATACAATAAAAGAGTGCTTGGCTTCCTCCTCTGGGTGGAGCATCTCACAATGGGATGGTGTTACGTTACCAGCCCTGCATTGAATCAGTCAATGGCCCATTAACAAACCATTACCTCTTCGGAGCAAACCATTGTTCTTGGAAGAGATAACAAACCTGCCCAACCTCCAACAGATGGCAAATAGAATACAAGCTTATCTTACAACCCAGGACAGTGGGTTTCTGGGGGATATTCTCTGAACCTTCCTTTTCCTCTCTTACATAACTCCTAAGTGATGTGTTTTGGTTATTTTCAGCTATAAATTCCTAAGACTGATTCCATTGTAAATTTGCATAATCAGAGGACATGTTTCTTTCTTCGTTGCTCAAAGTTAGGGGAAAAAACACCCAAATTTGGAACTGTTTCACTGTGGCAAAACAGAGACAATGAAGTAAACTATGTTTACAATATCTTCTTAGACTATTAATTTATTGACAAGAACATAAATTGAAAAGTAACACCTTTAAAAAAATTCCTTTGATGTGTCAAAATTATAGGAACTATAATTTTCAGATCTGTGTACAGTCGCACGTACAGAAAAGCAATAGTTCTTTATTAATTTTAAAATCTTTCTCCAGCCTTAGTCAAGGAGCTATCTTTCAGGATGTATAATTTTTCAAAAGGAAAATGTGGGGAAAAGAGACAAGTAGAGTCACTAGGGGCCAAATAATGTTTCCATAAAATTAATGGAAGTTTTTTCAATTGTCTTCAGTGGAAGAAACACAGTGAAAATGAAGACCTAGTAAATTCTGTAACTGTTGAGAAAATCAAGCATGACACATGGTTTGTGAATAGGAGGCTGCTTGCTCATATGTCCATATTCAAGTGACAAACTTTCATTTCAGATAAGTATTTCAAAACAGTAAACAGTAATCTTCTGATCATTTACCCTTCTATCTATAATGTCATCCCTTAGTTAAAAAAGAACTGATGTAACATGTTTTGGGCAAAACCTAATTTTCCTGAATTCAAGTTCTTTGGAGTGATGTGACAGAGGGAAAGTATGTTTTCCCAATAAGATTCTGTATAACATAGTTTGGACTAATTTCTCTATAAAATTATTTGGACTGTAATAGTCTTATCTTGTAATAGTATACCCAATGCTAGGACCTAGTTCTCAACAGAAAAAAAAATACAAAAAAGAAGAAAAACAACAACAACAAAATGTTGAAACCATTCTTACACCTGAAGCTCAGCTGGATGTGATTGTGTCAGGGCTTCTCAAGGCTAGAGCTGTTTCAGAGGCACAGCTGTGGTGAGGACTGCCCAGCCTACTCTTCCCTCAGTCTAAGCCTTGCCAACTGAGTTGTGGGTCACAGCAACAACACCATCCACATACCCCATGCAGTTGTTTTGATGTAAGCGTTTTAGAGACAGGCCACTGAGTCACCAACTTTGATGCTATAAAAAAATCTGTCAACAAAAAATGTTGACTCAGTTCCATTTAAAAACCATCAGGGCCACAGCAGACATTGCAGTAGCTAGTAGTGTACAAGGTAAACCAGACAAGACCAAGTGATGTCCTAATACCTGGACTTCTGTAAGGCCTTCAACATCATCCCACAAGACATTCTTATGTCAAAAATTGGAGAGACATGGATTTGAAGAATGGACTGTTCAGCAGATAAGGAATTGGCTGGATGGATACAGAGGGTTGCAGTCAATGGCTCTATGTCCAAATGGAGTGGTGTCCCTCAGGGCTGTCTTGAGACTGATGCACTGATGCTCTTCAGTATTTTTATCAGTGACAGAGGCAGTGGGACCAAGTGCACCCTCAGTACATTTGCAGTGACAGGGTGCTGAGCAGTGCAGGTGACACTACAGAAAGATGGGGTGCCATCCAGAGGCACCAGGACAACCTTGAGAAGTGGGCCCTTGAGAAACTCATAAATTCAAGGCCAAGGGCAAGGTTCTGCACCTGGGCTGAGACAGTACTGGACATGAGTACAGCTGAAGCTGTGCACTTCAAGTCCCAGAGAGCAACCTGTGCTTTTGGGGCCTGGAGCATCTTGTTAAAAGAATTGACAAAGGAGGTGAGAGACAGGTCTTTCTTTGGAGAGCCATAAACCTTTTACTGGCTTGAAGAGGGTACAGGGACAAAAACACAACAGGCTAGAGGGCACAGGGTTAAATACAGGGGAAAGGGGTGGATCTGAGGGTCAAGTACCGATGGGAACAGGGAAAAATGGTGCAGAAGTGGGGCAGGAGATTAAGGAAACCAATGGGATAACAGGGGCAGAACACTGTGGCAAACTGGGGCCAATAGGGTTCAAGAGAGCGGAGAACCTTCTAGGGGGATACAAATATGGTGAAGGCAGTTGAACAACAGTGATGTTGACTGGGTAAACCAATAAAACCTAAAACATTAACATGTGCCTGCAGACACCTATGGGAGGGAGGCTCTTCTCACCCTAACCTTGGATGGGTTTCTCCTTGCTTGTTTCTGCCCCTCCCAAATTGAGGCGTTACAGTCCCAATGGCAGGCCCCAGAGTCTCTACATACAGCCAACAGCCTGGAGAAGAGCTCATTAGGGGCTCTAGAGCCCCAGAGAAGTACTAATGGATGAGAGGCTAAACATGACCCAGCCTTGAGCACTCACAGCCCAGAGAGCCAAACATGTCCTGGGCTGCATCCGGAGCAGTGTGGGCAGCAGGGCCAAGGAGGGGATTCTGTTCCTTTGCTGTGCTGAGACCCCCCCACCTGCAGGGCTGCATCAGCTCTGGGTCACAGCACAGGAAGGACAGGGACCTGTTGAAGCAGGTCCAGAGAATGCCACAAAAATGATCAGAGAGCTGGAACATTTCTCCTGTGAAGTCACAGTGAAAAAGTTGGCATTGTTCTGCATGAAGAAGAGACACCTCCATGAAGACTTCTGCAGCTTTCCAGTACTTGATGGGAGTTTATAGAAAACGGACAGAGTGACTTTTTAAGTGGGCATTTAGTGATAGGACAATGGGTAAGGCTTTACACTAAAAGAAGACAGATTTAGATTACATGGTAGGAAGCATTTTTTTACTGTGAAGGTAAATATTGGAACAGGTTGACCAAAAGCATGGACACATCATCCCTGAAGTATTAAAGTCTTTATTGGATGGTCTTTGAGAAACCTCATCTAGTAGAATGTATCTCTGCTCATAGTAAGGGAGCTGGAATTAGATGATCTTTAAGATTCCTTCGAATCCAAACCATTTTGAAATTCTATTAATCTCTCAATTATTAGAAAGAATCGGGAAAAATCAAAATAAATCATTTTAATTACACTGTAACAGTCAAATATAAAGTGATCAAATTTTGCCACTCAGTTTCCCAAATGCAGGCAAAAGTTGTGTTCCACATTTGCAAATTCTTCTGTAAACTGGAGTGATTATCTTTCCCCTCAGTCAGCATTTCTTGTGTAAGCAGACTCAATGGATATTTGAAAACAAACACAGCTCAGACAACCTGGGATAGGTAGGGTCATAAAAAGTGTGCAAGCAACAGAGTAGCAGAAAAATACTGATTGGAACCACTGGCATTCATGTGGTTTTTTGGTTTTGGAGAGGTGTAAAATTTAAATTGGCCAACCACAAACGCCTTTGGTTATCAAGTGAGAGGCCTATACAAGAGGAATATTTAGAGCTGTGTCCCACATACGGCTTCTTAGCAGCCATCCCTTGGAGAGAGGGAATCTTCCTCCCATTGGTGAGGAAGCAACAGTTTAAAAAAGTTTGGAAAAACATGCTTGAATAGATATCATAATTTAATTTTGATTAGTTATTCTGAAATGTATTTGTAATGGCTAATATTATTCTTCTACATGTCAGGCAACAAGACCAATAATTCCAGCAGAAATCTTCGGCAAGAATAGAGGAAGAGCTGAATATCCTGTGGAGTCCATGAATATTCTATGGATAGCCAAGAAATCATTCTCTAAATGAAGGTGCTTGTCAGATCAGAACAGTCAGAGCTGATTAAGTCATGCTTGTTTTATTGGCATTGTCTCAGCATTACACAGATTAAAGCAAAAACTAGTTTAATAGGACATGTGAACAAGTTTTGACTTTTTTTCTTTTTTTTCCACTTAGCTGATAAAATTGGATGTTGGCAAACAGGTTGTGATTAACCAGACCTGACTGCACTTGACAAACATAATGGTATTTTAGGATTTTAAACAAAGTTTTCAGGCTTTTCAGTGTATTTTTGATGACCACTTCTCTGTGATGAAGTTCTGCTGAAGGTGATGGCAACATCCTCCCCAGGGCAGAGGTTTTTTTCCTGCTTGGCTGAACATCTGGACTAAACACAGCTACCAGTCAGGTCACTGACAGATGTCGGTATACACATCTATGTTAGCTTCAGAATCACAGCAAGCATGAGTGTCAATAAGCTTTGTTTGGGATTAGAATATATCTGAAAATATCTTCTTAATGACAAACAGGAACTCCATGAAGTGGCAATGTCTTTGTCACTACCCCCTATTTTTCCCTCTCACATCTACCTCATTTCTGTGTGGACATTTCCATCCCTCTGGTAATGTCATGCATAAATACACAAATTTGTACAAATTCGGCACAAATCTCATAAAGTCAGTCAGGAAGTCACTGAGCAAAGAACAAATGAAATTTCAAAAAAAAATCCAGCATGTAACAACCTGTAAATAAAATCCCTGAAGTTTGCACAAGCATTATACCCTCTGTTTGAGTTATGAGTCATGGTCTCTTGTCCACAGTACCAAGTTAATTAAGAAGCCTGCTTCACCAGATCATTGTATCTGAAGTTTTTCTAGAAAGTTTAATGGGCTATGTGTGGGAGAGAGGTCTTCTTATCTTCAAATTACAGATGGAATTCAACTCAGGTCAACTAGCTGACAGCATTTGAAAAAACACCAAGAGTATAAGGAAGCAAAAGATGCTGAAAATTCAACAGCATTGCTACTAGTGAGTGTAAAAATGGAATATGAACATTTTTACAGTGAGAAATGGTATCTCTTCTTAGGCAAGATAAGACAGAGAGTGGACTAGTTTTAGGACTTAACTTGCCTTCACCTGGTCTGACCACAGTAGGAAGCTTTAAGTCAAAACAAATTCAGACTCCAGGTGGCAGTGATTCAGTCTGAAAGAGATACTGGCCTAAAGTTCAATAAATCATCTTCATTTCTCTTCCACTCTTAAACTTTCACTGCTCTGCAAATGCAGAAGATTTGTTTAACTCTTTGCACCTGGGAACTGCCAAGTATCTCTGCCCTGGCTGTCAGCCAGCTTCTCCTCTCCTCTCAGTATCTTTGCCTATTTTATTCAATTTTCCACCTCTGCTTCTTCCCAGCAGATTCACATGCAAGTTCTTTATCAGTGAAAGAAGGATCAGCAAAGATGGCACAGGCCACCTTTTTGTTTATTTTCATAAAACATTTTGAGAGTTATCTCTGAGGCCTTTTCCCTCAATCCAGGTGGGGTAAAAAATGGTGAATGAGTTGGGAATTTACTGAAATACTTGCTAAAAAGATTGCAATACATTATATTTTCTCTTACTTAGTACTTCACATTTGTTTTATCTAGCGCTCATGGTAGCTATTGCAGCTCAGCTAAATATGATGCATCCACTGAATTCCTCAAGAACTGGAGTTTGACTCTTCCTTTTTCACACTGCTGTCATACATGGAATAAGTAGTTAAAAGCTGTGCTACATGAGCCTCTGACTAAGCATGTCAAAGTCTTCATGGTTGTACCTTGGACTTTGGATTTTTACAAGGTTACACTTAGACAATTTAGCTGATGCAAACACCACTGGCCCTCATGTCATGTATTCCCATTCAGGCTAGATATAAAATTAGGATATTTTCTCACAAACCTGCATAGAGCAGTAGAACATTCTGACTGCCAGCAGTGTAAGGACTATCTCCCTAAGCTGTAGCAGGTGCCGAGATGAAACAAGCACCTCCATACAAGAGGGATACTCAATCAACCAAACCACCATGTTTTAAAGATATAATAACTGGTGCTGTCATAAGGCTGTAGGTGGACAAGATTTGATGCACTTATTGGCAAAAAATGAACTATTACTATTTAGGAGCTCTCACATATGCCAAGCCCAGATAATGGTTTTTTAAAATACTCTTCCTGGGTGGTGAGGGTCAGCTTTGTGAAATAGTCCTTTAGTATAATTTTCTCGGAGGCTGTATATAGCATGGCATTATTCAGCAATGTCTTTCACACAAATTGCATCATATTTAATTTGTTGTAGTTTCTTTGCCTTGAGGGCACTGAGAGATCACTCTGTTGTGCTTCATTGCCACTCAGGAGGGTTTATGTCCTGCCCTGACTCCTGAAGGGCTACCAGTCACCTGGCTTACTCAACTGGGACCTCTGCAAAGCTTAGTCCTTTGCTTCTCCATGTCAGGGATCTGCATGTCCCATTGGAGGAGAGCAGCCCCATCTCTTCCTTCTCATTCTCTCAGTGAAACTACAAGTGAATGAATCAGTGAGCTTACAAAAGCAGCTCTCACAAGGCCAGTCAACAAAACAGAAGGAAGGGATCATATCTAAAGTCCAGGTGCCCATCTCACAGGCTGTTTGGTGAGATTTGAAAGGAAGTTAACTTGTTTTCTCAAGGGAAAGGATACCAAAGAACCATTTTTGTTCTTGTTCACTGCTACAGTTGGAGATTTGGGGCACATCTGTAAAGCTTTTGTCACCTGAAGCTGGGTGTACAGCAACAGTGTGCTATGGGACAGACTACCATTTATTCTGGGGTAGCAGAATAAATGAATACATGAATAAGAATAAAAACTCTTACCATCTCACCATATTCTAAGTGTTGCTGGATCAGCTGAAGCCTCAAATATTGCCCGAGAGTAAACTATTTGTTCTTTCCTGACAGGAACCAAATTTAGGTCTGGCAGGATAGAGATATACTGAGATGGTTCTCATGGAAACCAGGTGAAAAAATAGCATAGAAAGTAGCTGCAGGAGATACTGGAGAAAACTGAATAATAGTGACAGGTAGGTGCTAATTGCCAATCAAAAGTTAATTGAGATAAACAGCTGCTTTTCCACCACTGCTAGTAGGAATGAGTCAGCATAAATGTGAAGATCAATGAGTATGCACGACAGTTTTGTCAAGAATGGTGGAGTGATACAGTTTTAGTGTTTTCAGTGCAGACAGAAAAATCAAAGGGAGAACTGTGAGGCAAGCTGAGAAAACCAGAAGAGGGAAGTTGAGCTGGCACAATGGAGAGGCCTTGGATCAGAGAGTCAGCTGAAGAGAATATGGGGGACCAAAGATAAAAAGAGAGAGTAACTGGAAAAATCAGGACATAAATACCACACCCCACTGAAAAGGTGATTGAGGAAAGTTTGACATAGTCACAACCAAATATCTTAGGTCACAAAAGTCCTTGAAGCCTCAGACAATATCTCAAACCCACCTGGGACAGTGTTCTCATTAAAGATTAGTTAGGTTAAGACTCTCCTAACCTACAGTCTTTAAGATTTAGATGTCTTCATCTCCTAATAGAAGTAAGGGTTGCAGGGCAAACAGTCACCTTTTAGTGAAAAATATTGAATGAACGCCAGATCATCTTGCAATGACAAGTCATGGAAGATGGTGAAGATAAAGTGTGCCAGCCTGGAGAAATTAGGTCCAAGGTGGTTGAGCTGGAAGGAGAGAGGCCTACTGCAGGACAGGTACTTCTAGAATATGCCCAAATACATGTAAGTGAATCAGTGAATCAGGCTCCAGATATGTAGAGGTGACTGGCAGTGCTTTTGACAGGGTGGAATCAAGGTGGATCTTGAAGACCACTAAAAGCTGAACACTCTTCAGAAGAGTGTTTTAAGGGAGGGCCTTGGCAGCACTCCTGAGAAGGGATGGGGTTGTAGTCTCCACTGATTAAAATTTGTATTCAAGCTGGATTCTTATTTCTGCTACAAGGTGCCTTTCAGCCCTTTTCAGTCTTCACTGTTTTCTTCTGATTTGCCCAAGAGTAGCTCTTCAGGCTCTGTACTTCCAAGACCAGAGGTCAGTTGCTGAGATTAAACCATAGAGGTTTAATCTTTGTTGTATAGTTCTATTCCCCAGCAGAAATAATTTATTTCAGCAAGGCCTTTTTGTGAAGGTCTATTAACTCTAAGCTAGAGCTTTTACTGCAATACCAATGTAATTTTAAGAAATCACCTCCCTAACCGCCACTGTCTGCATCAGCTGAGGCTTGTGCAATTTTCTATTTAGAATTATTCTGGTTTCCCTCAAAGGGAGGAAAACAAGGGGGACAGCTGTATCCACTGGATGTCTGTAGCAGCTGTATCAGTCCATGCATCTGCCCAGATTCACAGGCAAAGGAAAAAAAATTTGGTGTATGGGACCCTGCACTAGCATTCTATGTAGAGGAGGAGAGCAGATACCTTGCATCTCTCTTCATGGCCATTTATACCCAGACAGAGCTGACCACAATCCATCCCCAAGTTATAAAATATTGCTCAGACAAAAGTGAATAGCATTTCTTGGCCAAGGTAATTAGATTTCAGCAGTCTCAGCCCACAGGACAATAGTGTCTACTCTGCAGAATATTAACTCCAGTAGCTGAAATCAACAAACAGCACTGCAAAACATCTTGCTTGAAATAATATATATTAATATAGGAACATAAATAAATAATAAATACTCTTAATACTGCTGTAAATAATATATCATGCTAGATTTGTGCAATAAATAATGCATAAATATATAATAATCTTTTGAAATACTGTAAAATTAGCAACTGTGAGCTTAACCTATTCACATGCTTCAGGAGAAGAAATCTACAGGTTATTCAGAGCCTGAATCACTATGGCATTGATAGTGTAGCCAAGAGTAACACTGGGAGCAGCACATGAGGAGGCAAAGGAGTAGAGAGTTGCCTGGTGCATCACAAAACAAACAGTAATGTTCTTCTTAGTTTTATGTTCAAGGCTAAAGGTCAGTTGATCTACTGGGTGTGCTATGTTTTTTTGGTTACAAAAGTTGATTTATTGCTGATTCAAGGCCTTGAGCTAATTGTTTTCTAACAACTAAGATGAAATAGAGCAACACATGCCAGGAGATTTAGGAGAATAAAAAGATCATTCCTGTGATACACCTGCACAGAGTTACTCAGGGCTACATCAGGGAGACATGTTTTGGAGTCATTGTAACACTTTTTATCTCAAGTCACCTTACAAAATTAATATGCAAGCTGTCCCTTTTGGGGTCAGCCTGTTTTATTTGGTCTGGTTTCCAGAGGAAGAAACTGGTATGTAGATTTCTGAGGCAGATTGGTAAAGATTCCTACTCTTCTTTTGAGTGTGTTAGGGTGGAATAGTTAGTGAAGCCATTGTATCTATGGCCAGACTTTCTGAAGATTGCCATCAAAATGTTTTGTACTTTTCAGCAAGTTGTGCCACACAGTTTTTAGTGCTAACTGGCAGGGGAGCACTGGTGATAATAGTGTCTGAAAGATTAATTCAAAACCACAGCAGGAGATCACTAGAAGAAAAGTATTTGTGTAGCTTAAAGCAATCATGGGTAGTTTTCAAAATTGACCTATGATTTTTCAAAGGCATTTGAGCTAGAATGGCAGGTGTGTACCTGGCAGTATTTTTGCAAACATGTAAGACAGGGCTAATTCCTTTCCCTTAGGCAGAGCTGTTAACTGTGGAAAGGGCCTGCAAGAAACTAATCATCTGAAAACACCACTTGCCACAAAAAGCCAGGCCTAAAACACATGCTGCTCTCTTAAATGAGCAATGAATTCTGTGACTTCTAGCTCTCCTACACCACAAAGGGAATGGAAATCTCCAGTATTATTTCAGAGTGTTTACTTTTACAGCCATAGAAAGAAGCAATGTCCTTTACAAAACCATGTAGGCAGCAATAAGGTGATTTCAGTATTATGATTCACTGATCTCAAATCCCATAAAACCAGAAAAAGGGAGCACTAGACTGTTGCTGCAGGCCCCCAGCCGGGTAATAATTAGCATTGACTCCATGATTGCAGAAGGCTGATCAATTGCTTTATTATATCATCTTACACTATATTATACTATACTTCTTAAGAAACTCAGTAACCCTTACAGCCAGCCCAATATAGCTTTGACCTAATTGGTCAATTAATCTAAACACCATCCAGTGTCCAATTAAGAAATCAGCCTTTGGTAAACAAATCTCCATGACACATTCCACATGTGCACAACAGCAGTTGCAACAAGTGAAGATAAGAATTGTTTCTCATTCTGTCCCTGATTTTCTCACAGACTTCCCTGGCAAAATGTCTGGGAAAGTTTGTGCCTGCTCTCTGTGGCCAGCGAGCTGCTGCCACACTAGACTGAGATCAGCTTAAAGCAGATAAAGCATATTTCTCCACAAGGTGGGGGTAGGAATTTGTTACTACAAGAAATGGCAGAAGTGAACAGTGCTGGTGGGCCCCCTGTGGGGCTGGGCAAATTAGAGGATGGAAGATTCTAAAAGTGCTGCTAGAAGAGCTCTGCAGGGACGTACCCTCTGGAGTCCCGTCCACGACAGCTCTCTCTTCTGGGGAAGTGTGTGGAAATCTGCATACAGGGGCAGGGGTTGGCCAGGTAGGTCATGGCCAGGCTCACAAGCCCTCACAGACGCACAATGCGGAGAGGGATGAATTGTCTCTTGCATCCAGCAGGACATTTCTTATGGCCTTGTGTCATGGTGCAAGGCAGATCTGCAGAGGAAGCACTGCCTCTGCAAGAAGGAAGCAGCTGGTTATGTGTGCTACAGCCCCTCATCCAGTGGCAGAATTTGATGCGAGGACTGCAGTGTCAGAAGACAAGCCACATTGCCTGGGAAGGCAGCAAGAGCTCTGCTCATGAGTGCTGGAGCACTCACCACCCTCTGGGTGTCCTGCTAAGCTCTCACCACAAAAAAAGCTCTCAGCTTCCAGCCCAAATTCATGTGTCAGAGCGTAAATGGCAGTGCGACTCTGCCTCAGTGGGAGATTTATTTCATCTTGCTCACATGGAGCTTGGCTAGTCTGGATACAGTCAGGATAGCCTCTGAAGGGAGCCAGGCACAGCTTGTCCCCACCAAAGACTCAGATCTGACACTGATGAGCTGAAAAGCCTTGGCTGACTGAGGACAGTCAGTGAATTACCAAATTAGGAAGCTCACTCAGATTGCTTTGCCTTATCTGTATACCATTCTCAATTAAAAATTGAGAGTTTTTTTCTGTATGAGACAAAACTGGATCCTGATGCCAAGGCCAGTGACAATTACATAGTGCATGAAAGAGGTACCATCCACAGAAATCCATGATCTGAAGATTGCTTTCTTGAAATTTCCTTTTAGGTATGATTCAGACAGCCAGTCCTGGGAGCAAAAAAATGGCATTTTTTCCTCAGGAACTATTTCAAGTAGGCTTTTAGATTGCTGAGTCTCTCACTGCTGGATTTTTAATTGCTGCTAGACCCTTGCCATTTCATCAGCTACAGAAAGCAGAAATGAAACCAAATTATTTGGCCTACTCTCATTCTAGTGTCTGAGGAAGCAGAACATCTCAAAAGGCTGTTGCAAGCAGGGGAAGGCTCAACATGATCACCTCTGCTGCTGGTTCAACCAGCACTCCAGATATCCTGATAATCAGGATATAAATTGCCTCATTGACATCTGTGAAGACTTAGAGCAGTCCAGCAGGCCAGGCACCTGGCAGGGGGGCGAAGGGCACAGCGCCTCAGTATGACATTCATCAGACTGGCCTGGCAGCTGGGACACCACTCAGAGGCAGTAATAGGCATCAGAGCAACAGGAAAATAGCCTTGAAAAGGTGCATTTCTGTAGGACAGGAGTGGAGCTGGGGAAGAAGCAACATGGAAAGAAGACCCATCAGCCAAAAATTTCTTCAATGCAATCTTGAGGGAAGTGAACGAGACATTAAGTTTTGCAGAAAGATGTCAGAAGTGTTGAAGTGTGTAAATGGAGTGATCATGTCATGAGAAATTTTAACTGGGTCTACCAGAACCAGTTTTGGTTAGTTCAGTAAATGTTTCCTGAAAGGAAAGTCATTACGCTGCTCATACCTGACAGCTCCACCTTGTCTCTGTACCAGATCCCATGCACTACCAAGGATGGGGATTCGTTTGGTCATTGTAAATAAATGCACACTACATCTGGCTTTCTTCCATTCCCTGCCACTCAAGAGTGTGATCTCTGCTCTGTTCCCATGGAAAGCAGGGCCTGTGGACCTGGGCTGCCCATGGGGTCCCTTCCAGACAAACCCTGGGGAAGCAGGCATGCTGTAGCTGTTGTGCCTGAGCAGGTGGAACCATGACTTCCCCAGGAGTTAGCACAAATCACAGGCAAGGCCCAGAGCCCCTGCTTTTCATGCTTTCAGGTTTCAGTGATATATTAACTCAGCTCCTTAAAATAAACTATAGCCTACTGAAGTTTGTGGGAACTTTGCTACTGAATGAGTGGTGCTGAGATATCACCTACTGAATGCAGGCATTTTTGAGGTAAATTGATCTTTTTCCCTGAACTGAAGACATTTGAGTGTATTTTGAAAGGGAACCACCTTTGCAGGGAGAATGTAAGAAAGGAACAAAAATAAAACCTTTATATTTGTTTCATTTGAGCCTGTGTGCAAATTTATTATTAACTTTTAAGAACTGCACAGCAAATTACTTAGTTCTGAAACACCTTGAAATATATGTTAATATCCAGTTCTAATTTTTCTTGCAGTAATGATTGATATTTCTGAGTATTGTGATTTGCTTCCACTGGGTCAGTTAAAATTTGGGAATTGACTATTATGGTATTGCTTGCATTGCAGTTTTGCTATTTTGTTAATTTTGAATGTAGTCTTAGATGTAGCAAAATTATTGAACTTGGTTTTACTTAGGTGTCTAATTTCTGTAGCTCTTCTATTACCATGTAGCAGGGCAGCATGTAGGCGCAATAAATAAATAATACAACACTGAGGGCCGTAACAAATCACAAAATACATTACTAAAAATTAAGAAATAAATACCCCCCTGTTACTTAAATAGAGATTGATTTTATAATGTGGAAAGCTGAGGAGAGCTGCTGGAAATTATATGTGGGCTGGGGACACAGAAAATACACTGTAATGGGTTATTTTCTCCCCCACTTAGAAAAATTAAAAAAAAAACAAACAGTGAATGGATGTATTTGTCAAATGGAAACTGAGCTCCTTGTTCATGGCCTAGGTAGGGTGCAGTGCTTGCTTCAGACCTTTCCTTCAGTAGGATGGTGTATCTGCCCAGCAAAAATGCCAAAACAATGCAAACTGGTTCTCAAGGCTTACTCTTTGCACCATAAACTCTGCAGCAGGATACATGAAGAGGTTTCCGAAATGAGGCCCTCCTTTGGTTGCTGGGACACCTCTCAGTGGTTTTTCTCAAACCTTGGGAGAGGGTTCTTGGTGGGAATGGAAGCATACCTGGGACAGGATGTGCTGTGGATCTGGTGTGGGTCCCAGGAGGCCCGGCTTTTTGCTACAACCTTGGCAGAGGTTTGATCATGCAGGGCACAAGGAGGAGCAGGACACAGTTTGTTTGCTCCACTTGTGCCCCATAGCAATCAAACCTTTTCCCAGGTTGCAGCACAGTGGCAGAAATGTGGAGCACTGCTGAATGATCAACAAATTTTTCTTATTTTTCAATAGAAGGTGGAAACCATATGCTCAGTGCCTCATTAAAAGGCCTATAGCAGAGTCAAGTCTTAATCTCTTTAAAGATGCCCTTTTCTCCTTTTTACCATCCCCATGAGCAGGAGGAAAAGAATGCCCAGGGAGCTGGCACAGTGGAAGGACCTGTGACAGATCCCCACCTTGCTGGATGTGTCCTCAACGTGCACATACTTCATTTAGAATACAGCATCCCTGCTGTGAAATCATGGAGCTGTGCAGAGTCATTTTGAGTACAGCTGTTTTCCATGCTGAATACTAAGAAGTAACAGAAACATCTTTTTCTGTCAGTAGAGCTGCATTAATGTAGCATTTTACCCACCCATTGTGTCTGACTCTTTCCAGTCCTGAAAACCTTCAGGGAGGATTTCCAGCCCCCCTGAATAGCCTGCTTCTGCTGAGCTCCACACCTAGCAAAGAAGTCTTCCTGATGTCTCCTCTGACCTTCTCAAATCACAGCTTGCAGCCATTGTTGTTTTCTGTGTCACCTTTCAGGGGGGGCTTGGCTCTGCCATGTTTCTACATCCCCTTTGAGTTGTTGTAGGTGGTCACTCCTTTGCCCCACTCTCTTGTGATTGAACATGAGCTCCTCAAACTTCTCCTTGGCAGTCATAGCTATCCTGGTAATCTTCTCCTAGACCCCATTTCCAAATCCCTCCTTAGCTGGGCTCTATCCTGGGAGAGTAGTATCACTGAGTAGAGGGGAATGAAAGCATCTCTTTACCAAAAGCCTTACTCCATCTGATGCACTTCAGCTGGCATCTGGCCTTGCACACAGCAGGTGCCTCTACCTGCAATCCACTCCATTCCAAGTCCTTTGGTCCACTTCAGCAGGGTGGTGACATAGCCTGGCATTCCCCATCTGTACTGTGCTTCTGACTGTCCTGCCCAGTGGACAAACTTTCTGCTTCTCATGGCTAAGCCTCATGGAGCTACTGGTGCCTTGAACCTCTGGTGTCTGGATTGACACCCTCAGATATCTTACCTTTAAGGTGATTATAGATGGAGTGCTGCTCTTCCCTGACTAGGCTAATCTTTTTCATTTAAGGTCACCTGCAGATTTGCTGGGAGAGGGGGTTTCTCTGTCACCATGCAGACCACTCACTAACGTACTCCACAGTTTCAATATCACAGAAATTAGACCTGTCTCATGGCTGGGCTTCAAGAGGCCACATTTCAATCTGTTACCTATGTTGGAGGCTGAAGAATGGTGGCTCAACCTCACCATCCTCACCAGGACAGTGCCCAGCTCTACCAAACACAACTCTCTATTTCCCTGTTCCATTCCTATTCCTATTCCTATTCCTATTCCTATTCCTATTCCTATTCCTGTTCCTGTTCCTGTTCCTGTTCCTGTTCCTGTTCTTATTCCTATTTCTATTCCCATTCCCATTCCCATTCCCATTCCCATTCCCATTCTTATTCCTTACCCTCTGCACAGCCTTTTTCTTTATGTGTCAGTGTTGGGTTCTGCATCCCTGTACTGAATTTTCTGCTGAGAGTGCCATGGAGAGGGTGCAGTGTGGTAGTAAGGGTGGTCTTCTGTGAAGAGGACTAATGCCTCAAGAAGAAGACAGACACTATTTGTCCTTAGACAGTAGGGGTATTGAGCTGCTCTCCAGGTTCATTTGGAGGACAGAAATTGCCCTCTTTTCTATATTATTGCTATTATCTTGTACCTTGTGGATTTCTCTCTCTCAGGGTTTCTATAGGTCAGGGTGACCCCAAGAGAGATCCAAAAAGAGTTTTTACTTCCCTAGGCCAAACACAGCTAAAGAAGAAGTCTTGGAATGCTTTCAGTTGCTTTTTCAAGGTTGTTTATTTCTTCTTACCTCTATATTTTCTCTCTGAACTGCTATGGTGCACCTAGTACAGAAGCCATGGCAGTCTGGCCTCGAGTATATACGCAAAACTATCATGTTTAAAAACATGTACCATGTTTACAGTTCCCATATCAATACCTAAGATCTATGTTGGACAGTGTGTCCCTATCCTAAACCAATAGAAAAGTCACTATCACAGCAAGACATGGAGGAAAAGAAGCTGGAGAAAAAGTCTAGATGTGCCCAGAATCCTCCATCTTGTACCCCTGAATTGCATTCTAAAAAACCCCAAAATTCTACTTTTCCACCCTGTTTTAGTTTAAATATCACACTACTAAAACCCTTGTAACTTGTAATTCCTCATAGAGAGTTGACAGTTTTCCATGGGCTAAAATCAAAGCCACAGATGTTTTCAACCTCCTGCCAGGGTCTCTGAGACCTCTGCTAGGATCTCAAGACAGCCAGGGCAGCCAGAGGGATGTCCTGGACTCCAACAGTACCTCTATTTAGTCTTCACGTTAAAGTTGGTCCCTTTAGTTTACAACACAAAACAGTGCTGAGATCTAATGTACATAACTAAAATGGGGGAGAGTGGAGGACCTTTCAGCAAACCTCCTGTTGACTCTATTATATGATTATGAGCTGGAAAACACTGGCATATAAATACCTTAAAGTGCAACTATCCTGCAGACTATTTTTGTTCTTCTGTTTCTATGGTCAGGCTTGGTAACTCAGCTATTGCAAGCATTGCAATTGTGTGTGGATGCCACCTGACACAAATTAGTCCCATTAATATTCCCTCATCTCCTGCATGGATTTCACAAGAACACAGGAACTTCATTGTCACAGTTGCATCACCAGTGGTGCCTTCTGCAAAGCTGGCTGGAAGCTGCATGGCTGCACAGGGTAGAGGTGCCTCCTGCACCTCCAGAACAAGGATATGGCATCCCCACAATGTATCTCAGCTTTCATTTGATGTTCCAGAGAGGTGGCCAAGAGACAGCAGCTTGAGCTGTGGGGGTTATGAACAGCAGTCTCTGGTGTCACTGGACTCATTGGAGAGTTGGATAACTGGTCTACACTGCTCCTTCCTGCTGCCCCTGTTTCATGGCTCCTTTTTTATCCCTTCTTGCAAACTTGCCTGTGGTCAAGAAGTATTTCTTCATGGGAAAAGACATATTTAATGTTGTCTATGCATATGGGTTTTCATACTATTTACCTAGGAAGTAGAAGGATTAAAGGGATTGCTTTATTTGCTGCTACCCAAATGCTCTACATCAACAACAGCATTTTTATGCATTCATGTAGCCACCATTTAACCACTCAGAGACAGTTCTTATATGCACTAGAATTGGGATATATTTTGTAGGATAACTGCCACTGACAGCACACCAATCATGGAAAACCTTATGGTAACACATTATGGCAACAATTCGTCACAAATGTCCCCGTGTTATGAAATCATTTTTCTTTGTACTCAGTGTGTTGCAACACTGAAACAGGCAGCATGACACAACATTCTCTGAACCCTGATGTGACATGTATTTCTCCTCTTATCTTTTCACTCCCATTTTCCTGCAGGGTGACACACTGCCATCAGTATCTGGGATGGACTTTGTTATTTGAATGTTGCTAAAGAACAGAAGAGAACATATTGCCCTTTGTGATGTGAATGATAACTACATTATTCGAAGTGTCTTTATTCAACACATGAACTACTTTTCAGGGCTTCAAAAATAATTATCGTTGGAAGTTTAAAAATACACTTTCTCAAGTGCTATTTTTACCAGGTTTTTATTTGCTTAAACACCTTTGTTTTTACAGGAGATTATATTTAGCTGTAATGTGAAAACATTTTATACTCTTTAACAGGTCATTCTAAAATCAACTGCTTAGGTACAAGGTATTTATCTAAGGGGCTATCTTGAAGGACTAGATTCTCTTAGGGTAGGGTTTCTGCTTCATCTCAACAATGTAAGAGCAGGGTCAGAATGTTTCTCCATGTGATGGGAGCCTGCAGGTTTCAGTGATCAAGGACAGGGTTGTCATTGCAGGACCAGTGATATGCTGGCTTGTCCTTTGAGCTTTAAGCCACAAGAGCTTTGGGACCTTGACTGCAGCATGTTGTGAGCTGTCTGGGTTAACCAACCCAGCAAGCTTCTTCAAGGGGCATACAGGATGTACAAATACTGTAAGTGCCACCGAGTCCTGACACAGTGGGGAGGAAGGACCATGACTGGTGAAGAGGATCAGTATGCCTGGTCAATATCCTGGTCCTTGATGTTGTATCTGGCCAGCCTGGAGAGGTCAGGCCAAAAACAGGGGTGCAGAGGTGTAAAGAGACACAAACCTATTCACATTATGGCTTCTGGTTCATGAGAGTCATCTCTATCTCAGGATGCCCTGAGAACATTACTCCTTCACCATGGGTGTGCATGGATGTGTGTCTAAACAAGATGAGCTGGCAGTGTTGGCTAATTGCAGCTGCAGCAGTCAGCTCTCTGAGAGCAGGGTGCAGAGGTCTGGCCTTTTTATCCTGTCTTTGTCTTTTTGCACCAGCTCCTGTAACCAGTGGAGCTGCTGCTGCAAAAGACTGTGTAGACCAACACCAATTCTTAAGCACATTGAACTCAAAGCTCATGGCTTCAAAAACACCCTGTTGACCTTCCAGCTCTTTGTGTTCTATATCCCAATTCATAGCCTGAAAACAGACCTTGGCACTATGTACTTCTTTCCTCCCACCTCTTCATACTCACTCTGCACTGCAGTTCCCACATGACAGGACACCTATCTGGCAACTGCTTGCCTTTTTTCTTGCATGGGAATCCCTGGAGTCCTGCACTTTAACTCAGGGAGCAACACAGAGATATCCAGGGGTCCCCCGTGGTAAATATAGCATCCAGTCCTGCTCTGTCTGTGCCACACTCCTTTTCCTTTGCCCACACTTCCCTGTCTACCCCTGTGATTTCCACCTCCTGCAGCTGCTCTGAAGCCAGCAGTGAGGCTGCCTCAGTAAGGTGCAAGTGGCAGGGCAGATCTTTCAGCTTTCATGGGAGATGGCAGCAGAAACAAGGACATTTGTGGGAGGCCTTACTCAGGGGCAGTTTGAAACTCACCTTTGCTCTTGCCTGGTTCTGCAGGCTGTAGGGAGTGAGCCCAGACTGGCAAGAAACAGAGAGACCAGAGTGAGAAGACAAGAGATCCTGTCCTTTGTTCTCTGTCCTGCATGATGGCAAATTGCTGGCTCCTAAATTCTTTCCAGTATTTTCCCTTTTAATGTTAACACCAGTGTTAATTAATAAAGACAGTGTCACCTGATTTATCAGAGCCAAGATGGCCAGTCATTTTGGAAGTAAACTAGGTAAAATCAAATATTTTTTCCCTGTTTTGCATTCACAAACCCACTATCCTTTTTGGGCTCTCTGCTTCTTTACAGTTTAAGGACAGAAGAAAATTTTGTTTAGCAAATTATCTTTGAGTCACCCTTTTTTTTTCTTTTGGAGAAGTCAGGCATACCTTTCTGGACTTCTCTGCCATGGGGTGACACATGGAGTAATGCACTAAGTAATTTGATCCAGCAACTAAAAGCAAGGCATTAATTACACTAACAAATATCATTGGCAGAGAATTAATTCTCTCTAGCTACACTGGTACTGTAAATGAAGTATCACAGGTGATTAAAAACCAATTGTAATGAGCCAAACTGTCTCAAAAAACTGAGAGAACTTTGTAAACATGCTGACAAAGCACAGTTCTGCACCCTAGGTGTGAAGGGCCTGCGACCTTGCTTTACAGTTTAATCTGCAGTCCCTGGGAGCATCATCAGGGGATTGTAGAATCATTGTGAGAGCAGATTGCATCAGTATTTGCCTTTACATATCACCAGCAACTTCCCGTTAGCTTTAATGAGGCTCCTCAAATGTAATGCTGTATGGCATCAGTTAATGTTCTCTGTGACTTCTGAGGGCAATGGTGAGGAGAAACTCATAAGTTACCAAGGATGAAACCTCATTTCTGAAATTAACCCATGCTCACAACCTACAGCCTTTTTATAAATTCTGACTTTCTCTCTCACACATATACAAACCCAAAATAAAATACAAAACCTAAATAAAACAAAAATGCTGAAAAACAAATTCTGGTTTTCCTTTGTGTTATTTAAAAATTAAATTTCTTAATGGGCTGTAATAACGAATATTTTCTCTAACCTCAGAACACTAGATGGGAGAGGGCAGTACCAGCTATCATGGCAGGGATCATAGGCAGTCACATCATCAAATCCGTCTCATTAACTCATAGTACAAAGAACACAAGAACTTCATTGACAGGGAAAATTTACTGCAGGGTGGTAAATGAAGAGAGAATGAGGACAAAATAATTATTCAAATATCTGTAGTGGAACAGAAACAGAGCAGCCTTTATGGTCATGATGTTGTCATACAATATGTAAGTCCAACAGGTCTACAGGTATTTTATGCCTGTTTCCCAGCTATTTACACATCAGTACCATAAAAGTGTGTTTAAGAGGTACACAATAAACACTGTGCTCAGAAAGCTGTTTTGAGAGCAATGAAATCAATTTTCACATGAAGCAGCAAGGTTAGGGTTTCATGATCAGTCAAACCTGATTTTCTCTGCCTGGTCATCATGGCAGAGCAGATCAGGTAAATGTCTTGGGGGCACCTTGCCAGCAGCCTGATGTGGCCACATTACAAGTCCCATCTTCATAGGATTCACGTGTAGCTCTTACTTGTGACTGGAGGTAGAGCGAGGGTTCCTTCACTGCATGTGTGCCCACCCTGCTGCTGAGCAGGCCAGGGTGCAGATGCTTGTACTTTCTCGGACAGAATGCACTATAGGGAAATCAGGCTTTACCCACAGCCTGACCTGTGATGGGTGAACTTCCTCTTTTTAACTATTACTTTACTATTTTATTCCTATTATTTGGCCATTCCTAGTCTAGCACCATTTCCACAACAGAGCTGACCTCTACCTGTCAGTAGAGATGGCTAATTAGGAAAAGTTGTTTTTGTGGACCAACTGGCTCAGATGGATGCCAAGTTGAGTGCAGGAGTGGGCTCTGTCAGCAGGCTGTGGTGACTCAGCGCTGTGTGAGTTCCTGCTGCAGAACTTGGACAACAAGGGCAACATTTCTGGTGTAAATGCACAGAAAAGACTTCCAGAAAATTCTGCAAAATTCTTCCAATTCATTAAAATGAAACCAGTACTTTGGAACACTGTTTCAGGAAGAAGAGCTGTTTTACTTTTTACAGCTTTGCAGAACAGGAAGTATTTGCCAGCCTGAATCAGCTGTGAAAAAGTATTTTTAACTTGTTTAATTACAACTGTCATTCCTGCAGCATAGCCAAATGCTAGAGACGGCCAGCTCTCTAAAAAATTTTCATTACCAGACTGGTACTATGGGAACTCTGCAAGGGTAACTGTAAGCCAATTTGCAACTCTCTTTTATCATTTAACAGCTGAGTTCCCTGCTTCTTTATAAGAGGCTGAGCATAAAGGATTTTACTCACAACAGCATTAAAAGCAGGAATGACTTGGTTTTTACCATCAGACAGATTGTCTTTCCACTTAGCAATGACAAGAGAACTGTAACCTTTGCCAAAAAGTGGTTATCACCTTCCAGTTCTAGTTATAAACCACATATATACATGCACACATATATGAATTCCACTTGTATGATTTGTGGTGAGAAGTGCTTCTTACCTTCCAAACTCTTAGAATGAGACACTGACAACAATTTTAAGTATTTGCTCTTCATGGGCGACTTGCTGTTTAACCCCCCCCCGTGCCCCAGAGAGGGGGTTTAAGATAATAAACTGTGGTGGATAATAAATTGTCATGGAACTAGATCATGTGGAGATTTGTCCCCATATTCATTAAGATTCTAGGACCTCTCTCCCAATACCAATAGGCAAGTGTCTGTTGCTTCTGAATCCATATGGCCCCTTCCTCAGCACAGTGATGTTTTCTTCATTCCTGCAATAAAACATGACAAGAGGAATTGAGAGTTGTGAATTACTGTCCCAAGCAGAGATTCTTTGGCACATACTCTTGGGTCATGGTCATGATTGCAAGTCAGCTCTGAGGTTGGACACGGCAGGCATGCACACAGGCATCAGAGTAACTTAATTGTTGTTTAAGTCCAGTGAGAGGTGTCCTTAGTGGCTGTCCCATGAGGAAGCCAGGCAGCTCCCAGCAGTGTCCTGTGATGCTTTAACCCTGCTCAGGTGCTCCAGGGCACACAGGGACAAGCAGAGCTGTCTGACCCAATGCTGCACCATCAGGCAGAGCTACACGAGCTGTGCTGTGCCAGAGCAGGGGTGAAACAGTGTGAAGGCTGCTGCCAGGAGCTACTGTGACTGGGGATGCCACAAGAGGGGAAGGAAGGTATTAGTGATCACAACCTTTTCTACCACAGGGGAGTTAGGAAAACAGTTCCTGAAGGAATGGACAAACCAAGCATTTCCCTGGACCAATTCCCCAGGCTGGGTGTTTTCCTTATTAGCATCCATCCTTACAGATTTCCTTTCCTCTTCAGACTTACTATTGTTCCAGATTTAACAAGATTGTAAAGTGTTAAAATTAATAAACATTGGAAGAGATTAATATTTCCTTAACATCTCTTAATTCACTTTGTCTCTAAAAAGGGAATTGCTACACTACAACAACATGACCAGATCAGTATCTTTCTGGTACCTCTACAGTAGTTTTCGTATCATACTTGTTTTCTACAAAAACACAATCTGTTATTCAAATAAAGCCTTGTGATTTATAAGTTTGGTACAACAATTTATTCAAGTTAAATGTCTTCTGCCATTATTATATTTTATTGTAAAAAGTAACATGTTTTGACATTTGTTGTTCTGGTTACAATCATGTAGAATTAGTGAATGAATATATTTTAACTACTTTGTCCTCATTATAGTTTAATAATGTTCTCAGGAATGGATTAATTCAATGCCACTTTTCACAATTTATCCTGAGGAAAAAAAATTAAACTAGTTATGCAACTTTAGCAGGCAGTATTCTCTAGCTATTTTGGTATCAGTCTAGGGATTTTATCAGGATGAAAAATAGTAAGAAAATGTATAATTCTACTTGAGAGAGAATGCAAATGGAATGAGTAAAATGGTGCAGGTGACCCAGTCCTTGTGACTGTCTCAAGGTCAAAATCTGAAGTCCTGTTCAGATGCTATAATTAAAAAGACCTAATTTTCATTTATTCACTGTTTCCCAAGTGAAGTGAAAATAATTATTTAAAAATTAATATTTAAAAAAAATTAAAGCTTTGCCAGTCAGATTCCTCACAAATTTATCAATTTCTGCTCATGATGAAAACCTGAAATAAACAAAATGTACAGACTATATTCAAAAAGCAATCAAATATATCAGTAACTGATGTACATATACTCATCAATACCAGGAAGTCACACTTCTGTGTTTTCTTGCCATATGTTGTCTACTACAATTACTGGATACCTACCTAACCTACTGGAGAAGCAGAGTAATTGCCAGGTTGCATCCAAGACAAAACTGGACAAGAAATTCAAATTTTGTTGCTCTGGCCTTTGGAAATTAGTTCTGTCTCCTAAAACTCCAGCTGTGATATGAATAAACTAGAGCAAGGGGAAATTTTTTTCTGACTGCAGCCTACTTTTTTTAATATGCTGCATTAAATAAGCCAGTGAACCCAAGAATGACTGGATATACCCAGCTGGCATCTTCTTAGAAGTCTATTATTGAACTAAAAGTGGACTCCATCTGATGTACCCCTCTAAGAATCCCTTTAGCACCAAGAGTTTGTCTGGAGATCTAACTCCTGAGCCCAGGGCCACTATTAATCTCGTCAGTGGCTGGCTCAAGGCATTTATCTGGTCTGAGACTACATAAACTCTATATGTTGTAAAATTAATAAAATGAATGTGTCTTTCCAAATAGACAGCATCAAATCCCTTATTTTTAACTTTTTTTTTAAACTATTAAAAATAATTACAATGTTTCTAATGAGTAATATTTACCATTTAGAATTGTTACAGCCTGAAATTGCACTTGTCTTACAATTATACAATTTGGAAGATTTATAGGTACAGATTTTCAGTGCTCTCTGGATAAGAAGGAGAACAGAGAGGGATAACCACCAGAGAAACTAAACAGGCACTATCAGGGATAGCAGTGCACTGCCAATCCTCCAGTGCCTGCCCATCCCATTCTTCATCTAGCCAGTCCCCAAAAGATGCCCAGTGCCTAGGGCTTGTCAGGGCACTCCTGAGGCCAGCTCTGGCACCCCAAGAGACATTCAGAGCAGACAGAGGTGTCCAGTGTAGCCCTTCTGCCTCCAGTATTCAAGGTGTTCATTGTACTGGGCCAAGATGCAAATTTGAGCCTGAGTCTTTGCTGGAACAAAGGACTTAATCATTGCCAGTGGAGAGGAAAATGTTTTAAATGAGCAAAGATGCTTAATTTGATCTTGCATGCATGCTTGCTTTGATGAAAATCATAATTTTTAAAAAATTTCTTCTGTAGATATTCTCAGAAGATGTTTTGAGTCAGCATACAATTTATAAAGCATAGATGTGGCATGAAAATATGAGGAATTCTACTGGAAGTGATCCTGTTTGAACTAGAGCATAAATAACACCCCAGCTTGGTCCTGCAGGGTCTGGACCCTACAGAGACTGCTGTACCTAGGGACTTTCTCCATCCTGTGACCTCATACATGAGCATAGATCTTGTTCTTCCTGCTCTCCTGTTCCCTGGTGTTCTGTACAGCTGATTCTTAGCTTTGGTTTAGTTTTTAATAAATATTTATAATTAAATAAAGACATTAGACTTTACTGGAGGTGGGACTGATAGTAATTTTGAGAAAATCAAATTTTCCTCCAAACCATTTGTGAAGTTAATAGGATCCTAATACAGGACCAAAACTATGACTCAAAGCGGGAAATGCTGAAGTTCAGTTAGTTAAAAACTTAATCCAACTTTGGCCATCTGTCTACCATGTAGATTTGCAGACAGGAAGAAAGGAGAAAAACCTGCCTAACTTTGTCAACTGCTATTGCATTCATATTCTGCACTGTGTTTGGACTGACATCAGTACAGTTTTCTGCCAATTTATGTGATTACAGTTGCCAAACTGCTTATTCACACATAGATATGACTTGTCTGCATTAAATCCTATTTTTAATTAGTATTTTAAACCAAAATTACTTCATCAGGAAGAGGGGCATGTAAAAAGACATTTCAATGCATAATTTTCATTAGTATTTTACTTATGTTTCATGTTATTATTACTTATTTCAGTTTCTGAAAGATCTCTAGTTCTTTTTCTAGTCTGAAAATTTTGCCTAAGATGAAGTCTAGGCAATCAATTGGCTTCAGAAGTCTGGTATGCTCACAATTAAGTCTCATCAAAAATTCCTTTGTATTCTCTCTACACATATTTTAATAACATTTTTGTTAGTGATTCTTCTCTGTTGTAAGCTTAAACTTCAGCAGATGATTTAGGAGTCCATAAAAAGGAAAGTTATGTTCCTGGAGCAGGATATGGAGTTTTCACAAGTTTCTCTACCCCCAGAACATCAGATCTGCTTGAATCTGCCAGTCATGCAAGTGCAGTCAAGTGGTATGATTGACAAACCAGATCAATCACACTCCTCATCATTACAAGGTGATGGAATTGCCCAAGACGGCTGAAAAGATGCTGGCACCTGGGAGGAAAGTTTTTTTAAGCGAGTGCCTCTGTATATCTTTGGGCAGATGGGTCTCTCTTTGCAGGGCCTGGTTGGCACACCCAATGTGAGAGTTTTGTTACAGCGCTTGTAATTAACAACTAATGAAATCCCCCTCATCCCCAGCCTCCCTGTATGCCAGCAGCAGGTGCTCCTATTTTCAGACGTATGCGAAATATCTGCCAAATCATTTGGCACATCTCAGCGAGAAATGTGCCAAATTACCTGTCACAGCTGAACTGCCTTTTTAAAAGAAAGACAAACGCTCCCGCGGCTCGGTTTGCGTGGAACCAGAGTGCCCTCCCGTGGAGCCGCGCTGCTGCCGGCAGCGGGACGGGCTCTGGGCTCCGGGCTCGGGGCTCCGGGCTCCAGGCTCGGGGCTCCGGGCACCGCGCTCGGGTCTCCGGGCTCGGGTCTCCGGGCTCGGGTCTCCGGGCTCGGGGCTCCGGGCTCGGGGCTCCGGGCTCCGGGCTCGGGGCTCGGGGCTCCGGGCTCCGGGCTCGGGGCTCCGGGCTCGGGGCTCCGGGCTCGGGGCTCGGGGCTCCGAGTTCGGGTCTCCGGGCTCGGGTCTCCGGGCTCGGGGCTCCGGGCTCGGGGCTCCGGGCTCCGGGCTCGGGGCTCGGGGCTCCGGGCTCGGGGCTCCGGGCTCGGGGCTCGGGGCTCCGAGTTCGGGTCTCCGGGCTCGGGTCTCCGGGCTCGGGGCTCGGGGCTCGGGGCTCGGGGCTCGGGGCTCCGGGCTCGGGGCTCCGGGCTCGGGGCTCCGCGCTCGGGGCTCCGCGCTCGGGGCTCCGCGCTCGGGGCTCCGGGCACCGCGCTCGGGGCTCCGCGCTCGGGGCTCCGGGCTCGGGGCTCCGGGCTTGGGGCTCGGGGCTCCGGGCTCGGGGCTCGGGGCTCCGGGCTCGGGGCTCCGGGCTCGGGGCTCCGGACGGGCGGGCGGCCGGGCTGCATCCCCGCCCGCGCTCAGGAGATGCCCCGAGCCCGCAGCCGCCGGCCCCGGTGCGCGGCTCAGCTCGAGCCTGGCACCGCCAGGCAGGGAACTGCTGGAGTCTCAGGATTCCAGGCAGAAAGCGTCTGGGAGCAGAACGGATTGAAGTTTTCTGTAGGACAGAAGAAGAGGGAGGTATTTTACTGTTAGTAACAGCTGGTGGTGACTGATGAAATTGGTGAAATCTCTTTCATCTAATGTTTTTGACTGAGATATTTGAGACATCATTGTTGGCTATTTCCTGATTTTTCTTCCATTTTATAATAATCTCAGGCTCCCTCTCTGGAGAATTGAATTATCTTCTCGTGTGTTCTTTCATTATGAATAAATTATTGTTTTATCTATAGCCATCTTTAGAAGAGATACCTCAAAAACCCAATCTAGCAGAAATTTCACTGCAAGTAACATGTGACAGGAGGTAAAATGTGATGTCAGCAGCCCTTAAAAATGAACTGAAGAAGCTTAATGGAGTGTGGGATAGGGCAAGGGGCTGTGAGAAATGGCCTCCTCTGCTGATCCCTGCAGAATAATGTCTCCCAAGGAGCAGCTGGGAAGATGTGAGTCTCGAAGTCTCTCTGGGTGAATAGCAAGGGTCAGAGCAGTGAAGAAACACAACCTCTAAAGCAAAAGAAGGAATTAATGCTTGCAGTTCCTCTGCAGCTAAGTTTGATCATTAACTATAATAATTATACTGTACTACACCTGGTTTTTCCAATCTCCTCATGGTCTCTGCCTATTGACTGAGATGTTTGAACGTGATCTTGCGATCATTGCTCAGGCTTGAACTTTAGTGATAGAACTTGCCTTTTTACCCAGCCACTCAGCTGTTCTTAAGCGCAGTTTCCTGCAGAGTACCATTTCTAGCTTGACCATGCTATATCTCCAGTATCTGACATCAGCATCCATCTAGAGCTACTGAGAGCTGGGATACAATCTGGGATGGGCTGTGACAGGCCAGGGCTTGGATGGATGGACAAACCCTGTTAGCATTGATTGGTCATAAGGGAAGACAGGAGTCTCTGGGATATGATACTCAGATGTCTGTGGTGTGCACAGGTAGGTCTTCTGTGTCTCTTTTGTCTGTCTGGAACAGGTACAAAAGTATCTTCCTGTCATACCCCTAGAGATATGGATGCAGGAACACAATTCAGGACACACTGCTACAGAAGCATTCTTCTATTACACGAGATCAGTCTTCTGGCTTGGGGTTTTGTGGGCTGCCCCAGAAACTCATTGCACTCTGTTCCAGACTCTGGGCCATGGGTCACTTCATTCTGCTACATTCATTCCACATGGTTATCCCCTCTGGCTTCAGTCCTATGGCACTAGATGTGCATGGACAGTAGTCAGTTTCCTGAAGTTGCATTGACAGTCTGCTGGACAGACTGAACCAGCTCCATGAGTGACTGAAAGCATGAGTTTGATACTCGGATAACTCACTGCCTTTTCTAAGTGCATTCCTTGGGAACTACAGGCCTGTCAGCCTCACTTCAGTGACTGGGAAAATTATGGAGACAATTGTTCTGGGAGCTGTTGAAAGAACACCTGAAGAACAACAAAGTCATTAATTGGTCACAGCTGTTGTAGTGATGGCCCCTAGATGGGTAATAATTAGTATTGACTTTATGATTTACAGAAGGCTGATCAGTTTCTTTATTATATTATTATATCATTATTAAGAAATTTATTGTTTTTATAGGCAGTTACAATACCCTGTAACCTAATTGGTTCTCTAATTTAAATACTATAACTATTGGTTAATTAAGAAAATACTCTTTGTTAAATAAATCTCCATAACACATTCAATATATTCACAATAACAGGTGTAGAAAGTGAAGATAAGAATTGTTTCTCATTCTTTTCTCTGATCTTCAGAACAATGCTTGGGAAAGTTGTTTCTCCCTGTGGCCAGAGAGCTGTTGCCACACACAGCCAGCACAGCTTCATGACAGGAAGTCCTCCTTGTCAAACCTAATTTCCTCTTACGACAAAATAATCCACCTAGCCAATCAAGGGAAGGCAGCTGATGTAATCCTTCTGGATTTCAGTAAAGCTTTCAGTACTGTCTCACAGTGTGGTGCTGGACAGAATGTCCAGCACATGGGTGGATAAACACATCAGGTGATGGGAGAGCAGCTGGTCACAGGTCAGGCACAAGGGGTTACAGTGAGTGGGGTGACATCAGAGTGGTGACCTGTCACTAGGGGAGTTCCACAGGGTTCCACCTTAGACTCTCTGCTCTTTGACATCTTCTTAAGTGATTGGGTGCAGGACTGGGAGGGATGCAAAGTTCACAGTGACACAAAACTGGGAGGAGCTGTTGACTCTGGCCAGGAGGCCCTGCAGAGAGGTCTGGGCAATTCCCAACCATCAAGGATAAGGGAAGGTGCTGGGTTCTGCTCCTGGGGTGGAGCAGCCCTGGATGTACAGACAGCCTGGGGAATGAGAGGCTGGACAGCAGTGCCATGGAAAGGGCCTTGGGGTTCTGGTCCATGCCAAGTTGAACATGGGCCAGCAGTGCCCTGGCAGCCAGGAGGGCCACCCTTGTCCTGTGGGCATCAGGGACAGCATCGCCAGCCGGGCAAGGGAGGGATTATCCTGCTCTGCTCTGCTCTGCTCTGGGGCAGCCTCACCTCGAGTGCTGGGGGCAGTTCTGGGTGCTGCAGGATAAGGACGGTACTGGAGAGTGTCCAGTGAGGGCGTGGAGGCAGTGAAGGGCCTCGAGGGGAAGCTGTGTGAGGAGAGGCTGAGGTCACTTGGTCTGTTCAGCCTGGAGGAGACTGAGGGGAGATCTCACTGCTGTCTGCAACTTCCTCATGAGGGGAAGAGGAGGGGCAGACACTGACCTCTGTTATGAGGTGAACAGTGACAGGACTGAAGGAATGGCCTCAAGTTGTGTCATGGGAAGTTTAGGCTGGACATCAGGAAAATGTTTTTCACCCAGAGAGTTGTTGAGCACTGGAACAGGCTCCCCAAGGAGTGGGGTGGTCACAGCATCAAGTCTGCCAGAGTTCAAAATTTTGGACAATGCTCTCAGGCACATGCTGTGATTTTCAGGGTTGTCCTGTGCAGGGCCAGGTGTTGAACATTGATAATACTTGTGGGTCCCTTCCATGTCAGGATGTTATCAATGACACTATGAACTCATGTTCTTTCTTGTTCAAGTATTTTCTCACAGCCACAGTGGCAGATCACAGACCTTGTAAATGCAGGAAGAACCAAAAGTACCCAATGCAGTCCTTGGACAAAAGGTTGGGCAAATTGATGCTATAGAAAGGGCTCAGTCTCAATTAGATTCTTATTAAGTAGGTTGGGATAGAGTGACCTTGGCCGTAACTTTACTTTCCTTTATACAGATATGTCATTACTTCAAACAATAACCTCTGATGCAAAGGCAGGAGTGAGTCACCTCCAAGGGGCTCTCTGAAGAGTAATAGACTGGAGGCAAAGAAATTACTTCAGCTTTTCCTCACAAATTTGATAGAATAAAGTTCATGAAAGCTCCCTCTCCAACCACGGGCTGCACATCTTACCCTTACCAACGCAGTGCTCCAGCTTGTTCCAGCCCGCAATGGCTGCTGGCCATTGCATTTGACATGAGTCACCAAGTCTTCTGTTCATCATCTTGAGTCACATATCACCTGTACACATCACCTTATTGAGTCATATGTCACCTGTACAGCATTTCTTGTACATGTGATGTTGCCCAGATCATTAAGTGCCTGTACTGGCAGCTACTTTTTCCGCACCCAGAGTAAAAGTCAGAAAAGGAAAAGAATAAAACCCACAGCCATTGGCAGCTGCTGTCAGAATTTAACTTTCAGCATTTATCATGATATGGGATGGGGATCAATATTTCTCACTCTTTTTCTGCATCCCCTAAAATGAGGGACTGAGCCCTGTGAGGCATGTTCCCCCTCCAGCCTCCCTTTGCACTTAAATTGATGCTACTCCAGTGCAGCGTCAGTCCTGTGTTCACCTGCAGTACAAGAACTCTAATGAGGTGAAAATATCTAGAGGAGGGGACCAAAACTGCTGAGAAGGCTGGAAGGAATGTCCTATGGGAAGTGTCTGAGGGCATTTGTCTTGTCTAATCTGGAGAGAAGGAGGGTGAGGGGTGACCTCATTGCTCTCTGCTGTTGGGGAAGAGAGATGAAGAGGGAGACACTGATCTCCTCTCTATCCGGGGATGGGACATGTAGGAATAGTTCAGAACTGTCCCATGGGAGGTTTAGGAAGTAGTTAGGAAGTATTTCAACAGAGTGGTCAAACACTGCAACAGTTTCCTGGAGAGGTTGATGCTCTTGAGCTTGCCAGTGTTTAAGAGGCATTTGGACAATGCCCTTAATAACATGCTGTAGCTTTTGTTCAGCCCTGAAGTGGCTGGACAGTTAGACTGGATGAAACTTTTATGTCACTTCTGATTGAAATAGTCTGTTCTACTGTATATTAGAGAAGCACTGGAAAGATGTAATTTTGAAAATGCATGGTGTTCCCACTTAAGGCTCTAATAATCATCTAGAAAAAAAGAGGGGGAAAAAACCTTGAAAAGCTGTCTGCTCTAAATAAGAATCAGTTCTCCACAGTTAGAGATGAGCCAATATAATAAAGTGATACACAGATCCTGCCAAGCCTGATACATACAAAATTAGATCAATTTTCTGTTCTTTAGTCTGCATAATCTAAACCAAAGTGAGTGAGCTTTTTGTAACCTGATTCTCTCCGTTCATGAATGAGAAGAAAACCTGAGATCTTCTGCCCAATGATTCTAAAATTTCAGCAGCACAGCTAAACTGCAAACTGCAGCCTACATTAGTAAGTAAGAATCCAAACAACTGGGATAAAAGTTGAAATCTTAATTACCCTGGCACTTTTTGACCCAAAGGCTTTGTGTTAATACAAAAAGCCCATGTAGAGTTTCCATCTTAGAGGTTTTTATGACTTTGTACATCTTTCTGTACCTGCTATTTCCCCTCATCAGTACAGAAGTATGTGCTTTTACATGATGAATTATAGGATACAAATACAGCAAACAGTTTCCATTGTGATTTATTACTACCCCATGAACAGTGTTAGAACTCTATGAATAGCAGCATCTAACTGAGATTTGGCTGGTGTTTTCTTAAACCATGTGATGTTTACTTTTTTCTGATTATGCTCAGAAATATTCTTTCAAACATATAAAATACTAGTAAAAGTTTAGAAAACACATAATTTGTAATGAATATCAAGTTAAATAATCTAAACATACATTCTAAATTAATTCTTTGCACATAAATAGATGTTAAACATCAGAGAACAGCAATTCATAGAATCATAGAACCATAGAATCACAGAATATGCTGAGTTGGAAGGGATTCACAAGGATCACCAAAATCCAACTCCTGTCCCTGTGCAGGACACCCCAGGAGTCACATCTACTCCTGGAAGCACTGCCCATATGATTCTTGAACTCTGTCAGTCTTGGTGCTCTGACCACTTCCCTGGGGAGCCTGTACCAGTAGCCAGCAACCCTCTAGGCAAAAAGTTTTTTTTTTGATATCCAGCCTAAACCTCTGCTGGTCACTGAGGCCATTTCCTCAAGTCTTACCACTGGTCATGAGAGTAAAGAGATTGGTATCTGCCCCTCTGCTTCCCCTTGGGAGGATGTTGAAGAGCTCAGAGAGGTCTCCCCACAGTCTCCTCCAGGCTGAATAGACACAGTGACCTCAGAAGCTTCTCATACAGCCTTGTGTCAAGGCCCTTCACTATCCTCATGCCCTCCTTCAGACACTTTCTAATAGCTTTATGTCTTATTTATACTGTGACATCCAAAACTGCCCCCAGGACCCATGCTGAAACTGCCCCAGTGCAGAGCAGAGCAGGACAATCCCTTCCCTTGCCTGGCTGGCCATGCTGTGCCTGATGCACCCCAGGTGCTTTTATATTTGCTTTTATAAATTGATAACCAGAATTTACAGTATTGATATTGCCAATACATTACCACCACCACTGTTGTTCACTGCTTGGGCAGTGAATAGTGAAAAAAAAATCTGGAAACAAACTACATTTAAGCTTCAAAACAATTAAAAATGCACGCAAATTATGGTGCTCCAGAATTTAATCACTCCAACAGATGGCTGGTAGCTGTTAATAAGAGTGAAGCAGACATTTGTCTTTTTTTTGGAATCCCATATTTTGAAGAAAATAGGAATGCCAAGGGATGGCAAAGGGATTTAACTGTAAAATAATGATTAAAATGCCTCTGGAACACCAGAAACAAACCATTTGGGGCAATTTCAATCCAATTTTCCAGTCTTCCTTATTCCCTATCCTGTTATGGCCTTGAATGTAAACAGTATCCCCTAAACAGGATTTGGATGTGGACTGTGAATGTAGGCTGTGGATGTGACTTCACAGGCTGGCCTAAAGCTGGGATTGCAGCTATGCTAACAGCCACAGAGACTTTTCTCTGGATATTTGCAGAGCAAACTCTGGTGTGCAGAGGCAGATCTTGGATCCTAGAAAGCAGAACTTCACCTTATTCTTAGCAAAACATTCCAAAGTTGACTTTAAAGATGAAATTCCTCTAAATGTACCTGTGGGGCTGAGAGGAAAAGGTTCTGGTGGTCTAGAAGAATGTTTGCTCTGTTGTGCTGTTGCATATAATCAAAAGAGAAAATAAACCCCTTGCAACAGTGTTAAAAGTAAAGCAAAAAGCAGATATTTTTTTGGAAGCTTCCAGGTGTCCTGGTGGTGATGGGGCATACCCAGCACAGTTTTATAAGGTTGATTATTTAGGATATCTAACAGGTACATCCAATAGGAGATTTAGTTGCCCCGGTAACCCAGCCCTGGGTCAAAGACTAGAAGTTGGTCCCAGGGCTTCTTTGCCCCATTTTCTGTTATAACTTCTCAGACTGGTTGGAAAAAAAAATGTGAAATGTGTTTAGAAGGTCAGCTTATTGTTCTAAAGTCTGAGAAAGGATAGGAAACATATCAGAGTTAATTAAGGAGATATGTAACTAAATATTAGTAGTTTACTGAGCTACGAATATATGAAAACTGTATAAAAAACAAAAATCTTTTTTTTGGCAACACACAGGAACACACATGTTACATACAGTGTTATGGTTATGTCTGGTTATTGTATAAAGAACATTTTCACAGTCCAGGCCCTCAGGTCATGCTGTGCTGTGTCATGGGGCCAGGGCCTGTGCTACATAAGGAGTGTAGGAGAAAACCTTAAGCAACTTAACCTTAACCTTAAACATCTGAGCTACTTCCAGAAGAAACTTAAAATCATCAACATGGCAGGTCAGAGCTAATAAGTAAATTAGAGTATTGATGCCTCTGTACTGTTACTTCTGGGCTCTGATCTATTGTTTTCACTGACCATAGTCCTGTCCTCTGTAATTCGGTGTGGGATACTATGGATTTTTATTCTCTATTTTGGGAGTTGATGTGGTTCTGTATTCCAGTTTCAGGCCTCAATACAATGTGGTTATGCACCCCAGCTTTCTCTCTGCACATAGGTCACAATTTCTAATGCATTAATTTCCAAATGCAAAACCAGAATTTTATTGATGCTATGAAATTAGTAAACCAAAATCCACAGTTTAAATTGAAGATTGTGAACAAGGCATGACAGAACCAAATTCTAATAAATAATATGCCACTAATTAATTAACAAATAAATAATGCACTGTTGAAAAGTCTGTCTTGCAAGATATCACTCCTACCTTCTGTAATGACAGGTAACAGATAAATATCACTGTGACAGTCTCTCTCACACCATGATGCATGTGGCTACTAAAACCTCCATTTAGTCAGCACGTCCAAAGGAACCTCTTAGAAAGTACAGATGTTATGGATAATTAGGCCATATTCAGACAAAAATCCCCCAACATTTGCAGTGCTGTGCCACTGAGGGGAGGCTCCCCATGCTCTGAGTCCTGGCAACATTTGGCAGAGGAGAACAGCTGCCTGACCCTGCACCAGTGAGTGAGGAGAATGGGACATGCATAGCTGGCCTCAGAGGATGTCAGCAGTCTTGGCGAATCAAAAATAGTGTTGGGAATATCAGAGGCACTCTATGAAGACAGTGAAAGTTCCAGTTGTATTGCATGGGGGGGATATTTGTGGATAAAAGGGATAGAAGAAACTTCCTACATAAATTACTAGTCTGGGATGATAAACAGTCCTTCAGTTTTCATCTCTTTTCTGTCTCCCTTGCCAAGACTTACAGTGGTGAGAGGAGAGGCTAAAACCTATTTTAGAAGCTTCCTTGATGATTAAAATATTTAAACCTGCTTCTAAAATCATAAAGTGAGTTTCTAAAATAATGCATACCTCTGTGATGTATCTGTAAGATAACTAACAGGCATTTTTTACTGCACAAAAATATCCTCTTTTCCCTCTTGCCAACTTCTCTTCCGTCTCTGACATCACTGCTATACATCTCTTCTTCAGTCATACACATCTCTAGGCTTAGTTTGTAAACTCTTTTTTGATGGCTGAAATTACCTTGGCTTTCATCAAAATACATCTGGAAGCATTGACAAAATTCAGATAAATTGCAAATAAAGGAAAACCTCTACTTCTTAAGCAAATAAAAAAACCTTTCTATTGAGCTCTTAGGACAACATCACTCAGTTTTTTGCACAGCTTTATACAATTATAAGGTTAGATGACTGTAACAGTCTCTCATTCTATTCTGGTAATTCCTGTTATGTCTTCCTGGAATATTAACATAATAATCATAATATAACGCATTGATACATATTACAAACTAGCATAAAAATATTCACCACTTCACCTTTATCCTATACATGCAGATCACTAGAATTCAAATCCAATGGTCAAATATTATTATTTAGTTCAAGTAACATGCTGTTTTCATGCTCAAAAGGAGTTTCCTCTGTATTGAGTGCGTTCCTAGGCATCTAACACCTAAATTTGATTGTTCCTGTTTACCATATCTGCGATAAGAATCTGACCAGTAATATACACTTCCTGGACAGTTCAGAAGAATAATTAATTAGCAGGTTTCCTCTGTTCATAAAATTTTCAATACTTTAACAACGTATAAAATATCTATGTTTTATATAAACCAGGAAATGGCATTTCTGACTGGAGAAAACTACATAAGACCATCTTATCTTGTTGCCTATTTTATGGAAAGGCACTTGTGTTAGAGAAAAGCTCAGAGGACTTTGAAAATGTAAGCAGAGGAGTCACCCAATAAAAATCATATGTGCATTGTAAATGCAGAACTCTTGATGCATAAGGCATTAGAAAGGGTTACAATGATGATATATGAATGTCAGCATGACCAAGACTAAAGGGCAAGACATTGTATTAGGTTGTTTCTTATTGCATAAAAAAATTACTTCCCATTCAGAAAATGCTTCAAAATCTAATTATTTTTATATCATCTGACACTTTCCCTTTTCTTTCCAGTTATATGAACTATTGGAAGAGGATTCTTAGCTTACCTGAATTTCATCTTAATAAATTGTCTAATCTTTTCAAGAAAATTTATTTTTAGATATAACATTTGAGCACAGTCCCTTAATTATCAGCAGGAATTCTTGAAGACTGTAAACAAAGCCAGTTATCAAGCTTTGAAACTACATTCAGAGCCAATTGCACTGGCAATAGCATTCCTGGACTGAAGTCAGTATCTAGTTCCAGAATTGTGTGCAGTGCCCTATGTATCAGAATTCAAACATGGGTTAAAAAGCTTGGGGGCATGCTCTGCACATGGTAGGGCAAGCCTCACCTCCATTGCATGATAACTCTCCATCTTTTCATTTTCTTCCCACAGATCATGGGGAAGGGGGAAGTGGTGGGCTGAGAATGAGAATACACATTTTTTCAAACATTGTGAATGTCCTTTCAAGGATTAGGGCTAAGGGCAATAATACTTTAATTAATCTCTCCCAAATACCCAAAACTTTTTTTTTTAAAAGATTCTATCGGATTTATTTCAGTTTCTGCATTCTCAGGGATTTTTCATCTTTTCTACCTGAGCTTTTCATCTGCTGTGAGTAGTCAAAATTTTAGGAAACATTTCAGACATCTTGTGACAAGTTGCAAACTTCAGACCAATTGACATCAATTCTTCCAACAGCACTACTTCCAAGACCAGCTTTGCCAGCCTGTGGTTGGGCTGGGAGTGGAGTCAGGATCAAGAAACAACATAACCACAGACTGCATGCAGCACAATGTTCTAGTTCTTCCAGAACAATCCTTGTCATCTATCCTAATCTTCTTGCTGGAGACCCATGGGGCTTGCTGATGCTCTCCATGATATATAATATGAACTGGTGCAGGAAAACCAAGACTAGAGGACTACACTGCTGTGACCACTTCCCTGAGAAACATGTTCCAGTGCCTAACCACCCTCTGGGTGAAGATTTTTTTCCTAATATCCAGCCTGAACCTCCCCTGACTCAGTTTCATGACATTTCTTTGAGTCCTGTTGCTGATCAAAAGAGTGATCAGTGCCTGCTCCTCCTCTTCCCTCATGAGGAAGTTGTCAACTGTGATGATGTCTCCCATGCTCCAGGTTGAAGTGACTACTCCTCATAGAGTTTCACCTTTTTACCAATTTTTGGCCCTTATTTGGACACTAATAGTTTTATGTCCTTTTTACATTGAGGTGCCCAAAACACCACACTAGGTGAGGCCATACCAGCTATACTCTGACCATATCCACAGCTTTGGTAAGGTCTGTAGATTTTGCCTGGGAAGGTATGGTCTCCATCATCAAATGAAATTTATATGATGAATCTGTTTCTGTTCAAAGGATTATCTCTCTCTTTCCCTCACTATGCGTATAATGAGGACTTAGAGTGACCATGGACCCACCCTTCAGATTTCTATTCCTGAATGAAGTTGTAATGTTGTAATGAGAGGCCTCAAAGTCTCCTGAAGGAAATAAAATGTAGCATAAAAAAAAATACAAATCAAGTCTATCCTCAAGAGTCTGAGTCCCACACATGCAATTCTAGAAAATTTTCCACTGGAAGCAATCAGGACTGTAGCTCTGTTCTGCACAAGAGATCTCCTACTGCAGTGGCTGAGAAGGGAGCACCTGGCACCTCCTGGGGACACTGTTTTTGTCTTATAGAGACAATTGGCCAGGCACCTCCTTAATTGTCTTTCACTTTTCCATTATCTATTCCAGCCTTTCAGGGCTAATATGCACTTATAAATGTGAACTATTCCTTCCTGCTCCAGGTCATCAGCATTTTTTCACTATATTTTCTTTCTAATGAGCAAGTTTCTTCTTCACAAAAGGGCAATGGTTATTCTTTGCTCTAGAAACAATTATATGTTTGTTTCTTTCAAGTGGTTATTAAAACCTCAGATTATTTCCAAACCATTTACTCTACAAGATTTAATGCACAGTTCTTCCTAAAGAGGGCAAAGTCAGTTTTGGCTACATTTACTAGTTACCTTTATACAGTAACTGGGCAACTCATTTCAGACACTGGTGTTTCCTCTTTATTTTGTCCTCTGTGCTCTGCCTCCAGGTTTCTAAGCATCAACCTTTACATTTTCCCCTTCTCTGCAAAACGGCAACATACCAAATTCACTGACATAAGTAGGTGCAGCTTCCAGCTTCCAATTAAGTCAATGAGGTTACACCTGCCTATGTCAGCAGTGAGTTTGGCTCGACACCCTTAGTGAGCAAAATGTCACATTATCTTTGCTGAACAGATCATTTCAAATAAAACATTAGCAAAAACAATTAACTTTAAGCCATTAATCCCACCAAAGCGATATTCAACCTCCAAAGGATTGAAGTAAATTCTGAGTGTCTTTGGCTTAATAGATTGTAAAGCTTTGGAATGAAATATATTGTTGAATGACACTGAATTAAGCATCATCATGTTGTATTTATATATATACATTATAGTATAAACTTCTAGAACACATCTGACAACTTTTAACTATATTACTTAAGAAGAAGATTACGCAGATCTTTTTAATCTATTACATCTATGAATTTTTGCAGAAATTTATAAGACATTTATATCTTTATATGTACAGTTCTCACAGGACACTTTTGTATTCCATTAGCATTTCACTTTGCATCAACAGAGATGGAAGATTTATAACAGTATTGCTTCCTAATTAATTTTATTTCCACAGAATAGGTTTTCATAAATTTGCAAGAATGAGGTCTTGCTGTCAGCACCTTCACTGCAGCTACAGAAGAGGTCAGCATGTTGTTTAAAGAGATTTAAAGCCCAAGTTCAGCTCAATGCTAGACTTCCCTGAACAGCATATGGCAGCTCACAATCATGTACATGTGGACCAGCATCTCCACCCTTTGCAGGCTTGGGTGCCCTTTTGCTTTGCAGTGTTCATAAAACCCAGGTAGGGTACACAGCCTCCCCCTTCAGAAAAAGGATAGAATTACCATTCTTGTAGGCCAAACCCCACTGCAGGCAGACAGAAGGAAAAGCTGCAGATAGAGATGAGGGTCCCTGGGGATGAGAGGAAAATAGATTTCTTCAGGAATATAATTTTAACAAAAGACTTCAAAAAATACAAGGTACCAGTTATATTTGGCCATCAGGTGAAAAAATATGACCCAAACTTGAAGCACAAGAACAGTGACATTGAATCTCTGCCTCATTCATTTTTAGTCAAAATTTTTCCAAGGAGGGAAGACCTTGGTTGCCTTGAGATCCTTTCCATGTACACAGAGAAGTCTGTGGAGAAGGAGGTTTGTACATACCAGGTAGAAGGCCAGGCAGGAGAATGCCTGACTAACTTCTGTATTACAGGACACAATTATTTTTGTCCCTTGAAAATATAGCTGAATGTGATAATATCTGATATTGAATATTGGCTTATTCAAAGATTCCTCAGCCATGACCTGAGTTTGGCTTTATATAAAATCATCTGAAGTCAAAGTCAGGCTTATCATCAAAATCTAAATCCCATAGCACAATAGCATAAAATATGTGTTTCAGCAACTCTTCTCACTTGAGAAACAGCTGTCATTGCTGGTGCTTACAATGAGGTTCCACACACCGAGTGTGAGTGTAGGTGAGTGATTTGATCTCACAATACACCTTCTCCTGAAACACACTACTCAGCTCTCCTGCTAGAAATTCAGGACTATTACAATTTTCAATAGCTCTGTGTATTCTGCAGGGATACAAATAGGTTTTGTTTTAATAATTATTTCTGACATGTTACTTACAAGATTTCATACTTACTTCGAAAATAGATTAAAGAATTAATCTCTGCTAAAATTACAGCAGGGGAATCAGAAACCTCTAAACTCTGAGCACTGCACTGGGCTCAACTCTAAATGTTTTCACAACTGAAAATTCATGATGATTTTAGAGAAGTATTGCTGGCATTAAAGATTTGGGACCAGATACAGAAGCTAACTCTTAACTTCAGGGCCAGCATACTTCATATCAGCTCCTGAGTCACTGAAGTGGCTGGGGTAAGCCCCCTGGCACCCATGCAACACCACTGCCCAGGTGCCAGGATGAGAAGGTAACAGCATGTGCTCTCAGTTTGATCCAGGGGGCCATGGCCAGAGAGACCCTCTAGGATGCTGTGATTTCAGTGTAGACTGGCAGCACAGCTCTGCCTGGTTAAATCAATGAACATTTTGCAGTTGATTTCTGGGGTAGCTGCAATAGGTTGTATGGTTTCATCCCTCAATTGCTTTAACACTCACCCCAGTTTTAGCACATTAGCAGCTTGATTGAAGTTGATGGTACAGTTCAGATACTTAAAATGAGTTATGTTCTTAAGAATTTTGTTGAATTGAGGCCTTAATGAATATAGTTAATGAAGGTGGGATTGTCTGTGATTGGGACTATCTTTAATCTCACAGTTCACACTGCTGAGCCACTTAAATCAGCAGAAGTCCTTGTCACCAGCAGGAATATTACCTCCCTCTTTCCTAGAAGATGGTCTTCACCACGTCCTTGACACTGGCATCTGCAATCACATGGTTGTGCAGTGTGCCAGTTTGGACCTGTTCCCTGCACACGGCTCAGCAGGCAGCAGGCAGAAACAGGGTGCTAGGGGTGGTGATGGAAGTGGTAGGTGGTACTACCTCCTCTGGCAGCAGAACCAGTATGTTCTAGTTTAAAAGGATCATATAACCACAGCACCACCAAATCAAGTAAAAAAAAAGCTTATTAAATCACTGGAGTGATTATCTGGTAACAAACAATTACATCAGAGGTTTAACAAGCACATAAAAATTCTTTACCAGGGAAACCCTAGAGACTTCAGCATTTACGTAAACCGTCATGAGTGCATTCAGACCAAACCTTATCTGCAAACAAGAGCATATATAACTGAGAAACATAATATGTGTACCACCTAGTGGCAAAGGCCTGGGATTTCAATGTATTATTTCTGATTGAAATAATATGCACATTCCGGGAAGAAGATCCTGTTAACCAGCTGTGCAACTATTTTGGATTTCTCTTTACAAGCATTTAAATCCATTAGCCTTTTTCATTCTGTATGTCTAAAACCCACACTCATATTGTGAAGAGTTTCCAAAAATGTTTAATGGTTCTGGACCCTCTAAGTGTGATGCTGATATATGCTACAGTGGGGAAGGAAATTAGATAGCACATGTGACAGAATCAGAGAGGAACAGACAAAATATTGCCATCAGGTATATACAACAAGCCCAGTGGTTTTAAGGTCAGTGCCACTGCACACCTGTGGCTCATTAGAGTCACATTTCTGGGAGTCCAGAAGCTCAGACAAAATGGAGTGAAATTAAGGGAAATATCATGACTATATTTTCTGCTGGATCCGGAGAGATGATAGTGCAGTGCTCTCACTAAAATCCTGTTTTCTCTGTGGTAGCCCTACAACTTTTTGATTCTTGTGTTGTCCTTAGAACTCAAGGGTGAATGTCATATTCTTTTGGAGCCTTTGCCATGAAAGGTGAATAGGCTTTTAAGTGGAAACTGCACAAAAGTTGTGCAGTTGGAAATGCCTTCAGACATGTCAAATCCTTACTTACACAGCAACAGTGAGATCATAACCCAAGAGAAAACAAATCCTGTCATCTTGTAAACATTTTAGTTGATAAAGTTTCCACTTGAAAATCATTCCACATTAATTTTTATAAGCTGTACAATAAACTTTTCAATTATATGAAGCATAAAAGTTATTCTTATCCTTCACAACCATCCAGTCACTCTATTCTGAGCAGGTAATCCCATGCCCACACTTTGTGATATTTTCAGTATCATCAACTAAGCACAAAAGGGCCCACAGATAAACAAAAGGATGTGGCAACAGACTGTCACTTGGGTTTGCAAATGGGAAGAAGCACAGCAGTTCTCTCTAGACAGGATGAGGAAACCTGCAGACAGACTAGGCAGTGGGGATCCCCTGGCTCTGCTCAGCACCCCAAGTTTCTCACTTGAAGTAAATCAGTAAAAAGTTCATCCTGAGACCAGGCATGAAGTCCTGATATCAAAATCTCTGTTAACTTTCCTTGTGGTGCAATTTCACATGGTGCTTCCAGTGATTTGATATCAAAATCTCTGTTAACTGCACTTGTGGCACAATTTCACATGGTGCTTCCCATGACTTACAGCACTCCTGAATTGGATCCTGGATTGATATGTTTATTAATTTCACAAAGCAGCTTACAAAGTGAAGCTGCTTGACGGAACTGCAGCATGCATTGTGTGAGGATTATTCCATACCTGTTTCATCATTTCAGTCCTATTGTTAATTAACATATGAATATTGCATTAACTTCAGCTTTGGAAAGCTGCTAGTAGTTGTGATTCATTAAGTTGTCAGCTAACTGTATATCTAATTACTTTTTAAAGACCTACACACCAATAGGGGTGGAAAAACCCAGAACAGATACAGTTGGCACTGTAGCACTCAGGGCCAAGACTCAGTGCAAAGAATTCTTGCACCAAAGAGAGCAGAAATGTAATAAATTTAACTTCAGATTTAAGAAGCACCCATGGGTTTCACCTTAGATTGACAAGAGTCAAGCTCTCTACTGAGAGCTTGTCTGAAAATGATTTGTCATTTAATTACAAAAATAATGACCTGCACAAAGTCATTAAATTACAGGTCCACTGGTGGCATACATACTGCAGAACAAGAACACAATGTATTTTCTTCTGCAACACTGCATTTCAGATCTATCTGTTAGAAAGATAATAAAAGTCCTTTGGAAAATAAGCTGAATGCATTACTCAGTGAAGGGGACAAGTCCATACATAAGATCAGCTTCCCTCACAAGCACCTGGAGCCTATCCTGTAGATTCTCTTACACCCTCTCACAAATGAAGCTCCCAGAGAGAAAGCAATCAGGTGAAATAACAAGGGCACACATATGAAACTGCAAAACACTTGGTTGAGAAAGTATACACTCATGATAAAAAAAAATCATACCATCTTGTTCTATCTTAAGAACAGACAGTAGATGAAATTAAAACACTTGTAGGAATAAAGAGTCTGTCTTCATTAGCAATGTATCAAGAAAACATAAGTTTTGTCTGAGACTCAGAATTACTCAAATCTGTCAAGCTTCATCAAATTCAGTGGGCAAGGCTGCCTTTCAACCATATGATGAGAGTCATTTCTGCATTGTTTTTGTCCACATTGATTTTCCTAAGTTGGGTCCTCGTACAAAGATTTCTGTCTTACAGGCAGAACCTCTTTTTGCTTAGCCCTGCCCCCTCCCATCAAGGGAGAGTGGATTGAGTTTGCTGTGGAAAAGGGTATGGTTAACACTCGTGCAGGCCCACAAAAGTGATTCCACTGCAGGCTTCTATGTCCCATATACATTCCTCCACATCCTGAAATAAATTGCATTTAGGTCGCTGCTCTTTTCTACCTGCCTACTTTGTTATGTCCCTTTTCTGGTATTACAAATACGATGACCTCAGTCCAAATGGCATATAAGACCTTAATGTCAGACTAAAAAACTGATCCAAGTATTCCATTCATGTAAAGAGGCACAACCAAAGCATGTATTGATTTGTAACTAAAACTACAAAACAGCCATGCCAAGTGTAGAGATTTTCTGAGAAAAAAATACTTCATGAATGTACTTTACTAAAGCTGCCACTGCAAGTGTCAGTAATGATAGGAAACAGCTGGATTGATAAGTGTGACTTCTGAACTGTTCCCTTCAAGTATAGGAGAAAGTTTCCATCAGAATTCCACAATTCACCTCATATTCCTGTAGTGGAAAAAAAGTATTCTTCCACCAGAAAAGGAGTACATGTTTTGTCTGGACAAGCACCCTGAAGTGCCAGACCATAAGGTGTCTTCCTACAAGTTACCTCCAGTTCAAGGAAGCTTAGAAGCATTTCTCAAGTCAAATGTTAGGATGGTCACTTGGCTCTGTCAGTGCAGCAACATTCCCTTTCCAAATATAAATAAGTATTTTATAAAGTTTTGCACTTCTCAATTACATAAGTGCATTTATTTTGTTTATAACTGATAGCTTGATATTATACTTGTATTGCTTGGATAGTGTTCCAGCTGGTTAGATTTTCACACAAAGATGTGAATCAAAACCTCAGGCAAAACAAGAGCTGTCTGTCATACCTTTTACTGATTTACAAATAATACTTGGCCTGTTAATGCCATTCTTAATTGGACTACACTGTGAACAGCAATTAAGACTAAATGGCCACTTGCTGAGAGCTGGTGAAAAGCAAACTGCAGCTTTAGGCATTCATATTCCCCAGAGAACATGCAGTTGCCTTACTTTGATGTAAAGAAAGAAGCTTAACTTTTTAATGGCTTAGTATATTAAAAAAGCATTATTTAATTTTCAGCAGGGAAATTGATTTTGGGTAAAAATATATTTTTTAAGTTTTTTTTCTCAGACCACTTTATATATTTAAAGGCTCTTGACTGACATCACTGGAGGTGGGACTCTCCAGTCCTAGAGCAAAGTAGTGACAGCCATAGCTGCAATAACCTTGCCACACTGCCTCACCTATAAATTGACAAAATCATCCCAGGGCTAGAAAGAGATTTTCTGATGCAGTCTATGCACTGTTGGTTTGTCAGATAAGTAAGTACTGGATGCATGATTTAGCAGTGTAAAGGAAATCTGTGTAACTATTCACATCTCTGAATAATCCTGAGGCCCCTAACAGCCTATGTAAGATCTTCACTCTTCAGAAACAGACCTGTGTGAGCCTCATGCCCTTCCTCTATAGTGGTTAAAATAAATGCCTGCAGTGAACTGAAATTATCTTTGGAGCATCACAGGTCCTTATTCGAGAGAAATGTCACATTCACTCCCTTATGGCATCAGAGGGAGTAATTTGCTGCAGTTAAGAGAAAACTTTATATTACTGAATGTCTGAGCCTGAGGAAGACCACTGACACTCACAGCTGACAGTCTGCCGCCTTTCACTCAGGCTAAAATTGGGATCCTGGCGGAGTTTCCGAAACTATTTCCTCTTCTAACCTTAGCCCCACCCTGTCAGCTTGCATCTTTCCAACTCTGAACCTAAGCCACCCGCCTCACACCCAGCTGCTCCCATTCCCAGGGCACTGCTGAAAAGCCGGTGTTTGCACACTGCCTCTGTGGTTTAGCCACCACAGCACTTAGCAGGGCCTTCAGCCACCAAGCTGTCAGCCTGCCTGAAGGGATTTAGTCACTGGAAGCCTTCTACAGTACTGTCTGACTGGGGATAAATCCCCTTGTGGGAGACTGCAAACTGGCTGGATGGGATCAATGAAAAAGGCAGCTGTGGTCTCAGCTGTGGTTTCAGCTGCTTGGTCTAACACCAGACAGAAAATACAATCAAGAAGATATCAAGTTTTATGGAAGGGAAGTGTATATTTATAATGATGGATCAGGAGCTCAATCAAGATATCAGCTATAACTTCTAAATGTGTTTCTGAGCTCTAAATGATAACACTTCCACACTGGCTTGAACATAAGGAGATCTGATAGGTTTACTAGGAACAAAAATTGTTTATCTGACACATCCTTACTGAAAAAAGATCTTTGTAAATCCCAGTGCTCACATCAGTTCCATATGGACTGAAAGCCTGAATGCCTAAGGATTTGTTTAAACCATATCTCATGCCAGGAATTTCAGGAGGAGTTTCCTTTGTACAAAGCATTTAGAAATAGGTATCATATCAGTTCAAAACATTATCTGTATGTACATTTACATTTACATACTTTTAACTTCCTAAATCCATTTTCTCCCTCTATTAAGACTGAGACTGATCTGAGAGTGCCTTATCTACCATTGCAGGAAGTCTCAATATCATTAGCATCATTTAATCACAGAGTATTATCTAGGATCATCACTAGAACAACTTAGCCCGATAACACTAGTAGCAATGTAATTTCATTATTTCACTCCCCAGAAAGTATTTCTTTACCTCTGAGCTACTACTTGGAAAAATACTGTTGAACACCTACAGGAAATAAAATAAACTTTATGCAATTTATTTTGCAGATGCTGGGTGACAAAATCCTCTGCCACTCATACAGCCTAGAGATCAGACTTCTGCACATTTTAAATAAGAAGCAAGTTGTTTGTCTTGGTTGTGGTAGTGACATAAACAAATGTAGTCAGCCTTTCAATGACACTGTGTGCCTCAGACAGGTCAGAGCCTATATGAGGGAGGTGGAAACAAAAATGTCTCAAAGAAGCCAGGTATAAATCAGTAGCAATGGAGAAAGAAGCCGCTTCACTGTTTGTTCCTCTGTCCACTTGTGCACCCGAGGCCAGTCAGGATCAAAGAGAAAGCCACTTCTACAGCAAATGATGCACACCCTGAAACACAGTCTGTAATCTGCTCTGACTCAGAGACCAGATGCAGCTAATTGGCACAGTCCCTTAATGAGCACAGAGCTGCCATCTCTGCAGATAGTGCAGGAGTGTGTGCAGTGTGCTGCAGTGGAGCACAACACCTGTTGGAACCCCTTCCCTCCCATAACGACACCCTGGCTGGGAAGGTTGCCCCTGGCTAAAGAGGAAAACTGGAGGCCAGAGGTGAAACTATGAAATGGTTTTTCCTTAAGTGCAGGGGCTCTTGCAGCTGAGCAGCTGTCATGGCTCTCTCCAGGCTGTGCAATAAGGAGGCTGTCCCTGGTGGACTGAAAACCAGAGAGCAAATGTGCAGATGGTTTCTTACACTTGTTACCTCCTCACTACAAAGGAAAAAAGGCAGTGCTTTCCTTCACAAAGGGAAAAAAAGACATGCTTTCAACTACATTCTCTAAATGCATTTAGCAGTGCAAACCTTTCATGTCCTGGAATGGGCTGGTGTTTTCACCTCTAACCCACAGATTTCATTGTCACTTCAGTACTGCCATATGCAAACAGTTACTTTGACCACAGATCAAGAACATTCAACTAAAAGTTTTTACTAAACTCATAAAATACTGAGCTACCTCTTCTAAGAATAAAATATGTAATATAGACAAGGCAGCAAATTTTTCTTAGCTACCAAAACAGCCTTCAACAGGTAAACTAGCAATTTTTTTGTTTTGTTTTTGTTTTTGTTTTATTTTGTTTTTTGTTTTTTGTTTCTTGGGAAGAGGACATATTTTGCAGAATACTTCTGAGGTTACTTTTGCAGAAGCAGATATATGTTCTGTTGTCCAAAGGGAGCATCCAAAGTGTCTTCTGCTACCCATCTTTTTCATGCTTACTACTCATCCTGCAGCTACTGAAGCAAGGTGGTCTCCTCATGCTTATGGTGATGGGTAAGGGAAGCAGAACAGCGATGCTTCCAGGGCCTTATTCAGAGCCCTGTCACTGTGGGAAGGCCACAGTGATAAACCTAGTCTAGTTAGGTTATCCCAGGCATTTCTCCCTCCCAGAAACAAGGCAAAGAGATGCAGAGACATTTGAATAACATAGATCTTGCACGCCAGATTCTTTACACTCTTATCACTTACCACATCTGCAACAAGTCCAGCTGAGCCTGCTTTCAATGTCAAATTATATCTCTCTGCTGGATTATTCTGGGTTGGTGTTGCTGTACAAAACCAGAATTTGGCCCTTCTTATAAGTATATTTTTATACAGAGGATGATAAATATAAAAAATGCATTCTTTTTTGCTGGAAAAGGCTATACCTTGAAGATGCTAGGAAGGCCCTAGGAAAGCTTCATGCTAAAATAAAATTTTAAATTGCATCAGACCTTCTTCTTTCTCCTGGGAAGAGACTGGGAAGAGTCACTACATATAATTACAGTCCCACATCCTAGGCCAAAATAACTTCCCATATTTAGAAGTCTATCTGCTATCATTGTCAAAAGTTTTTATCCATAAAATGACAGTCTTTGTAGCTTGTGCTTGAGCTTCTATACTAAGACATGGAGCTATGTTTTACTGGCTTTTATCCAGAAGAGATAATGCTGCCAAGTTAACAATGTGGCTGTAAGCTTTCCATTAATTTTCCAATATACTTTGTCTTAGTGAGCAATGTAGATCTGAAGTTCAAAATTTTAATGGAAAGAAAATAAATGCCTGTTAGGAAGTCAGCAATTAATTACATATAGCAACACAGTTAGCTCCAAATTTTACTGTAATTACATGACCTATATGCAAATATATTTGCACAACAAATCTCAGTGGACTGAGATAAGGTAAGTTGTATTTTGGATATTTTTAAAATTTGGAACATTCTTGGTAGAAAAAATTCCTCTCTCTCTTTCTTGCTGCAGTCCTTTACACACATACAACTCCCAGACCTTATGTGCTTCATTCCAGTTATGCCACTGAGGCTGCCCACATGCCTAGGAATGAAAGGGAATTTGTTCAAGAATCTCTGCAAATGTTAACCCAAGCAAGCAGCTTGGTTTCCAGCTCCTCCTACTCATGGACTGGAATGGTAGATACTGATAAAATGACCTGTGGATGCATGAGAGTGTGCACGAGAAAATTCAACAGGAATTTTCCCTAATTCAAACAGCTTGGGATGCTCTCCCTCAGTCTTGAAGGGTTTTGGTGATTCTGATGCTATCCAGGGAAGGGAAGACAAGGCTTTGGGGAATAGGAAGGGCCTGGCTCATGACTAGGTTTCTTCAGATCCAGCAGCAGCCTTGCTGTTTCAACACTTCCTGGCTACCCAGTTCCTAGCTGTGAACCAATTTTCAGATGTGCTTTTTCACAGTCTCCTGAAAAATTCATTGTAATCCTACAACCTAGACCATATGGGACTTATTAAACTCTTAGTAATAAATATACAAAATCTGAGTTATGTCACTCAAAACGCAATGTGTCTCTATTCTGACACCAGTCCGCTGCCATAAAAACAGTGTGATGCATGTGAGAATAATATATTTTTTCACTGGCATATTGCTGAGGATTATGAATATTGTTTCAGTCTGATGATAATAATACAACAAAAATAGAGACATGATTTGCTGCTTGTTTGAAAACAGTGGAAAATGTAGCTTGCCTAGGGAAAAGATTAATCACTTCCCATAGATTAAATGGGAAAACCTCTTTGTGGCCCATTATATCTTTCTTTTAAGTGTTTTATGGTTTTTATTCTGCATTTAAAAAATGTTATGTTATTCTTACTTCCCAGGTGGGCTTGTCTTTATGAAATTAAAAATAAAGCACAGAATCCGGCAAACTTCCACACAGAACAAAATCTCCTTTACTCTCACTTTTTCTCACCCAAAATCTGTTTTCTACAGAAGAGACTTAAAAATTGAATCAAATTAGAGCTAACCAACCATAGCACTTTGTAATTAAGAAGAAGGCCACATCCCATATGGAATGATGAAGTTTGACAACCTATTGCCAATCTTGTGGCTTTTCCACCTATTTATGTGAGTCAAATCCTGTATTGACTCACATAAATAGATGAAAAAGCCACAAGGAAGGCAATACCTGAGGAAGGGTAAGTGAGGAATTACTCCACTGAAAGGCATGGAGTTACTCCATATTTATATACTATTGAAATAAGTCCAGAGTCATTATTTTGAGTAGCAGATGCAGATTCAAGACCATTCAGTGTTGTGACAGTCCATTACAATGGGCTGTTGAAGGGCTTTACCTTGCAGTTCAGGTTGTGTCCCCTCTGCATGCTCCCACTGGTGTCACTGCATCATCCCAGCATCATTACTCCAGCTGGCCTCCTGCTATGCAGGAACAGAAGGAGTTGAGGTTGTGGTAACTCCCTTTGCTAAATCAAGGTCCCTCTTAAACTCTAGGAAGAAGCACAAAAAATGCAGGCACTCCAACTTATTCCAAATTTCCCATGTCAGCAGCACCTAGCCTCACGTCCCTCCCAGCATATACAAAGAATTCTGCTGCAACCCTGAGACAGCGGGGTGTCCCAAAACACCACCAGTTGTACTCTGCATCAAGAAACAACACTACATGTACCCTGCGTCAAGGCTGCCTCTGTTAAAAAGAAAAGAAGGGTAGTTGTAATAAGAATGTCCCTTCTGGCACAATGCCAGTGCCCCCATGAAAATGCAATCTCTCAATTGAATGTTGTGAAATGCAATCGAGAACAGAGCAAAGCAGGCCCAAGCTTAATAACAGAAAAAAAAAAAAATTATTAAGCTACTACTATAAAAGAAAGGAAGGAAAAAAACCCGCACAAAGATCAAAATGAAAACCTTGCAAAGCATTCCTCCTTCCACCACCCAACTCCAACAAACCACAGTGAGACACAATCTGGACCCCAATCAGGTTTCCACCCTCCAGACAATCGATACTCAGTCCATCGAGGGAGAGAGGAGCCTCTCTTGTGCCACAGACCCCCCAAGAAACACAGCTGCCACATCCTGTGTCTCCATGTCACACATGGCACCGCCCGGAGAAAAGTTTGCCATGGTGACCCTTCTCCTTTCCATGCACAGTGCTCTCACCACCAATGCATGGATGGACAAACTACTTTTAGGATTTTTCCTTTCAAGGGTGCCCTGCCAAGAGGGGAGAAAAAAAACAATAGTTCAATTTTTCCTTTTTGGGACCACAGTCCCCCCCATTCTTCCCTGGGGCCGAGGGTCCAAGAACAGAGATCTTCTTCTCCTTCTTTGAGGACAGGTGGCACCACCATAAACCCCCTAACTTTTGTCTGTTCGCTCTACTTCTGTCTTTTCCCAGCTGAAGCATGGTCTCTTTGGCTCACTGGCAATCTCCTAAAATACAGTCTCTCTTGGAGGAGAAGATTGGTTCAGTCTGTGGCTACCAGGGAAAAAAGTCCAGACAAAAGCCACTCCTTCACCCCCTCCAATCTAGAATTTCTCCTTCTAACATCCCAGGGTCCAAGCTGTCCCTCTTCCTCTCTTTCACCGAGAAGGGGGAAAATTTCAAAAGGCTTTCATTTCTCAGGAAGGGTTAAAAGTCCCAACTCCCTGGCTGGCTATCTGCCTGGATTCCCCGGCTCCCACAGGCAGCTGGGCACCTTGCAGCCCCCCAGCTCTTCTCCTTCCTCAAGGTGCACTGCTGACAAGCCGCCGCTGCCAAGAGACTTTGTGGGGGGAACGGAGACATCCCAGATTTCTCCACCCTTCCATCTGCAGGGGGTTCCAGTCCCTCCACCCTTGGGCCCACCTCATCCAGGCCATGGCCCTTCCCCTCCCCACCCAGCCACGGCCGGGCAGGGGAGAGGCTGCACTGCGGCTGAGCGGAACCAGAGAGAGCGAGTTCCCCTGGGAATTCTGCTTTTAACCCCTCTGTGCTCTCAGAGGCGTGTCCACCTTCAATTGGTCAATATCCAAATTGACCTCTTCCTTCCGGAAAAATTCTTTTTCCGTGTCAAACCACTACATAAGGGGAATGGAGACTAGACCCAACTTACAAGAAAGTCTTCTGTCCCCCAGAAGCTGGGGCAAGGGACATTATTGAAAAACCTTCCAGTCTAGTAAGGCCTTCTGGTTACTATCTGTTATTGGTTGCTCAAACTGGCAGCAATGAAATAGCAAAGAGAAGTCTGAGGGCAGTCAGAAGAGACTTCTGGGACCTGGGGTGATTGGTGGAGGAATCAGGAGCATTGGTATTGATTTCAGAGATGGGAGTGAAAAGTATCTGACAAGAGGTTAAAAAACCTTTGAGAAATACTAAGGCAGAACTCATCTGATAAGTCTCCAGACAGCAGAATATTCAATTAGCATCCACTTTGTTAATCCTTTTATGCTGCATTGTCCAGCTCACCATTTTCTGGATGCATACCATGCCACTGTATTGTAGTGATTTTATTCTGGTGCTTTGTTGGATTTTGACTATCTTCTAAGCAGAAGCAGATCAGTGGAGATATCACAATGTTTATTTTAAAATAATTTGTTCTTTTATGTAAAACAGTGTTATCTTAATATTTCTCCCAAGGCTGATTAGTCTAAAATATTCTACCTAAATTGTTTCATGGCATTGTTGTGGTAATTGCCTGAGCATGAAGACAATTTTTTTTCCGGCTAAGAATGATACTCAAGGACTCCTTAATCTATAGGAAGCAAAGCAAAAAGGCATCTATTAGCAAATCAGATTGTATCTTTCAAATGTATAAACTGAAAAATAAACTGGTGCAGAAATGGCTTCATTATTGATGGGATTATTGAACACTTAAACCAAATAGTGAATGAGACCAAAGCTGTAGAATGCTTTGTCCCTCACTTATTTCAAAGTCTTTTGCTTACTTAAAGAACTACTTTCTCTAAATCAGCACCTGATTTCTAAAAGTAAGCTAGTGTGTGTTCAGTTAGTTCAAAGCAAACAAGAACTAAAAAAAAAAGCCCTATCATACTGTTTCATATTTAAAATGCAACAGACTATATATAAATATGTATAGAGTCAACAAAGCAGTTGCCTTTTATGCAAGAGACATGACAGAAGTTCATAGAGGACTGTTGTTCTGAGGTACTAAATTTCTCAGTAGAGTCAAAGTACTTTTCATATGGATGGAGACATTCCCTTTAATTACTAAAATACTATACAAATCTAATTAGTGTCCATAATTTTTAGGAATTGTCTTACTGAATTAAATGGGAACTAATGGAAGCAATAGTCTTAAAATACTGCTAGGATATCTTTGTTTTTAAAAATTAACATGATCTTTAAGCCAAATTTGTTGTTTCTCCTGACATGTGCAGATTTCAGCTGTGTCTACCACCCAGACACTGTGAAAAGCCCTGTCACTCTCAAGGATGTGCCTAGAATCTCGATGGAGAAGAAAAATACTACCCAACTGTCAGTCGTATTCATTTTTGCAAAGTCCTTGACAGAATACAAATCTATTTATTTAGAGAAAAACACACTACTGTGGTCCTTAAATTCTAGGGTCATTTTTTTGAGTGTAATTCTACAGTTTTTATACTGTCATAACTGTTGCTCCTTGTGTGGGTTGTTTTCAGCCATTTCAGAAAGGTCAGAGGACCCAAATAATGTCCAGCTATTCCTCCAGTGAGGATCTCCTGCACAGGCATCTCCACCTCCCTTCAGTATCTCTATCACCTAGAAAAAAGTCAGAAACTGAAAGGGAGGTTTTATCCTGAGCTGAAAAGGATCTGCAAGGATCATTAAGTCCAGCTCCTGGCACTACACAGCATAATCCCAGAAATCACACCATGTTCCTGAAAATATTGTTCAAATACTCCTGGATCTCTGTCAGGCTGGTGCTGTCACCACTTCCCTGTTCCAGTGCCCAGCCATTCTCTGGGAGAACATTTTCCTAACAGCCAACACACACCTACCCTGACACGGCTTCCTGCTGTTTCCCTGGGTTCTGTTCATCTGTTTCCCTGGGTTATGACAGAGAAGAGAGCCCCTTCTCTTTTACTTGCAAGGAAGTTTTCCACTGCAATGAAGTCTCACCTTAATCTCCCCTTACCCAGACTGGACAGACCGGAGGTTCCTCGTAAGGCTTCACCTCAAGACCCTTCACCCTTCATGCCCTCCTTTGGATACTTGTTAACAAATTTTTGTCTTTCTTACATTGCTGCAACCAAAAGTGTCCCCAGCACTAAAGTTGAGGCCACCCCAGAGCAGGATAATCCCTCCCTTGCCCGGCTGGCGATGCTGTCCTGATGCCAACAGGACACGGGTGGCCCTCCTGGCTGCCAGGGCACTGCTGCCCCATGTTCTGCTTGAGGAGACTTTTGACAAAAAACTGAATGTCCCTAGTTTAGATAACTAAAACTGGAGATAAAATGGGCTATTAAAACATATCAGCATGAACTTTAAGGAAAACACATCTGAACCAGCATAAAATCCAGAGACCAAGAAGTTCTGGCCTTTATCTGGATAAGGCCAGTGCTTAGTCTAAGGTGACTTGTTTTGAGCTAGAAAAGAATTTCCTCCTCTGAGAAATATTGACCCATGTCTCCTGCTCCAATTAACAGAATTTTGTTATTTCCCCAAGCAGAAATTTCATATGCATAAAAAATAACATGAGGAAAGACAAAATATGGACAAAAACTATTCATAGACTGAGGATAGATTGTTTCTTTTGAGGAAAAATAAAAGTCTCAGAAACAGTTATCTTTATTTTTATGCACTTATGGGTCCCAAACTATTCCCAAAACCACAGAATGATACTCCAGCAACTTTGTGTTTAATGCTGGTCTATTAGAGATGGAGATAACTTCCTACTCTTCCCATTCAGGACCAGCTCTGCTGAAGACTACAGGCATTTATTACAGCTGCACCTTCATTGTTTTTTATGGCACTGACACATAGCTGAGTTTTTGTTACAGGTTGTGACTGCCAAGGAGGCAGCTGCCATAAAGAAGGAATTATTCACCTTATAAGAATACCACTGGTGGTCTTGCACAGGCATTAAGCATTCAGACTTAGTCCTGAAGATTTGCACACTCAAACAAAGTTTCCATGGAAATTTTACTCAAAAAACACTCTACAGCAGAACTGAGGTAAGTGTGAAGATAATAGTAATTATCCAAATATAAACAATAACTGTTAAAGAAACATTCAGTGTTATAGCTTTTTAGTTGACAAGCATAATCCAATTACTCAAATTCTATGCTAGCATGAGTCCAGAAAAAAATTACACAAATTAGAGTAATTTTCCAAGCTAGTACTTCAAAAGAGGTGAAGTAATTACACAATAATCTAAATTTCTCCTCTCCAAAACCTGAAAATGTGTATAATACATGGTTTTCTTTAGTGTGCAGAGAAATGAGAGAGAATGAAATAAAGAAAAGGTCTGAGTCAATTAGGAGAACAAGGAGAAGAATGATACAGGAAAATGGGGCTGAGATCAGAAGGAAAAACACAGAACAGGAAGGACATCAAGAGGGAAGAGGCGTAGATAAGCAAGAGTTAAAGCACATTCTTCATCAAACTTCTGATGAAGATATTTACTTGAACAGAGCATGAGCTTAGCATGGGACATGAATGTTGTATCAGGACAGTTGAGATTTTCAGGAAGAAATTAATACCACATGCTCTGTTTCCCTGAAATCTCTACACCCCATAAATTCAAGGCGTCTCAGATTGATCATGCTTGTGGTCCTCACAGAGAATAAACAAGCTCTTTCTAAACAGACTACCTGACTAGCATCTCACAGCATGCAGGCAATTATACCATTGACATTCATAAACCTTCTGCTGCAATACAGAATATCCCCAAACCCTTTTTGATAGAAATAATTTCTGAACTGGAGTTGGGGAAAGGGTACAAATGGAAATGCAAAGGTGGTGTTCTTGACTTTCAGTTAACAGGATTAACATCATTGAAGAAAACAAAATTTCTCCAGATCTGTAGTGGTGTAATTGAGGGCAGCACCTGACCCTGTGCTGTCTTCACCTAACATTTAAGAGGTCAGCATACTCTTCTCCAGCTGTAACTTTCATTATCTTTAAGTCTAACTGAAGTGGCTCAACAACTTTGAAGGGTATTTTCTGGTCCAAGATGGAAATTGAAGCAAAGAGAAGGAAGGCAGCCTTGCATTGGAGGTAAGATCACCCAAATAATTAGCTCAGTTCCATTCGGCTTCTGAAAATTCATAACCTGAAAGAAAGTTAAAATAGTCACTCACTATTTCAGAGAGGAAAAAAATTATTCTGCATTATGCCAACTAGCTGCAGCTGGCAGAGGTCAAAGACAGAATAACCATGATACTGTTGCTCTCTTCTGAATCTAGTATGAAATCTGTTGTATACATGGTAATGCAGTCAACAGTGAAATTACTTCCAGTTAAGTTGCTGTTATTTTTGCTAATCTTAGCTAGAGTTTAGTTGGCAGTTTTCTCCTAAAGAATCAATGTAAAGAGGAAGGGAAGAAAATACAGTGATGAAAATTACTGTTTCTGTTCAACATCTTATACTCAATAGTATTTGCTAGGCTCCTCTAAATATAGCAGTACATGTTTGGAGGTAGATGCTGCACACAGTTCAGATTCAGTGCTGTGTGGGAGCAGTGACCTTCCCAAATGCCTTGTGTGCAAATCATTCCGACAGTTTCCCTCATCATCAGCTGCATCAATTTCTTCATTAATAGTGAAACAAAATTGCAACAGGGAATTAATTTCCACTGTCTATATTTTTTTTTATTCAAGTATTTTTCAATTTTAAGCACACAAGTAAATTTGGACTCAAATAGACTTGTAATTAAAATGCAGAAGATCTAAGGATGAATCAGATGTGTATTGATGAGCACAATTTCCACTAAAAATGCCAGTTAACTGAACCAGATAGCTTGCCTCAAAACATCCCAACTTGGTCCTTTTGCTGGCCCTAGAAACAGATTTGGTGGAGCAGTGTAGGTGTCCCCACACAGGGGCCAGGCTCCAAGCCCTGCCGCAGGTGCTGCTGCCCTGCCCATCCCCTCCGATGGTTGCTGGGTGTGCCCACTACCTCCCGGCAGCAACTCCCAGCTTTGCCCCAAAGCCACTGGTGATTTCCAGAGCCTCTGTCCATGGCAAAGCTGACAGTGACAGTAATTCCACCAGTGCCAAGCTGCTGGATTGAAGAAGCCTCTGCTGGTTCACATGAAATTTGGGTCAGAGAAAGATTTCCTTTCAAAATATGTAAAACAACTACGAATCCATGAAGCTGCACACCTAGTTTCAGGACAGTTCTAGTATTCTTCCAGGGTGTGAAAACCACTGTCTGTATCAGCCAAAAGCTTTGATTAAGAGACTAAGGGGAAGCTTATATGCACATGAAAATCCTCACAGCCCAAATCCTACCGTTTATAATGCTCAGGCAGACTACTGTGCTCAAGTGGAGCGCTATTAACTTTAATGTGGTTTCCAGCCATGCATTTTAAATTGCCAGATCAGAAGCTGGAATTATATGCACACAGGGGCAGGTGTTGTCTACTGCATCTTCTACAGTGTGGAGCACACTGTGAGGTTTTAACAAAGGATAATAAAAATATCATAATAATAACAACTATAACAATACCAATAATAATTCTGACAAAAAATAGATAACACTGTTTACAGTATTCAGCTTCAATTTTCTTTTGATGCCTTAAGTTTTAGCTTTTATATTTTCAGATTCTGTGGTGCTTTAGTGTGTAGTTCTGAGCTTCATATTAAGGGATGATAAGCTCTTCTCACAGAGTAGGCAGACAAAATAATTCCTTCTCTAGCTTGGGATCAAGGACAATTGATACAAGTTACAGGCTCAAGAGCATAAACAGCAGTGGACTGAAGAGAGAAAAAAAAGAAGGATGGGACTTCATAACCTAAAGCTATAATTGGACAATTAACTCTAATATGCAAATGGACCAGAATTCGTAAAAGTGAGAAACATCTTGACTGGTTGTGCATTTTGTGACCATTTTGGGTTCATCTTGTGTGTAGCCCTGGCTGGGCTCTTGTACTGCCCAAAGTGTATCCAGTGAGACCTTTTCATAAATCCCTGCTTTATTCTTTAACTCTGTCTAGCCTCTGTTCCAGGTCAGCCTTCTCAAGGCATCAATTTGAGTAAAAATACATACCAATTTTTCTTGGAAAAAGATTTGTGACCCACTATGCAGCAAGATGAGCCCAGTTTGAGAAAACTCCTCCCAGAATATTGAATTATTTTGCTGAATAGAAAATGCCTTCATACAGAGTTGTTTAAATAAGAAATTTTTTATACCTTGTGCAGCTTTCAAATTTCAGATCATAGACTAGTGATGCACCATTTTCAGGGCTGGAGGGACCCAGCTCAGATTCAGCAGACTCCTGGCTCTCTACCCAGAACCTAGGCCTGGTCCTTTCACCCTCTCCAAGGCCTCTGGATCACCTTTCCCAAAACTCCAGAGGCATGTGGGCAGCCCTTGGTCAAGTCCCTCCTCTGAACCTCTTGGTTTGCTCAGCCTGGAGAAGAGGAGGCTGAGGGGAGACCTCATTGCTGTTACAGCTTTCTCCTGAGGGGAAGAGGAGGGGCAGGCACCGATCTCCTCTCTGAGTGAGCAGTGACAGAACATGAGGAAATGGCATGGAGCTGTGCCTGGGGAGGTTTAGGTTGGATACCAGGGAAAGGTTTTTCACCCAGAGCGTGGCTGGGCACTGGAACAGGCTCCCCAGTGAGGTGGTCACAGCACTGACATTGACAGAGTTTAAGAAGCATCTGGACAATACTCTTGGTCAAATTGTGTAATTTATGGGGCTGTCCTGTTCAGGGTCAGCAGTTGGACTTGGGTGATCCTCACGGGTCTCTTCTAACTCAGAACATTCTGTGATTCTATAAAATATAGAGAAGAAAAAAGTTTGCAGCCATCCCACTCTGTTGTTGACTATTAAAATCTGAAAGTAATTTGAATTCAGTCGGTTTCAAGATAACAGTATCTTTTAACTAGAAAACATAAGGGACCTGTAATGTTTTATATTTTCTCCCCTGTATCCACCTATATACCAAATAATTTTCATTATTGATTTTGGTAAGATAAATAGCTTAAAATCCTGAAGTTTGTCCTTTACAGCATTACTTCTGTGCATTTTCTGGACCTACTGAAGTACCCAGATAGCTAATGCTCTTTTCAGAGGAATGCAACCAGCCCCAGAAATGCCACACTGCCAGTTTGGTTAATCCTCTTGCTCCTATCTGATACTTCTATGCTTGCATATATGACAGCTCAGGGTGAGAGACCTCTTTTTGTCTCTGTCCTGGACACAGTTTATTGACTTTTTATTTTACCTTCCACGGATTTTTACATAGCTGTAATGCTAGACTTATCTACAGCTGACCAAAAAAAACATTCCATAAATAAGACATAATCCTGATTCCTGCATGGTTACCCCAGGAAATTCCATGATGTGAAGATCCAGAAACTTGTAAAAACCTGCTTGTTTCTGAAATACTCATGTCCTTAAGAAAAGAACTGTTTTTCAAAGCTGGTGTTAAACTAGTGTATGTATATACAATATTATTTTATTTATTTATTTATTTATTTATTTATTTATTTATTTATATCTAAAGAACTTAGAAATTATCTGGGTTTTTTGATCTCCACTCTGGATAGATTCAATGTACTCATTTTTGGGCTTCAGGAGAATATTGCTTAGAAATATAAACTAGGACAAAATGAAGAAATTCCTGTTGGTGTGATCTACAGTTTAAATCCAGAGAAATCTTCTCTACCTATACATTTTAGTTTATATATTTACTGGAATTACTAAAAGGGATTATATCTAGCCTTGCAGGCCATTTAAAATTTGAAATCCTGAAAACCACTTCCCTAACCACATCCTATAACAGCAGAATTTGACACATTATAAGAGATTCTAGATATAAATTAATTAGGGCTTTCTTAAGTGTGAGATATAAAAGCCTTTATAAATTGTTATTAAATACTAGCAATTACTTATTGGGAAAGAGATACCAATTGCTTCCTCTTAAATAGCCTGCAAATATCTAGTGAAGGATCCTGTTTTGTTCAGATTTTTATCCTCAACACAGTGTCAATGCACCACCTAGGAACTGATGGAGGAATGGAGCTGACTGTCTGACGTCCAAGGATTCTTCTTGCATTCTTGACTGGGATGATGTTGATTTGCCAAACTATAAGTTGTTTGATCTACTGTTGTGATTGTCTAGATTAACTTTTATTTTCTGGTTCCCTGACTATATAATCCAACTCATTAACTTCAATAATTTTCTGTTTCTGAGCCACTTACAACATTACAAGCATCACATTATTGACTGGGAAGAAAGCCCTAGGTTACAAGACCATGTACTTCACCCCAGAAAATCTGTTAACTTTTTATAAAATACAGACTATCAGAAGTCACAACTTTCCTCTTCTGGCTCATTTGGCTCAGGAAAACCTTAACAGCCCGCTGAGATGAAATGAAAGCAGAAGCACAGTAAAATAGAAAATTGAGACTGAGATACAATGACCAGCTCATGGACCAAGCACTTGCTCCCAGTAGCCAGTGTTCCACTTAAGGTTAACAGTCAGCTGGAAACAAAATCTCTTTTGTAGAGTGCCAGGAGCTGTCTACTGAAAGCTTGTAGTCCAAGACACAGTGAAACTAAGTGTCAGTGGGCCTGGTTGTCCTGGTTTAGGGCAAATGTGGGAGAAAACCTCTAGAAGGAACCCCCAGAAAACAAACCCCCACGGCCCCTCCCACCCACCTGGTTCGGGAAAAATTTTCTCGGAGAGAAGTGGAAAAACCTGTTTATTTAACAAACAAAACACTCCCCAGCACCAAAAAATGAACAACACCAGATGACAAAAAACTCTTTCACCACTCTGAAGATCCAGAAAGTCTGTCTTAGGAGTGGCTGCCTGGGTCTGGGCACTGGGGATTGCTCTCCAGACCTGGGGATATCTGCTGCAGATCACAGAGCACAGGCTCTCGGTGTTCCTTGGTGTTTCCCACGTCCCAGTCCGGAGCAGGTTGGAATCATATTCAGGAAAGGGAAAGGAAGAAGAACAGTCCAGGGAAAAAAATTGGACTGCTTAGCTAAACTAACTAACAAGCAAAAGCAAAGGCAAAAGCAGAAGCAGGAGCAAGAGCAAGCAAGCAAAGCAAGCAAGCAAAAGCCAAGCCAGCCCGCACTAGCCTCTTCTAGACAGCAGACCATGGGGGGAGGTGAACCGGCTGATAACAAAACAAAACAAACCTTCACTTTCAGAGTCAGTTCTGAAAGCACAGAACATAATATCAAACATAAACAGAACACACAACTGGGGATGCAAGAACCATAATGTCACCCTAGGACACTGGTGTACTTCACAAAATGTGTTTACAGCCTCTTAGATAAAAAGGAAATCATAGACAAAGGGAATATAATTTATATTTGTGAAGTCGATGTTTAACATTGTGAAATGTCTGATTGAAGGTAGTCATGCACTGTTATCCTTTGAGACAGCTGCTCCAGGGAGGGCAGACCGAGCATGGCACATGCGTGCTGGGAGCAGCACGCAATGTGTGCAGCACAGGTGTGCACTGTCTGGTGCATGGTGTGTGGTGTCCAGTGTCTGGTGCCCTTTCCAGTAAACTGATTTTATCACAAGCCATGATCTTTTCTTTTTGTGTCTCCTATTCTCATGTCCAGGTCTCCAGAGAGAGGGGAAGGGGAGAGGGAGAAGGAGAGGAGAAGGGGGCAAGCAAATGGCATATGGTTTGGAGAGTCTCAGTGGGAGCATTAAACTGGGTAGTACCATTCCTAAACCACAACAAGGTGCAGTGGTGCCAATATGAAGGTTTAGATGCACGGTCAAGATACAAATATTAAACCTGTCTGAGCTACTAAAGAACCTTGGTCTTGCTTGTTGTGTATGTCCAGACAAAACCTTTCTGTCAGCTTCTGCCCCATTCATCATGCATGAATGAGATATAAACACTGGTTTAAGATCTCAGTGCTCTGACTTGTGATGTTTTTATTTCTTCTTAAACTTTGCAAGCAAAGCAAAGGGCACAGAAATGCAGAACAGGTGTGATGATAGTTTTCCTAGTAACCATGGGCTGCACCTTCCTTAGGCCTCCCTTGTATTAAGGATTGTGCAGACATGAAGAGGAATACAGCCTCTGGTTGTGAAAAATTGGTAAATATGACAATCTCAGAGGAAGGAGGATGTGCAAGTGTGATAAAAAGCATGTGAGGAGAAAGGGTCTGATATAACATTTCAAAGAGCAGTTTTACACAAATCCATTGTGATATTCCTTCAAATCTTCCCCTATGATTCACATAGCATGATGACCTTTAAACACAGCTTCCTTATTCTGATAAGTGTATGTGATAAACTAAAATAGCTATGTTCTTTTTTCTGCTAACAGCACCATAAAAGACCTTTATCTGGTATAACCATCAGCCTTTTCAAAAACTGGCCATGTGACTACTGAAGACCTCTGGCTATCCCTTATCTCCTGAGCTTCTTTGTTTTTTGAACTGCCATATCTTTTCCTACCTTAAGGGTATAGACCCTTCAAAGGAGTCGTCTTTCCCTTATTTTTCCTGCTTGTTGCTTCAGTCTATTAGAAACTGGAAAAGACTGTATTCACGAGAATGAGAATCCTTATTTATGTAAATGTGTTTATTCAGAAAACACTCCTAATATTCTTGACATATTTTAATTGTACAGGAACAGAAGGGATACAATGCAAAACCTAACTAAAGCAGCAGCATTTCATCCTCAGCCCCTATCACTTTATTATTATTACAGTCTGAAGAGTCAGACACAAATTGTGTCACTAGGTTTTAACTCAAAACCCACTTTCAATAAAATTAACCTTATCAATAGATGGTCACACAGTTTGGTGTGTTGTGAAATGTTTGCAAGTTAAACACACAAGGGCACATCAGAGAGTAGTGGAATACACAGCCTTTAAAAAAAAGTAATAAAACCTTGGCTCCAAACACCTTACTCTGAATAATTTGAAACCTCTAAAATAAATAAATCTTATATCTCTAGGTAAATAAAAGAAATAAACCATATAACCCCACACAGGCATTTCAGGTGACTTTGTTATTTGGTTCTTTTTTCTGGATTTTTTAAATAGATCTTTATCCATGTATCTGCTATGCTTTCCTCTTTAATTTAAGGCAGCAGTTTGAGTGCAAGGAATAGTAGGGGGCAAGAAAGTAATGATATTTGTGTATTATTGGGAAACTGGATTTTCAAAGAAATCATCACCAACACAATGAATATAAGGCAGATGTAAAAAAAAGAACTTTAAAAAAGAACTTTCATATGATGGTGAATAGGAGGATAACAAAAAGCTTCACTGCAGCTGAGGGAAATGAGTTCATCTGTTCCTTGAGTGCTGAAGTATTATTATGCCACAAGTTTGGGAAAGGTCAGAAGAAGGATAATATATCCAAGATACATGCAGGTAATGCATCTGACTGAAATTGTTGAATAAGAAGAGCAGATAGGCAGAACTAGAACCAAGAAAGTGCTGGGAGGCTAAACATGGCTGAAGTTAGCTATGCAGAGAAAGTGAGAAAAGTGTTAAAACTGCAGTTCAGCTGTGAACCGTAACAGAAAACAATAATACTGGTGTGATTGGTGCTTTAGAAAAGCATGGAAGCTGGCAAACGATTGAAAGGAGCTCAGTTTTGACCAAGTTCATTTTAAGCTAATCATCAGCTAACTGAAGAAGAGATAAATATTTTATTTGATCAAAGGAGATTACTTATGGATGAAAGAATAGTTTAAAATAGTTGCTTAATTTTTAAGTGTTAGTAGTTCAAGCATATTAGGCAGTGGATATCATCAAAGGAAAGGTCATAGAGCAGACAGGGACCAAGAACTGTTCTTCAAAGGAGAAAAGAGGAGGAATTGCCTAAAAGAAATTTTGAACTGGTGCTATGGAGGATGAATAGACACAAGAGAAGACAGCAACACAGCAAGGAAGGTCAGCAAGAGCTTCAGGTGTGGAGCATACTGAGCAACATCAGAAAGAGCAGAGATGAAGGTAGGGGATGAGGTGTTTCTCTGTGAGGTGGTTGATACAAACCTCAGGCAGAGGCAGGAAGGACAGAATGAGGGCTAGAGCTGAATAAAAGAGTAGAATCTTCACAATGCTAGGCAGGGTGCACTCTTACAGTAAGGTGTCAGCTAATGGCAGGGAGACTGTGTAGCGCTGAACAAGCACTTTGAAAAGATTGCATTCTGCTGATATTGTACAGTTCATGCTTGTCCATTTTTAAGCACATAGTGCTGCATGCAAGTGCTTCACTCATTCTTTCAAAAGGCCTTTATAAATGCATTTGTTGTACCACTACCTGTACGCTTCATGTTCTTGCTCCTGCTGGCAGAATTGTAGACTGGATCTGCCAGGGTCAGAGCCCTCATGTCCTGAGAGATCCTTCATTGTCCAACATGGTAATGTAGTAGTGCCTACCATTTTTGACACTGCTTTCTGTTACAGTCGTTTGAAGACTGATGTGTTTCTCTGGTAGCTTGGTCATATTTTGAAACTTCCTGTGACCCTCACTCATTGGCAAAATTTAATTAACTGTGCATAATTTGACAACTTCAATAAGGAATATCATAGTCTACATTATTTGAATTCACTCTTTGACAGAAAGTGTCCTTATTTTTTCAGCTTCTGTAATATATTTTCAACATCATGGAACAATTTTGAGTACCATATTTATATATTAAAGAGTGTTTCTACAGATATTCAACCTGAAGATGTCAACACATTGACCATTTGGAAGGTCTTCTACTGAGCTGTGGGGTTATAAATTAATGGTTAATTTGCTAAAGCTCTTTCTGTGCCCTTTTTTCTCCTTACTGCCTGTGTCATCAGCTAGTGCTCTTCCTTACATTCCCCAAAATTTTCACAGCTGGAAAAGGAACTGTCAAGTGAATCAAATGTGTCACTTGTAATTCAACAACTTGTGAACAGATCACTGGTCCAAAGAAAACCTAATATGCAAGATGATGTGTTTATCTGTGGCTACAGAATCAGTGTCTGAAGAGTTAAAGCAGATGATGAAGAGATCCAGCCTTGCCATGAAAGGGACTAAGACTAAGCTCAGACCAAGAAATGTTTCTGAAATGCTCTGACACTGGGAGGCTTGATCTTTGACATTCCAGAAGGAGCCTTATTAAAGCAAGAGGTTCCCCAGTGATGTACACATAGTTCTGCTTTCTTAGTAGTCCAGTGTTCAGCGTAATAATTTGGAATAGGAGACATGGAAAAAAAGCAGAGCTAGGCAATGGATCTTGCTGAATTCAACAGCAAAACACCTGTTCATTTAGAGAAAAAAGAAGCTGCATTTCCAGGGAAATTTATTGCTGACATAGGCAGCAGAATAAGGGGGAAAATATATGTCTTGGAAACTGTTTTCCACTAATTTTCTGTTCTATGGATGTGAACACTTGTGTGTTGTTTCATGAAAAGAGGTGGTGACCTAGAAAGAAATTAGCAGGAAAAAGTAGGACATAGCAGAGTTTGTTTACTCTTAATTACTACTTTCCTGCATTTTCTCCTTCTGTTCAGCCAACAAAGAGATTGCAAAATAATAATAGTATATTTGAAATAAAAATTTAGCTGAAAAATAATTATAGGGTAGTAGAAAGTGCCTCACAGTAGAGTAAGATTGGAAAAACAGGAAAAAAATTAGAAAAGACAAATATTTAGTAACCTAAATTTTGCCAACCAATATTATTGTTCTTTATAATAACAAATACTATCACATAAATATTTTGTAAAGCAAGAAAGTAATTTACTAACATATTGCTCCAAATTTTATTCTTGAACGTTTATAATGTTTATATGGAAACTCGTGATCCACAGCATTGAAAGGACATCAATGGATTGAGCCTACACCTGAGCATTCAGATGACATATAACAAATTTATTATTTCCTAATTGGTTCCTCTGTTACATAAAAGCCATTACTATAGGCTAACTAACAGAATAAGGATCAGGGATACAGTATCTAATTGGCTTAATTAGTTGCATGCTGGCCAAATTTAATTGCATCTATTTATCATTGTATATATATATCTGAGTTTTACACACTAGAAAGCTAGAAACAATGACAAATTATTACAGTGATTCTCTCATACAGTAACCTACACTTCATTTCAAAACATGAGCAGTTTAAAATAAACCTAATGTTGTGGTAACATTGTGTTACCTCAAAATAAGCCTAACTGATTTTTCTATTACCAAGATGCTTAATCATGCTGTGAGGAAGGCAAAGTTCTTATTCCATAGAAGATATCAGAAAAATTCAAATGGATTTGCAAAACACTGCACCTTAGCTCCTCTATTTCCTTCACTACAAACGTTTAGCTACCTGAAGGATTTACATTGTCACTCACCACCTTTGTTTCCAGTGCCTTCCAAATCAAATTTTTAACAACAGTGCAATGCCTAAAGGAACATCTGTTTCAGTAAGACAAGAAAAAAGTCAAGTGTCTGTCTCCAAATGAGTCAATCTCATTTCAGAACCACTGTGACTTAGGAATACTTTTGTCCATGACTATTACTCTGCTGTGAGGCCCCTGGTAGATTATTAGAATGACTTCCAGTTCTCACATGAGGAAGAAAATAAGCTTCCTTTCTCATTTTCTTTTTCCTTGAGCACTGTGACCTTTGAAAAATAAACATATGGAATTAAATTCTCATTGGGTAAAATATGGTACATTCACATAGCATTATTTCTAGTTGCTGGATTAGCCAGAGACAGCTGCATGAGATGTCTGTGTCCTTCATCTGGATTTCAGCAACCATCTTCCTTCCACTGTCTGCCTCAGAGGTCACTGCAGATGCCTTGAAAATAAAGCTGGTCATTACTATCCTACATAAAATATTTATAGCAAGAAATACCTTGACCAAAGGCATTTCATATAGCACAGGACATTTAATTTTATTTCAAACACCAGCTTGTGAAGTTACTGAAGGCTTCAGTGTTTTTTGTCCCTTACATTTTCTCCTGGTATCCTCCTTAATAATATTGTTTGATATTGTTATATTCTGATATTCTTGATAATTGTTGTATTCTGAAAAATATCTGTTGACACAACAGAATATTAGCACTAGAATCCACAGAAGTACAAATGTATTTTTTGTATCTCACTGCTGATCTTTGTAATTTAATCCTACAGGAATACCATATTTTATAGCTTGGATTTTTGCTGAACCAAATTAACGAAAATATTGCACTGCAGAATACCTCTAAACAGCACTGGAGAAATTTCATTTTCTCAGCATTTCATTTCTGGCAAAATTGGTGTGGTTGTACCATTCTGCTGCAGTGATTTGCAAAGGAAATGGTGAGGCTAAATGTGCTGAAAATCTGACATGTTCCCTGAGAAACAAAGGTACTCAAGGCAAATATTACAGTATTAGTGACAGCACCACTAATGCTTGTTTAAGCGTTTGCTTCATAAACATGGGGTGTTAATCATAAAAATGGAGCATTAAAAAATAAAAAAATTACACAGGCATCTCTGCCTGGATCAGCTTTCTTGTGCTGTTTCTCTCTATTCTCTTTTAAAGTAAAAGCTTGCCTGCAATAGCTGCTTATGAACCTTGGTGTTCTCTTCAGTGGTACCTCATGCCAGATGCCCTTGCCGGCTTTCTCCTTGACATAAGGGTGATTTTTATTATTGCTTACCTTCCAACATCACCTCCCACCCTCAGTAATTGCACAGTGAACAAACCACGGGGAAATTTCTGACCTGAAGACAGTATATCCTGTAGCACTGCAAAAAAGGCACATAATGGCAGGTGAGAATGTTGGGTTTGTTCATTCATGGGAATTTGTGGTGGTTTTGCATTTTATCCAGTTCACTGGCAAGCTCAGGCTAAGTGATCTGGAGTCCCATGGCCAGAGAGACTGGATATACTGTTTGCCCAGTGTCAGATAGCCTGGGAGGGACCTCAGATACTCTGAGAGACTAGACTGCTGGTGATCAATGACTCAAACATTCAACTACTCGAAGTAACCACACAGGGGCTGAAAAAGATAATTGGTGTTAAAGGTTCAAACACTGGCTGGGTACTTTTCTAGTGGTGCACAGAGTGGCCTCCCAGGTGCAGAAGAGCCTGAGGCTACAAACTAGGCTTCCAGATAAGGGAAAAGGCTGATAAGAGGCAAATACTTCCAGGTGAGATAAATCCTTCCTATCATGCCAATGTCCTCTCTCACATGATGACTCAGCTGTGAAATCTCCCCTCCCAAGTGCTGTTAGGATGAAGGATTTACCTTGGCTGATGGACCATGATTAATTCAACTACAGTAACCTGAGAGCCAGCAGCAGCATCTAGGAAGATATAAAAGATGCAGGAAGTGTCCAGCAAACCAGTATTACCACATTCAGGGGAGTCACAGGGGGCATAATAAACCCCATGGTGTTTTGCAGACTTTTTCCCTCACCACTTGATGGATACCATCTACAAGCACCATGCCAACAAGACTGCAATTGCTGAGAAGACTGGAAGGTCCAACAGGATATTCTTGGAATCCAGAGTCATGATATTTTTTCTACTTCATATGTTTCTCTGTCACTTTCTTTTTCTTTCCCCACCACCATTTCCTCTCCATCTTTCTACCTCTTGATTGCTGTCTTCCCTGCAATCCTTAATGGCAGCTGAATCAACAAATGCTATAATTATAATTCAGATCCAACATTAAAAAAAATACCTTCACATTTATCTCTTGTTCTGGTAATGTCTGCTTGCAGAGGCCAGATGAAATCCTGAGGTTTCATGGTGTGATTCTGTAGTAGTTTTACACCAAGTGCTGTGTTACAAGATTATACTAAAGTGAGAGACTAAGTTGTGTAAAACATCCTCTCTCAGTTCTTATTTTGCTTTCATTTCCCATTAGTTATGTCAATATTCTATCTTCAGTACCCTCATAGATTTTATTCAGCTAGGATGAAAAAGAACACAGAGGAAACCTGCTCTCTCCTAAGGAGATGTCAGCTGGGAAAAATCTGGGGAGTTTTCCAAAGAAAACCGACAGGAGAGTTGAGGTTATTATTTGAAGTGACAGGAGGTAGACATACTTATTTCAAAGTAGCTGCAGTGGCTAAACCTCTGACTGTAAACACTTTCAGAAAAAAGATTGACTACTTTTCCTCATGTGAGGTTTTGAATTTTATAACAAAAAAAAAAAAGCAGTGGCAGCCAAGCACCATTGGTGGCAACTGTGTAGCTGTCTATTGGTACCCACAGGAATAATTAAACTGGAATGCTAAATGTAAAGACTAGGGAGACATGTACAGAGTTTTAGTTGAAAAGCTTAAGAAAAAATTATGTAACTATGAATAGATTTTTAGTGCTCTGAAGGGTTCATAATCTCAATGTACATTTGAGCACATTTGAAATGGCTGAAATAGAAAAGTAACCTTATGTTTTCAAGAAAATAAACTGAAGGATAAGATATATAATCCTTGAGGTTCAGTCTCCAGTCTCTAAAGCTGCATGAAGAAGTAGCAACTCTAATTGTGGTTGGAGCCATAGTTTCACAGAGGAACCATTCAGGGGACACTCAGTTCTAGCACCACTCAACTCAGACAACACTCAATGCCAGAGAAACCTGTAACAACTCACAGCTGGCACGAAATTGATTTTTGACCTTTTTGTAATTTTAAGGATAAAAGTGAGTGCTTATTTTCTAGACATTGAGAGAATATTTGGAGAAAAGGTTTGAAGGGCAGTATTAAGAAAGAGAAAAGGAAGAAAAAAGGCAAAATGCTGACTTCTCCAATTCTGGAATGTCCTTTCTCAGCATCTTTTTTATATTTCTCTGCCACTGAAGAAGTAGCTGCAGCATTAAAGCCAACAGCAATTGAGGGTATAAAGAGAGAAGAAACCAGACCAAACTAGGTATGATCCTCACAAATTAAACTCTAGGAAATAAGATAACCCACATGTATAAAAGGGCTAAATCTCAACAGCAAATCACAACCAAGCACGTTGTGTGCACTGGATGTTAGCAAGTGTCAAACCAAAGAATAACTTCCAACACCCCCAGCTGCAGAACTCAAGAGCAAAATCAGGAAGAAAAAGGTAGAAAACAGATGGAAAGGTATCAGTGGCTTTGTACCTCTGAGCATAGAGTGCAAGACCCTCCTGGCCCATCTCAGTTGTTTGACTCAATTTCCATTAGGGTTCAGAGACACCAAGGCTATCCTTCTTTTGATAGAAGCAACCATGTCTTCACCTCCAAAGAGGCATCTAGAGTGGCATTTTGGATGACACACTGGTGACTCAGCAACCACAGCACTAACTCTAGCATGAGAGCAATTGTCTGTCAGTAGACAGCAGTAACATGTGCCATAAGCTTCTACACCCTGTGGGAAAAGTTTGCATTCTGACTGGTGATGTTTGTGTGCATGGTCTCCCCCATTCAAAAAGGAGCCCTACACTCTTTTTCAACAATGAAGTAGAAATGTCAGAAATTATAAGAAAGGAGTGAGAACTAAACCAGAGAAATTATCTATTTAAAGATGCATGTATCAATTCAGACTAACAAGTGAAAAACCTACTGTGTATTACAGAATTTCTAAATAACATGATTACAAAAGAAACAAACAGGTTAGGATTGGTGATGATTTTTGATTGGTTAGGTTTTTTTGTTTTTCTGCGGATTTTTTGGCTGGTTTTTTATGGCATCTTAAAAGCTAGAGAAAGTTGGATATAAGTATTATCTTTCTCACTGACCATGAAAATGGGATAGTTCCTTACTGAGACACTGAAGGGTAGCAGTAACAGACTTGTGTACATTGGGCCTCTAGTATATTCTGGTGGACACTGCTGAACAATATTGCTTACTCACAAGTGCACAGTTCTTTCTAGTGTTAGCTCAGCTTCCAGTTCTGATTGTCACCACCACTCCTCTATCTGTAACATTTCTCAAAGACCATACACTTCACAGGTTTTTGTTTGTAACCATCACCTAAACAAACCATACACATTTACCTCCCCTAAGCTTACCTAAAAATCTCCAACACTTTTGCCTCCATTCAGCCCTAATGATTTAAAATATTTTAGAGCATGCGGTAATACTCTACAACAGATTTCTGACTGTGAGACTCCTAATCATGTAAAATCTCTGCACTGCTCCTGCTTTTGCATTTGGTTTTACAAATGGAGAAATACTTCTCTCAATCTATATCTTTATGTGAGTCATGCAGAAGTGGAAATCCAACTGAGAAGAAATGAAGGATTACTTCAAGTGCTCTACAGCATTCTGACACACTTAATCTGTGTTTTTTGACCTGTTAAAAGCTGACGATTCTTATCTGTGCTACTGCTGCCTGTTTCAATGTCCCAGCCCCTGTCAGAACTCATTCCTGTACAGGCCACCAATTGTTGGCATCGGTGCTTGGCACCAGTCAATGGTGGATGGGAACTGACTGTCACTGTTAGTTTATGTCTTGGTTTGGAAAGACAGGTGTCTGTTAAGGAAGGCAGGAACCCTCCAATGAAATTGAAAAATGTAGACCCCTTCCCTCCAAATTTTTATAAATTTGAAATTAAGGGGGGACTCTCAGGCAAAAATATGGGAGCAGAAATAACAGTTCTTTATTAGGGAAGAAATAAAAAGATAAAATAAACAATGCAGTGAACCAAAACAACATTGACAGAGTCAGAATACAACCTGCCACCCTGCTGGACAGGGTGTTGGTAGCAGTCCAATCGGAATTGTGGCTGCAGTCCTCCCTGGAGTGTCAGGAGGTGGTTCTGTCAGGTGTGGTTCTGTTGGAGTAGTGATCCTGTAGAAAAGGGTGCAGTCTTCCTCTGAAGAGGCAGTGGAAAAGGCAACTGTTCCTCTGGAAAATCCAGTGCAGAAAAAACTGCTGGTGGGCCAGAATTTCAAGACTACATGCAGGTAGGAATGCTTGGCTCCTCCCTCTGGGTGGAGCATCTCACATAGGATGTTATAGTTCTTATCAATCAGGCAGTGACACCCAATGGTCCATTATCAGCAGATGTCTCCTGGAGGGAGGATTGATTTGGAAGAGATAAGAAAAAACTGCCCATTTAACACAAGACAACTGCCATACAGATGGCAAATGAATACATCTTGCTTCTCAATCTGGGGCAGTTTATTATCTTACTATAAAGCTTTCATACCTTCTCTCTGGTCTCTGGGTTCCCAGGGGCAGCACCTCACAACACTGACTCCTTTTCTCTCTCTTCCACATGGCCAGCTGACTTTACCTGTCTCTATCACAACCACCTGACCCTATCTGTCCCTAGTAGCACATACTAACCCTCACTGAGCCTAGCACAAATGCCTGTCCCTTACTCCTCACAGCAGCACAGCCAACCAACTCCAGCCCCCTCTCAACTAGCTAACCCACTATTTTATAACACCCATCCTTATTGGACTATCCTTATTGGACACAGCTGCACCTTATTAAGGGCAGGCCTTACTGGACTCCACTGTGACCTGTTAAGGGCAGGCCTGTTCCTACTCCTTGGTAATTAGTACAGCTGCAACTCCTCAAGGGCGAGATTGCCTTCAGCACTGTCTCTATTCTCCTACAATCCATCCTTGCACAAGCCCCCTCATAACACTGCAGTTAATTTTTTTAGTCAATGGGTAGAGATTTTCATTTATTCTCATTGAATCACAGCCTATTTACTTCAGTCCATTTAAACTCATTTAGATCTCATTTTCGTTGAGATCCTTTTGAATGCCACCCCTGTTATCTAAAATAGTTTCAGTCCTTCCCAGCTTAGACTTATATGAAAATATTTCAGCCATCCTGTCTCATTTTTCAACCATTCAGTGATAGGTAACACAAGACTGAATATGTATACTAATGTCCCTCAATATGTGTGACCAAGCTGGAGGTGAACCAGTGATTGCTATTCCCTGTGGCTCATTTTCTCTCTGTTTCAGTATTTTCCCTTGCACAGCATTGCACTAGTCTGCCTATGAGCATGCCACAGGGACAGTGCAAATAAACACACTAAAATAGAGACATCACATCTCTACTTTATCCCTTTACCTCAAAGCTATTTACACTGTCATTGAAGTAACAGACTGGTCTGACATGATCTATTCTTGGCAAATCCACGTTGCCAGTTACTTACCACTTTATGAACTTCTTGGCATTGTCCCAGAATGTGTACATTAGCAAACTGCTGGTAGCACAGTTTGGTTGTGTATCTCAGTGGCAATAAGTCAAGAGAGGACCTCCAGCACCCTTCTGTTTTTCTGTATTTGTCATCTCTATCAATATCATCACCCAAAAAAACCCATGACTACACTCACTCCTCTCTGTTTGAAGAAGAGCAGACAAAGTAATGTGCCAAAAGTTTTAGTGTGAGTCCTCGACTCTCTTAGCTGAATGTGCTCACCCACACATGGGTCACTTGTACTACTAAGGGCGTTCTGTGTGCAGAGACCTCTGTGTGCTGCTGCTTCAGAGAAATTGCAGCTACGCTCTGATATTTTATAAGGTTAATAGTTTGACTGACAATTTTATTTCATGTCATGGTGGTAACATTGAACCAGCTGTGCAAACTCTTTTCTGGTGGTCTGGGGATAAAGATGGGAAAGATGAAGCATAAGGAGAAAGGACAGGATAATAAAATGTTAAGGCACGTGCAAAACACATAGGTAATATGCATCAGAGATATCAAAAATGCCTATGGAAGGTGCATGAAAAAAACAAAAAGGGCCAGATCTGTGTGTGAATTGCAGAGGTGCAGTGAACACAGCCATAACTCATACTTATGTTCATTTCTTTGTTAATTTTAAAAATGTTGTGCCCAAATGTCTGGCTTTTATCTTTCTGAAGAGAAAATAAGATAATCTACCTGAATCCACGTGGTCTTGTGCTTTAACAGTAAGGGCAGACAAACCACAGTGGGTCTGGCAATGCTTGGAGGTGGATCTGTCTTCTTCATTAGAGTTCTAATCCCATCAGCATAAATGCCAACATGTGAACAGTGGATTCTATTTATGCTGCTTCTAGTCAATCAAAAGGCATGGGCACATCTTGTGGGGTTTTGAGCTTCTCAGGTACATCTTGGTTTTGCCCAACTGAGCACAGTACCAGAGCAACAGTGCCAGCACACCAACAAGATAAAAGCAGTTCTGCTTTCTCCCCACTGTTATTCTGCTCTGTAAAATTTTGGAAGAGGAAGTTGAAACAAGATCCTCCTCTCTTATTGTGAACATTCTGCTGCTTCTCTTCTATGTTTTTTTCTTTTTTCCATACTACGGTGTTTTGCATTTCTTCCCAACATTAAGCCATTTGTGTGAAATACTGAATTGATTAATGTGGCATTTTCCACTTAACTGTCTCAGGAAATGCTGCACCTTACCAGTAGGATGCTTTTGAATAATTTAATCTTCTTATTATAATTAAAATTATGTTCTGAGGTTAGCACCTATTTACCCTGGAGATACTTATCAAAATGTCAAGTGTTTCTTCTAGTGGAACAGCAGTCCCATACCACAAACAAATATATTTATCCACTGTTGCTTGCAAGTAGGAGACCTTTGCCACTATCCTTTGTCACTTCATTTTCTAACATGAGTAAATAGGGCATGAAATATTAAACAGTCTTCATGCACAGAATGACACCATAGTTAATAATGATTAGAAGTATTTTTTTTTTTGCCTTTTACTAGCGATTTAAGTGTGAGTCTTGAAATGAAATTTAACTGCTTATTTAAATACAGAAAAAATATTATGAAACAAAATGTTTGCTTCCCCTAGCTTTCTCAGGGCATTATTTCGCCTTAGAGAAAAGCAGGGTTGTGGTGCCACCACCTGGAGTGCTGCAGCAATTTTGTCTGTAGCTCAAGTTTCTGACAGTTGCTGGGATCGAACCCACAAATTTACATCTGAGTCTTCAGCAAAACTCTATTTAAAATGATAAAGACTGTCCTTTTCCTGCAACCTTCAGCTCTGGGCCACATGACAATAACTATCTATTCGGAAATCCAAAAGTACAGGTAGAATGTATGTCCACAGTACCATTGGCCAGATTTTTCAGAATGTATTTTAGATTCTTTTATTTGTTTTTATTAATTTGAAAGAAAACACAGCTAGAAGCTATGGTATTCATTTAGGGAACTGAATAAATTTCAGCTAGAGCTCACATTATGTATGAAGGGCTTGCATCTGTACAGTATGCTATTATTATTTTTAATTACTCTTCTTGTTCAGTTTGGATGTAAAGTACAGTACAGTTTAGCAAAAGACTGTTAAATATCTGTTGATCATTAACTTCCTCTAAACTGAACTAGACATAAAGATAGAACAGTCAAATATCTGTTGATCATTAGCTTTCTCTTCCTAAACAGTCATATATAAGCCATTGATGTTATTATAGGAAACTGTGTATGTGCAATAAGCAACAAAAGATCAAAGCTAAATATTGTTCTTGCTAACCTAGACTTCTGGGATACTTCTCAGAAGTATTTAGTCTAAGCTCATCAGGTAAGATCCTCCCTAATCACTGGGGACAGAGACACACTGCTAGAATTTCCCCTGCAACAATTTTCTCCTGCAACAATTTCCTAACCCTCACTCAAAAAAATACCCTCTGGAAAAGCCCATCTGTCCTCACCAACCCTAGACACAGCCTTGACACAGTAGATAACCCAGCTTGCAGATGGTCAAATGTCTGGTGGTTGTACCTCATCCTGCTTCTAACAGCAAAAAAAAAGGATCATATAAGCCTAGTGGAAGCAGTTTCTCTATGTTGTACAACAGAAATTAAGTGAATAAGAGCTTTCAGGTACATCTTTGGAGGAAAACAGTTCCCTAATCTAATATGTATCGATGTTGCCTTTATTCCCAGTGGTGGCATTTACATACATATTAGTCATAACTACTCTGCACTTCCTGCAGCTAATCCTCCTGTTTATCGCTTTGCTCGCAATGCTCCTATTATAAGATAACCAGATGGGGGGAATGACTGTCTGACAACATTGATTAGTTTAATACATAACATAACTTCATTAGTATCTTGCAAGTACACTTGATGTTCAAACAGCCCCCTTCATAGTTTGCAAACGTTTCTACCCTAGCACATCAATGCCATGCAAGGTTAGTTGCTCTTAGTAATCCACTAAACACTAAAGGAAGCCTATTGTTTTTGTTTGTAACAGAAAACCACAACAAATTTCTTCCATTTATTGGTCTACTGTATGAAACATGCATAGTCTTTAATCTGTTAAAAAAGCTTTAAGCTGAGCCTCCTTAAATCCTACATGTTCTTATTTTGTATATGTCCATTATCTATTAAGTCTAATAGATTTAGTCTATTAGACAGCATTCAGCAGTTGCCCCTGCCCAGGCAGACTAATAGCAGTGCAGCCATCCAAGGATGCCTTTGGGAGAATGTGCCACCAAAATGCTTGAGCTTTCTATCTTCTGATAAGCCAAAATTGTCAAGGATCAGTTTGGTGGGACTTTTTAACCCTTTATAAACAAAATAAATCTCTATGGTTTTAGTTGCTTAAATAATCTTGAGAGTGTCGCTCATGTACTATTATGGTGATCAAATGCCTGTGTATAGGATGATTCTGAATACTTGGTATAGTTCTGGATTCAGAAGTACCACAAAACATGTTCTTCACAGAAGTTACTAGCTGTTACAAGAGCCTCTGCAGTGCTTCTGTCATGGGCCAGCTTAGACCCTCCTAAAGGGCTCCTGGCGCAGGTTCAGCTGCCCCTACTGCTACCCTGCTGAGTATCTCAATTGGTCCTTCCCATCTGCACCTGGTCTGGCTGTGGGGAATGGCTGTCCCAGATTTCTTCCAACACACAGTGCAGGAAGTGTCTTGGCTGGCATGGCCCAGAATCTGGCAAGCCAGCCTGCCTTCATGGGCAAATGGCAAGAGAACAGCCCAAAGTTGGTACTCTATGAGTAAGAACAGGCTCTTAATAGTGATTTTTTTCATTCCTCAGCTTCATTGGAAGGGTAATTTATTTATTTGCTAGCATTTTATTTATCTGTAAAATGAGGATTACAGTATGTCCTATTTGTACGACTCCTGTGGAGAGCAAAGATGATTAAATAGTGCATATTTGATAAGGGATGTGTCATGATTTAACCCCAGCCAGCAACTAAACACTACATTTAGTCCCCTCAGTGAGAAGGGGAAAAGAATCAGAAGAGCAAAAGCTAGAAAACTTGTGTATTTGTGTAGAAATTTTTGTGTATTTGCTTTAGGTAAAGCAAAAACCATGCAAAGTAAAACAGGAAATTAATTCAGCATTTTGCTTGGGCAGCCAGGTGTCCAGCCTCCGCTGTACTGATGACTAGGGAACACCAACAACATCCCTCTGAATGTCTGCTTCTTCCTTCTTCTTCCCTCGGCTTTATATGCTGAGAATGACACCATAGGTTATGGGATATCCTTGTGGCCCCTGCTGTTTCACCTCCCAGCTTCCCATGCACCCCCAGGAAAAGATGGGAGTGTTGCAATTACAGGCAGATGCGACTCGGTTTCTTCATGCAGGAAGAAACTTTATTCACATAACTCTTTGTTACACATTTTTCACAGATCTCATGTTTAATTCCATTTGGCTAGTAGTTTTCTTGCTATTCAATTAATTGGTTAGTAATGGGCATCAAATCTCTCTATTCTTGGATTGTTTACATATTTTCTTTACTGGTTCTCATGGGACAGATTCATTGTTTATGCAGGTGCAAACTTATTTACTTATTTTTCTCTCCAAGAATAAGTTGCTGTGTTAATGGACTTTTCATTCCTCTGATTCTTTCTTATGGGAACTTACAAGCTACTGCTAGCTAAGCTAAAGTAGCAGGGCCTTATTTTATAAAACCTTACTTTGTAATATCTCTAACTGTCTGCAACATGGGGGAAGGTGTTTTTAAGATTTATTTCTCTCTACATTATCCTACTCTGATTTAACTGGTAATAAATTCAGTTAAATTAACCAAGTTAGATCTGTTTCCCACATGACAGTGATCAGTGAGTGAGTTTTCCCTATCCTCATGAGAATTTCATTATAGTTTCTCTACCCTGTCCACTTGAGGAAGGAAATGATAGAGTGGCTTTGGTGGACACTGGGCTTCCAGCAAGGGTCAAACCACCAAAAGCACAATTTCAAAACACAGTCATATACTTCCCATTGTGAAGAAAAGTAACTCCAGCATAGACAAAACCAGCACAGTATGGTATGGAAATGATGGATTTGAACTCTGGGGTAGGGAACTAGTTATGAAGTGGAATATTTTCCTCCTTTCATATTTCAACAATTTAGCAATACCTGACAGGAACACTAAGGCTGAAAATACCATGTCCTCCTGTAATATAAAATAAATCTTAAATATAGAAAAGCCCAAACTAAGGACATCACTATTGTCCAAATTCATAAGGATGTCACTGAATGCGCTGTTTCAATTGAATGTGGTGTCACTGAATATGATGATGGAAAATAGTCTTTCACAGTGGATACAATTGGTACATCAATCACCTGCAATAGTTACATCACATTCTGCAGCAGAGGAAACCTGGTCATTTTACATACACCTACCATCCTTATGTGAATTTATTTCATCCTTGAGCCTCTGGTGGAGTTTCTATTTTTTTTTAACAGGACACTATACAAGCTGTTAGACTTCTCAGTGTCACACTTTCAGGCTCACAGTATGAAAGAAAATGGCTCAAATTGCTAAATGTAACACCAAAAGGTCTAGAGAGAGACAACATACCAAAATAAACTCTCACTGCTTTAATAAGTGGACTGCTTATAAAGTACTCTTGGATGTTGTTGGAATTACTGCTGATGCATATTCAAAATCTCTGAATTTATGATATGGAATGAAAAATAATCTATAAATAGAAGGAATTCTAATGAAAAAATATTGTGGTTAAAAACTGTTGAAGGTGCTATGACCAATATACTTTTACTTATTGTGTTCTTATCAAGAAGTATGATATGATAATGTTCCTCAGAAAGGACACAGATAAAGATCTAGTATGAATATCTTTATTAGGAGTACTGATATGTACTTCCTCTAGAATGAGATGAAAGCCTATTCAGCCTTGTGCAAAATTAATTTGAATGTTTTAAAATATGCTTAGCTTGCATCTGTTGACTTTTGATTTGGTTTGGGTTTTTTGGGGTTTTTTTGTGTGGTTTTTTTGTTGTTGTTGTTGTTGTTTGTTTTTTGTTTTGTTTTGGGTTTTTTGTTTTTTGTTTGTTTTTTTTTTTGTCTTATTGCTATTATTAATTTTTAGGATTTCAATCTCCTGAGGCTATTCAATGGCTAATTTGCAGAGCTGTAATTAACCCTGCTGGGTAGTAGGCTGGTGATAGCAGTGCTCTGCAGCTTGGAAAGAAGAATGAGAGGATGGACATAATCTCACCTGTTTCCAAAGAGAGGATCTGGATTATCACAAAATCTGTACTGGTCAGTTTTTATAGACTCTTCTCCACCACTTTGGCACTCTGCAGCCTATATGTGGTTTGGAGAATGAGTATTTATATCTCATCCAGATCTGAGACCTCTCTAATGTAGCAACAGAGGTTCCCATCTCAGGAAACACTGGATACTTCTTATCTATCATATCACTCTCATCAGTGATCCACATCAGCGGATGTCTGTTTTAAACCAGATCATTTAAGATGGATAAAGGGAAGCAAAGACTTTTACCTCAAAGAAGTTAGTACATTTATGTCATACAAAATAGCATTTTACTTTTTCAGCATTTTTGTCCCCTGGATTCCTATCCTGACTGCTTTGTAAGGATGTTTCATTTCACATCACAGCAATGTCTGCCACGCTGTTTTTACAGCCCCAAACCATCTGCCTTGGCTTATTGCTGAGCATGGACAAAATGTTCAGTGTCCCCTGTGCAGAGGATGCCACCCCAGCCTGGCTGGGCCCCTCTCCACCCAGAAGCTGTGCCATGTGCCCAGACCTCCTCACACTCTCCCCGCCCTTGGTTGCTTCCACCTGCTCTGAGTCACCCACTCAATCAGACACCCACACAGTTAGACTTTCACCTTTGTTTAATCATTGCTCAGAGTCCTTTAATTTAAGCTGTCTGCACTGTGCACTTCCAGGCACAGATTTACGTGGGTACAGCACACAGTCAGTGCCAAGCAGCCAAGCTCCTGCTCTGCACACAGGCAGGATTGCTTGGCCTGTCTCTTTTTCAGTCACTATTTGCATTTATGTGCTTGTAACAGTTTTCCTGTACTGTCCTGCTCCCCATTGGAAACCACAGCCTTCCTATGGTATTAGGTGCTGCGTAAGGGTGGTGGTAAAGCCTTGGTTTGTGGAAAAAAAAAAAAAAAATTTAAAAAAAAAAATTGTGAATTTCCATGTGGTATAAAGCAGTATTTAGATACTGCGAGGGTGAATGCCATGAAAGCATACCCAAATCAACATTGAATTTGACACCTTTTTTCCCCCTTACATGGTCTGTTGGAGAATCAAATTTTAAATCTATTCCTTCACTAAAGTAAGCATCTGTAGTCTGTTAAAGAGATGATTTATTATAGTCACATTTAAAATATATTTTTAATGTAAAATAGGAAAAATCTGAAAAAATGAAAAAATTTGAGAAATTAATCTCTGAAAATGAGATTAATTTTACACAAATGTATTCACATTAATAAAGTTTCTGGCTTCAACAAGCAGTTCCACATGCCAGACACAGCACCAGGAGCATCTCCCAAACTCAAGAGGGTGATTAATACAGTTGAGCATTGAAGAAGTCTTGTCATGAGCTCTGAGTGCCCAGCCATGGACCCCTGGATCATGGATAGAAAAGGATATAGATTTTATTTTCTTGTCCAGAAGGAAAATAATTAATTTGTTTCTCTTGAAGAGGCCTACCACTGTAAATCATAGAATCACTGAATGAGTAAGGCTGGAAGGGACGGCAGGGGGCCCACAAATGGGGTATTGCCATTTTACTCATAAGCCATAGATGCACAGGAATAGAAAGGAGTGATTTTTGTGTCACAGTCAGAAGAGACATGTCACATGATGCATTCTCCAAGCAGAGGCAATTTATAAATGGTGGAGTTGCTTTTAAGTATCCATTAGTGACCTACCTCCTTTCTCACTCCATTGTATTATTCAGTCTAATTCACAAATGATTTTTCTCCAACAGCATTAGGATTTAAAATGCTATTGCTTCTACTCAATGCAAAAGAATACATTTAAAGGATGTGATACATATTATTAAAAAGTTCAAATCAAAACAGAATAGTACATTTTATAGTACATTTTCTCATGAAGTCAATGACTTGAAGAAATTTTATTCTAGGGGGTAACTTTATTTTACTTTTTGTCTCATCCAGAATGTACATATTTTGGAAATGTCCACAGTCCCAAAAAAATACAGACATCCCAGGGTCAGGGTGTCTTGTCCCAGAGCTGCTATAGTCTTTGCTCACTATGGGATGGGAATGGAGTGCGGCCGGCACAGCAACACTCTGGGAAGCTTATGTACTGCCTGCTAAATGTAAACAACATTTCTTTACAAATCCTTTTCTAATCCATGTCTGATAAGACTGATCAATACAAATTCTAGCTTGACCTGTCCAGACTTACAGATATTTTCTTGATGCTGAGCACAGGGCATTTTGAGGAATTAACTTCATGTGTCCTTCATTTAAGAAAATTCCTATAAAACCAGTTTAGCTGACAAGTGCAAAGTGAATGATAAGCCTAATACCCTTCAAAAATTTTGTTTTGTTTTTTTTTTTCCAGTGTTTTTCTGATGGAAAAATCTTTCCTTGTTGATTTGAAAATCTTTGCATGAATCAAAAGAAAAGTGAATTGAGTATTTTTAGATATCAGCAGTCACCACTACAGGTTAACAAAACAATTTAAAAAACAATGACAAATGACAACAGGGATGATGGATGAATTAACAGTTTGGTGAAATTATTGTTTTCTTGTGAGAATTTATATAAACCTAGTCATAGAATCAGTTCTTTCCTGGAAGTAGGATTGTTCAAAAAACTGAAATGTTTCAGCCATCACTGAAAACTCAGTGTGCTGAAGGAATGATGGTCTCCTTCACAAGCTATCTTTACAGAAGAGAATATGAGCTTGAACAAACCAAGCTATCTACACATGGACATAGAAAGAGAACAAAGTCTTAGGTTCTAGATTTTTGCTGGGTTTAAATAATTCAGATTAGTGATTCCCAATCTCTTTCAAATTATGGAAAACTACTAATACTCAAGACCTCTCAGGGAGCTTAAAGATACTGACAGCAGTCTCCTGGACTTGAAACTGAAATTCTGTTGTTCTGTTTTCCATGGCCTCCTGTCTGTCACCCTGCAGCATCCCACTGAGCTGTCATAGGAGTGGCAGAGAGGGGGGAGCTGTTGGTTTTCTGTCAAGCTAGCCAAAATGACGTCTGTTTCTGTAAGGATTCACAAAAGAACAAAGCATGCATCAAAACAAAAAAGCATTCTCATAGATGTATGAAAGGATAATATATGCTGGCAGAGACTGAAGTCCTGATAAGTTAAAACAGTATTTTCTGATAAACTTATTGCTCACATTAATCTACAGACACCTGGCCTTCAGTGAGAGTAGCACAAAATGTCATTTATTTTTAAAAATTAGTTTAATTAAAAAAAAAAAATTACATGAGTCTTTCTGCACCAGTGAGTACATTGGGAAAATAATGAGCACTTTTGAAAGGAATGAAAAGGAAACTGGGCTTGCAGGATTTTCCTGTTAGTCACACATCTGTTTTTACTAATCCTATGATGTTTCCAGGTATTTGGCCGAGTTTTTACTTGGCCATATAGATACCAAACACGTGTCAAGTGACCTGATTATTCTTCTTTAAGGAATCCTGCCTGCAGAGCCACAGCTCCTCATATGCCTTGCTGCTGCTGCTGTGTGGGATTACAGACAGCTCTTTATTACCCATGACTCACATCATGATGGGCTAATTGTACAAATGCAGCCAGGGTATTGTGCAGTGCCTGTGGCTCCAGCTCAACACTCCTTTGTTCTGTGCTTACTGCCGGGCCTGTTGTCCAATCTCTTGTGTAGTCAGTGTTGCATACAAATAACTTGTTTTTTGCCACTAACCCTGCAGCAGAATTGCTAAATATGAGTGCTAAACCCTCAGTTTGCTACAAGCCAGTGAGGTTTTGTTACTACTTCCAATGGGTTCAGATGCATGTATGCTCCTGGATGTTTGTTCTCTATCAGGCCATTGCTGCTTGTCATGGTTTGACACTGGCCAAATGCCAGGCACCCACAAGAGTTGTTCACTCCTCCACCCCTGCCACTGCTGGGCAGAGGAGAGAAAAATTTAATGAAGGTCTCATAAACTGAGATAAGAACCAGGAGAAAACACTCCAAGAGCAAAACAGGCTCAACTTAGTGGTACAAAGTGAGTTTATTACTAACAGAGAAGGATAATGAGAAATAGAATAAGCCCTTAAAAACACTTTTTCTTCCCTCAGCCCCTCCTCTCTTCCCACTGACAGCGCCAGGAGACAAGGCATGGGGATTTTGGTCAGTTCATTACCCAAGGTTTTCATCTGCTGCTCAGGGAGAGGAGTCCTTCCCCTGCTGCACCATGGGGTCCCTCCCACAGGACACACTTCTCTATGAATTTCTCCAGTGTCGTTCCAACCTCACAAGCAGCACCTTCTAATCTCATAAGCAGCACTCCTGCCAAATCTGCTGTAATCTGAGTCCCTTCCATGGGCAGTCAGTCCTCCCAAAACTGCTGTGGCATGGGTCATTCTTCCACAGGGTGCAGTCCTTCAAGGACAGGCTGCTCCAGCCTGGAAGCAGAGCCCTCATTCTATATCAAGTCTCCCACTGAATCACAGCCTCCTCCAGGCATCCACCTGCTCTGGCGTGGGCCCCTCCTCCATGGGCTGTGGATGGAGCTCTGCATCCCCCGTGGATTCCCATGGGCTGCAGGGGCACAGCTGCTTCACCACGGTCTCACCACGGCCTGCAGAGGAATCTCGGCTCTGGCACCCGGTGCATCTCCTGCCCCTCCTTCTCCACTGACCTTGGTGTCTGTGTTGTTTCCATCACATGTTCTCATCTCCTCCTCCTCTCTGGCTGGGAAAAAACCTGTGCACCCACTTTGTTTTGATTTCTTCTTAACTCTGTTATCATAGAGGCATTACCATTGTCTCTAATTGGCCCAGCCTCTAGCAGCATGTCCATCCTCAGAGCCACCAGGGACTGGCTCTGCTGGACATGGTGGAAGCTTCTAGCAGCTTCTCACAGAAGCCATTGCTGTGACCCTCATGCTACCAAAAAAAGGCCGTGCAAAGCCAATACACTGCTGTTAGTCAGATCTTGGTTTTTGGAATTACCAGTTTTTGTATTTTCTGCTATTACCACCTAAAGCATCATTTCTCTATTTCAGATAGATGCAGGTTAGTCTTGGGCTTCAGAATGTTTTAGAGAACAAGAATGAATTGTTAACAACTCTAGAGCTCCTGAAAGGCTTGGGAGGGGATACATGGTCACAGGGAACAGTAACAAACTTGATTTATTAATGCACAGTGTGCTTTCCATGGCCTGGTGGCCTATAACAGAATCTCTGAAATCACAGACAATCCCTGGAGCAAGTTATTTTTCAAAAAGGTGCAGTTTACTTTCAATAAAGCTACAAAGTGATGTTGCAGGGCCTCTGAGTCCTTCTTTCCCTGTGACAGTAGTGGTGATGTCCAGTAAAAGTGGGCAGGCACCACACCTAAAATTCAACTGCATCATTTTACTTTCAAATAATGCATGTGAAGCATGCGCTTTATATACATAAAGCCACAGCAACTCTCTGTGGATACCAACCCATCCCCAGGAAAATGCCCAAGGCCAGGCAGAGGACTGTGTTGCTGTCCCCTCATCCTGCCTTGATGTGGGCAGTGGGGAAGACAAGCACCAAATCAATATGATTTATAAGCAGGCTGTCACTTTATTCAAAGATATCTTAGCTTATATAGGATATTCTACAGGCATAGTCAGCAGTAAGCTCTGAATTTACAAAGGTCTTTGTTTTTCTTCTCCTATGTGCGGTTACAGCTGTAGCTAAGTTCTACAAGCCAAGTTGGAGAAGTTATCTCTAAGTTATGCCTTCCAAGGACAGAGCATATCTTCAAGGCTATGCCTGTCCTTATTATCTTGTTCCCAGACCTTGTACAAGCCTGCAGTTTTCCCAGGCCTTGAAACAGAGACTGGTTCCCAAGCTCTGTTTCCCAAGACAGACAGAAGCCTGATTCTGGGGTCTTAGACAGAGGTTTTTTTCAACAGGTATTCCATAGACTCATGGCCTTGCTCCAACAACCATTCCCCAACACTGCCTAGACCTTTGGCTGTGAAATTGTAGTAAAGGGTCAGAATTGTACAGTGTCACTTTAAGACAGAGAATAATTGATGGGACTGATTGAGGAAAAAATGGCTGGATGCCTTGTTTATCTTGCATCTGGCTTGAGAGAGGACGAGCAACTGAATGATGTCTGGACTGCAGATGAGGTCTCGCGCTCCAAAGCTGTTTCACCTGCCCCTCGTACCAATCAATGGTCACACTCCCCTCACCACAAAAAACAAGCCTTTTTTGAAATCTAGCTTGTTTAGAAGAAAATGATAGTTGTAATGACCCTCTGATGAGAAGGCTCTTATTGCCACTTCAGAATGTGGAGTAGGACCAAAGTGTTTATTCTACTTTTTTTGTCAATTTTAAATCCTGACTGGAAGTAACTGAGATGCTCATTAATCCCCATTTAGATTTTAATTTACATACCCCTCAGGATGCAACTGAGGGAGAACATGGGGCATGTAAAGTATGCACATAATCTGCCTCCAAATCTGACCTATACCATGCAGTTGTTCCATTTCCAAGGGACAAGCCAAAATCTGTGGTGTAAAAGGAGAGAGCAGAAGGAGAGAGAGTTGGAATGAGAAAATACCTCTGGAGGAGGAAAACATCTCTGCCTGTTTGGTGTCTGTCAGTGGGCTGTGTGTCTCCTCCACTTCTGAAGAGGCTCTTTTAGGTGAGCTTTTTGTGTCCAGCTGTGTTAGTGTAGATCCATGAACATTCATCTGTGCATAGGTATATACAGTGTTAACAAATCACACTCACTATACTTTCTGTTACATCTGTGCCAAATTTACACTTTACTGTATCACCATGTATCACCTGCAATCCTGAACTTGCTTTCCTGTTGCTTCAATAAACCACACTATTCAGAAATCTGGATGCACAAATCCATATTGACTTTGATCATAACTGCAGTACTAAATTAGTAAATTGGATTGTTTGTGCAACTGTGCTCATGCAATTTTTTTCTTTTGAGCTCAGCTAGACTTACACTGCTAAACTGGCTATAATGAGAAATTTAGCCCAGCCATACCCAGCTCTTCTGGTATGTGAAGACCAGCTGTAACACAAGAAAGTTTATTTTCTACTGAATTCCTATACCCTTAATGTAATAAAGTGAGACAGCCCTGGGTGTGAAGTCCTGTCTTGCTGCCCTGGGAAATTCCCATGGTTCTGGCCCTGGAAAGCTGTTAACCCCCACTGTGCCCTGCCATGTGTAGGGCACAAGAAACAAAACCTTTCTGAAATGAAGCTGTTTGTTATTGGTCTGTGCCTAGCATCAGCACACCATCTTTTTATCATCTGAGGTATGCCAAGACCAATGTGCAGCTTGGTGACATCAAGCAAAGCACACTGAAAGGAGTTCACAGATCACAGATTTTTAACCTTGTTTTAAATGGCTCTAGAACTCTGACATGGCACTCTGTGAATGCCATAAAAAATGGATTTGTTAGTCAGGGAGAAAAGATATTTAGCATTCCTGTATTTCTACAAAGAAAAATAAAATTTCTATCAAATCACAAGAAGAAAACTCCAAGCACTCCACAGACTTATATTATCAAAGCTCAGACAAAAATAAACATCCATGAGAAAATCTCAGAAAACTTAAAAAATATTCCACTCAGAGTACTAAAAAAAAAAAATCTGAAAACCTACCAGGACCTTAAATGCACATTTTATTTTTATTGACTACCTCTGAAGTTGTATTCCACAACATATCAGTGAGGCCAAGGTTTGACATCAGTCATCAGTACAAAGGATTAAAAGGAGATTGATTCCAGTCACTGGCTCTGCAATACTATATTTTATAGTGTGGCATTTTACTATTTTCAAAACAACAGCAGATCTCACTATGGCTTCTCACATGGAATCAGCTTTGTGGAGTGTAATGTAGGACAACATCCTTCTCACTCAACTCCTCATGGCAGTTCAAGGAAGATAGATGTGATCCATCCTACATCTGCCAAACTCCAGCGCTGACCAGCCAGAATTATGGTATGGCCCTGCTCTCAAATCATTCTTCATTAGGAAGAAGATAGATACACTAATAGACAGTGCTGTCCTGCCATTTCCTGTGGCTGGTTTGGACCCTCACAAGAAGGCATAATCCAGTAGCTTTCCTCCCTGGATACCCCAACCCAAAGGTCACTTCAAGTTAAGGGAGAACACTTCTGCTAATTGCAGTAAGTGCTGAATCACAGACAAGTGATTCAGTACCTAGTGCCTGTTGTCAGGCACTAAGACTGCACCTCTTCTGGCTAGGGCTGAAACTGGGAAAAGGAAGCTGAACACCAACCTTTTTAATGACTTGTTCGCTCCCAGCCAAAGGACAGAACCATGCAGTATACTTCCACTGTTACTGATGATAGAGGGAAAATGCAGCAATGAACTGGGAAGGAACAACTTTAATCCTTGTAATCACACAGGACTAAAAAGTTGGTAAACTCATAGCTTAATCCTCTCTCTACTGCAAATCCAGTCTGTCAGTTTTGGAGTCCTTTTACTTTTGTTATGAAATGGCAGTTGTATTTTTGGCATTTACCAAAAAGGTATTGCTATGCTCTACCCCCTCTTCAAACATTAAATTCTCATTTCCAAAAAAAAAATATTATGACTGTGCCTCTGGTAATAAATTATGTTTCCTGCATCATTAATGTCTCCTTCTAGCAGATTGCTTCAGCTATGCAGTAACAGCTCAGTCCAAGAGAGAGAGGCAACAGTAACATAGTATTCATATAGAGTAAGCATTGTAGATTTCTTCTTCATTCCCTTATACTTATTCACGACTGTGGATTTTTTCCATTGCATTCCTTTTTCCATTCAATTTCCATTCCATTTCCATTCCATTCCATTTAATCCCAAATCTGTCCATATTTCTCATTTAAAAAAATAACATCAGAAATAAAGCTTGAAAGACACTGAACGACATAAGCAAATAATCAGCCTCATTAAATATATACAAAAATAAAAAGAGAATTGAGGCAAGCTGGAAATAAAATTGTGTGCTGGACCATGTTATTTTAAAAGTCCCAAGAGATCAAAAGCTGTTAATTTGGCAGCAAATTTCAGTGCATCTAAATAGTAAATAAGCTGTAGATAACACTAATTATGAAGATGCTTCAAATGGTACTGCTGCAGCTGCCAAAACACTTCCTACAGCTCTATTCTGTGACAATGTTTTTATCAAGAATTCCAAAGAAATAGCATCATTTCAACAGGCTGACTTACGTGTTTATATGGCTATATTTAAACAGATACTGTCAAACTTCATTCCAACAATGCTTCAAGAATACTACAAACTTCTGAGTGAAAGAAGTGGAACACCTAAAAAAAAGTCACAATCACAGAAGAAAGTACAGACCTTTTAATTAAAAATTCTTAGTCAACAAAGATCCACTGAGATATGAGCACATAGGCATATTTTTGTAATTCTTGGCCTAAAAAATATCTGCCAGGTTTAAATATTCTGAGTCCACACAAAACAGAAATGTCATTGCAAAAATCCATCTGCATAACCAGGGCCATTGTATACTTAATGCATCCAGAAGTTAAATCACCTTCCTTCCTTCCCTGACAGTATTTCAGCAGCTACAGTGTAGTCCTTTTGTGCATAACATTTGAAGATTTTATAACTCGTATTTGTGACTAACAAATTATGTTTTTCAAAGCTGAAAGAGATAAAGTAACATTTTTCAAAAAATGAATGCATTAGTAGAAGTGATAAATTCCTGACATTAATCTGTTATTGTAATTTCTTTCACTAAGCTGTTCCTTATATCTGTCCTAGGGTGATGTTATGGTGTTTGTATCTCCAATCGTGTGTTCTGTTTATGTTTGATATTATGTTCTGTGCTTTCAGAACTGACTCTGAAAGTGAAGGTCCCCTCCCCTCCCCTCCCCTCCCCTCCCCTCCCCTCCCCTCCCCTCCCCTCCCCTCCCCTCCCCTCCCCTTCCCCTTCCCCTTCCCCTTCCTCTTTCCTTTCCCCTTCCCCTTCCCCTTCCCCTTCTTTCCCCTTCCCCTTCCCCTTCCCCTTCCCCTTCCCCTTCCCCTTCCCCTTCCCTTTCCCCTTCCCCTTCCCCTTCCCCTTCCAGAGGGTTTTCCCTAAATTTGCCCTAAACTAGGACAATACCAAAACAAGGAATTGGCACTGGAATAACTCAGTGACCTCTGCCATTTATTGTATGGATTCCTGCCATGGTTTAAAGAGAACCCTCTCACCCTAAAAGGCTCAAGAATTTTGCAGCAAGTCCGTCTTTTTCCAGACAATTATCCCTGGATATTTGGAAATCTATGAACTGACATGATGAAACTCCTGATTAGCTCTGGCAAGGATAAATGTTAGGTTTTTCTTCATATCCTACAAAAAGATTGGGGTTTATTGTAACATAGGATAATCCAAGTCAGTCACAGCGATGGTTTTGTTACATTTGTTTTGGGTATTTTGTTCATTTGCTGTGAAATTGTCATGTCCACTGAGCAAGTATCTACAGATCCTTAGAAGTGAAGAGATGGGGAAACTTTCTAAGTGTTCTCCTGCTGCTCTTATAGGCTCCTTGTCTAATTTTCCTCATTTACTCTAAGCAAAGAATGTGATAGAACCAAGCTTCTCAGAAAATTCTTTATTACACTTCAACAAGACATAATTAATGAAAAGTACATTAATGGTATATTGGGGAGATAGTTTTATTTATTCACAAGTATTGTTACTTATTATTATGGGATATCTAACCAAGGGCAGAAAGCAGGAAATGGAACTTTCCAGGCTCCACTTTATAAATTTTTTACCTTATTTTGTACAAAATAAAATAGGCTCATTCTAACGGAAGCAAAAATACCCTCTTGACTATAGCAACCTCAATGTTTTCAGGGGAGCTTGTCAGCAGCTCTGTGATTAACTCTGATCTTTATTCCCACTGTAAACATCAAAGATGCTTTTTGTGGTTTACCATAAAAAAAGCATCAGACTTCAACAAGGGTTCTTTTAGGTTATAGTTTTCTGGAGACAGCAAACTGCAGAAATCCTGTCTGCAAAAGTGCTAGAAGCTATCCAAACAATTTCTACACCTTCTGCTTCCCTCTTCCAACAACCTTTGGTTAATCCTCTTGTTTCTCTTACCAAAGTTGCACTATTTAGTCTTTTACAGAGGCAAATTTATCTCAAAACCTTTATAGTGGCTTGAGTGCCAGACTTGAAACACTTAATATTAGACACATAAGCATCTGTCCAAATCTCCTTTCACATACAGTATATCAGACCTTCTACAGACCATTACAATACAATGGTTCTATGGATTTTGTGTCAGATTCTGTGCTTGGTGTCCTAGGGTGATGTTATGGTGCTTGTATCCCCAGTTGTGTGTTCTGTTTATGCTGGATATTATGTTCTGTGCCTTCAAGGTTGGCTCTGAAAAGCGAAGTTTTGTTTTGTTATATCAGCCTGCTCACTCCCCCATGGTCTGCTGGACACAGATGGTGGCACACAGTGTTGCTTTTGCTTTTTGCTTTTGTTTTGCCTTTGCTCTTGCTCCTGCTTGTGCTTGCTTTTGCTTTTTGCTTGTTAGTTAGCTTAGATAGGCAGTCCAATTTTTCCCTGGACTGTTTTTCTTTCTCTTTTCTTGGAACCATTTGAACCTGCTCTAGACTGGGACCTGGAAGAACGAGAGTCTGCACTTTGTGTCCTGCAGCAGACATTCCCAGCACTGGAGGGACTGATAACAGAACAACAACTCCCAGGAGAGACTTTCTGAATTTGTCATCTCTTCAGAGTGGGGAAAGAGTTTTGTCACCTGGCCTTTTTCTTTTTTTTGTGCTGGGGAATAAATAAAGAGGTTTTTTTCCACTTCACTCCAAGGAAATTCTTCCTGAGCCAGGTGGGGGAAGGGGCAATGTGGGTTTGCCCATGTGGGGGCTCCTTCTGGAAATTTTCTCCCAGATTTGCCCTAAACTAGGATATTTTGTTACATGGGTAATGTTCACAGTGTTAACCTACCAACACAACAGAGTGGGATTTGTACTACTGAGAACTGAACACAAACCTGCATTCTTAGAATTTCTGAAAGCATCACAGCTTCCTTGATGTCTCTTTAGCAAAGAATAATCTTAATGCTCTTCTTAATTTAGGCAATATTGACAGTCCCCACTGCTGAAATCAATTAATCCCTCACAGAAGACAATTAGAAACTCACTTTAGCCACAGTAGAATTGTATCTCTGTTGAAAAGTGTATCTGCAAAAAAAAAAAATTGTCAAGGATGTGACATGCCCTCTCTGCAGTTACCATGAAGACACAAAGCCCCATGACCTACGTACAGGGCTGTTAGAACACCACAAATCTTAGTATCATTAGGCTGTTCTCAAAGCAGTAAGAAAGCCCTCAGCATCAAAAGCTTTCCTAAAATGTTAACAGTATGTGTACTCCAGAGACTTGCTCCAAATCTGTCAAAGGTTAGGAAAAAAGGAATTTAGGAAGAGATTAACTTTTTCTCTTAATGAACACTTCTGTGTAATCCATTTATTATTGTGGTATAATTGTCACTTGCTTGAAGAATTACTTCCTGTGTTAAACAAATGAAACATTGTATTAACGTATTATATTTTTTAATGCAAATTTGTTGAAAAGTAGTGACTGGCACTTGGCTTGTATCTGGTGAGTTGTGACAGTGGTATGCAAATAAGACTACATTTTACATGTGTAATGCATTGGCCAAGTTTGTTTGTATTTTTAAAAACATTTAAAATAAGATCCATAAATAAAAGGTATAGATTTTAGGTATTAGTGAGCATAAAGGCCTGTAAAATAGACAGCATTTATACATAAAGTAACTATTTAGTGCTGGTTTGCATGGATTAAAAGTCAATATAAGTGATTGTTTTATGTAACATGATCCTGATAGCAAGACAAAAATGTGGACGTCCTGAGGGACTCTCTGAGTAAGTGTTTCCATGGAACAACTTGCCTTGAGGCCAGTCTTGCCCTGCAGCAAGGGGAGATGTCTAAACACAGTCCCTCTGTCTCAGAGAGGATGGTTGTGAGCCGGGATCTTTGCTAAACCCTGAAGGGCCAGAGTTTGCTCTCCCGGACGCTCACCAGGATGCTCTCCAGCGTGCCTGCTGGAAACACAAAACCACCCAGCCCAGAAGGCTCCCCGCCCACCATACCACCCTGAGCTGAAAACCCCACGACAACTTTCATAAAAGGAGATGAAATAGCACAGGATTCTAGGTGTCAGTGCTGAAAAAAGTCCCACGGAGACTCTTGTAGCAATGAGTAATTTCCAATAATTGTGCTTAGTATACATACACCATTCAGGTAGGGAAGTAAACAGAACTAAGGCTAAGTAGCCAGTTATAAGGCAAAATGCAAAGGAGAGAAAGGAATCTTCGCTTATAGCTTTCATGGTATTTTTCCAATATCTTTAAATAGTTTTAGTATTTGGAGTATGAAAGTACTGTTGAAACTCATAGAATTGCATTGTATAAAGTTACTGCAGATACATTCATTATTTCTGATTATCAGAAAGAACAACTTTAATCTCAAGACTTATACTGAACATTGAGGAAAAATCTAGGGCACAAGAATGTTTAGAATAACTTTAAGTTACAAGGCAATGACAGTTTCTTGTACATCTATAAAAGTGGATTTCTTTTTATGTATACAAGATCATACCCTACTTTTCAGCTTTAAAATTGAACAGCTTTTTCTTATAAAAAAAAGAAAAGAATATAAGAATAAGACTCTCAAATAATTTTCTAAAATATTAACTAGTAAGTGGATTGTCTTAAGGATCTCCAAGTCATCTCCTGGTAGATGCCATGTCTTTCTAAATTACACTGCTGCCAAATATTTTTGCCAAGTGAAAGGAGAAATGGCATTCACTGTCAGGAATGGCAGTTTGTTAAAATTTATTATTGCCACAGTAAATGTTATCACTTTGGTCAATCCAGCATACTGCAATTTAAAAATTTTAAACTTCTAAAATATTAAAGGCATACAGATATACTAAAGATGCTGATTTTTTATTTATTTCTTAGACTGTGTAGAAATACATTTTGTAAACTCTTCTGCATCTTTTGTCTGTTTATGACTTTTATAGTAGTCATCACTCTATCACCTCTCGACTAAACAAAATTACTATCATAGATTGTATGAACAAGGACCCTAATTCTGCTGTACTCCCTCTTTGAAAAATAATTAATTTTCTTCCTCTTCCAGACCCTGTCACCTTCCTTTCATGATTCTTGCCTTTTAGTGACAGAAAAATGGCACATAACACAAGAGATAAATTGTCCTTAATTACTATGATTTCAGATTTTACAGTATTCTGAAGTCAAATCTAATCTAAGTAATCTAAACAATTCCTTTCAGTGTAAAAATATGATGCTTAAATAATGCTTATTTATGAATACATTACTGTTTTAACCTGGGCAAATGAAGAACAGCAACAGTTAATCCTTCATCTCTTCTTATGCATGGAATTCACTGTTGTTTTCAAATATGAAACTATTGGCATTCACTGAGTGTAATTCTATACTGGAGTAAAAAGATGTTTTTCAGTTTGGCATAATTCCATTTATTTTTATATTAAGTATCTTTTTTCTTTTTTTCCTTAATTCTTATAGTTTTTAGTTTTAATAGTCCTTAGAGCTTGTCTTGTAAATGCTGTCAAAGTGTTAAAAAGACAGAATTAGCACACTTTAAGGATTAAGTCTGAATTTAAATATTTAACACTTTGCTTAAAAGTGACCCAGTTTCAGAAATATTATCAGGAAAATTCCACATACAGCTGCAAATCTGGCATTGCTTTCTATGTGTGGTTACTTATACCATGAGAAATTTTCAATCTAATTCAAGAGACTCTATGAGAAATACTAGAAAAATGTTTATCCACATGCATCTTTTAGGAATCAATTTAGGTTATTTTAGAAACAGGCAGTCATACAGGAAATGAGACTTTAAAATTTTTACTGATTCTGGGGACTAGACATCTCCATTTTGAATGTGATACATGGCTGATGTGTCACTTTCATCATCATGTTAGGGATTAACAAGGAAGACTCCTGTTTCAAAAAAGCACCTTTGATGGTGGCCTAGCTGAAGCTAATAAAAACAATTTTCACTTTGAGTAGCTAGGTTTGAGATGGAAAAATTCTGAAATGACAGGAAATATAAATCACTGCTCTGGTCTTTAAAAATTAAATTACTTAAGAACATTATTACACTGAAGTTTTAGGAAAGTAGTTATTACATTTATTTCAACAGATTTTGACAAGCACTACCACCAGGATTTTCAAAGGGGCTTGGCTGGGCAAAAGCTGGAGCTGCACCACAGAAAATGCAATGTGATGCCATTCAGAGTGACCTGGAAGAGCTTGAGAAGTGGAGCCATGTGAACATTATGAGATCCAGTTAGACCAAGCGCAAGGTGCTGCACCTCGGTTGGGGAAAGCCCCACTACCAACACAGACTGGGGATGGACAGATCACAGCAGCCCTGCCCTCCCACTTGGGAGTGCTGTGGGTAGAGACTGGACATGACCCAGCCATGGCACTCACAGCCCAGAGACCCACATGTGTCCTGGGCATCCAGAGCCCCATGGGCAGCAGGGGAGGGAGGGGATTCTGACCCTCTGCTCTGCTGAGACCCACCTGCAGGGCTGCATCAGCTCTGGGTCACAGCACAGGAAGGACAGGGACCTGTTGCAGTAGTTACAGAGACAAGAATAAGGAGGCACATCTCCTGTGAAGAAAAGCTGAGAGACCTGGGGTCTTTGCAGAGGCCCATTGTGCAAAGAGGGATCCAAATCCACCCAATGAGTGCTAGAAAGGGGAGCTCTGTGGCTGAGGTGGAAAACTCTGAGCTGACCCACAACAGCATAACACTATGCATACTAGTCACCCCAGTGGGGTAGACAATGCATGTTTGTTAAGTGACTGTATTTCCTTATTTAAGGCAAAATTGCCTGGAAAAATGATAAGGTGCAATAGCAAGTTATTAAAAGGACAGGTTGCTACATCTCAGTTACAGATTTTCAGGAGAAGCCTCTAAATACATGTGGAATAATTACAGACTACAGGGAGACTACAATGAATATGCAGAGTTGCTCCAGGTGGGCATCACAGAAGAGGATTGAGTTGACTTCTGGACAGGGCACTTCAGAACATTTCAGGATGAGGGTGAACCTGCTGCACTTCACACTGCAAGGGCCTTGTAAGGTGACAGATAAGAAAGAATAAGTACCTATGAGAATTCATATGTGCTGAATTTCTGACTGTATGTTTTCATATGTTAGAAGCATATCAATAATCTTTAAAAATAATTTTGTTATTGGTATTCTATAGAACATTTAGTCTCCTGTCCAATATGAATGGCTTTGTAAGGGTTGATAAATGTCTGCATTTTGGACAGATATGATCTTATAAAAATACTAAGTACAGATCTAAAACCTGAGGAGCAACATGTCATAGAATCATATACATCTTGGGCAAGATCAGAATGTTTCTTACAAGGGAGAAATCACATAATTTTTCTATTGGTGAAAATTTACATCTTCTGCAGAAAAGTGCTATCATTTGGAAATGCATTCCTGTTGATGTGCTCTAGAAGCAGAGAGAAGAATAAAAGCTGCAAAGGAAAAGCTCAGAAGAAAATCAAACTGAAGATTTACATCTACAGAGGGGTTAAGAAAGAATGTCAGAAATTGTAATCCAACAAAAATTTATTTTTCAGAGAAATCTTTGAAATGTTGATGTAGTTTCACTAAATGGAAGGATCTTATCTTACCTAAGTTATATAATATTAATCAATGCAAACTGTGGAGCTTTGTAATTGGCAAAAGAAGAGATGAAAATTAGCCATTGTGAATTAAACACCATTCTCTAAATTATGTGGCAACTTTGTGGGTAGATTATACCCTGTAGAATGAAAAACTGTATGTCCCCCATTTCAGTGTCAATACATTGTGTTATTTCACTAATTATTTTTACTCCAGGGATGAACAATTTGTGCAAAAACCACCTGTTTATCTAAACCTCTTTTTGTTTCAGAAGTAGTTTAATATAAAAATTTGTAAGTTATGAAGACAGGAAAGTTATAGGACAGAGATTTTTTTCTCATCATAACTAGATTTTGTTATTTTTCTCTTTGCTTTGTATTGATGGCTGTTGACATCTGAGCAGCAAAAAACAACTTCTCTGGGAAGTTTCTGACATAGGTGTACATGTGTTGCATATCCTGGGATTGTCTGGGTTAGTCTGGTTTTATCTGTTGTTTCTGATTTCCTTAGAGGAGGTTATAACTTCAGATTTAGAAATGAAAAATGCTAACTCTAACAACCTCAGTAATTACTGAATAAGTTAATTATAATGCCACTGAAGGGTGCTTAGGTGGTTTTTTATGTAATTATATAGAAAAAAACCCTCCTCCACCTCTTCTGCCAGCACACTGAAAGGCAGGGATTCTTTCTTCCAATTCTTTAGTTGCATACTCAAGCTACCAAGTAAACAATTTTGGCTGTGGTTGAACACACAGCATTAAACTTGTTGCTAAAATTATAACAGCTATGAAGTTCACATGTAATCTGTTAATCCAGGTGGGGGAGAAGGTTTAAGCAGGAGAAAAAGGATTTGTCATGATTAAAACAGAAATGTAAGGTTGTAAGGATCTGAAAGAGGTCATCTAGCCTACCCTCCTGCTCAGAGGTATATACCATCTCTAAGAGATACTTAATCTCTTCTTGAATCACCTTCACTGGAGAATTATGACAAACACTTCAGATAAACTGATCCAGGGTTTAGCTACACTTTACAGAAAGGATTTTTTTATCTACAACATACTCCATGCTATTCTTCAAGAATACATCCAGCCTGAACTGACCTCTGTTTCTGCAAGAGCAGCTTGACACTGGGCTGTATTTAGTGTCATTACTGTATATGTCATGGGAATTTCCAAGGCATTATTATTACACATTTAAATATTTTGCAATTTTAGTATTTCAATTATGACATTTTATCTTGCTGATATATTAGTTTTTGGGAATTGTAACTTTCTTCTACATGCCCAGTATATATTTTTAACAACATGTAAAGAAGAAGGAAAAATGTCTCTTTCAAAATGAAACTTCAAAAAATAAGTTCTGTCTGTGAGCTCTTGTGGGGACTCTACAGAGCATCTCATTCATAGAAAATCCAAAGGAGACAGAATGAAACTTATCTTTCAGAAGCTTTTTGCATTTGCCTGGATGGCAATGTTGCACTAAAAAGGAGAAAATCAAATTCCTTTGCCAGAGGAAATAAGAAAAATAAGAAAGTATCTTAGGGTAGGCTCTGTGACTCAGCTGGTACTTTATAGCACTTACAAGTATGTCTCAGAAGTTTAGTAACCAGAACTTAAAACAAATATATTTCTTTTAGCTGACAGAAGAGCACAACTTCAAAACATTTCTTAATCACCTTCAGAGCTAAACATAAAAAGCAGCTTTCTCCACAGTATATTTTCACTGCCTGTACTAGTTCTTTTTAGTACTAGCATAAAAAGCTTAAATATATTTAAATATATTTCACTGGGTGGTCCCAAAAATACTCTAAGTGTTTCTGCCTTCATGCATTTTATGTAGTGAACCTGGAAACATTGGAACTCAGTTACAAATATTCAGGTGAAAACTTTACACTATAGTCAGAGTATTGAAGCACACTGGTATTTTCAAATAACTGCTCTCCTGTGTCACCTACAGCTGTCTGCGACTGAAACTATGCCAGGCCTTTCAGCCAGCCACTGGATCTTCTTCAAAGGTGCCTCTGTCAATATGACAGATTTTATGCCTCCAGCTTGAAAGAGATGGAGACCTCCTGCCACCTCCTCCACAAGGAAAGGACTTGCCCAAACACTGATGCCTGCTGGAGTCCTTCCACAAAAAAATGTAGCTTCTCCTCATTTATAGTTTGATCCTGAGAAATGTCTGGTACAGTTTATTTCCTAAAAATTGGTAGGATTTCACTGCCATAAAATGCCTGTGAGTTGCCCTCCAACATAGTGAATCTAAAGGAATCCTTGATTTCAAGTGATCTCAAAGCAGCAGTTCAGCTGCAACTATATTGATGTATACATCTGCTTTGACTGGAAAGTTATTGCAATATGTTCTTCAAATCGTAACATTTCATTCTCATTGCTTTGGCAACGTAAGAAGTGGTAACACATTTGCCTAGGGACTGGAAGACAGTAGGGTTTTCAATTTTAAAAGTTCCACCATGTCTGAAACCCAGGAAAAAGGAACACAATTTGACTATAATCCTTCAATATAGAAAAATAACATAAGGATTGTTTTACAAAAAAGGTAGGGTATTAATATATTTCAGCTATTGTGGTTGTTACAGTAAGTAGTTACGATGTCTAAGATTCTTTTTTAATTTTAAAGACAAAAACATTATGCTTGCTGTGCTTATAAATTATAACAACTCCCTATAACCAAAAAGCATTTGTTGCAATACTCCTAAAAGTCTTCATTTTGATATAGACACACAACTTAATTTTTTAATGCACAATTGATCAGAATAGTCTGCATGTATCATTTATCTCTAATTTCCAATATTAATAAATAGGAAATGCAGTGAGATTTGCAATGGTATAAAAGTTGATAAATATTTTCAAATTTCTTTTGTGTCTGACATTAATGAAGACAAAAACACGCACATAAATTTGCACATAAATTTATTATTTTTTCCAATTAATCTGTCAATCTATTAGACAACAAATACATTTTAAGAAAATAATTTAATATTTTTTATAAAACAACTTCCTTACTTTTTTTTTTTTTCAGAAGACTTGATGAAAGTTTGTTTTTTGGAAAAACACAGGGAACAAAAATTCACCAACTGTTTTGCAGACAGGTCTGGATGAAAAGTGCTGTTTTAATTACTTTGATTTTAAAAAACATTTTCTCATGATTTTTACTTAATAGAATTATGCATCGTTATAGTGACAAGTGGACTCCAGTTGCATAATCAATGTACTAGTAGAAGCATATCTACTATCAGAGGTCTATACTAGCACTTGGAAGAAACCTTGGGATTGCTGTGCCATTATACTAATTTCAATGTTTCTATCTTCCAGGATTTGTGTAACCAAATCAACTGTCTGTCTTCCTTTAGAATAAATATCCTTTTAGTTTGAATTTAGGCCCTGGCAACTGCATGATTGACAAACTACAAATAGCTCTTCTTGCATTTTTTTCCCTTGTATGTTGAGGAACAGGCATTTTCAGGATAGAGCTCTGTGTCCTCCGGGCACATTACCAAGCCTAGTGTCTGTTTGGATGTGGACACAGTATGATGCCATGCAGTTCTAGCTAGTTACACAAATGTTACACTGGATGTATGAAAGGACATCAAAAAGGGGTGAAACCACAAAACAACCACACTGACAATGTACATTAATTCACATTTCAACATAATAATATGCAAAAGTGCTGCATGTTAAGCCTAAAATACCTTAAGTATGAATACCTAGGTTTGCTAACACTGTGTGCGAGTAGCGCAGAAACTTACAGAGCTACAGAATAACCTTTAAGACAAGAAAATAAACCCCCCAGTTGACACAAGGTGGAATAGTTCTACATGATTTGTTGCAGAAGCCTTACTAGTAGTGCAAAGATGGGATTAAAATATCCCATCTTTGGGATAGATTAAGCTCTAAAATAGATGCATATATGCTAAAATTATTTTCACAGGTAATATATGACTGGATATTTCCTTCTGACAGAAAAGTGAAATTGGGTAGTAGAAGGGTGTAAGAAATGTGTGTTTATCACAGCTCTCAGTCAAATTGCCTTACTGGAACACTGTTTTACCACAATGTTTCCAAGATTTTCCATTAAGACTTGGAGAGGAGTGCGAAGAGAGAAATGGAAGAAGAAAGAGGAGGGTGAAGGTTAAATATAAATATCCACAGTTCTGAGCTAACCTGTAGGCAACAAGAAGCTTGGACAGAGGTTCATCTTCTCCTCAGTTTTTCTCCAAAGCAGTTTGCTATCTAGTAGGAATTCTGCCTGTCTTTAGTATAATAAGTAAGGAAGCATAATGAAATATGACCCCAAATACATAGCTGCCCTGGGCCAGACACTCAGCAGCAGCATATGGAATGAGTAAGAGAATAAGTAATGTATATGCCAGAGCTATAATGACCACATTATTATCTACTGCAATAAGCACACCCAGCTTTCTTATTCTTCAGTGCTTCCCCTATTATTCTGTGATTTTTGAACTACTGTAGTTTTTCTTGGTCTGCCATTTTCACCTTAAGGACATATTATAACTAATCCCACCCAGTGCAGAAGTAGCTATAAATATAGGGAAGAGCAAAAGATGTTGCCACCACTACTACAAATGCAGAGCTGGAGTGAAGGGCGTGGTAAGAGGGGGAGGAGTGCTTTTCCCAAAAGCACTTCTCTCAAGTCTCATGGTTTGAAAGGATTGAGATACATTCACACTCTTTTCACTTCTTGACTCCTTTATCTACCGAGCAATGCTCTGATTTTATTCATGCAGAAGCTCTTTAGCGTACAGCTCAATGTGGAATAATAATGCAGTAAGAGAAATAACAATTTTATTTCTATAGTTGCATTTGCTTTGGGGACAGCTTTACTCAGTAATTACTTTTGTCTACACTTTTGGCTGACCATTGAAACAGAGGAGTGTTGGCCTTTGCACATGTGGAGTGATGGTGCCTGCAAGAGCAGAGATCAGTGATCCTGGGTAACACACTGATAGCTCTATTAAATTAGACACATGAAAAGCATGTTTGAGCTTTACAGCAATGGTTTCAGAACCTACGTTCTGTATACGGAGAAAGAAAGCTATTATGCTTACACATATTTGTTTAAATCTGAAATTCTAATCATCTAGGTTGTTTCTAATATATAAATAGTTAATTATAGTCCCCAAAGCATTGCTACTCAAATAAATTATCTGCTAACTTGTTGAGGATTACAAGCAGATTTGTAGACATTTAAATCAATGAAATCTAGAATGCATGTCTGGAAGATAAAAGGTTAGTTATTAAACTTTGAGTGTCCAGTTGAAAATATTTTGACTCTCAGATAAGGCAGCTATGAAAAATTATTAATGTTACAATAGTTCATTGTTCAGAGGTAGTTACATCAATATCAGATTTTTATATATTGTAATGCAGTGGGAAATACATTGAAGTATTTTATCTTCAAGTAAGGCAGTTCTCTTTTTATTACTTTCTAACACTCTTGTATAGTGCAATTACTCAGGAAGTTCTGTGTATGTTGGGGGTAGCTTTAAACAGTGATATAATACAGATGAAGAGATGCTTAAAAGGAAAAAAGAACAGGAAGGGACCCGAGACACAGCTCAGCTAAACTGGTTTCACCAAGGTACTGAAGTGGACGAGTCTATCTGTCTAAGTGGGAAATGGGGATGTCAGACTAGTTCAGTCTCTTCTGAAGCTTTCTTAACCTTAAGTGAAAAAAAAAATCATCTATTACTATTAAATTTGCATTTTTTTGGTAATAGATTTTCATGATGACCTGAGAAGATCTAGTTGTATAACATCTGGTTTTAAAATTTATTTCTATATGACAGATATGTTGGCTTACTTTTTTAATCTTTTACAAGTGACCACATGTTCCTTTAACCTAACTATTGGCTGCCCTGTTTACACATTAATAGCAGATGCATTAATGGAAATAGAAATATATTTTCAATTTGAGCTTTAAAAATAAGTAATTTCATATCAGTATGATTATAAATGTGTATGCTGATTAATCCTATTTGTTCACTAGCACTGTGAAATAGTTAAAATACTTAATAATAAATTACTACTAAGTTATGAAGTAGGTAGACTTATTCAAGTTTTATATTGAAATACAGTAAATTGTAATTTTTAATTAATATGATTGTGTCTGTGTGAAATGCAAGCAGATGTTAGTGTTTGTTAAAGACCAAAGAATTCCTGCTAACTGTTGAAATATAACTGGTGCATGATCATTTTCCAGTATTTTGGATGACTAATCCAACAGCAGTCAAAGTCTTGAGAGCCAATAAAATGTTATATTATATATAATAAAATTTTCCTGTGCCTCAATTAAAAATGTGTTCTTACAAAAGCGCAACCAGTTAGGAATCTTTAATTTCTTAAGAAAAATTCCTGTAATGCTTGGTCATATATTTTAAATATTTTGAATTTATTTACTATTCGCGCTGTTCATTTTCCAGGCACAAACAAGAAGTTTTCTGGGCTTTGGTGACTTGCTCTATAAATGCTTCTATGTGTTTTTCAATACAATAACAAAAAAGACTATTTTAATTTAGAGTAGAACCTGATTTTGTAAACACTTAAAGTATATATTTTCCCAGGAGTGCTTTTGTTTTCTCAATGGAATGATTTGTTTGTAAAAATAGTAATCTCTTTCTGCGATGACAGGAGTCAAATAACTTTCCAGAAAAGCATATATAGCTTACTGCTCATATGTTAAGATTTATGGAGTACACATAGCAAATAATATGAAAAATAATATCTAATTTCTTTTTGAACTATTTCAAATGAGTAGCTATTCCATTATTTGCATCTGACCTGAGAACCTGAATGCTTTTATTTTCACATTATATAAAACATCAGTTAGGGTTAAAACAAGCTAATAATAGATAAAACAGTGCAGGTGAGCACCAAGAGTCTCATGACCACTGTGCACTGAGTCACAGGAAAATAAACACAGCAATTCTCCATCCTGGCCAAAATTAAAGCCTGAAACTTTCCTTGAAGTTTCAATGACAAAAATGTTGTTTTTCTTGGATTGTCTTTCAGGCAATAAAAATAAGTTTCCAAGCTTATTGATTGAAACACAAGAGCTCATTAGACAAGGTAAGGTCCTGAGAGCAGACAGTGTTTCTGATAAGCTCAAGAGCAGTTTAGCTCAGGTGCTATTCATCAAGGCCTAATGAGTATTTCTGAGACTGTAGTGTGGTGCAGAAAAGCTGTACCACCACAGCTGCTACTCTACATGTACAAAGGTTGTAAGCATTGGGAGCCCTGCTTTCTTGACTCTGACTTTCTGGGTATCATACTGATTTCAGTATGAAACTGACAGTGGAGGCAGGGAAGTGAGGCAAGAAGAGTGACAGGCTGGCTGGGAGGGCACAGCTCTCAGTGGTGTGGCAGGGTGTCAGCTGTCATGTCATTCCATATAACCAGTTGATGTATGGATTGGGGGATTATTTTTACTAGACCAGCTTTTGCGTGGCAAGTAAGTAGGGAGTTTATTGTGATGCTGCTCAGGGTCACCAGAAGCTGTGCAGGAAAGACCATTTTAAACCAGGGGCAGATTCATTATGGCAGGAACCACTCTTGGAGGAGAAACTCAAGGGGCAATGTGCAACATAGTGGCCTGCCTGGGATGAAGTTACAATAGAGAAATGTGGAAGATGAATCGTGGTTTTTTTTTTTTTTAAGCTGTATAGGGCATGAGGCAAAGGTCATAGAATGTTAAGGGGTTGGAATGGACCTTAAAGAACATCTGGTTCCAAAACCTCTTCCACAAGCCAGAGACACATTTGACTGTACCAGGTGGCTCAAAGCCTTGGTCAGCATGGCCTTGATCAGTACCTGGGTTGGGACATAATCTACAGCCTCCCTGGGTAACTGTTCTAGTGTCTCACCACACTCACAGAATTTCTTTCTAACATCTAACCTAAATTTCCTCTCTTTCAATTTGTACCTATTATTCCTTGTCCTATCATTACAGTTCCTGACGAAGAGACCCTCTCCAGCTTCCCTGTAAGCTCCCAAAATGTTTGGATGCAGCTGACAGCATGACCTTCACAGATTAATGAGATAGTCTGAGTTGGAAGAGATCCACAAGGATTATCTGCTCCAACAGTTTGCCCTGCACAGCACATCCCCGTGTGCCTTCCTTGGACACAAGAGCTGCTGGCAGGCTGGGGGGCAGGATGACCGCTCCTAAGCTGCTCTAGTGTGCACACGGGAGCCGCATGAGCAGGGAGGTAGATAACGCTATTACATTAAGGCTCCAGAGCAGCTCGGACACCATCTGGAGCTGCAGGGCAGCCGGTGTGTGTGCGGTGCGTGTGCAGTGTGCGCAGGCCGCGGCAAGGCCCCGAGGCGAAGCGGGCACTGCGGCCGGCCCCGCCCGCGCCTCGCGAGCTGCCCGCGCCCCCGGCGCGCGCCCGCCGCCAGGGGCGGGGCCGGAGGGCGGGGCGCCGCGCGGCCGCAGCTCGCGCGCCCCGCCCCCTCCCGCGGGCCCGCGCTGCCGTGACGCCGCGGAGGCCGCGCAGGCGCAGGAGCGCCCACGGCGCCTGCTGTATCCGGCCGGCGCCTTTATCTCCGCTCTCCGCCTCCTCCTCCCCGCCTTCCCGTCGCGGCCGCCAGAGCCGCCGCTGCCTCTGCCGTGCACGGCCTCCTTTGCTCTCCGCGGTGTGGCCGGCCGGCAACGCCTCCGATCTCCCCCGGGCGCCTCATGAGGCGATGGCAGCGGCCAACTTCGGCAAGATCCAGATAGGGATCTACGTGGAGATCAAGCGCAGCGATGGTGAGCGGGCCGCGGGGGCGGCGGCCGCCGACGCCCTCCCCCGCTCCCGGTCCCCGCATCCCGGCCGGGCGCGGCCGCGCGCGCGGGGCCCATTGTGTGCGCGGGGCCGGGGCGGGGCCGCGCCCGGCGGTTGTCAGGGAGCCCGGGCGGGGCCGGGGGGCCCGGCGGGACCCACGGTGGGGCGGGGGTGGGGTGGGGTTTCGGACGAGGGTCGGTGGGAGGGGAGCCCAGGAGCTTTTGGCAGGGAGGCAGGAGGGCCTTCGCGGCGGGGATGAGGTGATGGAGAGAGGGAGGAAGGGAGGGAAGGCCTTTCGTTTGAAAGAGGTAACTTCTTGTCTGCTCCGGTGCTCTGAAAAATGACACAGCGGTAATGCCCTGTCAAGAATGCCTTTGGACATTTTCATCACTTGGCAGAAAGCATGATGTTATTATTGCAGATGTTCTTTGTGATTAAAATGTAGGAAGAGTACTTGCTATTTATGCCCGTGAGTTGTAATTTCTCCATTGGGGATCCAGTGTTTCTCGTCTTGCCCAGCTTCTCCTGGTGGGAGGATGTGTGATGCTGTCTGAAAATACATGAGAATCAAGAAGGCGTGTGAGACAGGTTTAGGATGCTAACTCTTCATATTTGTCTCTGGAGATATTCAAAGCCCACCAGGATGTGTTCTTATGTAACCTGCTGTAGGTGACCCTGCTTTGGCAGAAGGGCTGGACTAGATGATCTGCGGAGGTCCCTTCCAAGTATCGGCAATTCAATGGTTTTGTCAGACAACTGACACGGGAAATTGATTGACTCAATGGCAGGTCACTCATGGCTTCAGCTCTTGGATTGGAGTGGGAATATGTGATCTTTTCTCAGCCTCTCTGAGATCTGTGAAACTTGCCAAACTGGGGTGGGGTTCTACTGGGATTTTCTGGAAAGGTTTTGTTGTTGTTGCTGTGTGGTTTTGATTTTTTTTCTCCCTGGGATCTAGAAGCTTCCTAAAGAGTAAGCAGATGTTTCTAAGGGAAGAGAGATGTGGACGTCCAAGGCTCTGAAGCTAGCAGGTTCTGTCATGAGGCAGGAAAAAAGCAGCCAACAAACCTTAAGCTGCTTGTCTTTCTTGTGTTCCATGCTGCAATTCAGCCCTACAATAAAATAATGGTTGCTGTTGGCTGGACACTGGATTACACCCAACCCCTGAATTTGTGCCAAATGCCCTTACGAAAAATCTGATTGGTCTAGCAATTATTTTCATAAGTCCTGTGTATCTCTGGGATTTCAGAAGGCCTCACAGTAGTATCTTTTAAAACTTCTTTCTGGTGTCTATGTGATCTCCTAAGAAACGTTACTGTTTGATTTGTATGCCTTTGGAAATTAGGCGTGAAAATGCTCTGTTGCTGTAGGATTCTACACACTTTTTAATATCAGAAGTGGTTTTGGTAACTCTCAAATATAACAATACTTATTTTCATTACTATTCATGGTTTATGTATTTTGCTGCATCACTGAAAAAGGTGATGCAGCACATTAAGTGTATTACTCACCAGTAATATGTACTAGGGAGATGTCTTCACAGCACTTGCTCAAACCGTAGGGTTTTGAGAATTTGTGTTAAATAGGTGCATGTGTGAGCAAGACTACACAGTACTGTACATAGGTACAGTGTCATAATTAAGTGGCAGGTCCTAGTTATTGTGACATGTCCTTGTTTTTCTTTGGGATTGGAAGAGATGCTGTATTCTGGCTCAGGCTAGTGCAGCTGACTGTCATTTTCTTCCCATTAAACTGTAGGAGAAACTGTCCTAGGTATGTGGAAAAGAGCATTTTGAGGGAGATATGGAAGGACAGCCAGCATTAGATTGCATTGCCTCATAGAAGGTAGTTTTCTAACCTCAGCTGCAGTTCCACAGCAGTGGAAATCAGTCTTATTGCTGATGACAAGGTGAGGGTCTTGCAGCTTGTCCCTCTGTTGACTGAATTGTTCCTACAGACTCTCTCTCATCCACTGTGTCTAATGATTTTTTCTTCTGATTATTTAATATGTTAATTGATGTTTTGATTAACTAAACACAGTGTAAAATTTTTGGATGTTCTATTTTCTGCACAATTAGTGTGTTCATATAGCTTATAGAGGGATCTGTGACCCCAACAGTATTAGTATGTAGCAAATATACATAGTCATAGTCACGATGACATGGAAGTCTTTACATGTGATCTTCTGGATCTACTCTTCCCAGAGCTGTATCCTAGGAAGAATCTGGGCTGTCTGTCATATCAGCTGCCCAGCTGCTGTTGGCTGAGAAGACACCATTAAAACGGTTTAGGAAACTCTTGGAGGGAGGAATGTGTTCATACTGGCTTTTCTGTTTATGCATTTTCTTGTCTGTAGTGACAAGAAAAACTAAATATTGTTTTGAGAAGTAGAGATAGTAATTCTTTAAGTTTTTCTTACTTATCTCTTTATTTGCTGAATCCACTTAGTGTGGATTCACTAGTAAATTTGCTGAATTTACCTAGTGAATAGCATCAGTGAAAAAGGGTGTGGGTTTTTTCATCTATCTGCCAGTAATCGTAAACATTTTTTTTCTGAATGCATAATTTTATTGATTCCAGATAACTGTTTTTCCTTACGTAGAAAGGAAAGCTAAAAGATTTTTTTTTTTTTTTGTGAAACGTGATTGTTACAAGTAAGACCAGAACATTCTGGAAAAAAATAAGTTGCTTATTCTGTCATTTTGACAAGTTCTAATTAGCCTGAAGTGAGAGATTTATTGTAGGACTGAATAGAAAATAAATGTTGTACAAAAGAAAGGCATTGTTAGAAGTCATGGCCAAAAACACATGAAAAACAGTTTGGATGAACCCCTGCATTTTCAAGAGCTAATGTTACAGAGCTGCTTGCTGGTTTTTTCTTAGTGGGTAAACATCCTTATTACTGTTACCTACAGCTGTAGATAGTATTTCTAGTTATAGCTGGAAAAACTAGTTATGTTCATGTATCATAAGAGGTACTAAGTGATCACCTAGTTCAGGTTCTTATAATAACTTCTGATACTGAAATATAATGCTTTGTTTAATTTATGTATATTGCTTAAAATATGACTAGTCTGTCTTGGAAATGGGAAAGAACTACTTCGTTTAGGTTGCAAATTGCTAAGAATGGACTGCATTTCCACATTTGAAAAAAGGTGCATTTTCACATGGAAACTTAGGGCAGTTAGTAGGAAACCAGAGGGTACCTGCCAAACTCACGATATTGACCCTGTCCAGAAGATGTCCCTTTTTGAGGTCTAAAGATAGGCATTTTTCTGTTGATGAATTTCCTTTACACTAATAATAATAGCCGTCTCCTTTATGTGTAAACTTAGCACCTGTATTTGCACTTCCTGTGCATTATCCAATTAATGATTACAAAGACCTGTATAAGTATTTGTGAAAAGAATTTTTCACTTTTTTTTCTCCATAAATGCAGTCTTTTGCCGACACCAGATAAATCACTTCTGCTCTGCATCCCTTTCATAGGTTTATTTTTTTTCTTTTTCCGTCCATTTCTCCCTCAGACTGTTCCTGTTTTCTTTCTTGTCTTTGCATACCTGAAATACTATGTAGAAAGACAGAGAAATTAAGTACATATTTGCTCATTTTGAAAGTGGGATGGAAGAGAGGGAGAGGCAAATACAATTCTGACTTCACTGTGTCAGAAATAACATACAGGCATGAGGAGAAGGGACACTCTTGTAATTAGGAGACTGACTTAAGATTTGACTGAACTTTAGGAAAGGAAAAATGCTTAATTTTTAAGGATTAACAATCAAATGGTGTAAAAAGGAAAGATCATTACTTTATGCCCATGTTTTTCATAATACAAGAATAGGAGAGCTGTCAGTGTTTGAAGAGAAAGACTTGAAATTGTTAAAAGAAGAAAGGACGAGGACAGTTATCACATGAAGATTGCTACCAGAGGAGACTGAATCTCGAAGCATAACAGAATTTTAAGAAGGATGGTAGGAATAGCTAGTTTTAGAATAAAATTTTTTAAAAATACACCAGCACCTGTAGATTGTTTCTATTTTTCCTGAGTCTGTAGTTTAAATAACCTCTTACTGATGTGAGGTAGGAAGAAATCTTGCCTGTGGCTGTGATGTTTTTAATTGCCTACTTAAGAATTTTCTTCATTTGTGTCGGTAACAGCTGGAACTAGTTATAGTAGGGGATAATCCATTCTGTCAAAAAACCAACTGCTCTTTAGTCTTCTAAAACATCTTGGTAACTGTTTTCACCTTGAGACACAAATGGGACTACATTCTAGCAACAGTCAGGGCTATACTTTGTTTCTTTGAAACTCAGCTTCTGTGAAATTGGTGTTTCTCAGAGTTGAGAGCTCGGCAGCATCCTCTGTCTTCTGGGCAGTCTTGTATCTTCATGTACTACTCCCAGTAGCGAGAATGATTTTATAGCAGGAGAAGAGGTTTAATGATGCTATAAAATTTCTGTTCAGGTTTGGGTAGTCACCCTATTTTACAAGCTCTTGAGGATAGATTTAAATGGTAATGTGCTTTTACTCTTTCCTTTGGTGACATACATCTATTTGTTCCCTATGATTAAGGTTATTGTTACCACATTTAAATCATTTGACTGAATTACCTAATCCCTATGTAAGCTGTACAGACACAATGTGTTTTTGTGGTTCCATAATAGCCAGAATACACCCATGGTTTCAAGTCTGCTGTTACTGGTTCAGCTAATGAATCCAACATTTTGGCTTATCCAGTGTAGGTTCTCATTGTTACATTCAAAGTTTCTTGGGATTTTTTCCCTTGGAAAAATTGACTAGGAGGATATGTTAAATTTACTATTTCCTTTTTGTAGTCACTTTTTTATGCGTTCAGCTTTCATTAAGCTGTTAATTTTCACTGTAACTCACAGATTCTCAGATATTTATGTAGGCCTTCTGTATTTTGTGGAAATAGCTCTTTTGCAAGATGAATAACAAGAGCTGAGTCCTATTCTTCAGAGAATCTTCTCATCTTTGTTCCATAAATGTGTTCAATACACATTATTTACTGGCACTAATGTCTTTAGAGCTGTATGTGGGAGCTAGTATTGCATGTTTTTCCTCCAGTAATCATGTTATGGGGGAATCTGTTCTTTTTTTAATAGATGAAGTTATTGTTCAGTGCACCCATGCTCTCTGATGGCCTGTTGCCTGGGCATAGTGTTGCTTGTCTTTTCTTCTTATGGCTTTATCAGTGGAAGACTTCAATGTGCTGCTATGGCACTAAGCATCACTTTTCCTCTTGTTAAGGTGGGACAAGACAATAAATCATAGGGAAAAAATCATGCTTGACTGGAGAGTAATGTTACTGCAAAAGTATCTCTTTCTGTTTACTATAGTAAACAGATTAGCCTTTTGAGTTTTTTTCATACATCCACTTACTGTGGAACAAGACAGAGAAAAGAGTGTGAAGTGTTTACCATGTGAGCTTTTTTCTTGGAGCACAAAATCTGTAGCATATTTATTGTGTAGTGTGCTTCTATGATTTTTTTTTTTTTTTTTATTAATAGGTAACAGAATGGAGTAAATTAACTTCATTGCTCTGTTACTGTTTAGGTTCTTTGTTTATAAACATTTACTGCTTATATCATAAAGTGGGATTTTTTTCCCCAACTTTTCTTCCTGTCCTATAGTTTGTTGGGTTATCTTGTCTTCCTCATGACACTGTATGACAGGATTTGGGATCAGGAGGAGAATGCAATGGTCAGCCTATGGTGACCACTAAAGTCCATTCCCTATAATTATTTGCATTGTGTATATTCCATAGAGGAAAATAATTCAGTTACTTTTGATACATTAAAGGTTTATTTTAACTTCAGAATTAAGTTAAATTTCTAATGTGGTACAAGAAGTAAGATACAGAAGTTCGCAGTAAGGACTACGAAGCAGTCTTTACATTGTCCAGTAGTGAGAATGTATACAGGATACATATGTGGTCAGGCATGATGGTATTTGTGATTTAAAATTGCGACTTTTTAATAAGACATTGGATTTTAATAGTAGATTTCTCATTTATGCCTCTGTAACATAGGTAAAACTGTTTAGAGGTGTATGTGTTTTCCGTATGTATTCCCAGATGTAGGATAGAAGATTTTTGTGTAGCTGCAATACATTCTCTGTTAAATCTCTTAATCTATTTCCAAAACACAAAAAAGCTTTCAGATATAGGAATGGTTCTTTTTCATTGCTTGAAATTTTGTGTGTGTTTTCCAGATTTATGACTCATATATTTTCAGAAGTCTTTTTATGTTTATGAAGATCCTTCTAACAACCTTTTAAAACATTTGCTTGTAATTGTACATTCCAAACCTTTAGGTTTTACTATGACTTGGTATTTGGGGTTTTATTTAAATCTCTCTCTCTATACTGGACTGAATATAGACATAAAACCGGATATTCCTAGCTGTAGTATTTGGAGCAATTTTTCTTGTGTTTAGGCAGATGTTTCCCTACTTATCTAAGACTGTTAAATACTTTCAATACTTAAGTTAGCTGCAGTTACTTTTGACTATTAGGATGTTTAACTTTAGACTGCTTTTCTCTGCCTGCTTTGCTGGGGTTAGCTTTTAGTTAGATGTCTTGTAGGGAAATGAAGAAGGGACAGCAGGGAACTAAAACTATGATTTATATATGTGGTTTAGACAGAGATTGTCTGAAACTGGTATATCCTCAAACCCATTCATATTGTGCTGTTTTATGTGCTGTTTTATTTTCCTGCTCTAGTTCCTTTCCTAAAAACATTTGCAGTTTTGTATTGCTTGTGGGTACAATTTTTTAAAAATTTTCATTTCAAGAATTTGAACAGTTTGTATTTTGTTGTGTCCCAAATACATGTATAGATGGGTGATTGTCATGCTTTTCCTACACCTTTGACTACTTTAAAGAGATCCTTTGAATTCTATATTAAGAGTTTAGCCATGAGACAGTGTTGTCTGTGTCTGATAACTTGGAAACATGCTTTGTTCATATCCCCAAAAGGAATAATGATAAGGTCAATTTTGACCTTAGAACATTCACATACTATTGATTTGATAGAAGTCAGTGAATTAATCTACCATTGTTAAATGCTTTCCTGACATGGAGCCCCCCGTGAAGGCAGAACAGGGGGCTTGATGTTGGTCTCTTGTGCCAGGATTCTCTGTGCCTGGTAATTGCTCCAGGAAAATGGTGCAACAGTGGGCAGTAGTTCTCAGGGAGAGGGTTACAAAGATGGCATTGCCATTTCCTCATTAAAAAGTGTTCTGCAAAGCTAATTTTGCTGCATTTGAATTTAGTCATTGCTAAATATATAAAACTAGGTTTTACATTTGTTAGACAAAAGGCAGTTAAGGTGTATGTAAAAATGCATTAGATTTACCTTTCCTTGATAAGAGTATTAATTTATCAGACTATGCTTGTGTGCTTTTTTTAATGTGTGTAGTGAACCATTTAGATGAACAGCACATGTTTAGAAGACTTCTGATAATTCTACTATTACTGTGTAATTCAGTTGTTTCTTGTTGCTAGGACCCCAAGTTAATTTTAGAATTGCTTAAAAAGAGTAGGTAATGGCTCTTAAAGACAATCCTGCAAAACTGTGTCTAACCAAAACTTTTAATGATGGTTTTCAAAAACGTGAGTTATCAATTAAATTTAAGTAAGCTGCTTGATAAATATTTTCCTTTTTGTGGGAACCCCAGGCTTGCTCTGGGGTCCCATGTGGTGGTGAAATTTCTTCTCCAACCCGTGCTTCCAAAAAAAAACTGCACAGGCTCTTGCTGTTCGGTCTCAAGGCAGTTTATTGTTGGTTATCTAAAAGATTGTCTTCTCGGGCTGCGGCTGTTTGATCAGCGGCCTGGGCAGAGGCACACACACACCCTGACATCTCTCTGTCTGCTGTCTTCTTCTTCTCTCCCTCCGCCCAGGGCTGCTGCTATCTTTTATAAGATATATTACGTGTTACATGTTTATAGTTTTCCCCCAATACCTACTACCTATATTACAAAGTGCTTTTCTACTCTAAACCAATCTGTGAGTGCCAACATCACCAAGATCATGGAGGCAAGGAAGAAGGAGGAAGAACAGGATCAGCCCTGTTTTCTCCATCTTAGAACTTCTGACCCCCATGTACAAAGTAAAAACCCCCCTGTACAAGTGCTAAAACGCCCCTGTACAATACTAAAAAATTTTCCCCTCTGTTTTGTAACTACTTTTACTATACTATCTAACCTTTTGTGACTGCTTGTTCCACCTCCAATGTTGGTAACTCATTCCATGGCTCAAACTCAAAATCACAGCTGTTTCCAGCTGCCTGTCAGGGTCTAAAATGCTTCTGACCAAGGGCTGGAACCTCTAAAAATGTCTGAGAGACATTTTGAGTTCCAACACCTTTTGCCCCTTTTTTTTTTTTTTTTTTTTAAGATTGCATCTTGGTTAGAAACACTGGATCTGATACTGTATTTTGACTCTTGAAAGATGGATGAGGGATTTTGTTGCTTTAAAGGCTTGGCTATGGTAGTAGATTTTTTTATTTTGCTTCATTCAAATAAACATACTTTCAGAGTAGCTTAGTTTTTAGTTAGTGGCAGGTATTGTTCCATCAGGCATAAGCTGCTTTGGGGTTTCCCAGGCTTCTAAAGGGGACAATCTGCTGCATTTTCTGCAACTGATGTAACACCAGTGCCATGTAAAACTAACTGGACAATCTCAGTCAGTAGCAAAGTGACTTGTAGATCACAAAATGTCTTTTACTTTGTTTTCATTTTTAGGAGTATATGGTAATTCTGTTAATCTACTGAAATGTTATTTACTTTCAAGTTACCAGAAATCTCACTGTTGCTGTGACAAGTTTTCTAACTTTGATGTTCTCTTGGGTCTTATCAGGCACTTAGAGATATCCCAGATATCAGAAATGTATTTTTAGTCTTTTCTGTTAATTACAGAATTGTGTATTTAGGAATTGCCTTCAGTGGACAAATACACTGGATGTGTGGGTGGAGGGAGATGAACAGTGGACTTTGTCTAAAACTTTATCTTTGAAGCATGGTGTGCTGCCCTCTTGTGCCCTTGCAAAGTTTGGCTCTAGAAACTTAGTTGCACAGGTCTGCACATTTTGCAGTCACTAAAATGTATTACTTCTGTTCTATGGCTAAACTATATATGGAGTTTGAGGAGTATTTCCAGATGATCTGTAGTTGTTTGCACAACTGATCTGTAGAAGTGTTTCACTCATAGAGGTGTAGGATTACATAGTGATGTGCTAATGAGGATCTCTGGCTGTAGGAAGAGGGCAATGGAAGTAAATTCAGCTTGAAAGCACATGAACACTTAGGTTTTTAAATACTCAAAAATTCTAATTCCACTTTGGGTTATGTTTTCTTGTAAATCTGTATTTTTATTATTTGTACTTCAATGTAAATTTTGGCATCTTAGTGCAATAGGATTTCAGGTGGTGATGAATAATGTCAATATTTTAATCACAACCAGATGATTTTTAAGTTATGATAAGCTTTCATCAAACACAGAAGAATTAAAATACTACTTAAAGTTTTCTTGTTGGTTTGAATTTTTAGTACCTTGTTAAGCTAAAATACAAGCTTTAAACTTGCATGAGAATGAAGTCTTCTCACTTTTGAACTGGAGCAACAGTTGGCAGCTCTGTAATGAATTAAGTAATGGTGCATGTTCTTACTAAATATAATTTCATGAAGTAAAGGGAAAAAAACTTCAACAAACAACAAACTTTGATGGGATGGGTCATGAAAAGCAGAGGGTATAATTTTGAAAATATCTCTAGAAGATGCTGTTAAAAAATTTCTGTGTGATGTAGGAAGCTGTTGTTTATGGCAGGTATGGTTAGCTTCAGAGAAAGTAGAGAAAACCCTCAAAAGAAGGTCTTGGTCATTTATTCAAACAACAAACAAAATTAATAAGGAAGAAAGAAAGGGAGAAGACTGGCCAAATCATGTCAATCTTTTGCAAATGATATTCACCAAACTATTTTAATGGACCACAATCTTAAATTCTGTTACTAAGCAAATTTTAACAACCACTTAACCCAAATGCTGTTGGAAAGACTGTCTAGGTTTAATACCAGCCAGCAACTAAGTACCACTGTCCTGTTTCCTCAGTCCGTATACCTCCACCCCTGGTAGGATGGGGAGGAGAATTAGGAAAAAAAAAAAAAAGTTAAAACTGTAGGTTGAAAAAAGAGCAGTTTAATGATTGAATAGTAAGAGTAATAGTGGTAGTGGTAAAATTAGTAACATAATTGTAATGAAAAGGGAAAACAATAGGAGAGAGAGAAACAAAATGCCAAAAAAGGCAAGTGATACACGGAACAAGGTCTCACCATCTGCTGACCAGTATGCAGACAGTCCGCAGTGAATTGGACCCTCCCAGCCAACTCGCCCAGTTTATACACTGGTCTAGGTATGGAGTAACAGGATCATAGAATGATTTGGGTTGAAAAGGACCTAAAAAATTATCCACTACCAAGATCTCATCACTCTTGCTATTGGTCTTTCACTAGACCTGGTTGATCAGAGCCCTATCCAGTCTGACCTTGAAAGCTTCCAGGGATGGGGCATTCACAGCTTCTTTCAACAATCATTTCCAGTGCCTCACCACCCTCACAACAAAGAATGTTTTCTGAATATCCAGTCTAAACCAACTCTATGAGTCAAAGGCTCTCTATGAGTCGAAGGCTGTTACCTTAGTCCTATGCCTACATGGTATTGTAAAAATACAGAGTATCCCTTTAGCTAGTTCAGGTCAACTCTCCTGGTTATGCTTCCTCCCAGGCTCTTGTACACCTGCTCACTGGCAGAGCATGGGACACTAATGTGTCCTTGATTTGGGGTAAACACTAACTAGCAACAACCAAAGCATGAGTGCGTTATCAACGTTATTCTCTTACTGTGTCAAAAACAAAGCAGTATACTGTCTGCTAGGAAGAAAAATAACTATCCAAGTCAGTGCCGTACCAAGAAATACCTGAGCTGAATCTAAGTTTGCTTGCATGTCAGAAATGTAATGAAATTTATACTGAACACAGAGGGCCTGGATCTGCAAAAATATATGAAGAAGTATTCTGAGAGCAACTTTGAGAAGCAGTTTTAGAAGTTTACAGAAGCTACTTGCATAATTGTTCTAAAGGTCTCCCAAGAAAAGTAAATGCACACAAAAATATGTTAGATTATATTCAGTTTTACAAAACTATTAAAAACCGCACAAATGTATAAGATACTGAACTATTCCTGCAAAGTGTTTACAAGTTATGAACTCATGGAACAAGTAGAAATGTTGTTAGCAGGAATTGAATGGAAACCTTCACTTATGCAGTATCAGTACAAAAAGAATTTGCTAGAGGACAGCAAATATGCTTCTGTTATACATTGGTATCTTGTTCTTGTTTGAATAAAGTTGCATTTATACTTTATCTTCCTTAAATTTGAGAACTGGAGTGGGTTAGTATGGACTATGGGAGGGATGAGCAGGTGCTGGAAAACTTTGCAGGAATTTTGGAAATCGGTAGATTATTATTGTGTCATTTTGGGGTTTTTTTACACTTTAAAAGGGATATTGCTGTGTGAATATGTGACCAATATGAATGGTGAATGAAAACCTTTTCCTTCTCTCCTTTTAAGACTTACTGAAATTGGAGAAAGCTGGGGGTTTTTTTTAAGCTTCTGAAGTATTGTTACTTTTGGGGGTATTCTTCAGTCTCCTTACTATTTACAGTACTTGCAGTAAGCTCACCACTTCTATGTGAGGTACACTAGTGAATCAGATGTGTGGTTTGTCTAGCCAAGCAACTAAGGGCCATTTAGGGAAGCATAGCAGCTTTGTCTCTTTCCAAAGTCTTTGTCTTGCCCCACTATCCAGAATTGTATCTAGGATGTTAGAAGTACAGCTTTCACTAGTCCTAGCAATTTATAAACCAGTTGTCTGTGGATTTATTGAACATCTTTTTGACCAGATTTATACTGCCTGACTCTTGCAGACACAATATTGAGAAGTTTCCTTGTTTCTGCATACAAAAATACACTTTCATCTCTCTGTAACCTATGCCTTAAGAGACCACTCCCAGATTTAGTGTTGCAGCATTTGGTCAATAATAGTTTTCACTCATTTTGTTCTGTATGATTGTAAAGCTCAATCAAGTCCATCCTCAGTGTTCTCCTTAAAAGTGAGCAGTATTTACCTGCTTAATATCCTCATTCTCTTTGTTTTCTTAGTTGGCCTTCCCTTAAACTCCTCTAATTCCACTACATATTTTTGTGGTGTGCCATAGGACTTGAGATGTGGGTGTACCAAAGTCCTACTTGTATTTTGAAAAGGATACTTGCTTTTAAGTTTCAACAGCCTTATTTGTCATTGCAGGTGCATGTTTAGGCAATGATGTTTTGAGAGAGCTGTGTCAACTAAAGGATCTCTAGAGCTGTAACTTCTAGTTCCAGATCCAGCACTATAAATCTGTAATTAAGATTTGTTTTCTCTGGATGTCTTCTCTTCCCTTTAGCATTTGTCTTGGATTGGAAGACAGGTGTCTGTTAAGGAAAGCAGGAATAGAAAATATGACCCCCTTCCCTCCGAATTATTATAACTTTGAAATTAAGGGGCTTTCAGGCAAAGAGATGAGAAAAGGAATAACAGTTCTCTACTAGTGTGTGTATGTATAACAAGGCAAAGAAACACCACCAACGGCAGCAGCAAACGCAGTGAGTCTCTTCCCGCTCTTTAAGCACGTCCCCTTCGGTGCAGTGCCGGTCCCAGCGAGCAGGAGCACCGCTGGCTCACGGCTGGTAGGGCTGCCATGACTGCCCCGCGGCTGCGCGAGGCGCTGAGCCGCGGCTCCAGCCGGCTCCCTCACGCGGGAATGGCGGATGCAGCCAGCGAAGGGATTACAAGGGGCTTCCCTTACCAACCTCCAGTGGCAACCTATCCTGCTGCCCATCCAGATAGCTAAAGGATCTGCAGCAGAACGTCAGAGCTGGGATTGGGACGCTGGGCAGGGCTCAACCTGGGCAGCAAACAGGAGGCAGCAGAAACTGCAGTTGTAGCTGGAACCACAGGGCATCCCAGCAGACAAGGGGTATGTGGCTAGAATATAGTGAAAAGCCAGGAGCAGTAGCTGGGGGACTGGACAGAGGCAGCCTGACTCCCAAACAGGGCAGGGAGAGGCTCCCTGGAAGGGGAAGGGGGCTTGGGGATCCCAGGATTTCCCCTGAGGTATCCCAGCAGATGGTGAAGGATCCTTTTTTTACACTGAGGCAAGGTGCCAATCCAATAACATCCCAGCTCAGTGGCTGCTCTAACGTGCAAAGGCTCACCTGCAGCACAAGAAGCAGGGCAGGGCTGGTCTCCAGCAGTGGCAACGAGTTCCTGCACCAATCAGTAAGCTTGACAGTCCCCCTCCAAGGCCAAGAGATCAAGACACCGAGGAGCTGTGCCTCATCCCTTTTCCCCCAGAATGGGAGAAAATTCCCTAAGAGGAAGAAATCCTAAACCCTAAAATATTGAAATTCCTCTGCCACTTTTTCTGCACGTCCATATATTTGGGATGACTCTTTTGGAGTTATCTAACTGTACAAAGAAGTTGTCTTGTCAAAGGATCACATGGCAAATTCAGTGTAATGTAGTGTTATTAAACACCAGGCTCGAGATGTTCTGTAAGTTTGTAGCTAATGGTGTGAAAGGCCTGTATAATAAAAGAAACCATGCTTCTCTTTCTGAATGCCCTACTACATTACTTGTTTGCATGCAATCTCATTGTACAGAGGATTAAAATATTTCACAATTTGCACTGTTTTGGCTGTGAGTTTATCTTGTACCTCATTTTAATCTAGTGTCCTGGTACTGTGATAATTCTCAATACACATGTGCTAGTTTACTTCCAGGCTCTCATCTAGAGTGAACCAGATGACCTGCCTCCTACAGAAAACCTGAACTCCTGTGTCTGATTCTTGAAGAGAGGCCTGAATTGTATCATTTTCTCTGTCACTTCTTGGACAGTGCTTTATTTTAGTAAGCATCATACTTTCATACTCTTGTGCTTGTGCACAGACATGCAGCACATGCGCTTATTCATGCTCTTAAAGGCATCGTAGGAGATTGCAATGTAGTTTTCTCATTTTTGTGTAGGTCAAGGTGAATTAAGAGGTCTTGAATACTCTATGTATATCCATATAGATACCATTTGGGATCATGGGTGCATCTGTAACAAGGATTCTGTTCACATAGTAAATGGACTTTGGACGTATATCTTCTAAGCATTCTTACATCCTTTTACTGTGCTTTACTTGACACAAAATTCCTTTTGGATGAAATGTAACTGGAGGATACATGCAAGATAGGTGCATGATGCACTCTGGCAAACAGTATTCAGACTGTGATCCTATACCAGTCCCCTGCAAAACACATGGTATTGTTACCATGTAGAAATTGATCCAGCCAAATTAAAAATAGTTTTTATTTAGCGATCAAATTCTATCTGAGCCAGCCACAAAGACAAGGACAGTGCCGAGCCTGGGATCGGCACTGGGTGAGACACAGGTCCGACCACTACAGCAGAGGTCCCCTATGTTTCACACTGACCTCCTGCTCAAGCAGTTTTTATACAGTCAGTTTTGTTTGAGGCAGGGTTTTTGGCAATCGGGCTTTTCTTTCCATTCAAAGTTCCACATATTCATAGTCTCTTTTCTCTGTGCTGAGTTGATCAAAACGGTATCTGAAGAGTGGTGTACACCCCTGATTGAGTTATAGGAACTTGGCACTGAGATGTATCTCTTTGGTGGTTCCAGGTGCGTAGTTGTTGAGGCGATCATCACCTGGTAGTTCCTAGGATCACCTTGGGAAATGACCTATCTCCCAGGTACATGTATTAGCTTGTAAGTGAAGTCCTCCTCCCTCTTGTCAGTGGTGGTTTCAACATATGTGAGGCAACCCGTGGTTCAGACTCACATGCTTTATGACAGTATTTCTTAGCAATATGGAACATTACATATATATCAGTCTGTAGGCCCAAATTATCCATGTTACACATAACAGTTTGAACGGGTGATCCCAAGCACCACCCACTTTGCTCTGCAGACCTCTGTGTCTGTTGCAACAGTGAGCTACTTGCAACCACAGGCGCAGCTGAGTGACCTGAACTGAGCACTAAAGTGCTGTACATCCGAGCAATATGCCATGAAAGATGCTGGTTCAGGGCAGCTTTGAACACGAACCAACACCATACCAGTTGTCTTAGGTTTTCTGTCCACAGTGTGGTCTGAAAGAAAGGCACAGAAGGAATTTTCAGGACATTTTCTCTTACATTCTAGTACTGCCTGATGCTTGAGAATGTAGATGTTGGTCATGGGTTATGCCATGCTTCAGTTAAGACCATGACACAGTCTACCTTGACAGCAAATGCTTGATCCTTATCTGAGTTCCTTCAACTCTCCACAAAGAGAATGACTTCTGTGGTACCCCAACAACGAAATCAGCATGCGTATATTGGTCATAATGTAACACTGTGGGGTAGTCCCAGTGCCCTTTTTATGTAGGGGCAGAGATTAAGTTGGATTTTAATTCAAAGATGGAACATACAGGCAGAAGTGAGAAACTTGATTTGGGTAATATTACTTCGTGTTCTCAAAATCCCTGTCTGTTACATTGTAGATGTTTACAGAGATAATAAGATATGGTTGTAACATATGTCTTGTATGAAAGACTTGAGTATTCCTGTGATAATTTAGATAATACAACAAAATGACTTGGTTGCAGCTAGGGATGATTCACAAAAATAATTTCTTTAATTAAAATTTATTTAATTAAATTGTATGTTATTTTTAGTATTTAAGAGCTTGCTTTAGAAATATTGTAGGGACTGTGCATGTTTAATGTCCATTTGATGTTGTGATAACACTAACTAAGGTAACAGACAAGATAAGAGAGAAGGCTGGCAAAGCTGAAATGAATTTGTATGATTAAGTAAATCAAAAGTGGTGTAACAGTAGTAGATAGAAATAAAATAAAATATGACATCCACTGGTTTGTGGATAAATGAAACTTTGAAACAAAATAAAATCAAATACATTTGGCGTTGTAGAGAAAGTATCATCAATCGGTAGTAACTGCTAATTTTTCCTTGAGGGATGAGCAGCAGGACTGTCTGTGTAGTGCAGGGAGGGCTATGACAAGCAATGATTTGTGTGAATAGGGATGTCCCCATAGTTGACACTGATGGAGACACCAAGCCAGGAATTCTCTTTTTCCTTGGGATTCTTTCCTTAAAGTTTGCTACAGGCATTACATGGTGACTTTTTTTGCCTCCTTGAGCTCTGTGAGAGCAGGAAAGCTCTTCCACCAGAGTTGCCAGGGCTGGAACTTGTAGCACAGAAGATTCTGGACTACAGTAATTCTGTCTGGTATGTGGTGCTTCTGTATTTGTGGTCTGATGCTTCTCTTAAGCATTTTTTTTTTTTTTAATACATATTTAACTTGGAGTTTATATTACTTAAAAGAAAATAAAGAAAATGGTGCTTTTCACAATTTAAATTTTTGACTATCAGTTGACAGAGGGTGAAGGTCAGTCATGTCCAGGTATCTCTAGATGAGGTAACGTTCACATTAGTCACTCATGAACATGAATAGGAAAATCATGGCAATTTCACAAATGTGTATTATAATCTTTTAAGGCATGAGTATCTTCTGTTGCAGTGGTCATCCTCAGCTAGACTGTAGTAGATGTGAAATTGTAGTATATTTTTACATTTACCTAGTCTGTTCATGCACTTAAGAAAGCTAGGTGTTTTGCAGCTGGTCTACTGCCAGAGCTAATATAACGCATCAGTGCTTCTGAAGATGTGGCAAGTAAAAGGGATATAAGGCGAGCAAGCCCTGAGTCAAGGTGGCGTCTGTTAACATTGCTACAGCTTGGTCCTGCTAAAAATAGTTTCCTGTTTTGGGTCTGCCAAAACTTAAACTGTATGTTGGTCATAATGTAACACTGCAGAGTACAGACCTCCTGTTTTTTGGGGGATGAGAGGATTATAGTGGAAATTATGAACCTCTCTTCTTCATAGTCTCATCCAGAGCCTGAGTGTAAATTTTTAATTAATACAGCACAAAGCTATTTCTAAGGTTTCATAAAGCTTGTGCATGAGATGTGTGAATACATTTTTTGGGATAGACACTCTTCAGTTATGTGGGTGAGTGAGGAAGAGTGTGGTCCAGCTCTATTTCTTGGGAAAATACAGAGGATTTTGTCACATGTCAGCCACTGATGTATTCCAAACTGTAATTTAGACACCAACCCACATTTCAGACTGATAACGTACGTTTTTGAAAAGTAGTAGGAAGATGAAAGGGCTGTAGGTTTATTACTCTGATTGATCTCTGCTTCAAAATTATGGTGGTTTGGAGAAGCTTGGCAGGTAGAAAATGTTCTCTTTGCTTAGAGGTAAGGATCTAAGTATACTTGGTATTTACAATGAGTTGGCACTGCTACCTAGGCTAAGGGTTAATTTAAATGTTTGATTTAGCCCTGGTTATTTGCTTTCACTACTCTTTCTGAACCTTTATGTGCTAGCTGCCATAAGAACTTTCACAATAGAGGATATTTATATTGTATGTCTATAGATCAGTATGCTTGCTTCCTTCTGTTTGTCAAATGTTTATCAGATGGCTAGGAAGAAAGGGAATAGGGAATTGATGTTTTTCACTTGATTGGAGTGAGACTATTGTAATGTCTGTGTATTTAAGGTAATTGTAAAGTGTTGGCAACACATTTTTCTGTTGTACTGCTGTACTGGCAGCAGTATTTTCATGTCACTAGAGATTAGCGAGATGTCACATGCTGTATGACAGAACATACCTACCCAAATAATTGTGTTTTCAAATAACTTCTCCATTAGTTTTGAGACTCGTAGAATCATAGAGTATGCTGAGTTAGAAGGGACCTGTTAGGATTATCTAGTCCCAACTCCTGGCCCTGAACAGGACAAGTCATAGCAGGTGCCTGAGAATATAGTCCAAACACATCTTAAACCCAGACAGGCTTGTTGCTGTGACAGGGAGCCCTACAAAAATGTTCCATTACAAAAATGGAACAACTTCTCAGAAAAAGAAAGTTGCTTGTGATCTGAATTCTAATCATGTGAGGAGAGGCACTAGGAATTAAGGAAATGCCAAGTGAAGAGTTGTTGTATCAGCTCTAATTCTCTTGCTTTTAAGGTGCATCTTCTTGAATTGTTGCTTCTTCAGCTTATAATGCTGGTTCCTGTTTACATGGACATGCTTACATGTCAAATTTTGATACCAGCTCTTGAAAGTGCATTAGAAATTAGGGTTGTTGCATTAGAACACTCTCTGCTGATTGGCTCCTATGCTTTAGCATTTGTGGCTTGGTCTTGCTTTATATGCTAGACGAGGTTTATGCCAGCCTAATTGGTTGCTGGCATTCCTGAATTTCCCAGCTGCTGTATTCAGCTGTGTACTAGAAAAATATAATTGAATACTGTTTCCAGAGAGCAAGAGGCAATTGTAAAAATGTAAATGCTTTATCTGGCCCTTCAATAACATGAAAACTTTTAGTAGCACAAAGAATTTTTAGGAGTAAATTGTATGAGTACATTGCCAGTTTAAATACTGTGGTGAACATTTTCTCAGTTTAAGCTCAGAGTATTTGGAAGATGGACATAACTTTTATTTTTGTTACTATGTGGGTTTTTGTGGGTTTTTTTTCAGCCCTGACTTTCTTGGCCAGGGAAGGGATGAAATCTGGCACAGAGATGGAAGATTAATTGTGATTCTTTTGTTACGGCATGCTGGCTTACTGTGTTTGTTAGAGTGTGGGGTATTTTCTGTTCATTCATCAGCCTGCTTTGATCTCACTCATTATGACAAAGATGAAACCTTTTTTAAATATTACTTATTTATTACTTTTTAAAATATTACTCTGTCAGAAGTAACAGCACAGAAACACATAGTAGGCTCTGTGAAGATTTGCAGCTGAATTGTCAGTGACAGTGTCACAGGTTTCAGCTGCCAATAGTGTCTTTCTTCAAAATTCTAAAAATTTGGTAACATACTAATTATTATTGGAATATTGTATTGAATATGTTTTACTAAACAGATATTTTATAAAGTACATTGTATTCTGTTGCAGACAGGTAAAGGATGTTATAAAAGAAAGGTCTTATAAAATATGGATTAGGCTGTGCTGCTCCAGCTAACAATAGCTTGCAAGTTCCCAGGCAGAGTAATCTTGGGAGTGAGAGTTCATTAACACAACAAACTATTCAAAAAACAAGGTCATCTGTAATAAGAAGGGATCTGTCTCATGAGAATCAGTAGAAACAGTATCTAAGCTAATTAAAAATACAGAAGTTTGATAGATAATCAACATACAATGTACTGACCAATGAACTAAGTGTGAATGTATTGTCAGCCAATAAGATCTGACACAGTGCTTTCTGATAATCCTATAAAATATGACCTATACAATAAAAATTGGGCTTTTCATCCATGAAGAAAATGGAGTTTCAGCTGTCTTACTACAACAGTTTTTGTCTTAATTCTGAATTGACACCTGGGCCAGGCCTTAAAAAAACAGCAGAAGATTATACCAATGTAAGCTTAAATTCCCAGTTCCCAGAGTTTTTATGTCCTTGCAGCCTGATCTCAGCACACTCTTTGCATAAGAGGCAGGAGTGGCATTACTAGGGGAAGACAGCAGCTTCTGTTGCTACTTTGCTGAAGGACCAGACAGCTCATTGAAAGAATTCTACAACAGTGTTTTTGCACAAAATTAAGTCCCTAGAGGTTACTAAATGCTGAAATATTAATGGAGAGGTATATTCAGGATTATAAGAATGGTGCTCAGGAAGCCCAGATGGAAGGGTTTGTTCAGAAAAACCATGGGACTGGGAAATAAAAACAAGAGAATGCCAGAGGACAATCTTAAGTGAAGCAAAAAGGGGAGGCTTTTTATTTAGAATGTTAAAAAAAACTACTTAACTTACTTTACTGTGGGAGTGACTGTTATGCTTTGGGCCATGAGAAGAGTGGAGGCTGTAAATGCATATGTTGTATGTGTTGCCAGGAGGTGAGTGCTGCAGATGTGAAGGGGATGCTACCCAGGGCTGCTGACTGCTTTGCAAGTTCCTGAGTGTTACACCTTGCCTGAGCTGCAGCTAGTCTCTTCCTGCACACACTGTGAGACAGTACAGGGATTTACTGTTGCCTTCCGTGATGCTTCTCTATATTCTCCCTTCTTACTGAATCTTAGCTAGATGTGAATGTTTAGGTAGCCTTTGTAAGAGAAGAAGCATTAAAGGTATACATTTGTTACTCTCACTGTTAGCTGAGATAATTTGGGATATCATTCAAGGTTTTTCTTTCTGTCCCTCTGCAGGCCATAGAAGGCTTAGACTGTAAAAACCCTTTATTTGTTTTTTTTTTTGAAAACTGTCAAATTGTGACTGACGTGAAAACAAAAAGTTGAAACAATCAGCAGGGCAGAAAACTAAAGGGGATTTGTGGGACAAATAGCTTTAGAAAAAAAAAAAAAAGTACAAGGCAGAGAAGGCCCAGACAAGCATGTGTGCTGATCACACTGCATTTTACCCTCAGTAGGTGCCCAGCAGCAGCAGCACATGCACAACTGCTCCAGGATAATCACTTATGCTTTGGAAGCTGCACATAGTCCTAGGGGATGGCTTGTGGCAGGTGGGACAAAGGATTACTTCTTCATAGTATGGACTTCATTACAGGAGGGTGTGCGAGGAGCAGTTGCTTTGGATTTGTGTTCTTTAGAAACCTCAGTTCTTGATACTTTGGGACAAAGCATGGATGTGAAATCAATGTGACACTTGGGCTGTGATCCTTTTGTGTCAGTGCATGCTTGTCCTGCTCTTCCAGAAAGAGGCCATAAAAATGCAGTGTACTGTGTATTTTAGAAGAAAAATCCTTATTCCTACTGAAAATTTACTTGTTTTATCTTACTCTGTGGGGCATTATTACCTTTGGGTCTTACACTGGAGAAGTCAATGCAAAAGCATCTTAACTCAAGCTCATCGTTCTGTGTAAGTAGCTCTTTCTAAAATAATGGTTTGTGTTGTTCCAGGCAGCTTTAGTTGGACTACCCCCTGATTGTTGCCTATAAAAAATGAGTATCATAACACAATTTCAGAGGGCTTAATTTCAGTGTTGAGATGTCTGATGTTGTATCAGCCTAGAAGTGGGGACAAACAAGCCTTTGTGAAGTGCACCTAAGGTGCTTTAGCACCTGTGGGAATCTTCTGGTATTGGAGTTTCCTGTTCTCAAGGATGTGGTTTTCCTAAGTAGCTCTGTTTACTTACCTCTCAATTTTCTGTTCATTGTGCTTTTCACTTGGGTGCTGACTATCCCATTAGAGCCTCCACTGGTGGATCAGGTCTGAGCTACTTCACACTGAGTGGCCTACAGTCACCTTCTATTTATCACCTCATTTTTTTCAACCATCATCTTCCTACCTCTCTCTGTATGAGTAAATGCAGGGATGGAAATAGATTCTGGAATTTTTTTTCCACCAGTTAATAAAGTATCACCTTGTGTTTGCTTTCTAGGCCGAATTCACCAAGCTATGGTAACATCCCTAAATGAAGATAATGAAAGTGTAACTGTTGAATGGATTGAAAATGGGGATACTAAAGGGAAAGAGGTAAGCTTATTTATGTAGAACTTTAAAAAATGTGTAATCTATGTGAATATTACTTGGAATTTGTGCTGGAAACAAAAATGAGACATAAATCGTAACTTTGGTTACAGACTGTTTTGTGCAGAAAGTGCTGAGCAGATTGTTTTCTGTTGTAAATTTGAATTCCTGAGCTCTGTGTTTAGGCAGTTGTTTTCATCTGTTGATTTTGAACCAGATTATAGAGGCTGGCTTTGTTGTCCAGTTTCAACAAGCAGAAAAATCAAAATTTTAAGAGGGAGAATGATACACAATTCAGACTGGAAACTAGTGGGAGAGCTAAACTAGAAATTTTCTTGTTTGTATTATTGAGGAATTTAACTGCCAGTTTGTTTGCTTATTCACTTATTCTCGGCAGCAATTTTCCAGCCTTGCTGTAGTTGTGAAACTGTGTCTTTTTGTGTAACACTTTCCTACCACATCTTCCTTTAAATTTTGAACCATTTTAAGCAGTTGCAGTTTGGAGAAGCATATCAGAAATGATTGCACTTTATATTTTACTGCTTTTGTGAAAACACGGGGAAAAATAAAAAAGCTATGAGAAAGTCACGGAGATTTCATCAGCTGAAGACACACAGAATCTATACAGTGTCTACAGTGAGGTCTTTGAAAGCTTCAGCAAAGAGAAATAGAAGTCTATAGAGACCAAAGCTCATCAGCATTTTTATAAAATCATATTTTTAAGATCCTGCCTCTCTTCCCTTACATTTTACAGCAGTTTGAATGACAGCCAGTAATACTTTAAAAGAAAAAAAAAATAAGCTATGATAAATTTAACATGGTTTCAACTATGGTTTGATTTTTTTGGGCCTTTGCAATTTGTTTCTTTTGCACTGTCTGGGAAAGTTAAGATAACTGAGATCTCCTGTTTATGTTACAGAATGTCGTATATATTTTGCAGTAATTGTCAAATTACCTATAGCTACTTCTCTTTTAGTTTGATCACCTTACAAAATTATACCATCTATTGGTAATTTTTAATTCATCCCTTTATTGAATGATGTGTTTTCAAATAATACAAAGACCAAAGATTAGTCTATTTTTAGTGAACAGAAAATTATTCAGATCTTAGCATGAACAAATTGTGGGGTAAAAACACTAAATATAATTACTGTTTATTGTCAAACAACAGGAGATAAAGAGAGGATTTATGTCAATTGTCATTAATGTCTTTTACTCTTTTTCACAGATTGATTTAGAGAGCATATTTTCACTTAACCCAGATCTTGCACCTGATGAAGATATTGAGCCCAACCCAGAGACACTACCACCACCTGCTGCATCTTCCAAACTAAACAAAATTGTGAAGGTTGGTAATATCTATGTAATATGTTCTTGGTAACTTTACAGTAGCTCTATACATGATGTTATGCTAGAATTTTTAACTTAACTTTTGTGCGTGTGGTGCTATTTCATAACAGAGTTATGTTCTTTTTCCTGTGTTGAATAAGGATTTAATTTTTTTTTTAAGAGCAGAGAGGGGGTTGGGACCTCATATTTGTGTAACTAAATGTCATAATAAAGGATAAAGAAAAGATTTTGGAACAGTTCAATCAGCCTTCACCCCTTCACTTTTCCTGGTGGGATTTGGCAGCAATAAAATCTCTTTTGTTGATGTTGTGTTATTTTTATTCACTGGAAAGAAGCAGAGGTGGGGCTGCAGTTTATGCTTTCAATAATATGGTGATCAAATAAGAGAGTCTTCTTTCTTTATAGAGTCAACGAACTGTGTTACCTTCTAAGAATGACCCTCCTGCCAGAGATGCTAGAGGTAAAAGTTATCTCTTTCCATTTCAATGAAGTAAAAAATATGGTAGCATTTTAACCTCCTGTTTATCTAGTATTCCAGTAGTTTTGTATTTTTCCTTTGGTATATAGGCCTGTGACATGTAAAATATGTGGTATATAATTCCTAAAATTATTCCTATGTATACTTAGGAATTCATACTATACAAATAATATTTATATGCAAGTTTAAGCAATATACAATTATAAAAGTTAAGCTGAATTAACTGATGGTGCAAAAATTTGAAGATAATTAATTATGCAATGCTAAATCATGCATGGACTTTTCATAGATAAGTGTCTTCAGCTTATTTGAATGTTTCAATATACACTAAGTATGGCACTTTGAATTTTTAAAATTTTCAAATTTTTAATTATTTTTGCTAACAGCCTGTTGTTTTGTAAGGGTCTGTGTGTGAACAGTCATAAGAATATAAGAATACTTAAGTCCTACGGATCTTTTTGTCACTTTACAGTTAATAGTGAAAAAACCTGAAAAAAAATGCTGAAATACCATAGAATAGGTGAAAAGTATGTATTGGATGAATACAGATATAATGCATCTATAACATGTGGAAGAATAGTTACTGTTTATTGTTTTCATTTTCTCCCCTACGTTCAGCATAACTCACTTGTACTGATGATGGTGATGATGATGATTCTTCTTCCAAACATTAATTTACTAATATTTCTTCAGACTAGATTCCAGTCCATCTGTTTAAACATGGAAAACAAGTAGGCTTGATCAGACTCTTCTGATAGGGACCATTTTTGCCCTTCTGCTGTTTGGCTCTGGGGATATTAAGCAGATTGAAAATACAAGAGTGTTTTGGGCTTTTTTTTCCTATCTAGTTTGGTTTACGTATGAGATGTCTTACTGGTTGTTGAGTATCCATACATTTTGTTATTTGTAGTAAATTATCTGTTTAGTTTGAAACAACCCTGTAACTTTTATTTTAATGTGTGCCTTGCCTCTTACTGTACACTGTTGGCCTAAATATTTTTCTTTTTGGCCTTATAATTTAGCTTTTCTCAGCACACTGTCTTATTTTGTCGAGTCAATTTATACTATAAGCTAGATCTCCTATGATATGTGGAATGCTGGCATTTGTCTTGTCCTGTTCAAAACCTGTTTCTGTAGTTGTTTCTGTGCTGTACAGTGTGCTGGCCTTCACTTGGAGTCTCATCTCTGGCAACTGATCAAAGCTGATACCTTCACTTTAGTACTCTTGTGACACACTCTGTTCGTGTGTGCAGGAAATGGGCCAGCTGAAGCAGAGCTGATCGAAGCAACTATTGAAATACAATTTAAAGCATTCAGCTCTATCATACAGGCTTGTATGCTCACCACTCCCACTGCATTCACTGGAAAAAGACATCACAGCCTCTTCAGAAGCTGACATTCTTAGCAGAATCAATGCATAAGTTTAGAGATACTGATTTTTGTCTTCTATTTACAGATTGTGCTGCACTTCAGTGGCTTTAATTTCTTTTGCTTTGCTCCTCCAGTGATCATAGGCTTAATGGGATGGGGACATTTTGTACAATCTAGAGAATGTGAAATGGTGGGGCTTAATTTCTTACTAGTTTTTTGGATATGATTACAATATAAATAAAATTGAAACACTTTATGCTTCAGGACTGTGTATCTCCAAGTAAGTGATTCATTCTGTGCATATAAGTAAGTTGTACTAATTCTGCAGGATTTAAAAATATGCACATGCAGCATTGGTACTTAATATTGTACAGCTTTAAGATAAAAAAGTCTGCATACCAGATGTTTTTATTAATAGACTTTCCGTGAGTATGGCTCCTCTTCATCCACAGTAAATTGTTGTGTTTAGAAAGGGGCCTCATTTTACCTTGTCTTAACAAAGAATTTCAGAAATGGGTAGAAAGGTTACTCCTCCATATCCAGATGAGCTTTTTGCTTTTCCTTTGCAGTGGTTGCTTCTGCACGTGCACGACCTACTCAGCTTCCTGAGCAGTCTTCCTCCTCTCAACAGAATGGTACTGTTTCAGATATATCTCCAGTTCAAGCTGCAAAAAAGGAATTTGGACCCCCTTGTATGTAAACCGTGTATCAAGGACTTGTTCATTCTGGGGATTACATGTACATTCTCTTGGATTATGTTGTTATCCATATGACCAAATGGTCTACATGCTCAGTTGTCTGTGAGCTTCCTTGTGGAGCTTTTCAGAAAGATGTGGCTAAACATATATTAATTTTTGTTGTAATTGTACTGTATTCGGAATTTGTTTTTTCTTTGTTTTCTTTTAACCATGGGGGTAATGTTTAGCTTTTTTTTACCAATTTTTTTTAATTTGTCTGGGCTTACTTTTAATTCAAACCAAGAGATCACATGTATCTGTCCAAATATTTTTTAAGGTCATATATTTTTGTTGGTGTAATTATTGTCCCATTCCCATATAATTTTTTTAATAAATTTTATGCATTTTAGAAATTTAAATGCCATAATGACTCTATACTAATCAGATTTGCTTGAAAATATAGTTGATAGTGGATGCATTCTAAGTATTGATTCATTAATTTAATTGACTTTACAGTGTATGGAAAGTATTTTTAAATTGTATCTTTTTCTTTAAGCACGTAGAAAATCTAACTGTGTAAAAGAGGTTGAAAAATTGCAAGAGAAGCGTGAAAAAAGACGGCTACAGCAGCAGGAACTTAGAGAAAAGAGAGCTCAGGTTAGTATTTTTAGCTCAACTGGAAATCATGCATCAGCAAGAGAAATCTGCAAAATTATGCTTTTTTCAGTCTTTAATAATTTTTATTTTTGTGGTACTCTTGAAATTAAATGTCAAATTTGTCAAATTAAGATTTGACAAATATTTTGATGTTTGGTAGGATATTGCTCTCATGACTATTTTAAATGGTTTTTCCCCTCTTTTTATTCCTAAAGAAATCTTTGCTTTCAATTGCTGCATGTTCTTTAGAGAACAACTACTGATCATAGCTATTTCTTAGGGAAAATATATTTTTGACAATAACCAACCTTTTGACTTTTAGAGAGGTCTGTTCTGTAGGAGGTAATACAACATCATGATACATTATTCATTATAATCTTTGATGCTTTATAGATCTGAGGCTCAAGTTTTAACAGTGACTTCTAATGTTTCTTTCTTTAAACTAGTCTGTAGATTTGTAATTTCATCATGCAAGCAGCTTGGTAACCAGTTGTTAAAACTTGTGTGAAACAAATGAAGCGGCTAATCCTTTGAGAAAAATCTCTTAATATTAAATGATTTTCCATCACAGTGGTGTAAAAAGCTTTAGCAAAGCTAGGAGCTAATCTTGTTGGCAGCTGTGTGCATATGTGTTAGTCTCTAAAGAGATAGTACACAGTCTGCTGCTGACATGGGAATTACCACCATCAAGTAAATCATTCATACAATTTACTTTCCATGGTTTAATGAAGTTTCCAAGTTGACCTAAAATCACCCATGTTAACTTTGTGGTTTATAATTTACATCTGTTTACACAAAACATTAATATGTCTTTATATGTGAGGAATGACCATTTTTGACTTTATATATTAAAATTCTTCGAAGTGGTGTTACTTGTAAAATTTTCTTTTTGTTGCTCTTGTGAACAGTTCTTTTGCATCTAAGTCTTAAACTTTTGTGTGAGGAAGGTGTTGTGAAATGCAGCAATAATTCATCAAGTCCTGACTTATAATGTGCAAGATCTTTAAACAGGGCTTGAATAATATTAGGTAAATCCTTCCTCTATGATAATAAATACTCTTTCCTGAATGTTATAAAGAAACATTTTGTGAAGACTTACTGTCAGCAGTTTTTATTTCACTGTAGTAAGAGTGAATGACATCAAGGTACAGTCAACTTCTGATCACTAGGACACAGTTTTTTTCTTAGGTGAGGATTGACTGTGTCACCAGTGCAAAGAATGAGCTGGCTCCCTTTCAGTTTAGTAACCCCAACCCAGTGGGTGCCTACACTGTGTACACAGCCAGCTGTGATTCAGAAATTTTATATCATGTAGAGGTAGCAATGCAAAACTTAATAGGGTCTGAGCACCAGAGCTGGCTATATTTTGCATCAGCAGCATGTCCTGAAGTGTTGTAAAACAGGTATTTGCAGGAAGAAGTGACAGGAAGTTGTTTAATCAGTTCTGCAGAAAACAGGGTAGGCTCAGGCTCAGCTTACTGGTGCTCCATGCATGGTCTCTTACATGTACATTCACTCTGGTATTGATTGCTCCAGGTTTAAGGATGGGTCATCTTCTGTGCCTGTGTTGTGGGGTCAGCTGTCATGGTGGTGTTGACTGCCTTGCTTGTGGGGTGGGGTGGGGACCAAAAAAGGACTTTGCTGTGTAAGTGCTACTCAGGAGTAGCTAAAACATCCATGTATTATCAACCCTGTTTCCAGCACAAATCCAAAGAAGAGCTGCATACCATTTTCTTCTATGGAGAAAATTAGCACAGCCAGAACCATCACAGCCTGCATGTAGCCTATTGAGTATCCTTGGGATTGCTTCTGCTTTGCTGGGGGTCTGGGAAGAATTTGCAATGCATCCAAATAAGTGTGTAAATTAACACAGGACTAATAGTTAGGACAAAGCTACTTTGACTGGCTTGTATCCAGCAGAATTGTGTTTAGAGCAACTGGGGTTCCTGTTCTGTCCTGTGTGGTGTGTGTCATACCTGTGTAGTGGAGTATCTGTGCATTTGTCAGGGTGCCATACCTGAGATAAGGAAGTGTTGACTATATGTTTCTTCAGTGTGAAGGTGCTGGCAAAGGCAGAAGTAATTTCTATTTCTTGAGTAGATTATTAATGAGTCCTGAATTAATAAGTATTTTCTATTATATGACAACCAAAATGACATGGGAAGCATATAATTGTTTCCTTTATGGTCAGTAAATTAGCTACATCAGAGTGGAAAAGGGCATTAAACTTATATTAAACTTGAAAGAGACACTTCTGGTCTTTTCCAGAAAAAAAAAAAAAGTCATCTAATGAGTCTTTTATTCATAGATAATTAATTAAGGCCTTTTCTGGAAACAAAAAGTATAGTAGAAATTCTGTTGCTTACTTTTTCCTAGGATGTTGATGCTACAAACCCAAATTATGAAATTATGTGTATGATAAGAGATTTCAGGGGAAGTTTGGATTATAGACCACTCACAACTGCAGATCCTGTAAGTATGCCGGCAACATGGAAATGTGTTATGCTTTTGTGTTTTTGCTGTGTGTTTTCATCTTTTTGTCTGTGTATACTTCTGTCTGTTAATGCAAAAAATAGGTATTTTAGTATATTTTAGTATTTAGTATAACATGGGCTTATTTTTCCAGTAATTTGTTAATACTGAAATGAGTAGGTTTTGGAAGTCCTACTTTACTAAACTGTTATTAAATTATTTAAGTATTTTTTTAACTATTAAATAATGCCAATTTGTACTACGTAGTCACTCAGTCTTTGTATGGTAAATTTTCCTGGGATACTAAGGGAAGTGCACACAAAGCCATGAAACTTATTTGAAGAACTCTCTACAACATAATGATTTTTGAAGGTGATGTAGTCTTTCAGTTTGCAGACAAGTCAGAGCAGTGGAATCCTTAGATTCCACAAGACTCTAAGACTCAAGACTCAAATTCTATGGAAATCAGAGAATGTGATGGGTCCTGTCAATAGCATATTTACCTTTTTAAAGCTGGACTTGCTTACATAGTCCAATAGTACCTGTTGATCTATTGGATTAGATCACTCTCTGTGGGGAGTTCTGTTAATGTATGAATCTCTCTTTTGGGTTTTTGGCTACTGTGCAGGCACAAGGGGTTTTCACATGTTCAGATGACTCACTGTCTTGAATATTTCTCTTTGTTTAAATGATTAACCAATCATTTAATGTGAAAAGAGAAGCCAAATAAAGTTAAATATTTTGTAACTGGAATTGGGATATAGGTCACTGAAAGACTTTCCTTTGCAGATTGATGAGCACAGGATTTGTGTTTGTGTACGAAAACGACCACTCAATAAAAAAGGTATGATTGTTGAAGATTTTGTTAATTTGTTTATCTCAAAAGCTGCTTCTGATAGTAACATTATTTGTGTTAAACAGCTCTAGAAGTACTTATCAAAGGTGAAGCTCTTATATTAGACAATATGTGTGATTAACCTAGAAAATTCATAGACTTGTCATAACCTGGGGAGAAAAGTAGTTTACCTGCCACAGTTTTATGTATTAGGAGCTGAGGCACAGAGTGTAGTTTTTTCCTAAGGTCATCTAGGATGTATTTAGTTGATCTGGAAATTAATTCTGCTGTAATCTCTTCACTATTCTTACATTATATTAGGATCACTTACTTTGAAGTATGCTTCAAGGATCACTTATTTTGAAGTATCCTTCAACTGATCTCCTGAGCAGAGAGTCACACAGTGAAAACTTTCATATATGTTTTTATATATATACTTTTATATATATTTTATATATATTCCAATTTATCTTGAATCAGGCATCAAGGAAGTATCTTATGACATGGTTGATGCCTGAACTTGTACAAGACATCCTCACAGGGCTAGTGGACTGCAGGCAAACAGAAGACTTGTACACCCTGGCATTGTTGCTCAGGGCTGGTAAAGTTACTCCATATGCCACTAAAACAATGTTAGGTACTGAAAGAACTCCTTAATGTCTATTTTATTTTATGTGATGAGTGTTTGAACTATTTTTCTTACTGCCTGCTCATCAGACTAGAGTGTATTCAAAAAAAAAAAAAAAAAAACCACCCAAAATCAAACAACAAAAAACTGTTCAGCTTTCAATTCTAGTTAAATAGAAATTTTAAGTTCCTAAGAAGCTCTTTTACTTTCAGTGGGAATTTAGGAACACAAATGCCTACTGGATTGCAGCCTGTCTGACTCCAGTGCTGCAAGATGTTCCTTTCCTTCTCTTTCTCTTATATTCTGTTCAGCTGAAGGGACTCAAAAGAACATCACTCTGACACTAACATGGGATGCCATTTATTGTTTTTGTACTGTCAGAAGTACACATTGAGGATTATCTGAGGCATACCCAAAAGAAAATATGTTCCCTTTCCCATACATACGTTAATACCAGTATATAGTTAGGTTTTGTCTTATTTGTCCCTTTCACATTGCTGAAATTCTATTTTTTCTTTTCATTTTTACTTTTACTGTTGGGAAAAATGTGACTTTCTACCTGTGCTGGAGGTGGACAAAATGAAATCACAATAAATGAAAACAAGTCGTTATGGAACATGAATTGGAATTCAGAAGTATGATTCGATTTTGTGGAAGTTGCATATCTTTGGTATTAGTGGTTGGGAACTATTAAAAAAGTAGATCTGAGGAGTTTGTAGAAATATGAATGTCTAAGTAAAAATGAGCTTGACACTTAAAGCTGTTTTGCATTTTTAAGAATAAACAGGAGTAAAAAAGATGCTAACTAAATAATCTATGAAGGGGATGATAACCTAGAAACAGTCTCATAAAATCATAGAAAAGTATAAAATAATTAAAGATGCTAGACTGTAATATTATAGTTAGAAAAAATAAAATTAATCTGTTTTGTCATCTAAAAAGTGCAGAATTGTCGCCAAAAGCATTAGGTATTCTCAGCATCAATTGTTCTGTGGATTTGCTTCACAGGAAGTAGGTGTTCAGAGTGACACTTTGAGATTTTAGTTCAGTGACGTGTATTTATAATTGTGAAATGTGTGATGAGTTTCAGAGACATTATTCCTAATTTTCATCAGCAAAGAATGTAGATTCTCATACCAAATAGATAGGAGGAAGTAAATGTCTTACTCCAAACAAATTTTTAAGAAAAATCCTCTTCTGACTGGTTAAGCTAAAAGGTTTTTACTGCAAAGAATTGTCCATCATACATATCTTTTTGTCACTGTTCCTTACTTTTTATCTGTGATTGCTGCAGAATAATTGCATTTCATTTTATTGCAGTGCAGTTGAAAAATTCATTGTACATTGACTGGAATGTGCATTTCCATTGGTGTGTAATGCAGTGGTAACCATTGTACTGTTTGATGAGGATGTTAATTCATGAAAAGGTTTCTATCTGGTTATATAAAGTCACATCAAATTATTGAACTGCATGCCTTAAGAAATTTTACATAGAAATACAAGTAAGACACATTAGTGAATCCTGACTATATACACAAATGGTCTTTGTTTTTGTGCATATTATGGATCACTGGGTTCTCCGTTTTGCTGACTCATATACCATACAACAATAAGCAGTAAATTGCAGTGCTGTCCAGTAATTATAATCTAGGTTCTCACTGTTGAAATCACAGTGACAGGAAGGATCATTATAATTTTCAGCTTCTTCTGCTGAAATAATCTTTAGAAAGGATTTTATTTTAGAGAAATTATATATTAAAAATATGTACTGTAGGTTCCAGGAGGAGTGCACAAAGGAAAAAGTCTCTGAGGAATGAAAGCAAAATTTAAAGAAAATACAAAGATAAAATTTTAAAATAAAATGTATTATCCTAAGGAGGTTAATTTCTTTGTGTTTTCCAGTTTGACAGTCTATGCAGTGTAGTACTACCATCTGCTTTCTCCACTAGAAAAGATATTTATAAAAACTCAAAGGATATGGCAGTGAGCTGTAGACTATATAATCACTGAGGAATAAGAACTCAAGTCCAAGAAAAGTGTTTTAGAAGGCATAACAAGTTAAAGTAATAGTGCTGTAATTAATGATCATAGTCTTTAGTCTAAAGAGCTTTTTACCTCTCTTTAATTTCTAGCAATTGTAGGATAGGATGACTAGACTTCCAAAATGAAACCTCTTGCTTAGTAGATTACTATCTAGGCATCAGAAGCCCAAATCCATTGCAGTGTTGTTACTTGGAGGAGCTGTGTTATCTGAGATGTTATGAGAGTGTAAACAATGGGAAAATGTAAAAAATAATGATGTGTTGTTAGTTAAATATATATTTCACTTATTTTATAGAAACTTTAATGAAAGACCTTGATGTAATAACAATTCCTAGTAAAGATGTTGTGATGGTACATGAACCAAAACAAAAGGTGGATTTAACAAGGTACCTAGAAAACCAAACTTTTCGTTTTGATTATGCCTTTGATGACACGGCTCCTAATGAAATGGTTTACAGGTATGTGTATATGCTTTTTTTTGGTGAATCTTTTTCTCATGTTTTTTCCATACTAGTAACTGTTACACTTACATTGGTTTTAGACTTTATTCCTATTCTCTGTGTGACCAGATGGTATATGGCTACCTCCATTCTTTTACCTGTTTACTTCTGTTTTAACTCTTTATGCCTAATTTTTCACCTGCAATGTAATTTCCACCTCTGTTGACCTCATTCCTACTCCCAGTCCTCCTCCAAGCCCTGCTGCATTCCAGGCTCTAGCAAGTATTGCCTGCCTCCTCAGCTTCTGATTACTTGAGCTACGTAATCAGTTCTCCATTTGCTTCTAGGTTATTGTCTTATTAGTGTGTGTGCAGCACCTGAGAAACCTGAGTCATGGCTTTTGGTCATCAGGAAAACTGGTGAAAAAGGAGACCCCATGCACTAAAGAGCTTGCCATCTGAATATAAGATAATTAAGAGATAAATATGAGACAAAAATTAAGAGATATATAAATTAAGATATAATTAAGAGACAAATCAGTACAGGGTGAGAAAAGAGTGAAGCAATCTGGCTGATGTAATGTGGAAGTGTATAGAGTTAAGTTATCTTGCTGAAAATGCCAAATCTTTCTAATTTAAAAACAAACAGCAACAAAGACACATATCCTCTCTTAGACCAAAGATATTTGGATCTCCATTTTGTTCTTTGCTCCTCTGTTTCAGTTCCACTGTTGGTACAGAATAATTCACACAGCATTTTTAAAAGGATGTTTAGAAGTAGCTATTTCCCTTGAACAAGTCACTAAATGAAATACATACAGTAGTGGGCAAGGTTAGTCACTGACATAATATTGATCAGAATCTTAGTATGCATCTAAATAACTATGAAACTTTTTGCAGGAAATGTTGATATTAAAAGGAGTTTGGTGAAGATAGAATTTTTCTTATGCTTGGGAAGTGCTTCCCATAGTCTTAAAAAGTATTGACAGAGAAATATCCTATTTCTTGGTTTTAATCCACAACTAGGAAGTCAAAGTTAGGATCATGCCCTGATTCATAGTGGATAGCAAAAGAACTCTTAAAAGATTGTGAAATAAAAACTTCTATTTTATGCTTGTTAGAGAAGTGGGTGAAAGGAAAATCTTATAAAACTAATACTAACAAATGAGTTGTAAACAACAAAGCTGTGTCCTTAGAGATTTCTGTCTTTGCTGGTTGTCTGCTGGTAGCATCTTTCCTTTCCTTGATACTGAAGAGCTGTGGGAGAGCCAGTTGGTTGATGATGCATGAAGTAATTATCTTGCTTGATAATCCACTCTTCTAATTTCCCTCCTTCCTTTATTTATCTGTGTGAACATGGTATTTAATGTGAGAGGTGGTTTTGGTATACAATGTTGTTGTGTTTTTGTACTTAGTTTTTTCAGAATTTTTGTTAGTTATGTAATACATTAATGGCAAAACAAGAATTGATTATTGTATTCAAACTGAAACAGTAGATCTCTACTCTTTCTCCTTCTCCTTCATATGGCACAATAATGATCATTACTTGAAGGGCAATCTGTTTTAAGGTCTTCTATAATAACAGAAATAAGAGCAAGATAGGTGTCATGTGCTCTCATCAGGGCCTCAGCGTCATACTGAAGGAAAAAATACTGTATCAAGATGCTCCATTTTTCTCCAATATGCTAAATTTATTGTATATCTATGCTGAAAAAATGTTCAGTCCAAGGTAGAAAAGTACTACTCTGTTATTATTACTTCTACTACCATTATTGTTACCATTATTGCTACTGTTATTATTTTGCTTAACCTGTATTTTAAGTATTTTTAATCCACAAACCACAACACAGAGTTGCAAATCTTTGTTACTATTAAAAAACACTCACTAGTTGGAATGGATATGCCATATAAGTTTTAAAGGAGAGCCAGTTCAGGTTTCTGAAACACTAAGATTGCAAATAAAAGTTCTAGTAAAAGTAAGGTTGGGCTCTTTTACAGTAGTCTCATTCGCAGTTGTGTAATCCTTTATGAATACATTTTAAGATATATTTGTATTTTTTCTTACTTGAAAATAGATGCATTTAAGTCCCTTTTTAATAAATCAGCAAAGTAAACAGTTTCAAATTCAGTCAAACAGAAGTAATTGAGTGTGCTTCTAAGGTGGATAGACTTTGTGAAGTCTTTTCAATTTTTATATATAGAAAGAACAAACATCAAAATATGGGAATACCCTGTTGAGACAACAGAAGACATATACTTAGAAAAAACAAAGAAAGAAAGACTAAGGCTGTTCAGGAATCATTTGGTGTATTGATGAAAATTCATGATTCAGCTAGATCTAGATTCTTTACATAACCCTGGGTTGCTGCTGAATTGGCTCAGTCTTGCCCATATTATTTTTGTAAGTGATCTGTGTTTGAAAACAAAATATAAGAAGGTTGTAGCATCTCAGTGTTTCTGTAATTATTTTTTTTTCTTTATTGGTCACTACTAGGTTATTTATGTATAAACAACTGGAAAAAGTTTAGAAAGAATTTTGCAGAGATTCATCTCCATATGTAATCCTCCATTAATTTACCCTTTGCTTTTGGAGTTTATAATGAAAAAATGGTATAAGCAGCTGAAGTAGGAACAATAGTGTGTATCTTAAAATAAAATTAATTATATGAAAAAATAAATGATACTTCAGGTAATACTTTTGACACAGCAGATAACCTCACAGATAAGTAGATTTTTTTCATTCATAAGAGGTTGAGTATCCATTATCTTGAGCCCTTTCTTAATGTGTGCCTGTTCTCAAAAAATCAGATGTGCAATGTTGTTTTGGCCTCTTGTCTTTCAAATTTAATCTTGGAATTTGATTTGGGGAGGAAAAAAAACTACAACAGAAATTTACTATTGACAAAATTCCTATCTGCTCCACTGTCCTGCTTTAGTATCTTCTTATTCTGTCATGTTGAGGGAGCTTCAGACTCTGTTTAGTAAAGTGTGGAGTGTTGGATCATTAAAACAAGGAAATAATTGTTTTAGGATTTAACGAAGGATTGTATTGTTGTAAAACTAATGAGAGAGACCTTGTAGCTTGAGATGGTTTGGAAAATTTGAATACCTTAGAGCTGGTATTACTTCAAAAATTAGAGTATAAATGTCCTTTGACCCGTCAAAATAGAAGATCAATTTTGTCACTTCTGGCCTTAGCATTTTAATTTTTCTTGGGGAAGGGGCATCTTAAAGTACTCCAGTTTTCTAAGTACAGTTTTTTTTGCATTTAAGGTTTACAGCTCGACCCTTAGTGGAAACCATATTTGAAAGGGGAATGGCCACTTGTTTTGCATATGGACAAACAGGCAGTGGGAAAACCCATGTAAGTAGTTTTTCTACAAGTCAGCAGTAATCTTTTTTTTTACATGACACACTTAGATTTGTTCTAATAAATAAGAAATATGTAAACTACAGTTCTGTGACTTTTATGGTGCTTTTCTTTTTTTCTTTTCTTTTTTTTTTCTTTTTTTTTTTTTAATTTAGACTATGGGCGGTGACTTTTCGGGAAAGAACCAAGATTGTTCTAAAGGCATATATGCACTGGCAGGTGAGACTTCATTGATCAGTTGGCTTTGGGCAGACAGTTGAGATCAATACATTTTCTACTCTTTGTCATACAAACGTAACAGTTTACTTACTTTGGATTGCAGTGGAGCTTTGGTAACATCAAAAGTTGTCCCTAGATATGTTTCCTTTACACAGTAATGTAAATATAGACTACTTAACAAAAATGCAATAACAGATTATTTAGGTTTATAATTCTGGGGTCTTCTGCATCTTCCAGTGTAATATGGCAGTTTAGATTGTGTTGTTTTAGGCTTGGTTGACTGACCCTGTCTGTCATTCTTGCAAAATATGAGGTGCTGTAAAATAGACTGTTACACGTTAATGAATCATCATTAAATGAAAAGACATGATGAGATTTCTTTTTATTCTGGAAATGTATTCACAGCTCGAGATGTCTTTTTAATGCTAAAGATGCCAAACTATAAGAAGTTAGAACTTCAAGTATATGCAACATTTTTTGAGATCTACAGTGGTAAGGTAAGTACCTTGTCTTTTTCTGAGAAAGGAGTTTCTCATACACAAAATTTTGAGTTTGTCACATAAAAGATTTTTCCCTCTTTGTATTAAAAGTGTATTTCAAAGAATTCTTTACATTTCCTGTCCAGTCGTGTATTTCCATTGAATGTTTTGCATTATTTGAAATGGAATTTGAAAGAGGAGTGTTTTTAAAGCTCCTCTTTTAACTGTTCTGTTTTCCTCCTTTCCTAAGGTTTTTGACTTGTTGAACAGGAAGACAAAATTAAGAGTGTTAGAAGATGGTAAACAGCAAGTCCAGGTGGTGGGGTTACAGGAGCGAGAAGTCAAATGTGTTGAAGATGTTCTTAAGCTTATTGACGTAGGCAACAGCTGCAGGTATCTTCTATTGCTTACACCAGTTTTTCATAGTACGTTAAAAAATCAGAACAAGATTATTTTGGGGTATCTTTGTAGTGATGCCTTTCCATATGCAAGTGAGTTTTTGATGATGTTGTCTACAAGTAAAGAATCTACCTACATTTTAAATAGACATGTTTAGAATTTTCTCTCCTAGAGAGAAATAACTGATTGTTCAAGAGGATGTGAATTGCATGTATTATGTAAGCAGCTTACTGACTTAAATTCATATAATTCAAAAACTGGAATGCTGCCAGGTTCTTCATCTGTAAAAGGCCTTGATGCATACTGGCAGAGGTTAAGCACAAGTTTTTTTACCTTCTTTTTTTTCCCAAGACTTCAGCTTCATTGTTTTTAAATTTAGCCTTGAGCATGGACTTCTTGATGATCAGATAAAAATGCCATCAACATTTTTTATGTAAGCTCTCTGATAATCTGAAATATACAAAGATCTGATTTTAAAAGGGAAGCAAAACGTTACTTATCTTCCATTCCCATTCAAAGAGATGGAAGAAGAGGCATAATTGTACTATGTATATCCAATTATTAGTGTTCTATGTCTAGTGTCCGCAAGAGTGCTAGACATTCTATCAACGTGTAAGAAAATACAGGAATCTGCCCTGAAAACCTATCATTGTGAGGTTAGTGTTTAACATGTATGATCTTCCACCACTTAATGTCTTTCTCTGCTCGTCTCTTGTTTAAAGGACATCTGGCCAGACATCTGCAAATGCGCACTCATCTCGAAGCCATGCAGTGTTTCAGATTATTCTCAGAAGGAAAGGGAAATTGCATGGTAAATTTTCTCTGATTGATTTGGCTGGCAATGAGAGAGGAGCAGATACTTCGAGTGCAGATAGGCAGACGCGACTGGAAGGTGCAGAAATTAACAAGAGCCTTTTAGCACTCAAGGTAACTGATATGTTTCTATTGCCTTGGAGTAGGTGGAAGCCTACATATAATAGCAATGACAAGTAAAATTAGTGGTTTTGCATACTTTGCTTGTCTACACACTCTATTGATATGACAGGTAAAAACCAATTTATTAATTTTTCCGCTATGTGCATGAGGGAACATTTAGTAAATCCCAAGTAGAAACAATGCAGAAACATTGTGCTGTCAACTTACATGTAGTTTTTGTAAAATAAAACCAAAACACCCCAGCAAAGCCAACCAACCAGCCAACTGAAAAACAAAACAAAACCCCTAAACAAACAAGAAAACATCCCAAAAAAACAAGTTCACTAGAAGTCCCAGTGGTTGAATTTGTAGACATTTCTGATACATACCTGAAATAGGAAGGCAAATTACTTACTTTCGTACTCAAGATAGGAAATACTAACAGATAGTTACTCTTACTCATCTCACTATTTCTTTCTTAAAATAAAAAATAATACTACACTGACAACATATTTACTGCTGTTAATATATTGACTAAAGCAACAGCAGCATGTCCAGAAAAAACTAGCAAATAATTAAACCTTGAAAGGTGAAATCCATTTTTGTCAACCCTTTTTCATAGCAAATTGTCTGATACAGTCACTTTACAGATTTTATACATCCAGTCCAGGACATATAGACAGAGCTAATAAATACTACTTAAATATTCATCTGCTTTTTTTTGTTTGATATTTTAAAGTGATTGAAAGAGGCTCAGTCTAAATAGGGGAAGTAATTTTTTGATTTCAAACTGGAGAAACAAGAGTTTCTTAGAATTTGTCTCTGGTTTGATTAGTTTTGCTTAGGTTTACTACTTTCAGCACCAACACTGGTTTTATGTAAAAAATCTGAACCCCAAGATCTGTGTGGTTACCTTTTTATTCCCACTATAAACTTGGGAGAAGACTGGCATCTGACTAAATAGATCTCACAACAGACCATAAAATTGTGATGTATAATGTGTCATTACAAAATTCTATGGCATGTTGAAAAATTGGAAGGAGCGGTTCTAAAACTTCGGCCTATTCTGCTTTAACATCAAAGTAGGCAATGCAGGAGCCATTGGTTGATGTTACTACTCATTTTCAAATGTAACTGAATAAAGCTATTTTGTTTTGAGGGACTGGTTTGAGGTGGGTTTTTTTTCAGTATTTCTTTTGTACTGGATAGTGCTCATACAATATATTCGGTTAATTTTTATATAAATTGTCTTTCTAATTATAGCAAAATGTTCTGCTGCTGCTGTACTAGTGATTTTCATCCAAATTACTTGGGAAAGAGGGAAATAAAAATAAATGGATGTCTTGCAGAGGTCTAAAAGGTGGTGCAAAACCATAAACGTTTCTCAGTGACATGTATGCCATTTTCCATCTATCCCAAAAACTTTATACAACCTTTTCCATTTGTATTCAGAAGTCATGAAGTTATTTTCAAATACCAATTAAACTAATACATTCTGACAGTGGTTTTTGTTGATAATCCCAGATTTGCTCTTTCTGTCTGGATATCAGTCTTATCTTAGCCTGTTCAGGATTTTGGCACAGGAATTTATTTCTGTAATGTCTCTACATGGGAGTAGTGTTGTCATTTTGTTACCTGGTTTTCAGAGCTGTATTGAAAACTAAATATACTTTAAAACTCTGCTAGAAATTTAGAAGCTGGTGATGTCCTTCAGTGATCTTTTACTAGTAAGGAGATAGTCCAATGCTAATTTTTCCAGTGTAAGCAAACTAAAAATCATTATACTAAATTAAAATATCATTTAAAAGCTTGGTGATTGCCATATTAGTGATTCAATATATGATATGTCTGCAGCTGGTGGATTAGTTGAACTTCTATAGAATTATTCATGTAACACAAAGGCTATTCCATTTTTTAGTGGAGGTAAAAGCGAAGCTCTAATTTGAAATACAATTGAAGTTTGGTTGGCTGTAGAAGTTCTGAGTGTAGATACTTTCAAAGTGCGCCAAGGAAGCCTTGCATCTGAAGAGATGTCAGTTAAGGAAAATGCAGTGTCTGGAATTCACAGGCAAAATATTATGATGACAACAATACAAAAATTTAGAATTAAAATTTCTTTGCATAGAAATAACTTTTTAGACAATATTAGAGCACTGAGTGGACAGAAGTGATGGTTAGATTGGTGTCACTGTTGTACTTAGTTCTGCTGTATCTTCTGTAGTAATTTCATAATACTTACGTCTACACAGTATTGCTCACTGGAAGCCAATCAGTTGCAAATATTAGTGTAGTCCCTTGCTTCTGAGCATGGAAGAGACAATCTTATCCCTGTTCCGTCACATAAAACAGGGAGTGACCTAATTTTTCCAATGTCTTCCAATGCTGAGAAGAGAGCTTGCTTCCGGTAGAGAGCTAGGCCTACTTGGTTAGTAACCTGCGGAAGCTTTCAGAAAGTTGGTTTTCTTCTAAGTTGTAAAGAAAGACAGTGGTAAAATCAGAATAAAAGCCACTACTTTTAACTGGTGCAGTTAACCCATGTCCCTGCCCATGATGCTGCTGCTGCTGGCAGAGGTTGTAGCTCATTCAGGCTTTTGTAGCTGATGATCAGGAATAATAGTAAGCCTGAACATTTCACATCAACACTGTTTAGTTTTGTTGTTGGATACAATAGATGTAAACAATTTGGATGACATTGAAACAGTTTTTAGGCTTCTAATCCTTTTATTCTTTCCTCTCTACTGAGCTTAATGATAAGTGGAAGCCTAATGCTTATTGAATCCAAGCTTTTAGCAGTATGTTTTAATGATATTTTTGGGGGAGTACATCAAATATAAGGCATGTATTTTCTGATTCTGAATTGCATTTTTATTATGTTTATTTAACCCATGATAAAGAATCTCTTTGTTCTTTCAGGAATGCATTAGAGCCTTAGGCCGGAATAAACCTCACACACCTTTTAGAGCAAGTAAACTTACTCAGGTACTAAGAGATTCATTCATTGGAGAAAACTCACGTACCTGTATGGTGAGTTGATTTGGTTAACTGTTCTAACAATTACAAAGAGAGAAGACACTGCAAGTTTAGGCTTTTATGTTTAAAAATTGGTTGCATGATACTAGTAGTGTGTTGGACTTATATTTATTTACTAATTGACATTATATGTGAAGAGGGATTTCAAAAGAGACATTTCTCAATAGTTTAGATTGATTATTAGAAGAAATTTCTTCACTAAAGGAGTTGTCAAGCATTGGAATCAGCTGAGAGATTTGATACACTGCTCCAACATGCTGTTTGAATAAGACATCTTCAACTATGTGGTGCTTTTCAATATGGAATTTGTATAAAATGATGTAGTAAAATCTTGTGATTTTTAAGTTACTAAAGGATTCCTGAAATAAAATACCTGCTATATGTTTTCCACTTGCTTTCTGATTTATGAATCTGTAAGGAGAATATTTGAGTAAAACTCAATGGCTAGTTTCTATACTTCATTTTTATATGACTTTTCCTTTTATTGTTAATAGATATGTTGCAGTTTTAAAAGTTACATCTTTAGGGGTGGAGTATTCTCTCTGTGATTTAACTATGGTTTGGAAACTCTTTGTTTCTTTCAAGTTTGTTCAGAAAAATATTTTGAAAGCTTATAAAATTTGAAACATCATACTATGAACAGTTATGACTAGGATTTGCTTCCTTCAAAAGAAATCCAGATTTTTGCAGTCAGCATAATTTTTTTTTCATTTTATCAGTCATTGCAGTTTTACTGTTCTTGTCTAAATAATTTGAGAAACCATTTAAAGTTTTTTAAGAGTTGCATTGTAGGATAACTAATTGTCATTCGAAAATTGCAGTGTGACTACATAGAATAATTTTTTTTTTAACCAGTGCTGCTCCTTGTCATGTTGCATCCTTCATGTGCTGCAGTCACAGCTGAAGTGGTCAGACATGTCAGCCCTCCAGGGTAGGAGTAGGAACCTGCAGACTTCCATGTCCCAACAGGGCCATTGATTGCACTGTGATGGCTTACAAGCAGCATAGAGATGCTCAAAATAGGAAGAATGATTATTACACATCTTAAAGATGCTCCTGTCCATAAGTAGTTCAGCCTTTTTCATCTTTATTTAGAATTAGGAACAAGAAAGTGAGCAGCAGAGAGTTCTGAGTCCTCCTGTCCTGCCTAGAATTGGCTGGCTGGGGCCTGAGCAGAGCTTATACAGCAAGACTTGTGCAAAAATTTATGTGTCCTGAACAGGGTATTCACACAGACCAAGGCATCTACAGTGGCACTTCCCTAGAGCAGCTGTACCATATGCTTCTTAAAGTGTTGGAGCAGTCTCCTAGTGTTACAGCAGTGGTAGTAAATAGGTAAAGCAAAAGCCACAATGACAAAGCAAAGGAAAACATGGATTTCATTCACCACTTCCAATTGTCAGGATAGTTCAGCTGTCTCCAGGCTGTATCACATGTAGCAATGGCTTGGGAAGCCAAATGCCATCAATCTAAACATCACTGTCTGTGGCATGCTCTGAACATTAAACTGGTGTTATTTGAGTTTGGAAGGGCTTTAGGAAGTTTTAGATTTTTGTTGACTAGCACCCAGAAGAGACATGCGGCAGTGTGATCTCAAATATGTGCTTCTTGTTTTCTTAATTAATTGATGTGTACCAGTATTAGAGGTTTAAACTTAGGTTTGTATGATCACATCCACCACATAGTTTTCCTTTCTCCCCAGAAAGAGAAATTTTTCCTGGGATGACTACCTCTGCTTTTATACAGGAATGTCAGCAGCAGTATGAAAGAGAAGATGAGGATTATTTAATCACTATCAGTTTTAGTCTCCTGAGTCTATGATGGCACAAAAATGTTAGTGTGTAGGATCACAGAGGTGTTTGTTCTGGGTAGAGCCCTTACAACTGCTTAGGGAAAAGAACAGGTGGAAAAATTGGACTGCTGAGAGAAATTAGGAGAAATAATGATTCCACTTTTCCCAGTCAGTTTTAATTTTTGATGATTTTGGGAAATGTGGTGCTATCTTCAGAGTAGTTAATTTAACTGGAAAAAGAAAGACCTTAGATTCCAGATAGGTCTTGTGAAAGCCATCAAATCCTGTTTACAGATAATTCCTAATGAGAAAAAATATATCTCTACTTAGGAAAATAGTTAAACTCAAGCTTATCTTTACTATAACTAAGTTCAGTTTCTGATGTGGCCAAAATCAGCATAGAATCTCCTTGAACAGAAGAGGGTCTCAAAAGATACATAAAAAATAATTTGGTAATTGTTATAGGATATATTAAACTTAGGGCCTATTGAGTTATGTATTTCCTTTTTTTAGGAGTGTATTTTTAAGTTACAATTTCACATTTACACAGCAGATTACCAAGATGGTTGGGGAAATTGTATTTCTGTGAATTCTTGATGTTCATGGTACGGTTAAAAAAATTAAATTGAAGCTTTGACTAGACATCTGTGTCCCTGAGATGTCATTGTATAAGGATAGCTGTACATAGCAGATATTTTTCGTAGAAGATCAGAAATGAAACTGGACATTAAAAATATATATACATTTAAATTTATCTACCCTTTAATCTGTATAAAGTGGTTTGCTAACATGTGGCTTGTTTTCACCAGATTGCTACGATTTCTCCAGGGATGGCATCATGTGAAAACACTCTAAATACATTGAGATATGCAAATAGGTATGAAAAACATTATTTCTTAAAGCTGTACTGGCTGTTGATGACCAACATTTGAAATAATGCTGTTCCATGATGTATGATTATTTTAGCTACTTGAATAATTTAATGGTAGTTGTGTTTCTTAATAAAATCAAAACCAAATTACTGATCCAGGCTCACATTCAATTTAAATTGTCACTTTGTACAACCATTACAAAAGAATCTACTAAAACTGCATCTATGCCATTATTGAGAGATGGATAATGTGTATTGCAAAGTATGTAGGACAGGCTACATTACTTTTGCCCTTTGAAAGGACCATCTCTTGCTTTAGGGGAAGCTGGTGTTCATGACAATTCCCTGGAGTGTTGGCTAAATACCTTTCTATTATGTGATTTTTTTTTTTCCCCATCTCTTTTGTGGAATTGTGTGCAGTTGCCAGTCTGTATTATATATACATATAAAATTTCATGCTTCCCAAATTCAAGCAAATATCTGAGAACCCTAAGTAAAGGCTTAAAAAGGCAGAAAATCCAACAAGCTTTATGATCGCTGTAGAGAAAATAGCACCTCCAAAGGCAGATGCATCACTTGAGACCTGTACTGCTGCAAAAAATTGTTCAACTCTCTCCAGTGAGTGTGAAAGGAGCCCTCAGCTACTGCAGTTCTCCTATGTTTAGAGTCTGTGGAGATGGTGTAATCAATTCCTGTATGTCCCTGCAGCCAGACCTATGCCTCAGAGACAGACACCCCACGCTTTGATGCAAAGGACCAAGGTGGCAGACAGCCTCTGGGAGATCAGAAACCCTGGCTTTGCCAGAAGAGGCTACCATCTGTGGGTCTGTTTGCCCCAGTGAGAGGTCAGGCAGAAGCACAACTGCTTCTACTTGTCAAGGCACAAAGGCCCACTAGGAAGGCTTACTGCCTGCTTCTCTCAGTCTCCAAATGTCCTTGTGTCTAGGTTAATGGAGCTAGGAGTAAACCTGCCTGCTTGGACCAGTCTGTCTCATTTCCTCCTAGAAATAAATGAGGCATCTACTCCTCTGCTTACAGTAACATGATGCAAGACCTCGCACATTCAAGACTTGTTGGGACTTCTACCCTTTATACAACTTAGGTTGCTGAAGTGACTCCATAAAAAGTCACTACAAAACAAATTAAGTACCTCTTCTAGTGTACTAAATAGTTGTACTGAAACTGTTTCCTCCTCTTAGTGTTAAAGTTATATGTTGTTATGGAGTATATACATGTCACTGATATGTTGCTTCATGTGTTTTTTCTAGATTTTTATTTTTTTCTAACAATACATCATTTTCATAGTAGTTAGTTTTAGGTGCTGGACACTAGTGTGTGGGCAGTGACAAAAGGAGGTGACATAGAATTTATGCTTTTGTAGCTGTAGTGATTTGATATTTTTAAAGGAGTCATTTAGTGGAATATTGAATGTAGACCAAATAATATTAAGTATACAAACCAAAATCTGGAATTACTCTTCTCAAAACACTGCTGTTACAGTCTCCTGCAAATTAGCAGCACTGGTTTTGTTCAGTTTTTCCAGTGATCTGAACTGTTTGCAGAGAGTTTAAATATGTCAAAACACTTGTGTTATAAAAATGATTTTGTAGTTAAACAATTAAAGAAGTATGCTAAACAAAGAGTTGTCATTTTAACTGTGTTTATGAGAACATTTTCTTTTAATTTGCCACTGTATTTTGCTGCTGCAGAGTAAAGGAATTTGGAATTAGTCCTTCGGACATTCCCTTCTCACAGGGTAGTGGCAGTCGCTCTGATCTCTCTCCTTCCTATGAGTATGACGACTTTTCTCCTTCAAACACCAGGTCTACTTCATTCTATACATGGAACTTTATTTTTAAGTTTTCTTTTTGGCTATGTAATTTTACAGACAACCTTTCATTAGTCCCCTTGCCTTGAGTCACACATACTTTGTTTTAATTTTGGTTTAGCAGGTGATGGTTCTGCATGATACGCAATCATCTTCCCAGTATTTTGTTTACCCTCCTTAAACATCCACATTCTGTATCCAGGCTTGCTAGTTTCCTTCATACATTAAAAAAAAATAGAAATGGTGATGTCAGCTTTGTACATTTAGTGGACCAAATCTAAAAATTCTGTGTTTAAGAAAATTTGAATATCTGAAAGGGAAAATTTTCTTACATATATAAATATATTTATATATACATATATATATATATGTATGTTATATATGTGTATGTATAACATGTATATATACGTATGTTATTAAAGCTTTTCAGCACTCTGAAGATAAATGAAAAGTATTTTCCATTGTAGTAAATAAAAAAAGAACTTGAAAGAACAGTTTTCCCATTAAAGACATTAAGAGTATATTCTAAAACTTGCCCTTAGACTTTCATGCATCTTTCATAAACTTGCTTTTAAATAGGCTTTTTTTAACAGAATCACAGTCAATCTTTAATCTACTTACATTTTTATTAAAAAACTACTACCATTTTTATTAAAATATTTTCACCTTTGAAATTAATTAAAGGATCTGTTTATTCTCTGAAATGTTTGGTTGCAAATTATAATTTTCTTCAGAATTTCTTGGTTGATTTGCTTATAACAGCTAGTGCAGAGCTGATTGACTAACTTTTTTAAAGTATAACTGTATATGCAGGAAAAGAAAGATTATCAGGTCGAGGGTGCTAGTGACCTTTTCTTTGAAATATCACCCATTGTAATAAGAGTTAATGTTGAGGGGTTTGAAATTTTTGCCCTCCTAAATGGTAACAAATAGTAAGATTTCAACCAGAAAATAAATATTTTGTGCTAGATCTACTTTAATCCACATTCAAGTGATAAAAATGCAAGGGTTCATACCTTTTAGGAATTGGACTAACATCATTTTGTCACTGAAAGTACATTAAATCTGTGAAGCTGACATCATCATCTTCCTTATTAAATAAACTGATTGTGCATAAACCCATAGAGCTTTATTTTTAGTTGTGATTCTTTTGCACAAGAGGTTACTAATTTTCAAGTGAAACATTTTCTGCCCATAGGGTGAAGGAGCTGACAGTTGATCATAATGTCACAGGGGATATCCGTTCCATTATACACCATACTTCCAATCAGATGGATGACTTGGAGACACAGTGGGGTGTGGGAAGCTCTCCTCAGAGGGATGATCTCAAACTGCTTTGTGAACAAAATGTGAGTGATTTACATAATTATGTGGAAAGAGATGATGACATACAGTGGGCAGAACAAATCCAGATCAATAGCCAGTTAGTAAGATCTCAAATACATACAGCATACCTCTTCACCTTTTCTGTTTTGGTATTATGCTCATTTCCATACAAAAGAAACACCAAACCCAAAAATGTTTCTTGAATGGTTTCTTTGTCTTCTTTGCTGACTAGGGTTTTCAATGTCTAGGCAGGCTGTGGTGATGATCTACAGTATGCGTTTTTTCCATGATAGCATCACATTTTTTTAGGCAAAACTCATCTGTCTTATTTAACCATTTCTCATTTTTAGCATTATTTTCCCTGCATGCAACTTCATTTTGACTGAATTTGTCTTTTCCTGCATGTGGAAATCTGGCTACCCATCATTCCTCCTCCTGGTTTTCCTAGGGTGAATCCCCAGTACAGTGTTTAGGAAGACTGCTTACCCCATGATGTTCCCAGTATGTCTCCCTGGGCTGGAGGAGTAGGGACCTGAGAGCTGTCTTCTAAAGGTTATTCTTCCTCATTGCTGATTATCAGCTTTAGTCCTGGTCCTTACATTTCAAAAGGGATTAAATTTCTTATTTGTGAAAATGCCCATGAAAAATAGAAAAGAAAAATCCTTACAGTCCTAACATTTTTCACAAGACTCTTAAATTTTGTCAGTCATCCCTTTGTGATCTCTGTGGTATATCTCACTTTAGTAAATAACGTTTTTTCCAGGACTCTGTTTCATAAGAACATGGTAGTGATTCCTAGAGCTTCCTATTGGATGTTCCTTCCAACCAGATATCCTCTCATATCACTTGTTCATTGCTCACTCATTCATGTTGAATGAATTTAAGCTATACTTAATGCTTTAAATAACATTATAAAAAATATTTTAAAAATATTTCAAAGGCATTGTGTAAGGGACTACAATGTTCTTCCTCATGTTGCTAAACATTAATTACAGCTTACAGTACTTTCTTCTGTTGCTGACTATTCATTTCTAAGGAAGCCATTTTTAGAAGGCTTCAGTTTGTAAATCCATGTATACATTATTTGAATTTATCAGTCACTATGTAGATTTTAGATTTCTCCCTTCACATTTATTTAACTTTTTTCCCCAAAAGTTTAATTTAATTTTGATTTTCTGGAATGTTTTGAATGTAATTGCTGTTCTCTTTTTTTTGAAAGTTTTTTTCCTGTCTGTTGCAGCATGCATAACAGAAAGCCCTGACAGAACACCAAAATCTTCTGTGGGCATTAAAATCTATTAGAAATTATGATTCTTCCCTTGAGACTTCCTCTTTGCATTATTTTAACTTGTTATTTTTATGTGGAATATTTTGATTTCTGGTATTTGCTAGGATTAGTGACTGGAAATTTTTGATGAATATTAATTAAATTTAACTCTGTAAGTACTTTGAATTTATTGCCCCTTCTATTCATTCCTAGAGACTTTCTTAATACTTCTTTTAAGTATTAAATTCTGTTTTTGACAGGTTTTGCCTTCTGCATATTTTTTCCATGTTCTGTGATGAAATGGGTCACATTCAACATTTTTCTGTAGCCGCAGTTCTTTCCATGCTAACAAAGTTAACTGCTGTTTTTAGGAAGAAGAAGTTTCTCCGCAGTTGTTTAGTTTCCATGAAGCTGTGTCACAAATGGTAGAAATGGAAGAGCAAGTAGTAGAAGACCACAGGACTGTCTTCCAGGTAAAAGATGGACCTCCACTTCATTTTATCCTAATTCAGGAATCCAGGTTTTCCCAATGAAAGTGCATACTCTTGAAGATGGAGGAGTATGTGATCTGTAGTCATTTTGTCTGTCAAAGATTCCTAAACTGATTTATTATATTAAACTGATTGTACCAAACAAACAGGAACAGATTCTGTAACACCTGGTCTTTGTCCCCATGATTACAGAGCAGTACATTTCTGTGTTATTCCACAAATTTTGTAAAATTTTCCTTTGCTGGGCTGGTAATTAATGTCTCTGTTGGCACCACTTCTGTTTGGTCATCTCCATCTAAGTATTGTGTCTGAATGTGAGTTTTCTTTTGTGACATCTCCCGCTGAGATCCAGAAGAGAAACATGTATTTCAAACTGCCTATTTGATTCCATGTTACAGATACATAAAAATTTAATTCACTATTAGTCAGGGCTTTTGGAAGGAATACTTCCCATGTAGTGCTGGTCAGTGCTATGGAACCTTTTACACTCACAAAATCATGGCAATAAGTATGAGTTATTTGTTTTCAGAAGGAAATGTGGATTGCTTCTGTTCATAACCTTAAAGCCTTCAGGCAAGCTGTCTGTTTGGCACATCTGTTCCTAGAGAACAGCAGACTATCAAACCTGTAGGGAATACACATTATCTCCTCAGCCTAGGTATCTCACTTAGTGGAACATTGATGTGTGTTTACAATAAAGCAAGATGTTAAATAAAACATCTTACATTGGATGTAGAGATCTAGTTTTTATGGAACATTAGCCCTGAAGTAAAACATACAGAAGTGTGCAAGTCATGTGCCATATGCTGTGGTTATGTCCTAATGCAGCTTCTGGAGAGACAAGCTGCATTAGTTTAAGATGTAATTGCCTCTGTGTATCCATCTGGCCTTCTGCTAGAGATTATTGCTCCTTCTGTCTGTCTCCGGGAGGAAATGTGTTCAAGCCTCAGGTCTCTCTGTTCATGGCATGGCTTGTTAGTTTATGCTGTATGTAGGTGGGCTGCACCGATACAAAGGTCAGCAGCTGTACTAGTCATCTTCTGTCAGCATTCTTCTGAAAGCAGCTGATACAACTTCCTTTCCTAACAAAAATGGCTAAAATACACTAGTGCAACTTACAGTGCTCTGCATGTTCAGGAGTCTTTGTCTTCAATGTATAAAGTTATGTTAGGTGACATGAATCTTACCCCAGTATAAGCTCCATCTCTCCTGAAAGTCAAAAAACAGACAAGGGGTTTGGACTACATTTTCAGTTTCACTTGGGCTCTGGAGTACAGAGGGAAAGACTTGATATGTCAAACCAAGCTTTCTAGTATACCTAGAACTGTCAGCTGCTTTCTTTTTCTTTAACTAAAGCATTTATAATGGACTTAGTTCTTCTGATCACAATTTTGCATGGTTCTATAACACTTATACTCCTGGCTGCATTCTTCTTTGCTACAAGCTTTTTTTCCCCTTCTTATTTTTTGTAATGCTCAGAGTGCAAAGATAAACTCTTTTAATCAACCTTTATTATGTTTAGATAATATACTATGTGTGGATTTAGATCATATAATAGCGAGTTTGAAATAGGTATCCTTTTATACAACTTCTCTCTAAACAGGGCAATTATTATGCTGGCTCCTTGAATGTAATAATGATTTTGTGACTATATAGTGGTAAGCAGCCCATACTTAGAGCCTGACTTCAAAGTTTGACTCTTGTCTAAGGGGAGACAAACATGAGAAAGTTATTTTCCCTAAATTTCTCAGCTTTACAACCATCTAATGTTCCGAATGTTAAGAGAACTGGGTAGCTGGAGTTTGCCTGTGATAATGTGACCACTGAAATTAAAAAAATAATGTAGAAAAAGATGCAGTTTTGCTGCATTAGGAATAATGTTTCAGTTTTGGATTGAAATCTGTCTTATTGAGGTGACTAGGTAGTACAATGTGTCTGGTCACTCTGCAAAAGAGTCTTAATCAGCTATTTGTCTTTACACTTTGCTGATGTAATTTGTTGTATTTTTAAACTTTTTTCTAGGAATCCATTAGATGGTTGGAAGTTGAAAAAGTACTTCTTGAGATGACAGAAGAAGTGGACTATGATGTGGATTCTTACGCTACCCAACTTGAAGCAGTTCTAGATCAAAAAATTGATGTTCTGGCTGAACTTAGAGGTAAGTTGCTTTTAATAATTTCTTTGTACATTATTAGCATATGCTATAGAGACTTGCAGTAAAAACAAGGAAAAAAAGAAAGTGGCTGTATTCTAGGGTCTTTTTTCCCTGCTTATGCTGGCCCTCAATGGAAGGAACATTTATTCTGCAGTCTAAGAACAAGTTCATATCTATGATCTGTTAATCCTAAGATAAAGGAGGAGTCCTTGCTTTAACTCCAGGACGTACAAACTCAGTCTTGCAACTTTTCTTTTTTCCAAAACACTAAAGGAAGGTAAGAAAATCCAAACCAACTATATGAAAAAAAATAGAAGGCCATGCAATGAGGAAAAAGTACTGCTGTTCTGTAGTGTAGCAGGGAGCCTGCTATCATTTTTAAGACTGTGCTTAAGAGTACCATTAGGCTCTGAGTATTTTAGCTATTAGTTTAATTTTTTCTTTCACAGCCTATGTTTGTTGAAAAACAAACTGCAGCTAATTCTTAGTGCCCAAAATTAAGTCTTCCACTTGTCAGTTGGTTATATCCCAGAGATTAATTTTCCTTTTCATTTTTTGTTAACTGTTTCAACTCTGGGATATATACTGCTATACTGACAAAAGCTCAAGGGTGGGTTGGGAGGATGATGGAACAGTTTTCTTGATACATGTTAAAAACCTGTGAGTTAAAATCTCACTTTTTACTCAGTCTGAGTATCTGTTTGGAATACAACAAGCAGATCAGATGTGGCCTGCTTGCCTCTTGAGCATGCCAATTACACTTTTGCTAGGATTTGGAGTTTCCTTTTGTTTTTTATGGATGATGGCTTTTTCTTCAGAAGATGACAATTTGAGACACCAGCAATAAAAAAATGCAGTTTAGGTGACTACCTATTCTTCAGAAACTTAGCAGATACTGTTTTTGAAAAAGCTCCTGGAGGTAAAATGCTAGGAGATCTCACATCTTTACAGCCAGCTTAATATAACTGTAGTTTTACAGGAGGTTACATGTATAAAGTCAAAAATGCTGTCTTGGTATCATCTATGTTGTGCTCATGGCATGTAATGGTCATTGAATTGTTCAGCCTTTACTTCTGTCGCTGTGCAACTGACATATTTTTGCCATCATTTTAGTTTCCTCATTCTTGGGCATATTACTGAGCACAGAAGGGATAGGAGCAGAAAAACAAGGATGCCACACTTCCTTCTTTAGGTTTCTCCCATTCTTACTGAGTTACAATGAAACCAGTGAACAATATATTTAACTATTTACAATGAGTAAGTTCCAAAACTTATTCACAGATGTTTTGCACATTCGTAAGAAAACAGGGGACTAGAATTTACTATTCTGGGTTTTAGAATGTACTAGAAATGGCAGACTGTACTCTAAATATGGCTTTTATGTCCCTAAAAGTGGTTTGGAAGGTGCTGGGAAGGAATAGGATATAGGTATTGTATATCTCCCTAGACTCCCTAAGATAGAACAAGAATGGAAGCGTGAACAGTTCACATGCTGGGAATACAATTGTGCAGTTTAAAAACCTGTCCTGCCTAGAGACGGGTAGTATCCAAGAAGACGCTAAGTTGCTAAGCAACTTGTTTGGATGGTTTTGAACCCAAGTTTAGCTCAATCCCCTTGTAGCGTCAGCTATTTTTGTGGAGGAATGTTCTTTGTTATTTGTTAGGGCTGGGAGGTGGAGGATCAGCGCTTAGTTTCAAGATCTGTTGAGCACAGGAGCATCAGTACTCATTCTTCTGTTTTTTCCTTAAAGACAAAGTGAAATCTTTCCGGGCAGCTCTACAAGAAGAGGAACAGGCCAGTAAACAGATCAACCCGAAAAGACCACGTGCCCTTTGAAAAGGGCCTCTGCTGCTAAAGGAATTAATGAACCTGTACTGCTGTAGCACACACTTGTTACAAAACCTAGTGACCGAGAGAACTCAACTACTTGAAAGAATCAAAATGTTAGAAATGTTTGTGGAAATCTCCTATTTCTTATTCACCTGAATGACATTTTCAGTTTTATGTGAAGTGGTCCTGATGTCTACAAAATGCTTCTAGACCAGACAGCACAACCTGCAGGGTTCAGATCTGTGAAGCATTTTGTTTAAAATACTTCATTTGTTCAAATAGTGAAATGTTTGGAAATACTTGCCATATTTTTAATAAAGTAAAACTGTGGCCATTAAAAAGTCACAGCACTTCCTTCTGACCATGTTCAGTTTTATGACTGAGACCAGCTGTGCAGTTTAAAACTGTGGCGTGCATGCACACCTCACTACTGGTTTTACATAACTTCTCTTCCACAAACAGCTGTGCTTAACTCTTCCCATCTGTGCCTTGATGAAGGCTACTTAACCCTAAATATCCTCCTTCTTCTGAAGCACAGCCTTAAAAAATACATTCCTTATTTGTCAATATAAATTACTTTAGTGTGTGTGTGTTTCAAGAAGACTTATTTTTTGGTGGATAGTTTCATTTCACAGGATGTGCCATATCATTTTAAGAGGAACCGCAGGCTGTTAAGAGTGGATGAACAGCTGGACATTCCATTTTTCATGTGAAAATCTGGAATCTTGATTTATTTGAATACCATTAAGAACAGTTATATAATTTTAACATCTTATCTGTTACAATTAAAAAAAAACCAAAAAAAAACAACAAATCAACAAAAATCCACAAAAATATAAATTAGTTGATGTATATTAAAGGCTAATGTTTTATGTACTGAGGAGAGTTGTATCTTAGGATAATGCAGACAATATGATATGTGGTATGGTGTGATAATGCTATGTATGGATAAATTAACTATCAAAATTTGGGGATAAACATGTCCATACTGGCCTTTCACATGCTGTTTTAAAAACTTGGATTTTGATGCATGATAAAGTTACATGTACATTAACCGTAGTTTGCAGGTAGCTTGAGTAGTTCTGTTGCTTTAAGAAGTAGCTAATACCTATTTTTCCCTTTGTACAGTGCCAGCAGCTGAAAAGTGGGGTGAAATTGCATCATTTGACGATTTTGCACAATACCTCTACCTAGTGCTAATAGAAATCCCACAAATACCTGAATTCTCACAAATGGCGCCATGTGTATCAGCACTTTTTAGATGGTGGCACTCGATATATTTTTGGAAGTCAGTATGCAAAAAAGATTGACCTTTCATGTAAGAACTGTAGATCTCTCTAGTTCTCCCTCTTTCCAGGAGTTTGTATCAGCAGACTATCCCTTGGAAATGTTTAAAAACTACTTTTGGAATACAAGCTTGTTTGTTTGTGCAGGCTGGCGGGGGGGATATAAAGGGAAGGCAATGAAAAGACAGTTAAATGAGCCAGAACTTCTTGTAGTGTTTAATGTTTGTATCTCCCATAGACAGGTAGGCTATGGGAAGCTCTTGTCGCATAATGGTTAAAAATAAAAAATCCTCTTGTGTGTAAACATGAAAACTGAAACAATGTAGATTTTACATAATGTGTTTAATAAATTAAGCTATTAAATGAAGTACATCTGAGAATTTCTGTTATGCTTTGGGAAGGGCTTCAATTTTTAAGTACATCAGTTACATTTTTCAAAAGGCCTCTGATTTTGGAATAAAGCCAACTCTTCTATACAAGTTCATTATATAGAAGGAAGTTCCCCAGACCACTCTTCTGTCTTTAGTTTTGCAGCAGATCTTAAAAAAAATCACACCCCTTTCTGAACATTTTTTGAAGATCACTCATCAGAGCTAAAAGAAAAAAACCAATGGAACAGAAGGCAATAGCTTCTGTTAGCAGGTGATAGTACAGGTTTTCTCAGAAGCTGCTCTAGACAATTCTTACTTTCTGAAAAGCTTCTGAAAACTGAGGCATCCCACAGGAGTAACAGTGGCTTCCATACTATCTGTCCATGCAAGCCTAGCACCACAACCAGGCTGTACCTTATTATGGGTCCCAAAAGGACAGAAAGGAGTCAGCTTTCAGCACCTTTTTACAAAGCCCTGTAAATTAAATGTGTCCTGTCAAGTAGCACATGCTAGCTGAAACTGTGTCTACTGCCAGCCTTTGTGCCAGAGCCTGCTGTAAGTGAGATCTGCACCTGATACTGAAGCAGTCAGAATAAAGAAAAATTGATAAGGCTGGTTGTGGAACTTGAATTTCTGCAGCCCATTGCCATAATAGACTAAAATTATTTTAACAGGATTCAAACAAGCTGATCCTCTATTCCTCTCCAGCAATACAAAAGCATCAAGGAAGTGTGACACGTATCTTCAGCACTTGTTCCTTCTGTATTAGTCCAACCATATTCTTTTTGGGAATCTACTTAAATCATCATTTGATTCTGCATGAAGTGAAGCAGCACTAGAATTAATGAATTATTAAACTGTGAAATAAATGTGCAAGTCAGTTTTTAAAGTCAATGCTTCAGCATGTCTGTAAATCTGAGTGCCTATTTCTATACATGCTTCTGAATCAATTACTTTTTAAAAACTGATGGGATGTCAATGAAGCTGCTAGTTGGGACTCAGGACACCTTTTCCAACCTTAATGATTAAATAATGTGTTTTTCTTAAAGGAGGTTTTGCTTATTTGCATGCATTGCTCTAATCTCACTGAAAGCTATGATCTGTGCTAAAACTTTTTCCAGCATTAACAGTGAAATAGTTACCTTAAAAAATAGCTACTTGAATTTAGTTAACAAAAAACCCAACCCCGCTGTCTGTGTTTATGAGCCCTGGCCCACTGGTAGTTTTTTTTTTCCAGTTCCTACTGTGAAGGAGAGGGTAAAGGCAATTCTTTAAATGACATCAAGCCCACAAGATAAATTCTTTTGTTTTCTGAGAAACACTCATTGGAATTCTCTAACAGAAGCAGATTACTAACAGGCTTGGAGTGCTGGTAGTTACCAGAGTGACAAGAGTAACAGACACTTCAAATCAAAAGGAAGTGTTTAAATACACTTCAAAACAAACACACAAATGATTGATACCAAAAAAAGGAATTACTACGACTTTCTTTTTGTTGTCCAGACCCATTATGGGTTGTATTGTTGAGTATTGTGCATGAATATACTGAGGTGAAGTCCATCATTGGAGACCATATATTTCAATGATCATCAATCCATGTTTTGGATACATAGAGGATAGTACAGTCATGAGGCAGTCCAGCTCCTCACTTCAGCTCTGAAACAATTTGATGCTTTTAAAATACCAAGCAGCAGTTTCTTGCCTACCATCTGCAATAAAATTATATCTAACATTTTATTTTGAGTCCAAGCATATGTGCCATATTCTGTTTGTTGCTTTTATGAGGACCTTGTCCCACTGCACTCACTCTGTCTTGGGCAAAACTTTGGTGAAAAAATACAGCATCTTCCATTCTTCTAGGAGTAGCTATGAAAAATGGATGCCTTCTGAATTGAAGCCATGTAGCAATCTGAAAGATTAAAATATGTATATCACAATTCTAGCAATATAAACTTCAGCTTGAGGCATTTTTAAGATGTGCAAAGAAAATAGCATGAAAGCAGTCATCACTGATCAACTGCAAAGAAAGAATTTTAACAAAACTGAAACTAGAAGTTATTAGCAAATTTGTAATTTTAGAGATGCAGGTTTATTTTTGATACAGTTACTTACGTTGGATCCTTCCAGGTTCACTGTTTTTTCAGAGCATGACCTTAGTTCTCCAAATGAAAAACAGCTAGGAATTTCTATCTTGAATTGAGTAAGATTCATAATGCCACCGAAAGTAAGAGCAGAATATAGCAGTTAATCATTCATATTTAAAATTATGCTACAGACAATGGCCTAATCCTCAAGGCAGAGAAAGGCTGTGTAAGACTAGAGAAGTTTTAATAACCAATTTACACAATGGCCATTTTTAAAGGAGGTTTAAAGAAGGGTCTAGTATACAAACACCTGAAATAGGGATCCTTAGCTAGTTGGCTCTGAATATTATAAACAGCATTTAAAATATATAACTAGGCCTTAAGTGTTTGTTCATGTTCAGGACTGGAAGCACGGAGTGTCTGGTACTAAGGGGGAAACCCTAATATTCCTGTGCAATCCACTAGTAATCTGTGCTATGCAGCTACAGATGCAGACAGAATTTAAAGAAGCTTAAAAGGAAGACATAAACATAAAAAAAAAAAAGAGTACCGAATGAAATCATCTATATCCATTGAACGGGCTCGTTTTTCAGAGTAACCTGTATCTTTTAGAACTGTCTGTATTTTCTCTGCAATTTTGAAGTTTTCAGGGATTTCCTGTCAATGAAAAATGGGACAGAAGTTATTTTCTACTCAAAACACAGAAAAAGGTTCATTTAAATAATCTAATTATTTCCTGCTCTTAGAACAGTTCTTGTTTCAAGTGAAAAAATTAAGTTATACTTCTTCTATTTTTGTATCTCAGTTCACTCATTATATATGAATCATATCTGTTTTTAAAAGTAGACAAGACATGTTTTATTAAATTAGTAAAAGACCTCGAGACATACATAATGTGGACTATACTGTCAAAATAGACTTGATTTTAAGCTTTTTTACTATGATTTAATTACCCTTTTAGATTTTTCTTTAAGAAAAGAGGAAAGTTCCTCCCACCTTCAAACTCTTCTGGAAAACCTTTGATACGTTAAGCTTTTCAATGTTAATTTTTTACTCATAGAAGTTAGTATGTAGGTCACAGTACACAGAAATAGACTAGATTAAGAAGGAACTTACCATATTATGTAAGGAACAATGAACTCGGTAATTATGATCCAGCAACTGCTCTACAGCACTTGATCTGAAAGAAATACATATTTAGCATAAAAACTTAACTGTAATGTTCGTCCACTTAATTGGTTGTAAATGTCTACTATAAAAAACTGCAACAATTACACAAAATTGTTCTTCTTAAAAAGCTGCCTAGTTTTCTTCTAAAAGAAAAAGCTTCTGACATCAGTATTAATCTTCCACCATGGTTTATCACTGACTATGTAACACTGCTATGCATTTGCACAAAAGAAATCATTAACTGGTCCTCCGATAGAAGTTACTTACTTAAATGCTGCAGAGAGTGTCTTGTTTTTCCTAACAAAGGCTATCCTTACCAGACCATCCCACTCCTGGAATCGAAAATTTCAGAATTTTAGAAAGCAACATACAGCTACTACAAACAAGAACAGTCACTACTGACATCTTCATAACAATACTGAACAAAAGGAATATCCTTCATGGAAATGTCCTTCTAAACAACACAAAACCAGTTCTCTTAGACAAAGAAATACAAAAGGAGGAGAAAATACTTCACCCCCAAAATCCTTTGAATTGTTCTTTTTCATGCCTAAAGTGCTATTACATGCAGAGAAGGCAGACACGAAGAAAATCTGGCTAACCTTGGGCAAGGCTGAAATGGTCTTGAAGTGTTTTAAGAATTAAGAATACTCTTCTGTAACATTTGTCTTCGGTGATTAAACACACTCACCTGAAGATAAATCTCATATATTTCTCTGATCAAAACCTGCAAAATTATCAGCCAGAAACATCTCTGGGAGCCATAAACCATGACCAAAGGGACATTACTACTAGCAGTTCTCCAGCTGATCTTAGTCTTATAAGAGATACTGTACTTGACAAAGCTGCCCCCAGCTGGTGGTGGCATGTTGTGTTAATGGTCTAACAAGCCTGATCAAGAGAGGAAAAGCCATTTTGGAAGCTCCAATGAATAAATAGCTGGTAGTTTGTACTAGAATCAGCACATAGAACTGAATAGTAACTGGGAAGAAATATGAAATTATCACTAACGTTACGTTGAGTATACACTGCTCACCTGGAAGTTGATAGGTGGTGGTGGGTTCTTTGGCTCTATTCTGACAACACTGGATTCGACTTTGGGAGGAGGCTTGAAGTTGTTCTTTCCAACCTGTTAGTTAAGAGCAGTCAAGCAGCTGTGTGAATAAGCAGCAAACTCCTCACATCCCTTGCAACACTCTTCTGTGTTTCATAGCTGAGTTACCTAAAGGCAGTGACCTACCTTCATCAGATGGTCCACTCGAGCTAATAACTGAGTATTAATAGAGAGTCTGCAGTACAGTTTGCTTCCTGGTTTTGCAACCAAACGAAGTGCAAATTCCCTTTGAAACATAAGGATTGCACACCTGAGAGTAACAGAAATGAGAAAATCAATTCTAAGTGTTCCATTTTTATGTCAGAAGCCAAATGAACACACTTGGAAAACATACAGTTTGCCTCAGCAATTAGAAGAGTAAATGTTCGTAATAAACAACTTTGCCTTGATTAGCATGTTGAAAAAAAACCCAAAACCCATCACAAAACTTGGTGAAGCCATCCAAGTCTCCTTAAAGCTGTTACATAATTTGATTATTTACTGCTAGATGGATCAGGATCAAAGAGACTATCTAGTCTCAGAGTTGCCTGACTGTAATAAATAATTTTGAGTAACTCTCTGCTGAGTCCTTCAAACCCAAGCTTTCCAAAAACTGACCGGTAATGTTACCAATGTTCCTCTGAGAGAAATCAAGAGCTGCTGACATACTGATGTCTGACACACAGACAAGATGGTTACATTTTTACATCAGACAACAAGAAAGTGATTTGGCATTGATTCTACCCTTTCACCCTTAGCCAGGAAGGTATTTGAAATGCTATTATGCCCTGCTTATCCTTGGAATAATACTTAGTTGTAATACTAAGGAGATGTAACTCCTGTTTTTATCTGCTGGGCACTCACTGTTGCCAACTTTAAATTTTCTCCTCATGCTCAATATATCAACATAAACTTAATTTCCAGGCACTGTTAGACTATGTATTACAGAAAAAAATTGGTACAGCTCTGGTCCATCACACTTGTACCTCAGGAACTAAAAAAATACTGGATTTGAAAACATTTTTAAAACTATTTTCTTTCCTCTCAGGTAACACAGAGCTCTATTCTTCCACATACCTGAAAAAGGGTCTATGAAGCAATAACTTGAAAACAAAAGGTGAAGAAATCTGAGAAAAAAAAATTAATAATGTTAGTATAATTTCTGGGAAATGAGCATTTAAAAGTAATTTTGTTTATGGTGTTGCCTGCTATGTTGCTTGTCCCATACCTGGTAAGGCAAGTTAGCGACACATGCATCAAAGAATGGTAAATCTGTTTTCAAGATGTCACCAACCTTGATTTCAAGTTTGTTTGCTAGACACCTGGGGGAAAAGATACATTGTGGTTATACTCAGATAAGCACTGTTGCCAAAATTTGTACCAAAGCAGCACCACTGCTTTAGTGCTTCCTGTTTCCCATAATTGATACTTACGTGCCCTGGACTCTCTTCTGAAGCTCACCAACAAGTCTAGGGTCAATTTCACAAGCAATAACCTAAAAAAAAATTATATATTTAAAACTCCATGCATCTCCTAACTGGAATTTAATTGTAAAAATCCCAGCCCTGTATCTGTTGTTATGGGTTCAAAGAATCCTTCCAATGTTAGGCTATGTACCTTCCTCCCTCTCAAATACAAGGAAGCTTTACCACATAAATGGATTATAGCACTGTAGTTTGACAAAACCACACAAAATTTATGTGATCAGCTAAAAACCCATCGGGACTATTCATATGTTAAGAAAAGTATCAGTGGAGTAATTCTACGTATGTTCATCATGCCTATGAAGACCCTTCTATTTGCCATACTCTAAGCCAAAGCACAGTCAGAGCTTGGGAAAGGGGTGTATGAAAGAGAATTTGTACTTACTTTTTTGACCTTCTCCAGCATCTTTACTGTCAGGTTTCCAGTTCCCGGGCCCACTTCCAGAATGACATCTGTTCGGCGCAGGGCAGCCTAAGGACAAACAGCATTTTGAGTGCTTCCGTAGAACCAATTTCGTGCAATCATTTGACTTTAAAATTAAAGTAAGCGCTTTTGACACAGTAATAAGTTGGAACTGGGTATCAAGGGAGCGTGAGAGTCGTTTAGAAAGTAACGAGTGGGAAACGGGGAGAACCAGAATGCCGTGGCACCGATTTATGGCGCCTCGCTGGCCACGCGTGAACAGCCGGCGAGCAGCCACGTCCGGAGCAGCGCCAACACGCAGGCACCCCGCCCGCAGCAGGCGGCACGGCCCGGCTCCCACCTTATCGATGATGCTGTTCACCACGAGAGGGTTCTTCAGGATGTGCTGCCCGGCCCCGGTGTTGAACAGGATGCCTGGGGAAGAGACGGGCGTGTTACCGTGAGCAGCCGCGCTCCCCACAGGCCCCCGCTCGGCGCGGGCTCCCGGGATCCTGCCGGCCCGCTCCGCTCCGCACTCACCGCCGGCGCCGCCTTCCCGGCGCTGGGGCCGCTTCCCGGCCCGCGCCTTGGGCATGGCAGCAGTCAGCTCGGCCCGGCCCGGCCCGTCTCAGCTCGGCTCGGCTCGGCCCGGCCCGTCTCAGCTCGGCTCGGCTCAGCCCGGCTCGGCCCGTCTCAGCTCGGCTCGGCCCGGCCCGGCCCGTCTCAGCTCGGCTCGGCTCGGCCCGGCCCGTCTCAGCCCGGCCCGGCCCGTCTCAGCTCAGCTCGGCTCGGCCCGGCTCGGCCCCGCTCGGCCGCACGTGCCGCGCGGCACCGGAGCTGGCGGCGGCCCCGCGCGCGGCCGGCGGCGGGCAGCGCCCCCTGGCGCGCCGGCGGACCGCACGAGCGCGGCCTCGGGCCTCCCACCCTCGGGGGACGGAGCAGCCCCGAGTCCCAAGGGACAGTGTCAGCGGGTCCACAAAAGCTTCCCAGGGTTTATTGGTAAATGACACGCGGCCTAAAAGTGGGTGTGTCCAGTACCCCGACCTAGTCCGTAAGCACAGGGCAGTGGGTTTTCGATTAAAACGGTAGGGTGGAAAGGGAAAGAGAAAATGAGAGATGAATGAAAGAGGGGCAGAGAGAGAAAAGAGAGGAAGAAAAAAAAGGGGGGAAGGGAAGGGAAGGGAAGGGAAGGGAAGGGAAGGGAAGGGAAGGGAAGGGAAGGGAAGGGAAGGGAAGGGAAGGGAAGGGAAGGGAAGGGAAGGGAAGGGAAGGGAAGGGAAGGCTGGATTTTTCAGGGCGACCCTCATCAGTTTCTGCCGATAAGATAACGCGGCGCTTTAACCCCGTCTCTGCGCAAAGCGCCCATCCGCTCACGGCCGGAGCAGTGCCGGTGCAGTCATTCCCAGCAGCTGCCACGCCAATAAAGTGTATTCCTTTTTTTAATCCTGTCTGAATTTTTTTAATTTACGTTCTCATACACATCCTCAGCGTTACGTTCTGGCGCGAGCACCACGCAGGCGAGGCCCTGCCCCGCCCCGCAGCTGGCGGCGGCGCGGGCGGCGCGGGGCAGTGACGTCAGTGCCGCGCGCCGGGAGGCGGTGGTGCCGCGGCGGCGCGCGCTGGTCCCGGTTCGTGGGAGGCCGGGCGGGACGCGGTGAGGGGGGAAGGCGCCGGCGGCTTCCAGCGGGACCGCGCTCGGGGCGCGGAGCCCCGCGGCTGTGTCGCTGCGGGCGGCGCTGCTCCTACGCACTCGCTCCGGCTGCTGCTCCGCCGGCTGTGCCCCCGTCTGCAGTGCCCGAGCCGGCGGGACTCCGGCGTGGATTGACCGCCACGGTACCGGCATTAAGGCAGCTAGGCCTCTTTTACCTATGGTACTGGCCACGGCAAAGGGCCTGCTCGGAGCTGGAAGTAAATAGCTGTTACCTAATTCCAGGGAACGGTTTCCCGCTTTCTTCTTGAAACAGTTTTTAGTCAGGCTGGAATTCATGGAAAGCATGGGAGGATAATGAGGCATTAACCTGAGAGAACTTGTTTTTTGCGGGAAGGGGTGCGTAGTGGCCTTCATTCCAGGTGGTTGTTTTCTTCCTGCAGGCTGAAGAACAGCAGTTTTTCTGCAGAGCAGAATCTTCCCTTAATCAGAGGCAGGCTCAGTGCAGCAGTGGTGAGTTACTTCTCCAATTTGTTACCATAGAAGACAGCAGTGTGTGTAAAATACAAGAACAAGACCCTAAGTGCAATGGTGATGGCTGCTTCCCACTTATGCTCCCATGTGCTTTGCTTCCCATGTCTCATACATGAAGTCATGTCTGTGACATATCTGACATGGCTTTTAAATTAGCCCAAAGAGCACATCAGTAAAACACTGCCAAATTCAAATTATATTCATAGTATACAAGTTATACCTGAATTTTTGTAAAACACATGTTCCTTATGGAGTTTGGTTTCATCAAACTTCATGGCAGCACCAAATTTGTCACTGCTCTCTGTTTTTCTTCTCTCATTCTTTCAGCGTACTGTTCTCATCAAGGACATTTACTGTCATGTCCATAAATGATAAAAGGAAGGTTTTTGTCACCCATGCTTTCTGTATAACATTTTGAAATGTTATCATCAGAAGTGGGAGTTAACTGTAGTTAAAATGAAACCTGTTCCAGAACATGAGGGCTGACTGAAACAGGCATTTCCATCTCAGCTGTTTGGCACTAGTTTGTTCTTAAGTGGTCTGTCAGGTCTTTTTGAAAATCCATTAAATTAGGTAAATTAGGAAGAAGTCAAAGGAATATGATTGACCTTGTACTATTGCTCATCCTAGAAACTTACGATTAAACTTCAAAAATATTCTTACATTGTCTCTGTATCAATTTGTCTTTTCCTATGTCATCAGTACTGAAACCTGTGACAGTCATTTTTGAGTTAATCCTCAGAATTGTCTCAGTCATTTCTTTACTCCCTGTTTTTTCTGTTAGGAATTTTTGGTCACTTTGGTGGTTACTGTCTAATATCAGAGTTCATTCTTCTCAGAATTTTTGATAAATTTTGATTGACCTTCTGTAACATTGTTGTCAGCCTTACTTGTTGCTATCCTTTGTTACTATGGTCCTCACTGTTTTTAATTTATTTATCCTTCGTGTCTTTTTCATGCTTTTTTCAGACCTAGCTTTTAGTTTCAGTATTAAATTTTTGTAAAAATGAAATCTTGTAAATTCCACTCCTGTATTTCTGTTGTTAGCAGCATGGGAAGAAAACATCTCTGACTCTTTCCTGCTCAGACATTTTTGCCTTCTTTACTGTGGCTTAAATTGGGCAAACTTTAGATAGCTTGCTTTAATTACATAAATAAAAAATTAATATGTAGGTTTTGAAAAAAATTAGGAATGTTTAACATTAGTCATTGTGTTGGATTTGGTGATTGCTGTAGTTACTAATGAGTTTAAGTAGTACCTTCAATAACCAGGATAGTTTTAGTTCTGTTGGGTCCAGTCCTTAGTAGGATTATGAGCATGTGGCATAATTGATGCAGATCCTGCAATGCTAGAAAAGAGATTAATGGAGGAGTTTGTAGAAGGCTGGAGAGAAACCAGTGTAAAACCAACTTTTCCTGAAGGTGACAGTGTCTTTGCTAATGTATCATATCTGTGTGACTGAATGCCAGAATTCGTTAGTTATTTCAGGAGTTCTTGTGGCCTTTCAGCATGGAAACGTTGTTTTTCGTCTTTTCCTTGAAACAAATGTGCTGTAAAAGTCACAGTTTCCTACTTGAACCTTCTGAACTGCAGGATGTAGCTTTATAGTTTTTCATTAGTTGTATAATCTGCTGATAAGAAGCAGCAAGTCCTCTTTGTAAGCACTCTGCAGGGAATTAGTTTAGGTGTCTGCAAAGTCTTCCTCAGGTTCCACGGTCATAAACAACATTAAGCATTACCTCCTCATAGATAATTTGCTTTAGACCACAGACTATCCTAGTAGCTCTGGCCTCTCTCCGGTTTGTTGCCTGTTGAGCTGAGGAGAGAACCAAGCTGGAAGCAGGGTCCTAGAAGCCGTCTCAGACACTGGGTAAAGAAGGATAACAACATCCACAGAGCCACTTGTGCTCTTGAAGTAGCCCAGAATGTATTTGCACTATGATCCGTGAGAGCACACTGTATTTTGTGCAATGTGTTTATGGCTTTTTCTTCTTCTGATTTTGTGAAATCTTGACTGAATCTGTTCTTGCACGTTCTTATACTAGGAAAAAATTGAATTCTTTACGAAAGAGAACAAAAATACACAGAATTAATTGTCTGGATGTTAGTGAGCTGTTACACTGCATTCCTCAGAAAAAGTGAAGTAGGGAGGTGTTTAGTGATGAAATCCTTTGTTTTGTACCTCTTCAGATGTTTAGCAGTTACCAATTTCTTTTTATAGCTGATGTGATTTTAAAATTAGGATGTATTTTAATGTGAGGGGAAAAGTACCTAGATACCTTTTTGTCGTATGAGAAGCCTGTTAAGGAAAAACATTAAACTGGCATGGCTAGTATAAAATTCGAACACTTGGAATAGTCTTGAAAGGTAAAATGTGTTTGCAGATACCTCCTCAGAAAGGGAATTAAAGAGTAAAGAATAGAAGAGGAGTAAGACTTTGCCTCTTAAAGGAGATTAAGGTGTCTAAAAGTGAGAATGGAAGTATAGGACATTAGATTATAATGATGAGGAACTGTTACTGGTATTTGTGATCTCTGAAGACACTCATTATGCTAAGGGGTAGGATTTGATGTTTTGTTTTTTATTCTAGGTGTAACTGCTTGGTTTTTTTCCTGCCAGCTGAGACTTGAGGATAGGCTATTGTCAAGTTCAATAGTGTTATATCCAGTGGGATCTTGGAGAGCATCTTTTTCATGTGGGATATGGATAGTCTCTTTTCCCTTTTGCAAGACAAAATTCAGGCATGGCAGTAAGAGTCATGCTTGGGTTTGCAGCTGACCACATTTAACACTTTCTAGTGAAAGGAATTTCTTTTCCTTCTTCCAAAATGTTTGTGTGCAATCTGGTTGTTATAGCAATGGGTGTAGACCACAGAAAAGCAGAAGACAACAAACATACCTGATACTGCTCAGTGTTTATTGTGAAGACACAGACTGATGCTAGTAAGTAAAAATAGAAATAACGCTTTTACTCAAGTAATCAAACCTGGAAATTCTGGCTGCTGTGACAGAAAGGCAGACCTTGACTTCCTTCTAAGAATGTGTTGCTTATAAGTTTGATAGACTCTGCCAAAATTTCCATAGGTGCTCATGTCTCTGAAAGTACCCAAAAGACAATAGCTATTTAATACCTTCTGAGTTTCATCTCTAGGACAGTCTTGTAGGTATAGCTCAATAGTGAGTAAAGCTGTAGAAGTCCCATAAACTATGGAGAAAGTCCTTGTCCCTGTGATTTAACCAATCTGTGGGGTAACCTATGTCCCTTTTGCCTTTCCCGTGCAACAGGTGAAGTCAGATATGTCAGAGGTGAGGATTGTCTCTGTCTCATACTATTAGAGCCAATATTCACAGCCTTTGCAGTTCTGTGGGGTTAAGTATATCCGTATATCCTCTGTATAAATTAGGGTCTGAAGAGCCCTGGTTCATCAGTTGAAAAAGAATGAGGGCAGTGTGAGGTTATCACAACAAACTAAGATTGGAGAAATCTGGGTTTAAACTCCCAAGGTGCAGCTGTGTCTGTCTGCAGGAATAACTTTCACGTGTGCATTTGTACATGGCAGTAATTAAAACTGTATTTTGAGCAGATCCCACTAAGAGGAGCTGGTGCCTTTCCTGAGTCAATTGTCTTTACAGGGGGCATGCAGAGAATAAGCTCTCCATAGAAATTCTGTTGGTGAGAAGGGAAGGTAAGGACTTTGTCAGAGTTGAAATTACATGCTAGAACCTGAGCCTGTAATGGCTTGACATTGTTCAAAGTCAGTATTCCTCCTTGCTCCCATAGTATCCTCTGGTGTTTGTGGAACAGTGTGCTTAGATGGCTTGACTTTTTAGCTTGTTTGGGTTGCTTTGTTGTGCATGCTCCCAGTATCCCACCCCTGCCTTTTGTGGACAGTTATGGCTCAGTAACAATTTGTAAGCTTGTTGTAAGTTTACATTACATTTTGACAAGATCGTGAAATAAAAGCTGCTTGCTGTTCTGTCTGCTTTTTTATGCATGGCATGTTTACCTGTCCGTAGTGTAGTGTGAAAAAGATTGCAAAACTTATTCCAGACCAAAACCTGCTATTTTCCTGCTCCTTCCATCTTTGGGTATTTAAGGGATTCAGGGAGAAGCAGAGGATTATACTGTTTATATATATATATATGTACTGTTTATTATACTGTTTCGATGACCATAGCTCTTGGTTTTAGCTTAACTAATTTGTAGCTAGCTTAAACTGCAAATTTGAGTTTTGTGCAGTAGTATTGATTCAAAATAATTTTGTTGATTTTTTTTTTTTTAACTAGACATTAATAGAAGTAAGATTAGTGACTTACTAGAAGGAAACAGAAACTGTTCAGAGGAATTTTTAAAAAGTAGTCGCAATAGACAGCTTTTTTGTGTCTCTACTGTTTGTATTTGTTATACATTTATTAGTCTTTTTCCAGTTAATTTTTTGCTATTCAAATTATACGGAATATACTTCTTCCTTAAATACTGTGTAGTATTTATAAACATTATTTAAAAATTGACCCATCTTCAGGGAGATTATTATTTTCAGTTTTGCAATTTGGCTTGTGACAGCCTCATCCAATAATCTTTACATGGGATCAAAAAGCAGATGTGCAAATTCATTGAAGACTAAATCTTGAGGGCTCTTAAATTCCTTGCCTCTTAATAGAAAATCCTTGAGCCAGAGTTTTCTGGATGACAGGCCAGCACTATGTAGAAATGTCCTGACCTAGGTGTCTGCTGTGGTTTTGACAGAGAAAGAGTATTGGGTTAAATAAATTTTTGTTCTGACCCACTAAGCTTAGTTTGATTTTTCTTGAGTTTTTTTTTTTTTTAGCAGTAGCTCAAACAGTAGCTGTTCCAGTTTTTACATGGAAGTACAAACCTTTTCAAGAATGAGAAAAAAGAAGCAAATACTTCACTTTGCTTTTTGTTGTTGTTCTTTACTGTTATCTTTAGAACCGCTAGCTAATTGTTTTGAAATAAGAAACTGGAAAAAATAATCTGTTTTTTGTGCTTGCATTTTACTAACCTAAATAAGTATGTCTTCTAATGAGAACTGTTCTAGAAGTATATAAAGTATACTTCTATATATGAAGTCTATAAATTTCCAGTGGAAACCAAAGCCTTCAGGTTTTTCCTCCCCCTTCTTAAACATGTTATCCTAGAGGTGCTATCACTGTTGCTGATGGGTTTAGCCGTGGCCAGTGGCAGATGTGGCTTGGAGCCATCTGGCACTGCCACTGACAGATATGGGGAAAGCTTCTTGCAGCTTTTCACAGAAGACACTCCTGTAGTAACCCCCCCTCTTCTGCTAACTTGTGCACAACTAGTTAAAGCAGAAAGATTGGAAGATACTTCATATGGGAGGTATAAAGCTAAGATGGAGTCACCTGTTCAATTATTGCTGTATAGAGAGATGTGATTTTATGTTTCACAGCTTTAAATGTAGACTTTCTTTGACCTTAAGACCTTCAAATTTTAGTCGGATTTTCTAGAGGATGATTGGAGATTTGGAGATTAAGAACTTCTTTTTAGGAGTGTAATTTTTTTTCAATTGTGCAATGCTATTACTGGTATAAAGGTCTTCAGTATTGTGGCCAGTTTCCTTGTTAAGGTGATTTTTCTAAAAATCAAAATTTTAAACCTGTGTCAGAATAAATTTCATGTCTTCCACTTTCTTACCATTACTGTAACAATTTCAATTTTGATTTTTTTTTCCTGAAGGTGTAAAAATAAACCTTTTTTTCCCATTAAACAAAGGCAAATCACAGAGTCATTATGATTGGAATAGACCTCCAGGGTTGAGTCCAGCCTTTGATGGATCACTGCTTTGTCAGCTACACCACTGCACTAAGTGCCACATCCAGTCTTTTATTGACCAGCTCCAGGGATGACAACTCCACAGCTTCCCTGGGCAGCCCATTCCAATGCTTAACAATAATTTCTATGTGGAAGTTCCTCTTGATATACCATCTGAACCTCCTTCTGTCTCCTCTTTGACAAGAAGCTGTTCTTTGTCTTTTATTTAGAAAACTTAAGTACATGAATATTCAAGTGTGTATGTGTTATTAAAAGTTAACATAGGCTTTAAACTGTCTTTTTTTATGAGCAGAAAACAGACTTCATAGTTTCTTTCGTATATGTGTCTTTTTCTTCTTGTAATATTATTACTGTAGTCATTATAAATGCAACTTCTGTCATCTGGAGAGCAGTGTTGTTTTGCCTTCATAGAGTACAAGGGTGCAAAAGGATGTATATACACGGGGCATTTGCCAGTACGCATTCGTAGTTCAGCTGGTTGGTATCTGTATGCTAAATAAGAAGTAAACAATATGTAGAGGAAAATTCTGTATCATGTAAGACTAATTGTGAGACTTAATGCTTTCTTTTTTAATTAATATGAATTGTTTGGATTAATTTGAATTACAGAATGTGACTATATGAATGTGTCATTTTCTCTCTTGAAGGAAAAGTAAAATGCAAAAATGTTAATAATATGCATCTTTATCTCTTTCAGACAACTCCATGGTTTGCTCTGTTTACAGCTGAGTAATTATCTCTAGTTGCAGTTTTGGTCTGAACTACTGTGCCTCACAAGAGAGGTAACTGTTTTACAATCATAATATTTCCTTCAGTTCCTCAGAGCTAGCAGATGTGCTTGTAACGATTGATTCAATGCTTGCTCGTTCTGCTGAGAGATTTCTGAAAGCAAATAATTCTATCTCTGCACCTCAACTGCCTGTGTGTGGGTGTCCTGCTATCTTTACATTGTGTAGTCTAATGAAAAATGAGTGTGGGATGTTTGAATAATAAGAATGGAAAATACCTGTCTATATTTGCTATCTTTTTCTCTTTAAGTCTTTTTTCTTCTTTTAAAATTGTTTTCAGATTTTCATGGATCTCAACAGTGCTAGTACTGTAGTTTTGCAAGTCTTGACGCAAGCTACTAGCCAAGATACTGCAGTGTTGAAGCCAGCTGAGGAACAGCTGAAGCAGTGGGAGACACAGCCAGGTTTTTATTCAGTCTTATTGGTAAGATACAGTGGAAAAGTGCTACTAAATAAACTCTGAATAATTTTGAGTATTGGTCTCTAGAACATGGTTGAAACATAATTTCTGGCTGAGAGGAACCCTGAGTTGTCATGGTCCAGATAGTAGAATCCTTATGCTGAAGGATATAGTATGTAGGATATAACAATGATAAGCATTGTCATCACTGTGTCTTTTCCCAGATATTCAGAAGGTGGAAATCCAGCCTCTAGCAGTATGAGTGGGCAGTAATGCTAAATCTTTTATTTGTCTGTTGTGAATTGTGTATGGTAAAAGGCCAAGACGGCCCTTGTCAAAGGAATTGCCTTTACTACCTCAAGAGGCAAGGGGCCTTTTGTATACCAACTCAGTAAGGACCTTTTCTTTTTTTCTTGAGATGATGCTTTTTGAACATTTTAATAGAAATTCCCTGAAGCTTTCCTTTGCATTGTGTGATGTTGCCGTGCGAGACCGGCTCCGGGCGGGTGCCGGTGGGAGGAGAGGAGAGGAGGCGGCTGTTTTTTCCCCTTCGGCTCTGCGAGGCTCAGTTCTAGTGCGGGAACAGAAGAAAGGACGACACGGGGCTCGGGGGCAGACACATGTTTATTGTGGGAGCGTGTCCCCGAGACCCCGGGACACCGAGCAGGGGTCGGTTATACCCGTGCTGGGGGCGGGGGGAACCTGAGCTGTGGCCAATGGGACGGGAGGCAGGGGAAAGGGGCAGGGAAACCACGGGGACAGAGATGGGAAAGGTGGGGGGGGGAGTGATAAGGGAACGCAGGACAAAGGGGGAACGCAGGGGGAGGGGGAATGAGGGGGGAAGAAGAGAAAATTACAAATCCTGCAGTGTGATGCCTCTCTGGGATTGCTTTCCTTTTTGTTAGTGGAGGGAGACTCTCAGGGAGATAACATGGCCTGGCTGTGGTAGTAAGGTCCTGGAATGGGGAAGGTAAATACTGATAGAAGTACTATGACCATTGGTGAAATTGATGCATTAAAATAGTCAAAATTATGACAACACAGTTAAAAAAGGAAATGAAACTGTTTCAGCAAAGACACTTGAAATTAACACTGTTGTTATTCTTCAGTATCTATGAGTATGTTTATAACAGTCTTAAAAACACAGGTAAAATGTTTTTTCTGCCAATATCTGTCCTCAGTGCATAGATTGAATGACTCAGATTTGTAGGGCGATGTATTCTGTTCTCCGTAGACCCTCTGATTTGTTTGGAAAGTTGAAGGTGAGCCTGAGGACTTAGGGAAAGGAGTAGAAGAAGATACTTTTGAGCTGTCAAATTTCCTTTTATGCACTGCCTTTGCAATAGTATAGCTATGGTGGTAAATTATCTTGATAGAAAACAGCAGAAATTGCCACTAGTGATGTTTTTTTTTCCTCTGGATGTTTGCTTTGATACCTTGCACCTCAAGAGTGTAGACAAGTTGAGCACTCACAGGTGTAACTAGAGCAGATATGAGTTAATTTTAAATACAAGGGCTAAAAATTCAGGTGCTTAGATGCTTATCAAAGATGTATATGCTGATGCATAATATACAAATGCTGATTTTTTTTATGTGATTAGGTGGATTTGTTGGAAGCACGTTAACCTTTCTTTAAGTGTGAAATATCAATATAGCCTTCCAAACTAACAAGTGAAGTGTCTGCTTCTTTGATTAACTTGATCATGACAGGTGGGCTGGCTGGGAGAGAAAATAGTTGGTAGAACAGAGAAGGGTGCAGGGAAACAAGTTAATGTAGATAGAGTGGGTAAGACAGCTGGTATTTGTGGGATGTGGCAAGTAATATAATTACTGTGAGATACACTTTCTTCTGGGATAGTCAGAGTAGAGAAAATCATAAAGAAGCATGAGACATTCATCCTTGATCCTACCATTTTTAGTACTAGTGGAGTTACTATAATTACTTTTCTGTGTTTCTCTTTTGAAGGTATTACATATCTCTGTTTTGATTCTGAATTGGATGGTTTTGAAAAGAACCACTGTGCAAGTTATATGAATTTCTATGTTGGCTTCATTCCTGTTACGTCTATGACAGCGTTATTGTGTTATATTAAATACTTCATGTTTTAAGAAGTTTGTATGAAGATACAGAGCATAATGAGAAGTTCTACTTGTTTTTGTGTAGATTCTTTGGTCTTTTTTTTCATTTTTTTATCTAGGTCTGGTCTAATTTCAATGTCTTTTTTACCTGTGGAAGCTTTGCTTCTGCTAAATATTTTAGCAAGGAGAGGAATAGTTCTTTGTAAGATCAATGGAAATTTCAGTATGAGTAGTTTGGGTTTTCTGTGTTTCATTTATTTTGAAATGTTATTTTTATGATATGGAAGTGGTATTTGACATTAGTATTTGTATGGAAGTGGTGTTTGTTAGTATTTTAATATGCTTAAGTTGCATTTGGGAAAGGTCAAGTCTTTTAGAGATTCAGTCTGTCTTCCTAAATGAGCTTTGGGTTAGGAGAGCATATTGCATATGGATAATTTTCATGTTGTGTGGTATTTTTGGTGAGTTACCACATTTCTGATATTTTTTAAAATTGCTTGTTTTGAAGTTGATATCATTGTTTGCATGTAAGTCTGTTAACTTTCTAGTGATTGGGTTGTTTTTGGGTTTTTTTTTGAGTTGGCCATTACCTTTAGAAAGATGCTACTATTAATAAAAGCAGATTTTGAGTGAAAGTTAGGTTTTGAATTCACGCTGAAAATGAGGTCCCAGGTTTCTACAGTGTTGAGTTATTTGAAAAGTTTGTTTATGCCTGTGTTTGCAGGCATGGTGCCCAAAAGTTGCAGATACTTTTGACCAGAATCCCTGCATTTTTCAGGTCCCTTCATACTGGACTTCTAAAAGCAATGAATATAAGTGGTGCACTTTTTCTGCAGCGCACTGTATATAAGAACACAGAGTTCACACATGCTTGCTCTCTAAAGGCGCGAGTAATGATGTCTCACGCTTTGAGTAGGATCCATCTGATGCAGTAGAAAACAGGAGGAGAGCTGCTGTTCATAGTACCCATTCAATAGCCTACCTTTATTAACCCTTGGATGGTTAATTTTACACTATTACCATACAAAATAACTCATCTGTGTTTGTCTGTATGTACATACAGGTATATAAAAGTGTATACAGATAGATACATATGTTATCTATCTACAGATAAATGGCTTTTTATTGGTAGAAACTGATTTCCCGATTTCCTAAGCATAGTTAAATTTGAAAATTGTAGACCTACCAGGTCACTATTTTACAAACAGTATTGGTAAACAGGATGGTTCTTGGCAAATCAATAAATAACATAATGAATAAGTAACCTAAAGACTGGATTCTGACTAGAATAATGAGTTATCCTGTATTCTACAGGGGCACAAACTTCTGAGAGCTATGTCATTAAAGAATGTAAAAAATGTCTGATTATAGTAATTACTACCGTTATATTTCCTTCCCTGCCAGACAAGATTAGCAATACATTTGCCTTATATGTTGTTTTTAAAATAAATCAAAACTTGGGCTAGTGATAAACATTATTTTAATCTCTAAAAATTTATGTTTAGCACAGTGTCTTCATTTCCCTGTCAAATGATGTTTAAGGCTTTTTGTTTATGTATACCCATATCACAGTGGTGTATTTCCACATACACCAGGGCATGCATTGATACAATTTTTGTCTTGCCTGTGAGATCTTGGGCACTTTCTAACTTTTTTTTTTTTTTTTTTTTTCTAACAGAATATCTTTACAAATCATAGCCTGGATGTGAATGTAAGATGGTTAGCTGTGCTGTACTTTAAAAATGGAATTGATCGCTACTGGAGACGAGTTGCACCGCAGTAAGTTTTGAGTTCTTCCACTTAACCATCTTAAAGTTGACTGTTATGATTGCCAGGCTGGAAAAACAGCAGATCCTTAGTTGGTAGAAGTTACTTTAGAATTTATGGTGAAACTAACAACATTCTTCAAACTTCAGGACTTGCTGATAAAACATTTTGTCTTTATATTGATTTGTATTACTCTAGTTATGATTTACTTTTGAGGGCTGAGTTGGAAGGCTGTTTTCTATTAGAGGCTAATAGGTTTTGAAGTGATGCAGTACATGTTACAAGATTAACACCTGGATTTACTAATAGTGACAGAAGTGAAAGATAGTCTCTTGGATAGTGAGAGAGATACTTTGTTTAAGCTGATCTATATTCAGTGTGTACATGGGAAACAGGCACTAGTTATCGTACTAAAAAGTTTTGGTATTCTTTTTTGTTGTTCTGATATGTGGGTTCTGATAATGCATAACAAAGAGTTCTCCAGAGATGAGAAATACAAGCACTTTTCATGAGCACCATGTAATTTACTTAAAAATTACAAAAGGTGCCATTTTAATATATAACCCATAGAATTGCATACTTCCCAGTCTTTTGTATGTGCTTATTTTTCCTTTAAAAGCAAGTGTGATTTCACAAAGAGTTTCAATTCCAGAACTCAAAAAGGCTTGCAAGTGTTCAGTTGCAAATGCTAGTAATAGGTGGGACTGTCACTATCAGATATAGGGTATTAGATGGAATCCTAGGTACAGTTTTTTCTGGATCACAAATCTAAGTGTTATGATGCAAACTAGGATTTTCATTGTTCATTGTTTGAGACAGTTCCATGTATTTTGCCTTGCATTGTAAGCCTTTCCAAAGATCTACCAAAGGAGGGAAAAATTATAAAATTCTGTATCCATAGCACATTTAAAGTAGTGTAGTACTCCTTCATTATAGCATAGAGCACTAAAATATTTTTATGTGTGAATTAGTATATAATTGCAAAACATCTGCAAGCATTTGGATTCTTTTTTATGTGAAAGGAAAATACCATCTTTTTCATGAAAGATGGCATGTATCTTTGACTTTTCTGATTAAAAGGATTCTGCTTACAGTACCTGTACTTTGCAAGACTTACTGGAAGAAGTTAAACATTATTTTAGTTTGTAAATATTTTTAGCCACTAGTAGCATTTGTGGTAAAAACGCATAGTTTATTTCTTGTAGAACTAAAGACTAGAATTTTACTGTTTGATGTAAAAAGTAAATAAAAATATTTTCTTGTAGATTGAAATTAAATGTAATTTAAAAAAAAAAATATTTCTTGGCTATAGAAGATTCCGTGAGTTAAATCTATGTTAAATTTCCAATACAACCCTATTTTTCCCCATTTCTAACTTTGCTGCTACTAAGTTATTGCAATTAAAGTATAAAATAAATTTTAAAAATTGCTGGCTGCTGTTAAGGATTCAATGGAGTAATGAATACTAAATTTTTAGTCTGTATCCAACTGTTTTTCATACTAAATTTGTTAGATGTGACATTTTGTCAGCACTGAGCCAGATCATGTTTCTCTTAGAATATGTTGAGCTAATTTTTAGAAATCCTGATTTAAATTAAATTATCTGTTGATTATTTTGTGAACCAATCACACTTGGAATATCATGATTTTTTGAAGGCCTCATTGTAGAGATTGCATTATTGTTGTCTTTGTAAAATTCTCGTCTTTTAGTCTTGTGTCTCAGCAGCTGTCTGCTCTCCATCCTTAGGAGTACATCAAGCATGTTTTGATGTACAGATCAGGCTTAAAACTGCATTTTCCAGTGAGAGTGATTTAGAAGATGAGCCTATGAACTTCCTCCCTCCTGCTTTTTCAGGCAGCTTTTCATATAGCTGTGGTGAAGAGACAAGAGTTGTCATAGTCTCTTTTCAGGCACAATTTGTCTTCTTCTTTTGATATATTTGTTGGCAGCTTCCTGAAAAGCTGGTCTCACAGAATGATTTTTATGTGGTTTTTTTTTCTTCAGAAATGGTTTGTCTTGATTTCAAGAGTTGAACGTGTTTTTGATTATACAGACAATTACTTTTGTATCATGTCTGTTGTGGACTTTGTTCTCTTACTTGAGTACCGTGTTAGCAACATGGTACAATACTTTTAACATTTTACTGCTTTAACATGTTTTTACTTGTGTGATGACTTCTCATAAGCCAGAAATCCAAATGTAAAATATCAGGCTTTTTAAAAAAAAGCTTGAAAATAATATTTAAAGTATTTGGATGCATATTTCTCCATACCACAAACACAGAGAAAGATAAAGTTTTGCTGAACTTTCAAATTTTGAAAGACTACAGCATAGTAGATAGAAGTTCATGTGTAGATGAAGCTATTTTAATTTTTTAGGCACATATAATTCAATGCTGAAGGGAAGTAACTGGCTGAGTGAGGCACATTCTTCCTAACTTCTCGCCTGCCTATCACTTTTATAGATGGAATTATGGAATTGGCTTCCTTGCAAGGCATTAAGGGAGGCTGAGGGCAGTGGTGGCAGTCTGTGTCTCCTTCAGGGGCTGAGGGTGTCTGTCCCTCTTCTCCGGCAGATGTCACTCTCCTGTTGTTTAAACGGTCCGGCAAACCCTTAGGAGCTCTGTCACACAGTACTGCTGTGTGACACTTGCATCCACATTGATTTCTTAGAATTTTTTTCATTACTGTTTTCCAGTTTTGCTTATCACGAGCTTGTGTCTTTGAGGCATTCATCCTCATGAATCTGTTTCTTTTCTTTCCTTTGTTTTGTCTGCAATGGCAAACACTTAATTACAGCGTTTTTATTTACAGTAAGTAATGAACTGAATTCTTGCTGCTCTTAGACTGTGCATATGATAAGTTTAATATAATTATAATTATGAAAAAATGGTTAAAGCCGGGGTTTTGTGAGTCCAGAAACAAAGCAAATGAAGTAATATAGTAAAATGGATTTTTTTTTTCTTTACAAACCAGATTTTAGGTGCTTTCTGTTGTCTTTGAAAGTGAGATATTATACAAACTACATTTAATTGAGAATAGATTTTTAAATTTTATTAACAAGAGCTATTAAGTTTTAGAAACCAGTTAGAGGATGCCTACATATGTGGAAATTGTATACTGTATTTTCATATTACAAAAGAAAAAACCCTCAAAATTTATTTTCCTGGAATGTGATCTCATGGCTTTAGATTAATAAATTAAATAGTTACATGCAGAAAAGCTCTTATTGTTGCAGAAATCTCTGTAAATTTTAGCCAAAATATTTTTAGGGATAATTTAATTTTTTGTGGAAATAATCTTACAGCCTATGTCTTGATTTAAAATATAAAAAATAAAATTGTGCCTCTTGAATGCAGTAATTACCTTGGAAAATAAGACTTAGTGTACAGTTCTTAGTCACCAGTGAAACAATGAATTGCCCCCCTTTTGTACTGTATTTCAAATGATAAGTCTTATCTAGGAAATAGGGAATACTTGTGTTTTGTGCAGGGGTGAAAGGAAAGTGAAAACTAGAAAATTTTTGCAGATGTTTGTTCTTATGGAAATTCCTGCTACTGTTTTTTTATTCTTTTGAGATTATTATTTAGTATTTGTCTAGATTAGTGTAAAACCTATGCTTTAGAGAGCTTTAGATATAATTTTAAACCTCAATATATAAAACTAGTTGGTTAATATCTATGCCTGAGGTCAGATAAGGGCAAGTGGTTGTGTTGGTGTGTTTAATTTTAATTTCCAGCTACTGGTCTTCACTGAGATGAGCTCTTTGCATGCTTCTAAGTCATTGCAATGTTAGGGGAAACTTCGGTCTGAACAACCTTGTGTGATAACTTACAGGCTTTTTATGAAGAAGAAACAGCTTTCTAGGTGCTATCAGTAAATGAAATTTTGTTGGGGTTTTTTGTTTAGTTTGGTTTTGATTTTCTTTTTCCCTGATAGTATAATCTATAAATATCAACAAAACCTTTTTTAAAGGAGTGTGTTGTGTTTCCTGCCGGAAATTATAGGAAAATTGCATGAATTATATAAAATCTGAAGTAATACAGGAGTGCTATAATAGTGTAACTTGTAGTCTTAAACTGATAGAGGTCACTCAAAATTAAGTATTAAGATACCACAATGCTGCACTTGAAGGAAAATTAACCTTTATGGCTTAGAATTTGCCCTGTTCATTGTTTTTCCCTGCATTTTATGGAGAATGTATCAATGTACTTTTCACTCAAAGCTATAATTTTCGAAAGATCTGTACTTTTAAGTGGAACTGTACTTTTAAGTGTAAATATATTACTTTCTTATAGAAAAGGATTTATACTTGAAAAGACTTACAGCTTTTACAAAAAGAGTTGTCATCTGATATGGTGATTGCCTTATTCTGGACAATTTTTCGGCCATTGTCCATTAGTGTACATGAGCAAATTCATGTTCAAATCCTCAATTCTGTCAGTAATAACTATATAACAATTGTCTCTGAGTAATCAATTTGTATTTTGTACAGTTTTATGATTTTTCATTATATATCTGTGTATCTCACTCTCTCAACTCTTGCCATTTGTCTTTAAAAAGGTCACTTAAGGTCTCAGAACATGAAACTAAAATGCTATAAGTATTTTTTTCACTGTTCCCTCTTTTTAGAGATACTTGAAATAGTGGAAGAACAAAGGATGTTATTTTGTTAGTTTTGATAGTGTTTTTGGTAGTTACAAATGAATTTATAGTAGTTTTTTTAATTTGAAAATAAATAATATTTTAATAAATATATCCTGGCAGTGCTCTTTCTGAAGAAGAAAAAACTACATTGCGTGCTGGACTTATCACCAACTTTAATGAGCCAGTGAATCAGGTTAGTGGTGATTGTTTATTACTCTCACAAGAAAATGCTTGTATTGATAGATTTCTTGGTTTATTTCTTTACAAAGTATTTAATTATAATAATGAAGCTGCAGTTTACATGTTACTGTGCAGACAGATCTTCAAGTGAGATCTTTTACCATCATTGAATTATAGAACCACTTTGGTTGAACCCAACGTTTTGTCTCTGTGGTTCATTTCTTTTGGTGTTGCAGTGGCAGTTTGTTGTCTCTTGCTGTTTGTGCAGCCATTTGGTGAAATGGTTCAGGGAATGGATGTGGCTGAAAGGTAACCTTTCCCTGAGTGATTTTTGGCTTTTTCCAGTTGTGTCTGTTCTCATACCTGACTCCCAGTGTGGCCATGCAAGGAAGTGTGGCAGTGGCAGAGCAGGAATGAGCTGTTGAGATTGCTGCTGCATAAACCCACCTAAGCAGTATTGCTGTCACATGCCTAGTTACAGCATTCAATGAATTGAAATAAGCTTAATAAAGCTTCACTGTGATAGTGTCTTTTCTTACATAAAATGTCTAATTGTAAGCTGTGATTTTCATTAGAATAAGAATTTATTATTGTATTGAGTACAGAACTAATGTTAGGGGCACATTGTATGCCCATGCTAGATGAATCAATCTTACTTTTGCTAACTTCTTTGTCATGTAAGTATAAGATTCTGCAAGCAAGTATTTGCTAATAGTTTAAACTAGATCTTAAAAAACTTTGTCAAGGAAATACAGAAATGATAGATAGGCATGAGGTTAAGACTGAAAAAAAAAGGCATTGTGAATAAACTTTGGTTCTGCAGACAGTTCTGTTTTAACTTTTTGGGATTTCTGTACAGGATTAATGTCACTTCTAGGATTAGGGCATTTTATCAAAATTAAGATAATTTAGTCTTTGTAGAAGTCCATTGTGAAATGAACAATTTTGACTAGAGTTAAAATTTTTAATTGCAAATACAATTATAAAAAAAGCATATAAAGTGTTCTAAAAGTTGTTCTGAAGGTATAGTTTCAATGTAAACAATATGACAAATATAATTAGTTTCTCTATTTTAATTAAATAGAACTGTGAAGCATGTCAAGCTGAACCATAGTATGTGTCATTTATGCTTCTACTGGGTAGAATATAATTTATCAAATATTTAATTTTGAAGTTTGTCTGATTTTTGCACATGTAAATAGGTAAATTAACTATGAAATTCTGATATTAACGATATTGTTTGCAAAACAAAACTTTTTATCAATAAATTTTTCCATACATTCATTAGTATTTCATCAGTTTGCCTGCTAAGATGATAGCATAGCATTTTTTGTAGTTAAGAATGCCGCTGCTGATGAACAGTTTTGGGAGTTCTCTGACTATAGTTGCAGTTGAGATTGGAACCTTTTAAACTGACATTTAAAGAGTAGTGGCTTCATGTGTTGATTTGTTTTTTGGGATATCATTTTTTAAAATGTGGAGATTTTTATTTGTTTTTATCGCAGCGGTCTAAATAATTGTCCAAACAATTATGTGTGATATGGAAATATGTTTACAGAGTCCATATCCCCTTTTTATCCCCTTTTTCCCAATCTGTCTTGTAGGTATCCTGAGGTGTCCTTTCTGAGAAATCTTTTGTTTAGTTCCCAGCCTGCTTGATATGTCTGAGTTTTGATATCCTGTGTTCCTGATAACTGCACTTTTCCAGTCACAGACAGTTCATAACACAGTTGCTATCTGCTTATGCTTTTTGCATCACTGAAGTCAGAAGAAATTATGACTCTTGTATAGAAAGAAAAACAACACCAAAAAGTGAGAAATAGGCATAGTGTGGAGATGTAATGATACCACTTGACTTCCAGGAGAGGTGTAGAAGAAGAAGAGAACATACCATCTGCTAAAAGCATAATTTCCATGCCCTCTGAAGATATTTAGCATATGGAGGGAACAGTGGAACAAAGTAGTTCTTCAAATGTATGACAGTAAATTCTTTTTCTTCTTTCTCCCCATTTAAAATGCCAGTGCTCATGATAGAAGTACTTAATGGCCTTCCTGAGATGTTGCTTCTTGTATCACGTAGGGAGAAGACTATTTGCTCCCCTATTTTGTCAACTGACGTAATTTGGTAATTTGTAGGACTCGCAGCTCTTCCTTGTGAATGTTGACATCATCTTCCTGAAGCAATTCTTCTCACTAAGCAGCATGGTAGAAATCAATATTGTGGAAAATTTGGTGGGGTTATTGGATTCCATATGAAATAGCTGAGGCACCAGTGAAGACAAGAGGCATTCCTCTATTCTTATTCCTTTAAATTACTTGGATTCCTTCTGGTAGCCTAAGAAGGTGACTTCTTTGTCAGGCTGGAAGTGTGGTTATTCTAGAGTGCTGAAGGAGGGAGTGTCTGCTTCACTAGTCCAGTCAAGGACCTTTTCAATTGGAATGGGATAAGAACAGGGAAAATAAGAATGTGAAAGTTTTGGGTATTTGAGGTAGGGCTTTGAGCAACTATACAAAATATGCTGAGGAATGTTTAGGGGAAGGGAGTTGCACAGCAGCCAAGTGTGGAATAGACAGAAAGAGGGCACGAGAAGGGCCAGTCATGTGTAAACCGTGGGTGGTCTATACCTGTGTCTGAACAAACCCTGTGCATGATGACCGCTGCATGTGTTCTGATTGCATCCTTTACCTGTCTTACTGTGTAGTCTCACTCAGTTCATCATACATGTGTGCTCCAGGGACCAGGTTCCTGCTGCTTGCAAGACTTGCGCCAGTGGGATTTGGCCCAGCAACCAAAGTCAGATGGTATGCGTGGTGCAGGTGCACCTGGCCTGTGGTTCTGAAGGTCTGGAGCAAGAGAGAGTTTCAGTATTGGTTACGAGGATGGGGCATAGGCTTATACACATGTCTTCCTGGGCCTCTATCCAAAAGTCACATAGGGCAGAATTATGGGTAATATGTATTCAGCAGTCTATGTTCATAGAAAGTGAAAAAAAAGATCACTAAGTAAAAAATGGTTCCCAGATACTTGTTTCTTCATTTATGTAATTTCTAGAATAAATATAGTTACTGGTCTTCATGTAAAATTTAAATAAGGTATTTAGTTTAGTATTTTATCTAATACTTGCTACAAACACAAAAGTTTTCTCCACATTTATGTGCATTCTGCAAACTTAAAAACAGCTTGAGAAAAAGCACACAAAAATCTGTCTAGTCAAAAATCATTCTAGTTATTTTTGGTTCAGGTTTTATTTGGCTGTGGATCTCATAATTATTCCTTTCCTAAATGCTCTTTGACTTAGTGGTGTCTGGTTTTTTTTTTTTTTTTTTTTTTGCAGATAGCAACTCAGATCTCTGTACTGATTGCTAAAGTTGCCAGAGTGGACTGCCCAAGGCAATGGCCAGAACTTATACCCACTCTTGTAGAATCTGTGAAGGTGCAGGATGATCTTCAACAACACAGGGCTCTACTTACGTTTTACCATGTTACAAAGACCCTGGCATCCAAACGGCTTGCTGCAGATAGGAAGCTTTTCTATGATGTAAGTAAGGTGATGCAGTAATTTAGAGCATGCTAACTGTATTGTACGTGCTTGCGTCTTCCTGAGTTTAGCTGGCAGGGCATTAGTGGCATGTCTGTGGACTTCAATGTCTGCCCTTGGAACAGAAATGCTCTTATGTTGTGGGAGCTTGATACTATGGAATAACTGGAAGTCAGTTTCTGTGTGAGATGGTTGAGATCTTTATTAATTTTGCATACAGCTTGACTATTGTTATCTTAATTCATGTAAAGAAGCAGAACTTCATCTACAGAACAGTATCTGCATATCAGACTTAAGATGTACATGATCTTACTTTTCTAGGAATTTATGGAGTTTTTTTGGAAGTGTGTTCTGATTTTTTAAATCAGTGTGGTTTTTGAGAAATACTGGGGTTTAGTCTTCCATACTACCATATTTTAGCTTTTTTCATCAGCATGAATATGTTTGAGATTTTTCTAGGCCATCTCTTTAGGTTAATTAAAAGGCAAGATGTGAACACAAATGCCAAATCTCATGTCATTCAGTTTACATTCTCTCTGTAAAAACCTACTGATTAGAACACAGATGTAACCTTGGCTGTAGGCCATGCATCTCCAAACCCGCTTGGAGTCAGGCAGCGATGTAGTACAGTTAAACGAATTTACTGAGTTAAACATTTTTTCCAAATGTGTTATTCTGGAATTCTTGAAATTTTAGTTTATTTCTTCATTTTAAAGGAAAGACTGAGCACCTGACATGAAGATTGTTTACGGTTGTAGAAATTTCTATCTATGTAATCAATAAGATGAAATTTTAACTATCAGGAGTCTGAGGCATTGAAGACTGACTTGTAAATAGGACCTTTACTAATCTTTACTCAGTGAAAGTAAATAACCAAAGTCATGTGCTTTTGACTCCATTCATATCAAGTGTAGCAGACTAAATGCAGATTTCTGTAATTATGCTGCTATCAATTCCTACCATAACTGACTGAGAAAACCTTCATCTTCTGTTTGTAATTCACATATCTTTATCAGTTAAGCACTGTGTATCAACTGTAATGTGAATTAAGTTTGAGATTTGTTCAGTTCTACGTGATTAGAAACTATTTGTCATTCTGTGTTTTAAAAATAATGAGGGAAAGTATCAGTATTTGCAGCTATCAACAAAGTAAAGTGAGTTTTGAAGTAGGCATTGTTTAATAATATTGCACCTGTAACTGCTAAGTGTGTCCCAGAGTAAGCTGATTCAGACATTAACTGTAAGATGGACAGTTTGTCATTGTGGGAGAAGAGGTGATAATAAAAGCTCATAATTTTTTGAAGCATCATACCGTATTATGTACCAGCAGATGTATTTACTGAAAATCAGGTAAGAAAGGAGGCCTAAATAGTTTTCTTTAAGGTGAGAGTCATGGACCCAAATAGTCAGGGAAAGCAGTAAGTTTATCATAACATCTTCAAATTAAGGCAAGGTATTTTTCTGGAAAATGTCTTAAGGTTAGTACAACTCATTACAACAAAGAAGCAAATTAAACATTGTGGTCCATGATACATACAAGAAGCTGGATTAAATATTTTAATAGTCTAAACCAGCCTTTAAAATTTGGGATTTATTATGGTATAGCAAAATTCAGGAAACAAAATCTATTCTTCATCTTCCCTTTGCAGCTTACATCTAGTATTTATAGCTTTGCATGTTCCTTGTGGAATCACCATACAGATACATTCCTACAACAGATTTGTACAGGGGATGAAGCTGCAGCTGCAAATTCACTAGAAAGGACCTTGTTGTCATTGAAAGGTAATAATATAGAATGATGTTAAGTGTAAGGAATCAAATAACTTTCTTCACAGGGAATGCATAGAAGTTTTTTGGTAAATAGTTCTCATTCTCTAAAAAAAGCCATTCCCATTGGGAATAACTGTATTTTGGTTTGTTTTACCTGTATTGTTAGTAAGGCAGAAGGATGATTACTCATGCAAAATGGGGAGAGAGTGGTCTTGTTTCTCAATATGTGAGAAGCTGTGCAGTCCACTGAGCATATTGTAAGAAATCAATGTCTAGGAAGTTGGAAGGTGGGTGGCATAACAGGATGTTTTCTTACATATGTTGTAATTTAGGTTTGCATGTCTTTAACACTTAATTGAGGAAGCTTAGCTACAAGTTTCATTCCATTAAGTTCACCCTGTATCCAGTGAAATGCTAGCCTTAGCAGTTAGTTTGTCTTAGGTTGATGTTCAAAGGTGTGTGAGGGGAGTAAATGCCTATCCTGACTACTTCGCTGCTTTTAACAACTGAGGTTTTTGTATGCAATTCTTGCAATGTAAATAATATATATCCTGAATTGTTTCAGAAGATGCGGCATGCAGTTTTTGCTGGGTTACAAGCAGTAATAAACCTGAGAATTTACAAGTGGCTTATGGGCCTTACCTTACTGTACTTGGCCCTTTTCCTACTACTGCAGGATCTTTCAGGAGTTGAATACTTAGAGTTTTGGCAGAATTCTTCCTGATTGAATAATTATTAGAAGTTATCTTCACTATTTCACATAAGGTTTTTTTTTAAAGTCATTTCAACAAGGTGAATGTTAGGTATGGCTGAAGCATGCAGGACCTAAAATTATGTATATTTTTTAAAGTCTTGAGTTCAAAGAAAGGCGTGGCAAGTGGAATTGTAACTGTGTTCTGAAATTTGTTGAAACAAGAGTGAATATCTATTAGCTAAGAAATAGCTACAAAAAAAGTAATTTTTTTTCCTAGTGCTTCGGAAACTAACGGTCCATGGCTTTGTAGAACCTCATTGGAATGCAGAGGTGATGGTAAGTGTGTTTCTAGGTCTAGATTAGAAAACTTTTGTGATGATTTCAGGTGTTATTAGAGCTACATTTGAAAATTGCTGAAAGGCATATGTTTGTATTATGCAAAGGAAGATGAAGCAACATTCTCTCAAGGTTGTCCTCCCATCAGTCAAGAGCTCTCAAATCCTAAACAGATTCTAAACAGTATGACACTTAATGGCATAATGTTTAGAAAAAGAAAAGACACCCTTTCCAATTTACACACTGCATGATGGTCACACTTGTTACTTATTGAAAGATGCCTTAAATGTGCTCTCCTCACCCCAGTTAAAGCCAATTTGTCAAGCAATGAATAAGATACCATGCTAATGTGTTCTATCACATTTTTTTGAAATAAAAGTCGCTGTTCTGCAGCCCATGGAGAGGGTACAGTCAGACAAAGAAACTCAAGCACCTTCTTTAACCTCCAGTGCTGCCTGTTTCGCTGGAGGAATTGAGTACCTACAGCCTACACTAGGAAGTTGAGAACAAAGTAGAACTTGAAATGCATAATTTAAAGGAAATGTCTGTAGTTACCTTTTACTAGAGTTGCTATGCTGTTTATGTAGCACTAATAAGGTCAGTTTGGATTACCGATGCAGTCTGCTTGCTAGTTTCTTGGGGCAATTGTTTGTTCAAAATAATCAAAGAGTTCACTTAAAAATTACAAGGTCATGTCTGAGCTGGTAGCACATCTTAACTGACTTCAGTCTGACATAACTTAGTTCCCATAATACAGTGCAGAATAAGTTTCATCTTTCAAAGACATGTTTGTTTTTCAGGGTTTTCTATATGCTGTATTTGAACGGCTGAAACAGTTTCTGGAGTGCAGTAAGTATCTGAGTATTTTTCTCTGTATTAATTGTTAAACATTAGAAGCTGGATGAAAATATACAGGCTAGTGCATCATCAATAATCATTTAGGTTCAAGGTATTTTATATAAATTAACGCTGTTTCTTTAAATGCTGCTGAAACTATCAAAGAGGAATCCAGTAGAAGTGTCTTTTTGCATCAACAGACTAAAATCACATCAAAATTGTATTAGCTGTCATATTTCAACAACACTTTTTATGAGAATAGATGTCTAAACTGAATAGGAAGATTTTTTTTTTTTTTAAATAAGTTATATGTAATTTTAATATTTTGGTGGAGTTCCTGGGTTCAGGAGTCTGTATTTTGGTGGCTTTGGGGCTTTGGGCCTCATTTTTAGAAGAGATGGAAACTGCCTCTATTTGCCACTCTCACTATATTACAGTCAGGCTCCTTCTGGCTCTTTCGTTTTCGACAAGAAATGTGCAGAATTTGAATAGGAGGAATTGAATTCATTCCATACTGAAGTTTGATGTTTATTGTAGTCCGCTAGACTATGAAGACTTTAGGGTTTCTGTGTCCTAAGACAAGAGCTGAGCTGAACCTTCCCATTTCTACTTTTCTAATCAGTAGATTGTTTAGCAAAAGCAGGTTCCAACTACCTTATAGGATTAGTGTTTACATTTATTATATTGTGTTTCTACCTGTATGCTTTCAATATGGTACTTTCTATTATTTTCTTTTTTTTTAAATAAAAGTTTTGCATGTTTTTTTTCCTAATTTGGAATGTTTTCTAATGTCTATTATAAATTATTCTTTAAGGTGGAGTTTCTAGAAAAGCACATAATAGTATGCAGCTTTATTAAAAGGACATCTTTATATTTTCAATGCATAATTATTTTTTGACTATACTAGCCTTTGCTTGCATTATTTTAAATGCCTTTTATCATTGAATTTTCTGTAATGATGTCACAATTTTTATAGCCTGATCAAGTGCAGTGAATTTCACTACAGTTGAGAGAAACAGTTTAAGATTTTCTATTCCCAGTCATTACCTTGAATTTGATTTGGAATTTATTTTGCCTTAGAACTTTTTCCAGGGTTAATTTAATCTCTTAAGTACAGTAAAAATAAGTTCTTCTCTGTTTTAATTATTTAGAACTTAGCTATCCAGAAAGAATGTGAAAGTCTAAAAAATTATAGTTGTGAAATGTCTGATTTACCAGGTAGAAGTATAAGAGCAGAAAGCATATGCAGAGATCATCTAGAAAAGACCATAATTCTGTTCACTAAAGTGGTAAGTAAAATCTCCTTTCAGTTACTGCATAGTTTATACTTCTGGAGGAGCAGTCCCCATCCAGACTCATACATGCCTTAAAATGAATCTGTTGTAGACCTTTCAAAGAAGTGGAAGGTACTGTAACTTAAAACTTTTTTGTTATGTCTTTTTGAAGAAAAGGGTGTCTGTTTACTCATGCTGATGTAAGTTGCAGCAGTGAAGAGTACATTTTCTTAGCTCAAAAAAAATTGAAGTGCATTCCATAAGTAAATTATTGAACTAGAATTTGTGTAAAGAAGAGTTCAGGAAGCATTGGTTAAACAATGGTAATGGTATAAAGGAATAGAGAAGATTGAGGCTTTTCATCTTACCTTAATAGTTAGATCACTGTTTCTATGGCTTTGTTAGTTCTGTGGAATTACTGGCCACACTAATTAATGAAAACAAAATGAACAATATACTCTTGACCTCTGAGGTTTGTATTGTCCAATACATTTGGACTTGTCAGCTGATTCTATACAAGTTTTAAATGCATATTGTTACCAAAGAGAATTTTAACATACACACTTTGACTGTTTTTGTTTTGTCCTTTTTTTATTTTTTAAAGTTAAAAAATCTACAGAGTTCCCATTGTTTTCAGATTCTATCTAGAGGCCGTGGGTGTATTTTAAATATTCAGCCTAGTTATCAGAAGTAAAAAGCACCTAGCAGCTTCACCAAAATTGATCTGAAGATGGTCTGACACATTATTTTGGTCTTGTCATAGTACTTAGATTGCAAATCTGCATCTTTTTTCACAGACCTGAAGAGAAAGCAAATTTGATTAATAGGTAATCTATCACCTATAGAAATTCACATGCAAGAGTATAGGTTTAGGCATTTTTGCAGTACTAAAGAAGACTAAAGGAATCCCCCAGTGTATTTTAGAGTACTAATTGGAAAAGCTAAGTTGAGGAAGCAAGTCATACTGCATTGATAGTGTTGGTGGGGGGAAGCTGTATAGGCCTTATACCTCTTTTGCTTACATTGATTCTAATGGGGATGAATTACCTGCTATAATAGTAAAATAAAATGTTTTAAGAATGGCTGATATATTTTATTTACTACTATTTACTACTACTACTATTTACTACTAGTCAGTTGGTCCATTTTTTTTGAAGAATTGGTATTCTTCCTTATACTTAAAAAAAAAAAGTAGTTTCGAACCAAAATCGATAATTTTTCCATTAAATAATGCTGCATTAACACTTGATACTGATCATTTCCTAATTTCTTGTCCATGTTCAGTTTTCTATAGTTTTATATAAATTGTCAGCTGTTTTTGATAACTAGTTTACTAAAGCATTTAATAAGACTTCACTAAAAGTGTTTTGATTTTTTCTGTTTCTACTTCCTTTTCTTTTAAGCTTTTGGACTTTCTGGATCAACATCCTTTCTCATTCACTGCTTTGATTCAGAGATCACTGGAGTTCTCTGTAAGCTATGTTTTCACAGAAACTGGTGAAGGAGTTGTATTTGAGCAGTTTATTGTACAATGCATGAATCTCATTAAGATGATTGTAAAAAATTATGCATACAAACCATCCAAAAATATTGAAGGTACTGTCACTATTTACTAAAATATTTTTTTATGTCTTGAGAAACATTTTGCTAGCTATTCTCATCAGTTAAACTCCTTTATTAATGTTTTAATAATTATTGAAATATGTATGTTTCTATGTCTGTATTGATAATTGTTATTTTAACTTTTAAACTACTAATGTATATAGATAATGACATTCCAAAAGAATTTTAAATGCAAAAGGAACACAAATATATTTTATTTTTTGGTTGTCTTAGTTTCCATTGAATGAATTTTAAAAAGTACTGAGGTGTAGAGTTTGGTTTTTTTCATCAACTAGTTTGTTGCATTTTTCCCATGAGATGTTTGCTAAAATGGTATATTTTCTGTATAAAAATGGTATCTTTTCTGTAATTAACTAATACCAATACAATGTAACACAGAAACACAATGGATTGGAGATACAGTTGAATATAAAGGAGTTCATATGTTTTGCTTTGTAGGATTGTTTCATTTTGAAACTTCATGCAGTGCTGTATGTGTGAATTAAAAAAATACCTCAACCTTTCACATTAATTTTACATGTGGCAGTGACTAGATAGCAATTAGCATTCTCTATGAATTTGAAAAAAGTTTTATATGCATACTGGTATGTGTCAGAATAGATTACTTACTTAAAAACCTACCTTACCAGCTGAAAGTCAGTTAAAGTCTACCATGAAAATATGTTTTTTCTGTTTTTCTCAGAGGATAAGAATTTTTTATTGATTGACTTTTCTAATTTTACTAAACAAGTCTTTGATCATTAAGCCACTTAATTGTAATCTGAGATCTTTATGTTTTATTTCAGACAGCAGTCCCGAAACCCTTGAAGCACATAAGATAAAGACAGCATTTTTCACATACCCAACACTAATGGAAATATGTAGGAGATTAGTCACTCACTATTTCCTACTGACAAAGGAAGAATTGACCATGTGGGAAGAAGATCCAGAAAGCTTCAGTAAGAAACATGCTATATAGTTGGTAGTAGTGTAATTAGATATTTGTATAAGTGCTTCATATCCAGATTGTCTCTACAAATTGCCTGCTGCAGTATTGGCCATTTTATTTCCTGCAGTCTTCTTACATGTACAAATATTCCTTCTAGACATTCTTTTTGTAATAAAAGATTTCTCAGTAGTCTGTGATACCCTTTTAACCTAACACTAAACTTTGTTTGAAAGAGTTGAAATAATACGTTTTTCTTTTCTTTGTGAAATAATAGCTGTAGAAGAGACTGGAGGAGATTCTTGGAAGTACAGTCTCAGAGTAAGTGTTCAAATTGAAAGAAATCCATTAAACATTCCTGAATGCAATTCTTGATAGTTTGTAACCAAGACAGATAATACTTGAAAAAAAATCTTTCTTATGTTTCTTCAGATTTAGTAAAATTTAGCTTTGTTCTATTTTCAGTGTTCAAACTTGCTGAAATACATGAGAATTTATGCACTTCATGTTTTAGGAGGGAGGGAAAAGGAATTTGCTTCAGCATCTGAATTATGTAGCATCTGGTTAAAGCCAGCAGAAGTTGTCTCTTCTTTAAGCTCATAACTAATGTAATCACTTAGGAGTTTGTTAGTAGTCTTGAAGAGTGAAGGAAATTCCAGATGCATCTTTATTAGTTAATTATATTAATTAACTAGTTATTATATTAGTAGATTTAGTTCAGATCAGAAATATGCTGTTGTAGTGTATCCCCCAGTTGTAACTGTTGTGTTTTATTTTTCAGAGAGATCTCAAAGTTTATTTGCTGGATTACTTTTATTTTAAAACTAAAAAACCCAGCGTGGTGCATATAGTATATTCGGGTTGTAAAATGGTGTTCAGTCCAAGTCCCTGGCCTAGAGCCACTAAACCAATACACAAACAACCTGTGACATACCTACAGAGTGGTCACTGGCAGCACAGCACCAGCTGTTTCACTCCACAGATTCATTGTTCTGCCACAGAACTGGGTGATACTGATGGAGCCATCAAGCTCTTACTAGAGTTAAGCATAATGTATAGTAGAAAGAGTGGTATTTCTTACAATATTAATTTTGCTACTATATATTGTGTTTTGAATTGTGACTTTCAGTGCGAGGTATTCAGCACTTAAAATTTTAGCATAAAATATATTTTAATTGCCTTTATTTTAATAGATTCTAACCTGATCTTTTAATTTTTCAGCCATGCACGGAAGTCCTTTTTATGGATATTTTTCATGAATATAATCAGACTCTTACCCCAGTTCTTTTAGAAATGGTTCACAGTCTACAAGGTAGGTTATTGACAAAAATTATGGAGGTATAAAATTTAGAATTGTTTACATTCATTACCTACTCTTGTCAACTATTAGGCAATTTGACCTTGTAACATCTAATTTTACATAGTGCTTTCTCTGTATTTTTAAAAGGACATGTTAATATTCTAAAATTATTTCTAAACCTATTATAATGGAATGCATTGTGTATCTAGGAGGGGGAAGTCCCAAAGGGTCTTTGGTTTTCATTGTAACTATTCCAGATGATTGACAAATGTTGTGGCATTTCTAATTTTATGAGGTTTCAGGCTTTCTTGGGAGTGATCCACAAGCTTAATGAATTCTTTGGGTTGTTTTTAGTTGGGAACTTCCTGTTCAGATGTTGCAAGGAAGTTCATGCTATGTCTCTGCCAAAATCTTGGGGGGAGAAAAAATTTTAAAGGAAAAAGTTTAAGTTATGCTGTCATTTGGTAGAGTCTAGATGACTTTCCAAATCTGAAGAATCTGCTTTAAAAATTTATGGGTTTTCTGTATGAAGACTGAATTATTCATAGATTGAGGAGTGATTAATATTTTCTTTGTTTTACCTTATGATTATTGCCCCCAACCTAAGTTTTATAATGACCAGCAAAGATAATAAGTAAGATTGCTTTTTTTCCCCTGGCAGTTCAGCTCAGTTTGATTCCCCCAGCTGTCTTAGTTGAGTTACAATATTTTGTATTCGAGCTTATCACAAAGGATCATTACACTCTATTAAAATAAAATACATACTCACTTTTTGAGAGTGGTTTCTGACTTCACAAAATCTGTTCATAAAGTGCTTTGTGTACATAGGTTTTGGGGTGGCTTGTTGTGCTGTAATATGGGGAGTAGTAAATGATTCCTTATAATAGGGTTGACAGTTAGTGTTTTTGTTTCCCAAAAATTACTTAATACTATAATGCTAAAGGTACTCCTGTATGTTTTTCATTCTCCTGGGGCCCATAGCAGTTTTCTTCTGCTCTTCATGTTTTCAAATTGAGATTAACTGTTGAAGTACTAGATGATATCAAGAATCCATTAATTCTTAGAACTTTAGAAAATATTTACTTTTAGGCACACATGTATAAAAAACATCAAGGAATTAGGGGTAGGACCTTTTTGGATGTAGTACTGTGTAGTTAACAGTTGTCTGCAATTTGCATGTTTTGAGTATTTTCATTTGAAATACTTGCTTCTGACTTAGATGTATGTTGTTATTAAAAATGTTCCTCTCCAAAGAAGTAAGTCAGAAATAGGGTATGAAAGCAGAGATTTGATCTTGATATAGTCACTGGACAAGGTATCAAAACTGAAATGACTGAATTTGTAAATTGAATAAAAGCAGTGAATGCAGTCCTAATACATGTCTTTCTTTCTTAAAGCATTTAAGTGCAAAGTTGTTTGCATTCCTTGTTTTAGTAACACTTTTTTATTTATTTTAACTTTGGCTTCTAGGATCTACCAACGTGGAAAATACCAATGCTATACTGATTAAAGATGCTGGTAAATTAAGTTTTAGTTTATCTTTGAAGCAACAGAGCCACTTTTCTGTATGTGTTTTACTTCTTAAAAATTGCATGAAAACTTTGCAAGACTTTTTTAAAGTCTTCTGTAAAGTGGGACCTAAATCCTAATTCTTCTTTCATTGATGTTTGCCTTCACTTTTGAAAATGTTTATGTAAAAATACACTGCTTTTTGGCTTTTTTCTGCAACAGGCAATCTCCTTTACTGTGTTGTTCTTTCTGCTGTGCCAAGTAAATGACTTTCAGTCATTCAGTCATAGATTCTGAAAAAAATAGAGATACTCTCTCCATTTTATAAGTGAGGAGATTTTATAGCAAAAGAAAATAATTGTTTCTTATGGAACGATCCTTGATGACAGAATAAGATCCTTATTGTTCTTTTGGCTTCTAGCTATTTCTGAGAATGTAACATCTTCCATAATGTCTTTCTTTTACTAATAATTTGCACCAGAGTTCCTTTCATCGTGATCTGATAAAACTTTCTAAAGAAAGATATGCTTCGGCTTTGTTTTCTTTATTATGTTCAGGTTACAAAAATGTGGTTTGAATATTAAATTAATCTGATTATTTAATATTAAAAAGAAACATTGAAGTAAACAATAAGCATAACTATTCTTTTCCCCCAGTGTATAATGCGGTTGGACTGGCTGCTTATGAACTATTTGATAGTGTGGATTTTGATCAATGGTTTAAAAATCAGCTATTTGCAGAACTACAGGTTTCTGATGACAGGTAAACACTTTAATTTGTTATGCCTTCATCATTTAAATACAAACTGTTGATACAAATCTGGTAAGATATAAAGCTGTAAAATACTCAACCTTGAAACATATCCACTAAAAATGAGGAGAGGTATGAAGTGCATACAGATAACTGATACCAGTCACAGAAGTGACAGTGTTCTTGACAGTTCATGTTTAAATTGTTGTGTGGTGAATCCTTCAGGGTTCTGTTCAAGTACATTGTCTGTCTTCTTGCATACATTAGAGTTGACTAAGCCTTCTCAGAATAACCACCTTTGCTTGTTTAAAAAATTATATTTAGGCCTCCAGAGACCCTGGAGTCCTGTAGGCTAAGTCCAGCTGAAGACTGTGGAAATCATGCCAGTAAAATGATAGTTTAGCCAAGACAGTGATTTGTTCTTCTCTTTAAGTTTAAATACAAGCCTTCTATAATTCTGTTCAGTTAATTCTTCTGCAATAAAGAGGGGAAATAAGGGATTGGGTTGTGTTGTAAAGGGTGGATGATTGCACCTTTTTCTAACATGAAGAGTTTTATACAGTCCATCTGCTGTGGTATTTCCTTCTCACCAAGGTCATCCTCACTTGGATGGCCTTCACATGAGTACCTCCTGTTATTCAGTGGATATCATGGGGTATTTTAAAGATCGTTTTTGGCATCTCAGTACACACAGACTGAGCTGTCACTCTTTGTAACTATCTGGATGTTCCTTTACTGTAACTATCTGTTCCGCCCTTTCCTTCAAACTCCCCAGGGGAAGGACAGTGACCACTATTGTGCATGCTAATCCTTATCAGACGAGTTCAAATCAGCCGTTGACTCTAAATAAGTATGTTCTATTTTTCTCAACAAATTCATCAGCAATGACCAAAATGTCCTTCGAAGACTGTTGCTATATTTTTCTTCCACATTTGCAATTCATTTTACCACTGGCAATTTTTAAGAGAAACATGAATTAATTTGTTTCCTTATACCCTTAGGAACTACTATAAATTGTAAATGATTTTCCATAATGGGTCACTAGTCAGCTCTTTTATTTCCAAATGTTCTATTTACAAAGAGAATTCAGTTTCCTGTAGGTTGAAACTTAAAATATTAAAATGCTTTTTTCCACTACAGTAAACTTTGAAAAAATTAATTACTTATTTTTGGATGTTATGTTAGTGTCAAAGAATGATTGCCACAGTTTTTTATTTTCTGTCTCCTGATGCTTTTATTCTTCTTCTCATAAGACTGTTTTTTTTACTAAGATTTCACTTACTATTTGCAAGTTGCCAAGTACCCTAATGATTAGGCTGAATGTCAGAAGAGCAGGAAAAAATGGGAGATGTTGTATAACATTGTTCAATTGCTGTTGTGTTCCTCCAGCAGCAGTCTCTAATTAAAGCTGCCATGACCTTAGAAGCCCATGCTGGCTATGGCATTTTTATGTTATTACCCATATAGCTTAAGTAAAACTGACAAATTTTGTGTTGTTGGTACAGCTGTATTGCAATTGTGAAGACACCTGATTCAACCATTTGGTTGGCATTTGTGATATCCCAGGATGAAGTTCCTGTGGGGACAGAAGCTGGCAGTAGAAGTTGTCTGGAATTTTGAAGCCCTGTTTACTTTAACAGCTTTTACTGCCTTCATCATCAGAGACCACCGTGGCAATAAGAGAAGGAGTGTTAGTGGCTTGAGTGGAGTACTGCTTTAAGAGCAGCTCTGGGAATATGTATGCAGTTCAGATAAAGTGGGTTGGAGGGTATCCTCTGCTGTCCCATGGAATGTCCTGTGGTTACTAGTATGCTTGTTCAGAACTGGTTGATATTTGGAAACACAAATCTATGTGTTGTCAGCAGTGAGCGTCGAGTTTGCGATGTTTTGTTTTCTCTGAATGTTTCATAACCTGTTGATAGTATGTCCATCAACCATGACCACAGTAATAGCATAAATATGGAATTAATAAAAGAGTCCTAGATTTTTAGAAATAGTGCACTGCCAAATTTATCTCTTGTCATGATGCTTACTTTTGTACTGATTAATGAAAAACTTTTCCATGACATGGAAGTATACTTTTTTTTTGCAATTATTCATTTGTAAAACAACATTTCCTCCTGAGAGAGAAAGTAAAGTACTTTTGAATTGAATACCTGATGTAGTCCAGACTGCTTAAAGGTACTGTCCTATGACTAATGCAGCAGAAGTTACCTTATTTTGAAATATGGTCACTTTTCCTGTATGAGCTTTAGGCCCACCAGGCTTAGTGGTGGACCTATGCTCAGTCACTGTGTGCTCTTTTTGTAAAAGCTAATCTTCTGAAAAAAAACTAAAAAAAAAAAAGCTAAGCTTTTCCCAGAAATAGTGAATGTAGAAAAAGTAGGACCTCAAAAAATGAGCACCTATGAGAAACTTCAGTATTAAAAAGCAAACCCATTAAAAACCACCAAAAAACCTAAACAAAAAAACAACCCAGACAAAACCCAAACACGCACCTACCCCAAAAAATCTCAAAAACATGCTGTATTTTATCTACCATGGAGAGAAACAATATAGAGATGCAGAGGTAGGATATATTCATTGAACAATAGACACCACCAGACCTGAAATCTTTGCTGTCAGCACAGAGTTATGTACATATATCATAAAATTTAAAACTTTATGTGATAGTGGTTTGGAAATTATACAACTCCAGTCTCAATACAATCACTTAGTTTTTTAAATACTCTGATGTTTACAAGATTAAGTGTCAGAGGCCTTCTAAGAATAAAAAAAGTTTTATCATCACAGCTTCTTGAACAAAATGACAGGTGCATTAATAAGGCAATGTTTTGTGTAAATAATGCTTCAGCATGTGTTATTTATGCTTCACTGCCACTCAGTAAACATCAAGCAACACTGGACTGTTATTCCTCATTAGATATGTGTTCCACTCTAATGAATTACTTTATACATGCCATTTCTACAACTTTCATGTTCTCTGAAGGTGTTCTTTGTTTATAGTCTTGTAGTTATGGGAATATTTAATAAAAAACACTTAATAGAGAGAAATCTCAAAAACATCAGTTTAAATAGCATCTTGATGGCTTACAAGGCAGTAATTCTTCAAATGAAAAACATACTTATGATAACAATATATTAGTTCATCTTTCTTAACTTTATGGTTAAGAAAGGTTCATGGTTATTATCATGGTCATATTTAACCATATGTTTAAACCATTTAACCATATGGTTAAATATGGCTCATCTTTCTTAACTTTATACAACTGTAAGTTAAACATATAAATCTGAGCTGTTTGATCAGTAGAGAAAAATAGCAGCTCTTGTGAAATGCTTTTCTCAATCATTGTTCTGGTTTGTTTTTTCCATCAACTCTAAAACTGTTTGACTTGTGCCCTTGTCATGGCTCTAGTGCAAGATTAGCTAATGTCTGTTCTCAGAATAGTTTTAGACTAATGAACTACTTTGACAGTTGCTGTAGTGCAGTCCTTAAGTTTGCATTTTTAAATTGTATCTGACTTAAAATTTTTGAGCATAAACAGACTGTTAAGGGAATTTCTGGGAACCATTGTGAAAGCAGTAGATACTATGATTACAGTAATAAGTGTAATATTTATTTTAATTTTTTTAATTTGTGTGCTGCATGCAGAATGAACTGTATCCCTAGGGAGACATTCAACATCTAGTCGTTTAGGATGAAAATTATCTTTTTCAGACTAAGCTGGTTTTTCCTGAGCCTTCCTGTGAAGAATTTTAATGGAAAATTCAGTTTTTGCACTGAAGCTGATCTTGAAAAACTAAGTCTTCTAATTGTTTTAGGCAATAACATTTTCATAATGATTCTTGGATTTCTTTTTCATCAAAGTATTCTATACAACTGGTATAATGAGTTAACGAGTGCAATTTTTTTCCTTCTACTTTTAAAGGTATAAACCAATACGCCGACGAGTAATATGGCTGATTGGACAGTGGATTTCTGTAAAATTCAAATCAGATTTGAGACCTGTTTTATATGAAGCAATTTGTAACTTGCTTCAAGACTGTGACTTAGTGGTAAGCATAAATAACTAATCTTTCAGACTACACATTTGTTGCAATCACAGATGAAACAGAAATACCTCACTCTGTGTACACTTGATTGAGAATTTCATAACATCATACTTTAAAGTCTGTTGTGTCTTACAAAAGGTAAACCATTGGGAAGATGTGATGATGTTTAATTGTGGAGATACTAATAGTAATGTCAAAGATATTAAATGAGGCCTGAAGATGTTCAATAAGTGATGATGTTGTTCCTGGAATTCATTTTCCCACCAATCTGGTTTTTATTGGAATGCAATTATGACATGCCTTATAGTGATTTATAAACTAATGGATACTTTGTGTAACTAGAACTGAGTTATTCTGTGACTAGTCCCTTTACTATACAACATTGATCAAGTGAATTTGCAGGTTGACACCAAGTTGTGTGGGTTGTTGATCTGCTGGAGGGCAGGAAGGCTCTGCAGAGGATCTGGGCAGGCTGGATCATGGGCTGAGGCCAATGGTGTGAGGTTCTACAAGGCCCAGTGCTGGGTCCTGCCCTTGGGTCACAACAGCCCCAGGCAGTGCCACAGGCTGGGGCAGAGTGGCTGGAAAGGACCTGGGGGTGCTGGTGACAGTGGCTGGACATGAGCCAGGGTGTGCCCAGGTGGCCAAGAAGGCCAATGGCATCCTGGCCTGGATCAGCAATGGTGTGGCAGCAGGACCAGGGCAGGGATTGTCCCCCTGTGCTGGGCACTGGTGAGGCCACACCTCGAGTGCTGTGCCCAGCTCTGGGCATCTCAATTCAGAAGGTACACTGAGGAGCTGGAGTGTATCTAGAGAAGGGCAGTGGAGCTGGGGCAGGGATTAGAGCACATGTCCTGTGAGGAGCAGCTGATAGAGCTGGGGGTGTTTATCCTGGAGAAAAGGAGGCTCGGGGTGACCTTATCACTTCCTACAAGTGCTGAAATGGAGATTGTGGCCAGGTGTGTTCAGTCTCTGCTCCCAGGCAGCCAGTGATAGGACAAGAAGAACTGGCCTCAATCTGCACCAAGTGAGGTTCAGGTTGGACGTAAGGAAAAATTTCTTCACTGAAAGAGCTGTCAAGCATTGGAACAGGTGGAGTCACCTGGAAATGTTCAATAATATGTGGATATGGCAGCTGGGACATGGTTTAGTGATGGTGGTGCTGGTTTGGTGGATGGACTAGATCATCCTAAAGGTCTTTTACATCCATAATGATTCTGTGATTCTATGGTTACTTAGGCATTAAAGTTACCTGCTAACAGGATATGATAAATGGCATTGGTTGCTAAACTGCTTAAGTACAAATCTGTAGCTTTTAGCTACAACTCCAGTTTACCGGCAGGTGAGATGGAGTTGAGATGCTGGTTTTGCTATTGTTTCTTTTGTTTTTGTTTTTAAACAAACTGAGCTACTAGCCCACAAAAAAAACCCAGTAAATGAATTTTGCTATTTTGGTAAGTACATATTAATTAGCAGTTGCCAGTCATAACAATAATTTCTAGAGAGATTTGATTCCAGACAGCTTTAGCAGAGGAGGGTGTGTTTTTCATCAGCTATTTTTATATAATGTTTTGTAAGGCATTTCTACGCACCTACATGAAGAACAGTCTAACTTCTTGAGTTTATTTGATTCTGTGCTTCTTGGTTGAAGCAAGCTCTGAGATAATTCTGAGTAAAACTCCTCTATTACAAGAGTTTTTATCACAGTCTAGATAGATATCTTCTTTAATTACTTCTTGTCCTTGAAGGTTTTGCCTGAGTAACTTTTTTCAATTTCTACCACTTTAGCAATGACAAATAAAATGTAAAGGATACTAAAATGAAAGTGAATGAAAATGAAGTAACTACATTTCTTAGAGGATGATAGAACACAGTGATTCAATTGCCAAAACATCAAGTGATTTGATATTGTCAGGTACTCTCTGGATAATCAAAATGTTTAATGGACGTATGCATGATGCTTCTTGACTTTTGTCTTTCAGGTCCGTATTGAGACAGCTACAACACTGAAGTTAAATATCCTTATTTGCAAAGCTGTTTGATTAGTTCTTAATTCTGACTTACTGGAAAACAATAAATTTTAAACTTTCTACCAAATTCTTCACGTTATATTTTTTTGAGTATCCATGAAATATTTGCTCATTTGAGTCTTGATATCTATCTTCAGTCTGTATTATTTTTCCTTAATGTTTGTTTACCTGTAGATGACTTTGAATTCAGAACCGACCAGTTCTTACCAGTAAGAGCATTTATATATTCTGAAGAATAGATAAATACGTAGAGAAAAGCAGGAAAAAATATTTTCCAATTTTATTTTGAACTGCATTATTTAGTAATTGATTTGCATGCATGTTATTATTGTATGTTCAGTCTTCACAGACTCAAATATATACTCCTGCTGCTGCTGTTAATTTTGCTAATGTGTAGACACATTTTAGTATTATGCTACTACAACTTCATAGCAGTGTGTTTAGTGCTCTATATACCGGGTGTTGCCAGATAGTTTCTTCATGATAAGAAAATACTAAAACTGTATCTAACAGATACATCTCCACACCACTGTGGCTCTCCCACAATGCTGTTTCACACAGTACTTTCCAACCTGCTGCTTAAAATTATTAAATACAAATATGTGGTTTCGGTAGTGCCTTAAAGCACTGCTTTGTGGTCCTCCTGTATTTGTGTTCTTTACCATGGTCATTTCTGTTGTCAGTTAGTAAACAATGGAAAGAAATAAATATGCCAAAGTTTTATTTTGGTCACTCAGGTTTAGCAGATGTTTCCTCGTTTCATTTTGACTTCCATATTAATTTCGACTCTCTTGAGAACAAAGAAACCAAAATGCAGAGTGCATCTAGACTGTAAACACTGCAATTTTCTAAGATGTCTTTTTTGGTTCAGTATTTAACTTTTATCTGCTGGTCCAAAAGCTGGAAGACTGTACTTTTGGTTTGACTCTAGCAAGTGCTCCTTCTGGAGAGACAGCCTGTTTTATCTGTGAAATCACATTTACGCTTACGAAAATGTGGAAATGGTATACATTAAAACTGGTCATGTTTAAACTGGTGTGTTGAGGTAGAACTGAATTTTCTATTACCTTGCTTAGTCAGTGATTGGCTAATGTGCTTGTTTTGCAAGTGAAAGAGTAACATTTTGCACACTTTGTAAGTGTTTTCAAAGTTTATTGCTGTTTTAGAGTTTTAAGCATACAGGAAAATTACCAGTTCATGTGACGAGTTGTATTTTTGATGGTATAATCTGTGCTTCTTTATTTTTCTTTTAGTACCTGGAGTCCATGTTTACACTGCTCTTTCAGCTACTTCAAGAAGTAACACAGTGTGACACCAAAATGCATGTTCTTCATGTTCTGTCCTGTGTGATAGAAAGAGTCAATATGCAGGTATTTTTTTTTTTGTATATTTCAGTTTTAGCTTTGTCCTAAGAACATGGAGGAGGCCTTATTGTGGAAGGAAAATGTCATCAATAGACTGGTTGTTGCTGTCAGAGATGCCTGTACTGTTGGCATTACTTGATCCTCTTTTCAGTTCTCATTTATCTTTTGTGAAAAATGTTAACTTACTTTCCTTATGTATTTTTTGTATTGAATCACTTTCAGAGTACTGAAGGATTTTTACATCTTGTGCCATTTCTTGCAATTTTATTCTTTTATTTGTGGTTTATTCTAATTGTCTCATATCTGAACAAGTATTTAATCTATCTTACATATGAGAAAAGGCATTTTTGGGGAAAAATGCTTTGCACTCGTAGGGATTGTGCAGTTAAATTTGTAATTTCTTATTGATACTGATATGGGTCAGAGTTGCCTCTACAGCTTTCTCCTTAATTGCATGACAGGTTTCAAAATCACATTATGAATTCTCAGTATGTTAGTGTTAAAGTACATCCTTCAGCTTTTACATTAAGAATTGGAAGATGTTTTTCCAGAATTAACAAGGAATAGTTGGCTCCTTTTATCTCAGGCTTTGTTGTGGTGGGTTTGGTTTGCGTATTTTTTTCAGTGCTACTGTATTAAGGACAGAGATAATGCATGGTTTTAAGTTTATCTTGTCTTTCTATAAGTAATCCTGTCTGAGAGCCAGATGAAACTTTCATAATTGTCCCTTGTCAAAAAAGTCAACATGACAGCAGATTTCCCTGCAGTTTAGAGAAGCAGCATTAAAAAAAAAAGTTGAGAAAGAACCCTTGAATGTGTTTAAAGTAATTCCTAATTAAATACTTTCAAAGACAAATAATATTATTTAGTATTCTAGTATTGAAGACCATAATAGAAAATAATACAGGCTAGGACAAATCTCTGAAAGTTACACAGGTGTAATTCCTAGTCAGAGACTCAGTGACTCCAGAGGTTATTCAGTTGTTTGTGGTTTTTGTTGTTTGTTTTGTTTTTTTTTTTTTTTAACTGGGACTGTTTCTGATTTTAAAGAATGCACTCTAGAAATCATGTCTAAGTGAAGAATATACTAATATGAAAATACCTCTGCATATCAAGCTTTAAATATTTTTTGTGTCGCATTTGCTACATAAGCTTCATTGCCATGCACAAATAGTATCATAAGTAATATATTCATTTCAAACTATTGTGCAGTCAGAAGTTACTTCAGTCACAGAGTAAAGAGTACAACTCTAAAGAGTTTTAGAAAGATTTAAGCAAACTCTTGTGTTTTTACTGAGACAAAAACAGCTCCTGTATTTTGCAGAAACTATGCTTGGGATAAACTATTAGTCTTGTTTCACATACTAAGAAACCAATTTGTGTTCTGAACTTTAGATACGACCATATGTAGGATGTTTGGTTCAGTATTTACCACTCCTTTGGAAGCAGAGTGAGGAGCACAATATGCTACGGTGTGCCATTCTAACCACCCTGATCCATCTCGTCCAGGTAAGGAGTCTGAGCCACATAAACATTATCAGTACTTCCTACAGTTCTTTATTGATAATAAAACAGCACATGGTTATATTGTGTGCAGAATCTATGGTATTAACTACTTCTTTAATACAGACTATATGCCACACTACCTTCTCCAGCTCCTGTTGCATCCTAAAGAAAATGTAGTAGGACTAGCAGAGACCAAGAGCAATGCTCCTACAACAGTGTCTGTACAGGAATAGACTAAATATGCAGTCTTGAACTTGTGGAAATGCATTACTTAAAAGGATGGTATTGTAGAGGTTAACAGTGGAGAGAAAGTGAAAGGGAAATAACAAATCTTATAAAAGGAGAGAAATAAAGGTTCTTTCCAAAGTGCTGTAACTTTAAATGAAGAGGAAATAGCTTTCTACCATAAACAAATCGTGGAAATTCTTCTTCCTGTCCCCCGTGGAGACTAAAATATGAGTATTTTTTTACAAAAGGTGTATCTCTTGGTGTAGACAGAAAAAGATGAGAGAGATTTGTAGAAAAATCTTTTTCTTGTAAGGTGTATTTGTTTAAGTAAGTAGATAAATACACAAAGAAGCTGCAACTTTAAAATATCAAATAATTTTAACTTTTCTGTTATCGAAACATAGGAATTATGCAAGCTCAGCATTCCACTAGCCTCAGTTCTCTTGAGTAGTAATATTACAGTACTTTGTATTACTGTTCAGTAATTGGCAGATGTTCCCAATTAACTCTTGGATCTTTGTCATGGATCATTTAAAAACTGAATCACTGTCATCAGCTTGTGAATCTTTGGGTAGCTATATAAACAAGCCCTTCTCCTGAATATTAGAATATGTCAAATGATTTTGTCAATTATAAGAACCAAAGAGTATTTTCTTTTCTTGACCTGTAAAACATTCAGCTTTTAGTCATTTGGTATTTGCTAAACTTGTGACTTCTCCAAGAAGGAGAATGACCAGTAAATGATTTTAGGAATGTATGTTCTTTATATTTTTTTCTTGCAGGCTATTGGCATCAGGCTGTTTTGGTGTTTTATGAAATGGAAGCAAGTTCAACCTTTGATTGCTTGAATGCATGTTTACATGTGACTGTAACAGCAATGTAGATCTTTTCCAAGCTATTTTTTGAAATGCTTGATTTAAGGCTTTTAGCATATTTTACATTTCTAACTTAATTTGTAGGGCCTGGGAGCAGACAGCAAAAATCTCTACCCTTTTCTACTTCCTGTTATCCAACTAAGTACAGATGTTTCTCAGCCTCCACACGTCTATCTTCTGGAAGATGGTTTAGAGCTGTGGTAAGAATGTTGTCTTTATTTTTGTATCCCCAGAAGAAAAAAAGTTGTAAAAAGCTTTGAATATTAACTTTGTTATGTTCTTGTTACTTTACCTTGACATCACCTGTATCATACCTTTGCTCAGAAGACAGGAGTTTAGGAAATGAATATACTCAGCTATTTTTAGTTGTGCATTGTCTATTACTCATTTTCAGGTAGTTGATACCGAGATACCATTCTGTAGCAGGACAAAAGTTATAGACTCATTATAATGTGCTTGCTAATTTAACACTTTGGTGTGCTTGACTTAGGGAGAACGGTGAACCAGTGGATCAGAGCTGGTTGGAAGAGATGACATAATTACAAGGGTAAAATGTGGAAGTTACTTTCTATATCTCAGATTATTTGGTGACTGAACATAAAACAAGAAGTGACACTGTGCTCAGTTTGCCATGAGCCTGATTTACTTGTTTCGGGTGCAGCTAATGCTGTAAGAGGGGAGAATATAAGATGGAACCAAATTCTGAAGGATAGGAGTACACAGAGTTTGTCTTAAAATAGTGAGCAATTCCTTTGATTTAAATTATAAATAAGGATTTCAATTACAAATACTTAACCTACAAATGATCTGTTCTATATATGCAGCAAAACTGATTTATAATGCTGGTGGCAGCAAGTCAAAGTGCAAGAGTGCCTCAAAATATAGAACGTATATATGCCTTTTACATATATAAGTTCAGAACTTTTACATCTTCTTAATAATACTGATCTTGAGCTTGTCCCACTGATGTCTGTGCATAAGAATGGTATTTTAAGATGTCCTAGAGCATCAGAGAAATCCGGAGAGCTGGCAGGGACAGTTAGGACTCTGAGGGCTTCTTGAACCAAGAACAGGAAAACAACTAAGCTATTTCACATAACCAGACCTGTTATTTAAATGTGGTAATCCCATGCCTAAGATCTAGGAGAAAATGGAATTTGTTGCTGGGCTTTAAATGCAAACTTAATTTGAAAACTACTGTTTTCAAATCTCAGGAATTATAAATTGTTATAAACAATGTAATCTAATGCCTCATTTCAGACTTAAAAAAATGTAAATGTGTGAGCTGATCCATCACAGCTTCTTTGAGAATTAGAACACGTGTTGTCTTTGCACTGTAAATATCCCTCTCTATCCACCTTCTCCAAGTTCCCTGGCTGGCTGCTTCAACATTCTTGCTGTTGCATTTCAGAACTTATGTTGTCTTCATGAAAGGACAGTATCATGTTTTTCTTTGTTTTCCTACCTTGACAAGACCTGTGCCTGTACAGATGAGTGTGTTATGAGGAAAATTGCTCTGCTTGAAGTATGCTTCTGCGTAATTGTTACGCATTGTTAATAACATAGATGGTTACTCGAAGTTAAAATATTTATGTCTCTCAAAATGATTCTCAGTGTTACACATACATCATCTGAAATATTTTGCTTGATCTGTTCTTAGGTTAGTGACATTGGAGAATAGTCCATGTCTTACACCAGAACTCCTGAGAATATTTCAGAATATGTCTGCCCTTCTTGGTAAGTCTTTCACTAATAAAATTTCAGGGTTTTTTCTTGCTGCTTGCTGTTCATGCACTAAGCAATACTCTTGTGGTTGCAAGTACTAAAGGAGCTTGTAGAATTGTAATAAAAATCCGTGAATTGGTTCTTATTGTCTGACTTTCTCATATTTTTTAATATTTATAATCTACTTACCCTTCTTTTTTTAAAATAAATTGGCGCTGCTGTACATGAAAGATAAGACAAATTTCAAAGAAAGTTTATAATTTCAGAGGTTATTTTAAGAAGTTTCTGAAATTTAACACCAGATATGCCAAATATTATTGATATTGATTATATGGAATACTTGCCTGTTCTGCTTACAACCAGAATAAAGTTACTAGCTTTTCCCTTATCCAGTTAATAACAATGTAGGATATTTCATACTACCTGACTATGTCTATAAACATTTGGGTCGAGTATCAAAATTAAAAACAGCAGTTTGTTGGCAAAATATAAACTTAGTAATGAGAAATAGGATTCAATGCTTAGGAAATACTGATATTTCAAGTACTTTTGCTTCATAATTAAAGGGAGTATAAAAATTCTGTGGTTTAATTTTATGTTAGTATGTTTGTGTTTAGATGTTTAGCTGTGCTTTTGAGGTTTCAATACTAATACATCAAATGGGTTAATTTTTTTAGAATTACAGAAGTTATCTTTTTAATTGATAATTGTTTTCAGGACTTAATATTTTATTCTACTTTTACTGGTCAGTAGAAAGTTATGTCATGGTAGGTAGGTGCATGATTATGTCTTCTGTTATTTCTCCCTGTATACAAGATCTCTAATGACAAAACTCTGTTTAGTAGTAGTGACTTTATGGTTAAATATTCCATAGCTACTGCTAAAATTTGGTGGCTGCTGAGTCCTGATAATTTGTAATCATCTATAACTACACACCTACCCTTCCACCTTCTTGTTCTGTGTCAATCAGAGGTGATACATGCTGCAGGAGGCCTGCACTGCATGAATGGTTTTCATGCTTTGTCACACTGGAAATATGCTTGACTTAAATTCAGAAATACTCTGTATTTGTGGCTTATTTGTTTGCTACTGATCTCTTCCTCCCAATCCTCATGTGATACTTTTCAGAGTAGAGATGAGCAGAAATGGAAACCTTGGCATACTCTCCTTAGAAAAGGTGGAGGTATTCTCGAATATTCTATACTTGCTATGATTTCCTTGTTTTATGAATGAATCCTGGAGAATAGTGATGCTCTCCTTTGGAAAAAAAAGACATTCTCAAGAGAAATTATTTATTCTGAAAAATGAAAATTAAAATTATTATTTATTCTGAAAAATGATGCTGGTGTAGTAGCAGTACGGTTAAGTTGGGTGGGGTTTTCTTAGAACAGGCCTTCAAACATGCTTATGTCAAACTTTTTTTTTTATCGGAGTTGGGAGTGAGTGGCAAAAACACAGCAGTTGATGTGTAATCACAGAGTGATTTTTTTCTGTAGGCTTCTGTACTACTTCACTTCCTGAACATTTTTCTGAAAAACTGTTTTTCTGAGTGTCATGTTCATCAAAAATTTTGATTGCTGCAAAATGATGCACATTTTTCCAGGAAGTGGAAACGATTCTTGTATGTGGATATCAGAGGAGTTACACAAATCAATTAGATTTGCCTTCAGGAGCAGAATGTTGGATTTGATATGAAGGTTTGATTTACTTGCATAAGTGAAAGATTATGGCGCTATCACTGCTGTACAATAATTACTCACAGCATAATTGTCATACTTTTGTCATACTTGGTTTTCGTTTCAGTACTGCTGCTACTGTTTGAACTCTATTGAAACGTAATTGCCCTGTAGAGGGATTACACAGTCTCTTTAATACATCTCTTGCAATGTATTGAATAATGTGAATGGAGAAATACATTAATTGTCTGAGGATGGAAAGTTTCTTCACAGAGGCTGCTTAAAATGACAGTTGAATCTGATACAATTTCATGTTGGGAACATTATCATAATCTAGACATACCTGTTTTGAGAAGCATCAAGTTTAATGTGCATGTGCTGTATTTACAAAGGTAGTAGCAAAAACCAGGTTACTGGAACTGGATTAACTCCTCTGATCCAAACAAAACTCAAAAGAGTGCATTAATGAATTCAGAAAAATGTTTGATTCAGGAAAACCTGGCGAGAGAATTGATGTATAATTAGTTGATGTATAATTATCTTCTAATGTAGTTAGTTCGACATGAGATCTTTTAGAAAATTTTGCTAAACATTGAGCTGCAGATGAGTGATGGAGGTTCTGTAATTTCCATTATATCTCTCATACCTGTTTTCATTTTGACCTGAAGTACAATTTTTGCTGCACATTTTATTACTTTTTATTGGTTATCACAGAATACAAAGTTATGGAAAACTTAGTAGCACTTCATGCTTATATGACCATTTATTTAGAATTTGTCTACTTGCTTCAGTGTCTGAAACTTAAATATTATTCTGTCCAGTAAAGAGAAAAACACAAATGCAGACTTCTAAGGAGAATACAATGTGTAACTCTGGTAATATGCTACTAAAGCTAAACTCATAGATATCTTGGAATTTTTTGATGATCATATTGGATTGATAAGTGATCTCTTTTAAGTCAAGAGACAAAAATACTCATAATAATGATTACAACATATGACTTGTCTGAGTACTGACATATGAACCTGCTCATGAATGCAAAAATGTCCTATGGCCATATCAAATGGAAGAACATTAATGTTCTACCTAATGGGTGGGGTAAAAAAGAATATCTGCTGAACCTCCCCAGAACTATACAAATGTTATAATGGAAAAGCAGCCATGGTCATGGTGATAACTGGTTTTGGTAGAAGTTTTTATATATAAATATCACTAAGTGTAAGCCATACTTTCATACAACTGCTTTCTTCTAAGCCATGAGAGACACATGAAGTCTTAGCCAGATACTTGTAAAATTCCTGGTAAAGGAATTTTATTTAACATTCACACAAAAGCATTTTCCTGTTACTTGTTTGTGATGGTTTGATTGGGTATTTTAAAGGTGATGGAACTGAAGTCCAGTTCTTTTACCAAGAATATTTTGTCTCCCAAACTGGTTTTAAGGAAATTATTTCTTTGAGCTTCTTTTGGTCTTTGTCTTGTTTTTATACAATGTGGACTTTCTGCACTAGTATCAACATCCATGTGAAACTTTGAAAATTTTCTGCTTATACATGTATCAGAGTGATTTTATTTTTCTTAAACAGTCTTACAGGTAGTGCCTGAGGATATATCTTTTTTTCTCTCTTCAAGTTGCTGTTGTATATCATCCTCTGTGTGCATCTGTCTCTTAGACGGGTATGCTCTCTTTACTGAAATACTGAAGCTATGCCCTACAGCTCAGTGTGTGTCAGCTCAATGCCATTTGATATGGTATCTGGGTCAGAAGAGCAGAACTGCAATCTTTATTTCATTCTTTCTGCTCAGCATTTACTGACTCAGCATGAGAGACGCCATTTATCTGTAATTGGAAAAGTACACATTTCATTTATTCTCTTTAATATCTTCTTAACCCAGTATTACATCCAAAACCTGACTTTTGTTTGGTTTTAGTTAGCACTGGCTTTTGAGGTCGTAGGATTTCTTGTGCTTCTATTTGAGCATGAGAGCTGTCATCCCACATCTGTAATTGTCTCTGAAGAGTGAGAGAGCATGATTGGCACTGGATCCAAGATATTTTTTTCTATTTGTTGGCATCTGGCGCTACAAGCTGGAAGAAAAAAAGACTTTTAGAAGCAAATCATCTTTGTTGTACTTCAGTTTGGTGATCAGGCTATGAATTGTGATTTCTGTTTTTTACAGAGCTGAGTTCAGAAAATCTCAAAAATTGCTTTAAGATCATCAATGCTTATATTTTCTTATCTTCACCTGAATTTTTGCAGGTATGTTACCATTATATAAAGGTGCATATTACCACCACAGTTTCTAACTGCCAAACTGTTTTTTCTCTCATCTTGGAACATACCATACACATAAACATTTATGCTCTTATTCATATATGCATATATAAACATACTGTTCTAATGTTAGCTCTTTATGGTGCATGGTGGACACTCACATTTCAGAGAAATGTTATTATTCAGAATTAATAATTTGCAGAGTGATTTAGTAGTTTGATATCTAAAAGATCCTAAGTTGGTTAATAATAATTACTGTTGGTTAATAACTGTAATTAATAATAATTGCTACGTTGTTTAATAATAATTACTGTTACCCTACCAGATGGAAATTATGAATATACATTCTAGCAGGAGTTGGACAAGATACTATGTCTTGTTGTCACACCTTCTTCATTAGAAAATTTTTTGAGATTGATTGTTTAAATGTCCTGCAATGTTAAAAATGCAACAAAATGCTTATATTCAATTTTAATTAATTTAGGATGATGAACATTTTAGCAGATATGATCTTTGAAGAGCAAATGGGGTCTTTAGGCGTATATAAACCCTAAGGAATTGAGTTTTGAAATATATACAAATACATAAATTGCATTGCATTATACCTTCTTTTTAATTTTATTTCAGATGTATGCTGCTGACTTATGTCGGTCATTTTGTGAACTTTTGAAGGACATAACTATTGAAGGTCAAGTTCAAGTTTTAAAGGTGGAGTATAATGAAAATAATAACTAGAGGCTCAGCTCTGCACATACAATATTTTCAAGTAGAATTTAGAACATGTAGAAGAAACCAATATATTTAGCAGAATTGATATTGGAGTTAAACCATCAGTGGTCATTTAACTACTTTTTTGAAGCCTGTGCATTTGTGTAGAGACCTAGTGAGTATAGAGCTAACTTCTGTCTTTGTTGAATGTTGTATGTATGTGGTCTCTATTAAAATCCTTTGTATACCATACTTCCATTTGTACCAGACATGGAGTTCAAACAGTCTTTGTTTGACTTCCACATACGTTGCTATTGTAGTTGTCATAGCTGCTTAAATAAAGCTGCTAAAGGTTTTTCAAAGCACCCCAGAAATTTATATTTTCAGACAGCCTTCAAATGGTGTTGTGGAAATCATAAACTTTGGAAATATTATAATTTGAATGTGTCTTTTGAAGAATTTCAGGAAATAAAGTTGGAATAGACATAGAAAGATGAGGAGTAGCTTAGTGTACTACTACTAACATTTCCAGTGGTGACTTGATTTTCTAATTATCTTGACACAGACAATAAAAAATTTTAAAAGACTGTACAAGGAACAAAGGATATGGGCCAAAAACTTCCAGTACCCAGAAACATGAGTGGGGAAAAAGTTATGTTCACCTCTGTATATAATAGGCCTCTTTTATACCTCTACATATTAAACATCTAGAAAATTGAGAGGCATTGAGAAAGGTCAGCTGCTTAACACTTTTCTCAGTGCAAAAAACTAGAGTATTAAATGAAACAAGGTTCAAAACAGAGAAAAAATATTTAGCAGAGATTGGTCAAGAGCACAGAAGTGTTGGTCCTTGTTGAAATTCCTCTGAGGTGGAAGTAAATGGAGACTAAAAATGTTTAGGTATGATAGATTTATGATACCTATATATACTTTATAAACACATCAGTGTGTTAATGCATGTGGTATCACTTTCTTTACCTGGAAGTAGGAGTGAGGACCCCTCAGCCCATTATTCTCACAGCCTTTTCCCGTCTCTCTTGATACAAGAGTAGAACGCAAACATCTGGGCAGAAGAAAAATGGAAGAATGCAGGAAAACAAGTTAGTTCAGGAAACAGGACATGGGGGGGGAAAGGAGCTGAAAAACAAAGGGTAAAGAGTTTAAACATTGTGAACCAGTGCAAGGTACCCAGAACAGCACTTCTGAGAGCACACCTGCAAAGAGCGGTAGGTCCTAATCAGCGGTTTCTCAAAAAACAACATGACAAAGCTATGGAAATACTGCCTGAACTCCAGTACTTAGCCCTACCAACCACTTAATGTACTGCTTTTCCTAGAACCGTAACAAGGTCCCTTTTTCCAAACCACCTCATCAGCTTTGCTTGGGACATGGGGAAGCTTGTGAGGTGTTTGGCTAGGTGGGTTTCATTAGCCTGTCAGCTTTCGCCAGGTGCATTTATGCAAATCAGGTTTGCAGAATATTTTACTATAATATAGTTTCAGCAATCTGGGGTTTGCTGGTATTTAATGGTAAGCATCATATGAGCACTTTATATGTGTACACCAGTACACATGGCTTTGAAGCTTTAGTTAAGATTTATGAACATACTTTGCTAATTGTCCAATTTGCTTTTTTTCTTAAGGTTGTAGAAAATGTCCTAAAAGTCAATCCTGTGTTGGGTCCTCAAGTGTTTCAACCCCTTCTTCCATCAGTATTCAGGGGGATTGTAGATGGGGAGGTAAGAGTTTCTGAAATTACTCTCTACTTTTCTGTTGGAAAATGAAAGTACCTTCCATTATCTCCACTTTTTTTCATATTGATTTTGGATTTTCTATTTTTTTAAGAGTATCTGATAGATTTTTCACCTGTAGTTTAAAAATCTTTTAAGGTAACACACACAGTAGCACAAGAAAAAACAACCCATCCACCACCTGTTTTGTCATGTTGTGTTTGTTTTAAAAAAATAGCACAAATTTTGTCTGCTGTTCTACTGTTCCTTCACTATTAACATTTTTAAGAGCTATAACATTAGACCTAGTTTAATCATTAGTCAGTGATGGAGGTTTTTTGGTTGGTTTTTTTTTTAAAGACACACACTATGCCTTTTTAATTGTGCCTGGATGAAAGAAAAACAAACTGAACCAGGAGAAGATCAACTTGACCTTCTTTCCCTAATTGGCATATCTAATCTGAAGAGCTGAAGGGTGTGAGAATGGTTTGTGTGAGATAGCCTTTAAGATTTTACTGGCTTACATGTCATAACTTCTCCATTTTTTCTCTTAGTATTCAATAAACTTCTATGTTGAATGAAAATGAGTAAAATCAAATATGCCTTAACTGTGTTGAACCTTTCAGTTTCTAGCAGAAATTAGTGGGTGGAATTCTTCAAGACTTTTGACATCTTTGATCAAAACCTTTGCTTTTTTTTCTCAGTTGAAGACTTTCAAATATCTATAAATAGCTCCAGTTACTGAGTTGACTAAGATTTCCAAATTTAGGCCAAGTAATAGTATATAGCAAAGTACGTTTTGCTCCTAAAAGCACAAAGAGAGTGGATTTTTTAAAAGAGAGTGGATTTTTGAAATGTCTTAAATGTCTTCTGATTTAAGACTAATAAATTCATTATACCCTATTCAGAATGTATTACTCTGGGTTAGAATTTTCAGGTAAATGTTGGCATTTTGTTTTTCAAATAGGCTATTTTACAAAATACAAAATATTGTACTGTGCTGAATTTAATATGAAAAAAAATCTATAGCTTCTTTTAAAAGTAATAACCAAAGATAATAAACTAATGAACTTATTACTGTATCCAGTTAATTTTGAGACACCTGGGATTAGTTTTTGGCAAATGTATTATAATTTCTATATGAAAAAAGTATCAACTTCAGAAATACTAAGTGTTCTTAATTTTACTGAAACTGATAGCAGTAACTTAGAACCATAATCAACTTCAAAAGTAATATTTTAACAGTACAATAACCTTATTTCCTCAAGACATAGGTTTTGAAATTCAAGGTAAAATCACCTTGCAGGTTGTGTTGGCTGTTTGGATGAAATTGACTTTGAAATTGCCATAGTTTTCATATAAAAGAGCTGAGAACTCTGGTAAAGATTGCTCACTCAGTCCTCTGTTCCTAGAGGCTCTTAAATTGCAATTTAATTTAATTTTAATTTAATTTAAAATTTAGTGAAAGACATAAGGGATGCATGTATCTTCCAGGTATTGCTGCTCTGTGTGTCAAATGTTTGTTTTTTTTTTTTTTTTTTCTTAAAGTAAGCACTTCTTGTTTTGGTTTATTTTTGTTTCAGAGATACCCAGTGGTAATGTCTACTTATCTCGGGATCATGGGTAGAGTTCTACTACAAAATGCAAGTTTCTTTTCATTATTTTTGAGCCAGATGGCATGTGAATTGGGTCAAGAGGTAAGGTTTGTCCTTTTTTGTCCTTTCGGTTTTTCTGTGTCTTGATATATCAGCTGTATTACATAGGGAAGTCTTGCTTTCTTTTGACCTGAATAAACTTTTCCCTCTCTGTTATCAGCGCTTGTTCCTGCCCAGTAAATCTTAACAGGGGCTGTTCTCCCTCCTTCTCTCCTCTCTGTGAACACTCTGCAACAACTTTTACATGTTCCCATAATTACGTAAACATCCCATTAAATTTTTATATGGTCACTAAATTCTCTTCCTTCTGCATCCCATAATTAGCCATGTAAACCCCCTTAGTCAGCATGCAATTGTAGGTGAGAATTTCTTTCCCTTTGCCATCTTGATGTGTCTTGCAGCCTGGAGAGTGGTCTAATCATTCTCCCCTTTAAAGGGAGAATGGTCCCCATTCTCCTCTAACCATTCTCTCCAGTTCAGTGTGCTTCAGTTTCACTGGTGAAATTACTGAGGTTCTTTTGCTACAAGTGTTCTATTAGGTCTTTCAGTGAAATTTGCTTTTCTGGGGTATAATACAGTTTTCAAGCAGATAATGACAAGTCTTCTTTTAATTTGTCACTGTGTAGATAAAACAAAATAAGTCCATGTGCTTTGTTTCTATGAGACTGTTAGGGAAAAATGGAGTAATTTGCTGTCCTGAATTAATTCCCTCTCCATAAATGAAATTCATTTCAAGCATGTAGGTTACACCTAATGGGTATGGAGGGTTTGGGGCCTGGAAGCATTGTCATAAAAAATTTAAAAAGTACCTGTTGTTTGTTACTTCTGTCAGGTATGCATACAGCTGTATAGTGTCTTTCCGAGACTAAATAATGTATTTATTGCTAGAAAAATTAAAATAAGTTATTTTCTAAGCACACGGATATACTTATAACTGAAAAAGATCATTGTGTTTCCCAATGCAGTTGGACCAAATTCTTGGTAACATGATTGAAATGTGGGTTGATCGGATGGATAATATCACTCAGCCAGAAAGAAGAAAACTTTCTGCTTTGGCATTGCTTTCTCTTCTGCCATCATTGAATAGGTAAGCAATACAATATCTTAAATAAGAATGCTTCAAAGGCCCTTGAAATTGTTTTTAAAGTATCTCACAGCTAAATATTCCAATATAAATATTCCAATATAAATAGTTTTATTTGCTTGTTTTTTGCCCCCAAGAGAAATTTTTAAAAGATAGAACTTCCATGCTACATTATATTAACTACTTATTTGGCTTCATGGCATTACAGTAACATTTCTTCAATTTCATAAGAAATGTCATTTAGTTAAAAGTGAGGAACCAGCACTGTAGATTTTATTGTTGACTCTCATATTAACTTAGAACTATCTGCTTCTCTCATCTGTGATTAAGTAGTTGCTTTAGTTGCATCATGCTACTATTTTGGTGTCCCTTCCAGGGAGCAATGTTCAATTTTCTTTCCTGTTATCTGAAATTTCATCCTGGTTTTCTCCCTTATGACATTAAATAGAAGAAAGAGTTGCTATGGAAGACTGTGTTGCTGCTGTGAAACAGTTTTTGCTCTATAAGTTTTATAGCAAGGAGATTTTACTATTATCCTTTCAGTAGTTATCATCATTGTTGGATATACGTAGAAAATGAAAGTTTTAAATGAAAATGCTGAATAAACTGACTTCTAAGTTGTCAATACTAGAAGTCATGTATAACACATTTAGGTGAGAGTTCAGTCCATAGTTACCTTAGATTATTTTTATCTGTTTGACACTCAGGAAGACAAGACTGCATGAGTTTACATTTCGTCTGCTGGGTTTCCTGAGCAGTCTTGTCTGTTGTGTTTGTTGAGAATTTAGATGTTGCTCCCAAGTCCTAAAAGCTATGTTAGTATCTCTAGAATATGTAGTATCTGTCAAAGCTGTAGTCTATGCAGTCACTATCTAAAAAAAAATAAGCGAACACTTACGTGTAATTTAAAGGCTTCATTGCTGTTTATATGTACAGAAATTTTCCTTTTTTTTTGGCCATATGGATAGTCAGGATAACCATCCAGCTAAAGGTAAACCAAGCAACTGCTTTGAGAGGTTTTTTCCCCAGTAAATGTAACAGTATTATGTTTTTTATAAGTATATTTGAATGTTTTTAAGGAGGTGTTAGCTAAAATTTAAGGTGGTGAATTACGTCTGTCTTCCTGTGAAATATCTGTTAAAGAGAGGAAGGAAAAAAATAAATTCCTTTAGATAACCATGTTATTTTGAACTATGTTCTGCTGCTCCAGATTTCCTGCTGTAAAAGCCAATTATTTCTGGCAGTCCTTAACTTAATAAAACCTTCTGCAAATGACAGCTTTATTTTTCAGTTACCTATATCATTTAAGAAAGCTGCTTCTGAAATAAAAAGTCTCTCTTTAGTGGACATACTCATGTCAAAGCTATGAAAATTTCACTTATACATTTGACAGACTGTCAAACTTAGCTTCAGACAGAGTGTGTGAAATAGATTCAATTGATTGTTTCTTTAACTAGAACAATGTGAGCCACTCTGGTTTTGCCATATCTCAGGGATTATACTACACATATTTGCTGCAAGCTTCTTGTGCCAAGTCCATTTGCACAGTTGAAGCAAAAAAATTTTCTAAATGTTATACAGTATTTAAACAAAATGTTTGGATTAATGTGTTTTCAAGAAAAGCTAAAGTAACTTTTCCTGTTGAAATGCCTCACTAACCACTTGTCTGATTAGATTTTACTTTGGATATCCAAGATAAGTTCAGGATTTCTCAACTGCAGAGGCAAAACAGAATTTTGTCTTCTGTGGATGGTTGATGGGCTGTCTTGGGAAGGCCAAGGTGAGAGTGAGATTCTTCCCTCAGCTTGCTGCTCTGTGGTGGTCAGGATCAGTACCAGTAGCAAGCTCAGATTTTCAAGTTTCTGCTGAAAGGAAAACAGGCATCTGTGCTGTGTCTAACACTTCCTGAGAATTTTTTGCCTTTTACCAGTTGCTTCCTCTAGCCTATAGCTGAAGCACTGGTTTATTTTAGAGAGGAAAGAGAGGTAGTAGACAAAAATAGTGGGGGAAAATGAAGATGACATGTATTATCATTCTTAATTCAGAGTTGTTTTATGGATGAAATGTTGGAAAAAGTTTTAAACAGTGACTTTTTTTATTCTCCATGTAAACTATAGTATTACTTCATCAATTTTAATTGTTTCTCTAGTTAGCGGTCAGGCTTCTAATTAGAAATATGTGGAAATCTGGACATTCAGAAAAGGTATGCATTTTAGGGAAAGGTAAAATTTCTATCATTATTAATTTAAAACCAGCTTGACACAAATAATTTTCTGTTTGAAGTACAGCACCTTTGACAGTGTAATGAGTGAAGGATTTTACAGCAGATACGACAGGATTCTCTACAGAGCAGTTGTTCACAGTTGCTCTTGGGCTGAGTAGTTTGACTAAGCAGGTTATGAAGTGACAAATTGTTAGCCACACTAATTTTGTCATCTAGGCAGTACCATCCGGAGACAAATGTAATGGCATGCTTTTGGTATCAACAGTAGTGCTGCATTTTAATCGCATGCATGTCCTTCGGTCTAGCATCCTGTTTATCTTCCCACAGCTGCACATTGTGTTAGTGATTAGAAATTCATATTAAAAAAAGAACAATAACTGCTGCTTTCCTGATTAGTGTGTTGCAGCACCTTTTCACGGAACAATAATTTCCTGGTATTACCTAGGGGTTTGCCAAAATTAAATGCTATGTAGTTGTCTGCATTTGCTATCCAAGTGCAGTCAATTAATGTTAGCATGGTTTTTTGGTGTTGGACCGATACATGCATTGGCAATATTTTCCATATTTTGTATTCTTACTGTTTATCACTTACCCATTGCATGCATTTCATTCATTTATTAAAAAATCTTACTATTTAAAAAAATAGGTTAAAGACTTCTGTCTTCAAGTGAGGACCAGTAACAATTAGGTAGTAAGGACGCACTTGTGGAGTTAGTGTCTCTATATTCAGTACATTAGAAAGGTGTGGATAGACACACAGTAGCTCTAACAGGAATGGCTTTTTGAAAAACATGCAAGGACTTGAAGTTTTTTGGAGGAAAATTGTATTTATGCTAGAGTGTGAAACATGAGGTGTGACAGCAACCTGGATGAGTATATTCACAAATGTTGTGATTTTCCTACTATTGTATTCAGTCATATTTAATGGCTTGTTTGTGAACATACAGCTGCAAGGGGTACTCTTCAAGGCTGAGTTGAGTTTTATTAGATGTGCCCTTGGTCCCTAAAGAAGTGCCTAGTGAATATGGTCAGTAGCAGCATTCTGCTACTGACCTCTTATTTGTTGTGGAAAATGTGTGGGCCTCCACCACTACCTAGGGCTCTGCATTTTGAGCTCTTCAGCATCCTTTGTACTTCCTGATGCCAAAGTGTTTAAAATAGTACTATGATAGATGAATAGATACAGGTAGAAGGACCCAATCTATGTGGAAATAATTAGCTTGCTTACTGCAGTATAGTGTCAGAATTACAATGTTTTGGAATGTCCTTCTTTGGTGGCATTGAAAACTTGTAATGATTTATTTAGCAAAGTAGGTATCTCTTTTTATTCCTACACTTGTGTGTATTTTAGTGGAACACAAACAACACTGAAAGATGCTAAAGAGTGATAGGAACATTTATTCTGTAATAAGGAAATGGAAACAGATTTTGGAAGGATTATAGTGTCAATTATCAGACTTGTTTGGGGTGATACCTAACTGTACCCACAGGTAGCATTTGATACCATATTGAAAGCAAAACACTCTTCTTCTGCAAGTGAGGGTTATTTCTGCTATGTCTGTCACTCTTGAATGGGAGACTGCCATGTTTACTTTCACTCAAAATCAGTGCTTTACAAAACAGGCTAGAAATTGTGGTCTTTGTGGATAGGCTCATTTTTGATGGAACTACCTGTGTAGAGTGGTACCATTCTGAAGTAGAGGGGACTTTACTGACCTTAAAACATGAAGTTATTTTAAGTTATGAATTTTAATTTATCTTTCTTCATTTTGGTTGCTGGTACATGAGTAGTTTTCATTTTATCCATTTGAGTTAAGTATCTTTATGTATTGTGGGGAAGGGGTTAAGAGGTTCCCCAAGTTTCTAATAATTATGCAAATTAATGTCTGCTTTTCCTCATTGTGTATCAAGTCTGATATGTCTGCCAGTATGAGTTCTGCCAGTTAGATAATTGGCATTTTTTGAGTGTAAGCACTTACAGTATGCAATTATAAATCTTCATTAGGTTATTATAGAGCTTTGCCTCTGTCATTTGTTAAAATTACTTAATTAGAAATTTTAATTTTCCTCTCAAAAAGTTGTTTATATGTAATGTTAGTTAAATGGCAAGAAAGTGCCTAATAAAATGTCATGTTCTCCTCAGGATAGTTATGTCCTCATTTATAAAGTCAGAATTTCTTACATAATTACTTGTACATCCTCCTTTTTTTAATAGGGATGATACTCTGAAGCTATTTTATCTTCCTCTCCATTTTTTTAATCCCTCTAGCTAAACGAATGCTCACCCACGCCTCTAATAGACTATTAGCATTTAAAGGAGCTCTTTAAATTATGATTTTGCAGTTGTCATCAGTGTTTGGCCTTGGATTTATTTAGCTTGCCTGACAGGTAACAGTGCAGTTTTAATGATAAGAATGAAAAATGTGGCTTTGGTCTTAGTCTGACTATCAGAGTCTGCATAATTCAGAAGGTTACACAGAGCACTGCCAACTTCTTTAATTGCATGTCACATTATGGTATTGGCAAAAGGATGCACTCATTAAACTTTCCTTGTTCGCAGTCTACATCAATTTTTCTCCTACAGTTGATTGCTCTTGAGGACTGGTCAGAAGGATATTATCCTTTCCCCTAGGACCCTTAAGCCTTGATTTCAAAGAAAAATGTACCAAGTGATAGCAAGAAATTATGTTACTAATTGCAGCTAAACTGCTGCAAAAAAAATAAACTGATATCTTGCTTTTGTTTATGGCCTATATAGAATATTTCAGAAGTCTTTCCTAGAACTATTCTAATTACAGTTTACCCTAAAATTTAAGATTTTAATTACATAAAAGCAAAAGATAATAAACCACTAGCTTCCTTCAAACTCTTTGCAATGTATGGTTTACGTTTGCAAATTTACGTTTGCAGATGCTCGATAAGTAGTGGCTGAAGTGTAGCCTATAACTAAAATTGTGTAAATATCACAAGACTGTAAGAAAAGTTAAAAAAATCCCACACCCAAACCATGGATTTACAGCTGGTTTTGCACCTGTGTTTCTTTGAGCCATTTTGGTGCATCTCCTCTCTGTGCTGTACTCTGTCAAATTTAAGACTGCCAGAGAATAGCTGAGATTTTTCAGTGACTTTCTTCAAGAGTGCCAGACTATTATGGTAAGATGCCAGAAGTGATAAACACCACAACCCATGTCACTACAAGACCTTCTTCAAATAAGTTCTGTCTTGAAAAGTAATGTTTCATATTAAAACAATTTAATGAGAAGAAAGTGAGTATTTAAAACAAAACATGAGGTTTTGTTATTAAAAAAATGCCCTAGTATAAAGAAAGCTTGTATTTTTAAGGAATAGTTTCTGTATTTTGTGTGTGGGTATTCTCTGTAGTAGCTGTTAGGAACTGTTGACGTTTTTCTCTGTCTGTTGAATATTTTGAGCTATCAGTTATTAATACCAAGTATATACCTGTCCTGTCTCCTAAACTAGCAGGCAGAGTGTGGTTTTGGAATTGAGTTTAGTTTTGATTAAATTTCTAGAAGTTGAAATTTGGGGAATTAATTTGAGTTTTTTGGTTTGAATTACATTCATATTGAGTACATAAATGCTTTTATAGATAGAAGAGCATTGCTAATTATTGCAGTGAAAAGTAAAGGCTAAAGCTATGTTGTTGTTATCAGTATATCACATCTGCATGTTACATTTATGGCCAACCTTTTTATATTACTGTTTTGTTCACAAACTTCATGGTTGCTCCACAGAAGACACAGATTTCTGAATAAAGAGAATAAACTAATTTCTCAAAGTAAGCCTTTAGTTTTGCAAGAGCTTTCTGTTATATTATTTTACTGGAGTCTAAGGTCAAATTAGATTTATGGAATGGAAACTTATTTTTATATCCTCAATGGGAAAAATAGTTACATAGTTTTCACGCTGTGGTAGAGACAAATTTTTGGTAAATGGAGCAGCAAGTCAGGATTCTTACTGAAACAGAAATGCTAAATACTAGAAGAAATCTGCAATAGTTGAGACAAAAAGAAATATTTTGGTAAACTAGATAATAAGATAAACAGAAAAGTGGTTTGGGATCTGATAAGTTAATAAGGTGTCAACAGTTCACTTGCCTATTGGATGTTAATTAAATGTTGTTGTCTGTGCTACCTAAGCAGTAGTTTAGTTCCTGAATTGCTTTGATTTGTGGTCATATCTAGAGATGATGTGGGCTGAAGGAAGTAGGTATTTGAAAAAATAAAGTTGTACAATAGCCTACTTGTGGAGAATAAAAGTAGAAGGAAGGAAGCCCTGCAAGAGCAGATGGTTGCTACATACATAATGGGAGGGCATTATAGTTTCACTCTTACAAGCTTAAAAAAATAATTACACTGCTAAAAATTGGTTGCCCTCATTTGTGGGCTTTAACAGAATTTTGTAGTAATTATGAGAATGAAATTCTTTCTCAAAAATTGACTTTAGACCCTATTTTTGAACCTGTTGCATGTTTTCTGCTCTGCATAAGTGGGATTTGGATGATTAGTTTGTCACCTAATATTCATATATTGGCTTAATATAACACGGGTGAAGTGCATGTATATTCTTTCCATTACTTTGACTTGTTATTTTATGCATAATTTGACAAATTGCTGTTTACTCAGGCTTCGTGCTTGTATTTTACAACGAGTCATAGTTGAACTAGATTTTAATGTTAAAAAGCCAGTAGCATTAGGAACTTCATCAATATTAATATATTAAGATAAAATTCACTTGTGGGTTCAAAAATAATTTTCTGTTACCCTGTGAAGCTATATGTAAGTACACACCTAGTAGTTCTCTTTCTGCAGAAGAAAAATTGCAGTGAATGAAATATGAAAGCAGACTAAGCTTGTTGGTTTTTCCTGGGTTTTTTCATGCAGTTTTCAAAAAGTATGGATTTTATTGCTTAAGTATGAGCCACTTTGAGTAATGCTGATCCAAGTTACAAGTTTCCACCCAGCCTTTTTTATGGTTTTCCCCAAAATGTTAAAAGTTATGTGCTGCATAATTTTGTGTCTTGTTCTTAACAGATACAGCTTTCAAATACTTTAACAATATGTAGTATAAATGAAGTAATAACTCTAAATTACATTGCAATCAGATCTGCAGGCCTTCGGGTGCAGTACTGACAAAGCGTAAAGCAGGACTTCACTAGATTTGCTAGTGCAGAATGGAAGGAGTACGACCTGGATTAAGATTTCCCCCCCGCCCCCCCCCCCATTTTGGGCATGGGATTCAACTGTTAGAAGAGTAGTCAGTGTGGTCAGAACCACAGTGGAGCTAGGGTTCAAGCAAAAATTTTGTGAATATTCATACGGTACTTTCAGTGCAAGATCACAGAGACATTTAGCCACTTACTGCTCATCAGCTTTCTTTTATCTGGTCACTGCTCTACTGGCTCCTCTAAATTTTCATGCTATCTGATATACCATAGAGCTTCATTAATTCCTTTAGTTTTTCAAAATGTGTTACCTCTGACATTTTGCAAAAAGATCTGTATGAACATTTGCCTTTTAAAACTTTTTTTAAAATTTTTACTTACTTCTTGTAGCTATAAAGGGTTGTTTCATACAGCATACCTTGGAAGAATAATTTTATTTTGTTTGGGCTTTTTTTACACATATAGGTTTATATATAAAGAGACTATAGGCAGTGAAGTCTAGGTAGAAGGTAATTTCCTGTTTGAAGTCACTTTCCATTTTTGGGTAGTCCCTCATCTGACTCTGTTGATAATCTTTCTCTGTTACTCTTACTGTATTGTTCCCACATATCCAGGATACTTCACCAGTCCTGTGGATGATACAATAAATGACATGACATTTTATTTTACTTTCTCTATGTCAACAATTATGCTAAATACTGTGAAAAAAAGTGAAAAAATAAATATTCGAATCTGAAGAAGAATTAGTTTTCCTCTTGATCTATTGGTCTTAGACAAAAAGAAACAAACAGTTTTAATTCTGGGCTGTAACTGAAACAGGCTTTGTCTAAAATGGCCCATGGACCAAATTTACTTACTGATTTCTTATTTTAGACTAGGTATTTGGAAGAAAGCTTCTTCAAAAACATGTCCTTGTCTATTCTGCTTCCCTTTCTCATGCATGCATTTCAGATTGGATTATATAGACAAAGACAATTGGGTTACATTTCACCCCTTATGTGAACTCATGCTTCCTGTGTGAGATCACTGTAGCTGAAGGGACTTGATTCTCCTACTGTTGTGCCTCCTTTTTGGCTATGGCTACTGGTGGGCTTTGCCATCTTTCTTTTGCTGAGCAGAAGGTCTCGTTACAATAAACTCATGGGGTTTTAGTTACATTGCTATTTGTAGGCTTAATCTCCCCTTTCTCTCTTTGATAATGTGACTGAGCTTTTCTTGTATTTCTTCTCTGTGATGGATAAACTGAGGGTGTAATCTCTGGTCCTTAAGCAAGAGGGATATTTATAGCCCATGTAGTCATTTTCTGCACAGGGGACACTGCAGGAACTGAAAGCTGTGCATGAAAGGTGTGGCTCTCAGAACCGGAAACCATCTCATAGTCCTCTGTGGATAAATTTGGTTTTAAAAGGGTGGTTTACAGTGAGACTTAACAAAGTGCTTGGGTCAGGTCAGAAATACGAGTACATAGCAGCTTAGTGCCACATCATGTGGGTCTCATGTCCTAAGATTTCAAGGGTTTCTCTGGGATTCCTGGCAGGTTGTGTCTTGTCAGAGGGCAGAAGACACTGGGTTCTTCCATCCACAGTGTGTATCTTTTCCCTCTCAGCCAGACCATTGGAACGTGTGTGCATGTGGCAGCAGTTTGGCTCTGTAGACAGAGAACAGTGTAAGTTTTGCTACCAGTTTAATGAAGCATTTCAGGTTCTGGCTGAAAGATAAGGTAATGCAATAGTGTTGTTACAAATTGTTGTGCTTTATTCTGAAAGTTAAACCTAACTAAGATAGAACTCTTTTAACCTCTCCTAGTTAAATCAGTGAATTACAAATAAAACAAAACAAAACAAAAGAAACAAAACAAAAAAAAAACCCAAAAACACCAAACCAAAACAAAAAAACCCAAACAACAAAACCTAGCAGTTACAGACTAGGATAGTTCTTGGTTTTCTAGAAACAAATCATTGAGATTTCCTTTCCGACAATACTTCTGAAGTACAGATAAAATGGCTTCCTGTCCCAGGGTTTCCTGTATCCATGGCAACCTGACTTCAGGCACTTCTTTCTTAGTTTCCTGAGCAAACTGTTGGAAACCCTAGTGCAAAAATGTGAATGCTGTAGTATTCAGCAACACTGCCTTTACAAAGGTTTCACAGAGGAGTGTAGTTGGTCAGCTTATAGTCTAGCGGACTGCAAGCAGCAAAATAACAGAAATAATGAACTTCAGATTTGGGGTAAGGAAATGCTTCTGTTTATTTTAAATGTAACTCAGTTTAATAAAATAAAATGCAAGTTGTAAGTGATTTGTCAGTAAAATGTAACTTGTTTACAGTTGGCACTTCTACTTGGATGGTTTTAAAACATTTCTTAGTAATGGTTAACTGTAAGAAGTACAGAATATATAGTATTTTTAAATTAATAAAAGCTATTTTGGCAGCTTAGATACTTCTATGCTACAGCCATTTAAATATTTTGAGGCTGTGTTAGCAGTATAGTTACATAATTGTCTATTTACTTAGAAATTTTTTTTTGCGGTGGCGTCCAGTTAGTAAGTTGGAATTCAAAACTGCTTCTTTGGCATGAAAGAATAATATGTAAAATACCAATCTTGAGAGCAATGCTAATATTTTTATAATTATACACATAGATTAAAGTAATTATTAATAATATATTTAATAAATATATTTGAAATAATATTTATATACTTCTTTTTATCTCTACTAGTGAAGTCAGAGAGGAGTAAGAAGGCCAAAGACAGGGATATGTGTGTTCTGCAAAGTTCTTCACCCTGCCCAGGAGCATTCCTGTATATATTTAATTGTTTTCTTTTGTTGCTGCTCCAGAAGGAGGCTTTTGGCTGTCCATCTGCTTGTCAGCTCTGCACAGGGAGACAAGTTAGCTGTCGTAATGCAGGGCTTTCAAGCATCCCTTGGAACCTTCCAAAAACAACAATTATTGTTTACCTCAGTGGAAATAATATATCACATGTCACTCCAAATCATCTAAGAGGTTTTCTGAAGCTTGCTGCACTCTACATGGATAACTCCAGTATTTTGTATGTACACCCAAAAGCTTTTGTGGAACTCCCCAAATTGTGCTACTTGCATCTAAATAGCAATAATATTAAACGCCTGGATCCAGGAATCTTTGAAGGGCTTTCCAATCTTCATTGTTTATACCTTCAGAATAATCAAATAGCTTTTCTTCCCAGAGGATTATTTAGTGATCTTCTTTCTGTTAGATATTTAACTCTTCAAAGAAATTGTCTCAGTGTCCTTGGAAGTGGGACTTTCTGGGGAATGATAAGTCTCCAAACACTAAACCTGGCAAATAATAAGATTTCACGGATATCAGATGCAGCATTTCATCATCTTGAAAATCTCGCTTATTTGTTTCTTGAAGGTAACAACTTACCACATGTGCCATCAAATGCTATTGGAAGGCTCAAAAATCTTGAAAGACTTTCTTTGTCTCACAATCCCATTGGATCAATTCAGCCTTTTGCATTTAAGGGACTTAATAAGCTTAAATACCTGTCTTTGAAAAATGTCAAGCTAAAATGTGTTGCTGTAAATGGATTTTTTGGGTTAAACAACCTTAGCCAGCTAATCTTAAGTTATAATGATTTAGAAAATATAAATGCTAGCACTTTTACCTTATTGAACAATTTAATGTATCTACAGCTAGACAGAAATAAAATAGCCAGTATTGGCAATGGTACCTTTGAAAAAATGGGGCAGTCACTTAAAGTACTCAATTTAGCATTTAATAAAATCACAGAGTTACAACCTGAAGTTCTCAAGCCCTTAGTATCTTTAACTCATCTGCAGGTACATTCTAATCCTTGGAACTGCAGCTGTAAAATGCTTGCGTTACTGAATTGGCTAGCATCATCTTCTGTTTCTGCAAAAATTCACTGTCAGAATCCCCAGAGTATGCGTGGTAGACCTTTGCATTATATGAAATGGGCTTGGTTTTCAAACTGCATTGGCCCCACTGCCAGCCCGGGCTCTGCCCCGAGTCTGGGATCTGTCGGGATGCATCACTCTGCTACCACTCTGCTGATGGCCTGGCATAAAGGGAACAGGCGCAATACATTGGAACAGTTTGTCACTGCAGAAACGAAGTATATTGCTTTCTGGGAAGGAACTACAGCTACATCTTCTACCCCATTGCTTTATCAGCAATATGCTGTTGAAGTGCCATCACAGGCAGCAACATTACCAGTGCAAATAACAGCAGAAATTATACCTACTAATAGAAATGTAGAAGAAGAATGGTTGTTTGCAACAGATCCTGCTCCTGTGTCATTAAAAACAACCCTGATTTGTACACAACAGGTTAAAAAGCTGAATCAAGCTTTTGATATTTTACTAGCCTTTTTCATTCTGGCTTGTGCTGTTATCCTGTTCTTAATCTGTAAAATTATTCAGTTTAGGCAAAAACTAAAGGTGCTGGAAAACTCCGGGGAAAAGAGTATAGAATATTATGGCTTTTACCAGCCTGGCAGATACAACATAACTGACTCAGTGCAGTCTCTAACTCGGAAATCCATGGAACATTCAGAACTGGACCAAATAAGGCTGCTCAAGCGAACAGTATCAGAAAGTCAGGCACAGGTCATCTTGTTTGAACATTCATCATTGTAATTTATCTCATTTGGTTTGGTGTTAACTGTGATATGAAAGGTCAAGAAATCAAGAACTTGATTCCGTAAAAATACCTCCACCAATTAAAATCAACTGCTTAATAGAACTGTGGAAAATGACTCAATTCGGGTTCTGCATCAACATTTGCTTACTGAATGTTTTGAAATTTATTGATTATTTCATTATAAGTAATTTCAATCTAACATGGGTAAGTTTATTAAACTAAGTCCCTGTTTGTTGTAATCGTTCACCTATTCTCAAGTATACATGCAGTATAAAGTACATTTTAATTTATTTTTCCATACTTCATGATGTAAGTTCCTGTAGAAATTCCGCAGCTATTGTGAAGCAAGCATTCTTAGTCAGATCATGAAGCCAAGAAATCTTGGGGAATCAGAATACAGTGTTTCATGTGTTTATTGTAGTAGAGTTTCTACTCTTCCTCTATTAAATAAAGCACAGGGAAAAAAAGCACATTTACAGTTAGCATGTTCAAACTCTTAAGAGAAAAATTTCAAACTATACAAATTCTATGCATACCTGTAGCGTATTGTAATATACAATTTGTATGTTCAATCTGTGTAATAAATATATTAAAGTGACTTTTTTATTAGTGTGTATCTGTATAGTTTTATGAAATACCCCAAACTGGACTTGAGAAAAACAAAATTGCTGTTGAAATTTACCAAAGTGTAATGACCAAATTTATTATCTCTAAGGTAATAGAGCTGGTTAATAAAAGATCATAATCTATGTCACAGTACTATATAGTAATATTTTGAGGAACTTTTTAGCTAGAGAAGAGGTACAAATTGAAGAAATACACTACACTGTAAGTACATAATGCTAAAGGAATGGCTGAAAGCATTTACATATTTGGTTTATATTTGGAGGTGTCAGGTCAAGATATGTGTTTTTAGTTAAAACTTCATCTTCAAAATGGGGATATTTTCTTCTATAGTTTGCATATAACTGTTTATTTCTATTTCAAATGTTGGTGTTCTGTTGTTGTCAGGTTATGTCTCATATGCTGTAGCTTTATTTTCAACCTGAATTTCTGTGATTTTTGTTTTTCTGTTACTTCAATAATTCAAACTTTATTCTGGAATTAAATGTCATGAAACTATATGCCAAATGGTCCAATGCTGTAAAATTTTCAGCCAACGGGACTTAGTTTTGTAGATGCTGTTTTTCTTCTACAGGCCTGTGCCCTAGATATTTCAGTCATGTTGTTTATGAGTTATATAGTTGACAGGTAGACCATTTTCCTCAGGGAAAAGTGGGGAACAATACTTTGATAGACTTTCCTCTGCGGGGTTGATTTAAATTGTGTTAGAAGTATGTTACTGTTCCAGGCTCCAGCCTGGAGCCTGTGGCATTCTCTGGCTGAGCCAGAGCTGCACTCAGCATTCTTGTTCTCTCCCGTCTCTTTCCTGCTGGTGTAAATCCTGTGCGTATCCAGGCTACGCAGGTCCCGGTCATCTTGTTTGTCCATCTGCAGTTCTTTTCTAGCAGGGAAAATCTTACTATCTGCTACCAGGACATGTATAAACCTTGACTGCACTGAATGGGTGTGAAAGTGCAAGTATGACTTCATTGTTGTTTGTTATTAGAGTAATGAAATAATACTGTATTAGACTGTAATTTATTGTATCATAGATTGAATACTTGTAGAGAACACAAAATTCAGCTTCTTGGACAAAATCTTAAGCTGTTCAGTATTGCTTGAGTAGAAACTATTTTTTTAAATGATTTTCTAACTTAAGACCAGATGTTAAATATAATGGGCAAATGCTTTTAAGAAGGGAAAACACTGGCTGTAATTTATGCACTTTTTTTCCAGAGGCTAATCCACTGCAGTCTCTTCCTCTTTAACCCATTTTTTGTTACCTTCTGTCTCTTCTACATAATTCATTGTGATAAATACTGATTTTGTTTTCACTTAGTAACAACTGCACAATCAGTGATTGCACAGTAGTAGGTTCTGTGATTTTATGTGCTATATTTTTAAATTTTTAATGTTATGTGGACACCTTCAGAAATAATGGACTTCAAATGCAGTAGGAACTAGTTAAGTTTTTCTTGCTAGAAATGCTGCTATGCCTTTCTTACAGAGGAACTTTAGTAGTTCACAGAGGTTAAAAACTGAATAAACCTAATTCTCAAAGAAATCTGTCAGGGAGCAGCTCTGTTATTTTAGGCTCTGGTTTCCACAGCTGCTCTTTACAGAAAGGCATGAGAGGTTCTTTCTGTAGGTTCATCTTTTTCACTGACAAGCTGCTGTGGGAGTTGTTTGCCAGGTATGCATTTCACCATCTGTAGTGGTGGAACATTAAAGGAAACTGGTGTTGCAGCTGTTTGTGCAGCAGCGAGTTAAAGCCATTGAAAGCCATCCTTTGGAGTGGAGACCTCAAATAACACAGGGATTAGAATAACAAAGCACTGGGAGATTTATTACGCAGTTATGAGGGAAATGCCTTTCTTCAGCAGTCAGTATGTTTTGTATTTAAATGTTCACATGGGGAAACCAAGCCTTTCATGTACATGTGTGGTTCATATGTCAATTAAAATAATTAGGGAATAATTAGAAGTCTTAGTTGAGTCTGCCCTCATGAAACTAAGTGGTGCTTCATGAAGATCACGGTTTATGGTCAGTCATAGGACTCCCCTGGAAAGAGTCTTAGCTGCTGCTTTGCTGGTTTACAAGCTTCTTAGAACTGTGCACCTCCTACGAGGGTATGTGTGTGTGTCTAATAGTAATTTACATCACTTACAGTATGTGCTGAGTAATCTCTGTTTGTCCCACTCCACCTCTTTCCTTGGCTAATGAGATAAGAAAAAAATTAATTAAGCTTTCTCAGTATGTAAATGAGTAAAGATATGAAATCAAACTCTTCTTAGCATTCATTGCATTATCCTGGTGAATGTAGAAAAGCAGAAAATGTTTTATCTTTTTATCTCTGAAAAAGTATTTCTTCTCGTACAGATTTTTTTTCCTCCTTCTCTGAGGAATATGCAAAGGAGATATGGGGTCCATTTTAGTTAAGGACCACTAAGAAATATGTCAATACATCTTTTAATATGATGATAGAGCTTTGTCTACAGTAGTTTGCTATATAATTTAAGTAAAAATTAAGAATTTTCACATAAAACCCCAGGATAATAAGTTGTATAGATAGCTTTGTGCATTAGAAATTACAGACAGAATGAAAAAAAACCAAACTATCTATTTTATTTTCAGAACTGATGGGGTCTGTTCTGTCCTTTGCAAAGCTTTTATTCTTTTATCTAAAAAACTTATGCAAACTTTGAAATAGAAGTTTTGAGATGATTCTTATGGAAGCTGCTCTGAATGCTAGATTTTGTTTTCTGTATTGGTAAGGTGAATTTTATATAACAGGCAGCATACAATAGCCTTACTGCAATAAAAAAAAAAAAATAGTCTATCTTTGAAACTGGATTATGAAGTGTTCCAGGGCCTAATTGTGGGCCTTTTCCTGCATACCAAAAGAGGTTTTGTCCCAGTAATTTAGGAAGTCTGGGTAGATATAAAACCAGTTATAGCCTGATGCTTTTGTTTGTTTCATTGCTAATCTGAATTGTATGCAATTCAAGGGGGGAGCTGCTTAAATGGTGCCTTCCTCCCAGCATACAGTTTTAGTATGAAACATTAACTGTTCTGTTCTGAAAATTCATCTGAATGGATTTGTCTTTGAATCCGCTCATATGACTTCTCTACTTATTTCTTGAAATAAGCAGGCCAATTTTAGTCTCTTTTGAAAAGGTATTACATTGAGTGGCATGGCATGCTTTCTCATCACTGAAAATAAGGCCTGATGCATTTTATATTGCCACTGAAATTTGAGGTTTCTTTTTTTAAAATGTGAATCTGTGGTATCTTTATTTTTCACCTGCATGTGTTTTGTGTTTTGGAAATAGTTGCATTGTTTAATGGCCCCATACTTGGTAAATATTTCAGTGGGTCTTCGATAGAAAGAAACTGTATGTCTCATTTAAAAGGAAAAAAAAAAGAAAGCAGAGAAGGGTATTATATTTACTGAAAGCTGCAGGAAAATTGCATTTTGAAAGGTGTTCTACATTCTTTCTTTTACTTAAAAAAACCCAAAAAAACCTCTCATGAATCTTCCACTAAAGAAGTGAAATACTATTTCTCATTTATGTTACAAAGTAGGAATATTCTTTCCAAGAAATTAATGATTTCCCTATGTGCTTTTGTGGTAACTGTCAAGAACAGTGATGTTGTACTCTCTGTGCTGATGAGACCCTAACTGGAGTGCTGCATCCTGTTGTGGGGCCCTCAATATAAGAAGGACCTGATACTTCAGGAGCAAATCCAGAGGCCAGAAGGTTGATAAGAGTGGAGCACTTCCCCTATGAGGACAGGCTGAGAAAGTTGTGGCTGTTCAGCCTAGAAAAGAGAATGTTGTGTGGAGACCTGACCTCAATCTTCCAGTCTCCAAAAGGGCCTGCAGGGAAGCCAGAGAGGGACTGTTCATCAGAAACTGTAGTGATAGGACATGGGGAAATGGCTGAAAACTGAGAGTAGGTTTTGATTAGATTTTTCACCTCACCCTTATTGTGAGGGCGATGAGGCACTGGGTTGCCCAGAGAAGCTGTGGATGCTCCATTCCTGAAAGTGTTTAAGGCAGGCTGGATGGGGCTTTGAGCAGCCCAGTCCGCTGGAAGGTGACCTGCCTATGGCAGCAGGCTCATAACTAGGTGAACCTTTGAGGTCACTTTTAACCCAAACCATTCTGGGATTCATGCAAGTTGGAAGGAAGAAATAATACAAGTATTGGACAGCATCCTGTATTATTAATTAAATAGTGTGTAGGAGTAAGGCATAGTTTACTCCTCTAGGGCTCAAAGTGTTCACATGTGTTCTCTGTTGAGTGCCCTTTCTCTACTGTTGACATGAATCTGAGGGCAGCTTATTGGAAAATACTAAACTTATTCATGTTGGAAAATATTAATGTGTTAATGGCATTTTCCTAGAGATGTGTTTCAAAAACAAGGATGCGGCAAAAGAGTCTTAATGGAGGTGTGCTATGCAGGACCTTTGACTTGGTGAAGAAGCCAGCTCTGTCTCTGAGGGCTCATTGTGCTGGTGACTGAGGCAATGTTGACTTTCTCAGTTGTGCTGTGAGGTCAGTAGGTTGCTTGCTGTCTGCAGAACCTCACAGAGATTCAGTCTCACAACATGCAATGCTTTGCTGTTCTGAATGTGATAGGGAAGCCTTTTGTCAAAGGAATAAGTGTCTTTTAAATACATAGCTGGCAATCAGGCAGTAAAAATCACATCAGTTTTCATTTTGTGGAATTCAAGAGTTTCAAGAGTGATGATACAAAATCCACTTCAGATTCTGGCATACAGCAGTAGCTGAATTTTAAAAAGAGAACAAAAATAATCCCTTTGAAAGAAAGAATCATGAATGTGATTACAGTTTTATCAGAACAAATATAAAATAAATACTTTCTATACTTAATATTCTAACTTGATAAGCATTTTTTCCAAGATATCTATTGTTATTTAACTATTTGTCGCATCTGTAAAATTTTGTTGTGTGTCTCAAAAGAAATTTTTCAAAAGCAGTTGCTATTGTATAAGGAGCTACAGTCATCCCTGTCTTCAGTTTTAAGAAAAGGAAATAAGGAAATTAAAGAATATTAAGAAACAGATTTGTCTGTGTTAAAACAATGATCAACTACAATTGAAGTATGATATAAGAAGTACATGTTTGGTGCCTGTAAATAAATGGAAAGTGTATGCTTCTGCCTTTATCTCTTAGGGAGCAGCATCAGCAGCATCTTTTTGGGAGAATTATGTGGGTGACCTGAGCCTTGTTTGGCAGGTCAGCCTGCTGCTGCCTAGACCACAGGTGCCAGGATAGCGTAATAAAGTCTCCACCAAAAGACAGGAGGACTCTCGAGCTGCTGCTGTCATCCATGTGGGTTTATTGAGGATAGAATGAGGATGAAGGAGATGGGAGCGGGGAGACACCTGCACTTACGGGGAGCGGGTTATAGGAGTGAGCAGGGAAGGAGGGGCCAGTGTATATAACTGGGAAAGGCAAGGGAGGTGTCTGGAGTACAGACAGTCCAATGGGAAGGAGGTGTAGGGGGGAGCAGAGATGGAGTGGGATAAACTGGACCAATGAGAACAAGGGGAAGGAGTGGTTAACTCAAGAGAACTAAAGGGGAAACAGGGAATGTAGAACTTTGTAGAACTAAAGGATGGTACGACCAGTGATGAGTATAAACTGGGGAGGATATGACATATGATGGGCATATCTTCATTTACATGGGGAAGGCAGGAATCTCAAGATGACACTTTTATACAGTTGTTGCTTCCCAAGGCATATTCAGATAACTTTCCTCAGGACCACCTCCCACATCTCCCCCCTTTTTGTTAATTAAATAAACATTCCCTAAGGTTTTAACTAAGGCTCTTTTAAACAGGGTCAAAGCAATTGAGATCATAAAAATTATAAGAAAAATACATGTAAGTGCTCTTAGAATTGAAGCCACCGGGAGCAATAAAGTGCTTCAGTCAGTCGCAGTCCCAGGAAAAGGGTTGTAGTTTACCATCACCAGTTAGGTCCTTTCTCTGTCTTTGCTGCATGTAGCTAGAGGTATTCTTGAGATGAACATATTTTCACTTGCAGTTTGTTTTCACACTTTTGCAGTTCATAGAGTAGGAGTCCAAGAACCCATGTTCTACAATAGCCTGTTTCTGGCATTAGGTCCACTGCAGCAGGAAACGGAGCAGAAGCAGCAGCTGGCTGCTCTCCATTAACTAGGAGCTTGTGACTCTATCCATCACAGGGAGATTGTGTTCCTATGCCCTTACGCTACAGGAACATCCTTTCTCAAGGCAGGGGCAAATGTAAATGTGTTCAGTGTAATTTTGGGCATTGTGGGCCTCGCTAGTCAAACCTTCAGGTCATGCTGAGTAAAGATACTTTTGCCTTTTAACTCCCAGGTGATATCTACCAGCCCTTTTCATTAGTCTTAAATAGCCTCATGTGTCAAATGGCAGATGGTGTCTGTGTTTAAACAGATAAATCCTGTCGACCTTTCTCTGTACAGTCAGGAAAGTCACATTCTTGCAGAACTGGTTGCAGGGTTTTTCCACCCACTTTGGGGAGCTGGCTGCCTAGGAGGCTGAAGAATACAGGTAAGTAGGGGAGTGTACCTTCTTTACAAGCAGCCATTGCTCAAGGGGTTGTGTTGGTTTATGCATTGAATAGTGATGGCAAAAAAGGTGTAAATGTGTTGGGGGTATAAGCCACTACTCTCTTCCCTGCGGGAAGGAACATGCCCTTCCCGCTCAGCTCTTGACTCCTAATGTCAAGACATTGCTAATGTGTATTTTCTTCTGCTCATTTGCAATTGCTTTTAGGTTTTTCAGTAGCGTTCTAAGTTCTGTTCTATTTAAAAATAATGTTTCTTGTATATTTTGAAGCATTTTTGTAATTAAAACAAATACTGAATTTGTAGCTTGACAGCATGCTCAGCTAAGCAGTAAGCAAGGAAAATACCTCTCAGTAAATGTACTCTACAATTGAGCAAATTTCCTGTGCAGTTCCTTTAGCTAAGTCACTTTCCTGTTCTTTTCCAATGTTATCCAAAATAAATTTTGTTCTTTTACAGTGTTATCCAAGATAAATTTTGTGGTATCATCAACATTTCAGTGGAAGGACTGAACGATGTAATGACTGAAGATTCTGAAACGGGAACATACAAAGAGTAAGCGGAAAATCTAATTTAAACAGGGTTTAACAGTAGCAGTATTGTTTTATATGAAGTATTTTTATTTGAAAAATCTGTAGGCAGTTAAGACATGCTTGTTAGAGATTAACTTTCTCAAGAGTGAGTGTTTTAAGAAGATGTGAAGCTTTTGGTCTTAAAATATTTGCAGTGGGGAAAAAGGTCTTAAAATGACAGTATAATTTTATATTGTTCATTAAGTTATGTACTAAATAATCTCTTAAAACATTTATATGCTTAGATTTTCTTTTTGCTTACTTGACTGTTATATCTAAAATTTCAATATAAAAAGCTTGTGTACTGATAGGGACCACCCTTGTTCAGAGGAAGTTCAGAGTTTCTTTGAGTGTGACATGAACCTCATGTGAGTTTACCTAGTGTACAATATTTCACAGCCTGCAGAACTCACAAGCATATCCCACAAGAAGAGTTCTCCAGTTGTTCCATGTAACACATGTAGTGCTACAGGATATATTTCAAAAGACAGTTTTCAGAGCTAGGAGCTAGAGCTTGGCTGTGCCAGGAATGTGGATGTTGGAGGTATCCAGAGTGCACTGCCACCCAGCACCACACTCATCCATCCATCTCCTCATGGTCCCTGGTTCTGGTTGTAGCCCAGCAAAGCTGGGAAAAAAAACCAAACCGAATGAATAGAAGATATTCTTTGGACAGAGATCTTAGTGTCTTTTTTATCTCTGTAATGATTACTTACTTTTAGAATGGAGAGTTGTAAGATATTAAAAACAGATGCTCTTTGGGATATTCTTACAGACATGCTAATAACAGAATTTACTGATGCTCTGATGCTAAGAATCAAGCATTTTCTTTCAGATTATTGCATGGTGATGAAACAGACTCTATCTGAACTAATTAATTTACTGCTTAAGGGGATGTTTACTGCCACTGAAACTAGGTGGCACAGAACAGCCAGAATGCAATCCATTAAGTTCTTGTCCAGTTAAAACAGGTGGTATGCACACAATTGTTCAGAACAGTCCACACTCACACTGAGCCTGAACTATGCCTAAGGATTTCTTGCCAAAGTACTTCCATCAAACTCTTAGTACTAAAAGAAGTTGTAAGTCTAAAGTCTGGAAATATGCACAATGTCTGCACTGTGTTTTGTATACTGCTGGAGAAAACATTGCAGAGCCCTTCTATTTCTAAACAGATTGCTCTGCCAGCACTTGTTGAAAATAGTTCTCACCAAGAAATAAATAAACTTTATCCTAGTTCATTTCATATTTTAAGCCTGTAGCCTTGTACAACTTGTCACTACTCTCCAAAGTCTGGACATTATTTTTACTTTATAAAATACAGTCACACTGAACCAAGGACATATTTATGTTGGCAGCTTCTGAAAGAGCTGTTTGAAAGATTTTGACTTTTGCATAATATATTTTGATGTAAATATATTGGAAGTAAAGTGAGAGCAGTCATCTGAAATCATGTGCATTTTTGTAGCTCTCCAGACTAAAGAAGAATGGTTTAAGCCCGAACAGGTTCAGAAAAAAAAGATAATGTATTGTCCTCTGATTATCATATTAGCTAATTATTGTAGTGTGGGAAATAAAATTATGTCTCTGTTTAACACAGGACAATCAAAGCTGAAACACTATAGAACTTTAGCCACTGAAGGATGAACAGAGGGTAAACATGTACAGGCAAGATTGTAAAGGTTAAACAATGGCAATGGCTTAAGTGGCTTAACCATTTAAAATGAATACATTTAAACTGGAATTTTAAAGAAACTGTTGTAGTTAGAGCAGTGAAATTTTGGAAGCAGTAAAAGCCTTGTCATTTTTTAGATTTATTATGAATTTTAATCAGATTATGGAAATGTTTACTCTGACCTACAATAGAAAGGGATTGCACTCATCTGAGTTTCCTAGAGTTCATATTTCACATCGTAGGGATAATTATGAGAGAGCTTTACAAACCTCAAATTTTTTGGAAAGGGGAGCATTCCCTTGCTGTAGGCTTGCTTCACCAATTTTCACTTCAGATTTTTTCTAATTTTATCACCATCTCTTCCTTTATTCTCTCCTCTCCTTGAGTTTGGAATTTTGTGGTACCCAAAATTTATGAGTCTGAAAAAGTTAATTCAATCCTGTATGTTGACATTGACATTTTTGTCTCTTTTTCCTTTAATAAATTGAGATGCAAGCAGCCATTTGTGTGCAAAGGAGATATGCAATTTGCTGTATTATTTTGAAATAACTAATCCCTTTATCAAAAATGGCTTCTGTGTTAGTATTTGACCCTGCTTGCCATGCTATTTAGCAAGTGTTTCATACAGCTCTAAACACATGTTAATAGAAAACTAATTATGTAAACAGAATAAGTCTGAACATCTTCATATAAAGTCTTATAAAAACACATAAAATCACAATCTTTTTTTCATTTTAGTAACATTTAAATGGATTCTTCATCTTAGTTGATGGAGCATTTCACATACTAGTGGAATACAGCAGTTAAAAATGCACAGTAGTGCAGGACTGAAAATTAACAATAATCTGCATCTGTCTTGGTGCTTTCTAATATGTGAATTATGTGTCCTTCCTGTGTTAAATCATACCTGATACATGGTAAGTTGTCATCACCTGAGTGTTTTATAAATAGTTTTGGTTTTTAAAGCAGAAACTCCAGGAAAAGATTTGATAGAGCGGTGTGTTGGAACTCAAAATGTCTCTCAGACATTTTTAGAGGTTCCAGCCCTTGGTCAGGAGCATTTCAGACCCTGGCAGGCAGCTGGAAACAGCTGTGATTTTGAGTTTGAGCCATGGAATGAGTTACCAACTCTGAAGGTGGAACAAGCAGTCACAAAGGGTTAGATAGTATAGTAAAAGTAGTTACAAAGTAGAAGGGAAAAGTTTTTAGTACTGTACAGGGGGGTTTTAGCACCTGTACAGGGGGGATTTTACTTTGTACATGGGGGTCAGAAGTTCTAAGATGGAGGAAAGTGGGCTGATCCTGTTCTTCCTCCTTCTTCTTCCTTGCCTCCATGTTCTTAGTGATGCTGACACTTATGTATTGGTTTAGAGTAGAAAAGCACCTTGTAACACAGGTAGTAGGTATTGGGGAAAAACTGTAAACATGTAATACGTAATGTATCATATAAAAGAGAGCAGCAGCCCTGGGCGGGTGGGAGAAGAAGACAGCAGACAGAGAGGATGTCAGGGTGTGTGTGTGCCTCTGCCCAGGCCGCTGATCAAACAGCCGCAGCCCGAGAAGACAATCTTTTAGATAACTTACAATAAACTCCCTTGAGACAGAACAACAAGAGGCTGCGGAGTTTTTCTTTGGAAGCACGGGTTGGAGGAGAGACTTCACCACCACACGAGACCCCTGAACCAGGCCAGGGGTTCTGGCAGTGGTGGAATATTTGTCTGTTGTTTCAGCATAGAGTATGTAAAGTGAATTAAAGGCACGTTTTCTAAAGGATAGCTTTCATCAATGTCTTTATAAAGTCCATTCAAACCATTTCAGCAGACAGGAAAACTTCTGACTTTTAAACTGGATATTTTTTCCTATTTTCTGGTTTTACACTTACTTCAAAAACAGGTTAAAATATGGCTGTTTTTTACATATGGGTATGTGCCAGTTGAGGCAGGTAAAAAATGATTTTAAAAACCTTTGTTCAGTGTCTTGCAGATTTTATTGTAGAATTGCACTGTCCTTACTAGTTTTCAGGTCCTTTTGTCAAAGGTCTCATAGAAAAACCTGTATGCCATGAGACATCTTTGCAATCTTTGTATATGTTTAGCCACTTTGACTTTGTATAGGGGGTTTGTATAGCATTTTCTTGAGAAAGAGCAGAAAATTTTTCTAAGTAACAGTAGGTTTTGTCAGTATTTTTTTTAAAGCCACATAGTCTCTTTTCTATGTACATAAATGCATTTTAACGCACCACTTCAGCTAAAACATGAAGGATAACTGAGATTGTTACATGGGTAGAGGTGACAGAGAATATGCATTCAAGCTTCATTAGATTCACTGTTCTCAGAAAAAAATTAATTGTGATTAGATTGCCTGTCTTTCAACAAACTCCCATATCTCTTCTGTGTTTTCAAAAGTGTTTTAAAATAATTTTTAATGATAATGTATGTTAGAACTGTTCTTATTCCCATTTTTAGCTGCATGTTAATGTCTCATTTTGAAGAACCCAAGGCTACAGAAGATGAGGAACCTCCCACAGAACAAGACAAAAGGAAAAAAATGGTAAGTTTTAGATCTGTTATTCAGTCATAAATCTGATTATGTACTTCAGTTCTGTCACACAAAATTATTTTTAGGTTTGGTTGATCTATTGTTCTTGGAAAATTTATGTTTTGAATCAAAAAAGATGAAATTTAATGCTAAACATTGCAACCACAACACTTACACTTTTGCTTGATTTTTGCATCTTGGTAATCGTTATCAAATTAAACATCATCTATTCACAATATCTGGGCATTACAATACTAATACAATATAGAAGGAATTTACTGAAAAAAGCAGAGAGCTAAACTTTATTGAACTGTCATGGCAGGACAAATTTCTCATATTTAAAAGAATTTGTATGCATGCATAGAATTTTTATCTAGTGTGAAGAACTCTTACAAAGAAGCCAGTGTATTTTCTTTTACATACTAATAAATATAAAATCAATACAGTATATGTCTTTCTTTAAAAAATGTAAACCTTTCCATATACTTCTGCTATTAGAAATTCCTTAAGAGAAATTCCTAGTGTCTTGCAATTTCAGATTTAAACAAAATGCAGAAATGTCATTTTCTGTGATCCTTAAAAATGTATTACACAGTTCTATAATTGTTACTCTTGAAAGCATCTCTGGACTCTATTAAATTTCCTTCTTCTTGTGGGCTTAATTTCTAGCTGTTTGTTGCAGAGTGACATTTATTCTTAGTGGTTTTGTGTAATCTCTCAATATAAATATATATATGTGTATATCGTTGTCAATAGGGATCAGTATGTCTATAGATCAATAGAGAGACATGTTTTATTAATCAGATTTAAATAGCAAAAGCTAATTTTAATCTGCAATGCTTTCATGTTCTTAATTTTGAGTATACTCAGACTATATTGATGTCTGACTAAAGTTTTAATATCATTGTGTTAGACCTTAATTTTTGTTGCAGGTTAACTTCAATAGTTTGGATGTATGTTGAGGAATTTAGATTTGTTAGATTTGTAATTGGCTACCTTTAGTGCAGATATGTCAGGCAAAATAAAAAGCAGGGCATATTGAATTATACTGTATGATTAAATTTACAACACACCAATATTCTGCTGATGAACACAGAGTGAGGGAACTGTTCTGGGGTCACATGCAATGCAGCCTTAATTGTCATTTGAATAATGACAAATGTGCTTTGATAAGGAGGAGATTCACAAACTAACAGCACCACATCAAAGGTTTTGATTTACTTCCCTTGCATCTATCTTCCCTTACATTTATCTTCCTTTGTATATCACTTTCCTTTTTCCCTAAGGAATTGCTTGAGCTTTGTTCTTCATCTTCTATTTAACATCAAGTTTCAACACATTTTCAGCCTTTGTTTTCTTGCAAAGTTTACAGAGAATAAATTATCATACATGAACATCAAAGCTTCATTTTAGTTTTGAATCTCATAGTATAAATTTAACTATTTCCATGGTTGTTTTGTTTTCTAAATTTCTAAGCATTATGGAAATCCTTTGCTTTTCTCCTTTCAAGCCTTCTTTGTAAGAATAGCCATGTATTTTAGTCTTCTCATTTTTATATTTAGTTAATTCTTCCTGATATATTTTTGACTTAAGTTTTCTATGCTGTAATTTTTTCAGCTAACTTTAATATACATTGTATTCTTACTCTTTTTTGTAATTTCTTGCAGCTGGGAAAGCAAGTGAACTGTAGTTGTTTGCTATAAATTCATTCTGAATCCCAACTGAAATAGCTTGATATATAGCTTTGCAGATGGTGAAGAAATTGAGACATGACACTTGGCTGTTTACTTCAAAATTGTACAGGTCGTTTGGGCAGGTCACTAGTAGCAGAAGTGTCAGATGATAATCAGAATTGTTAGTTAGGGCTTTGAAAGCACAGCTAACATTTGATTTTAGAAACTGGATTAAAACCAAAACATTACCCAGGCCCATTCCTACCTACGTGTGATGGAAGTTTCTTCCTCTCTGTAGGAGCACACACTCACATGAAACTTAGAATCTAGCTATAGTGGCTGGTACTGCTGGTAAAGTAAAAGAGGGAATAAATATATAATGTGATAAGAAAATCAAGAACAACCTAAAGGGAATCAGCAAAACCTCTGAACTGTTTGTCTGCTTTAAGCCTGTGTTTACAGCCAGGGAGGTGGAAGATTGGTTTCTTCAGTCCAGCCCCAAGGTGGACAACCTGTATCCAGTTTCAAGATCAATTTGTAAAGTAACAAGATCAAAAAACTAGTAAAATCCATGTTTTCACTGAGCATCCTAAAGCACATTTCGATAATCAATTACTTGCCAAATTTTTCTTTCCTGTCTGTAGCTGTTTTGACTAAAAAGCTGTTGGAATTTACTAGGGTATTTTTAAACTGGAAAATAGATTTTTCTTGTCTTATGAGAATCAAGCACATTTCAATAAAACAGCTATGGCCACACACCTAGGAGCTCAGCATACATACTTAATGTAGTCCTTTGCCAACTATGCTTACTGTTCTTCCAAACTTATGATTTTGTTTGTTTAAGTCAGTGAAGACTGCAGCTGTCTGTCAAATATTGTTGACAAACTCATTATATCAAACTATTTCATTTGTTTTGTTAGTTCTGAATACAAGTTCTAAATAAGTAGAGCAAAAGAAAATCAACTTGTTGTTGTAGGAAGATCCTTAATTTACTTGAAATTCTTTTGATGTGACTGTCTGAATGAAAACAAATTACTGTATTAACTCCTTAATTAAGTCAGAAGACTCTTAAGTCGCCTTTACTTACAGATGGTAGATGATGCTTCTAGCAGCAAGCATTAAGCATACTACAGAAGTCTCCACTGGCTTCAAGTGCTACTGCTTTGAATGGTGAGGCAGACAGGGAGCAGTGAGATATGTGAGAGCAACAAATCTGCAGACACTGAGGTCAGTGAGAAAGGAAGGGGAGAAGGAGCTTCAGGTGCCAGAGCTGAGGTGCCCCCGCAGCCCCCAGTGCAGCCCATGGGTCAGTGGTGGAGCAGAGATCCACCTACAGCCTGTGTTGGAGCAGGTGGATGGCTGAAGAAGTCTGACCCTATGGGAAGCCCACACTGGAATTGGCTCCTGTCACCTGTGGCCATATGGGGAGAGGAGCCCACACGGGAACAACCTATTCCTGAAGGACTGTGTCATATGGAAAAAAAGGGATCCACACTGGATGTGTTAGTGAAGGACTGCAGCTGATGGATGCACTTGTGGGAGAAGTTCATGGAGTCTCCTGTGGGTGGGACCCCATGATGGAGCAGGGTGAGAGTGTGAGGAGGAAGAAGCACCACAGACAACATGTGATAAAATGACTGCAATCTCCGTTCCCTTGTCCCTCAAGATGCTCCAGAGGAAGTAGAGAATTTAGGGTTAAAGTTGAGCCCAGGAGGAAGGAAGGTGTTTTAAGATTGTTTTGTTTCTTACTACCCTACCCTGATCTGGTTGGTGGTAAAATAATTTTTCTGAGTTATATCTGTTTTGCACACGTGAGAAATTGGTGAGTGATCTTACCTGATCACTTCCTGATGTTACCTCAGCCCATAAGCCTTTCATTATATTTTCTCTCCTGTCCTAATTGTGGAGAGTATGATTGAATGGCTTTGGTCAGGGTCACGAGGATGATCACTCGTATTTAAATACCTGTTTTTCCGTGCAAAATTCCCTAGAGTAATTTTATACATGATTTTCAGAGCTATGAACTTACAGAAACTAACTATAAATTCATTTTATGTCCCAAATTTTACAGTTTTAGGTGAATGCAAATAATTCAGAAACTGGTAGATTCTTTGTTTGTCAAGGCAGGAAAAAAATGCCACTACTTCAGGAAATATTGATTAGAGTAGTTATGATTCATAAATTTTGTTAGAAAACTCTATTACATTCTACAGATTCAAATTACATTTACTGAAAGAAAAAAAGCTCCTACAGAGTACCAAATTGTTACTTCAATTTCTTCCCACTTCTAAAGAGTATAATGGCAATAATAGGTAATAACATTTTCAAGTCTTACCTTGAAACAGCATAGACAGTGTTGTTTGGGTTTGACACTAAGATGAACAGATGACATGTCTCCATTAACTGCCATTGATTTCAACATCCTACTTCTTTATAATACAGCAAGCACCAGGTGTCCCCATCTCCCATCCCCTTTCCTCCAGCCTGGTAGACTGGGTACAAATGTGGCATAACTGTCAATGTCCTGAGCCTTCCCATGTGTCTGCTGACACTAAAATTAGCAACACATCCTCTGTCAGTGTAGCCTCTTCTTTTTCTACCTGTTTTTGCTATTAAAAGGCAGCTAATATGGGAAAATAGTGACAAATATCCTGTCCTTCCCTGCCCAAAATAAAATTGTATAATCCAGCAGGATTTATGAGGTCTGTAGTACTTATCAGTACTGAAGTGTGGCTATTCTTTATACATATGGACAGTTTATTTTGTTTGTTGTTTAGTCTAAACAAGTTTGACTTTTTCAGTGTTTTGTTTTCTTACTAATAAAATAAAACTGACCATAGTGCATGCCATCACTATAAAATCCTTGGTAAGATCTGATCTGATTTTTAAGTGTTACAGGAACCTTGTTCAGCAGTAACTAATAAAGTAGCTTTGAAATTATTTTATCTTGTAGAAGCATTAAACTTCAGAGCAAAGTGTAAGACTCATGATTTGACAGTTTCAAATGGTTTAAAACTGATTATCTGCCTTAATAATTAATTTGATCTTTGTTTTGCACAAGCGTTTCCTCTTGTTTCTCAAGTAAGTACAAGGAAAATAAAAGTAGATTTCTTTCTTGAGCTGAGGTTATAATCAAAATGTGTAAGTCATAGCTTTTTTTTTTTTTGCATTGTTACATATTTTTATTTTACATGTTTTCCACAGCTTGCACTGAAGGACCCAGTACACACTGTGTCACTGCAGCAGTTCATCTATGAGAAGTTAAAGGCACAGCAGGAATTACTGGGAGAGCAAGGTTTTCATGCCCTTATGGAAACCGTGGATACAGAAATAGTTGCCCAGCTACAAGAATTTTTACAAGGCTTCTAAATAAGCAGAAAAAATATTTTCTATGTAAAATTTGTATTTCAAAAATATGAAAAAACTCTAGCCTTCAGTCTTGTATGGATGAGTCTAATGAAAGATGAAAATAACTTGTGATTAAATAATAAAAAAAGTTTCTGCTGTTGCTCCTAAACTACGCTCTTTTGATTTTTTTTTTAATGATAAAAGGTTAATTAAGGCTTCTATCATTAAGCTAACATTTCCATGATTCCTAACACAGTATATGCTGCCCTATGTAGTACTATTTTTTGGTTCACTAAGGTATGTCATAAAGTCAGATGTTTGAGGGAACTTACTAATGTATGTTAAAGGGACGAATTTGTTAATTCAGCACTATAATTCAGTATCAGGAGTTGCTTCTTTTAATACTGCAGATCTGTAACTTTCTCCCTTTCTATTGCTCTTTTTAGACTGTATGTTCAACCTTACAAACAGAAGGATGTAGGAAAGCTGTAAGACTGTAATAGAAATATTCCTGTTCTAAAACAAGGCGTTTACTTTCAATTATTTATTAGTTACCTGCAGGGTAAAGCTCCTCCTTTCTATATGCCTTTGTTTTATGTACCTGGCAGGTGGAAGTGGCAATTCCGGCTGCAACAGGGAAGAAAATGCTGATCTCCATTTTCAGATTTTTCCTTTTAAGTATTTTCCACCTTCAAAGCTGAAATTAACTTTGCCTTACTAAGGGATGATTCAGCTATTAAATCAGGCATTTTTTTTTTCCAGAGAGGATTAGCTGTTTAAAGACACCTACAAGCTTTTGACAATCTTAACAGATAACCAGATGCTTTTAAAAATATGAGTATTTTTTACTGAACTTTGGGGGAGTAATCTTTTTTGAAACCTTCCCTCTGTTTGTAGAGGAAGGCTCGTCTTTCTCTCCTTCTTTGGCATTAGTGACTATTGGGGCTCTCACAGCTCTGAATACGAAACCTCCCCTGTCCCCTGCTGCCAGCATCTGTCAGGAGAAGTTGTGTGAGAACTCAGCACATTGTTTCCTGCATTTTACCTTGGCATAGGGAGGATTGCCAGGAGAATTGCTAGTCTTTGTATGTTACGTATATGTCATTTCCTCAGTCATCCACCATCATAATCTCATAATTAAGAGGCTTATCTGGTTACATTTGGTATTTGCAAGGAGACTCAGTGTGCTGATGGTCCCATTCAGTTGTGAACCACAATTAGCAGAACCTGGTGGCTTTTGACTAAGTTTGGATTTGTTGCACAATTAATCTGCAGACACTAAGCTTTTAGCTCAGTATAAAATCTGTGCAGATCTGGTCACCTTTGACCCCACCTGGCATGACTGCCTGGTGTACAGAAACACATCCTGCAAGCAGTACTCCCCTTCCACTGTTCTGCAGAATCCCTTGTGCAGTGCCAAATAGCACTCCCTGAAGTTTCAGAGGGAGGCAGGTCCCACCTGCTCTAGTCCAGCCCTGGTCTAAAGGCTGCTCTGTGCTGTGTGGCCAAGCCACCCAGTTCCCCGTGCAGTGTCTCACATGTCAGGTCTGTCATCGTGGCTGAGGCAGACCTGCCTGCATCATTCTCAGAGCAGCTCCACCCCCATTACCTCACGTGGCAGAGTGTTAACTGCAGTTCATGTTAATGCATGATGGTGGCTAAGACCCTGTCAAGAATGATGGATGTACTTTCAGCTAATAACAGCACAAGAAGTTGTGATTAACTTTCTGACTAATGTCTCTGTATAACTGCATGTGTTCATTTTCATATGCATTAGGGAACAAGTTAAATTTGTTACTAGGTGTTTGGCTTGTGATCTTGGAAGATTTTTCTCTGAGACTTGAACTATAACTGAAAATGATAATCATTATCATAACTGTTTATATGACAGGCATTGTCAATGAGCACAATGCCAAACCAAGTTCCCATCTGCAACCAGCAACAATCTGGTACTGAAAGGGGAGAAATTTCAGCTTGAAAAAGCATAAAAATTATTACATATTATCATTATATATTAAACCCTTACACATAGGGTTAAATTTTCACTGGAAGAATGTGGATTAGGACCGCAGCAAGCTATAGCCCTTTTTGAATTTGATGGTGAGATTTTTAAGTTTGGTCTCTAGTGAAAGAGTAGAAACCAAATATAGCAATTAGACTGACACCAAAGCAGTAAAATACAGTGAGGAAGCATTTTGGGTTCTCTTGTTTTCTAGGCTTTGATTTTCAAGACAAAAGTAATTTAACTTGGTTTTCTTTTTTTTTTTCCCGCTGCAGCACCCTGAATACTTAAAAATGCTATCAGTTTACTTTTCAGAAAAGGCAATTATTAAGGTGAAGAAAAGTGTCCTGTTTCTGGTAAGAGTTAAATGAGAGGATTAATTCTGCTGCTTCCATCTTCAAAACGTTAGCTTTGGTGTATCAATGATGACCATTTTAGGCCCCTCACCTAACTGAAGTGTTAATAACTCATGTGCTGTCTTTGCAATCTGTTAAATCTTTTTCAGCTTTAGAAATTAAATTTATCCAAGTTATAATTTATATAATTTAATAGTTGAGGTATTTGTCTCATGAAAAATACAACTGGAATAACTTCCAAGGATGTTTCCAGGTTATATAGCCTGTGGGCATGGTCTTGTGTTCTCGGAGTGCTCTTTGCCTTGCCAGCAGTGAGGCCATGGACTCCCACCCTCTCTCTGCAGTGAAGTGGTGGAGGATTTGGCATCATTTGTAACCAAGTGCCAGAGTCAGGCTGTGTGTTTGAGACCTCGGCCATGGGTGGTGTCCCAGGAGGTGCAGAGGCAGTGCAGGGTGCCAGTCCCAGCAGCCCTTGGTGGGCAAGGCTGCTGGAGAGAGCTCCGCTCCTTGCCAGGGAAGCAGCTGCTGGCAGCATAGCTGGCAGATGGGCAGTGGGTGTTCTGCCCACTGTGCCTTCACTGAGAGGGGGTTCCACAATTCCAGAGAAGAACATACCATGCAGGTCATTTGTGTCTACTTCTTTCTCCTCAAGATCTTCTTATACATAAATAACTCGCTTTTTCTAGTGTGTTTTCCCTAAATTACTGAGACTATTTTAGATGGGACTTCGAGCACCCTGGTCTAGTAGAATGTGTCAACCCATGGCAGAGGGATTGGAACTATATGGTTTTAAGGTCCCTTCCAATGCAAACCATTCTATGATTTGATGATTGTAAGCCTCAGAGGATTTGCCAGAGGGAAAGTCAGGTGTTCAGACATGTTCTGCCAGGGTATCTGGAGTGAAGGCACTCCTGATCCTGAGCAGAATCACAGCTCATAGCTACAATTGTAACAGATCCGGTCTTTTCTCTGATGATTCAGCAATGATAAAATCACTTCTTTACATCATATTAACACAGATACAAGTTTGCAGTTAATATTCAATACTGTTTAGTATGCTTGACTTTTTTTCCTTATTTTTATTCAATTCCAAACTCTAGTAATGCTCCTAAATTGCAGTTCACAGTGTTAGAACTGTGAACATGCCACATCTTCATTTAGCAGAAGCAGCACTTTGGTAACTAAGATACACGTTTTGAAGGCTCTTCAGACTCATTTAGTTGTCTTGCTTCAATGCTGCCACTCCAAAAAATAAACGATTACTAACACAATTTCCATCTTACTGCTAACTGTGATTAATAATCTGACTAATCACCAGGTAGCCAGATTTGACTACTTCTGTAAAAGCATTTCATAAGGTTCAATAGCTTGTTCTTAACATATTTTGCTGACTCTTGGGAAAATGAACTCAAATTAACTTGAGACACCCCCCTTCAAAATATAATTGGGTATTCATAAGGAGTGCTTACAAATGTTACATCCTCTGCTCCTCACAGTGGCCAAGCAGCACTTTGTTAGGCTCTGTGTACTACTGCACTATCTGGTATATACAGCATGCTTGAAACACTGATTATGAAGGAGTTAGTTTTCAAATTTACACAGAGTGGGTGATCAGTTTTGGTCTAAAATGAAGGGAAAAGGATTAAAATAATTTGTTGCAAACCAGCAATACTAGAAAATGTCTCTTAGAAATTGATTATAGGGAATAAGAACAGAATCCACATCAAAGTGTGTGTAATTTCTGAAGTAAGCAGTGGATGTTGGCAGGTGGAAAAGAAGTTTACCTGGGCTGGAGTTGTGCAAAAAGTTGATTTTTCATTCCCTTTCTGAAGAAGGGAAAATGCTCAACAGAAGCGTATTACTTGATGTAAGTTTTAATTCTGTATTTCTCTCCTTTTTAAAACTTCTTAACCTGCTTTTAATAAAATACAAGCCACTTTTGAAGTCAAGCTGTCACTTCTAAAACTGTGAAAAGCCCAATAAATTCACAATAAATACTTTTAGATAAAACATTTTGCTGAATGTGCATATTGGTTCAGGTAGTGTAAAAGTTCTCAGTTTTTAGATTAATCTCTCAAAAACTTCCCCATTTCTATAATTGAGTGTAGTGCTAATAAGGAGATACTGCTTAAAACAATGACAAAAAATTAGTCATGTTTACTGTGGCTGCAGGTTGTCATCCCTCCCACTGGAATTTTAACTAGTAAAATTACTATTAAAGCCGTGTTTAGAAATAGGTGGAAAATGTTTAGGTGATGCAAATATTTGAACCAGAAGATACATTTGTTTTTCTAATATTTACACCAGCACAATATTTGGTGTTAATCAGGAAAAGTAGCAGAACATTGTGGGGCCTGTTTGATAGATGTTAGCTGTGGTTTAAACTTAGAATGTTTCATTAGTTGTTCAGGAAACAGTTGAATCAGTCATACAATATAGATAAATACCCAATAACTTGCCACTTTGAGAAAATGGAAATTGCTGATAGATAAATTCTGAGCAGAGAAAGTGTACACCTTGTTATTTTGTTGCATGGTGGTGTTTTAAATATACACCATGAGTAATTTCGAAAGTATTTTAAACCAAGTAGTCTTTATTTTGATGGGAAATAATCTATTTATTAATTGTTACAATTTGGTTTTTTAAAACTAAAATTACAAAGATACCGTACAGATTTTTTAAGAGGATACTGAGAAAAACTAGTAATTCTCATACATCTGGATTGTGGGAATGACTACTGACTAAGTAAGTGAGCTTTCAAGAGACTTAAAAACTGTACATTCGCCCTGATGCTTCACCAACCAAACGTAAAATATCAGGGAGGTATGCAAGGAAGGTTACAGGCATAAACTACCTGCACAAACAGCTTTTCACCCTACTCAGCTGTTGAAATGCTCTGCCCTGTATTTTTCCACACTTTACGCTACAGATGTAGCTCTTTAGTTTACTCAATCTGTAGTGAGTACCTGCTGTTTCAAAAGCACTGTCTTTTTCAGTTCTTAAATACATAAATGAAATCCTCATATGCTGGCTATCAAGCACTCTGGTGAGGAATAAAAGATGCAGATTGGTTTGTCCAACAGCTATGGGTGAAGGAAGTGGTCTCATATTCTCCTACCTGACTTTAAAGCTATTAAATCATTTTATTTAATGATACTCTAATACCTCATGTGTGGGTACACCCTGGATCCTAAGAGTCCTCATCTAGGTTTTTGCTGCTAGCTGTACTCATTTGTTGAAGCATTTAGATGTATTATTGTCTCTCTTCTAAGAATCTGAGAGCCCTGCAAGCAGAATTGTTCTGCTCCACAGAAGTTCCTTTTCATCCTCCACCTACCGAAGTACTTGTGAAGAAATCAACAAATTTATCTCAGCCTCTTTCTTGAGATTCTGCAAGTGCAGTGTAAAAACGGGAGAATTGGTCTTTCGGAAGGCTGCAGCACAGAGGTTCCTGGGGAGGCTGGGTGGTGGTGCAGTCAGATGTGAAATGCTAACATCCAAGTAACAGGCAATAATCAACAGACTGAATAAGCCATTTTCAGCCTGACTGAAGAAAGAGCCCACAAAGTTTCTGTATTAGGACTGAGTTTTATCAAACACTATGGATGGTTCGGGAGCACTGATGAAAAAAAAACTGCCAGTAAAATAGAAACGGCAAGAATATAACTGAGCAGGGTGGAGTAGCATTTTGCAGTTTGTCACTGGCCAGACTGTCATGGCTGGGCAGAGCAGAGGAACGCTTAATGAAGGGTTCATGAGTTAAGGACCCAAAAAAACACTAAGAGCAAAACAGGCTTGACTTAGAGGTACAATGTGAGTTTGTTACTAATAAAATCAGAGTGGGATCATGAGAAATAAAATAAGCCTTAAAAACACTTTTTTTTCCCCCAAACCTCTCCCTTCATCCTACCCACAGTGCAGAGAAACTTGGCATGGGGATTTTGGTCAGTTCATCACTCGAGGCTTTTTTCCACTGCTCAGGGAGAGGAGTCCTTCCCCTGCTGCACCATGGGGTCCCTCCCACAGGACACACTTCTCTATGAATTTCTCCAGTGTCGTTCCAACCTCACAAGCAGCACCTTCTAATCTCATGAGCAGCACTCCTGCCAAATCTGCTGAGTCCCTTCCATGGGCAGTCAGTCCTCCCAAAACTGCTGTGGCATGGGTCATTCTTCCACAGGGTGCAGTCCTTCAAGGACAGGCTGCTCCAGCCTGGAAGCAGAGCCCTCTCTCTATACCAAGTCTCCCACTGAATCACAGCCTCCTCCAGGCATCCACCTGCTCTGGTGTGGGCCCCTCCTCCATGGGCTGTGGATGGAGCTCTGCATCCCCCGTGGATTCCCATGGGCTGCAGGGGCACAGCTGCTTCACCACGGTCTCACCACGGCCTGCAGAGGAATCTCGGCTCTGGCACCCGGTGCATCTCCTGCCCCTCCTTCTCCACTGACCTTGGTGTCTGTGTTGTTTCCATCACATGTTCTCATCTCCTCCTCCTCTCTGGCTGGGAAAAAACCTGTGCACCCACTTTGTTTTGATTTCTTCTTAACTCTGTTATCATAGAGGCATTACCATTGTCTCTAATTGGCCCAGCCTCTAGCAGCACGTCCATCCTCAGAGCCACCAGGGACGCGCTCTGCTGGACATGGTGGAAGCTTCTAGCAGCTTCTCACAGAAGCCACCTCTGTGGCTCCCCAGTACCAAAAAACAGGCTGTGCAGAACCAACACAAGTAGCAACAGAAAGATGGATGAAGTTCTAGAACTAGAAAATGCTGATCTGCCTTATGACAGATGGTTCAGAGTCAGCCCTTTTGTGTCATGTTTCGCTTGGGGCTTGTGAAATGGAAATCTAGAGGGTCATATTGTTGAGGGAGAGCATTTGAACAAGCTCACACAGCTGGAAATGAGATTTCACAGAATTGTGCAGGTTGGAATATTCTCTTGAGGTCATATAGTTTACCCTCCTGCTAAAGACAATCAGGAGATTGCCCAGAACCATGTTCAGTTTGTTCTCAAGTATGTCCACAGATGAGGGCTCCACAGCCTTCTGGGCAGTCTCTTTGCCCATGCTCACATCTTGTACTCAAACAAACTTTCACGTTTCAGTTTTTTACCACTGCCTCTTGTGCTGTCAGTGAGCATGCCTGAGAGGAATTCAGCAACCTTTTCTTCATCTCTCATGTTGGGTTTTTGTATATACTGCTAAGATCCCTCAAAATTTGACAGTCTCTTTCTGTGGAGTGGGTTTGGGGGACAAATTCTCTCAAGGAAGATAAAATGGTGAAACTCAATGGATCCTAATGTTACTGGGTGTAGTAAAGAAATAGGATTGTTCATGGTCTAGAACAGAGTACTGGTCAGTGTTTGTGTTGGAGACTGGATAGACCCATAATAAGAAGAGGATATGAATTTCCACAGACTGGAGGGGTCTTACAGATACTCTGTCATGAGGGAGGAGAGATATCTGAACCTTCACACTGAGGATATGTCAGAACCAAGACCAGAAGGAGGTGAGGACCTCTTCAAGAGAGATGAGGTTCGTGTTTTATTTTGATTTCTTGTAAAGGGAGGACTAATGTGGAGAAAGGCAGAATTTGAAGACTTTCAGCATTGATACCTACAGCTGGCATATTAATTGTGGAAGGAGTAATCCAATCTTGTAATGTCTAAGGTTGAATTTGCTCACAAAATCTGCCTTGAGATTGAATAATGAATCATTTTGTCCCATTTTTTAAGATGAACTTGCACAATTGCAGACAGGTGAACCCTGAATTAGGTTGGAGACATCACATATACCCAGCCATGAGCAAATTGCATCTCAACAAAAGCCAGCAATGTTGGCTCGGCCCATTTGTAAAACAGCAAGGAAGGTATTTACCTTAATTTGAGATGGGGATGTCAACTGTTTTTCATGACAGCTTGATCTCTGGAGTTCAAGGCTCTCATTTTAATATACGAGCATATAAGTGGGAGTTAAGCACCAAAGATATAATGAAATCTTTAATGTCTTATTGCCCCCCGGCATTGAGTGGAATTCTTTTTCTTTGCACTTTATGCAAAATCAGTTTGTAAATAGAAAAATTATGACAGAAACTGGCTTTAGAAATTTAACGGTTTTAGTGTTTTGAGTCACTTCTTCACTATCATTAGAGTAGTATAGAACACTTAGACCTAGCAGACCATATGAGAGGCTGATCTATTTCTATACTTTATTTTTAACCTCTTTTTATTGTGAAGGATTCCAGGATGCTGCTCCTAACTGACCACTGTGTTAGGCATTTTCCTATTCTATTTACTGAAGCTTTTTTTCTTTAACAGAGTTATCTTCAATGTGTATTTCTTAGGCCTTTGTTAATATGCTGCATTACCTTTACAGACATATAGAATATGCAAATTAGTCACAGGCTGCAACTAAATAAAATTCAGTGGCATTAGAGAATTCTGCTGGCCATAAATCTTGGAAAACTTTGAACTGGTAGGTAGAAGTTAAGAAGATTTTCTCAGGCTTTCACAAATATTTAGTTTGCCTCAACTGGCACTTGAGGAAGGTAGTGATGGCAGTCAGGTGAAGTCCCAGATAACCAGAGAAAGGGAAACATGGTACCAGTCTTAGAAAAGGATAGAAAGGAAGATCCTGGGATCTGCCAACCTGTCAGCCTCACTTCTGTGATTATTCTGGAAGCTGTGCTAAGGCACATGGAGGACAGAGAGATGATTCAGGACATCCAGCTCAGCTTCAGCAAGGGCAAGTCCTCCCTAACCAGCCCAGTGCCCTTCTACTATGCAGTGACTTTTCCACATCTGTGGAAAAATAGAGGGCTGTGGCTGCAATTTATCTGGACTTCTGTAAAGCCTTTGACACAGTCCCTCACAACATCCTTCTAAGCTGGAGAGAAGAATTCAATAGGAGGAGTGTTTGGTGGATAAGGAATTAGTTCAATCCATGGGTAGTGGTCAGCTGCTCAGTCCCAGTGGACATCAGTGAAAAGTGGTGACCATCAGAGGTTCGTACTGGGGCAAGTGTTATTTAATATCCTCTTCAATGGCATAGAGGGATCAAGTGCCCCCTCAGCAGATTTGCAGATGACTCTAAACTGAGTGGAGCTGTTGACACACCTGAAGGATGGGATGCCATCCAGAGGGCCCTGGACAAGCTCATGGGATCTCACAGGGTTTAACAAGACCAGGTGCTGCCCCTGGGTTAGGGCAAACCCTGGTGTCAATCCAGGCTGGGGGAGGGGCAGATCACAGCAGCCCTGCCCAGAAGGACTTGGGGGTGCTGTGGGTGAGAGCCTGGACATGACCCAGCCATGGCACTCACAGCCCAGAGAGCCAAACGTGTCCTGGGCTGCATCCAGAGCAGGGTGGGCAGCAGGGGAGGGAGGGGATTCTGCCCCTCTGCTCTGCTCTGCTGAGACCACACCTGCAGGACTGCATCAGCTCTGGGCCACAGCACAGGAAGGACAGGGATCTGTTGGAACACATCCAGAGGAGGCCACAGTGTTGATGAGAGGCATGGAGAACCTCTCCTGTGAGAAAAAGATTGGGATTGTTCAGCCAGGAAAAGAAACTTCAGCATGATCTAACCAGAGATTTCCAGTACCTGAAGGAAGCCTGTAGGAGAGATTTTATATGGGCATGTAGTCAAATGATAAGGGAAAATATGTTCTAACTAAAATAGGGTAGGTTCAGATTAGATATTAGAAAGAAATTCTTTGCTATCAAGGTGGTGAAACAGGTTGTTCAGAGGAGTGTGGAGTGCATGTCCCATCCATGGAAGTGTTCAAGGCCTGTCTGGAAGGAGCTTTGACTAAGCATGTCTAGTGGAAGGTGTCTGTGCCCATGGAAGGGAGTTGGAACTAGATAAGTTTTAATGTCCCTTCCAACCCAAGCCATTATATAATTCTATGGTTCTAAGACTACAGGTGTAACTTTGTATTTACTGTATTTTTAAACTAATTCTTCCTGGCCTGGAGATTGGGATCATAGCATGGTGCTCACAGATGCAGATTAATTTTGTCTGAATTGCACATTACTGCCAGTGACTCAGCAGAGTTTGACCACAACCAGCTTATATTGTCTGCTGTGAGATTTCTCTTTGTAGCTTTGGGATAGGACAATTTTAACTGCCTGCTTACAGAAAACAGGTGAGTGCAAGATTTCCTCAGTAGGAGCTGAAGAGAAATGGACTGCCTTAGGGAGGAAGAGAATATAAAAAGTGTGTTTAGGAGAAAAAGGTATTGGAAAAGAAAAGGAAAGAGGAAGGTGATGAGAACTGGCATGGGAACGGACATAAGAAGTGAATGATACTAAACTATGAAAATTATAAACACAAGTGGATGGAAACAGGAAAAACTCAGATAACAGTGTCAGGGTAATAAAGTTCTATTCAGTGTGCATGTACTGATCTGTGTTTCTGTCACCAGGATTATTTTATTTCTCAGAGCTTGCCTTGAAGCTTGCATCTGGGGCATTCAAGTTTACCAGAACCTCGGTTTTAGAGCAGGAAGCTCTTTGTTGCTTGCAGCCATATTTTAGAGTAGGAGTAGAAATCATGGCAGAGTAGGTATGCTGTTGGTGTAAGATGTCCTCCTGTTCTAAATAAGAAACAGAATGCATTTTCTTAAAACAGTATGAACTCCTACTGAAGATGTGTAGGACTGAAGCTTCGGACCTTAACAGCAGCAGATCAGTGATAAGTCACCAAGTGACAACAACTCAATTGTTCCTGATCATTTTTGCACATCCCAAAAATGGATGTAAAGCCTTACTGGTAAGCATCACCAATAAAAAATGCAACTTGAAAGTTATGATTAAGAAAAGACAAACAAACAAATCCCATTTACCACCCCTTCAGAGCAGAGAGTGGAGTTTTTTGCATAATCTTATCTCTGGAGTTGTCAGTCTACCAAATACTAAATTTGCTCAATGTTATTACTTTAACACTTCTTTCAGTAGAAATTATATTAAAATCTATATTATTTCCCTTTGCCCTCAGTTATGTTTGCACTTCAAAGTCAATAAAATCTTACAGCAATAAAATCCTAAGCAATCTTAAGTTCAGGCAAGTACAAGGGACTTTGTGTGCAGCTTCAGGTTAAATTGAAGTTCTAACTCAACTTCATTTTGCAGTAAATTTGGATACAATAACTAATGTAAGCTTTAGTGCCCATAAATACATTTCAGCTGAGGCACTAGAGACAATTTAAACTGAAAAGGCTGTGATACTAATAAGATAACATACACTATTACTGTAAGAGATATTTAAGTACTGTATTAGAGGCAAATTATACCTAACCCAGGGCATAAATTCTTTTCCAGTCTTTCATGACATGCAATTACAAAGCAGAGGTCAGGAACAGAAAAACTGTGTGTTCCTGTGTAAGAGATGGGAGGATTTTGGTTTTTCCGCATTGACTTGTTTAGGGGTCCCATACAGCAGAATAATTGTAGTTTACTGCCTGGATAATGTTAATATTAGAGAACATAATGAGACATGGTGCACAGATGTTGTTTATACCATGTGGATCTTTAGCAGGGTGTTAAGGCTCCAAGTCAAAGCTAGCTGTTCTTTCTTCTGTAGAGCTGCTTAGCGTGCTCTCCCTCTAGGGCTGGATTTCTGTAGTTCTGCTATCTCCGTGTCCGTGTTGGACACAGTCTCTACCGCTTTGTGCTTTCCCAGAACCTGGCTCATATGAACAGACTCTGCAAGAATTATCTCAGCTCTAGCTGAGGTATTTGTTGAATCAGAGCTGGCTTTGCCACAGATGCCCTTGTTCTGTTGCCTGCAGTGTTCTCAAGTGAAGAAAGGTGACCAGGAACACCACATTTGGTTTTGCTTGCACAGGCTGAGACAGGCAATTTCAATTCTGGCTCCTCCTAGCACTGATGCACAAGCCACACTTATCTGTCTAAATTGACCTAATTAATAAATTATTGGATTGGATAGACAGGGCAGAGAATTAGAATACTGCTTCATGCTAACTCATTCTGGTGCTGTGTGGAGAAATTGTTTTCTTTTTAGTATTTTACTCATTGCTGCTGCTCTCAGGAAAGGCAAGTGGCTCTGCTGACTGAGGCTAGGCAGCTGCAAGGCCTTGTGATTCATCCTCGCTGTGGTGGCAGAGGTTGTGGTTAAGGCACAGCAGACAGAAATGCTGCTCTCCTCATCTTTTAATGTGGCTTCAGATTTTTCTTGGACTTCATAACTGTTCCTGGGAATAGTATGCTGTGTCCTTCTTTGTGTCATACTTCATAGTAAGAGTCATTACTGTTCAAGAAAAATATTCTAACTAAAATGATGAGCCTCTTGTTTGATGATGCTTCTTGCTTTCATAGAATCATAGAATCCTTAAGGTTGGAACATGCCTCTAAGATCATCAAGTCCAACCATACCACCATTGTGTCACCACCAAGCCTTGTCCCCATGTGCCACATCCACATGTTTTTTGAACACTTCCAGGGACAGTGATACCACCACTTCCCTGGGCAATGCTTGACAACCCTTTCTGTGAAGATATTTTTCCAAATATCCAATCTAAATTTCCCCTGGTGCAACTTGAGACTATTTGCTTTTGTCCTGCCTCTTGTTACCTGGGAGAAGAGCTGCACCTGGCTACACCCTCATTTCAGGCAGTTGTAAAGGGCAGTAACGTCCTTCCTCAGCCTTCTCTTCTATAGGGTGAGCAACACCTGATTACTCAGTTGCTTCTCATCACATATTTGCTTATTATCACATTAAACTGACAAGCAAAAATAAACTGGAGTGCATTAATTTGAGCTATTAAATGATGTGGCACTAATGTCTACCAAAAAACTCAGAAGTACTAAGGCAAATTCCTCTTTTGGTTAAATTGCTATAATTTGGAGTAAGCTGTAAATTACAGAGAGAGTGTTTGATTTAGGGGGTGACATATGCATTTGTCCTGGATTTAGCTAGATGCTGTACAATTTGCTGAAAGCATATGTTTGCCTACTGACACTGTGCATAAGCAGAAAGCAATCTCTCTTTTGGCAGGAGAGCCTCACCTGAGCAAAGCTTTCTGTAAGGCACCTGAAGAGGAAAAGAAAAAATGCAGTATAAATGGGATAATGTTAGTTTTTAATAGTAGTACACAGGAGGAGAAGGTATAATCCTGTATTAAATATAATTATCATAACAGATGAATATACACCCTAACAGCACAATATGGTTTTCTGCCTATGTAACTGATAAATGTTCTTTTTTCGGGTGTAATCTTTCCAAATACAAAATAACAAATTTATCTGAGAGGTTATTGCTTTGGTGCTCAGGAAGGAGGAAAGGGAATAAATCTTGTGGATTTGCTTACCTTAGTAAGCTTTACCAGGCCTCTTTATTCAACTTTGCAGCTGAGTATGGTCAATTCCATTAATCTCAAGTATCACTAATCCATCATATCACATGTTCCACTGCACTGCTTCTGTGCTCCTTCTGCAATAATATAGAAGCTGTTGGCAGAGCTGAAGTTCTGCTAATTAAACAAACACACCACCAGCCCCTGAAAAGCATCAATATCAGAAACCTATACATACTTTCCTCTATCTAATATTGTGTCATAAATTAGGAATTTTTCATATATGGGAAAAGTACATGATGAAAAATTGTGTCATGAAGATTTCACGGGTAGGGGTTTGGTTTGGCTCTGTAAGTATCAAATCAACTGTTTTTTCTGGAATTACTATCTGAAAAAAATCAAGTATTACGCAAATTATATTGCAGAATGTGTGTACTTGGTTTAGGGGTTTTTTTTAGAAGCTCAGATATATTAGCTGATATAACTTCAACCGTTCAGGTGTTTCAGCTGGGTTTTTTTTTGTTCCTTTTCTTTCTGTAGTGATGTAATGACTTTAAGGAATTCATGTTTTGGGACAAAAAACAAGCTCTGTGTTTCACATGAAGTGTCATAGTTTGGGTTTTTAATTTCTAATAAATAGCAGATCATTCAATTTTAAATTTGTTTCTCTTCCAAGAACGAAAACTGTGTGAGTTCCACACATATTCTTGGACTGGATATGCATTACAAGTGTCTGCTGTGAGCAATGAGAGAAGGATTGCAGAGATACAGCTATACATACATGCTATAGCATATGTATGTTTGCAACACAATTGTGTTACCTGAGGTAGGATGAGTCGTAATCAGAGAATAACCAAAGGCTCTGGGGAGAATTCTAGCAGTCTTTCTGTGCCTAAGGTGGCTGGGAAAAAGCTGGGAAGAGGCTTTTAATATGGGCAACCAGTGACAGGACTAGGCATAATGGTTTTCAACCAAAAAAAGGATAGGCTTATATATGAGATATTAGGAAGAAATCCTTTACTGCAGGAGGGTGGTGAGGCACTGGAACAGGCTGTCCAGGGAATCTGTGTGTGCCCCATCCCTGGCAGTGTTCAAGGCCAGGCTGGATGGGGCTCTGAGCAACCTGGTCTAGTGGGAGATGTCCCTGCCCATGGAAAAGGGTTTGGAAATAGATGATCTTTAAAGCCTATTCCAACCCAGAACATTCTATCATTATATGAAATGCAACTTAAATTTCTAAGTTTAACACCGCCCTTGCTCCAGGTCTCCTCCAGAGTCTGAGTTACTGCAGCGTCATTGTTTATCCCAGAATTTTGGACCAAATATACAAAGAATAGACAGTGGTTCTTAATAGTAACTTTCAAAATCCTTGGTATATTTACAAATCTCATTTTTAATCTTTAATTCCTGTCATCAAGGATTTGCCATCTCACTGAGTTGCATGGTCTATTTGCACACTGTGTGTAAAAACAAACTATGAAAACCTTGTTAAAGAGCTGTTTTCTGTAATGGTAAAAGATGTTTCTACACACAATGAGAATGCATCTCTAAGTTTTTCAAAAGAAAATTTCAGCGCTTTGTTTAGGCTGCTTGCAAATGTCAGTCCTCTGAGCATTAATGAGGCAATAACCAGGTTCAGAACAAAGCTTCTGGTAATTCTGATGATAAATTTGAGGTAAATATAAGGGGCTGTCTTGGGTGGAAGTAGGAGATATGTTTCTCTGGGGAAAATAGTTGTGTTAGAGAAAACATTAGGCAATGTAAACTAAGCTTTTTACTATCTGCAAGTGCTTTTGAAATGCTTAAAAACAATAACCTGAAAGTAGAAGGTAGCATCCCACAGAATACAGGGGACATTCAGGAGTCTCTGCACTACTCAGGAGGAGACTGTTTTTTGCAATCTTGTTGATAAACCCTGGATGAAGGCTGGATACCCTTTAAGTCTACAGCTGTCAAAGATCAAAGAGATGGTGTTTGTTAGGCAAAGCACTTTAGACCAAGATGTCAGGTGTTTTGTTCCCCTGACACTGAATGCACTCAGGAGTTCAGGACAACTGGGGAGAAGAAAAGGTTGTTGCAAACGACAGTGAGTTGATATTCATTTTTAGAGACTCATGACTCAGAATCCTGGGACTACATGTGTGTATTTGTACAGCTTTAGTGCCAAAATATGGCATGTCAAAAAAGAGTTTTAATTGGCATGGTATTTTTTCCATCATGAGTTTAACAGTATTAAAACAAGAATTGTCTTAGTTTACTTGATTTTGTCTATGACTTATGTGGCCAGTATTTTCAAACATGTAAATAGTTTCCATGTATGCAATTACCTGTGAAGTTGCAAAATTCTTATTAGAGGCACAAAGAGTGAGGTGAGCCTTGTGAGCCTGTAGAGTAGATGTGCTGGTCATTGTAGGGTCTCTAGAAAGGGATAGTTTGTAATAATTCAAATAAATCAGATGCAAAGGTAATAGTTTATCTTCATTAGCACAAATGTGTTTTGAGCTGACCTAAGGTTCTTTCATGCAGAAACTGAAATTTCCTGGGGCTAGCATCCCTGAAACCTGTGAAAACCTTAAAGTATTCAGCTCACACTGATGAAATGTATTTGATTGCTGAGCCAAACATGAGGCCCAAAACAACCCCCCAGTACCTGTTAGCATGGATAAATTTCTAGAGCAACTTTACTATACTTTGGCTGCTACACATTGTTTTCTTTTTCTTTTCTCTTTCCTTTGCCTTTAATGATCTTCTTTGCAAGGCACTGTATTGTAAAAATGAGAAAAGTAATCTGTATGGTGATGGCAGATCTTATGTCATGATGGGTTTCAGGGGTTTCAAAAAGGATTTTAATCTTCTTCAGTGAACAAAAGCTGATCTTCATGTGTCGTAACTGAGAGGTTTTTTTGTAGGCTTTTGGTGAGAATATGATGCCTTACACAAGACTGTGTAATGATGACAAATCTGAATACAAAGTATTCATGAAGATACATGCAGTGTTTTGTTGGGAGTGCTGGGGTTTAAATATGCTTGTGAACAAAGATAAGACAGAAATAAAATGTGCTTTTTAAAATCAAAAAATTAGATATCAGTGGAAAATTGCACTTGAGATGGTGGAATTTGACAGCAGTTATTTATTTAGGTCAGTATATTAATATAAATCTTTAAAAAATACAAAAAAGACAGGGTTTTTTTGAGATTTGGAAGTTCAGCTCTTGTGGTCCTCTAGTAACCTGTTCATAGGATGATTCTTCTTAAGGGCCAAGCCTTTAAAAAACTTTGTAAACACTTTGGTCTTTTTAGCACTTGCAGCTTTTCTAAAATAGTTATATTGCCTGTTTGTGCATATGTTGAGTGGGAGGCTCATAGCTGTTCCTCAATTACCTATTATGAATACTACTATTTTTATAGTATTACATTTATTTTCTGGAGGTAGTTCTGAAAATTTCTAACCCATTTTCTGTGACTTTGCTTTGTTCTGAATTTTTTTTGTTATGCAGGTAAGAACAGGAGGCATAGAGCCATAATAAATTTGGTCTTGGTCCTATTTTGGTCATTAAACCTCAGGAAAGTCCTATATATCATCTGCAGTGTCTAAGAAGTGGCATTAATGACTACACAGTTTAAATCATGTTCTAAGATTAATTTAGTTATGGCTGATAGTGCTGTTTTGAAATAGCCTCCTTTTGACTAAAGGATTTCAGGGATCACTAAATTTCAAAAGGCAATACAAGGTCTGAAGGAACCAGAATAATCTTTGTTGTTGTTGAACTTTATGTTCACACTGAGCAAAAATTGAGCTGGGCTGATAAAACAGTAAAAGATAAATACAGGTGAAAAAAGTTATGATGCAATTCTGTATTCTATCTGTAGGGTAGGGTTTCTGAAGGGAGAAAGGGGATATTAAAATGGAGATAAAAATTATATATATCCTACTGCTCGAGGTAATGTGGAATAGGAAAAAGTGGAAATTTTTAAGTTGTGTCTGAGTAAAGACAGGGAAAAAAAGAATTTCTGTTATAGAAATTTCTATTGGGATTTGCATCCTGTTTTTCCAGACAGAATGGTTGTGTCAGATTTTAAGTAATCATCCAAACTTTTTGTTCTGTGTCTGGGTTAATTTCCTAAACTACTTAACACTCACTGAGTAAAACCCTGTGCTTTTTTGAAATATGGAAGCTGAGTCATGAACATTTGTCTCTGTGACAGGCCAGTTTAGGTCAGCAGGACTCAGGATTTAGCAGCAAAACTTTCCAAGCAAGCCACAAAGTATGCACAAGTATGGCTTCTCCTAATTTTTTTCTGAAGTAGAAATTACTTTCACAACCTCTTATGATGTGGGGTAACTTTCATTCGTGGTTACTTCTTCACTCTGTAATGCTTTTGCCTGGATAAAATTTTATTTTCTTAAAATGCCCTCACATGCCAAATAATATCTTGAAGGTTAAAGCTGAAGAAATTGTTTTCATGCTCCCTAGAGACAGAGCAAGAAGCATTTTAGTTGGTTGAGTTATATATAGAGAAAAATATATAGAGTTATATATAAAGAAACATTTCTCTCTCTCTCAGATTGTCTTGATTTTAAAAACAATGAGTTCTATGAGTCAAAGGTATATAAAAAAGCAATTACAGAGATTGAATGCTTTTCTCCCATCTAATTTATTTGATGACACAACATGATATGGGAGGAGTATTAGGAACAAGAATTGCACAAGCCAGTAGTGAGTCCTCTGTTTTCCACTGTATTCATTTGTGCTGCTGAGATCTAGTTGTATTTTGTCAAATCCACTTAGTTTGCAGCTGGCAAGGAATGGGTAGGTGTGAGACTGCCAAACTAAATGTAGATGTTGCAGAAACTAGCACTGCAGATGGTACATCTCCTTATGAACACTTTATGTTGAAGAGGAGGTTGTGCACAGAGGTAGAAAGTGTGAAGGTGACAATGCAGTTGTCTAGGAACAGACTGTAAATCTGGAAAGCAGGGAAAAAGTGTCAGGCTGATCCTGTCATACTGTCTGTGCCTCCATACACTGCTGCTGGTACAGGGGAGGGAGCAGGAAGGGCTGGAGTGGGACAGAACTCCTCTGTGGGTTTGTTGTCCCCATGCTTTTAGTATCCCTTCTAAATTTTCCTCTGTCAATTAGCATGGCTTAAGGAACACTCCCAAGCTGTGGAGGTTTCCTGTTCCTGCTGAGACAGCTGATATCCTAGACTGACTTCCCTTCTCCCAGGTGCTGTGTTGCTGTCCATGGAGCAGTGAAGACTGATGGCTTCGGTGCCAGGGAGAGCTCCCAGAGCAGAAGTGAATGAGGGCAGGTTTGGCTTTTGGATGGGAGGCTGGGATCAGCACAGGAGTTTCCTCTGGTACTGAAACCATATCTGTGAGGCAGTACTTGTCCAAAAATAGACTGAACAGAACTTTTCCTACCTTACTATTACCATGCACAGTTTTGCTATCACCATGAGTTAGTTGGCAGGCCACTATGCTGGGTACATAGAGAGAAAAAAATACTGCTTGCAGCTAGTATCCCTGTTCACTTCTAAAATGCAATTCCTCTTTTAGGGCTGAAATTGTCTCTGTTCCTATATCCAGGAATAGTTGTTTGTTCTCCCTGTCCCTCCTTTTGCTTCCAAATACAGTCAAAAAAATGGTCTGTTGCAAAGATTGGTTTGTCTTCCACATATTTGACTATTGACACATCTGAAATCTGTGTTGTGCTTGAAGAATTTAGGTGCAACAAAACTTGACTTCTGTTCCACAAAAGAGCCCCCTAGAGAACACCAGCTTTCATTGCTTGATGTCATTGCTTTTGGAGAGAGGCAACAAGCAACTCTTGTTAGAGACAAATACTTGTGGTTGTTAATGTGAATTTAATGCGTTTCAGATACAATGAGTAACGTGTTCAGCCGTTTGTCTGTGGGCCCATTGAGCCTGTATTTCAGCTCAAGGAGTGCTGGCTCTTCACTGACCCCTGGGCACCAGTTCTTATTCTCTCTCAGAAGTGAACCGTCTGCATTCTTTAAGCATTTCAAACATTATGTTGACTTTACAGAAGACTCTTTTGAAATGCAAAGTTAGGCTTAGAATTTTGCTTCTGTTTTGTCTGAGAATTGAATTTTGTTCCTATGAGAATTGGCTCAGATCAAAGCTAGAGATTTCCCACCAGGGAATTCTTAGTATTGTGATACCTGCCTTAACAACTGGTATGTTCAGTTTGGTTTTTAATGTATCTGCATTGTCTGAATAACAGATTTGTTAGGTACTTTAGGTTGCTGGGCTCCTTAATTTTGAAGGTACATTTTGTCTGATGTAACTTACCATCTTCTTTTTTCTGTAATTTATGGGGACAGTAAGTTATTTATTAATGAAAATAAAAGAGGTAAAATACAGATCTGAACAACTTAAATAAGTGTCTGGAGATACACCTTATCTTTTTTTCAAATTACTAGTTTAAAGGTCAGAAAGCATAAGCACAGAAAAAGTCAACTTCACTCAAAAGAACTTTGATATATTTTTTGTTCAGCTGAAAATATAAACAATAGTAATAATTTAAAAAAAAATTAAAATGTTCTGAGTCAATCATCTGTGCTTTCCTTACCATTTTCTGATAAACTGAGATTATGATTCTAGGGGAAAGCAGATAGTGCTTTACAGATAAAATACAAATAGTTTTCACTGTTACAAGTAATTTCTCCTCAGCGTGCTTCTGACCTCAAAGGTGAAGAGAAAACCTGAACAATAAAAGTAGTGAGAGGTAATGGTAATGGTGCGAAGTGCTAGCAAGGATATTGAGTTTTCATTAGCTGGAATGAGTGAATAGGTCATTACAGCTCTAATCTCTGTGATTGTGGACTTCTTGCTACCGTTGCTTTGCTACTAGATTCTGAATGAGATATTTGCTTCAGAGGTCTGGCATTTCTTGAGCCTTCTCTAATCACAAACATGTTCTTCACTCATCTGTCTCTGCAGGATGAGTAAGCGTGTATTAAATTGCCAACTACAAGCACTGTTGTTGCATTAGCCATTAGTGGTAACTCTGGGCTGTGCTTGAAAAGCCAGTTATGATTTAAAGGTATGTCAGCAGTAGTATTTGGTTTTTATCTAGCTGTAAGCATCAAATCTTAAATTTGCATACCCATTTTTCAGATAAGCTCATGAGTATGCATTTTGCTTTGTGATGATCAGTTTTCAGTTGTGAGAACTAGACTAAATGAATTTTATATTATTTGAACATTATTTAATCATATAAATATCTAACCTCTTGCAAGTGCTAACTGGAATCAATTTATCACTTGACCATCTTTTGCTGGCAAGATATATGTATTTACAATGTTTTTTGTGTCCATGTATGCACATACAGGTTTCTCAGATTTCTCTGATTTTTTTCATTTTTAGCCGCAGTTGACTTCATGCTGATGATACAAACTGAGGAGTGGCTGATACACCTGAAGGCTCTGCTGCCTTTGGGCTGGGCCTTGGTGGGCTGGAGAGTTGGACAGAGAGAACCCGAATGAGGCTCAACAAGGGCAAGTGCAGGGTCCTGCACCTGGGGAGGAATAACCCCAAGTACCAGCACAGGCTGGGGCTGCCCCACTGAAGAGAAGCTCTGTGGAGAAGGACCTGGGAGTCTTGGTGGATCACAAGGTGACAATGGGCCACCAGGGTGGCCTTGTGGCCAGGAGGCCCAGTGGGATCCTGGGCTGCCCTGGGAAGAGTGTGGCCAGCAGGTCAAGGGAGCTGGTCCTCCCCCTCTACTGGGCCCTGGTGAGGCCACGTCTGGAGTGCTGTGTCCAGTTCTGGGACAAGGAGCTCCTGGAGAGTGTCCAGCAAAGGGTCACAAAGATGATGAGGGGTCTGGAGCATCTCACTTATGGGGAGAGACTGAGAGAGCTGGGCCTGTTTAGTTTAGAGAAGACTGAGAGGGGATCTCGTCAATGCGTATAATATCTGAAAGGTAGGTGCCAAGAGGATGGTGCCAGACTCTTCAGTGGTGCCCAGATACTGGACAAGGAGAAATGGTCATAAAGAAAAACTTAAGAAATTCCAGCTCAACATAGGGAAGAAGGTGGCAGAGCAATAAGGCCAAATATTCTGTGATTCTGTGATTCATCCTGGGCGAAGGGAATGGCTGCATGGTTTTCAAAGGGTGACTTGGTTTGAAGAGAAAAAATTGTTCACAAGTTTGTGATGAGGTTTTGTTTCATATTACCCTCTACAAAAGTGTCATGACTCTACTTCCTTGACATGATGCCTTTCTCTCTATTAATGAACTTGAAGTGTAAAAGGCTGACCCCTTAGTCTGTGCTTTAAATAGTGTTCTTATATTTGGAGTTCACCCTGCACATCACTGAACAGCTTTACTAGGGACCTTGCCTTATGATAAGGAATACATTTTCCCAGGCTATCCCACTCTGTGTTGTAGGCATAAATGCTGAGATATGTGTCACTAGGTAGCTCTTACTGATATAATTTCATTTGCATTAACAGGATTGAATGAATGCTTAACACTGAAAAACACAAATACAAATAAGACTTGATGCATGTGAACTAAAGCAATTAATTAGGCTGAGTGAATGTTACAGTAGAATATTAGGTAAACATAGTTTAGAAATTTTTTGTTTGGGTTCTTTTTTGTTTGCTTGTTTTTTGATTTGTTTATGTTCTTTGGGGGTTTTTTTGTCCTTTTTTATATTTTTTAAAATTTATACAATTAATTCTGCTCATATGGGAAAAACTTATAACTCAAGAAAATAAACAAGGCACCTGAGAGGTAGTCCATATTGTGTATATAAGGAAATAAATGTGTCTTGACAACCATCAGCAGTTCTTCAGCTGTGATGAAGACAAAGTTATTTAAAAGTTCTGTCTTAATTTACTAAAACTATTGATTGATATTACTATCATAATTCTGTGATTTTATGGTAAAACTTCATTATGATCCAGTTGTGCTTGGAGAGCTTTGTCCAAGAATTTATCCAACACTGATAACTTCCCACTTTAAGGCAGGACCCAGCTTAGACTTTACTTTGTTGGGAAAGAGGAATGAAAAAAGGGAGATGCTGGTCAGGAAAAGGTGGCATTGGGTACTAAGCCACTGCATTGACTGAGAAGGTAGGGAGAGATGGAAGGATTGAGAGGCTGTAGCCACAGAGGATGGTATTAGCTCCACTCTGACTACTGCAATTCTTGAATCATCTCAAGGTCTGCAGTGTTGGGATGATCCCAAGATTGTAAAAGTCCTTGTTTCCCAGCCCCTGCAGCCAAAGAAGGAGTCTGAAATGAGTAGGATCAGCTTCTCAATGTTTTTTATTTTTCCTTACCTGTAGCGTTCTTTCTCTGACCTGCTGAGCTCCATCTACCAAGGAGGCCATGGCATTCTGCGTGCTGCCTCAGGCAGTGTACATTTTATACACAAAACTACATGTATTCTGTTTACAGTATTATGCCAATATCTATCATCTATGTTAGAGAGTGTTTCTTTACCTTGAACCTATAGAGAAGTGTCACTATCCTCCAAGACATGGGGGACAAGAAGAAGGAAAGAAGGCTAGGACATGCCCAAATCCCTCCATCTTGTACCCCCTCAACCCCATTCTAAAAACCCCAAAATTCTAGTTTTCCATCCTATGTTAACTCACCTATCATATTACTCAAACCCTTGTGGCTTGTAATTCCTCATACAGAGTTGGCAGCTTTTTCCACAGGCTAAAACCAAAGCCACAGGTGTTTTTGGACTTTGTGCCAAGGTCTCTGAGCCCCCTGCCAGGTTCTCAAGACAGCCAGGGCAACCAGAGGGATGTCCTGGACTCCAACAGAATTATAGAATAGAATCACTTGGAAAAGATTTCTGAGATCGTCAAGTCCAATCATTAATGCAGCATCACCATATTGCCCTCTAAACCAAGTGCCCTAAGTGACATATCTACATATTATTTTAAAAATCCCAGGTGTAGCAGCATGTGGTAGCAGTGCCAATTGTCATCCAGGGAGGCCACCACCAGCAGCAGGGAAAACAGACAAGTCTCTGTTGTTTAGCAGGAGAGTCTAATTTATTTCCCCCTCCCCGTGCTGGGGGGAGTAGGGGGGCAGAGGCCCAGGAGCCTGAGCAAAGCCCAGAGAGCCCAGAGCCAAGAGGAGAGCAGAGAGGGAGCAGACCTAGGGCTGCTTATCAGGTGTCCCATGGGAGGACAGTCTTAAAATCAGATTACAGCCTCCTCAGAACAGGAAGACTCCACACCCAGGGAAAGTAAGCTTTTTAGACCATTCCCTAAAATCTGTCTCAAATGAATTATAGCATATTCTACACTGTACACTTATATCCTTGGCATTACCAAAATAGAAATATTTTCCTTGAGATTTTATATTCAAATGATATATATCTATGATGTCTACAAATTGAACAAGCTTATATGAGAGACGAAAAAACAAGTATCTAATATGAAGCAACCAGGAGTTATTCACCTGCAAGACATTAACCACATTTTTTACACCATTTTTTAGACATACATAGAACAAGCTCTGGATGTATGTAAACTGGAAAACAGTATTAGCTTCTTAGATTTTTAAACCCTTATTTTTTCATTTTTTGCAAGTGTTTTTCATCTGCTATGACTATTGTTATAGAAAGTCAGCTATCTTTTTTCCTCTAGCTGATATCAAACCTGCTAGAGCCTTTCTTCCTATTTATAGCCTATTTTAGCTTAAAGATGTAGAAGTAATGCTTGGGAATATCAGTGTTTCAACATGTAGAGCAGAAAATTATCTCACTTAAAATAGATGGGAAGATCATACAGTTTTCAACTCCTCAGTCAATATTATGGTGCATAACCATTTTTCTCACCTTTAAAATTTATTTTAAAATTGAAATTCACAACCAGACAAAATTATTTGTGCAGAAAAGAGAAGTGAAAACAGTGCTATCACCATGATATCACATGCTGCCCTGGTAGTATGATAGGGATTCTGGTAGTAACATACTGAAGTACCCAAAGAAAATTTAGCCAAGCAGTCTTCTGATTTTCAAACTGCCAGAGTTCATCTTCCAGTTTTCTTCTACCATCGTTTAGTGAACTGCAGATCTACTCTTGCTCTTATAAACCTACTTGCTCATATATGTTTTTGCTGTGCAACACCTACATATCATGTTCCTCTGTTATTGACCCCTTGCCAATAGTAGATCAAAAGATGGTGCTGAGAAGGGCTGGTCAAGACTGAGCTTGACATCTCCGTAGATGCAGCCAGCACAGGTCTTCCCCTCTGCTGGACAGATGTCTAGCAGCTGCCAGAGCCATGAGTGGCCATCTGCACAGTAGATTTCATGAGGCACAGCAGCTGAAGTCTGTCCTTGCCATGGGTAGCCTGCCTGAAGGAGTCAAAGGGATTGTGCTTGTAGTGACTGTGCTTTTATAGGATAAACACTAAAGAGTTTTGTACATCCATTTGTCTTGATTTACTCTGCACAAGTGTCTTCATTGCAAGTTCTTCTAATACAGACCGCACTTCAAAATTGTGCTGTTTGGATACTGGTTAAAAATGCCACTGCTTCATATATTTTATTTGATGTTCTTTTGATTCACACTGGACCTTCATTATGTAGGGAGTTTTTGAAATGCAGCACTTGTCTTCACTTTTTGGAATCTCCCATCAAGCACACAATCTCTGGTTTAAGTAGGTTTATTAGCACTGGCTGAGACTTCACCTTTAAAAGAGATAAAAATTATTAGTAGGTAAATTAATTTTCATATAAATAGTAAGACCCACTGGCTTGGCAGAGTTTGCAAGACCATCTGTCTATTTGTGAATATCTTCAGCTAAGTGCTTTTTCGTGCTACGAAGTCAGGCTTGGTGAACCGATCCAGCTCTGCCAATATGTACTATAAACTTTGTTTGAATGCTGAATAGGGTGTCAATTGTGGATAAAGGTGATGTTCACCCATAATTATGCAATGGTTAGTTGAGAAGAAGGGGTGATGTTTAATCTGTCCTTAGAAATCATTCACTGGCCGTGTGCTTGCTTTGTCTCTTGGCTAGCTTGGCCCTTCTGAATAGTGGTTCAAAGACTGGAGGTCTAAAGAGTTAGAAAGAAAAGGGATTTCTTGAACTAATTTTGATTTCATTTTGGGTGTATCTTTCAACTATTGTCATTTTTTATTTTAATAGTAGGTTTTAAAGAGCATGTATGTACACTTAGATTTATGACATTACAAATCTCAGTTACAGACCTAAGTTGACTGAATGTATAAAAAAAATGCTGTAGAACCATTCCTGAAAAGTTCAGTGTAGTAATTACAGGTAGAACACCTACTTTGAAGAAGAATTAGTGCTACAGGTAATTCAGGAAGCAGCAACTTCGATGGCCTTGACCACTTCACAGAATATTCTAAATTGGAAAGAATCCACCTGACTCATTGAGTCCAACTCCTGGATCTGCTTAGAAGCCCACAAAAATCACACCATGTGCCCAGGAGTGTTGTCCAAATGCTCCTTGAGCTCTGCCACGCTGGTGCTGTCACCACTGCCCTGGGGAGCCTGTTCCAGTGTTCAACCACTCTCTGGATGAACTTCCTCTTAACATGCTTCAAAAGCAGTTCAAAGGAGAGAGCTATTTTTCTTGTGTTTATGTGCACCAGTTGAAGATTAAAAACCAGAATGGAAAATGCTACCAATGTGCTAGCTTTTTATAATTAACCTTTAAGAATTAGAAACTACAAGTGCTATAAAATTCTCAAAAAGTGAAATTTCTAGACCTATATGGGAGGGGGCCATCTTAGGGAACATTAGCTTCTCTGAAAGACTCCCAAAGACTGTTTTAAAGTCAGGTGTATTAAGGGATTAGTACATCAGAAATCATCTTTAAAATGGGAACTTTTCCTGTAGCATGAATATGTATTGCTGTACATATTCTTCAATCTTTCCTGAGGAAGAGCAAATGTTTGCAAGCCTTTTTAGCTTGTTTAGCTGTTTGTAATTTTAAACTATTCCAGCTTGGTATTTGGGTTTGTTTTTAAGAGCTGGACCTCCTCTATAATGTACAAGAGACTCACTTTTTAGTTTTGAAAAATATATTTGTGCAGAGAAAGCTACATCATGGAATTTCTTTCCATGTTTAAGACCCTTCTTATTCAAAGCTGTTATGATAATAAATTTAAATCAAAACATTTTTCTTCATGAGTTACTGTATTCAGTAATATTTTTGACCTTGCAACCCTCTAGTTGCTGCACAGCAGTGGTCTAAACAGGAGTAATCCCCAGAGACTGTCTTTTGTAAGAAACTTTGCATTTGATATGTCATAAGTTACTAATGTTTTTTCAGAAATCTTCTGACCATTCCTTTTAAGAAACATTGTCAAATTTTATTTTGTACACTTCACTCTTTGTAATTTCTCCTAGATTCTAGTGAAGGGTTGTTTCTGGATGGGAGTGCTCTGGGCTCACTTTGCACCTAGTTCTTCCAGCACCTGAGGAGTGAGTGGCAGGCAGCTGGCAGGACAGCTGCAGAGTGTAGGTGGCTGAGGCACAACAAAGGCAGCTTTCAGCAGAAGGAGCCCCAAATTTGACCTGCCTCACTGAAATACTGAGATGGAGTGTTTTGCAAAGGGAAAGATTCAAGGGAAAACTGACAAGTAGAGAATTTTTATTCAAATTGTTGCTATGCCTTTCACAGAGTAAGTTAGATTATTTTAAAAATCGAAATTAAAAGAAAGCCACATCAAGAAAAAACCTGACAGCCACTAATAATACCAAAAAAATCACCATCACATAACCAAGCTAAACCAACCAACCAACCAACCAACCAAGCCAACCCCCCCAAAACAAATAAAAACCCCAATCCAAACAAGAAAAACAAACAAACAAACAAAAAAACACCAAAAACAAACAAACAAAATAAAACAAGATTCAGAGCCATGACCTAGGATAAATCATCTTACACCAATGTGTTGCTTTCTTAATTTAAACAGAGATATTTTGACGCTGAAGATTTTAAATGTGCAGCTATTAAAAACTGAACAGCACAAAGGAGGTGTGTTTTCAGTTGGAAAGTTGCTATTTAATTAGAAAAAGCCCCACATGTAAAATTTTACATACAAGAGCATTATTTTCCAAGACTCCTTTCCTGACTGCCCTTTGCTTAACATTACTGGCACCCTGGATGATCACACCTGCTGCTCCCTCCAATTCTGGTTTGGTTTCTATGTTACAAAAGTTTACTTTCTTATTCCCAGTTTCCTCAGTCCTAAACATGTGCATATTATAGACAATTATATTTTCCTTATGTAAAACTTGTGTAAGACAAGCAAGGGCTTATATAGAATTTATAGTCTTGTTGGAACCTGGAAAGTGATAGGGAAAATAAGCTTCTAACTGGGTGTTTGATACAGTACTTTAGTCTACGGCACTGGATAATACAGAGGGATTATGGTTGCTTATTCTAAAGGCCAAATATGTTTTTTTTTCTTTAATGCAAAGACAAAGTCCCTGGGCTCAAAGGCTACCATCAGAAAGAAGCATGCAGATTTGACATGTAATTTCCATTTGCTATTGACCCAATGAACTCTTCTTTGAAGATACTCACATTCCCACAACAGGAATGAATCACAGCCATTTGATTTTTTACACTGGCTACTAAATAATTTATTCCCACTTAGCCATTCTTTCCAGTATCATACCATCCATTCCAGACATTGTAGTGGGGCATATTATTTTTATAACTGATGTCTATACCGTATCTCCAGGGAGTCAGCTAAAGGTGGCTGGATTTCTATTGGAAATGAAATAAAATTACACAGCTACACTATTTATAAAGGATCCTAAAAGTTTGGTCTCAGCAGAGGCTGTTCAGAAGTATAGACCTACAGAGATGTTTAAATAGTAATCAGAGACCGATGGCTGTTGAGATTGTGAACAAAGAAAAAGCTTTATTGCTTCTGGTTTTGTCTTTTTCCAGAAATAGAGATGCCTTTTCATAGAGATATTTCTCTAGATACTTGACCTCTCTGAATTTAAAGAAAAAAAATAGAGAAATTAAGAAATCTTATAGTCCTGAAGAACTGAAATAAACACTTGAAATTAGAAAAGAACATTAAGTAATTAATCAGCATTCAGGATTAGTAAATTATGCCAATGTTATAGTACTCAGTTAAGGTGAACTGCTTGCATCATTGCTTAAATACCAAATTCTAAATGCTCTAAATTAGCAAATGGAACTTCACACCAAAGTAGGTCCCATCTTGATTCTTGTTTTTCCAATTCTTTCTGGTCAGTCAGGTCATCATTTCAATTCTTGCTCTGACCTATTTTATTAATGGAAAATAAAAGGTTTTGTGGGATCATATTCACTTAAACTGCATCAGATTATGAAATGTACAATACTTGTTTGTGATGCCATGTAATTTTCAAAGATCTTTTTTGGTAATTTAGAATAGCTGTTTTATTCCACCTTTTAATTAATTTCTTTACAACAACAACAACAACAACAACAAAAACCAACAAATCATTAGTTACTTGAAAGAAAAAAAAATAAGTGGGTGAAAAATAAATAAATGTTTATCTTTTTTTTCTGTGGGAATATTGTTTTATTCAGAAACTTACATTTCCATTTCAGTTAAGAAACCTTATTTGTAGAAACAGGCTTCTGATGTATAGCTGGATGGCTAAACTATTGGATTATCATTGAGAAAATGATGAAATTTTCTGAGATATTTGGCTCTCCAATAATAACCACTGAGTACCCTGATGATGTCTTACTTAATTTACTAAACAGCATGTTTTAATAAGGAATCAGTGATTGTTAACATGTAATAAAGCTTATTGTGGTGCCCTGTGACTGGAGCATTTGGCAAATATCAGCTTTCCTGCATATATTCTTTCAGATGAACACTGCAAGATGACTTACTTGAGTAACTAGATCTGTCAATATAAGCACAAACTCGTGCTATATACTCAAGTATCTGTGTACCTTGGCAGTTCTTTACTAAAAATGTTAGCAAAAGCCTGGGGTTTGCATCATTGTTTGAGCTGTGTGAGAGGGGAACGTCTAACACTGCAACTTGCCACAGCATCTGACTGCAGTTCTTGGTCTCTGACAACATCACTGAGGCTGTTTGTGGTAAGTGAAGTTCTTCCTCCCAGCAGCACCCTAAGACACTTGCCCAATGTCCAGACAGTAGTGCCAAGCCAGTGCCTGTATGTTGTCTAAATCCCACTTCAGTCTCACAGAATGGATGTATTAGTAGCAATGTTATGTGGAATAATACTCTTCATTGTCTTGCTGCCAGACTTCGTATCAGGCTAAACAAAATTGACTTTATCTGAGTGATATTGAAACCTGCATGGAACTGAACCAGGTGGCACAACTGCTGCAGAGGCTATAATGCAGACTGTTCTTCTCCCATGTGTGTAAATTGTAAATAGCTGGTGTGTTTAAGAGATAAAAGCTATTTATCCCAAAGGGAAATAAAGAGAATGTTAATATTTTGCTTGAGCACCAAGCCTTCCAATGTAGATCATAGTATTTTGTGGATAAAGTTTACTCCAGCAAAGGTCCATAGCAAACTTTGAGACATTTTATAGTGAGTGGTACTGCCATGCTGACACATACTGTGCTAGGCAGTGCCCATATCTTTCTGATTATTCTTTTGCATATAAGTGGCTACAAGAAAAAAAAGAAAGTGCAACTAAGAAACTTGTCACATGTTTGAAATCATGTTTCTTCTCCATAGCTCCTCTTCAACTGCTTTACAATTGCATGATCCTCTGGCTTCCTTTTGAATAAAATGCAAAATATTCCTGCCACAGTACACAACATGTACCTGGTCTAAATTGATGTAGGCAACATACATTCAGCAGGACTTTTTTTTGTTTGTTTGTTTGTTTGTTTGTTTGTTTGTTTTTTGTTTGTTTTTTAATGTTCATATGGTCCCCATGCTGGGATATGAAAATCTTTGCACTGTTGCTTAATGTAAATGAAAATAATTAACTTGCATGAAGGGTTTGTGGATTGACATACATTTTATTGGGGAAACCTGTGGTAAACAACTCAGGACTGAACCATTAGGGAAGCCAAATGGGGTACAGAGACTGAACCATTAGAAACTTATAACAAGGAATATTAAAACATGCTACAGAAGAACCAACTGTAAAATAATAGTCTACCACATATCATGCTTTGAAGAATGAAAAACATACAGCAAAAATCCCCTTCAAACTGTTTTAAAACATTTGCTTTTGTATAACAGGTATAGAATTCCAAATATCTTTCATGTGAGTTTTTTTGATGGAGCCGTAAAGAAACCAAGTTGTGTCTACTCTGGAGATGTGGCCAATAATAATATTTCTAAAAACCCATAAAATTATATATTTTGGTTTTCATTTGTATAGGAGATTTAAAAAATTAGTTCCCAAGGAACTTGCTACCCTATCTTACAGAATGAGAATGGAGCAATTAACTTTATTCCCCCTTCCAGGGATTTTCAGAAGAAATTTCTACAAGGATGTAATCTACTCCCCAGTAGAATCCACACAAATTGAGGCCAGAGAGGTTTCTTTCCCAGAAAGTATTATGATTGAGTCATTCCTTCAGTTTCCATGAGGGGGTAAGAGCTCTCAACTGGTCTCTCTGGGTTTCTGTCTTTGATCACAGAAACAGGGAATGAACTCTTATCATACAACCCTTATGAAAAAATAGATCTTCTGTGTCTGGGGATTTTTTTATGTTCCTGGAAAAAAGTTTCCCTTCTTTTTTCTGTACAGCCTCTTGATATGGCTTGCTCTTCATCTGTGTATCACATTATAAAGTATTTTAAATTGTATTCTCATCAGTGCACAAATCTCAAGTTTTGTGACTAGTTAGTTCAAAATTGGCAATGTAATAGTATACCAGAGGTTAGTGATTTTCAGTTGTGAATGACTACTTATGTTGTGTATCTCTAAACTGAGCACCTCTAATTTAGGGAGCAAGTTTGGATCCTAAAGAACTAAGATGCTTCTTGGGACCTGTGGTCAAATACCAAACAGTTCAGTTATTGCCAAATTGATCCTATGGTAATTAAAATAATCAAGATGAGCCTTTGCAGTAAGAGTGTCTGATAAATAATGTACACAATATATAATACTGTACCGAAAATTGTACACAACACTGCATCTCAAAAATACATCTGAAAGATGCAGTGACTCTGAAAATTACAGTAAATACATATAGATATGTATTTACAATATAGATAATACATGCAATAAATCTCTAAACTGTCTAACAGTGAGTGTATTTCTTTGTTATTGAATACCTTTTTGGTATAAAAAATTCCTCCATATCCAATTAATCTATGAGCATCAGTGTTTTTACTTCATTACTGTTGCACTACAAAAGCTGTTAGTAGGAAGCAGATGAGTACAGAAATGGATCAGCTAAGAAGAATTATCATTGCTTTTAAAGACAATATGTACAACTTATAAAGTGAAATTATTTTATTTATAGTTTTATTTATTTGCTTGCTTTACTTGAATAATGTTCTATTCTGCTTTATTTCAAGGATGACCTGCAAGGAAGAAGGTAATTGATGCAACATAATTTTCAGCTTCTTTTAAATTTTTAATAGGAAAAACAAATATTCTTGATAATACAGCTTTTGGGCTATTACCTGTTTGCACTGATATTCAGATTTTCCCTGGCTGGAAGATTCACATCTTGAGGAATGCTTGATATTATGACAATACTGAAACAAAACCTGAACAATTTCTAGGGTAAAGGCCAAATTAAACTATCTCATTCTCCCTGCTAAAAGTGCCAGGAAGTAAGAAAGATTCAATTAAAAGAAAATAGAAAGAGAAACATTTCATTATTTTATAAAACCTTCCTCAAATGCTAATTGAAATGGCATTCTAGGAAAGCTTCTAAGATTCAGAGACTTTTTTTGAAATTAATGGGGCCAGATGCAAGTGCAAGACAGTAGATGTGGGCACAAATGAAAAATTCCTTTCAGATCACTTGAACATCTAAATATTTAGTTGTGAAAAAAAGAGATGCATAACAAGTTACTTCCAGAAGTAAAAACAAGAAAATAAAATTTACTTTATTAACATACAGTTATTATTTGTGGTACAGACTCTTCAGAAAATGATGTGTAATAATTTTAAATGTTTTGGGGGTTGCTTCTGACCTCACATTCACAAATGCACCTCTCAAGAAAGGGAAAATTACCTCCATTCTTCCAAATCAGGGGTTTGATCCGAAGTGTAGAGGACATTTCAATTGGCTCATTGACTTTGAGTGGAATTGTTTGCATACATAAATATAATATGTTGTTTAATTATGCCAAATTGAGCACAAGTCAAAAGCACCCACAGAACAGAACTTCAAAGGACATGCTTCATCAAAGCAAGAACATATGAAGGAGAGTTTTCAGAATTTTTTGGTGTCAGGATTCATGTCACTGAGAAAAATGAGAAGATGTCAGTGTCCTTCATAAAAGATAATGAAAAGATTATTCCAGTGTATATAGAGCATTGTTTGGCTGTATTATTAAAGACCTTGGCTTGCTTGAAAAATGATCTCTGGTGTTTTATGATCTATGCACTGAATAGAAATCTCTTCATGGACTAGTACTCTTAATGAAGGTTCTAAATATATGGTAGCTGAATACATTAAAGAAGATTATCATAATAATGGGGCATGAAAAAGGAACAAGAACTTTTTAAAACCTGAATTGGAACATGGCCTCTTGGTGGAAAAAGCACTGTTAGGTAAGTGATCTGCCACCACTGCAGCAGACTAAAGGAAAATAAAAGGAGTAAATCTTCAGTATTTCTTCATCCTGGAAATCTGTGTGATTAAGTCCTCAAAGACCTGATCTTTGAGACCTCACTTCTTTTAGGGAAAATAGAGTCAGTTCTCTTTTCCTTAAGAGAGTTCCTCTACACTGGGTAACCTAAAAAATTTGAAGCCTGAGGGTGTTTATACCTATGTAACTCTAGGGCCAGGAGCATAGAGTTTAACTGTTTTCTAAAGGACACAAACTACTGGAGTAGCATTATCCCCATTTAAAAAAAAAACAACAGACAAACAACAACCTACAACCAAAAAACCTTCAAAATCCACCACAAACAAAAAACCCTCATAAAAAAAAATGAACCTGGTATAATAACATCATAGCTGGGTACTTTTCCAGAACTTTGTATTGGCATGGAGTTACTCAGAGTTCAGTTCTCCACACTTCTGAATACCATGACTGCCATGTGACACGTGACCAGATTTATAGAGGAAAAATTACTTTTTGCCAAATCTTCATTATATTTGAGGGGAAAGGAAACACTTTCTGTTTACAAGTGGAAATATTCTTACAGCTGGTTTTCCATGTGCATCAACTTGCCAGTGACTCTTTCTTCATCAGCTTGTAGGATATATTAATACTTTTCTTGCTTTCTGGCTTTCATGCACTTGCAGCCCAGCAGTGCTGTGCAATTGATGGATTGCCAGGACTCTGATGGAGCCATGCTTGGAGGAAGAGATTTAAGCTCCCTTCCCCCAGCTGTTTTCATCCTGCAAGAAAAGTTTTTAAAATCTAGTTTTTTGGTGGCTAAGTGGCTAATTTTGCTTTCCAAGGTCTCTAAAACCATTATCCTGGAAAGTAGTTATTAAAGAATAAAAATCATGACACAGGATTAAATTAATGCTCTGTTTTCTGTAATTTACTACAAATTAGGTCTAATCATATTCCTCCAGGGTACACTTGTAAAGAACCTGACTGTTGGGCCAGCAACAGGTACAGCCAGACTGAGATAAGAGAGAAGATTTTTAGAAATGACTTTGTAATTTTCTTTCCAGTTTTGCAATTTTATTTATACTAGATTTAATCAACTTAATTTGAAATTGGTTGCTAAATCAGACACCTTCTGCAGAACATAATATGGTACCAAACCAAGGTATCACGTCTCTTTTGTACAGTGGATAGAGTAGTGCAGTTACTGGTCTGTCTAACCTTTGTGAAAGGTAAACTGAGAGGGCACATGTTTCATTTCATGCAGTAGCTGCACACACAGTCTGTAATATTAAACCTGAGACAATGAGCAGTGTGCTAGGATGAGATGCTGCTCAGTGGAGTTCACCTCTGGGCCTCTAGCTTGGGACGTGCGTAACTCAGTCATTGATTTTTGGGGATTTTAAAAAACCTTATTATTCATTTAACAGGATTTATTTTCCAAAGGAGATTTTCTGAGTCAATTTTTCAAGGATAGAATTTCTTTAACTTCATTTTGCACTTAAGTACCTGAGAAATCTGGGTAAGGAGAGGGGATGAACTCTGTGCTGAGCAAACAAGGGAGTTGTTTCCATGGTGAAGACCAGGCACTGCTAGCTAAAAGGCTGCTGAGATCAGTAGACAGCTGAAGTAGTCAGCACTCCAGAAAATTATTTGCACTACGGAAAATAATTGGGCTTTCTTAATTTTTCTGAATAAGTTAAGGAGCCTGATTGTAATATCTTAAGTGATAAAAATACATGGAATTGTAAAACAAACCTCTACTTTTCCATGGATTTCTATCTATTTGCTTTTAAAATAAATTGCTACTGTACCTTTTAGTGAATGTCTTAGGGAGAAAAGCAATTACGTTCCAAAATTTTTATCAAAGTTCATGATAAAAAATTCAATTATAATTTAAAAATTAAAGAAAATAAGGTAATTTCCTCAAAACTTCACTTGTAAGTGCTGAATATGGTCTAGTTGTGCCTGTCATCATAATACTCAATGAATTCTTCAAGGAATAGAAAACGTCTTTGGTGGAGAAATATGCAGAAAGACTGTAAGAGGTCAGAATGCAAGTTTTCCTCAAAAAAACACGCTCAGAAAGACAGTGTCAGAAAAAAGCTGCATTTAATGACAAGGAAAATTTATGTTTGGGTACAATAATTTCACAGTGATGCCATCGCTTAGTACAGATACTGCACTGTCTATTTTTAAGTGTTTAGCTGTTCTCTTATTTTTATAACTTTTATCTTTTCTTCACTCCTCTAGGACTTCATTGCAGCTCACCATTGACCAGACTGCTAGATTATGAATGTTATTTTGGAGACTGTGCCATTGTACATGTGCATGGTATTTAACACACTAAGAGTTAAGCCCGCATACCTTCATGGAGAGCTGAAAATTTTTCACATGATTTCTGCAGTACAAATATGTAATAAACTTGGATTTGTTTTCAAGAATTAAGAATCAGTGTGCATAAATGTGCAAATGTTTCATATGCCTCAATTTGCACTCTGGTTTGGAAAGAGTCTGATGAAAAACAGCTTATAAGGGTGGGTGTTCCTCCATGCCTACTAAAGGTATACTTGCTATATACCTTTCAGACTGTATCTTCTGAAATTAGGTAAGATCAAGATCTCAAATTGATCTATATCAATTTATTCTAAATTTTGTGTCAAGTTTCACTTAAAATTCTTACAGATAACCTTTAAATTAATGGAAATGCTAATGGAGAGTTATTAGGACCATTAGGTATTAGTGTGGGTGTTGCCATACTTATATTGATGCTAAGATTGCATTAAATCTCCCATGCTCAGGTATTACAGTCCTGAAATAGGTGATGCTAAATCTCTCATTGTCAGCAGAAATCCTGTCTAACCAAAAAGAGCACCTGGAATGATGGCTAATACCTTGAAAGGGCACAGTGTGTGAATAGTAACAAACCCACTTTAAAAAATACTGTTGATCTTGTGACAAGTCATGCTGGAGGTTTGGATGTCCTCTAAACTATTGTCTTGGTACATGATCATTATTCATTTTTATTTGGTATGGCATGACCAGTGAGTATATGGTATATATTTGTAAATACAGCACAGCACAGAAGGAGGTACAATCTCTATTTCACCATCCAGTCCTATGGCTCATTTTTTTTGAGGGTATTAAAAGAGTAACTCTTAAGGGTACTTCACAAACCTGTTTTTTTTTGTGAAAAAGCTGGGGATAAGGGATAGCTGAAGTTGCTCTTGTTCTTAACTAGTAGTTTTTCAAGGGTTTTTTGATAGTCAAACTATCTTGTGATGTCTCTTCTACCTCTGTTTTTTTAAGACGGAAAGAAGGGTAAAAGCTATCAGAGTACTGTATGTCATCACTATTCTGGTCTCCCTGTCTCCTTAGTGGAATTTAAAAAGAAAAATTATTTTTAATTATCATGTATTGTAAGTAATTCTACTACATATATTCCTGGTAAATTGAGATATCTAGACTTGAGCCAGCTAGTGCTCAGCTGATGTATGCCAGAGAAAACAACTTATCTTTTTCTGTGTTCAGCATAAATATGGTTTTTAGGATTTTAAAATGAGAATAATCTTTAGGGAGCAAGCTTTAGGGAGCTGCTGGGAATGAAGATCACTATTTCATCTGTGCTCTCCTTTTAATGGGGGAAATTATAAGACATCATTTAAAAAGTCAGTTAATAGTAGATGAGTGAAATGGTGCCACCTTAGAGCGCTTCTCAATTTAATGTCTTGTTTTCTTTACAAATCTCTTCCTGTATATATATATAATAAAATTATTATTGATTTGAAATGTTTGGGATTTTTGTACTGTTGCCAGGAAAGGATCCTGTGGGGAAAAAGCTTTGATGCTTGTGCTGTATCTGTCCATGCAGACCTGAAGCAGGTAAAATGAGGTGACTGGTAAAATGACAGTGAAGGGAAGGCTCTGGGCACACTTGAATCTCATTGCTTCTAGAGCTATGCCTTTACTTCTTAGTAGAATCCCAGGGCAATGGAAAATGATGGAAAGAGCCTGAAGGACAGTGTTCTGGTGGTCAGGAGTCCTGGGCTCTTCCTACTCCTCCTCTTTGTATTGCTTTCAGCTGAAATCCAGTGTCTCTCTCACTATGATCCCAGGACACTCTGGTACTGTTTGCCTTCCCAAGTTGGCAGCTGTGATCTCCTGGGAAAGAAGCAGTTCTGTTAATAGAAAACATTCTACATGCTTAGCTTTCCAGATCAGGAAAAGAGAAGAATTTGTGGAATCTTTCTTGATCAGATCCTAATGTCTCATTAGTTTTGTTTCATCCCAAAACATGGCCAATATTTTATTTGTGCTGATAGTCAGGAAATTAGTTGAAATATGAGTCCTAATGAAAGCAACAGTCATTAATTTAAGTGAACTTTTGTGTTTTATTTATAAACACTAGTGAAAGTCAGATAATGAAGTGATCAATCATTTTCAAATAAAATTATTATCTTGTAAAAATGTCTAATCAGTGAAATCAGAGCACTAGGGATTCCTTTTGCCAATAAAACCAGAAGCCCAAAAAACTATGACAGCCTTGCTGATGGTAAAAATGCACCACAAACACCCAAACCCATCTACCTCTCTTTTAGTTACTCTTTTGATATTAAAATTGTAATTGGAATTATTGATTACCAAGGCAAGAAATAGCTGTAAACAATTCCTGAATTGAGTAACAATAATTTTATATATATTTCTAAATGTTTTCCTAAAGGCTTTTGTTCCTGTTTTATAAGCCTTGGAATTTGTCTTTTTTTGCGGGGGGGGGAGGGGGGGTGGGAAATCGTAAAGTAAAATATTACAAATAGATTTTTAATATCTACGTATATAAAACTTTTCAAAATTGAACAAATACAGGAACTTAAAGAGGAGGTGTGTCATGTGGCAAATTGAAAGCAAATTAACCTACTGTTAACAATGACCTCATGTAACAATGACCTCATGTGAACAGCACACGCTCTTTCCAGGACTGATGTTATTCAAATAATATGGGAAACACTTGCTATGAAATAGTAATGCATATTAAAAAAAAAAAAATAAATGGAAAATTTATTCTGAATCTTTGTTGAACCATAGAATGAAATAGTAACATAATTTTGTAAGAATGATGTGGTGTAATCACAGATGTTATGAAGGAAGGAAAGATAGGAAAGAAAACAGGCAGGTTTTTCAAGTGGATTTAGTGATGATTTTCCAGATCAATATGCTGGTAAAGGGAAACAAGAAAATGAATGTCATCAATATTGTAATAAAACATTAGGTGAAGTGTTTTGTAGAATACCATACCATCCTCCAGAAATTATTTTTTTTTCCTGCACTGTGGATACTCTCTTTTGTTTGTTACTGTAGGATGGTTTTCAAGACTTAAGCTGTCCTTAGAACTTTGTTTTGATGAAAGTGTGTGCAAAGAATTCTCAGGCCTGTGCTGAAGTGTTTACATTGACAAAGCTCCTACTGACACCCGTGAGAGTTTTGTCTTACTAAATTATAGACTTTAGTTCAAGAAAATGAAGAAAAGATTGAAATATAGACAAAAGGAAATTCTACATATTCAACAGCAGAGAACTAGATTGGACCTGGCTTCCCACAAACAAGACAGAAGAAACAAATGCCAGGACCATCTGGTCTCATCATCCCCATCCAAAGGTTGTGCAGGAGAGTTTCAGAAGGCATCATGATGATGAATCAAGGGGTCAACTGGAAACATATTTAGGATAATTGAAAATTGCAGATGAGTCGAGGGGCCAGCTGGGAATATAATAGGGATAGTACAAGATTGCATATTTTAGTTAAGATTTTAAAATTAGTTAAGAAGTTAAGTTAGTAATATAGTTGGTGAGAATCAAGTATCTTAGTTAAAGAGTAACAAATACATTAGGAAAGAGAAGCCAGGAGTGACAGGAATAGATGTAGCAATTGTGAAGGAGCAGAGACTATAGAAATACCTTGCCTTAAGAACGATCAAGCATTTAGGAGAGGCTTGGACCATGACCAGAAGATCAAGAAATCCTGCCAACTGGCCATGGGTGAAGAATTCACCATGAAGAAGATGGCTTTCTTCCTCCCATACACCCACTCCCGTATTTCAAAATCCCACCGACCCAATTAAGGGAGTACAATTGCGCAGCCGTAATGGAGATTCAGCTGATTATAATAAGAAGCAGGCAGGTAATGATTACGCATTATGTGTCCTTAGAAACTGCTTGTATATGTAAAACCTTTTCTGTATAGATAAAGAGCAGAAGTCTGCAACTCCTTGCACATGTATTGGAAATGATTCCACGTGTCCAGCGTGCTATAATAAATACCCTTCTTTTCAACTTTAATTAGTTAAAGAGTTATCTGTCCATGCATCAGTGAAAAAGCTGAGCTCTCAGATATGTTAGTTCATCCTTTCACATTATGATTTAGCACAATTATGGAAGTACTAGTGCTAGTGTGTCACATTTTCTGGAAATTTCTTTAAATTCTATACATTATATATTTTTTTCCAGTTGGAAAATGTGAAAACTGAAATGTCTTGAACTTTTGCTGTTCTCGATTATATACAAATTTCATATGTATATAATATCCTATATCCACACACAGTATAAAGCCTCCACATGTGGGGCTTTCAGGAAAGAATCACTGCTGTCCAGCCCAGCATCAGCAGCTGGACAGGTTGACAAAGCAGCCAATGTGTCCCTCTGCAGAGACAGCATAATGTTTCAGGACTCCCATCTCAGAGGGTCTGGCAGTGCATAGCAAGGAGGGAAATGCTGGGAAATGGCGTTTTTGGTATTATGTGTTTTCTGTGTTGCATGGATCCTGGAACTATCCTCTACTCTGTGGTGAACAGACGTGCAGGCATATTTGGGATGTACAGACAAGTCTCCTGACCTTAACATGGGACTAGGTAGACTACAGTTATGTGGAACATACCTCCATTGAAAAAAATTAAAGTAGGCCTAATTTTACAGAAGGTAGGTAACTGTAGAGTATCTTCTGTGTAAAATTAACAGGGGTGAAGATATCTCAAATACATTTGGATTGTTTGGATTGCACTTGCCCTTTTCCTTGCATTGGAGAACTTAGCATGCTATTTGTATGAACGGGTGAATACAGGAGCTGGAATGTTATGACTGGTGGAAAACTTTCCTTGCAATATTATCTGAAGATACATGGAGTTTTAAATTAACTTCAGTGATAATCCATTGCTTAATCCATATCTTAATCTCCTTGCTGAGAAATTTTCTTGCTCATTTGTCATAAAATAGAAATATAGAAAAGATTGTACTTATGTGATTTGATTTCCCATATTGACAGTATATAGATCTTTGCAAAAGTTCCTATTTAATCTGGAGTGATATCTTCAGAAAATTGGTGATGAAAGATTTTGTTGACCGATTTCACTACATTTGGTGGGCTCTTTGTAATCTCCATCAGATGAAATGAAGGCACTTCTGCTTATTTCAAAGGTAATGAGATTTATCCATGGTTTTATCATTATTGTCCAGTCAGAGTGCAGATGCTGCAGTGTTTTACAGAGTAAAAATGGACTCTTTGTTGTTGCTTGGGTTTCATCTGTTAATAGCAGTGGAAATGAGGGTTAAAATGTAATGTCATCAGAATGTCCCTGGAGAGCAACAAGACCTCAAGCCTGTTTGATCTGCAGGAGGTTTGAATATGGGAAATCAGTTGTATTCAATTTGAGATGTTATGACTGCATCATCCTCATGTTCAGCCTCAGGTGTGTGGAGGGTCCAGCAGCCCATGGTGGAGATGGAAATGCGCAGAACCCATCTAAAAGCAGGGGAAGACAAAATCACAGAAATCATGGAAACAAAGCCCCAGATATTGGAAGACTCATACTACTGTTCCCAATGCATGGAGAAATCCAGGAAGTCTTCAGGATTTTGCACAATGCTGATATGTAGGGTACCTGCCATCAGCAAATGTAGAGACAGCACATTGTCTAGGTCTTCCACAACCAGCAGCTTCAGCTGCTGCTCACCAAGTCTGATCTTTCCCAGCTGAACCAAAGAAAAGGGTATGAGAATCATCATCTGGGAAGAAAAAACAACCACAACCATCATTGCTGCTGGAGACTTTTTGCCAGTATTTAAAATAATAAGTAGATAGCACTGGTTCCAGCTGAGACCAAAGACAGCAAATGCTTTCACCCACATCACCTAGTGGGTCTTTTCTATCCTGGACAATTGTCAGTCAGGTGAAGATGTGTCAGTCTTAATTGATCCTGAAACATGGTGATCCTCAGCCTTACTTAATTGCCATATTAGCTTTGTTATTTTCTTTCATAATGTTTCTTTTATCCTGTTTTTGTTTAATTTTGCTATTTACTCCATGAGAGACTGACTTAGGTTCTGCCTTTTTTTTTTTTTAGGGTTTTTTTTGATGTTTTATGAATCGCCTGACATTAGTGATATTATATTCTGTCACTGCTCAATAATTGTTTTTAAATAAAGCTAAGTCAAGGATCTGTGCCACAGTGGTCACAGCAGCTGATCTCAGACTGGTGGTTACAGTGGCATGACAATGGAATTATTGGAGTCATTTATTCTTTTTATAGGTACCTCAGGTAAGGCTTCCAAAAACCTGAGGAAATTTATAACAAGGCACCTTTCCATGGCAGTTTAGTTGTATGACACATGCATGGTAATGCACTTGAAGTAATGTGTTAAAAAAGCCCTGGATCTTAAAATGAATAGTGCACAAGCAAATACGATAGCTATCAAAATTTAAGAAATTATTTTGAAAAGAGATAAACTCTCTGTTCTCAGATTCCATTGTATTTTTAATTTGCTTTACTTTTGTGTACTTTTGGAATGATTTAGCAGTACAGTATTCAGGTGAAATATAGCATTAGTATTTAATATTACATTAGGAACAGCATTTTTGAAAATTAGGATTTGAAATTTCAAAACAGAAAAATCATATTTCATGGAAAATGTGGAGTTCAAATGAAATCTCAACTCTCTCTGTATACTTGATGTGATCTCTTGGGGTTTTAGAGTTTTATAAATTGTACACTGTGTCAGATTGTAGCTAGAATAACAAACCTAAATTTCTATTAGTAATTTTTTTCATATTTGCATAATTAATTCTAGAGTTTTTCACTGCCCTTGTAGTTCTTGTAGTATTTGTGAACGCTTTTGTGTATCAAGAATATTTATAGATAGAAAATATCAGAATAAATTTTGCTGCAGACAGTGGAAATTATTTTAAGCATGCATAATCAGCCAATTTAAATTATGAAGTAATTGTCCCATGACATTTATATCACATTGTATTGGTAGAATATATAGATCACATGATATAATCATGATCATATGATATAAAAATATCTTATGATTTTAAAAAATATGTTTGCTGATAACTATGTCATCTTTCATACATTTTCAAAAAAAGATAGTAAAGCCTCTGTCTTCTAAAGCACTTTGGGAAGCATCTGCCTTCAGCTAAATGTAGGATTCTGTGAAATGAGTGTACATGTATGTCAGATATGTTGGTTGCACTTGGTATGTGATGTGAAAGGATACACTGCATGTCATAAAGATGTAGCCAAGGGAAGGAAATCTGCATATTATCTTGGGTCTAAGGAGCAGCACAATTGAAGACAGTGCAGGTACATGTCACTGGAGAAAAAAATTGTGATTAATTCTGCAATTTGCTGAGTTCCAAAACCAGTGCAGCCACTAAAATTTAAAGTAAAGTGAAAAATGGAGCAAAATTCAGAATTATTTCAGCTGGGCAAACGTTTAAATAATTACTGATTTTTTGCCTCAACTATAATCTGTTCAAAGCAGGACACATTGTATTTCCTGGTTTTGCAGATGAGTGGAATACACCTCACTCAAAAGAGAGACAAACAATATGTTTTATGAAGGTAAAATACTAATTTGATAGAATTCAACAAATGTAATGGAACTTATGAAATTTTAACAGTGGTTTGAAAAGATTTAATAAGCTTGATGGCAAGGTTCATCTTATTAGTTACTAGATGGAAGAAATATAGAAAAATGGAGTTAGAATCAAGTTAGGATAGTTTGTTGAATTAATAATATTTTAGTATTAATTCAGTATGCTATCAGTCACTTACTGAGCATCTCTTCACCTTGAGCAGAGATATTTTAGTCTCAAGTAAGGAATCTTAGCTTTGAGAGATATCCTTGCTCAAAGGATGAGTCACCTGATATGCAGTCCAACTGCAACTCAGGGAGAGCTCAAACTGGGCCCATCCTGATGGTAATATTTACAGAGTTGAGACAAGATAGTTGTCCTCATGTTAGCTCTGGTATTTTGTTCTGTACTTTGGTTATCTTGCACTTTTGGGTTTCAAAACCACCTTTCAAAATGTGTTTCAAAACACTTCATTCCCCTGCACTTGATCCAGGGTCTTTCCAGCTTTTCAGGTTTTCATGTTGCTCCTTATCCAGCCCGAGCCAAAGTACCTGGATAGAAATTTGTGATCAACAGCAGGTGTGCACTAATCATTGCCAAGGAAAAAGGATGGAAATAAAGTAAGATGGTGCACTATATGGCATTTAACAGAAGGTTAGCTTTAGTATTCCTTTGCCAGAAAGACAGATTAATAGAGATGCTGTGATAGTGCAAAGGAATACTTTTATGTTGTTCTCAGTCCAGCTCAGACAGAACTTAATATTCTGCAAAATGTGCTTGAATTCAAGGGCACCTTGTGTGATAAAACTTCAGATGTGCAACTAAATATTTGCCTCCAGTTTTCTCTGCACTTTGTTCACAAGGCAGATTATTATATTGACTCACAATGTACCCATTAGCTCTGAGGTGTTACACATGAGCAAGATACGAGATGGGAAGCAGAGTTCTTTAGTAGAAGCTGATTTTAATAAAAGCCCACAGGAGGAGAGAGAGTACAATTCTAAAAAGTGAGATGGAGTTTAATGGTAACTGAAACCACTTGTGTTTTTTATTTAGTATGATATCATACTATCATAATATGTAATCTGATGGGTATTATCAGCCTTGAAAGAACACTGATAATGATTTAAAGATCTTACCATTAACTTCACAGAAATGTTCCTGAAATAAGGCAGGTATTGGTTTGATCAAATTGCAGTAAATTCTATTGTAGGAAATGATATTCTTGTTATCTTGAAGTGAATTGCTTGGTAATTGTTACATCTCACGGTATTAATGCATAACATTTGAAGAGATTCAGCTTTAAAATAGAATTCCAAGTTCCAGAGTTTAATAGTTACAGTATCAGAAATAATTATGATATTAATAAAGACTTAACATTTACTCTGTAAGAAATAGACATTGCCTGAACATTGCCCAAATATGCCTGAATTCCCAGGAAGATCTAAGTTATTTTAGCATAATCTGGGTGTGGAAGTTTTAGTGCCTCAAGTTTCAGAAAAATTTAAGCCTCACTTAATTTTCTAGGTCTCATATCTTTGAACAGGTTTACCTTTTCAAAAATAATGTTTATCCTTTTATTACTTTTATATTGTTTCCATCATCACTTTTTTGTCTGGTGGAGATGTTCTTATTGAGATTCTCAATTCAATAAATGTTAGATTTTCAACATTTTGGCATATGAGTAGGGAGGTTTAGGAAAAAGTCAGGTTCCTGTGGTTTTCATCAGATTAATCTAGGATAAAATATTTATAACTCTGTTAGTAATATACTTTATACTCACATTTTTAGTGATGAAGGAAACTGCATCAGTTTTCCATGTGCAGTTAAACTAGAGCTAATTTGCACTTGTGTATAAAAAACAGGGCCAGACAATATCTGTTATTCTCAGTAATGGGATCAGCTTTGCAGAAAACATATAATTAAACTATTATGTTTCAAAAACTCTTCAGAGGTATTTTTAATTTTGTGATGTATTCCCTGTTGATTCATGGTAAACTACAGCTTTTTTCTTCATTAAACTCAGTCTGAATTGATCTTAGAAAAAAGGTTCTGGCAGAGTTTCTGTGTTTAGACCAAAAGTTATGGCTTAAATTTGCCATGGATTTCTGTAGGATACACAGTAATCAGGATAAAAAAAATAAATAGCAAAAAAAAACCCTGTGCCATCTAGGCAGGATTTAGTGCTTTGGTTGGCAGATGTCACAGCCCCTAATGTTCATAACACAAGCAGCCTTGATCAGTGAAGATGTTCTGATATTTTAAAACACAACATATTGTTGTTGATGTTATTTAACCTAAAACAAGACAAACAAAAGTTAAAAAAAACCCCAAAAATCAACCAACCAACCAAAAACAAAACACAGGAAAAAAACAAACAAAAAAATCCCCAAAAAACCACCACCACCACCAACAACAACAGAAACCCAAAAACATTCATTCAGCAGGGATAATAAAATTTCTTCAAGGAAAATGAGCAGATTTATTTGTGCAGTTCCACAGGCACTTGCTGCTCCTTTCACATCACAGTGCAAGTGTAGCACTGTCCTCACCGAGCTGTCCTGCAGAGGTGTGTGGCAGTAGCTCAGAGACCTGTATGTGGTTTGTGCTCCACAAGAAAAACAGAGTTTGTATGGAACATGGCGCTCTGCTTGTTAGCCATGATTTCCAGAAGGAAGGAAAATAAGTGTTTCTGCTTTCTAGGATTTTGTACTATACATAAATTCAAGGTATTTAACTGCTTTGTCTTGTTCATGAGTGCTGTATCTTTATGGGAATTAACATACAGCTAATACTGATAGGAAACAGTTGTCAAGCTCAATAAAAGCAACTAGCTACCTACAAGGTAACACCATTTTGTACACTTAGTTTCAGCTAAGATTTCAGTTTCACAAACTCTGAAAAATCTGGCTGGCCAATACAATATCATTCGTGTATTATGCTTGAGATATAGTGTATTTCTCCTTGTTTTCAAAGTCAACTTAATTTCTGAGGCTGTGGAATAGCACTCAAGGAAATCACTGAGAACACAAACAAATCAGAATATGCCCAACATCTTTTATGGTCACAGGGTCTAATTCTAGATGGAATTATTTTCATAGTTAATTATTGCAGTTCTTAAAGTAAAAAAAATAGGATGTCTTAACTAGAATAACAATATATTTTCATTTTTGAATGAAAAGCAAAAGAGCCAGCAGAGAATAAAAAAAAATTTGAAACTATAAACAAAGGAAATTATGTTGAAATGAAGCATTGTTGTATTTATTTATTCTATAACTACTTAAAAATGGTAACTATAGGCTGCACCCTTGTACACATAAATGATAATGTAAACACCTATTGCCCAGTATTAATTTGCAAGGAAAAACTGACAGAATGATCTAATGAAGGAATGATAAATTACAAACTTATTCTTACAAGCCAACTGGATTGAATACAAGAGAACCTTTGAAACTTTATTTTAGTAAATTGCCACTATAAAAAGGTGGTGTGCAGGAGAAGCATGTAATTTTATTTCCCCAAAGTCAATTTAATATTCCTTTTCCTACCTCTCATCAAGTCTGATACTGTTCTTCAGCTAACATTTCTGAAGGAACTGGAAAGAAGCAACTAGGATGTACCAAGTAGGAGTTTGTGTAAAATAACTTGTTTTTCCAGATGTGTGGAGGTTGCTGGTGCTGTGCAGTGATGTGTCTGAGTAGTCAGCTGCCTTTGGACATTTATGGTCACTGTCTAGTGATGTTTCAAATAGCATTGTGGACTGCCAGCTGCTAAAGAAAGCTGTAACACCCACCATTCTGATATTAAGAGGAATAGGGAAAGTCCTTCAGCTTCACAGTTAACAATTTCCCTTGCATGCATGTGCTCCTTTTTAATCTGATGTACTGGCTCTGAGATTTATGAGCTCCACTGCACAAAGCAGCTGCTGACATAGGCTGCAGAGGCAGAGTTACTCTGAGTGGTTGTGCCACGGTATATCAAGAAATGGGAGCGGAAATTGAAATGGCAAGACTTTGGAGGTGGTTGATAAGGCTGGCTGATAACTCCCACTCTGGAGGGAACCATATAGTATGCTTCTGCAGTAGGGGAAAAACAGGCAAACAACTTGGAGAGAATAATGGCAAATATGTTTTCTTGCCATTTATTAGTATGCATTCTGAATGTCTGTGTTGGTAACTGTTAGGCCATTTCAAGGAAATGCAAAAGAGCCCCTTCTGTTGTAACCAAGGAAATAGATCAGAAGTTTAGGCATATAGCCTCTGAGAGCAATCCAGTTCTCCTTTCAGCTACCTATCCACATGCACTTCAGTAAGGCTAAAATGATGGATGAGGGATGAGCTCTGTAGGTGAGAGACCTGTTTTGCAAAACCCTTGTTTCTCCAAATGGACTTTGCAGGATATGGAGCTGAGTATCCACAATGCTTCAGGTTGCTGCTGGGAAATAACTGCAACTTTAAGGGAGAAGGAGGAGAACCTTCCTTTAGCCCTGTGGTCTGACTTCTTAAGAGACAGGCAAGACCAGCCTCATTGGGCACCTGCCACTGAGAGCTCAGTTGTCACCCCTCTGAGGTCTTGCTTTTCTGTCAGAAAGTAGGATGACCATTTAATTTCTTCCCCCAAAAGATTTGAGTCCAAAATACACTGTTTCTCAAAAACTTATACTCACAAGTTCTGTGACAAGACCTTTGACATATGCGAGAAGAATGTAAGGAAGCAGGCCCATGTATGGTGGGTGGGAGGATTTGGGGAAGGGACTTCTGATGGAGCAGGCTGATATAGGGAAAAGCATAATTTTTCACATATATATTTGAAATAAAAGTTTTTAGGTAAATGTAGCTGAACTGTCAGTCTAAAAAACTATCTTACTATTACCTAAATCTTAATGTAGAAAGAAAAAACCTAGGAAAAAATAGAGTTTCTCTGAGGGTTTTTCTCAGAAGATCATGTCTTCTCTCATGCCAACTTAAAAAAATAGTCCACTTATCATAATAATCTTACAAAAATACTATATAAGGAGAAGATTGGATGATTTGGCAAAAATATATGCAAGAATCCAGTCTTGTTACCAATGAGGTTGCAACATGTACTAGCAAAAGCAGAATTTTAAACTTAATATAAACGTAAGTGGTATAGCTAATTAAGACTGATTTTCCCTTACAATATGAATAGTAAGGGCAAAGGTAGATTTGTGGTATCAGGATGAATAGAAGGAAACTATGACAGAGGAAGCAGAGTCTGGCAGTCTTAGTCAAGAAGTGAAATGGAAAGACAGCTCCAATTAATACAAGATACCTGGCTTCTTGTGCCTTCTCATAAATCATTCTGGTACATCCTGTCACTGAAGACAAGTCCTCCTGTTATGTATACAGATCATAACTATAATTTCCACTGTCTTAAGCCCTGCTGATATTGGGTTGCAAATATAAACCCTATTTTCAGCTTTTAAAGTTAGAGAAATACATTGAAGTAGAATGAAGTAATACATTTAAGTGATATAGACAAGCCAGTATATCTGGAATAGCACCTCTTTCAGTGTTGTCTATTCCATCTCACTAAAGGTGTGAACCACTTGCATATGTATCTGTTTCCTTTCTTGCAATATAGGACTGTTGTTTGAAACTGTAGATGCATTTTCTAAGCTAGAAGTGCTTCTGATAGGTAATTCTGCAATGAATTAAACTTTTTCTCTTCTCCCTTCCCCTGGACATCTTATGATAAATATTTTATGGAAAGAGATAATGTGAGCTTTTCTCTCTAAAGTCTTTGCTTTACATCCCTTACAAATAGAGAGTTAAAAACTGAAGAAATATGGATATTCTTTGATGATCTTAGGTTAATTGTAAGGGTGGTAACAGGGTGGTTGATTTTGGACACATATGTTATTTTGTTTAAACACCACCACTTGAACTGCAGGACTTTGTGAATTTCTGGGAAACTCACAAGAAATTCCAAGTAAAAACATTTTGAAATATAAAAAGAAATTTAAAGATTTCTCCATTTTCTATTTTGTGTAAAGTGTTAATTTTTATTATTGTAAGGATCTTAAGCCTATAAAAGCCTTCTTTCATGCTATCACACTGTTAACATGTAATTATCATGTGCTCTTATTTTAGTCTTGTAAAAGTTACCTAGAATAGCTCCTACCAGTTAATTATATACTTTTTCACTTGGATCTTCATTACTCATTTGTTTACTGTAGTGTCTCAAAATGTTATAGAAATTAACCTTAAAATTAAAAACAGGTAGCAAACATTCACAAAAAAAAATGTTTCTAACCATTATGTCATAACAGACTAGGCAAAAAAAGATGAAAACCCATAAAAATGGAAATTCTTTAAATTAAATTTAATTTTTTTTGTTTTAATTTTAATTTCAAACTGGGCAATATTGAGCTATAATTTCAACAAACATTTCAAAACTTCCAAGCAAATATTTTTCAAATGAATACAGATAATTTTATTTCATCAGAGATATTGAACATTTGTTTTGCATTTCAGTCAAAGAGGTTGTTTTACTTTTAATTTGATAACACTGTCAGTGAAAAACTGATATAGGAACAGTTTAAATGGCCAGACTTTCCTAACACTTAATTTTATGATTGTAGAAGCCTACCCTAGGATGCTTGGCTGTTCTGAGCTAGTAGATCTGCTTGAGTTGAAGCAGGTGAAATATCAGGGATCATGGTTTTGCATCCAAGATGCAAATTTTTCAAGTTGTGAGCCTTGTCCTTCAGTACTAGGAGAAAAATAGAAGAACTCAGTTTTGAGGTTACATTAGAATTTTCATTTTTTTGGCCTCCATATCCCCCAGACAAGTCCTGCTTCCTCATGCAATACTGGCTTTGTCTCTGAATGAATGGTGACAAAAAAGTGATGAAGCTTTTCCATTTGATCTCAGATTTCTTATACTGTGCAGTTATCACTGCTCTCTTCTTATGCAGGAGTTGGGTTGTTGTTGTATTCTAAGCTGCTCTGCCATATTCTTCATCTACAAACTATCTTGCAACATCCCATGTTTCTTTTGCATTGCCTAACAACTGTTTGGCTGGGGTGCTTTGCTCCTTGCTGTGTGAACACAAATCCTACAGCCTTATAATTAATTTTCTTCTTTTATTTCCTCCCTCTTTTTCCGTAAATGAAACTGCTGCTCAAAAAGATATTGGTAAAAATTTAATATAGATTTGGGTTCTGATACTGCTAGGCAGTTCTGTCATTTATTCAAACTGGTAAGGGAGAACTGCCTGCTTGTTTAATTTGGGCTGTTCTCTTCATTGCATTATACAGTGAGGGTTCAGCAGACATGAGGAGGAGACTGCTGTAGATAACACTGTGGATGATGTTTTGTCATAGCAGCTTTCTCTGGAGAGGTACTTGACAAATACACAAGCACATAGTGCCAGAACTCTTTATTGGTCCCACATGTCATTTGCTAGCTTTGACTTACTCTTAATGTATGGATTAATAGTTTATGTCCCTCTGGCACATCTTGGCACCTTTGTACATATCCAGTGTGTCTCCAGGCTGTTTCATTCTCACTTCCTAATGTCCCTCCTAATTTTGCTCATTCCTCATAGCCTGAAAATGGGCTTACTGCTCATCTCCAGGAGAGTTTTCAAAAATGTAAAATGGAACTTTTCGACAGGTTTTTAATCCTCGGGAGAAGCACTGCATTGAGCAGGGAGGGGCATTGGGTAGATGTTTAAAATGGGCTGCCTGGGAGTTTGCCAAAGCAGGCGTGTGCAGGGAGCCGAGCTGAGAGCTGAATGTACAGGAATGAGATGAGGAAGATCAGGCCTGCTTTTTCTTCGTCTTGAACTGTCTGTTTCAGCTGCTGCTGCTAGAAGGCACAATGCCTGAACACATCCTCCAAACAGGCATATTTTTTCATTACCATGGGACTGAGATGCTATTACCCCATAATCTATGAGTACTTGGGTACCTTGTGACATGCTTAGCTTTGAGAAAGCTCTTTGTAATTGAGGGATTGGTTGCTATGGGCTGCTTTAGACTTCTTCTGACATGAGGGAATACAGCTGTTGTTTAGCTAAAGCTGCACAAAAACTTTCCGAATCCTCTCTATATTTAATTTTTAAATTTTATATTTCAGATTTTAAATCCCATTAATGAAGGAAGTATAAAATTTAAAAAATACTTAAGTTCTAAAATGCTTTAAGTCTGCTGCATAAATAATAAATATTCTCTCATACATGACTGTAGCTTTGAGGTTAGCATGCACTGTGGAAATGCATGCATGCTTTGAAATGTGCTCCTCATGACCTGATTCCTCAGTGTCTTACTGTGCTTCACCTCTCATTAGTGTATATCCTAGGTGTAATCAGAATTGTTGGTGACCTGTACCAGAAAAGCTAAAAAGGAGGGCCAGGACAGCCTGGGCAAAGTCAAAAGCTTCTTTAGAAGATACACAATCCCATCTGCTGCATTTGCACAGTTTGAGGCAAGCATGATGTTTCTAGAAGTGCCACATCCAGCCTCCAGCTTGCTACAAAACTTGTCTTCCTTTCTTCCAAAAGGACAAAAGGTATCAGAAGAGATTGCTGTGATTCACTTGCCCTGAGGCTGACTGCAGGAGTGCAGAATATATCCCAGGTGGCACATACACAATGAATGGGTCAAACTTCAGCTTGGTATAAAAAAATAAAATAAATTAGGACGCAAGCCACTGTCACAACACAGGTTAAACAACACAGATAATAATGCATAAAGGTTAGTGTGGGAAATCTGATGTCTGAGGAATTCTTCCAATTAAATAAAGGGAATGGAATTTTCACTTTTAAAGGATGTTTCTAAGTTTTCAGTTTGGGTAATACAAGCAAATAACTGATACACATTTTATTCAAGAAACCCAGATATTTAATATGGCAATTGGTCCATCTTAAGTGCATTTAAGTATTAAGGAATGATAATTATGTTAAGGGATTATGCAGTGCAGCACATTTCTACATATGTACTACAAATTTGTAATTTACAAATAATCCCTAGAACCTGCTGTTCTCTGTGTCCATTGAAAACAGCAGAATGATCTGTTATGTAGCAGGAACGAGCACTGGCCTTTCAGAAAATCAGGCATACACATATGCACCAATACTAACTCTTCTGTTTTCTTACTTGCCTATAAGAAAAGGACAGCAAAGCTTATTATTGGTTATTCATGTATACACACTCCTGACACTCCTGTATAACTTCAGGTAGAATACCAATTTCTGGCAAAACCAGGTGTTTCAGATATCTGCAGCACTTATGCTACAGAAGGAGCAGAAGGGTGGTTTTTTTTTTTTTATTCTGTACAGCAGTTTGTGAGATAGCAGCTCTAGAAATGTTTTCATTATTTTTGCAGTTAACACATTTTTCATTACAAAATGGAATAAGAAAATAATTGCTGTCCAGTTTCAAAAGCTTAACATATAAAACTACAGAAGCAGAAATAGCAATGTAAAATGCTCATCAGTATTTTGCACAATTTAACTTTGTACTAAAGACAAAAAAGGCACATCTGCTCCTTTTTCTCTCCATCTGTATTGGCTCAGTATGGGAAGATTTTCTTTTCATCTTTTATAAGGCTTAGGATGTCTTTTAGTCAATGTTGTGAATTTTCCCAATAAATTTCTCCCCTTCTTTCTTCATGGTTTCCTCTTCATTTTTTATAGCTTGCATTTTTAATGTGTTCCTTAAAGAGACTATTATATCCTTTCTTCCTTGTGGACTGCAGATTTTTTATTTGTTATAATTTTCCTAAGTCTGTAGAGTTTTAAACTGTTTTGCATGTATACTTTTGCTCCTGTAATTCTTTCTTTGTTTTACAAATAATTTTTCTTATCTTTTTCTTTCAAGATTTTTTTTATACATGTAAGATCAACATGTAAGATCTCTGATAATTAGTAGCAGTTCATTATTCATTTTCATTATGCCTCTGTATGAATTTTGTGATTAAAGCTAGGGAAACCATAAAGTTGGTCACCTTAAAAACTTTGCATAATGTCTGGCAATTGATACATTACTTTTTTATTAATGACCCCTGTTGAGGAGGAGTTTGTTTTGTATTAGCTCAGTCAGAAAACCAACAGAGCTAACAGGTGAAGATACTTGGGATAATAGCTCTGGAAACTTGTCCTGTTTCTTGGTAAAAGCCAAATACTTTTGTCTATGCTTAACCTAATGCTGCACAAGTAAACAAAGTGGCCAGGCCTCTGTGCATTTCCTTTGTGGTCTGGTATATCTGTGTCAAAATAACAGGTGTATGAGGTCAGAAGACGTGTGAATGGTGTCACCTTTGCATCAAGCCTAGAACAGAAAATTTTGCAATGTATTAGTATATTTTAGTTTATAACTTTGCAGCATAAATGGGATTCTCAATATAAAAATAGACAATGGAAAATACTACTGAGCTACAAAGTCTCCCTCACACTGTATTTTAGCTTGATGTAACTGTCTCTGTTACATGGCATATACTGGATTCTAACGCAATAAAATAAGGAATAATTATCACTTCCATACTATGAAGCACATAGAGTTAGTCTGCATTTCAGTTTCTACCCCTATAACAGTGCAGATTTTCTGCTTTCTGTGATCTTTTGTTCAAGGAAAAAAAAAAGTAAAACCTGGGATTTTCCTTGGGAAACAAAGCCAACAGTAGTCCAATATGCAGCCATGAATTCTGGATACTAGATGGAAACATGAGCAAGGGCTGAGTCCTAGCATTTTCACTTGCATTATAAGGAAGGCAGTTAAAATTTATGAATGAGAAAATACTTTTGATCTTTAAATATAGATAAGGGTAAAATCATTGCAGCCATCTGTCTTATTTCTCTGCTATAAATCATCTCTACTGCATGAAAGTCTTCCACATGTCCTGAAGGCATGTGTGCATAAATATTCCCCAAGTGTGTCCTTTATAGGAAGGAAAGCAGGGAATCATGTCTGGGGACCCCCTGCATTTTTATTATGCATACAATAGTATGAAAACTGTGTATGTTAAAGATGTCATTTTTGGGCAGAGAGTCACCTCAATATTATTCATGTTGGATCCTGCTTGGTTTAGCCTCCTAGAAAATAGTCTCCAATTAAAGCATCATTTCCAGTGTGTTAGGTAAGACCAAACAAGGCTCATGGCTTCATACAGGGTTTGAGTGAGTCCTTGATTGTACGAGATGACCATATTTACTGCTGAATTTGTAAATTGTTGAGTGTTTTATTCTGGGCTAGAGTATGCAGTAGTTCTGCTCAGGTGGTGGTCAGAGATGAATAGGTTATAGGCATGTTTCTTTTCCCCAGTTCTTTGGAATGGCTGTTACAGAGGTTTCACTTTCTGGAGAAATGCAGCATGCCTGTATAGGCGTAAATTAGAAATGGATTTTGGTTAGTAAATGCAGAGAAATCTATAAAAATGCCACAAAGTCCTGAAAGGGTCAAAAAGTGCAGTAGTGTTTTCATAGGCATGTTACAAAGTATGCAGTGAGCAGCTGATGTGTCCAATGGCCAGCTCGACCAAGGAACATAAAATATGTCTGCAATGTCGTTAAATTTTCTATGGCAGTAATATTTTAATCTTATGTCTTTCTAATTTCTTTTTAAAATTTTGCATTTTTGTACTTAAACTAGTAGTCTTGCAGAAATGTTGTGATAAAGGTATGAGAAAAGCAGGACTGTTGAGAGAGGGAGTATCCTTTGGAGATTGATGATCGAAAAAAATGGCTTAACTGTTTTCCATGCAGGGCCCCTTCAGATGTGAAACAAGAGCAAATTTCAAATGGCTCTGATGGAAGAGGACAAAAATGTGTGGGCTTTTCTACAGACTAAACATTATCACACTGCAAATATTTGTCTTTGAAAATCCAAATTATTTTATTTGTTCTTTCTGACAAAGGCAATATTTTATTCACATCTTATGCATGCCTATGTTTGGTTCTAGCAAACACTCTTTCAGATAATTAAACTTCACAGAGCTGCATTCCATGATAAAAGTCAGCTGAAAAATGAGAGAATAAAAAAATATTTAGGTGTCTACTAGAAAATGAGAAACTGGCCATGAGGCACTTCATATTGTGGCATAAATAACAAAAATAAATTGCCACACTGTATCTTAAACATTTTCAGGTCTGATTAAGCAAGAGCATTTTGAAGAGGATTTTAAAAGAAGAGAGGATAGAAGATGGCAGGTGGGGTTTCTAAAACAGGGAATTACTTGCTTTAAAGTCTGGAAGAGGTACCAGGGCGAAAAAAAAAAAGTAAATTCGTTGGCTAAGTTTATAGAATAGCCTTCTATGATAAAGTTATGGCAGATGGCATGTACAGAGTAGTTATTTAAGAAGCCAAATAAGAACTCAATATTATCTTTAGTTTGGCTTATACAAAAACTTACATTTATGATATGAAAAACTGTCAGGTAGGAAAGAGACTTCATAAGCTTCTGGATCATAGAGGGGTTTTTTTCACATGAAAGTTGTCAAATCCATAGAATCTTAGAATGGTTTGGGTTGGAAGGGATGAAAGGACTTCAAAGATCACATGGTTCCAACACCCCTGCCATGGACAGGAACATCTCCCACTGGGCCAGGTTCCTCAAAGCCCAATACAACCTGGTCTTGAAAACCTTCAGTAATGGAGCATCCACAGTTTCTCTGGGAAACCTGTTCCAGTGTCTCGCCACCCTCACAGGAAAAAGTTCTTTGTCTATGGCTAATCTAAAGGTACTCTCCTTCAGTTTAAGGTCATTCTGCCTAGTCTTATCAGTTGCCCCTATTGCTATTGAGAACCCTTCTTGTAAGTGCCCATTAGGCATTGGAAGGTGCTATAATCTCTCTGCAAAGCCTTTTGTTCTCCACGCTGAACAATCCCAGCTGTCTCAGCCTGTCCTCAGAGGAGACGTGTTTCAGCTGTTGGATAATTTTTGTGGCCTTCTCTGGATGTGATCCAGATGGGTCATGTCCTTCCTGTACTGGGACTACTGATGCAGCACTGCAAGTGAGATCTCACCAGAGCAGAGCTGAAGGGCGGAATCTCCTCCCTGGCCCTGATGGCCATATTGCTTTGGATGTAGCTCAGGATATGTTTGGTTTTCTGGGCTGTGAGGGTACATTGCTGGGTCAAGTCCATCTTTTCATCCATAAGAACCTCCAAGTCCTTCTCAGTGAATTTGTCTCCAGTCCTTTACTCATGTCTGCTGGGATTGCCCTGATCCAGGTGCAGTCCCTTGGCCTTATGAGACTGCATGAGATTTCCACAGGCCCACTTAAGTTTTTGCAGGTGCCCCTGGTTGGAATCCCATTTTTCTGTAGTGTCACCTGCACTGCTCAGCACCTCTCACTGCAAATGTACTGAGGGTGCACTCAGTCCCAGTGCCTCTGACACAGATAAAGATACTGAAGAGCATCAGACTCAAGACAGCCCTGAGGGACGCCATGCATCACTGGCCTCTATGTGGACATAGAGCCATTGACTGCAACTCCACTGGCTGCAGCCATTGACTGCATCCATCCAGCCAATTCTTTATTAACTGAACATTCCATCCTTCAAATCCATGTCTCTCCAATTAGGAGATAGGCATGCTGTGGCAGCAGTTGTCTGTCCACAGAGAGTAATGCACAACTTTCCTAGGCATTGTCCTGGGAAAGGGTGTGAGAAGATTGGGCTTCAAGGTTTGATCGACACGGGCAGATGTGACACTCATCTCCCACTCCTTTTATGACCAACCCATGGAAGCCAAGGCAGGCAGAGAGGGAGGGAGACAACAGTCACATCCACCCCTGTGTCGATCAAACCTTGAAGCCTGATCTTCTTACAGACTTCCCCAGGATAATGCCCAGGAAAGTTGTGCATTGCTTTCTGTGGCCAGAGAGCTGCTGCCACAGCATATCATGAAGGATGGTCTCAAAGGCCTTACAGAAGTCTAGATAGATGGCATTGGTCAGTAGTCCCTTTTAAGTCTGAAAGGGAATACTGACCAATGCCATCTATCTAGACTTGCAGTCACTCCATCATAAAACGCCACTAAATTGGAGGAATGATTTGCTTGTAATAAGGCTGTGCTGGCTGTCTCAGATCACCTTCTCATCTTGTATGTGCCGTAGATGCATTTTTTTCCTAAAATGCACTTAATTGCAATAAGAATAAAAATTAACATTATAAAAGTAATGTAATTAAAACAGTGTAATTTAATATTTCTCTTTTAAGTTCAAAAATGGTAGCATTATCTCCTTAAATATGGAATTAAGAAGCTCTGTAAAAGTTTGTTGCTAACCAGCTCTGCAGTAACAGTGGATAAATATTCTTTAAAGAAGTAATATTTTCCTCTGATTAATCCAGGATATAAATGTTTTAATACCTACTTCTCTGCTGAATACTCATGGTTTGAAATTATTATAAAACAGTCCTTTAGTTCCCTTTGGCTGTGTTTAGAAACTAAGGCAAGCAACCTGCAAATCAACAAAACAAGAATGAAATCCTTTTATTTATTTAATTACTAGAGAGAGGATGCCTGTGTATGCATTATACCAATTTTGGGATAGGGTTATTAATTCAGCCAGCATATGTGTTGGTTTTGCATGGCCTGGTTTTGGTAGTGATGAGGCCACAGAGGCTGCTGTGAGAAGTTTCTACCACGTGCTGGAAGTTTCCACCACAAAGCTAATCCCTGATGACTCTGAAGATGGATATGGTGCTAGAGGCTGGGCCAATTAGAGATGATGGTAACCTCTCTGTGACAACAGATTTAAGAAGAAAATCAAAACAAAGATGGGACACAATTTTTCCTAGTCAGAAAAGAGGAAGAGGTGAGAACATGTGAGGGAAACAACATGAAGACACAAAGGTCAGTGGAGAAGAAGGGGGAGGAGCTGCTCCAGGCACTGGAGCCAAGATTCTCCTGCAGGATGTGGTGAGACCATGGTGAATCCATGGGAGATATGAATATCCACCTGTGGCTCAAGGAGGGGGACCCATGTTGGAGTGGGTGGATGCCTGGAGGAGGCTGTGATCCAGTGAAAGGCTATGGAGAGAGGGGGCTCTGCTTCCAGGCTGGAGCAGCCTGTCCTTGGGGGACTGCACCCAATGGAAGAGGGACCCATGTCACAGCAGTTTTGGGAGGACTTGCTACTCATGAGATTGGAATCATGCTGGAGAAGTTCATGGAGAACTGTCTCCTGTTGCTCTTCGCGACCAACTCCGAGCGAGCACCAGTGGGACACAGCGGGAGGGGGAGAGAGGCAGCGCTGCTTTTTCCCCTTCGGCTCTGCGAGGCTCAGTTCTAGTGCGGGAACAGATGAAAGGACGACACGGGGCTCGGGGGCAGACACGTGTTTATTGTGGGAGCGTGTCCCCGAGACCCCAGGACACCGACCACGGGTTGGTTATACCCCGTACCGGGGGTGGGGGGAACCTGAGCCATGGCCAATGGGACGGGAGGCAGGGGAGAAGGGCAGGGAAACCACGGGGACAGTGATGGGAAAGGCCGGGGGGCAGGGACAGACCGCGTGGCGAGGGGGAAGGACAAGGGAATGCAGGAATGGGACAAGGTACCGCGGAAGGGAGGAGGAACGTGCGGGAAGGGGGGAGGGGGAATGGGGGAAGAAGGGAAAATTACAAACCCCCGCAGCTCACTCTTTTGTATTAACATAAAGGAAAGGGAGTTCTGAAGTAAAAACAAATTAGCAATGTTGCAAAGAGACATCAGAAAGTGATATACCAATCATAGTTACAATGAATGGGCCAAAAATCTTTTCTACATTACAACTGAAGATAAAGGGTACTAAATTATCATAAACACATTCTGTATTGAGGATGAAAGCAGGATTCATTATGCGATGCTTGTGGTTTTCAAATTCTAGCAGACCAGAAGCAGGCAGCGAACAGCGATGTGGTTTCTCCAATTTGATTATTTGGTTGCAAAGTTGGCATAGAATTGCGACCAGTAATTACAGAGGATGATCTTTCCTTCTATAGGATATAACTCAACAAACAGATTATCCCAAAAATAATCAAAAACAATAAGAAGAATTTGTAGCAAAATAAAAGAGAACATCGGGTAGGGTACATTAAGGAATAGGATAGGAACATCGGACAATCACTTAATTAGTGATTGTCATGAATAATAAGGGGAATCGGTAAGGAGTGGACCAGGATGCCACCATCTTAGGGGGAGAATAAAATTGTGAGAACCCTAGGCTTGCTCTGGGGTCTCATAAGGTGGTGAAATTCCTCCTTCAACCCGTGCTTCCAAAGAAAAACTCTTCAGGCTTTTGCTGTTCAGTCTCAAGGCAGTTTATTGTGAGTTATCTAAAAGATTGTCTTCCCGGGCTGCGGCTGCTTGGTCAGCGGCCTGGGCAGAGGCACACACACACCCTGACATCCTCTCTGCTGTCTTCTTCTTCTCTCTCCCCGTCCAGGGCTGCTGCTATCTTTTATATGATACATTACGTATTACATGTTTATAGTTTTCCCCCAATACCTACTACCTATATTACAAAGTGCTTTTCTACTCTAAACCAATCTGTGAGTGCCAACATCACCAGGAACATGGAGGTAAGGAAAAAGAAGGAGGAAGAACAGGATCAGCCCACTTTCCTCCATCTTAGCACTTCTGACCCCCATGTACAAAGTAAAAACCCCCCTGTACAAGTGTTAAAACCCCCCTATACAATACTAAAAAAATTTCCCCTCTACTTTGTAATTAATTTTACTATACTATCTAACCCTTTGTGACTGCTTGTTCCACCTCCGAAGTTGGCAATTCATTCCATGGCTCAAACTCAAAATCACAGCTGTTTCCAGCTGTCTGCCAGGGTCTAAAATGCTTCTGGTCAAGGCCTGGAACCTCTAAAAATGTCTGAGAGACATTTTGAGTTCCGACACAAAATGACGGATCCCCAGTCCCGGGTTTCGACTCCATTTCCTCGGAAGAAGGTCCCTCCCGATCCTTCCCCCCGGAGGAAGAGCCAGAAGAAGGATTGGGGAATATCCAACCCCGCCTGCCCCAACAGGGCAGGGATGGTGCAGGGTCCTTGGGGATGGGATGGGGCTGGCGGGAAACCAGGGGCGGAAAAGAAGGATCAAGGCGGGAAAATGGGTTCCAAATAGTGTGGCCATCGCCATCTTGGGAGGGGGTGCTGGGTACACTGCACTTGGCCTGAAAAGTGTCCAGCAGGGCGGCTCAGCCACAGCAATCCCCAAGGGAGGATAGGAAAAGGTTTAGGAAAGTCTGAGGGGAAGAGGGTATGGTGAGTTTCACAGAAGCCAAAGGGGAAATCTACAGGAGAGGGGCCCGACGCGGCTGGAAGCCAACAAAATGTGTGGATGTGAAGGGCCTCTCTTAGGATGTTAACAATTCTCCCATAGCTGACGTGTTGCTATTTACAATTCTGTCCCATTGGTGTCCTTTCGACCCCCCCTGCCCCCATGGCCCAGAATAGGGAGGAGAGGGTAGAAAAGGCAGCTTTCCGAGAAAGAGAAGGAGCTTTCCAGTATGAGTTACCCCAGAAAAGACCAAGCGAGGTTGCATCCTCCTCGGAAAAGAAAAAGCGTCCCGGCCGCCAGGGACATGCAAGGCTACAGCCCCCGTCTGGACGCGGACGGTGGTTAAAACTCAAAGAAAAAAAAGGTAGCTCAGCCGCCCGCCAGGGTCCCACACCCTGCTCTGACCCAACTTACCCTCCGGGCTCGGGCAGTGAAATCTCTGTCTCTCTCCTTGGTGGTGGAAAATCGCGCTGAATTGAGAATGTATTCTTTCGTAGTTTGGCTCTCCCAGAAGCCTGGGTGTTCCCGTTAACCAGAGCTCACACCTGAATCCCTGGGTTCGGCCACTGTCAGCCTCTGGTCTCCATTCAGATGCCATCCCCTGACGGGCCACTTTTCGAGCTCAGTCCATTAAGCCACTGCCAAACTCTCCTCTTTGTCCTCTGGTAAGTCTACCTGGCTCCCGGCCCCTGCAGTCCGGCTGCCCCGGCAGCACGGCCGCTCCCGGGCAGGTAGAGAGCACGCGGCGAGGACAAAGAGGGTCCTGGAGCTTTGGGTTTGTTTTCCGCCCATCATGTCAACTCCTCTTAGCGTCTGCAGAGCTTTTGTGGTGGCAGAGATCATTTCTCTCTCCCCCTTTTCACAAATCGATGGGAAAAACCATCATCTACTACCATTTGTTGCTGTTTCAACCGGCTCCGGGCAAGCACCGGCGGGACACAGCAGGAGGGGGGAGAGGCGGCGCTGATTTTTTCCCCTTCGGCTCTGCGAGGCTCAGTTCTAGCGCGGGAACAGACGAAAGGACGACACGGGGCTCGGGGGCAGACACCTGTTTATTGTGGGAGCGTGTCCCCGAGACCCTGGGACACCGAGCAGGGGTCGGTTATACCCCGTGCCAGGGGCGGGGGGAACCTGAGCCATGGCCAGTGGGGACAGGGGAAAGGGGCAGGGAAACCACGGGGACAGCGATGGGAAAGGTGGGGGGGCAGGGACCGGACCGTGTGGTGAGGGGAAAGGACAAAGGAATGCAGGAATGGGACAAGGTACCACGGGAGGGAGAGGGAACATGCGGGAAGGGGGGGAGGGGGAATGGGAGGAAGAAGGGAAAATTACAAACCCCCAGAGTCTCCTGTAGGAGGGACCCCATGGTGCAGCAGAGAAGCAGAAGGACTCGTCTCCCTGAGCAGCAGAAGAAAATCTCCGGTAATGAACTCCCATGCCATGTTTCCATGTGCTGTCAGTGGGAAGGGAAGAGGTGCTGGGGGGGAAAGGTGGTTTTAAGGGCTTATTTTACTTCCTCTGATTATCCTCCTCTGATTATGTTGTAATAAACTTATTTTGTACGTCTAAGTTGAGCCTGTTTTCCCTTGGAGTGTTTTCTCCCAGTTTAACTTCTTTTCCCTCTGCTCAGCTGTAGCAGGAGAGGGAGAGTGAGTGTATTTGGTGTTTGCCTTGTGTTTAACTATCGTCAAACCACAACAGCTAAAAATCACGAACATGATTTTTCCATAGAATATAATATTGAGCAATACTCACAATAAGTATTGTGTTGCAGAAGTGCTCAGATACAATAAGAGATACTCAGAAGAGCAAAAGTGAAAATGCATAGTATGTGCAGAACATTTCTTTCCATAGCATTGTATACCCACAGGTATTGCCCTAGTACAAGCACCAGGGGAGCAGTATAAACATCACACATACTCTACACTTTATGAGAGAACATTTTATGCCACTTTATGTCAGCTGTAGAGATGTGGAGTTCTGATGGTGTTTAGAACAACCTCAACTGAGTACAGCAGTACTACTGGCATTGCTCCCAAATAATCTGAACAGACATAGATTATGTCAGACAGCAAGTAAAGCAGGGAAGGATTCAGCTTCCTGCTATTTATTCAAACAACAGGATTCAAATCCTCTTCAGAGGTGCTGGTGAACAGACACAATGTGTGGTGGTAGTTTTTTACACCAGATCAAAGAAACCACCCTTTTACCATAGATGCTGATGGTCTCCAGCACCAGTGCAGTTTGGCTGAAGTGCCTCCACCATCTGCTTTCTCTGTACATTGCACGGGGCACTTACCTTGCAATTAACATTTTTAGTACTGAAGCACTGAGTGTTTTAAGAGCTGAGGTCAGGAGAGGAATCCATTATTGTCATATTTATCCTTCTTCTGTCACTTTATGAGGCATATTTACATCCTGTCACGTGCCACATGCACCTATCAAGAAATGAAGTGTTTTTCACTACCCATATGCCAATTTATCTACTTGATTCCATGGATCTCTTTATGGAGCAGAAATTGTGGGTGCAATTCCAGATTGCATATATTAATGGGGAACCAGAAAGAAGATCATGTTTTCAGAAGCTTTTGTTTTTCTGAATTCTCCAGGATTTTAAAAATAGGAGGCTGAAAAGCTGTGGATTTCTGGCTGTCTTAATGATCATAGGCATAGCAACCCATTTGGACCCTTGCAATGGCATTGGCCTGGATGCTGCTCCTGGCAAGATCACTCACCACTGTGAGCTGTGCGGTGGTGTGTTTTTCTTTCATTTGATATTTGTTTAATATCTGTTTCCCCCCCCCAACCCCCCTTTCCCTGCCCCTTTCCCTAGAACCTTCCCTGTCATTCATTCTAGCCCCCTCCTCAGCTTCCAGATGTTAGTTCTGCCCTAAACTCCTCCCCTGCTATTCCCTCATTGGTTACTGTTCCTACACCCGTCCTCCTGAGTTCTGTATAAAACCTTTGCCCCCCCGCCCGCCGGGGTCTTGGGGCTCATGGAATAAAACCATCTCGTTCCCCCCCCAAGTCCCGTGTCGCCTTCGTCTGTCCCCGCGCGCCACGAACTGAACTGCAGAGCTTGCGGGGGAAAGCGGCCGCCCGTTCTCTTCCCTCACCGCCCAGCACGGCACCGCTCGGAGTGCCGCGGCGAGGAGCGCATGCCGCGCCACAACAAATGGTAGCAGAGGATGGTTCCCTCCTTCGTCTTGTAAAAAAAACGGGCAAATTTGTGGGGGTGCCCGCCTCACAGAAGAAGAAGGAGGGAAGAGGAACATCTACGGCCGTAAAAGCTCTGCCTGATGCTATGAGGAGCTGAGCGCCGAGCGAAAAAGATTGAGGCTCCGGGACCTCTTTGTTCTCGCCATCTTCCCGCCCGGGAGCAGCTGCGCTGCACGGGCAGCCGGGCTGCAGAGCTTTTTGGCGGGCAGACTTACCCGAGAACACAGAGGGCGGTTTTGGCAGCGGCTCGGGGGAGCTTGAAGAGGGGCTGACCGAGAAGAGGTTCATTCCTCGGTCAGCATCTGCAGCGAGACCACCGGAGGCTGATAGTGGCCGAAACCAAGGCTTCGGGGACGAGTCTTGGTTTAACGGGAACACCCAGGCTTCCGGAAGGGCCAAAACCGGGAAGGAACATCCCCAGTTTTTAGCGCGACTTTTCCATCGAGTCGAGGAAAAGATTCAAGCCATCTCCGTCCGAGCCTGCAAGGTAAGGTGGGCTACACGGGGTGGGGGTCGCCCCGACGGACGGCTGGGTCTGCCACCTTTTTTTTTTCTCGCGTTTTAACCCCCGTCTGCGCCCAGACTGGGGCTGTAGCCGTGCATGTCCCTGGCAAGCGGGTGGGTTTTCTTTTTCTGGGGGAAGCTAGCACTGAGTGCTATCCTTCGCCTAGTCTTCTGTGGGGACCTAGATTAGATCGCTTTTTCTTCTCCTCGAAAAAGTTGTCTTCTCTATCCTCCCCTCCCCATTCTGGGCTGGACGGAGGGGGTAGAAAAGACACCAGTAAGGATCAGCTAAGAAGACGACACGTTAGCTATAGGAGAGTTGTTAAAAGGGGCCCTTTACACCCACGCATTGCGCCGACATCCAGCTGCGTCGGGCGGCCCCCCCCCCCCCCCTATAAATTTCCCCTTTTTGCTTCTGTGAAGCTCCCTATATCCCCATCCCCTCGGACTTTCCTAAAACCCTTTCCTATCCTCCCTTGGGGATTGCTGTGGCCGAGCCGCCCCAAGTGCCCTGCCGGACACTGCTCAGGCCAAGTGCAGTGTGCCCGGCACCCCCTCCCAAGATGGCGCTGGCCACGCCGCTCGGGACCCATTTCCCGCCTTGACCCTTCTTTTCCGCCCCTGGTTTCCCGCCAGTCCCATTTCTCCCCCAATAGCCCTGCACCGTCCCTGCACGAGGCTAGTCCCTGTTGGGGGAGGCGGGGTTGGATATTCCCCCATCCTTCTTCGGGCTCGTCCTCCGGGGGGAAGGTCGGGAGGGATCTTCTCCCGAGGAAATGGAGCCGAAACCCGGGACTGGGGATCCATCATTTTGTCTTCCCCCTGAAATGGCGGCGCCCCGGTCCTCCCCTTACCGATACCCCCTGTTAATCATGGCAATCACTAATTAAGTGATTGTCTGATTCCCCTATCCTATTCCTTAATGTACCCTACCCAATACTCCTTTTTATTTAACTACGAATTCCTCTTTTTGCTTTTGATTATTTTTGAATAATCTGTTTGTTGAGTTATATTTTATAGAAAAAAAAAAAATCATCCCAGTTAATTATTACTCAAGATATTATGCCCACCTCTCAAACGGACATTCAAATTGAACAAACCACATCGCTATCCGCTGACTCTGCTTTAAAACAAGCGCCGTTATCCGCTGACTCTGCTTTAAAAATTTAAGAAGCTGAACATCGCAAACGCCGCGACGCAGCAAATTCTAAATCAGATGAAGTCACAAATCCTGCTGTGCTTTGTACCCTTAATTTGGACTCTCATTTAGGACAATTTTATATATTCCAGATGAAGTTTTTATATGTTTCATATGTTATAATCACAATTAGTTTATCATTTTTTAATGTCTTTCAATTTATGTTTTTTTAATAATATGTAATGTTACAATTTCATTTTATATTAAGTTGTTTTGTTGTAATTATAATTAATTCAGTCTTTTCTGATATTTTTTAACTTAAAGGCTGTGTTTAACCATTATTGCTACAGGAATCACTCAGCTACTATATCGCTTCAGGCTTGCTGCATTGCTGCGAAATTTAAAAATTTATTAGTTATATTTAGTTGATCTTTTATTATATTTAATTCCAATAATTCCATTTAATTATTTTATTCAAATTAGATAGTTATAATTTTAATCATTCTAATTAAATTTTTTAGTTTAATTTCTGTCAATTATTTCATTCTATTTCAATTATTTACATTATTTACATTATTTTAGATTGTTACTCAGAGCAGCAAAACAGCAAGTTTTGTGCAGTCTTGTGTCTAATTTAGGCTGTTACTACTCTTCCTGCCCTATAAATGCAATAATGTGTCTTTCATGTCCTTTAAATAATTTACAATGTTATCATATGATTTTATATTATTTGCATGTTTTATTAATTTGCTTAAACCACAAAATTCTCCTTCTTTTTGTAAAGAAAAAGAGGGAGATGCGGTGGTGTGTTTTTCTTTCATTTGATATTTGTTTAATATCTGTTTCCCCCCCCCAACCCCCCTTTCCCTGCCCCTTTCCCTAGAATCTTCCCTGTCATTCATTCTAGCCCCCTCCTCAGCTTCCAGATGTTAGTTCTGCCCTAAACTCCTCCCCTGCTATTCCCTCATTGGTTACTGTTCCTACACCCGTCCTCCTGAGTTCTGTATAAAACCTTTGCCCCCCCGCCCGCCGGGGTCTTGGGGCTCATGGAATAAAACCATCTCGTTCCCCCCCCAAGTCCCGTGTCGCCTTCGTCTGTCCCCGCGCGCCACGAACTGAACTGCAGAGCTTGCGGGGGAAAGCGGCCGCCCGTTCTCTTCCCTCACCGCCCAGCACGGCACGGCTCGGAGTGCCGCGGCGAGGAGCGCATGCCGCGCCACAACAAAAGCTGTTTATTAGTTCAGGGTACAAGTGGTTTTAAAGAGCTCTCATCAGGTGAAGTTGCATAATAGGGATGGTCATTCTCTAGAAGTTGAGGGCTAAATGACTGTTACTGGCTTAAAAAGTGAGTTTCTTCTTCTGATTTAGAACTAATAGGGAGTTTTTGTAAGAAATTGAGATGCTCAGTAACATGAAAATGCAACTTGAAGCAGCGGGGACTTTTGGTCATTTCAAGAACTTTTATATATTGCTTAATTATTTTTATTTTTATTTCTTAATTGAATTGTGTATGATGAATCAAAGCTATGAAGTTATCCTATGAGTAGTGCTATAGATGATATCATGCTATATATGTTAGAAATTATTTGAAAACTGCATTGCATTAGTATTGTGTTTCTGCAAAAGGAGAGGCTGGGCAGAAGAACACATAAAATGAATGCTAGTCTGTGCTCTAAACTGCTCTTGTTCCTGTATTGAGTTGTGTGTTTTTAGAGGTTGAAACAGTGTACTAAAGAAGACATGTTTAGATTTTACTGCTGCTGAAAAGTTCTCTGTCTTGGTACCCTACTGCAATTGAAATATGAATCTTCAATATTTCCTATAAAGAAACTGAAGATATAGAACCTAGGAATAAGGTAATTTTCCTCCTAAAGATGAAACTATCTGTTTAGTGCTACAGAAGAAAAAATCTTCATGACCTAAGCTAATCATCAGACAGCCTGGAAGAAATTATTTTCTTTTATGATACAGCATCCTTCTCTAGAGATGGTTGTAGGAGTGCCCTGCCTCCTACTGAAGCACCTGACATAAGTAACTCCAGCAGATAAAAGTATGATTGGAAGTCTTAGGTACCCTCTTCTACAAGAAAGCCTATCATATGAAATGCTTAGAAATTATTTTCTATTGACAAAAATATAATTTCAGCTTTAAGGTGTAAGTCTTTGACATTCTTGAGGAGAATCTTGTAATTTTACAGCAGTATATTCAGAGACAAAGTTTTATTGACAGTACTGAAGATCAATCCTGTGATGGGATATTAAAGGATCTATTATGTTTTCATCAAAGAGTATAAAATTTATTTAGTTTCTATAAGAAAAACTAGATTTTTATTGCTTTTACTCTGACCATTTCAGAACATATTAGCTCTATGTTTTTGATTTTCAAATATGTACCTAACTCTGTACATCAACTATATCAATATTAAAATACTTAAATAATACAATGTTTATAAAATAATTAGTGTGTTTATGTTGCATTTCACAGTTGAGATTATTTAGCAATTATTTGCCAACACTCTTTTAACTTTTCTGAGTCAAAATATTTCTAGGAAGGCATCCTTTATGTACTCTTCTGATTTTACTGTCTAGTTACAAAATGGAGGGAGTAATGAGTCACCAGCCTGGGGCATATATGTTTTCAGCCTTGAACAAGTCTTTCTTTTGAAGAGATGACTTATCAACTAATATTTTGTCAGAAACAGATGACTTATCAACTAATACTTGGTCAGAAACAAATTCCCTGTCAGCCTTTCTGATCTGAAAACTTATGACTGTTGAGCTCCTTGTAGATATTATACTGTTTGTCTCACTAGCAAAATAACACATTATCCAAACTTAGAGATCTCCTGCTAGAACAGAAGGGAATAGACCTTCTACTTTGTCTTTTGTATTGAAGCAACTGATGGGGGAAACCAAATTTTCAGGAGGCAATGTGTAGTAAGGTTAAAAAGTTTACTTCCCTTTTTACCATGGACTTACTGGGTCACTTGGGTAAACACTGTCCAACATGTAGGTGGCTGCTGAAGAGAATGCCACATGAATCCAACTTTCTGTGTCCTTGTTTACATGCTTCACTCTTTGTGCAGAGGTAATTTCCAAGTCTATTAAGAATATATTAGGTGCTCATGTAAAAGTATTTCTTGCATGTTTCACAGAAATAATGTTAGTGGGCTACTTGCTAGGGTTTGTCTTATAAAATACCTTTGCCTGCTGCATGGGAGAGTTACTGCAGGTCCTGCAACATGTTGGAGTGCTATATGGAGAAACGATAGTGAGAATCTGTGTCCCTACCTTGCACTGCATTTCTTTTGTGTATTACACTGAAGAAAGTACATGAGGCTCTGTGCTGAAGAACTCTCCAGTTTCTTAGCCATCTTTATAGCTGGTAATAGAAGGATTCTCAAGTAGCTTCAATGTCATGATGAACTGAGTATGTGTATATTTCTACAGAGTATTAATATGGATAGATCCCTAAGAAAGTTGTGCTGTTTTTGTGGTGGTCTGTAAGTCTCCAGAGAGAAAGAATTAAGAAAAGTATTTTTCCTCCCCTGTGATCTGAATGCTATATTTTTTTTTTCCACTTTGATATAAAGGAATCTCCATTTGCACTGACCCATGACTATTGGGATATCTCCATTTGCACTGACCCATGACTATTTTCATTTTCAGATAAGATGGGAATAGACCCACAGTGAAAACAGCAGTGGGTCAGTGCAGGAGACATCATCCTGTGGCTATAGGATTTGAACTCCAACCTAGAATAAAAACATAGTTATTCACTCTAAAATATATATGTTCCATGGCTGGAAGACACTGTGAGAGGAAAAAAAAAGAAAGAAACCTATATAAAAAAATCTGAAAGTCTGAACAGAAAAATGTGTTCCTGCAATTGGAAACTGTGAAGCATAAACACCTTCTGAGGTCATGCAGCCAAGGACAAATTGCTTGAAATAGCTAAGAAGCAAGAAAGGCCAACAGTAAAAATCTGCAGTTTGTTTCGTCTTCCTTGGTTAAGATGAATCTTCATTTTCTACTTATTGAAAAACCTTTATAGTTTGCAGTCACTTGGGCACTGTTGGATGCCCAAGATGTATATGTATTCTTTCAGAAATATTTGCTACCTATTTTTTCTTTTATCTCCCATAATTCTGTTGCAAAAAATTATAGAAATTATCACCTTGTTCATTCACCATAGAGCATTTAAACTTGCCAGAGTTTCTTGACACAAGGAGTGAGTAGTCAAGGCTAACAGTGAGGAAAATAACTCTGGCTGCAAAATTGTGAACAACAGCTGGCTGATATGCTTATGAGAAACATGGGATTTTTTTAAACAGATTACAAAAATTTCTCTGGTCTCCTACACTCAAAAGCTTTTCTGAAGATTTCTATTCACATAGAGGATACTTAAATCTGATATTCTTAAGTGGAGGTGTGTTTTGTTTAATTTCCCTCTTTTTATTGAGGAGAAGGTTTCTGTGGGATCTGTGAGCTGTGTGCTACAACAGCATTGCCAAGCTCTGCATGGGCTGGCTGGCACTGTCAGGTGTGTTTCCATCTGTGAGTTGCTCTCCCCTTGTTCCTACCTATGCCAGCTGTAGCAGTGCCTGCTGTGCCACCAGACCCTTGCACTCACACACACCATCCCAGGCTGCTGTACTGCTGTTTTATCATGTTGCTGTCTGCTTTCTGACCAACACGTGATTTTCCACCATAGGACACAGGTGTGTATCATTTTCTTGTACTCTTCCAGAATCCTGCATTCACTTACTGACCCCTTTTTCACTGAGGGTATGTTATTCACTGTTTGTATGGTGTTGTCAACATGCCATTCTGACTGCAGGGTGGGGGTTTGCTGCCGTAAGAGAAATACTTGTGAGAGGCAGAAAAAGAAACATGAGATTTCAAGTTTGATTTAAACACCTTTCTTTGTAAAAGAGTGTCCTGAAGATACTGGTCCTGTGTGGCAAGCACATTTCTCTCTGTGCACCTTTATGAAAAATACTGAGAGAGAGAAATGTGCTTGCCACAGTCCTGATCTGTGTGAGTATTTTTAACTCACACACTCATTTGTCTTTTATTCCATTATAGGAGCAACATATAAATAGCTTCACCATTTCAGTTTTCTCATGTAAATTAGGGTGTACATAGCAGAAGAGCCCATAGGCAGGCTACAGGAACAGAAGCCTCTGCTATAGTCAGAACCAGATGTACTTCAGAATCAGTAACCCTGCTACTCATGGGCTAACTGCTGTTTGAAAAGGACTTAATTCCAGGCTCACTGAATGACAGAACAAGAAAAAAATTCTTAAAATAGTATTATATCTCCAATTTTTAACCTAAATTTATTTTATATATATGTATCTAATGTACATGATATGCATGTGTATTTTACCTTCTTTAAGGAAAGCAAGATAGAGAAAACCATATTTGTTTTTCCAGCATTTGTTGCAGACATCATTTGCCTGCTCTAAAGAGCCGCTCTTGCCCTGTTTATAGGCTCAAAGTGTTCCTATCATGTTACAGCATAGCTATAACTTAAAAATGCATAATATTTATTTTTTGAGATTAGCAATGAACATGTTCTCACCAGTAGCTTAAGAAGCAGGTGTGCTGCTCTAATGTGTATGTCTGCCAATACTAATGATTTGTGAAAAGCAGAATCTAACTTTATTGCCAGTTTTAAATTTCCTAAGTTTTTCTCTGCCCTATAGTCAGTCTTTCTTCTGTAGTGTGGCCTGCCTTTTCCCCTATTGGTGATTATTTTGTTTTGTAATGATAATTTTTTTTTATTAAATTGAAGATTAGTATTTTCTTTTACTGAGATTTGAGCAAATCAAGTAGGCTTTAGTCTCTGGCTTTTATGCCTAATTAAAGATCTTTATTTTGAAAGACTTCTGATTGCCATGCATGACTAATAATCCCTTTATAATACTCAGTAAGGTTCATTTCAGCTCATGGTCTTCATCACTGCTTTAGACTTACCATTAAAAGCGTGCATTTATCTGAAGAATAAGAAATTCAATGCAGTGCATAAGAAGCAGTATCCTGTTAAAGTAGCCCTACAGCTGTGACCCATTTTGCACAGCAGTTGCAAAGATAATTCATGGGGAATGAGTTTGAGACTGCAACACAAAGATAAGGTGAAAGAGAGGACACAGTGGTTTAGATTCTCCACCTACTGCTTCTACTGCCACTGGTATGCTGAACACAGAATGTGCAGCATAATGCTGCCTGTATATTTTGTAAGGTCTGCTTTGTGTCCTGCAGAAGCACCAGACTAAATAATCCCAAGAACCCAGAACCCCAGAATCCCAAAGAACTCCAGAATGAACGCTTCTCTAAGGAGTAGGAGTAGGAACAGTTTTCAGTATAGATTTCAGGAAATGGGCAAAACTGATCATATGCCAGATAACAGAGAGGCTAAAGATGTCTTGAAATGCTGCTGAACTGGTCTGCATACCTTTCTCAGCCTGGAACCCTGAACTGCATTATGTTTGCTGCTTTCTGGTTTTCAGAGTATAATGATTACTACTATTACAAATAATATAAATATATTGTGCATCTATTGTATATCCACTTTGCTGTTGAGGAAGCATAAGTACCTCAGAATGAGATCCTTTTTCCTTAATAAGTGCTTTTTTTCCATATTCAGAATTCAACCATGCAAAAAATTACTATAGGTGCCTATATGATTTACATCTTTTGCCACTTGTATGAAGCTATAGTGCCTCAGGCTGAGCTGTTATTCTCTATGTGTCATGGATGGGGTTTTCTCACAAAAGGGGAGCAAAAATATATTTTTTGATATAAAACAGTGAATTTACAAAGTTCAATGGCAAATGTGACAGTGAATAATAAGATTTGATGGTCAGGTATACTTGACTATTTACTGCATAGAGGACAAGGTCTGACAAAGCTTGACCCTTCCATAGGGTCAAGACATTTAGAAAAGACCCTCTTGTGTCTTAAATGTCTTCTCAGAGAGGAATTTCAGGGTGGCTGACTCTAGACTTAGTCTTAGACTTGGTCAACAGTTCATGTCTAAAGGATTGTACGTGCACAATCATTCCTTGCTATTGCTTACCTGAGACTTCAAAGTTTAGCATGCACTCACTGAAAATGTGCTGCTGTAAGGAATCACTTGACCTCAAGGTGGAACCCTGAAAGGTATCCCCTCTCAAGGGGAGACCCTGGCATGCAGTTCTTTGCATGCAGGAGAGTTCAGTGGACCCGGGGGTGTCCAATATTTAAAGGTTTAGAGGACTAATTTATAGTCATATTTGCACAGCTGCAGGATGTCTGGGACAAAATTCCCAGGAAACAAGAGCTGCAAGCCCAAGAACCGAGTGCTGCATCAGCACCATGTTCTGCTGCAGAGCACTTGGCTCCCCTACCATGGTGGTGTACCTGGAGCTCCAGATGGCCACTCATCAGCTCTCTGAGACATTTCTGAGAGGTGTCAGTAACACCCTACACAGTGTGCCATGGACACTGGTGTGGAGGCACCACAAAAGCAGTTTGGAGCAGGTTTCAGTTCTTCATGCCCTACCTTTTCACACCCACAGACAGAGGGTCATTACTCCACTGCTTGTACCAGTACAAGGGGTGTCAGGAATGAACTGAACAATCTGATCCTTTGCATTAAATAAAACCTGAAAAAAATGGGGATGTGGCAAGACATGGGGGAAGGTACAGATGCTTATCTACATTCATCACTTGATTAAGATGAAATTCTGTTTATAACTAGAAGGAAGTTAGTTCTGTCACAATTCTGTCACTTGCAGAAATTTATCCTGCAAGTATAAATGCTTCTGGCCATTCCTTCTTTGGTGACATACCCTTGCCATCTCTTCCACAGAAACCATCATCATGAAGAGCATTACACTCATAAGGAAGTGCAGTGGTGTGCTTGTACTATCTGTAGCTCAGAAGCTGGTTATGGAAGGATCCTAAGAGCCAGATACTGAATCAGATGTGGATTAGATTTTCCAGAAGTAGAACAATTTGCACATCCCTTTGTAAAGTATTTTGCTGTTGTGTTACTGGAAGGATCTGAAATGTAACCTACAGCAATGGCTGCTAATTTCATAAAGCTGAAGAACATATTAGGTTTCTTCAGATCCAGCAGACAGGTTTAAATAAATTATATTCAGGACCCTTTTTTAAAGATATCTTTCTTCTCTTTTTCCAGATGAGTACATTCTCTGAAGGTGTAGTTTCTGGTGCTTCAACCACCCATCCTAAAAAGAGGCAACAATTTCTCATAAATAAAGAGGTGGTGATTATTATAAATGATGATAAAATTATTTTGTGATGATTGTATACCATTACATAGAAATACAAATGAAAAATTATGTAGGAGCTACTCTCAAATTTCCTTGATCTGACAGCTGTGTTCCTCTGGCATGCAATGCTGTTGAGTGACCAAGTTCTCCAAGCATGCCTCCATGTCTCTACTGAGGTACTGCTGCTGCAAGTGTGGTTTCCCCTGTATAGCATCTAAGATGTCACACTACAGCCTGCTGTGCTCTGCAGGAGAAATACCTCTTGTTACAGAAAATTCTGTGCATGCCTGTGTGGAGGTCTCAGGACAGCCCAAAAACTCCTACTAGGGCACTAACACTACTGCTCTGAATCTTTCACAATCTCTTTGCCAGATTTTCATTTGTAATTTATGCTGTGAAATGTCATTGCACACCAAGTTCAACTAGTTCCAGTTATGCATTTTCAATGAACACCATTAGCATGTTCCTGTGAAAGAGCATCTCTCCCAGGGATCGTCTTTAAAGAAATCCAGAGGAGACCTGTCAAGGTCAATGCTTCCTTTTCTATAAGACTCACTCACATTTATATAGTTCCTGCATTCCAGTTGTTGAAACTTCTAATTTCCCTCAGTTGAATTGATTCTCTTTATTGCATTGTGCAAAATGCCATAGTTGAGTCCTTGGATACATAAATAGAAAATTATGGTAATGCAAACCTGTTCTATTGCTAATAGAATTGAGAAGGATTCTTCAGTGAATCACATACACATGTAGATATTATACATAATTATCACACTCACTCTGAATTTTTATTTTCTTGTGCAAAGTGACCACAAATAACCTATTTTGCATTTTTTAATACATAAACAGGTCCTTCTCAGTCAAATGGTAAGCCCAGGGTATTTTTTGGGAGGACGTAAATAAGTAATTTAGTGAAACAGCTTTGACTTTCCAGTTTTAATGTATCTAAAATTTTTTATATTGAAAAAGGAAGATTTATATGGAACTCCAAGCCTTCACTGTCAAAGCACAATCTTTTTTTTTGGTGAATGCAGAGTATTATACAGTGCAAATAAAATGTATTTCTAATAAACAACTCGTCCCTTTGATACAACCTTGTGATAGTTGTTCAATTATGCAAGGTATTCCTAGCTTATTGAACAAAAAATAGTTTGCAATTTCTTTACAAAGAAGGAAATTTTATGAGCATTCAGTGGTCACTGCAGTTAATGTGTTTGATATTAATTCCAATTCTGTTCTCACACTAAAACTTTCAGAGAGTTTAATCTCAGTGGTGTGATGGAGCAGTCAGTTACTGTGGGTCTTTCTGAAATTGTTCCTCTCATGCTCCAAGGTTGTGGGAGCTCTAAATTTTTGGGATTAAAATTGTCTGGATAACTTAAGGATCAGTTTATTTGTCAGTATTTGTTTAGATTCTGAATAAAGTTGCGAAGCTCGCTTCTGGCTCATGCTGATGCTCAGTTCTAGTTTCTTGTAATGTACTGAAGTTGCAAAGACAGTTTCTTTTAAGCATGGCTTTTAACTTCCATGTATAGTTATATGGTCCAACAAAAGGATACTATTTCAGGCAGCAGAAAAGGGACCTCCAGTGGAGAGATCATGTTGACTTTACGAAACTTGTATTCTAAACACAAGTTTTTCATCAGTGACACCAGCATAAGAGTAACACCTTTCAGAAATTATAGATAAGTGCTTTTCTTTCAAACAGTAAATAATTTGCTTTAAATTGTTTCATATATCATATATTTATATTTGAGCTCATATAAAAGATGCTGAAGTGTAAGCATTTTAAGGGAAAATAGAGTTTGCAGCAAACTTGCTTTGTGGTAGGGGTTTTCCCCTCAGCTTTCACTATGCAAGTGTCACTGGCTCTCTAACCAGTAAAGAATTACAGTTATTGAGTCTACTTTAAATTATTCCACAGGTTTCACCTTAATCAAGGTTCACAATTATATTTTTCTATCTGTTGACTAAACATTCCCTGGAGCAATATACCAATATACCAATAAACTGATCCATAGGATAATCGAGCCCCTGTCCATTAAAAGTTCATCTTGATATGACAAACTAGACAGGAAAATAGTCTGACCATTTTGAAAGAGTGTTAAATGTTAATTTTCCCTTTTGATGACAATTATTCATTTTGAAATCATTCAAGTAATTTGATTTTCTTTCTTCTCCCCCATTTCTTTCTCAGTTTTAACTTTCATCTGGAAGATTGCATCCCCACATTAATTCTTTAGCAAGTATTACAAAAAGCCCTGGAACCGCTGACATACTAGAGCAAGTGAGGAATTCTAGTTTTGTGGTGTTCCTATGTGAAACATCATCCCTGTGTATCTTTGCAAAAGCAGAATCTGAAAGGATTCTTCTGATTATATGGTTGCATAATAAGATAATTCCCTGGGTAGCCTTTAAAATTGTTCCACATTTTCTAAATCCTCTTTCTATGTAAACATAAATTTATGGATGCTGTTGTTCACAAAGTCACTCATCCATTGTTTTAAATATCATACTTTATTAATTCCAGGCTTTGTTTATCCAAACAAAGAGGTCATTTTGGAGGCTCTTGAGGGTTTAACACTGACAGTTCACACATCTGAGTCCAGTGGAGGTAGGATAAGTTAAGTGTCTGGAAGCCCACCCTGTCCCTCTCTCCTTCAGCTCTTCAGAGTGAAGGTATTTGTGGCACTATTGGACAACCACAAGATTTCAGTAGGGGAAAATAACCTTTTTTCTCTCATGTCCCATTTTGTAAAAGCAAATATTTTAAAGTAAGAGGAAAAAAATAACCATTATAAGTCTGGTTCATTCTCTCTGTTCTTTTTATAATTAAAAAAAGGCATTTACCAGGTCCTGCTTGCTCACAGCTCTTGGAGGTGAAGAACTATTTTATCTGTCTGCCATGTACCTCGTTCATGTTTATTTCAAACAACTCACAATAGAAAACTAAGAGAAGAGAGAGTTCAGGCTGATTTCCTGGGAATGAAGCAAGCAGCAGAAATAGTGTAACTTTTTCTTATCAGTATTCATGCTGCAAGGGTGAGCATGGTAAATGGTTACCAATTATTAGAATAAATAAATGCAGAAGTTGCACACTGGGTATGTTTATGTCACAGAAAAAAATTATTTAAAATTAAAAATATTTGAATACAGAGAGGATAATTTAAGATAAATAGGCTTAATATTTATGCAAATAAATATTTATGCAAATACACTTAATATTTTTGGTGATATGTGATAAATATCTTTAATACAAAAAAGACCTTTTTGTTTTATAAGCACTCTAAGGCAAAAAAAAAAAAAAAGAAAGCCTTTAACAATATTTTATGTTTGTTGTAGGATTATAGAAGGATGACTGTGTTAAACACTAATAAGAAAAGAGCAAACAAAATTAAATGTTCACCAAAAAACATATTTTGGGAAATGTTGTGTGCTGCAGCCAAATTACCCTCACCTCTACTCTCTTGATCTTCATTTTCTGCCTCAGTTCACAGCTGTGTCTTCCAGAGTAACCTGACTGTGTGTCTGTGGCTTCTAAAGAAACCTGTATTATTTCTGCTGGGTGGTTAGGTTATTTTAAAATTTTGTTTTGCCTTGTCTTCTCAGAGTTTCCAGAGGTCAAGAGGAAAGCACAAGAATAAAGAATAAAGCTGACTCAAAACTCACTTGTGGGTTAAAGGAAAAGGGAGAAATTCAGGCGAGAATAATTGGCCAGAGCTAAAAATATGAAACATCTGTTAAATAGCAAGGCAGAGGGCAAAGAGCAAGGATAAACATGTTGAGTGTGTATTGAGTGGGGTGTAACCAAGAGAGGGATTTTCAGACTGCTGCCAGCTCACCAATCTGGAGGGAGGAGATTACTGTTCATTATGTTAATTCTATATATGTTACACCAGTAAGTGCTACCCTGAATTAGGGGATGGGTCCTGAAAGGGAATTCTCTGTTGTATCCACTCAGAAGAATAAAAGAGCTGACTGCCTTTCTAGGTGCTGTTTCTCTGTTCCTCCTTTTATAGCACAGATAAGCTCAAGATACAAATAAGATAATCCATAGTGAAAATTACATATTTCTTGTGACTATAAAGATGAAGTAATGACAAAATTGACAAGTAAAGAGGATGAAGAGAATATAATGGCAGTGGAAAGGAAGGAGAAATAGTGTTCTTGAGACCTATGTACTTGCACCCTGGTGCAAATAAACTAGTGTCACATGCTACCTATTGATCCTCACTTTTCATACGTGTACTTGTGATGGGGCTAAAATGTACATTTGGTTAAGTCTGTATTTTTATGAGTTTCTTCTTTTGAGAAAAGTTGATGAAGCCCAGTGGACTGTAATATTTTGCTATTATGTGATTTTACTATAGTTAAAGTAATATGTGTGTTGTGGAAGTACAGCTTCCAGAATGGTGAATCTTTTCCATTACATCTATATTTGTAAAGAAGGAGAAACACAAGTGAGTTTTAGTTCACTTTATACTAAAATATAGACTACTGACTCTAGCTCTGTAACTGTTTATTTTTGTTTTTTAATAAGTTCTGTTAATGAACAAATGTGAGTACATTGTCACAAAGCTGCCTTGCTGCTCATGATCAAGAGCCTTCTCTTGTCATTATTTTTGCCTCTTAGCGCCACTAAAAGAGCAGAGACTTCTGGAAAACTGGTGTGCAGCAGAGATGTGTTGGCTTGAGGTAGCTGTTTGTTCTTTAGGAAGATTTTAGTCTATGGAAGTGTATTTTAGTGTATGACATGATGCCCTAATTTTAAAAAATTAATTATAAAAATGCTTATAGAATGCTAGGAAAAAACACAGGTATCTGTTCGTCCATGTGAATTTACTGAATTTACTCAACTGGACATGAGATACTAATAGTTACTATAATCTTTTCTTTGTCGACTTCATGCCATCTATCACAAGGGAATAAACATTCAGAAGGATTTTTTTGGGCCAGATAAAAGAACTCCTGAACTGGAAAGCTTTTGGCTGTGCAGAGCTTCCTGAGTGTGTGGCAAGGGTGGTCTGTTCCTGAATGTGTGGCAAGAGAATGGTCTTCTCTGTTCAGCACAGAAATGTGTTCTGAAGATATCTGTCCTCTTACTCCAAGCTGAGCATACCACTGCTTTGGTGAAATCACAGAATCTGCTGGGCTGGAAGTGACCAATAAGGGTCATCTAGTCCATCTCTTCAGTGAATGACCCATACAGGGATCAAAGGCACAGCCTTGGAGTTATTAGCACCATCTCTAATCAGCTGAGCCAGCCTCAGTGGCATCACCTCTCTATCATCACACATACACAATATGCTCCAGTTTAGCTGTAGGGCTTCCCCCATTCTAGTCGTGGAGGGTTTTATATGGCAGTATGGACCTCCTTTTTTGCAGTCATTATGTAAACATTGTAAAAAGGTCTAATAATGCTTACCAAACACACTGACCGTATTGCACAAGAATATTAGATGTTGCTACTCTTTTTTTTTTTTTCTGAGTCTAGTCCAGCAGCCTGTGAAATCTTTGGCAGAATCATTGATCAGGAGTAGGAAAGCAAGGTAATTCTCTTGGAGATGCAATCTATGGAAAACACATTTCCTATTCTGTAACTTCAGTATTTTTTATATATTTATGCCCTTTCAATTTTTGCATGCTCTGCTTGCATATCTTTAGAAGTTCTTTGAATGAGTGTATGTATCTTTGAAAAATTATGAGAAAAATTCGTCTTCTGGCACCTACTTAGTGTAAAAGAGTGATGAAGAAACAAGTTTTAAAAGCCGTATCTGGACATCAGCTCTCCATTCAGGCCCACAAAGATGAATGTTTTCCTTTTAGTTGCTGTGAAATTTTGCCTGAGTTTACATTGAGCAGAAAGGCAGTGATTGCATTCACAAAAAATTGAAGAATTCTTTGGGGTCATAAACAACACAAAAAAGCCTTTATTTATTGCAACCAATGTATATTTTCTGTGAGGTTAACATAAATGCAGCATAACAAGTCAAAATGCAGCATCACAAGAGCAGACACAACCTGTGTATTGAAATGTACAAGTACCTTGAGCACTAATGCTGTAGCTCTGCCTCTGTTCTGCATACCAGCTGTTTCTTTCTGCTGTAGCTGAGTCTCATTAAAGTGCATCTGCACAACCTCCAGTCATCAGTGCATTAATCCAAAGCTCATTATTTAAAAAACCCAAAACAAAACAAAGATTTTACAAGAGATCAAACTCTGCAATCTTTATCTGTGCTTCAAGGGAAGTTCCCATACCAGCTAGAGAAGCCCTTCAGAGTAAATTATCTAGTTACAGTTAATATATACAACAACAATCCTACATCCAAATTTTCATCTGTTTTTATATTTCATGAAATGACTGAGATTATTACTTGAGAAAGGATGTGAATATATTTCTTTTGCTCTTCTTTTGTGCTTCTCTTAAGGAATACAAATGAAAAAGCAATATTCCTTATCTCTATGGGTCTGCATTTATGCAATACTTACAGTCCATACCATTATTTGCCTGGGATATATTTGTAGAAGCAACTCTAATTATACAGTAGAAAGAAAATACAAACATAATCAGATTGCTGATCTTGTGGCTCCACAACCCTTTCTGGAACTGGAACAGATGCTAACATCAGCTTGGTATAGGAAAAGGCAGAGAGAACCCTATTTTGCAGGGTGAGGTTGCAGCCATCCCAGCCCTGTGCTTTTGCCTTCACTTTTGATTGTGATTAGGGATTCACATAGAGAAAGTAAATGTATGAGGTTCCAGTTTAGAGAGAAAATGTTTGACCTGTATATTTATGCAGAAAGCATATTAATAGATGTAAAAGACTGTTCTATAACAAAATTTTAGCAGTTTAGAAAGAGACAGTAGTAAATGGCACTTAGAGGAGGAAAGAAACTAACAAGCCATGATGTAAACAAATCCTAATGTTGAATCACATCCAAAGGAATACTAGTTTGGTTGTAAATTGGAAAAAAGACCTTTTTTTTTTTCATTTTTTCTTATATGAATGTATTCAATGAATTGTGAAAACCCCAAAGTGCACTAAGAGAAAATGTGACAGCAGCATGTCAGGAACTCCAATCCTTTCTGCTGCGCACAGCAGCTGAGGTAGGATGCTTGGTGACTGAAGACACAGCACGTGGCTGTGAGCAGGAGATGCAGTGATATATGATGTGAAATTGGGATATGTAATGGTAAGATGAAGAAATAATCAGCTGTAATAAACATGAGGGTCCATTGGATGTCTCCGTTGTTCTGTTTCAATGAAACAGATTCTCTGCCTTGCAGATTCAGCACAGCAGCTCTGGGAGTTAGTTTTAGGCTTTTCAGAGTTCAGCAGAAAATAACTTATTTTTTGAGACAATAGCAATGAACACTATACTGAAAATTGCTGAAATGGCTGCTATAGGATTTCCTATTTTAGTTAGCGATTAGTTAGGATTCTGGGTTCCCATCAGACCTCAATGATAATAAGTATAATAATAATGTTGGAATTTAGTTAAAACTAAACATTAGCAATTTTCTAAACAAATGCCATTTTATAATGAAAAAAAATTCAGTAAAGAAAGGTCTCAGCTGTTTAACAGTTTGAAATGCTTGTGGTTCTCGTGAGTCTGGATTTCAGTGAATAAGTTGTTAATGGAAGAAAATAAAAATGTTTGGTCAATTCCACAAATAAAGAAATCCACAGAGATCTTACAATGCACTTCAGTTTCTGTAACTGTTTAGGGAAGCATTGGAGAGAGAATCATAAATTCAGCAGCATAGCATTTAGCTGCTGTTTCTGCCAGAAGTACCATAGTTACCTTAGTGTTATGAATAGGAAAAAACCTTTGATAACATAGTAGTGATGTGGACTGTTCCAGCTGAGGAAAGGGCAGACATATTTACCAGCATCTTAGCTGCAAAAAAGGCAAAAGGAAAAGGAAGTAGAAATTAATTTTTGTTTGTCTCCAAATTCTTTAGGTTAGAAGTTCAATCTCCAGTTTGTAATTCTATGTCAGTTCTTAGTGTTATAATTTCACTGATTACTCATCTAGAAGTGCAGCTATGCCTTTGGGATTTTCTCTAGCCCTTGCTTTTATTTATCCTCCTCCTTGATTTATTTTTGATCCTCAAGACACATTGAAATGCTACAAGTACTAACAAGCATTTGAGAATCAGAAAAAATGACAGAAAGAGGAAAATTTTCATAATGTGTGTTGAGGCAGGCATAGGTTGAGATGCAGTTCATATTATGGATGACCATTGTAATTTTAATGAAGTTTAAATGACCTAGAGCTTAAAATAGGTATCTGATCTATTACAGTGAAAAATCAGTAATCCTTTTGGAAGACCTGCATCTAAATTGCAATATACTTCATTTGTAACTCTTCCTTTTGTTGCTTTTTCCTGTTTGTTATTTAAGACAAAAGACTTTGGAGTTTTTTAAAGAAAAGACCTTTTTCTACTCTGGGGGGGATTCAAAAGTTAAAGAGGGAACAAAGCAATTCTGAACTTGAGTTGTCCATTTGTTCTTATTATAGAGAGAAAAATGGGTTTGTATCTTCTAAAAAGTACACAGGAGTGCTACAAATGGTGTGCTTGGAGCCTGAAATCATTAGCCTGGCCTGGATAAGCAGCACTGGTAGTAGGCAGATATATTTGAACAACACTGAAATACAGAAATACAACAAAACAAGTAAAAGCTTGTGAGTAGTGAGTTATTAAAAGCAACTGCTACTATCATTTCTATAGCAGAAAAATATGTAAGGAATATTTTTGCATAACTTCTATTACTCTCACATCCATGAGAGTTTGTTTAAAGAGAGTTAGGGGATTTGAATATTCAAATTCTATTGACATAAAAAATAAATTGTCAGTTAAAGAGTCTAATTGGAAATCTCTACACTCCATAGTGGATACCACAATCCAGAAGGAAATTGTTACTGAGAAAAAGCTTACCTTTTTTTTTTGAGAAAGAAGAGCATTTTTAGGAGCCACTGACCTAAATAATTAATCTGTCTCTCCTGCTTGCCTGCAGTTTCTTCCGTAGGAAATGTCAACTTCGTCAACTAAGTGGGAGTCCTTTCTCAGTAGATGATAGTTAAAAGATACAAAGAGGATTTATAACAATGTTCAGCATGTCTGCTCTATACTGTTGGGGTAACTGCTGACAGTGCCAACCCCAAAGGACAAAATGTGTTCAGACAGTGGCTTTGTTTAACCCCTAAAAAGAGGAAGCTCTTCTGAAATTCTTGCAATTCTGATTATAAAAATGTCTCTGTACAGGCTGGGTGCTTATTATTAATCATAATAACTTTAAAAACCCAACCAAACTTAAAAAAAACCATCAAAACCAGACCATAAAGAAACCAGAGATTGTAAATACAACTGTGTTTTATTAAGATGGCTAGGCTTCTGAAGCCATATTCTACATGGTTTTTATAGCGAAATAAAAAGTATATTATCTTTTATTTGTGAATCATTCATTGTTGTTTCAAAAAACTTGCAAAGAAAGGGTTGGACTGTCGTGTTTCCAGTGACTCCACAATCAAGAAATTCTGGGAAGAAAGGTAAGTGTAAACCACTATGTATGTTCAAGAATCTAAGTCAAATGCATCCAATACCTTTCTAGAAACAAGCAGGTTTTTTGCACTATGTCCCTCCTTGTTGCCCCACAAACTTTCTGCTAGAAAGGTTCTTATGTCTGTATTTACTCCAGTAGAAACCACAGAAAGGTAATTATTTTCCCCTGCTGCAGTAGCCTCTGTTGACAGACTTCGTGCAGCTCAGAGCAGGGGAAGATACCTGGAGGAACCAAAATGATGGACAAGCCAAGCTCTCAGTTTAACCCTTAAGATGTTATCACTGGCCACTCCTAATACCCTCATAATCAGACAAGCAGTTTTTTGTGTATTTTCCTTTCATCTGGTATTCTGTCTATTTTTGACCATGTAAACTAAATGAATCCAAATCCAGATTGCAGTAGTTTAAAGTGCTTACAACACTTAACATACATTTTGTGGGATTTGAGATAATTCCCTGTACTTAAAATTGTTAACTATAACAGAACCTAAAAATAGCTCTGTAAGAACCTTTTAAGAGCTCTGGATATACAGGTACCTGTTTGTCTCTCTACATCTTTAGTATCCACTAAATAAATTCCTATAACTCTCTGGGAAAAAGAAGCTGTTTTTATTGGTCTTCTATTTGTCTTAAATAGACATAAAACAACATCCACTTTCCCTGTCTTCTCTGGATATAAGTATTTAGCAAGATAGGACAGAATGGTTTTGCACTTCCTATTATTTCTGTGGATAAAGTTAGCCATTTGTCTTTTGTCTATAAAGTATTATGCAGTATTATTCTTTCCCATAGCAGGAAAGAATGAATTATAAAAATAATATACATTTCAAAGGAAGTAAGGATTACAGCCAGTTGCCTTAACAAGAGAGAAAGAAAATCCTCTAATGCTGAAAAAACACTTCTGATTCAATACTGAATAAAGAAGAGATGAATAGGAAATTTGCATATGAACTCTATTTGAGAAGGCAGATGAACAAATTTCTACTTTACATTGCAAATAATTTTTAATAAAGTAAAGAAATAGAGGATTTCATAAATGAATGTGAACTCTGCCAAAACATCATTGTAGCATGGAGAACTAAAAGAATGACACAGAGAGAGAAGATGAAAGAGAAATATTACCATAACCTATTGCCTAAATGATTTTTAATCCTCCCGTTCAACACCATCAGGACTGAAGCCACTTCTCATAAGGATCCAAAGGACATGTTGTCTCCATTTCCAAGCTACCATCAAATTGTGGTGTCTTTCTCCCAAACATTTAGCATTACAAAAAGAAATTACTTCTTTCTAGCCTTTTGTTGTTGTTGTTTTTCAGTTGGTTGTTATTTGTAATCTGAGCAGCTTGTGAAATTAATCACTTTGCTTAGTCTGAGGAGCTTCACTGGTGGCAAACCAAGCCAAAGCCTCTGCCTTTGCTTCCAAGTACAAACCTCATCCTGCTTGACTGTGGTGGTTACCATGGAAATATTGTGATGCAACATCTCCTTTCCTTTTTGTGGCAGGTTTCTGGAGTGAGAGTTCAGAGAAAGAGCAAAAATGACATTGAATAATTGGATATTAGTGGTTAACAATGTTAAATAGTGGGAGGTTTATTCTGCCAGAGTTTTTTTCAAGAGAAATAACTAATTTATCTGGGAGTTAAGAGTTTTTCAGCTTGAAAAGCAAAACTGCGATCTGTTACCATATGACCTGTGGTCTTACAGGAGTAAGAAATGATACATTCAGGGATGTCAGTGAATTATATCACTGTAGTCTTTCTGTATCACTGAACAGTCTGAAGTTTTATCCAGTTGCTGGCGGTGTTGTGAGGCCATGAAGGGTACCATGATATAGCTCGACTAGTTTTCAGGCACTCATCCATCATTCTGCTCAGAGGTTACATAGAACAATGCTTCCTTGTACACACAATCTACTATACACTGCATTATATAAATTTATATCCTTTTTTCTCTACCTGTGAAATATTAGTATTTTGCAACTGTGAAATATTAGTATTTCACAGTTGAATAGACTGACTTAATGTGAGAACACATGCTATCCATAGTGGAACCTGTAAGGATATTTGGTCATTCAAAATTTGGACAGATATATGGTATCTCTAGAATAATCTGCCTGGATTAAGCTCTCCAGTGTCAAAATAAAGGTTTTCCTTAGGTCTCTCTCTCTTTCTTTCCCTGTCTCTATTTTTATATTAATTCTCCCTTCAGTCTGTGTTACTTATTTTCCATTGAACCCGACAGATGAATGAGATTAAATTGCATGGGTTTTCCCTTTTCCCCTTCTCTCTGACAGCAGTACATCTCTTTTGCCTGTGTCCAGAATCAGCCAGTCACTCCTGAAACACCAGCTATGTCATTGGTTGAATTGTAATGGTGTGGTTTTGACTGTCTAATTTTGTTTCCCAGCTGCTTTGAGGCATGCCAGATGACAAGGCACTGGAGTCTGAAGACTCTGTAGCTGAGGAAAATAATTTTCTAATTAAGTATACATTTTCATTACTCTGGAGAAAAAAGATATTTGGGAATGAAGGAAGACACTGCTCCAGCAGGTAATAGTGCCCCACCTATGACTGCTAAACTGAGGTAAGTAGGAAGAGAGAGGAAAAACCCAATGGGTGATTTTCAGTGCTTTGGCTATGCTAGTTTGAAGGATAGTTTTTTCATTGATGTGAATTATGCCACTATCTGGCATAATCTGGAGCACTTGGAAATACAATTAACCATGACAGTGACACTTTTTGAAATTATGTAAGGCAAATGGGAGCAAAAGCTGCTGCTTTCTGTACATTAAAAACCCCAGAGTTGTTATTACTATGATTCAGTTGAACTTTTAATCACAACTTGTTTTTCTAATCAAAATCACAGGTCTGCAATGCATGAACAGTCTAAAATACCCAAATCTCAAACAAAAGTAACTAAAATTATACAAAGTTCTGAATAAAACTGTTTTGCTGTGCTGGACAGCACCATATAGCAATAAAAAATCTGTGCATTTCATTTATACATAATAGTTACTGGGAAAGCAAACTTTTCTTCATCTTCTCCAGATTTTTATGCTGAGCATGATGTCACATGGGATGGGATATCCCTGTGACCATTTGGGTTCAAATCCCAGCTCCTTGTGCCCTACCAGCTCCTCACTTGTGAGATGAGGAGCAGAAAAGGCTTTGACCTTGTGTGACCTTTGCTCAGCAACAACTAAAACATCCCTGTGTTATCAACACTGTTTCCAGTGCAAATCCTAAATAGAACACCATGAAGGAAAATAACTCTATCCCAGGAAAAATCAGTTCAGCCAGATAAGCCAGAGCCTCTGGTTTCAGATGCTCAGAACTAAAAACTGCAAACATCTACACAATTAACTGATTTAGACCTTAATGGAAGTGCTATTACAAAGCAAATTTAAAGCTAATGGAATTGAAGCACTAAGGAGCAAAAAATCATTAAATTAACAAGAACTCTAAAAAAACCTAACCTTTTTATGGCACTGGAAAAAAAAAAAAAAGAAAAATTGAGAAAAACCCGTTCTTCAATGACTTAGATCTCCTTATTTCTGCATTTCTACATTATTATTGTACATCTCATCTTTATATAAAATTGTCCTTTTGAAAAACTCAGACTTATGTCCTATATAAACTTTATAATAAAAACATACATGCACATAAACTTATATTTTTCTATTTGGTATTCTAGTCTAAGATGCATTTCTTGCATTTCTAGATTAAATAATCTTGATAGCATCAAGCAACTTTTTAAAATACTGTGAAATGGGCCTACCTATTAAAAAAAATATAAAGAATAAGAAGGAGAAAAAATACTGTATGCCATAGAATTGCAGGTTCCTGACAAGTTGACCTTCTTGGAAATAAAGAAATGATTCCCTAAACATCTGAAAATATAGGGACAGAGAAGAAATTGTTGAAAGAAACAGTTGCATGTTAAAAGCATATACTGTTTATGTTTTTCTCTGTTCTTGGGTCTGATTTTAGAATTATTGAATACCTCCAGTGAAAGTTGGTAGGTCCAGTTCATTTTACTTGAACTTGGTGATGATTTGAGAATTCAGAACTACAGGATATAATTGTTCCTGTTTGTTATGATTTAAAAAAAAAAAGAGAGAGAATACCGCAAAGTTTTACAGAGTGATATAGCTTTGCAGTAGAAATAAAAGTGCAAAAAACTGTGAAAGGGTTTAGTAGATACCAGCATTACCCAGAGATATTTACCTTTGACTCTTTAGGTACACCTTATTCTTTCCAGTTCCAGATTTTTATACTAGATAAACTAGATTTACAGGAATTAAATATTAGCTCTATAATTTCAGTTGTAAAAAAGCACATTGATTTTTACAAACTCAGTTTGAGTTCTGATTTTTGTTTAAATGATAAGAATTATCAAAAATATTGGTGTGATTTTTTTTGCTTTGTTGCAAAGCTGTGGAGTGATAAAAAGTAATGTATTTCAACTAAATTATTAATGAAGTCAATATCTCTCTTCAACACAGGTACATACTGACAAGTGGCTGATTGTCACTAAAGAACTATTGAGAAAAAACCCCAAAGTCAAGACTTATGGTAGGAAAAGATTTTTGTTACATTAGCTGATGTTTATTTTATATACTTGGACATAACTACAGCATCTGTGGAGTTGGTCTTTCAGTTTGCCCCTGGTGTACCAGCTTTATTTGATGCCAATATCTGTGACTATGGCACAGCTTTTTCTTTCATTCTTAGGGAAATTTTTGACCTATCATATAGTAGGGTATTGGAAGTTAAGAATTTTTGTTCTAATCAAAGGCTACTTTACTTGTTTTAAGGCTTTTCTAGGATTTTTAAAATTACTTTATGGCTAGGATCTAGAATTTAACTGTGGCTTGGATTTGGGCTTTAATTCATCATATGCCATTGTTATAATCTCTGTAAATCTTTGGTTCATCTCATTTCAGCTTTCTTAATAACTGGGGAGTGATTTCTTATGTCCCAGGCAAAGCCTGCCCCACATTCCTGTGCTAATTAACGTGGTAATTCATTAACTGCCTCAGTTCATGAGCAAAACTTGTCTTACCACTTGGAACACCAAGTACCATTAGTGAGGATAGAACATTTTGGAGGAACTTCTGAAACTTTTTGAGTATATTTTGCTGTATTGCTATCAATTTCTATATTTTAAAACACTGGTAAGTTAACAATACTTGGTGTCCTTATATTGAGAAGTAATGACTTGTCCTTGTATCTTGTATTCCATTTCATTTTTCTGAAGTATGCTCAAGATCCTGTCCCTAATCTCTTAAATTACTTATATGTATTACATGTCTTACACAAAATCCTCTTCAAACCAGTAGCTTTTACATGGTACTGTTAAATGAAGTAATTTAGGAGCCCAAGTCATGCTTCAAAAGAGTTTAAGAACCGTGATCTTGAAAGTGATTGAAATCAATCAGGTGAACATATCAGCATGTTGGCGCAATTAAGCTCCCACATCTAAGGACATTGAAGTATCTTTTATGTCTAAATGGAATTTCAGCCCATGTATCACTTAGGTCCTTTTGATAATGGTGACTATCATTTTTCCCTGAAGTCTTTCTGGTTTTGCTGTTAGCTGGCCGGAAGAGTGAGTAGGAAATTATTTGAGAATGCATCTTTATTTTTCCACTCTAGCATAATATTTTTGTACCTGATTCTTCACACATTATTCATACATAGCCTAATGTCTTGTTTCTTCCTTCAGTTGGCATGAACATTTCCACCTCATTAGGGATCTCGTAACTGCATTAGGCAGGGGTATGTGAAGAAAATAGAAATGAAATTGAATGTAATTTTCTTCTGTGACTGGCACAGAGAGGGATGTGAAAAACCTGGCCTGAAAAAGTGGTGAATTTGAAAGCAGCAACAGTGCAAAGAAAACTTACTTATTATCCTGCTGAAGCATGTCTATGCAGAAGGAAATTTTAGGGAGTGGCTCATCTCTGTAATACAATTGGTAAAACACTGGATATAAACAACCCAGAAATGTGACTCCAGATTAAGCCATCTTCTATACTCTCTATCTAAAATATATTTTTGAAAATTCAGTAAGGGTTGCAACCCCACTTTTCCTACTCACTTGTGTTTATGGTCATTTTCATTTTGCAGTTATTTAATTCCTCTCTGGCATCCATAATATATGAAACAATTTTTCAGAATGCTAGTTCTTTCCTTTCAAAGGAGGAGTCAAAAAAACTCTGTAAAATTTCCTGATAGCTTCTTTATCTAGTCATTCCATTTCTAGTGTGTGCTAAATATTGGAGTGCAGTTACTACTCATGTTTGCGAATCAGATTGTGACAGCATGGCTTCTGAATAGTTTTCATTTGGTTAGAATATTTTTTGCGATTTTATTCCTTCTCTGCACAAGAGGAGCAAAACTCATTTGCATTGCATTTCTTTAGACATATTTCTGAAGTTGAGAAATGTTTATTTCAGGAATTAGCATGCCTTGTTGACTCCAAAAAATTAATTTTTAATTGCCTCTTGTTTTTTTACTTTCATGTTACCATTTTCATCTTTCTGATTTAAGAAATTTTTAGGCCTTTAAATATAATGAGAAAAATAAAGACCTCTTGAAAATATTTATAAATGACACATTTCCCAATACTTTTCTGTTACAATGAATCACAGTCAAATTTAAGTTTTGTAGCAGAGTAACTGCTAGGTTGCTCATTTGGAAAATGTTTTGGTTTAGATAAAAGTTTAATTGTTGACTTACAGTTTCAGTTAATTTGTGTTCCAAACAAAACTATTCAAAATCTCCTAATTAAGCAGTTAATGCACATCAAGAGAGAGAATATTAGGACAGGGCATTCATTATGTTCTATGATATTTTTTTTACTTGCTTTTAATTTTATTTGGCATACACTAAATACCTATCATTAAATCCAGCACATGCTGGAAAAATCTGGTGACTGAAATCCCATGAGCTTCACATTTTCTTTTCTCTGCATTTTAATGCTGATTAAACTTACCCAGTGTTCTATACCAGGTGAAAACATGCTGAACACATTAGCAATACTGACGCAAATTGATTTTGCTGTCTTGTCACCTTGAGTAATTGATTGCTGCTGCCCACATATATGGCACCAGCTGGTCTGAAATACTTGTTTCTTGACCCAAGAGAAAATGCAACCAGTCATTTAATTGATAAATCTGGCCTTTAGTACTCACTTGGGATCACCCACGGCTCTGTGAAGGACTGGTTGTGCTCTACTGCTGCAGAGGCAGAAGTGCATGAGTGTGAATCTCACTGCAGACCCCACAGATGTGATGCTGAAGAGTGTGCCAGATCAGCTGGTAAATCATGTTGAGAGAGCTCCACTCCAAAAAATACTAAAATAAACAGCCTTTTCATTTCTTCAGGGCAGAGATGAAGTATTAGGCAGACTGTCAATATTCAATATGCATACTTTCATATGACTGTAATTTAAAGCTTTACCAGAAATACATATTTTTATGTGGAATATACAGAAGTCTTGTCTAAAGCTCTATAATTACATATTAAGAAAGAAGGGTAAGAAAAGAAAAAGGACTTTTAATTACAGTAGGACTGAAGCCCTGATAAGCACATCTTTGACTCCAGCCTAACTAGGACGTTGGGAAATAGGTGCTGTTTGGATTGGTAGATAGTGAAAAATAACTTGAGTCTCAAAAGATTGTTTACTTATATGTTTGAAAGTGAAGAGTATGAAGAAGATAAAAAGAATTTAGATACTTGGTGTCTGATTCTGTGGTATTAGAAAGCTGACCATTGTGCTTGATTTTGGTAAAATAAGTAACTTAGAGGAGACAATTCAGGTGCTTCCAGTAAATACAAACCATACTTTAGCATATACATCCATGGTGAGTTGACCTTGATCGGAAGACAGGGTCCAGCAAAGCTGTTCTATCACTCCCCTCCTCAACTAAACAAGGGAGAGAATTAAGCAACAAAAAGCTTGTGGGTTAAGGACAGAGAGCAATCCTTCAACAACTGCTATAATGGGCAAGAGAGATTTGAAACAGGTAAATTAGTCTATTAGCAATCAAACCAAAGTAAGATAATGAAAAAAAAATCAAAACCAAATCTTAACATATCACCCCTCTACCCCTCCTTTCATCCTGGGCTCAACATCACTTCTAGTTTGTCTACCTCCTCTCTCACAGTGATACAAGGAGATGGGCAATGGAGGCTGTGGTCACTTCACCCCATGTTTACTTGGCTGCTCCTTCCTCCTCACTCTTTCACTGCTCCAATATGGGGTCCTTCCCACGGGAAACATTCCTCCATGAGCTTCCCCAGTATGAGTAATTTTCATAGGCTTCTGTTCTTCATGAACTGCTCTAGCACCTATTCCCCATGATGTCACAAGTCCTGTCAGCAAACCTCCACCAGCATGGGCTCCTCTCTCCACTGGACCATCTTGCCAGGATCCTGCTACATGATGGGCTTCCTACAGGGTGACAGCCTCCTCCAGGCAACCACCTTATCCAGGATGGATTCCTTTATAGGCTACTCCTCTGTGGCTTTCTATTGGCTGCATGAGGACAATCTTCTTTGCCATGGTCTTCACCATAGACTGCAGGAGAAACTCCATTCTGGTGCTTGGAGCAGCTACTCCCCCTCCTTCTTCACTGTCTTTGGTGCCTGCAGACTTGTTGCTCTCCCATATTCTCACTTGTCTCTCCCACCTGCAGTTGCAGCAGTTGCTCCCCTTCCTTTCTTAACTATGTTATTCTAGAGGGGCTGGCGCTGTCACTGATGGGCTCAGCTTGGCTAGCTTCAGGAGTCAGTGAGAATTTGCTCTGTCCAACTTGAGATCAGCTTCTGGAATCCCTTTGCTATGAAAGCTTTGCCACACAACCCCAAAACAGTATGTTTACTTACTTTAACCTGCTGCTCTAGAGATCTAGTGTTTCTGTGGTGCTTTTTCTAAACTGTTGTTGTATGTAACCATCATAGCTATATCTAATGCTGAAGGGCTGAATCTTGTAACCTGTAACTTGGTACTCAGGCTGAGCTATGCAGTTGCAACAAGGAATAACTCAGATGAAGTACAGAAATGCAGAGGGATGGCATTTAAGAATGAATTAATTTAATTCAGTAGAAGGTTTCATAGGAGTTAAACGTACTACTTGGGCTTTGGTTGAAATGAAGCTGAAGGCATTGAACTGTAGATGAACAAAGGAGAGAGATAATGAGAGACTTGAAATGGCTTGAAAATTACTCTTTAAATTATATTTTGATTTGTAGATGAAAGTTAAATTATAATTGAAATATTCATAGCATAATCATTCATGATGACAGAGTGTGATCTGGTTGCACATGTTTTCTGACAGCACTCTAAAGGACAGTGGCATTAAAGCCTGGTGCCTCTCCTCCTGTTCACCATCACTTCTCACATCAGTATCAGTATAGTTTATTTCACACATACACAAATCAGAAGGGAACACTAAAATAAAATGGTATTTAGGAGTACTTTTCAGTCAGATTCAGTGTAAAGCCATTTGTGGAAAAAAAAAGGTGGAAAAAATAGATATAGCTTTTACATTTAAGAAGAAGAGATTGCCTGATTTAGTCTCAATTTTGTCTTGTTTGTAAAGCAACTGGAGAGTTGTCAGTGAAATGGGAGACAAATTTCAGTCCCATGAAGTCTGCTTTTCAACAAGAATACAAACAGGCTCTGTTGTGCATTTTTGGTACCTTTTCTGTTTTGTTATCATATTTATGTATTTTTACTTCCAATTCTAAAAACTTCCATTTGTGAATGGGCTCCTGTTTTGTAATGTAGCATCAGATCTTTGTGCTTTATACTACGTAAGACAGTTCCCGCTGTCAGGAATTTTGCATTAATTTCAACAGCTCTTCCTGAAACTTAGTTATGCCAAAATAAAATACATTAGATAATAATAAAGTACAATATGCTATGTTATCACAACATATACTAATATAATATGAAGTCTGTATTGATATAAGCTCAGAACCTTTTTCTTTTAATTTTAGTAATAGGGATTATCTGAAAACCCCTGAATCCTGTACATTGCAACCTAATATCCTGTACCTTCTGTTCAGTTATTGAGGATGAGGGTCAACTGTTTTTCACATTAAGTTCTTAATTGCTGAAATATTTGAAACAAACAAACAAACAAACAAACAAACCAATTTAATTTATTAGCATAACAATTTTATCTGTTGTTTCACCGTCTCACCCAATCTTGAAGAACTTCTGAGTTTAGAGGAATACATCTCAGAAAAGCATCCTACCACTAAAAGTAGCTCTGCTATCAAAAGAAACTGGCATTAATGCACTAAACAAAATTAGTAAGGCTCTGGGGAATTTCAGAAAAATGACTAAAGATAAAATAACCTTATGAACAGTCATCAGCAATACAGAGAGATAAATAAAGTTAGCATTCATCATGATTGATGTGTTGTGCCTCTATGGGGGTTGAAATAAAATATCTTAATGCGGTAGCAGCATGTTTGTTGAATAACATGGAATATACTGGTGTTGCTCAGTGCTACAGTGTTACATCAGTGGAATGTTTCATATATTTTGTCTCCTGCTGCAGATGTACTGTAAATCTGTGTGTGTGCCTGGGGATTATTCTGTTGATCCTATAAATTTGCAAAATGGGAGCATGGGTTAATACTGTTGAGGAGATATGATAGAAATTTGCTCCATTCCTTAGAATACTTCTTCGGAATACTTATTTTAAATTACTAGTTTCACCTGTGACATAAACATAATTACTGTTGGAGAAAAATCTTCACTGGATAACTTCAGAAAAGGCAGGAAATTTTATCAGTAGATAGTCCAAACTCTAAACTTTGTTTTCTATGGACATATGTCCAGTGAAGTAGCCCTTCATGTTATGAGAAATATTGCTCTTGAATTCTGTATTTAGTTTCTTTCAGTTTCTCTTTAGTGGCAATGTGCCTGGTTTAGTAATCCACTCAGGACTCTCCACACAGTGTCCTTATCAGGGAAATTCAGGCACAAATATGTAGAGACATCCTGCTGCAAAGTGTATAGATCTATAGCCACATTTGTTGGCTTTACAGTTTTGAACTCAGCTTGCTCCAGTCAGTTCTGTTCTAGTTCTTTAATTTCTGCAGTAAGATTAAAAAAACCCCTAAATACAGATCAAAAAAATACATATTTTTAGCAAACAGTTCAAACACTTCTGCATAGTGTTCATCCTGCATAATTCAGAAACAACAAAAATGCAACAGTTCACATCTATAATAATCTCACTGATCTATCAAAAAATACATTCTGAAATGTAAAATTATAAAGGACAATATTTAGAAATATGTTTGTGAATATATTTTTAGTATGTTCTTAAGCATAAACACAGGTTTTTTTCCATTTTTCTGGCAATGCATTTATTCTTTTATAATAATTTTATAATAATTAGTCTAGTGTATGTGTTTGTGAAGAAAAAGATAAATCTTCCCCTTAAATGTATTATCATTAAAAGAGGTGTTTTGTCCAACATATTTCAAAAGTGTATCACAGGTGTAAACATAATGTTATATTGAGAAGAGCAATTTAATTTTACAAATGGGTATAGTTTAATCAAACCCACACCACATAATAGTTTAATCAAAATTAATCAACCTATCTGAAAATATTATTCTTATTTTGCCTTGCTTGTGTAGAGGCACATACAGCAATGAATACTTGCAGCATTTTTTCCAAACTATCCAGCTGTGTTTTTCAGTGGAGTCTGGTGGAGGTGCATAAGAGACTTTGAATGTTTATTGATGGTAAATGGACTCCTGCTGCTCACTCTAGAAATTTTGGCTTTCTCTAATGGTCTGCAAAAGTTCAAGTCACAGTCTGTGAATGTCCCAGAGAAAATCCATTCCAGGAAAAAAATTATATGTCCCTCTATTTGATGTTTTTTGCCTTAATATATATGAAAGAGCTTTCTACCTTCAAAACATACTGGGTTTGTATATGTTTTTTTTTGTTTATTTTTTTACAATGCAACAAAGTTGAAGAAACAAACTCATCATTTCTCTCTTTTCTTAGGCAGAAGTATTTTGATAAAAAAAAATATTGAAAGGAAGTCCAACTTCCTGATTCACAAGCTCAGCAAAAAAAAGTCTGTCAAATGGGGGATGTGGCTCTTCGTCTTATTCTAAGATTTTACACTGATGTTTATAATATTTTTGATGAAACTATATTAACATCACGAGCTTGGGAGTTATATCAGAAGCTGCACAAGGTGTATCTAAAGAAATATAATCCTAAAATATTTATTTCCAGTTTCCTGCTTCTCACAGCAGGACCTAGTGAGATTCTTGAAAGAACTCCTAGATGGATGCTGTACTTTTGTTATGTTGATCTAACTCTTTCCAGTCATAACATCTTTAGCAGCAGAGACATTAAGAAGGGACTTGCAGACAAATATATATCAAGCCAGGCCTAAATTTTCTGACCTTCATATGGGCTCACATTTTACAGTCTACTCAACTGTATTTGAAGTGATGAACAAGCATGACAATATATTAATATATTCTTCTAAAGCACATGAGTAGCCTGGTCTAATGGAAGGTGACCCTACCCAGGGCAAGGAATTAGATTATTTTTAAGATTCCTTCAAACCCAAATTATTCTATGATTTTATGATCCTGAAAAAGGTTATTGAGAAGTTTAAACAAGCACTCTTGCTCAAGTCACATCCTTGTCACTGGTCTCTATTCTCCAATACTACAGTTCTTCTTCCTCCTCTATTCCAAAAGTTTCTGTTCTTCTAGAGTCCCTTTTGTCATGAAGCTCTTTTGCCCATCCTTTGATCTTCCAGTAGTCTAGACTTCATCTGGATTTCTTCCACTCCCATGATTTAAGATTAGCTTATTGGGTGAGGTGTTAAAAAATAAATGTTTTGTCTTTTTATTTTGCTACTCTGTTTGGGGAGTCTGAGGAATGAGCAGGTTAATAATATGGGGAAAGGTCCTGTATAACATTTGAATTCTCATCATGTTTAGGCACTGAGAAAGTAGAACAAAGTGGCAATCCTGTAAGAAATTTTTTTAACGGTTGAGACAAAGTTATTATGAGTGTTTGTATATCCAGTATAGCCTTAAAAGGTTACCAGCTTAAATACAGTAATTAAAAACACACCAAACATGTATTCTCACAGCCTGTATGTGAGAAGGGGGACAGGTTTTTGGGTGAAGATAGTTTCATTGAACATTTGACTCTTTCCCAAATTAAGGGGTGTTTGAAAGTTACAGAATGCATTAGGCAAAAACCAGGAAATCAGAGTGAGTGTGTGCACACATCTGCATGTTAGTGTGTGCTTGGAAAGAGCAAGTGTGCCTGTGAGAGGGAAAGAGAGTAAGTGAGACTGTAAGAGTTGGCCATATACATGCTAGTAATCTCACCTCTTTTTTCTTTTTCTGATCAGAGAGTGCCAGGACCTCTCCAACACAGTGGCACATTTTTAGGGCTGGGCAGATCATCTGACATGTCCAGTATCCTGACACAGGACCCACATGGCATAACAAAAATGTGACAGTTTGTTTGCAGGAAGTTTTCACAAAAGCTAGGGCAGTCTCTTCAGATGCAACATGTCTTAACACAGCCCAGCAGGGCACAGAAAACTCACAAAGACCGTTAAAGATATTGAGTGGTGATCTTGATATATGTTTCAGATTGGGTTTATTTACAGGTAGTGGGAAACTGGTCAATTTAGTAACCCAGTTATTAGTGCCAAGGTTGAGCAATGGTAATGCTAAGGGTGTTTCCAGTAGAGCCATTACAGCTCACCTTAATAGATTCCCTTTGTTTTGCTTTGATAGTGGAAATAAGAAGCACCAGAGAAAATTATTTCAGTGGCAATAGGAAGATACTGCGATACTGTCTTTAGAGTTACCCAAGGCATAGGGGCTGCCTTTGTGCAAGCCAGGTAGAAGATGCCTACAGAGCAGGTTACAGCAGGACCTTGACAGGTGACACCTTAAGGTGAAGGATAAAGAAGAAATTAAATATCGCTGAAGTCAATAGCCAAGGAGCTATTAAATAAAGTTCAAAGAACAGCTTGTGGGAGCTGCTATCTCCTTCTCCCCCAGGTGAATTTTTGGTCATTTCTCTGCAAGTTCACTGATGGGTCTCAGACTGTGATGTGGATCAAGGGCTGTCTGCATGCAGACCATGAATACTACCCTTAGAATTTGTGGGTAATATAAAATATAACTTCAGAAAAAGAATAATATAATTGCAGAAAAATATAACTTCAGAAAAAGAATGCATAATGAATGCTTCTACACCAATGCATGCAGTAAGGAAAACAAGCAGCAGGAGCTGGAAGCCCAGTTTTGAGGCCAGTCCTGTTTAACATTTTTATTGATGACTTAGATGTGAGAATTTAGTGCACCCTCAGTAAATTTGCAGATGAGACCAATTTGGGTGGGACTGTTGATCAACTTGAGGGTAGGAAGGCTCTGCAGCGAGATCTCTGCAGCAGACAGACAGGGTCAGGCACCACCAGCTCTGGAAGGAGTGGTTTGAGAGCTGTTTGACAGAAAGGGACTTGGGGATGCTGATGGATGAACATGAGCCAGGGTGTTCCCAGCCAATGGCATTTTGGTTTTTAGTATGGCCAGCAGGACTAGGGAAGTGATAATATTGGCACTGTACTTGGCACTGGTGAGGCTGCACCCTAATTCCTGTGTCCAGTTCTGGGTCCCTCATGACAGGAAAGTCATTGCGTTCCTGGAGAGAGTCCAGCAAAGAACAATAAGGCTTGTGAAGGGTTTAGAAATTGTGTCTCATAGAGAACAGCTGAGAGAACTGGAACTGTTCATCCTGGAGAAGGAAAGGTTCAGGGGGGACGTCACTGCTCTCTCAAACTCCCTGAAAGGAAGGTGTAACCAGTGAGGGCTGGTCTCTCCTATACTGCCTGCAGTGAGAGGTCTAGAAGAAATGGCTGAGACAGGGGAGATTCAGATTAGATATTAGAACGCATTTTTTATTTTTAGGGTGATCAGGCATTGGAATAGGTTTCCCATGGAGAGGGTGGAGTCACCAGCCTGGAGGTGTTTGACATCTGGATCCAGTGCTGGGTAATGATTTAGTGGTTTAGGGTTACAGTGGTGGTTCTGGGTGGATAGTTTAACTTTGTGATCTTGTACATATCTTCCAATATTTATGATTTTGTGATTCCATGAGATTAAGGCTAGAAGGGAATTGGAAAAAAGAGTGTTCATTAAAATTTTATAAATGATACAGTTTTTTGAGATATCTCATGACAGAAAAGGATTTCTTTTGTTGAGTATTTGACTGCTATAGTTGCATTGCCATAGCAGAGATGCACATACTAATTGCCTGTACCTAGCTTTCATATCAAACTCTCTCTTCCTCTAGGAGATTCCAGTAGCTCACATCAGCAAGCTGTTGGCTGTCACAGTGCCTCCCTTGGCTCTTCAGGAGTGTGTGTCGCCCACTAAGCTGCTCTACAGAAAGCAGCCACACCTACAGGGAAGAACAAGGATCATTTGCAAGGTCATGTGAGGTGATTGGTCTTGGCAGGCTATGTTATGGCAAAGTACATTCTTTCTATGGCAACACTGACACTTCCAACTCCCAAAAGAATCCATAAGGGGAAGCAGGATATTATAAACATGTTTAAGAAATTATTTTGGAGTGATCTAGTTCCAAAGCCATGTTCCAAAATTCAGCCTTTTAGTAGGTAGATCAGAGGAGTGGTGGCTCAGTCTCCTGAAGCATAGCAGCCTCCTGAATGGACAGATGGCAACCATATCTTCTGTGAAAACAAAACAGCAACATCAGCCTAAAACTGGGTTCCATCAATTAATGTTTTCCACTGTGTTGCTGGTGTCCAGTCAATTGTAACAGTGTTTTCCATGCCTAAATGACAGATAAACAGTTGGGTTTTCTCTTTCAAATCTAAATGTAGACCATAGACAGGATTGCAGATAGCCCCGTGTCTTCAGGTATGCAGATATGACCAGGACAGAGCATTACAATATTGATAAGAAAAGAAAATAAAATAAAAGAAAAGAAGAAAGTCTTAATATTTGCCACAAAACTGATTGAAATCCTCTTAATCTTTCAAGGATAAATCTCCAACAAAAGGATATTTTTAACTAAGATAGAATCATATTCAAAACAACAAGATCAAATATGCTGTGTTATCAGATGGAAAAAATAAATTACATTTCTGATATTGAAAGCTTTGATGTTTCAATGATGTTTTTATTTGAAAATTACTTCTCTCATCTTGTGAAGAATGCAATTTTCATCACAATAGCATGTTAAATTGCTGAAAAATTATAATTTTCCCTTTTAAGTTGTCACTTTTCCCAAAACAGTTTAATTAGTTATTTGATCCAGTCATTCATTCTCACCTCTACTGTGTCTATTTAAAACTCCTAACCTATCTTTACATCAGCTATAAGCTCTGGGAAGTAACAAATATCCCTCAATTGATCAAGTTGTTTTGACAGAGCAGGCAAAGCATTAGTCCTTTAATGTCCTAGAGAACAAGAAACTTCATGTGTGACAAGCATGAAGAATGTTCTAGGTGGTCTCATAATGCACTATTCTGAACTATTTTTTCACAGCTAACCAGTTGTGGAGATTTATTCCTAGCTTCATTCAGATAAGTGTTTAATAGCATTTATCTAGCACAGCTATGTCTAAGCAAAAAGAAAATGGTTTGGTGGGATGCCTCTCTATGCCTCTCTATTTATTAAAACCTATTGATAAACTGCAAACTCAAGGACTGATGGCATCCCTAGGGAGGAGAAGGAAGAATGAACCTTTCAGGTGCTGAATGCACTCAGCTTCCAGGGATGATCTGAGTAGCTAGAGCTGATTAAGATCTCCTCAGCCTCCTCTGGAATTATGTGAGATTCTTCAAGAATTATGCAGGTGTATGGGAACCTGTTATGTTGTATATACTCTGCTTCCCAAGCCTGTGGATAAAAACGGTGAACACTTCAGGTTCTTGTCTGTTTCTCATGTTCTGTACTCACTTTTCCAGACCTGTGATTTGCAGGATGTTTTTCCTTTTCAGTTGCTGTAAATTCCAGCAAGTTACAGTAGGGCTTGCCCACTGAGCTCCTCACTGGGACCATCTATAGAGTTTACAGTTTCACAGCAGCACAGCTAGAATCTCTGCAGCTTGCCTTATTGCAGGTCCTTATTATGGTCCTTGAAAATCCTTTCTCATCTGGAAGTTCTGATGAAGTTCAGCTATTACTTTGAAGACAGAGGGAAGGGGAAAGATTCCTTTGAGATTGGCTTAACAGCAGGAGGAGGCTCTTTCTCAGTTCCTGCTTCTGCTCACTGAGCACTCTCAGTGGGTTTCATCAGGGACAGTGAGACAGGGAGGAAGATTTGTCAAACAGGATCTGAAAGATGCTTCTCAAAGCTTTCCTCCTAAGTTAAAAGTCTGGTATCTCTGTGTGTGGCTTTAACACAGAATTTGTCTTGTAGCCTTTCATCAGGGCTGAAGTGCACTGCAGTGTCAGAGCTTGATTTTGCTTTTTTAACTTTCTTCTCCCAGATGTCAGTAGCGCTTGGTTCCAAGTCTGAAGTCTGTTGACCCCTGCAGCTAGTACCATTTGCACTTCTAAAACTGTCATTGAGGAGTTACTATGGTGCTCTGAAGATCAGAAAATTTCAGTAGAAGTAAAACAGGCAGACTGAAAAAGGGTTGTAGGGGATTTTTTGTAGGAAGAGGCACCACCTTCTCAGTGTGCCACAGGTCCATCATGGTCATTAGTAAAGAGACTCTTCCTAACCAAGAAAAGACAGTGAAGATCTTATATGACTTCACATTCAGACTAACCAAATGTTGTAATCTTGCTGCTGTGTGTGCACTATTAAAATGGAGGATCATCTCTTTAAAGATTATTATTTAAAGGAAATTGAGTTGTACAAATATATTTGCATATATACATACGTAACACACACATGCATACATATGCACATAAATGTATATAAATACTCTGCAGTCATGACTATAGGTTAACAACATATGAACAATGCAAATAGTATTATTTCTTTGTCTATCCTGCTTCTTCACACGTTATGGAATACATTTTCACCTTGCACAATTGGTTGTTCTGCCATCTTCCACTCTTTGTATACCAACATAATAATTCACTTTTACTTAATTCTAGCCACAGAAAACCATGGCATTTCCTGTGTTTGCTCAGCTAGGAGGAATCCTGTATTAGCTGCTGCTGTTGCCTTATTCCTTTCTTCCACCTTGCTTGTCTTTCTCTCATGAAGCAAGGTCTTCATAAAGAAAACTGATTTGGTTCACATATGACCCTGAACATCTGGGCACAACTTTAGTACAAAGACTCTGTCACAGTGCTGAAGTGTTTCTTGCTCTAAAAGTGCTCCTCTAATGAGCTTGAAGATACTGGAAAGACTTCTGGTTTGTGAGGCAACTGTAGACTGAATATGACATGGTGTACATCACCATCTCTTAGAATGAAAATGTAAAATTTTAATCAGTTACTAGATAACTAGTACCACTGAATTTGTCTGAACCATTTTTTAAAACAATAGGTAATCGATGTTTCTGTTTACTGTAATTCAGCTCACCCATGGTTTAGGTGTTCACAGTAAGGAGGACAAGGTCTGACTCTTTATCCAAAATCATACATGTCTGTGTGTCAAACACAACAGAACTGAAGGCCAGCAAAGTTTTATTTGATGTACATCCTTAGTTGAGAACTTGAGCAGAGTGAGCTGCTATATAGCTGTCATCATAGAAAATGGAAAGAAATGGGGCTGATATCTCTTTCAAAAGAGATAAAAGGTTGAATAGGACACAAATCCCCATGAACTTGCTATGTTTGCCTTGTTCAGAACATTTAATTGCATATTAATTAAAATTAATATTTTTAAAAGTATGTGTTAACGTTGCAGCTTGGACTTTGCAGAGCCCAGTGTCACTGGTGTTGAGCAACTGTGGACACTCTTCTCTACAGATACTTCAGATGCTATGCTCTTCTGATTCTTCTCTAGTCTGTTTTTGGATTCTTTTCCCTAACACTGTTTTCTTGTTCACTAGCAACTGTTGTCCATTTTTCTGAATCCCACTTTTCTAATGAAACCACTAATTTCTAATGATTTTTAATCTGCTTGAAGGAAATTTATTTCCATCAAATTCTGTATGTTTCCCCTGAAAGCCTCATTGGCTGTGGTGTGGTGATTCACAGATATTAGGACCTTTTTTGGAAATTGATTTTTGTTTGTTCTGTAGCTTTTTTCCAGCAGGCATACTTTGTATGTTCTTGTATTGCTGGTTTAGGCATAGAGTTCATAAACTTAAATCAGACTCACAGTTTGTGAACAGCACCTTCAAACTGTCATATCACAGAGTAATATAATGCAATTTTTTGCTGTGTATCTATTGGGTGTTTGATAGTCCATTTTTCTCCATGCAAGGAAGGCCTTGGGATATTAATTTTTTACTTTGAAAAACTGGAGAAAAAGTGAATAGAAAAGTCTTTGAAGCTGTGTAAAGTTCAAGGAATGAAGTGTTAAAGATTATCATTATTAGAAAAATGACAGTCACAGAATTCACAGAATTACTAGGTTGGAAGAGACTTTCAAGATTATCAGGTCCAACCCATGCCCTAACACCTGAACTAAGCCATGGCACTGAGTGCCACATCCAGTCTTTTCTTAAACACATCCAGGGACGTTGACTCCACCACCGCCCTGGGCAGACTATTCCAGTACTTTATCACTCTTTCCATAAAAACTTTTTTCTAACATCCAACTTGTATTTCCCTTGGTGCAGCTTAAAACTGTGTCCTCTCATTTTGCCAGTTTGTGCCTGAAGAAAGAAAGCAATCCCCACCTGACTACAGCCACCTTTCAGGGAGTTTTAGAGAGTGATAAGGTCATCTCTGAGTCTCCTTTTCTCCAGGCTAAACAACCCCAGATCCCTCAGACGTTCCTCACAGGGTTTGTGTTCCAAGACCCTCACCAGCCTTGTCACTCTCCTCTGGACACACTCAAGCATCTCAACATCCTTCCCAAACTGAGGGGCCAGAACTGGACACAGCACTCAAGGTGTGGCCTCACCAGTGCCAGGTACAGGGGAAGGGTGACCTCCCTGGTCCTGCTGGCCACACCATTCCTGGCACAGGCCAGGATGCCATTGGCCTCTTGGCTCATACTCAGTTGGATGTCAACCAGTACCCCCAGGTCCCTTTATGCTGGGCACTGTCCAGCCACACTGGAGTTGCTGTGGCCTGCATTTTGCAGGACTTGGCACCTGGACTTATTAAACTTCATCCTACTGGACTTTGCTCATCCATCTAACTGTTCCAGGTCTCTCTGCAGAGCCCTCCTACCTTCCAACAGATCGACACATGCTCCCAGCTTAGTGTCATCTGCAAATTTACTAATGAAGCACTCATTCCCCTCATCCATGTCATCAATAAAGACATGAAACAGAACTGGTCCCAGCACAGACCCCTGAGGGACACCACTGGTGACTGGCCCAGCTGGATGCAGCATTGCTCACCACCACTCTCTGGGCCCGGCCATCCAGCCAGTTCCTGACCCAGCAGAGTGCTCCTGTCCAAGCCGTGGGCTGCAGCTTTTCCACGAGAACTGTGGGAGACAGTGTCAAAGGCCTTGCTGAAGTCCAGGTACACAACATCCACAGCCTTTCCCGCATCCACCAGGGGGGTCACCTGGCCATAAAAGGAGACCAGGTTGGTCAAACACAACATACCCCTCCTAAACCCATGCTGGCTGGGTCTGATACCCTGGCCATCCTGTAAGTTCTGTGTGATGACACTCAGTATAAACTGTTCCATAACCTTATCTGGTACAGTCTGGCTAACTGGTCTATAATTGCCAGGATCCTCCTTCCCACCCGTTTTGTGAATGGGTGTCACACTGGCCAGCTTCCAGTCCTCTGGAACTTCACCAGTGAGCCAGGATTGCTGGTAAATGATGGAGAGCAGCTTTGTGAGCTCATCTGCCAGCTCCCTCATCATCCTGGGATGGATCCCAGCTGGTCCCATAGATTTACAAGAATCCAGTAGCTCAGCAGCCCTGTGACTGCCTCCTCTTGGATAACGGGGGGACCATTCTGCTCCCTGATACCATCAACCAACCCAAGAGGAGAGTTATCCTGAAGGCAAGTAATCTTCCTACTAAAAAGGCAAAGAAGGTGTTAAACACCTCTGCCTTCTCCTCATCAGTCAATCACTATGCAGTATAATATTTGTTCCAGTACTTTTCAGTAATTTCAAGAGAACTTCAGTGCCAATAAACTAAAGATTGAAGCCAGCACAGATTGTTCAAGAATAACATACTTGCCCACCCATGTGACTAGAAGGGCAGAAATGTGCACCAGAGAGACTCTGCATACTGTCTCATATGACATTGTAACAAGAGAGACTTGAAAAGTAGGTGCAAAAGGTAACAGGATGAGCAAGTTCACAAGTCAGGGAAAATACTTGAAGAAAGCTATCTACAGAAGAATTCAAATGGAGCACAGGTTATCCGTTCTGGCTTATATCCAGCGAGTGACTTGCAAGGTGATAACAAAATCTTTCTGAATCTTTCTGAAGAAGAAGAGTGAACACGGATACATAGGCGGTTACATGACATAGGAGATTCATAAACTGGAGAGATGACATGAAGAAGATGAAATTCAGAGAGGACAACTGCAAAGTGTGGACAGGAAAGGTAAAAAATTAACTTTGCTGGTATAGAACTGGGAATAACGGAAGTTATTGGCAGGAATTCAGCAGGAAATTATGTATGGAGCACCTCACATATCATCTTGGAAATAGAGACGACTTATTTCAAAAAGTTTCCTGAGATTTGAAGAGTGCACTCAAAGAAAAATATGGGCAAATAGAAACAACCGGAGGAAAACCAATATGTGGTAAGAAAATCTGTCTCTGGCAAAAAGCTGAATGAACATACCTATAAGATCTTGTTTTGTTTTCTGATTTATCAAAGTTTATCATAGAATAAAAGAATGACTAATTCTGGTGGGATAGTGCAAAAACAAAGCTGAACTCATCTGGGAAATATAAGAACTGTTAAGAAAAAGATTCCTGCTACCAAGAAACAGTGCATTAGAACTGAAGAGGAAGAAGAAGAACTGAAGGTATGAAGAGAAATAATGGAAAATAAGTATTTCTCTGAGGTGGCTTGGTTGCAATTTACTCTTACAGAAGGATGGACAGAATGGGACTTGAAGTCCTTTCTGGCTCTGCATTTTTATTACTTTTTTGACCTCCTGTTTCAAAATGTGACTTATCTGAGACAAGTTAGAAACCAGAGGTCTGCCAAGCTTCTTTGGTGAAAAGCTGTTGAAAAAGGACATGAAAAAAAGCACATGAGCACCAGCAACATGAGACACTTTCCTGTGAAATACAGGAGAGTTTGGAAACTTGTTCTGCCTGCCTGTCCAGCTCTTTACCCCCTGCTCCCTTGGCTTTTAGACTTACACATAGAAAGAAGAAGAATAATCAGCCAATAGAAATTCTGTGACTGTTGTCTCAATGGGAAACACCACAGAAAAGGTAGGTAGCGGACTTTGTCATTGCTTAGAGTGAAAAATGGTTTCTCAGCTTCAGCTCCTGGGACTGCACAGCTCTGCCACCACTGTGTCCCTGAGCAGCTACCAAGTCTCTGAACTGGACACTGCAGAAGAGATCAGGACCTGCCTCTTTTGTTTGGGAGGAGACAGCTTTATTTTCTTGGTACTATTTCTTTTGTGTTCTGACATGCTGAGCTTTGCTAGGATTTGGGTCACAGCAGCAGTGTCAAATGTGTTCAGCCTTGTGCACACAACAGGTGATGAGAATAAGGACAAGTGTGTTGTTGCAGCAGCAGTGGTGAAGTTGAATAAAACACAAAATTTGTGAGTAGAGACAAACTAACAAGCCAAACCTAAGACTCCATTTCTTAGTTTCTGCTAAGATCAGAAGTCACTGCAGCTTGTGATAGATATACTCAGTTGCATAGTCAGTAACAGCGTCTGGTATGCTTCTCTTCTCAATATCAACATGGATGGTTAGAACACATTTATTGGTGGAATCTCTGAAGCAAGCTATAAATGACAAATAAAATTTAAAAAAACGGCTTCCTTTCTCTCTATTGAAAATACTTAGCACTGTCCTCTTTGCTGTGATCTTTTGCTCAAATATACCTAGAAACATCCAAATAGTTATTATTTTTTAGATTAAACAAGTGGAACATTTACAAAATTAAGCATCTATTTCTGAGTAATTGTTTTCTCTGAGGTATCTTTGATACTATTTTTAAAATAGAAGGAAAGGAATCACCTTTTATCCTGTTTATATAGGGCATGAAATTTCCAGGCTCTCTTTCAGTAAAATAATTCCAATTGTTCAGGACACTGACCACTCTCAGAATTTTTAAATTTCACTTTAATCTTCAGGAATATTTTCAAGTAGCAATCTTGATCTCAAAGTAACAGTAGTCTCAGAAAAGCTAACATGATGTCTCTAACTGGCTACTTATCTTGAGAGAAAGGTTGTCTGAAAAACAAGAACACCATTTTATGGCACATCATCAGACTGTAAGTGGAGGCTTTTTTCTGTACAGAAAGAGCCAGCTTACCTGCTATCCTACACTGCTGAATGATTAGCTCTTCTGGCATTACTTCTCTCTCACTCTAAAAAAAAATCTTCCTGTGACGCATCTTTGAGAAATCTCGGCTTTTCAAAAATAACCCTGCTTCTTTTGTAATCCAGTAATCTTCTTACTTTTCTGAGTTTCATAGCTTAATTGATAATACCTAGTGGGTTATTTGCTTGAGAAATTATGATCTTTGCAGTTTTTGGTGAGCAACTGTTGAAGCTGGTTTATGTAAACCAGATATACCCTGGGGATCATAAACTTGTTTGCTCTGGATAAGATGAAAATAAGTTATATTCCATTTATGTTACAGTTTAAAACATATTTTAAACAACAAAGTAAGCTGCTGGTTTGAGTTTTAGGGTTTTGTGTTTGTTGTTCATTGTTTGTTTCTAAGAGACTACCAATGGCCTGCTGAGTGTTTAACAACCTTAAAATATTTCTGCTTTCCTTTACCCTGTATTCCTTATGATTTTGTCACCTAACATCTCTCTGTTTTGTATTGTACTTATTCTGACAGGTTCTTCTTTCCAAAATAAAAACAATAACTCACTGCAGAAGGAATGGGAAAAGACTGTAGGATTCTTTCAGTGTAAATAAACAAGCATGGAGGATTGTAGAGTTGAGGACAAAAGGACTGCCTGTCTGTAGACAGATTCATGGAATATTATGAGTTTCAGTGTCAAACCAGTTATTGATAAAGAGGAGATAGGGGTGGAATTGGAAAGATGCAATGAAGTGTTTTTAAGTATTATTTTTATTGCTGTTGGCTTACAGCAATAAAGATTGTGGGAGGACGTGCAGGATTTTCTTCTGATTCTCCTCTAAATATAATTTTTTACTGTTTTGCTTTTTTACTTCTGCTGTGAGTGACAACAGAACTATTCCACTGGTGATTTTTTCCAGTCTGCATTAGTCTACATTACTCTCCAAGAAATGAAAGCCTGGGTTTTATGTTGTCTTACTAATTGCATTTCTTGCAGCAGCCAGGTTCCAGTATCCCAGCAAGGGCACAAGCACAAATTCAGTCAGTCTCAATGGGTTAAATTAAAAGCTGTGCACACTGAGGTAGGTGATTTAAGATGTTTGATTAATGTTTCATTTATTTTACCAAGGTGTTATGCAGGGATTCAGGTTTATTACTGTTCTCTTAATGAGGGAATACTTTTCACTGGCTCAGGTAAACTCCCCTTGGAGTCAGCCATTTAGAATTACCCTGGAAATGGTCTGAAATCCCTAGAACTTCATTACAACAGCCACTATACCACAGATGAGGATAAAGCCTGAACCTTTAGGTCAGTTAAATTTTGTGTTGTGCTCTGCAGATCTCATGTCCTCTCCGGTTCCCCTTTTCCCATTGGGTCTGATGATTTTTGCCATCCTCTCCACCAGCCTGTGGGCAATCACCCCTCCCTTCACTTGCTTATCAGCCAAGCTCCTCCTTGGACCCAAGTCTGACCTGGCTTGTATCAAAGGTCACCCATTGTCCTCCTTGATTCCTTTCTTGTGAACCCCCTTCTCAACTGTGCCTCTTCTTGTGGGGTTTCAGGAGGTTACTCTGGAGGCAAGGCAGCTGCTTTTGTACAGTACTTGAAATGGTGAGTCTTGATCCAGAAGATTCCCACAGGCCACCTACCTAAGTTCGAATGATAATGATTTCAACCCTCCTATTCTTACCTCATTGTTGAGGAATAATTTATACATTGTGAAATTGGTTAGAATTTTATGGGACATTATGAAAAGAAGCAAGGAGTTAGAGCTGAAATAATTTGACAAACTGAGTAAAATATGCCTCACATTTGTGAACCATGTACCCAGCATGTTTAAATTCCCTGTCACAATGCTATTCTCCCTTTCTGTTCTACGTCATTGAAGTGTGGCAATGAATGGCATGAGATTTCCCTACAGTTAATATCAATTTATATTATATATCAATCTCTATAAAGTGCAAAATTGTATAGAAAATTATGGGCTGGTTAAAGTGATTTTTTGGGTTAACATAATTATCATAACATTCATGGCACTAAGAAAACACATTAGCACTTTGGAGTTATTTGTTTCAGTTCTGTATTGTCAGAAATATAGAACACTGAAATTCTGCTTCTTTTTCTAGTTACTAGAATAGTAAGAAATGCATTTCTGTGGCCCCATAATCAAGGAGGTGTGTCTTTGATAAGCATTCAGATTCCAGAAATATTCCTTGCACTGTTGTAGTAGCCCACCTATACTCCATAAATTAGTCTTTGTGGCTGGAGAAAGCCTAAGTGAATGACACTGTCTTGGCACATCTGCAAAATTGCAGGCTCTTAAGGGATGGTGGAAAAAGCTGGAAACCCAAGTTCTCCATAGTTATTTGTATGTGCCATTAGTTCTGGGAAAAACAGCCAGTGGTTTTGGCTGGGGACCTGTTCATTTTTGTGCATTTATGTGACGCATCAAATGTTGCTGTTACCAGAAGTCAGCAATATCACGTTTGCCTCCAGTGACAGCAAGTGCTGAAGGACTAATATTCAGTAGGGTTGACAAAAGGCTGTGATTTGGCACAGTACATTCAGATGACTCAGTAGGGGAAGAAAAAAATAATTGTTTATTTTTGCTTACTTTCAAAGCATTTCCCTCACAAGGAAAAACAGTAGCATGCTAAGGGAAATGATAAAGGTTGTTACTGAAGCTGAAACAACTGGGAATCTTGAAGCTGGGCTTTGAAGCCAAAGACATGTAGAAAATAAGAAAAATGTTATTGTTTTTTATTAAAAAATGCATATAATTGTCCAATGTAAAAGCATGCTGGTATTTCCTCAAAAGAGATGAAAAAATGACTAAACAAATAAGAAAGAAAAATAGCAACTGAAATGCCTTTTTCAAACTCTGACTTTAGTGGCTTCTGGTAAAAGGCAGCTGCAGAAGTGTTCCAGGAGAAATGTGCTGGGATATGCGGCTTGCAGCACAGAATATGTTTGTATATGGCTGTATAGTCCATCTCATTCACTTTTTCAATTATCAGATACCAAATGGACTGTGACAACTTCTCCAACATTGATAGTACCACCATTTTCCATAACAGCCTTACAGCCTCCTTTTCCTCATCAGCACTCAAAACCTCATTCAAATGGCAATTCTTTTAGCCCTGCTTTGGGGGTACAGTGATTAGTTTAATGAACAGCTGTTCCTGACAAAGGCTGCAGACTGATAACTTGATATAAAACTATATTAAATAGTGATTAATTATAATTATATATGTTAAGCAGCTAAAATATTTAATTTTTCTGTATTCCTCTTCAATATTTCCTTATTATCCTTTTATATGGAAACTATTTACAAGCAATAGAGGGGAGCTAGAGTAGTTCTCTAAATGTAAATATCATTAGTTTTGCCTCTTCTACAAGCTGGTGCTCAGAAATGCTGTTTTGTTCTTTCAGACAAGTGTCTCTGCTGGAAGAAGGGCTCTGCATCTCACACCTTGCCCATCAGGGCATTTGAAGGATTTAGGAATCGGAAAACTCGATGAAATGCAACACAGTATGCCAAAGAGATATGTGCTATTGGAGCTGGATCTTATACTTTGGTAAGGAGGTGCAAAGTGATCTTACTGATGCTGCAACATGAGAGTGCATAGTTTCCTGCTACTCAAAGTGAGGAGCGTGAAGGTCTCTGGCTTGTTGAGTTTACTTGCTGAAGCACACTGCTGTTAGTGAACAGTCTGGTCAATGGCTGTCTAAAAGCTGTGACAACTTAAGTGAACATTTTTCAGATTCCTATTTCAGCTTTGCAACAGCAATCCTTCTGCTTCAGAAAATTACAGTCTTGATAGCTGTAGTGCAAGCATGTTATTGAGTAATTCACAGAAATCAGGGTATTGATGTGTTTTGTATGCACTGCCCCATTCTCAGATATATATGCAATTCCGTCACAAATGATAAAAAATGGGGGTGAAAATGTTTGCAAATTTGAAGTAATTAATTGTCAAAATACCCTTGGGAGTCAGGAGAAGTCAGGTGAGTGATTCCAGTAGTGAGGCAGAATAGATGGGTCAATGGCACATGAAACTATCTGTATCAAGCTTGTGCTTAGCTTGGGTAAAAAATATCCCTGAAGAAACAGCATTTTGGGGTTAGTAATAGCTAATAAAGCCATGCAACACATGTGACAGGAGAGCAAATATACAGAAGGTAGAAATGTCTGCCATTAGAAGCAAAAATCTGTGCAAGTATCTTCACTGCCATCAGTTCCTGTGCTAAATGAAGCCAGGCACCACTGCAGCCTTACCTACATTTTGGTACATGCACAAATATCCTCATAAAGAGCATAACGTAATGATTTTTACTTTTAAAAACATTTTTGTAGGCTCTTGCTGTTAATGTTCCTGCCATTGCTGAAGAATTTTTTTTCCTCAGCCTGTTACAACTTCAGCTGGGCAATTGGTTCCAAACATTTTATGTACATTTATGTATTTAATGTAGAAATGGTGGGGTACTGCAATCATTTTAAAATTTGTGCAAAAAACTGGTGCCAGGTTTTACATATGGACACCAAAAAAAAAAAAAAAAAAAAAAAAAAAAAAAAAAGAAAGAAAAAGGGGGGAAAGAGATGGAAAAATGAACCCTTTTGATTATAAAGCCTGAAACTGGTAAAATATTTAATTTAAAATCAATGAATCAAAGGTCTTGTCAAGGCCAAAAGGAGCTGTCTTTTATTCTTCAGGAAAGAGCCATGTGTTTTTCAGTTGCTCAGACATTACCAAGGGCTACAAAGCCCACTGTGAGGGGGGTTATTTGGCTATTCCCGCATGGCTCCAGGTTCTGATTGCTCCAGAGGATGCATTCTGCTGTGCCCAGCAGGCAGGCATCTGAACCCGGCCATGTACATGCTCTGGAATGCCTGCCTTGGTAGCGTCCTCCCTTGAAATCCAGTGTGCCCTGCCCATTCCCAAGTGCTTTCAAGATTTCCTTTGGGCTTTGCTTGTGCAATGTCACACAAACAGGTTTGCTGCAGCTCCTGCTTCCCAATGCGTGACAGACACTGGAGCCTCCTCAGAACAGAAGCTGCTTTTTGGTATGTCACTGAGCTGAGTGGAGCAATCTCTAAGAATCTAGCCCCCAGGGCTTCTAAAAGACTTAGATCAAGAAGAACAAGACACTGACCCTAATGTGAACACATCTAGTGACACAGATTTCATGTGAGTTTTGTAATCAAAATTTTACTGTGTTAAGAATAACATAACATTTTAGGCAGATTGCTTAAGAAAAGCCTCGGTCTTAAAAAAAAAATCAAAATCAAACATATAAGTAACTCCCCTGTGAGATATTTTTGCAATAGAGCAGTATTCACACTCTTGAGGAGTGTAATTTATGCAAAGTACATATAAATATATAAACTGATTTTCTTGATTCAGGCATGTTATGCAAGCTACAGCTGTCATTAACATATTCAAAATTTAGAATTATCATATACCAGGAAATTATCAAATGAATATACATAAATTATGATTATATATCTATATATCTATATCTATCTATCTATATAGATATAGATATAGATATAGATATAGATATAGATATAGATTAGATATAGATATAGATATAGATATATAAACATTTGTTCTCTAAACTCTGGAATAGACTTAAGTTGCAGTTGTTACAAAACAAGACAATAATTAAGGTTTCCTCTCCACATGTGCACTGTTTCTTACTGAGAAGTTATACAGCCACCAGAAATGCTATGGCATTTTGCAGACATTATCCCTGTGGCTGGGTTCCTAAAGGACTTGTTTTAGTTAGGGTAGGTTCTTGTTTCTTGGGAAGTTTTGGAGAAGAGGGAATATTTCAAGCTGCATCTAAGGCCAAGATAAGCAAGAAAGGCTGCAGAAAACATTATGAAAAATCAATAATTTTTTGCAAAAAAAAATGTATTTGGTGAAGAACATGCTACTTCTCATATTCAAGCAGGAACAGCTGTCACTGAACTGCCCAAATATGTCCTTCAGGGTAACATTTGGCAGGCAGTAAAGCTGTGACTGTGGTACTGTGGACTAAGGGACTCCAAGAGCAATGCTGCTCCACTGCAAGTCCCTTTAGCGTAATCTGGCAGATATGGCCTTGTCTCTTGGGTGTGGAAGAAAATGTTGGAGACATCTAGGTTTTGATTACTTATGAGACTGTTATAATTCCCAGTGATGTGACAGGATAATCCTTCCTCAGTATGCAAAGGAATTCAGAAGAGAAATAAGCCCTTTACTGAGAACACATGGTCCGTTAAGATCACTTTGAAAAACAATGATGGAAATAACTGCAAAGCCAATTGCTGCTCCTAAGTGCCTTCTGGAGAGATGACTGAGCACTGAAAATCAGCACCAAATACTTCATCTTGCAAAAAGACTCAGAGGGAGTTACACAAGTGATTGCAGTGTAACACTGCCAAAAGGATTTTGTCAGTCTTTGATTTACATCAGCAACATCAATTTCAATCTTGCTTTGCATTTTGTCATTTAAGTCTTTGCTTACAAAACTTGATTGATAGCTATAAGAATGTATTGATTTCAAGTTAATACTGCCTTTATAATAACCGCAGTAATTTCTGGTAACCATAATTTCATACAGAATCATTTTACTCTTTATAATAACTGCAGTAATATTTGGTAAGCATAAGGTTATTCAGAATCATTATATATTTACTTCAGTAAATATTTATTAACACTTTAATATGTCACAATTTAGTATGTTTAAAATTATAAGTTGAATATTTTTTTGATTATTAGTAGTATATTTATGAATATTTGTCTGCTTACATTTGGGTTTATGTTGGAGATCCATTAGAATGCACTGAAAATTGTTAAAATTACTGCAAGAACTTCAGGAAAATATTTTAAATATAATATATCCAGAAAAAAGTAAATTTATGAAAATTAACACAGCATATAAAACTGTTAGGCATATTAAATTATAAAAAAAAGTTAATTAACACACATTACTGCCTGTGGTCACCATGCTTTGACATATACTTTTTGAGTGATGACTTTTTTTGTTTTCTACATTTTCAGTCAAAAGTACAATAAGGCAGTAGCCTTCTGATATTCTCATTCTCATAAGCTAGGACAAACAAAACAACATATCCACATTTTAGATTTTTAAAACAACTGCAAGAACATCAGGAAAAACACGTTTGTTTTCTAAGCAGTATGCATACAGATAAAGGTAAAAGCTTTGCCTGGAGAGGGTGTGTACTCATACTTGCTCAACAGCTACAGAAAGTATAAACTGCAGAACACATGAGCCTCACATCCAGCTTGGTGTAGAATTACTCCCTTTCAAGCAAAAGTCAGTTTCTGTCTGTGTGAACTTAATCAGTGTGGGATGCATTCCTGTGATGATGTTACTCCTTCCCATGGCTTACATGGGTCAGTGCTGTCCCTCCCCCTGCCATTGTGGAAAAATCTTGCTGTAGGCTAGACTCAAAAGGGTTGTGGGCACAATACTGAGATTCCTAAGAGAATATTAAGTCCTTGTGCCAGAGATGTTTAGAAGGAAATCTGCTGTTCACCCTGCAGCTTGATCTGGAGGCTCTGTAGGATGAACCACCTATAAAACAATCTCAGCTCTCCCACTCTTCCTTTCATAAGGAAGACAGAAACTGTCTCCTCGAGTCTTTAGGTGAGAGGAACACAAGGTGAAGATTTAGCCCCAGCCTGTGTACCAGGAGATAGAGGGATATTAATGCCCATTTAACAGGAGGCCTCTATGGATAGGCATACATACTTTCTCAAGTGTAAAACGATCTCACACCCTGAGCACATCCAGTGGCTCAAAAACATGTCTCTAAAACTTTTCTAAATCTGTATGCTCTTGTTAGGACAAGTTGAGTATCACTTCAAAAATCTATCATTTCAAACTTTGCTTAAAATTCAGGAAACTGATTTAGTTTAGGCTTGAAGAGAAAATACACCACATCTTCTGAATAGTTCTCCTTGGTCTGTGAAATTTTGTTGTGATTGATGTGACTACAGGGTAATACTTAACTATTCCTACCTCAGTACTATGTAGTCCTCCAGTACTTGCCCTTGTACTATTTGTCATTATGTGGAGAATAGCAGACTGAAAATAACGTAAAGTGTTTATTACCCCTACATCTTTATTGCCCACAATTTTACTTTCTAGTCAAATCTTTATATACTGTTTCTTGAGTTATTGTTATTTTTTAATTCTGCATCACAGCAGCAGCCTTGTAATTTCTTCTAATATATGAAATTTACTTCAGTATGTATCAGAAATTTTGTGTTGGTCCAGAGTACAATACAATTTAAACTGAGGAGCTGAACATTAATAAGTTTCATAAATCCTTTCTAACTGATCTACACACCCTCTCCACCCTGCACAAACTTCAGTATCATATCAAGAATCTTGTCTTTAAACTTGAGATAAATGCTTCAGATCCTATTCTTTTATAGAGAGGAAGGAAGGTTTCCATACTGCAGAATTTCGTAAAGAGAAAACCAGGACTATTCAGGGGAATCCACTGAGATTTCCTAGAAAAAGATTCTGTGTCTGGATCTAATTTCTGAGAAATTTTGCTCAAAAATATTCACAGTTATCTATGCATAGAAATATACTCTATAACACATACACATACACAGAGAATTCTTTTTCTTTCTGTAGTTAAAAAAATATTTATACTTTCTATCTGCAGAAATAATGCCCTTTAAAGTTCACCTGTATTTTGGAACGTTATGATACATTATGTTCTTTCTACACTGTAATATACAGTCTATTAAGTATCCCTGCACAAATTCAATAACTTGTGCAGTGTTATATTGCTTTAATTGTGTGAGGCTTAACTTGAATTCTTATTGACATGCAGTGAATAAAAATAAAGCTTTATTTAAAAACTAATTACCAGAGTCTCATCTCCCTCTCAGGAAGGACAGGTTTGAGCAAGTTTGGCTACATGTATTCGTAACATAAAAATGGATTTACTGATGTCTTGATATTTGTTAATTGATATTTAAATATTAGAGAGTGCTGATTAATTTTGTGCCCAGTTCGGCGTTCTTCTTTTTCCTGACGATTGTCTTATGAGGTTTTTTTTTTTTAACAAAAATCTGTATCTTTTCAAGAACATAAGCACATCTCAGTTGCTAAGGGTGAATCTGTGGAGTGTTTGCTACCTTCTGCAATCTTGCTAAAATTGCAAGTCCTGTAAAGTAAAATCATGCCATTTGTCTTTTTAATACTGACGTTTTCCTCTTGTGATATCAATTATTATTACCAGTTCTATATTATATAGAACTACTCTATATAATTGTACAATATACAGTTCTTTATAATATAGAACTAATCTATACAATTGATGTTGTGCAATACTATAACTATGTAATGTTGTTATATATATTGTTTTAAGCTGATAATTTCAGATTATAGCTAGTGTTGCAATTTTGAAATATTTCTTTGCTCTCACATTGTAACCTAAAGCTAAATTGCCCACTTGTGTGGCAAATGCTGTAGAAGGCGTATCAGAAGAGACAATCAACAAAGTGTATTTCAGGACTCTTATGACATTTCTGATATGTCCAGGAAAACAAAAGTGTAGAATCATAGAATGGATTGGGTTGGAAAAGACCTTAAGGATCATCTCCTTCCATCGGCAGGGACATGTCCCATGGGCAGGGACACCTCTCACCACACCAGATGACTCAGAGCCTCATCCAACCTAGCCTTGAATGCTTCCAGGGAAGGGGCATCCACAGCTTCTCTGAGCAACATATACTTAGCACCCTCATAGTATTATTTTTTCTAATTATTTTTTCTTTTTTCTAATACCTAATCTAAACCTGCTCTCTTTTGGTTTAAACTGATTCCCTGTTCTGTCAGTACATGCTCTTGTAAATAGTCTCTTTCTATCTTCATTGTAGGTTCCATTCAGTTTCTGGAAGGCCACAGTTAGGTCACTCCAAATCAGGTTACTCCTCTTTGCTAGGCAGAGCAATCCCAGTTTTTTCAGTCTGTCCTGACAGGAGAGATGTTCCATCCCTGTTTATTTTTCTGGCCCTCCTCTGGACTCCCTCCAGCAGGACCCTGTCTGTCCCGTGCTGTGACCCAAAGCTGATGCAGCCCTGCAGGTGGGTCTCAGCAGAGCAGAGCAGAGGGGCAGAATCCCCTCCCTGGCCCTGCTGCCCACACTGCTCTGGATGCAGCCCAGGACACGTTTGGCTCTCTGGGCTGTGAGTGCCATGGCTGGGTCATGTCCAACCTCTCACCCACAGCACCCCCAAGTCCTTCTGGGCAGGACCACTCTCTTTCTGTCCATCCCCAGACTAGGGATTTGCCCATACCAGGGTTTGCCCTGACCCAGGTGCAGCACCTGGTATTGTTAAACCCTATGAGGTTCCCACAAGCCACTTCTTGGACTTCTCCAGGTCCCTCTAGATGACATCCCATCCTTCAGGTGTGTCAACAACACCACTCAGTTTGGGGTCATCTGCAAATCTGCTGAGGGTGCACTTGATCCCTTTGTCTATGTCACTGATGAAGATCTTAAATAACTCTGGTCCCTGTATGGACTCCTGAGGGCACCACTTACCACTAATGTCCAGCCTGAGTAATTGATCACTACCCTCTGGATGTGACCACTCTTATTCCACTGAATCTACCTCTCTCCAGTTTGGAGAAAAGGATGTTGTGGGAGACTGTGTCAAAGGCTTTACAGAGTCCAGATAGATGACATCTGTAACCCTTCCCTTGTCCATTGATGAGTCCCCCAAACACAGAAGGCCACTGGATTGGTCCAACAAGATTTGTCCTCGGTGCTGGCTGTCACCACTCTGTCCTCCATGTGCCTTAGCAGTATCCTTTTTTCTTCCCTTTTTAAGATGAGTGTAATGTTTCGCTTTATCCAGTCACCTGGGAGTTCTCCTGACTGCCATGCATTTTCTAATAGCATGGAGAGTAGCTTGGTAACTACATCACCAATTTCCCTGAGGACTCTTGGATATATTTCATCAGTTCCCATAGATTCATGTATGCTCAAGTTCCTCAGGTTGTCATGATCCTGATCTTTTCTTACAGTACAAAGGACTTGGCTCCTCCAGTCCCATTCTGCTGTCCATTCATTCTTGAGGTATGGAAAGAGAGACCACCATTGAAGCCTGAGTCAAAAAATAATATTGAGTATCTCAGTCTTCTACTTTTACTAATTTAACATCATTTTTTATCAGGTGGTATGTTTTCTTTCACCTTCCCTTTCTGATTAACCCACCTGAAGAAGCCCCTTCTGTGACACTTTGCATCCCTTGCCAGATTCAGTGCCAGTTTCAAGTAGAATTGATCTTGCCTAGTTTTACTAATTTACACACTGGACCTAGATATAACTCCATCTAGAATAAAGTCCTTAAGAGCCTTTCAGAACAAAAAATTTGCTTTACCTTTTTCTTAAGAATATGTTAAAATGTTACGCAAAATGAAGTTTTGACCTACTCTTACAGGAGTTTGTGCTTTTAAAAAAATGCATTTCAATGGCAAAGGTATTACATTTTGAGCATCTATATGTATATGCAGAGCATATACATATGCTCTATATAATATGCAGAGCATATTAGAGAGCAGAATCATTGAAGATTAATTGCAATCATAACTCCAGCCAAGCTAACTATTGTTTTGCTTTATTGTAATGTGACTTCTAATTAAATTCTCCTGGCCAACCACCTAAATAAATTTAATCTTGGTATCACCCTTGAAAATTAGCAGGGTTATTCCCATTTAAAGGAAGAGAACAGAAGAGCACAAATATTGTTCCCATATAAAGGAATATAACAGGAGAGCACAAATAAACTTGTCTTTTAACATTTCTTCTGCACCATTTTTACATGACAGAGGCTCCTTGCATCATCAGAGCCAGCCACTAGGGTTGGAAAGCATCATTTTAATGGTGTCTGATTTCTTGCCCTTAGAATTTACTGAGCTCTACCTTAAATCCAGTATGAATGTAAGAAGCTGATTCTCCAGGTATAAGAACTGCAACAAGAGGTATAGCTAATGTTCAGAAACATCTCTCTTTGAAGACAAAGCCTATTAAAAATTCAATTGTTGGTTGTCCTTGGGGTACGAAATTATATTGTTAAACTATTGCAGTTGAGCATACAGTGAATAGAGAGCTAAGAAAAAATGAGGACAAGTTCATTTGGTCTGTTCTCAGAATCTAGGCTTTACATACAGGTGCTGAGGCTGCAATAGAAAATAATCCACTGCCATCATGGACTATGGAGAGAGATTTCCTCATTCTGAGATTCACCTTTGCTGTTAAGCAAAGTGATTGCACTAGCTCAATAGCTGTATTAGGGCAACAGAAGGTGGTATAAAACTGGGGTAGCCCTGTAAATGTGTAGGTATAGTTAACCATTGCCCAAAACAGGCGTAGTCAAAACCTGTGCTTTTTCACTCTAATTTGGAGCACTATTTTTGTTCTGGCATAGCCATTGAAAATTTTCTATCATGGTCATGCTTTAATGGTGAACCTCAATTATTTTTTTCACATTACTACTGGCTAGTGTGAAGATGTATGTTATTGTTACAGTCACCAAACTCATAAATCACCTTGACGGGAAACGTTCCTTATAGCTGACGTAGAGTGATCTAGACCAGGTTTTAAAGATGCTCACTTTGAAACACATTAAAGGTCATTAAAGAAATGCTGAATGGTCATAAAAGCCTGAAACATTCAGTCAGTAATTTTTTCTTTAAATTGCCCTGGTGATAAAGTTTTAGAGGCAGTTTATACCACTCCAAGTTATATGCCATTCGGTTACGTAATTTTTCATGCTTAGATTATATTTGCAGCTGAGACACTGCTATAGATGTGTTTATTATTGCAGGATATTGAGTTGAGGAACTTGAACTCTGGGAAAATAAAGTTGGAAATATTTAGCAAATCCAAGGGATAGAATTAAGTTGCTCTAAATCAGGCCCAGGAAATGTAATCATTACCTAAGTACATCTTTGTATATTACGCTGTACTTATTTTGCAGTCCCCTGATCTGCCTCACATTCTGTACTGAAGGTTTACCTTCTCAAATGGGAATTGTTGAGGTTTGCAGTGGAAAAAGAGAACATTTTGGATGGGTTATTCAGAATCCAGACTACTTTTTCTAAAGTTGGTTGCCCAGTTTTAGTAAAAAAATGGATACACCTGATTTGAATCTAAATGCCTGTAACTTTAACAGTGTTTTCTTTATAGATTATAGTGGACTAAAATCTAAATGTTAAAACATAGTCCACTTCATTTATAAGCTTGGAATGATACTAATATAGAAAAACAAAACTTGATACTTAAATTTTAATTTCATCCATTGGTATTTAACAAAACAAAATGTTGTTAACTGGTTTTGTTTTTCACTGTCATTCATATTTTGTTAACATTTCTTCTTCTCTGCTATACACTTCTATGTTATAGACCCCAAAACCTTCTGCTGGTTCCCCTCTTCCAGAAATACATCTGTAGATCAGAGATTATTGCTGAACCTTTTCCAAGATAGGCATTCAAAGGGGAGACAAATCTAAGTGATCTTTAACTTTTAAAAAATATACTTATCCTTTGTATTGTTCTGCCAATCCGTAAAAAAGTCTTTCAAATCTTGGAGATTTTAGACTTCCATTTGCTTGCAATTCTGCATATTTATGAGAGTCATATGCCTCTTTCAGCTTTAAAGTCTTTTAGATCAGTGTGTAATTAAAGAAAAAAGATCATATCTAAGACTTCAAATGCATATACTCTTGCAGTGAAAAATGAGATTAAAGATACTATTTTGGTCCCTAATCTTACCCTTTCATTTTCTAACTAAAATGGTATTAGCTTCTTTATGTGTAGCTGACTCACCAAAGCAGCAGCACTTCCGCACTCATATTTTAAATAACCAGCAGTCTATTTTTATTAATTTGTCAAAAAATAAAGATGTGGGGAAAAAGCTGAGAGATATTTGCAATAACAGCAAAGAGTTTTGCATTAAATAATTAATACCTTGCTATGACTCATAGCTGGGGCAAACAGTTAGAGGAACTAAGCTTTCTTATTTTTTCTTTTTTTATTCACATATTAATTAATTAAAACCCCCAAAATATTGCTATCACATAGATTGATACCAGCAGTAACCAAGGGGTCAAGTGTCAGATGCTGCGTATTGCTTCTTGTCTGATTGCTGAAGATGTGACAGTGTTCCCCTTCTCCAGACATGGTCTGAGCTGGATGGGCTATAGGACCAAGATGCCTGCTGGTACCCAGTGACCAACTAAACAACTTCACTTGTGTATCATGGCCAGCAAGACATTTCAGAGGGTGAAAATGATCCTGAAAGTTTCATTTTCAGGAAAGAATGATTTTACAAGAAGTTTAATCTGTGTTTCTTTTAATGAAATTCAGGGTGGCGGGATTTCTTTTTTCAGTTTAAAGCATTCTGTTGATGTTACCTGGTGTTACTGTCTTTCTGGGTGCTTCACATATTTCCATAATAAATACAGAAGTGAACACACAGTTTGACTAGCTGATTGTTGTAGGTATTTTCCAGCTGAAATAATCTATTAGAAATTAAATTAAGCTTTTACTTAATTTTTTAAATTAAGCAAGTAAAACCTGGCCCTATGGAGTCAGCAGCTGTTCTTACTTTTATATATTTTTCTGGATTTTTCAATCGCCACAGAAGACCATCAGTAAAGTGAACTAATGCTAGTCTAAAACCTATGTATGTATTTTACATGCTTAAATTTTAGAACATGATTTGACTGTATTTTTTTGTTTTAATCTCTAAATAGATTCACCGCTTTCTGCTAGAAAATCACTGCATTATAATTGCTTTATAATGTCTATTATAGATGGATTCACTGTACAGGTTATGGGTGTTCTCCTAGAGAATCAGTAGGAATACTGTATTGAAAACTACATCATTTGTAGATACCAAGTATTATCTCTGACTAAATAATTACCTCTCTTTTTTGAAATTTGTATCCAAAAATCAACAGTTGTGACTATAAGGTCAGCATACTATAAAATTATAAGATCCTAATTCTTATTACCATCTGTGCCAAATTTCCATGAATTCCTTTAGTAATCTTTGCTATAATTACCCAATTATCTAGTACGCAGCATAAACTCTGGATTTCAGATATTATCTGTAGTACTGTGAAAGTACCATAAGGCGATATCAATTTTTCCACACACGGTGAGAAAAAAAACACACCAAAAGAGATGTTACATAAAATGATATTAAGCCTCATAAAATGGTGGAAGATGTATTTCACTTAGTTAGTGGGGACTAATTAACATACCCTCACAGTAATCTGCATTCAGTTTGTGACATGGGACAAATTTGTGCATGTAAGAAGAATGAGAGTTCTGTCTAAAAGGGTAAACTGACTGGTAGCTGAGAAGTGGTTTCAACATCTGTTTGCAACCTAGCACAGCTCTTGGAAGAAAAGACTTTAACCTCCATGATAGTCCTCCATAAGCTGGTGTAAATTCCTTTTCTTTTTATGCTGAGATGTGCCTTGACATCTGCTAAGGATTAAACTAGCTTGACTCCCTACAGAGCTAAAATGACTTGTAGTCAGATGGAAGTTCTACATTTCACATGAAATGTGGCTGAGCAGAAGACTTTAAGGCCACTTGCTAACATAGGTTTTCAGTTGCCAACAGCCTGCATGTACCTTAAACTACTTTTCTCATTTTCTTATTTTCACCCTCTCCTGTCTGGGATTTAAAGTGCCTACTATTGCCATTATGCCAGAAAATAAAAGAACAGCTCTTTTTCAGCCAGTGTCTGATGGATATGCAATAATGTGGATTTGGTGGTGAGAGTTGCAAAGATCTTTTCTCAAAAAGCTAAAAAATGTCCTTGTTGTCTTGGGTCTCTGTCTCACCATTTCTGCCTCATCGTCTCTGCTTTTTGTGACCCCCATATTGCTTGGTGGATCAGATGAGTAAGCAAAGAAGTTAAAATATGTGACTTGGAATAGGTGAAACTAAATGCCTCACATGCTGAAATTGTCAGACTCACTCATCCCTTTTTCATTTTGCTGTGTTGTTAGGCTGATCAGCACTAGGTTAGAATCAAATGAAGAACAGTGACATTTTGTTAAACTCAGGGAGAGTTTCCAGTGTGATCACTTCAGCCTCAGAGCCATAATCCTGGAGGATCTTTCTGGTAATCACAAGAAGTCTGAATAAAGTTGGCAGAAAATAAATCATGAAGTAAGTATAAAGAAGACCAAAAGGAATCACAGACTCATTTTGTGAGTAGCAAAAAGTAAATAAATGTTGAACAAGATGTAAGGTAAACAAGGGAAAAAAGCAAGACAAGATGGATCATGAAAGAGAGTATTAGCTTCTAATCTCTTTCTAACACCTTACTCAGTGCAACAGTTTTAACAGAAGAAGCTAGGAAAACATTTTTCTTAATTTTCTGCGGTGGTGTGTTTTTTCTTTAATTTGATATTTGTTCAATATCTGTTCCCCCCCCCATCCCTAATCTCTCCCCAGTTGTCAATCTCCCCTAGCTCTTCCCTAACCCCCTCCTCTCCAAGTTGTTAATCCTCCCTTTCCCTGCCCTTTTCCCTGGAACCTTCCCTGTCATTCCTCCTAGCTCCCTCCCCTGCTTCCAGAGCATTCCCTGTCTATTTAGTGAGGCTCAACACCCTATTGATTACTTTGTGTTATTCCACTCCCTTGCTTCCCCTGATAGGTTTGTGATATGTTAGTCCTGCCCTAAACTCCTCCCCTGCTGTTCCCTCATTGGTTGCTGTTCCTATACCCCTCCTCCTGAGTTCTTGTATAAAAGCTCTGCTCCCGCTCCCGAGGGGGTCTTGGGGCTCACTGAATAAAACCATCCTGTTCACCCCCAAGTCCCGTGTCGCCTCCATCTGTTTCCACACCACCGACTGGGACTGCAGAGCTTCGCAGGGGGAGCGGCCGCCCGTTCTCTTCCCTCGCCGCCCAGCACGGCACCGCTCGGGGTATCGTGGCAAGGGGAGCTGCCCGCAATACAACAATTTTCATTTCTTCACGTATTTTGTTTCTCAGTCATGGGTTGTGCTGCTTCATATCTTTCATTCACTCATCTCTTTTTCTGCCTCGTTTTGTTTTCTTTGGGTCATGTTTTGACAGGCACTAAACATGAGTAATTTGCATCAGTCTCATTGCGTTTGTCTAGTACTCAACATGGAGATAATCTCAAGTTCATTGACATTGCCATCAAGTTAGGCAAGGGACTGAATCCTACACAGTGCTCAGCAGCTTTCAGAGACCATGATCCACTGTTTTAATAAAGTGCTGTGTTAGCAGCTGTGCACAGGAGGTCTGCCTATTTCCATGTCTTATTTAAACATTATCAAAAATACCTTTTTCTTATAGCTCTCCATGCATCTTTCACACATGTGGTGCTGCACAATTTGCTGGATCATTGATTGGTAGATTTAATAATCTAAGCACTAATGAAGGAAGCTTCTATAGAAGTAATGACTGTTAATGCACAGTCTATATAAGAATTTCTATTGGCATTGGGAGAATGCTGTAAGATATAAAGATATAAAACAAGAAATTTAAATTTAATGAATATATGCTGCTCTTACGGGCTTTGATAGGGATGGGATATGGACATCTGTTTTAGCAAGTGTATGTGTAAAAAGGAAATTAAATTTGGTATTAATTCTGTATGTGCCAAAGTGACATGGATTATGGACCAAGACTCCTCATGGGCATTCATCTGTTAACACTTTGTTGGAAGAAGTGTGTTAAAGCCTGTCTTGCAGAATAGACTATCATGAAAGTGAATCTGTGGTCATGATTCATGAGAGGACCTCACTGCTGGAAATTCTGGAGACCAGATATGGCATCTCTGAGGTATTGGGGTCACAATGCCAAAGTATTTTCTGCTTCAGGATGGCAGCAACAAATACAATAGATTTGTAACCTACCTTGGTATAAAAGTATAAGAATTTTCTGAGAGCCAAAAAAAGACTAGAAAAATTCTGCTGAAAATACCAGACATTGCAAAATTGAGTCTTCACATTGTTTTTGCAACAGCTTTCCCTCAAAAGGATGAGGAATCATGGAAGACAATATTAAATATCTGCAACAAGTTTTACTTCAATGTAGTATACAGCCTCAACTGAGTAATTAAACTCACACTGCTGCTATGAGGGTAATTGGTAAGTCCAGTCCTGGTTACTTTTAAGAGATCTGCCATTACTGAAGTTGATGGTTTCAGCTATCCCACTCCCCAGCTCTCAGCAGCTCCTCAGACTAACACTTTCTTCAACCTCAACACTGATTTCTGTGCCAGGTGGCAGATTAATCACCTTGTGGCAATGGAGGAAAGTCAAATACAGAAAAAAAATCAACAAAATCTGGAGAAGGCCATCCACTAGGAGACAGAGGATTAGGAGGAAAGTTCATGCATGGATGAAAACAGTAATTTTATGGTATGATAGGCTGTGTGCAGACCTGCATAGTCACCTTTCCACTGGCTCTAATGCTGTGCCTAAAGACCCCCTCCTAATGCCTCTATCCATTCATAATGTTGACAGCTCTTGGTGGGATCTTGGACAGAAGGGAAATCTGGTCAGGCCAGATGCAGTCACCCCAGGTCAGCATGCAGTTGTCTGAGCCTGCTCACAGTCAGGGCTCAGCTAGAACAAAAAATAAAATACCAGGTTTCATATGTGGCAAGACGGATGGGCAGTGGGAGGATTTACTGGAAGACCTTGCTTGTCCACTTCACAGATGAGTTTTAGCATTGTTTCTTTCTCTTCTATTTTCTCTCCATAACCATTTAAATGTCTGAAAGTCTTCAGCTCATTCATTTCTCAGAAGGGTATAGATGGTCTAATAACACAATTGCTGTCCCAGTTTTTGCCACATCTCACTTCATTTTCTTTCACAAAATTAGAAAGAATTTTTAACTGGAAAACATTTTGGAGGGCACTGCCAGTTGGAACACAAGTTTTGGAAAAATGGGAAAAAGTCTGAAGCTTATTAGTTTAGCGGGTGTTGTTGGAAATATAGTTGGATAAAATCCAGTGAGACAATTTTGCAAAATACCTCTCATCTTAAACTTCACTTTGATTTGTAAACACTAGAGCAATCTTTTTACACTACTTCCACTTCAAATATGCTATCACATGCACTGAGAAACTTGAAGGTAATAAATGTTTCTGTAACAGCAAATGAGTTGTATGAAAATTGTGTATCTGATTTGCTCAGGGAAAAGTAACAGAAGGAACCATGAATATTTATTATAAAAGTATTGAAAATAAATTACATGCGATTCTTGTATAGTTTCCAATAAGAAGAATTCCAACATCAAAGGCACAAAAGTCCGTCTCATGCATATATGCAAATAGCCACTTTAAAAATAGAATTAATATTCTATATTCTATTATATTAAAAAAATTAAAACCATTTTATAAATTAAAATTATATATTCAAAATATAGTAATGTGTAAAATATTAATGAGTTCTACAAATAAATATAATTAAACAACAACCTTCATATCTGATAACCCTTTGCATAGTCCATTCATGAAATTCAACACTTCTGTGAGCATAGATTTAACAATTCCATTTTATCAGCTGTCCTAAATTGCCATTTTAAGTAGTTGAGGATCAGACAGACCAAGGACAAATGTTCTCTATTGCCTTGTGTAATACTGTGTTTACAACTACATAAGGCTCTATCTGTGCAGTCTTGACTAATTTGATAATGTGATTGCTTTACACAGGAATACTTTCACAGTGTTTCATCATCAACTGACAATTACAGTGGGAAAAGAATTCAATTTTTATTGAATTTTATTGTCCTCAAGGCCAACTAGAATGTCCACATTCATGACAGCATCAGTGTGATATTTGATTTCCCCATTAGGCTTGACGAGTTGCAGTACTGCTGATATTCCAGTGTAATTACAAGTCTGAGCTATGTTGTAAGTTCAAAGTGAGTGAAGGCTTAGGTTGTCTCCAATAGTGAAATTTACATTAAAAGCATAATGCAGTCCTTAAATTAGTAAGCCCTCAGTGATATTTCTGAAGCCTCTAGATACCAAAAATGATGGCAACATAAATTTGCTTTACATGGGGGCCCTGGATCTTCTTTCAGTGTTTCCAGCAAAGATGGGAAGGCTTGTAAGCAAAACAATAATCTGTTAACTGAAAACATGCCATCAAGAGACAACATTAGAATTTAAAATTAATTGAGACAACTGCATTATTAGAGATTAACTTTGCCATGGAAATTAATTGCTGTCAATCAAGTTGACCTGCAGGTATAACTGGCATCTAGGGCACCCCTTCTACCACAGGACTTGGGTCTTTTATTATTCAGAATCTATATTAAGTAATGTTTCAGTACAATCCTTTAACCTCCTTTAAGTAATGTTCTACTTTATGTGCTAAAGAGACATTGATTAAATGTTAATTAACCAAATGGAAAAATGGAAATGCAAATGGAAAGAGAAGAAAACATGCTATACTCACAGGTCTGCTAAGAACAGATAAAGGCAGGTTTAATAGCTTCCTGACCTATTATATGGATAGATATTCCATAGCTTCTATTTTATCTTTGCTATTTATGCTATATTTGTGCTGGTTTGGTTACTCCTGAGAATGGATATTTAATTTCACTTTAATCCATCCCAGACAAATAAGAATTATAAATAATAGACAATGTCATAAAGACATTAAAGCAAGCTAGCTGTGAGAGCAACTCAGCAGAGCAACTGCATTCACCTCACTCAGCCACCACATAAATACCTTACAGTAAAGTGCAAGCAGGGTAGAAGCCAGCAGGCCTCTCGACATCTGTGCATTGTAAGATAGCCCATGGGGTTTGTGTAAGCATGGTTAATGCTTTTGTGCATTTAACAAACAATACATTAAAATCAGTGGACAGAAAAGCTGTTCTGCAGTCATTATGATCATCCTCTCCCACAGTCTCAGCTCAGTTTAAATGCAGACTTCATCTTCGCAGCTCCTTCCATCAGACTCAGGGAATCAAACTTCCTGGCTTTTACTTTCTTGCCCAGTCTTGCTATTTGCAAGCATAAACCCCTGCTAAATATTAGCTAAGGAGAGAGAAGTAGGAGGAGAATAGTAGGAAGGAAAAGCCTAGCTCTCCTCTGTCCTTGCCCCCACTCCCCTAGCCCAACAGAAATGTATTGAAGTGAAGGTGCTGGGATGCTTCTCTCCCGTGAAGGAGCAGCAAAGGTAAGTCCAACATTTCTGGGGAATAGAGAGGATCACACATGGGGAAGAATTGCTGATCCTTCTTTGGCCAGCCCTGAGCCCTGCTCTGGTTATTCCCAGCCTCCTCTGAGCCCTGCAGCCTCTCAGGTAACCCAAGATTCCTTAGCACTCTTCTCTGGCTCTCCTGCAGAGCCTCCTCAGAGCCTGCATCTCGCCTTCAGCCCTGGAGTAGTCTCTGACAACCTGTGGTGTGTGGAGGCTTGAAGCAATGTGAGAGAGAATGCAATAGGCCCAAAAACAACTAAAGGGCAAACAAAATACTTGTTTTCATAATAAGTGAGAAAATAGATTTAAAGGGATTCAAATGGGTATAGTGAGCTATGCTTTAAAGCCTTGTTGTCACACCAGGAATGAAATGTTGAAAGTGAGCATATACTTGATGATTTCCTAATATAACACTATGCTGAAAAAACATATACCAAAAAATGTTGTCTGACTTGCAGTGTATGGACAGTTATTATTTTTTTCTTTAAATATGAATAAAGGAAAGATCAGATGTGTAGCTAGCTGGAGAAGCTGGAAATAGTAGAGATATGTGAATGTCCTGTGAAATTGTGTGCATTATAAAAATGTAAAGATGGATGAATGTCCATTATTAGCTTGATTTTATCAGATATCTGTTCCAGGTTGCTTTTTTTTTTTAAGCTCAAAACAAGATCTTTGATAAGAAGTATGTATCAACAAACCTTACTGTATGGTAGGAAAGCTCCTAATGTTTCTAAATATTTTTTCTTTTGTGAGAAGAGTTGCATCAAAACCACAGTACTCACAATGGGAGAAGACTATAAATGGGGTTGAACAGGGAATGAAATTACTACAAATATTGTATCTCTCTTGAATTATGCTATGGATTCCCAGCATGATTATTTGCAAGAAAGAGACTTTTATCAATGCTGGAAACCAAGCCCTTCAATTAAATATAAGGATACCATCAAATAAATGTTGGGATTAGAAGAAAACAGTGGAGAAAAAACCAGATTAATTCAAGAAATGGTGCTTCCAGAGGTTTCAAAATAATGTGGATTTCTTTACTGTCTTATTTGGAGACTCCTGGCCCTCTCAGCCAAGAATATCTGCCCACCATTGATGTGAGAGAAGGTTGAGGGCCAGCCCATCTCTCAGCCTGAGGCTTCTTTGGGAAGCAGTATCCAACAACTCCACACACATTTATGTAGAACGTATCCTGCAAAATTTAAAGACTACAAGGAACTTTTTTTCATGCCATTAGATCTGTGGGGCAGAGTATGGTACTATGGGCAAAAGTTTCAATGTAGTTAAAGATTTGGGTTTTGTGTTCCTTAACCAAGTTGTTAGTGCTTAGTAAATAATTGATACCTTCATGCAAATGGATGAGTTTTCTTCATCCATAACTCAGTGAAACTGCAATAAGGATCAGGTGCTGTAGGTCTTTCTGTTGCTATAGTGATGCAGACTACAGAGGTTTTCAAATCAGTAGGGAGATTATCCAAGCTGTCAAAGAGAAAGACAATCTTTAAGATAGTTGAAGAGGTGAAGATAAGACCCAAAGAGTGGCAGGGAACCAGCTGATATAAGCTGTTTGGTTTTTGGACAAGGACATATCAGTGGAAATACTGCTAAGATATAAATAGGAAGAAGAGCCCTGGGGTGCTGTGTACAGGCAGGACACCTGAACTGTTAAAGCTCAGTGGTAGGCTGATGAGTCCAATGATATAAGACTATGATTTTGCAGGGTCACCTGAAAATACACCCTGGACTTCTGCTTGCCCCAGCCACGTCCCAGCTCTGGATATAATAAATGTGTATCTGCTGTCCCTCTGTCTAGTTTAAATGGGAAAGAAACATGGTTATGTAAGTCTAGAGAAAGCCACAGCATTTTCAAAGGAAATGCTCAACATCTTTGTCAGGGCCATGGACGGTGGGATCAAAGGCACCCTCAGCGAGGTCACTGGCAGCACCAGGTCGTGCAGGGCAGTCGACACGCTGGAGGGAAGGGATGGCATCCAGAGGGACCTGCACAGGCTTGAGAGCTGGGCCAGTGCAAACCTCATGGGGGCAACAAAGCAAAGTGCAAGGTCCTACAGCTGTGTCATGGCAATCCCAGACACACCAACGGCTAGGGCAGAGGAGTGATGGAGAGCGGCCCTGTGGTGAAAGATTTGGGGTGATGGTAGATGAGAAACTCAACATTAACAAGTTCAGAAAGCCAGTGAAATCCTGGGCTGTGTCCAAAGGAGCGTGGCCAGCAGGCAAGGGAGGTGATTCTGCCCCTTTGCTCTGATAAGACCCCAGCTTGAGTGCTGCGTTCAGCTCTGGTGCCCCCAACATAAGGACAAGGAACTGCTGGGGCAAGTCCAGAGGAGGCCATGAAGCTGATAAGAGGACTGAAACGCCTTCCATGTGAAGACAGGCTAAGCAAGTTGTGGTTATTGAGCTTGGAGAAGAGAATGTTGTGTGGGGACCTCATAGCAACCTTCCAGTATCTGAAAGGAGCTGCAGGGAAGCCTGAGGGGCTCTCCATCAGTTTCTGCAGTGCTAGAACAAGGACTATTGGGTACAAACTACAAGATGGGAAGTTTAGGTTAAATATTAGGAAAAAAATTATTTCTGTGAGAGTGGTGAGACACTGGAATAGGTTGCCTAGGGAGGCTGTGAATGACCCAACCCTTGCAGTGTTCACAGCCAGGTTGGATGGGACCTTGAGCAACCTGGTACAGTGAGTGGGAGGTGTCCCTGCCCATGGTAGAGGCAGGTGGGATTAGATGATTTTTAAGGTCAATTCCAACTCTTTAATATTCTATGGTTCTATGGTTCTGCAATTCTGTGATTCTATGAAGAAACCAGCTCTGAGCAATGGGGACACCAGAGCTCTGGGGTGCCCCAGGACAACAAAACCAGAGACAGCATTGGTAGAGTGATAAGCTGCACCAAAGGAAGTTGAGAACTATGCTTAACAAATATGACTAACAAATATGTACATGTGGTGGTGTGACTAACTGGACTAGCCATATAAAAATAAGTTAAATATAAAATATTTAGCTTCATAGCAGTTAATGGAAACTCATTCATTGCAATTTAAAAATAGATATTATTTATAGCACTTTTCTCTCCCTTCCTGCTTTAATCTGCTTTTTTACCTTTGCTACAAAGGTAAGTGAGAGTGGCCTAGTGCTAGCTAGCACACTCTGGCAGGTTTCCTTCAAAGGTAACCTTTGCCAATTGTCAGAATAACTGCATGGCTGCATAACTTCATGGAAGGGGAAAGAGAAGGAAAGAAGCATAACTAACAGCTTGAGAGCAAACCCAATATGATCTGTAGACAGTATGATCTCCAGACTGGAACTGGTTTAAAACTGTGCTTGCACCACCACTTCCCTAGCATTCTTGTGCAAAACCACATATTGGTTTAAATTAACTTCAAACCAAATTTATTTAGAAGACCTAAAGGTTCTAGGCATGTTTTAAGTTAACTAGCATGTAGCTGTAGTAAAACTTTTTCAGCAGCATTTTGACTTCTTTGTGTCAGTTTTGCAGACTCTGCACTCAAAAATTAATTAGAGACTAATTTAGTATGAGGTCATCCACCATCCACCAGGACTATTTTAATAACCTCTATTGTCATGCAGCAAGTGCAAACCCTACATTTTTCTCTAAAACTGTTTTCACATTTTCACATCACTGCTTAGTTAGCAGAACCCTCTGTCTTTTTTCTCCTGCCATAAGCTGCCATTGATGATTTGGTAAAGCACTGAAACTGAAGGATAAAAAATTGACATAACCCGAATGTATACTTATTTAATTTGATGGGAAAAGTGATTTCTGTCATACCATTAGTACAGTTTCTTCCTTTCCTGGCCTGTGGAAAACTTGGCTGCCCTCATGCCATCAAGAGGAATAGTTACTGCCTCTTGCAGAGCTAGCAGCATCCTGAGGGCAGAATTGCCAACATCAGCAACCTTCCAGTCTTGCTGCTTTCTGATTTTCCCCTTGGGACCCACAATGAAACATCCTGTGTACAGACTGGGATATCCCATACCTCATAACACCTCTCAATGTGGTAAGGGTGTTAGGTTCAGCCTCAGTCTGGCAATTCCACTGGAAGGACATGCAAAAACTGTCTATGTCTGACAAATATAGCAGTGGGATTAGGAGCACAAATATCCCCCCATTTTGGTCCTTTTAGCACTCCAAATCTTTTTTAATTGTTTGTTGTTTCTGTCCATCACTGGGAAATTTAAAGCAATGCTGTTTGATAGCAATCTGAGTTAATAAAGAAGTCATAGTGCATCAAAGTTCTGCAGATGTTAGGGGTTTATTAGGACTGCTTCCAGACTTGTAGTAAAATAACTGGAATTATATTGTTTTGTGGAATTATAGTTGTGTTTTGTGTAATAGAAAAATGAGAATACTGCCATCTAGTCTAAGATTTTGGGCATTTTGGTTTTTGAGACTTTAGAGCAACCATTGAAGCATGATGCTGCTCCTAATTGTGGAATGTATGATGGAAAAACTATGAACAAGAAAATATGGTCAGAAAGCTTAAAACTTTTGTTTTGCTGAATTGATTCCAAATATTGATTAAATAAAGAGAAGAAGTCCAGTAGAAGTGGGCTATTCCCCAGAGCAAGGCATAGAATGAAGCAGTGCTTAATCTCAGGAAGGTAACATACAAACCACACACCCGTACTCATTCAGGGACCATCCATAGATGAGTAAAATATATTTTGTGAATAAGAATGCTTATTGTGGTTTCATTAGAAACACTGTGGCCATGCATTACATGAGAACTTACAGAGCATGCAAGCTACTACTGTGAGAGGCAGAGTAAATTGATTTGGGGTTAAAGTAATGCTGGTATGGTTATTGAGCTTCCAGTTGACTTCAAGGGCAGACTTCTGCTACAAAAGACAACAGATCTAGCTCATGTTGCTAACATCTACCCATGCTGCATGTCTAACTGTTTCCATACCCATGAGTCTGCCTCTGTCATCCTTAGATTTTCTGTCTCCTTGAAAAATGTCTCTCTTCAAACTTCTGTTTTGACAAATATATAAAAACATAACATAATAAATGAAGTTGTACTATGGTAACATTCTTTCAATTTAACTTAAATGTGACATAAAACATTGTGGAGAGAAGTAGCTGCATCTCTGTAAAGAATCATGAATAATGTAATTTTTTTTATTTTTTTCTTTTGATTACAGAAGTACCTTTGTCAGTTATTTCTTCATGAAAGATAAGGAAACTTGTACAGACTCCAACTGCCACTGTAGATCCTAGCTAGCTGGAGAAACTTGGAACAGAAGAAATATGGGTTCTCAAAGACAATGCAACAGTTAAATGTAGAAGAGACAAATCTACACATCCTTCAAAGTCTGCATTTTCTTATGTGCATTTTTTTTTCTGTTGGGATAAATTGAAAAAAAAAGTGATTTTAGGTTCACGACTACACACTGGACTGCAGATAGCCAGAATTTTGGAACAGTTGTTCAAATGGTATGTAGTCTGAGAGTTTATGCATTAGAGATTTTGCCTAAAAAAGCAGCCATTCTCAAAAGAGGAATCCCATAACCAAATAAATGGTATCAAAGTATGCAAGGGAAGTCCTCCCCACTCAGGCAGTTTCTCAATGGTTCCCTGCATGGTGGGCAGTCGTGCTCCAGGAGGATCTCTCTGTGCTCCCCACCCACACAGCCAGGCCCATGCCCAGGCACGCAGCCCCTGCCAGCAGCTGCACCAGGCACAGACCCCTGGGGCTGGGAGAGGGACCCGGGGGCTATTCAGGGGAGGACCAGAGTTTGCAGAAGTAATGTATTAGTAGTCCTGGCACGACTTTGCTTTTGTTGGCAAACTGTCAGTCAATACATGCATTTGTCACACTGTGTTTAGCATTTGGTGTTTGTGTATACACAAACACAAAAATACATGTGTGTATATAGGTACAGAGAGAGATATGTAATGGCATCTGTCTTTCAGTGTGTATTTTTCATTTTACTCCCTTGTTTTACTCCCTTTTTGCACAGATTTTCAGATTTCCCGCTGATAAGTGATTTGATGCTAATGTAAAAACTTACATGAAGTTGCACCTGAATTAGACCTGCAATCATGCTGGCATACCAGTAATCAGTAAGGTCAATTTCATTTTGTGAAATGAAAATTGTGAAATGTAATTTCTTCATTAGGTCTCTAGAAGCACTTTTTTGGTGTCTGTTGCTTGTCTCTGTCTGCAAAGTTTTCAGTCATAAATATTCTCAGCCAAAGTTTCCACACAGTCAGCATGAATCTGAAAGTATTTTAAATTGAACCACCTTCTTCATCCTGATTTATGATGGTATTGCCAGTATTCTGCATATCTGGTTAATTTCAAGCAGCAGATATTTACATTGGTACATGTCCAACAGAAGTTGTAGAAACTTAGACATAAATAGTCATGTAGTATAATATCTTGCTTTTCAGAAATGTTTCTTTCCAAAATGAAGCAACTTTTTTTTTTTTTTCTTTACTAGCTTTAGCTGCATATATTATTAGTCATATTGGAACATATTCTTTTTCTAATCTTACTGTTCCTTTGCACTGATGATACATGAAGGATGTGTAGTGCCCAGATGTCTTATTAGGTTTTGAATCTTAATTCAGGAAAGCATCCATACACCTGCTATTCATGCTACACTTGCAAACTCACAGGATAAAGTTTTTGACACACAGGTCCATCTCTTTCCTGTTCCTTTGCTCAGGAGAGAAGCATGTGCTCAGATGTCTTTTCTTAATCAGAAGTACAGTTACATAGTCATGGTTCTCTGAAATGCATGTTCCTACTGGCCACAGCAGATGCAGGTAGATCAAGCCACTTCAAGTTCTGAAGAACTGGTTGTATATAACTTTCTTTCATGCATCTCTCATCTTAGGTGCTATAGTATTAGCAAAATTTGCACATCATTAGTGCTGCTAATTTGAAAATTTCACTTCTTCCTGTAGCTATTTCATTTCACACACACAAGCTACATGTCAATGATTAAGCTGTGGCTTCAGTGACCCATTAGAGCATTGATTTATGTGATGGTTCTCTTATTATCTTGTTTTGATTTTGATCTGTTTCAAATTATTCCTGAGGCTATCTCAGGTACCAGCTGACCCAGGAACAACAAACTGAATTTTTCTTGCCTCTCCTGCTGTCTCAGTTGGTTCAGACACAAAAGGTGGGAGATGCCAGGCAGGACTAAAGCACATGGATTAGCTTATTGTTAGATTTATCTGAACAGGTAAAATTATGCAAGAATCATCAACATGTAAAAATTCAAGAATCAAAGGAGAAAATCAAAACAGATGGGATAAAATGAACAGAAAATGGACTAAATGTTTTAAGTTCCAACAGGTTCATATAAGACTGAGAAACTGGACCTCAAAACAATGATTTCAAACCAGACAGAAACTGGTATAATTTTGAAGATCATACTGACACCATCCTGCTGCCTGGAAAGACAGATTAATCTCTTTGCAACACTGAGGACCCTTAATCTGTGCTAAAAGCAGTGGTTAAGAAGTGAGGTGCAGCAATGAAGACAAGCTGCTTGGTGGCAATAATACAGTGCTGCAAAAAGACAGAAGAGAGATGCAAAAAGACAAAGTTAATCAGATTTAAAATGCTAGTGACTTCAGTACAAGACACAGACAAGATTTTATGCTTTTTCCTTTTCATTGCTTATCTACCTTAACGTATGTCAGAAATATGTTATGTGCTCTGAAAGGGGCTGCTTCAAAAGAGAAACTGTTTTCTTGTTCCAGTTTTTGTGGTTATAGTGTTCTGTCAGATCTCTGTCTTTACAGAGATCCATGCAGCATCCATAAGTATCCTTCCCTCACTTTGAAAGAATAGACAAAATTTTTACATTAATATAGGAAATAAACAGAGAGTAGGTTTAGACTAGACATTAGGAAAAAATTCCTTACGCTGAGAGTGGTGAGGCAGTGGAATAGGTTGCTCAGGGAAGATGAGGATGCTTTGTTCCTAGTAGTGTTCAAGGCCAGGCTGGATGGGGCCTGGACTAGTGAAAGGTGTCCCTGTCCATGTCAGGGAAGTTCGCAGTAGATGGTCATTGAGGTCTCTTCCAAGCCAAACTATTCTATGATTCTATGAGTCTGTGGTCCTGTGATGGCCTTTACACAGGGTTTGTTTTCAAACAGTATAACAATCATTCACCAGATTTTTTAAATTAGTTAATTGCTAATAATTGCTAATTAGTTAATTGCTAATATACTAACATCCAGTAAACTAAAAGTCCTACAGAAAAGAGGAGACACTGTTTTATTGTTTACCTCTTCAGGTAAACATCATGGTAGAACTCCTGGGAGATACAGAATCAGCAAACATATCCATCTGAAATCAAGTGACCAAGGTCTGCCATGACTTTAATTAAAAATTATATTCTGAAATCCTGAACAATGTAGAGCAAACACATTCTTATTATTTTGAAATTTTACAATGTTTTTTTCTTTATGTGGCATGTTCAAGTTTTATTACTTCCTGGCTCTGAAAAAATGAGAATGTAAGAGTGTAAGCACTCAGAAGCCCCAAAGGATACAAATGTCATTTTTTCTCCTAGCTTTCTAGATTGGAAGAACAATTTACTTTTTGCTCATTATGCAGGAAAACATGTCTGCCCCAACTCTGCCCCAACTCAATTTGCAAATAATTTCAGCTTTGTGTTTCTCCCCAAGACTGCTACTTATGAGAAATATACTGACGAAAATAATTATTTTCAAGTCTTTTTTAATAATTTTGGTCTAAAGCAAAGGTATTATTTCTGAGGTAGTATGACATTCTGTCATGAGACAGGGCACATCCCATGACCTATGTCTTAGGACAATTTTAAAGGGTGCACACTCTAAAATGAGTTACCTTTCCTCAGTTTCAAGCAATTTCTTTTCACCAATAAAGGACAAATTTGAGTAAATATACATGAAAAAATCGGAGTTTACTAAAAACAGAAGCAGCAACAGAAAAAAAACCCACAAACAAATAAACCAGTAAATAACCACTAGATACAAAATCTCACCAATGCCAGGGTGAAGATATACAAAGATAGACCCAAAGCTACAAGGTACTTCCCTCTTCCAAAATGGCCCCCTTGACCATGTGTAGCGAAAGGGAAAGTGGTACCAGACACTTTCCCAGGTGGAGCCCACCACAGGTGACTGCATGGCTTGAAAATCAAAGGGAAAATGGGTCAGCTCTCCACCCTGCCATGCGCTGCCTGGTTGACCACACGGTCTGGGAGATGAAGGGTGTGAAAAGAGATGGAAGAGAGAAGAGATGCCCATGAAAGCAGGAGCTTACTGAGTAGTTCCAGGGACAGACAGACCTGTCAGCATAGCGAGCGCCGCTGCCCCTTCCTCCTGCCACCCGCAGGACTCCACCACTGTTGGTGCTGCTGTCGGGGCAGGGGACTGGGCTGTCAGCACCAACACGGGGTGACATTAGCCCAGGGACTGGCCCAACCTCCGCTGCCAATAGAGATTGCAAATTTACTTGGAAAGTAGCTTCTAATTAATTGTGAATGTTGCTACAGTTTCAGGCCCATAAACCTTCCCACAAATGCTGCCAGACAAGAGGGGAAAGGGCTTTGGTGCCCCTAAAGGGACCGGTACCTCCTGTCTGCCACCCAGCTCCAGTTCCAACTGTGCTGGCTTGTAAAGAGACAGTAACAATTCTGAAACACAGATAGATATGGAATACAGTGACATTTTGTGTTACCCACAATAGCTATTCAGTCACAATATTTGAATATTAAGATGATAGGAAGGAAGTGTCATGACTGATCTGATGCCTAAATATTTTTAGCTTTTTTATATATTATAGCTTTCTAGTTTTTTAATACATATAGTTGTATAGCTTCTAGCACCCTCTTACACTTTAGAACAGTAGTTACCCTTTCTCATGTTATACTAAATTCTTAAAATTGTTTGATCTTATTTTTCAGGAAAATAATTTCTAACAAGGATAACATATTTTGCACCAGCACCAGGAGGAAATAGTAAGATCCTTCATAGACATAACAAGTTATAGGGCTAAGAACACTTGGAGGAGCTCCAATGGGACAGATCCAAGGATGGGTTACAAGGGCAACTGTTCTCCTATTGAACATACTTGCTAGAAATGCTAATTAGTTAAACTTCTAAACATTGTGAAGTTTTGATGCTGGGTATGCATATATGTGCATATGAAAGCTTTCATTAAAAGACTGCTCTTTATGTTATCAATCTTAATATTGTTTGGAAAGTTTTTCTTCTAGTTTTAGACAATGGATCTGCAAAGAGCAGAGAGAGCACTGTTTATACACTGAGTCTGAAGCAATGCATCTCTGCACAGAAGAGTGACATGGTTTAACCAAGCCATCATCTAAGCTCCAGGCAGCTGCTCACTCACTACCTCATCAGTAGGATAAGGAAGAGAATCAGAAATAAACTTGTGGGTTGAGGTACAGACAGTTTAATAGGGAAAGCAAAATCCCCATAAGAAAAACGATGTGAATTAAGGCATGAATTCACTGCTTGCCATGGGCAGGCAGGTGTTCAACATGACCAGGAGGGAAAAGCCCCATCACACATAATGGTGACTTGGGAAGACAAACTCCATCTCTCCAAATGCCTCCTCCTTTCCTCCTTCTTCCTCACACTTTATATAGTGAGCATGATGTCACATGGTCTGGAATATCCCTTTGGTTAGGTGGGGTCACTTGTCCTGGCTGTGTCTCCTCCCAGCCTCCCAGACACTCCCATTTCCACTGCCATGGTGGCAGTACAAAAACCAGAAAATACCTCAGCTCTGTGCAAGCCCTTCTCAGCAATAAAAAAAAAAATCTCTGTATTATGAACTTGGTGTTGAGCACAAATCCAAAACAGAGCCTCGTACCAGCCACTGCAAAGAAAATTAATTCTACCCCAGCCAAAATCAGCACAGAGAGAAAGAGTACTAGCTTGTCATGTGATGACCCATGACATGGAGATGGTAAGGTGTTTCATATTTTGAAGATTAGTCTTCCAACCTCCATTATGTAAAACTTTATTTAACATGAATAATTTCCATATTAATGAAAGAATTCAGGGAGGCCAAATGTATATATTATTTATATGAATTGGAAGTCTAGGACTTAAATTGTACCAACCATGTGTTTTTAAACAAACAGAGTAAAGAAGTAAAGAAGTATGTTCCCTGAGGCTGTTTCCCTCATTTCTCTGTGAAGTGTCTATATTTTGACCTTCACTGTGCCATGAGTGTTGAACCTCCCTATCTTTATTGGAATGTGCTGTCTGTTACTCTGAGCCAAGATGTAAATCTAGCAACTACTAAAATTAAAAATTGAGACTTTAGGGTTGCTCCTCTTCACTGTTAAAAGGTAGGGTTGAAAGAAGTAGCAATGGTTTCTGATAGCCCCCCAACCTGCACACCCTTGAAGGCCTATCCAGTTCACAGCTAAGCCCCAATTAATTATTTGCTATGGCATTACAATGACTTCTGCTTCAAATAAATATCATTTTAATATTAATTTTATAAGTGTGGGAAGGAAGGGAATTAAATTATGTGCTAGGACTCACTGAGGGACTTTATCTTGCACCCAGAAAATTCTTTGAGTGGGGTTTTTCCTCACTCTAGTATTGCAACATCAAGTAGGCAGGAACCACAAAGAGTGGTTACCTGGAGCACTTGTATACTTCCTCTGTTCTCAGATCATTCCAGCCTCTTTGGAATCACTCAGTGTTGTCATCATCTGGGGAAATGGACATTAAGTACTTATTTCTCAAAGTCATGCAGGAAGGAACAGATGACAGCTATGAGAACAATCCTTAATGTGTATGAGCTTACTTAGTATGATTAATAAGCTTTATATCTTCCCTTTAATTCTGCATAATTTAAAGTCAACTGCTTATAATAGCATAGCAAACCTCAGTTGGTTCTGTCTTTGTTCTTATTTCACATTCAACTTTGTCTTATAAACTATCTATAAGAAGACAAAATAGTTTCATCCTGGCACTTCTAAAATGTATGTCAACTTTTTTAGATTTTTTTTAGATATTTGCAAAAGAAAATTTGATATTTAACCCAAACAATGTTCATGAATATGCAAGGATAACTAAAATAAATAGGCATAAAAAAATCCCAAAAACTGTCAGAGACAGTTTACTAATGAACCTATATGATTTTTGTTGATTCAGAATTCATTGATCAGAGAGTGACTCCACTTCTGTGTTACCTGTGCTTTAACATCTTTAATATGTTAAATAAAACAGTTTTCAGTGAAATTATGGGCAATATTCACATGTTTCACCATTTAAAAAAACCCCAAACCAAACAGCACTACACCCACTTTCACACTTTGGGAAAGTAGCACCATACCCCCCCACACACCCTCCCCAACCTCAAAATAGTAATCCATACTGAAACTCATTAGTAAATTTGTGATGTGATGGTGGTTGTTGGTGCAGTGGTGATGACACGAACATCATGACATGCCAGTAGTACAAACAGCCAAAGATGCTTTCTGCCTTTCCCCAGCCAATTGCTTTTTCTTGTGCTTCTGCCTAGTGCAATACAGACAGTAAGACCAACATCTTCTGCTTCTTTCTAGCTGCTGCATTGCAGAGCAGCAGTTTATCCTCTGGGAAGTCTTTTCCTCTGGCAGAAATAATTGTTTTCATCCCTGTCACTTTCTGAATTTTTTAATCTGCCACTATTGTGATTTGTTTTTTCCTTTTGTCCTCCACGTTTGAGTGTCCCTGGATGCCTATTAGTGCTCTGGGCTTAGGAGACATCATGGCCCAAAGTGTCAGAAATGAGACATGTGTAAAGCAAATGAATATTATTAGGGACAAAACACAAAAAATTCTCTCCAGAAGACCTGTGTGCTATAAACACCACTAAAACATAATTCCTGTACTACATAACTCAGGAAGTTCAGTTATGTTTCTGTTGCCTGTGTTCCCTTAGCAATTTATATGCTTATTACCTACTGTCTTGCCTATAAATGTAACATTTCTTGCTGAGTTTTGCATATAGTGATGTTCTGTGGCTGTATTACAATCACATAAAGTATATCTGTCATTCTTGCATATTTCTCCTTTTTGCCTCAAAATGTTTCTGTCTTTGGGGTTTTTTTAATGTATGTTTAGAGTAGAAAAATAAATGAATGGATCTTAAGTTCTTTCATGTACTATTATTTTTAACTATATACTTTTGTTAAAGACATTATTATTTTCAGAGAGATACAAAATGATTGCCAGAAGTGTGTGGAAAAAATTCCATTTTTCCTAAGAGTTCCAGATTTCATGTTATATCACTAATGACACAGGAATGGCAACAGCAGTGATAATTAAAATTAAATAAGTGCTTAAATTAGCCAGTATGACCACTAAGGGAAATTTCCAATCCATAACTGATGCAGCAAAATCTGACTTGCAAAAATCTGTAAAAGGAAAGCAATGATACGGGTTATCTGTTGCCATAACTTTTGGTCAGGAAAACAGGACACTGCTTTATTAGTTTTTATGTTCTTTTAAGTTCAAAATTCTTAAGAAATAAAAAAGGTATCATACCAAGAAGATCTTAAATATTGGCAAGATTTTAGTATCAGACAAACTGGTTAACGAAGGATGTTGCTGGTTGCATTTACTCATAAGACAGAACTTAAACTTATTAAAAATCCCATTAAAATAATCATTCTCTATTTTCATAATTTCAGCAGAAAAGTATTTCTGAGGTCATTTGCGTCTGCTTCCTGCTCTTAGCAGGGACAACATTAATTAGCCCACTCAAATGGTGAGAATCCCAGTGGAAAAATATTCCACAGTTTCCCTTTCCTTGGAGTCATCGAGTGTTGTGTGAGTTTTTCCATTATTTATATGATGTCAATCTCCTCTTTCTTGTTTTGGATTGAATCAACCTTTTTGAATGACAGACTTACACTTAACATTTTTCTGTCTTTAATGCTGTCTTCTCACTGTATGAGGACAGTGGCAAAGGGCAGATGCACCCCCAGTCCAGCAAAATGTCACATACAGTACAAGAACTTGTGCAGTCATGTGTCACAGACTGCAGTCAGAACACTGATGGGGAAAGAACTGCAGAGAGATGTAATTTCTGTATTTGCTTGTGCATAATAGTATTGAAAAAGCAGGTTTGTTTACACTAACTGTAAGAATTTCAGGTACAATACAGAAGGTTCTACAGATCATCTTATTTTGAACAAGTTTAAGAATAAAATTCACTTCTGTTTTTGCTCTGTGTTCCAAAAAACCACTCTCAGAAAATCTTTTGAGATTGCATGGAGTCAGAGCTAGCTCTGTATATTGCAGAGAGAGATATTTATAAGTTTTACAAAGATTTTCCATAGATTGGTTCTTTCAACAGGCTATATTCTTCCAGTCCAGCACATAAATCACTCACTGTACTTAATCAGTTTGGATCTCCAGAGTAACTCTTGCAGGGGTAGAATTACTACTGAGCTACCATATGAAGGTGGTTGCTTATAGGTGAAAGACATAGTTTTAAACTAGTCTTCAACATAAAAAAAACCAAAATCCAAACATATATACTGGCTGATGCTTATTCTGATTTCATTGGAAAAACACTGCAATACCCTACAGCTACATAGCCTTTTTAAAATGTTTGTAATTTTAAGCCAAATTTTGTCTATATTTTCACTTAAAAAAATACAAATATCATTTGTATTTCATTAATCCAGTAAGGATGATAAAAGGGACAGACAGTAAGAACAGCATGGTTTTTACAAGAGTTATCCCTGTGTGTTAGGGGGGTGAATAAACATAAGAACTGAGAAATGGAAAGGTCCAAGACCTCAGCTGATACAAATTGGTGCTGATACCAGAAGAAACTGTGTCACTTGACATCATATAGATTCCAGTGTTACAGAAGAATATGAAATAAAAGGCATAAGCAATTGCTTTTGAAAAGTAATTTGTAATCTCAAACAAAGCTTTATGGTTTAAAAAGGTGACATATTTCTGGTAATCTTTCTTCTTTGTGGGGATTTACAGAGAAGATACAGAAACTAAACATAGTCTTTAAAAAAGATATAGAAGAAAGATGTAGAATTTAAACTAGTGACTGAACTCAGCTTCTGGGGATATTAAGAAAAGATTATGCAAGCCAGTTAGAATTGGCTAATTTTCTCTGACAGACCTGGTGGATTGTATTGGATGATAAATCAGAAAAGACAAAAGAATTAAAGGGAATATCATAGTGATACATAAAAAGTTTCCAGAGGTGGAACAGCCTATAATGGAAAAACATCTGTTATAATGTTGATTCCAGCTAGTGAACATTCTCCTCTATCACATCCACACCCTCTTTCTGTCTTTTTTTCTCTGTTGCTTCTCTCTCTGTGATGGAAATTGCTACCTCCCAAATCATAGTGTTTACATTTATTGATAGAATTTTCCTAAAATTATTTTTAATGCTCCTAAATAAGAGTGATATCAAGACTATTAGGACTCATTTGCCTGATCTTTTTTAACTTGAGGTTTTTTTCTCATAGACTAGTATTAAAAAGGGAAATCCTTTATTTTCAGGAAAATTTCTTCTGGATGATTAGTGTAGACAACTTTTTATCTAAGGATTGCACTCAGCTAATAGTTACTGTGTACACAGGGCACTAGGCTGACCAACCAGGTCTGTGTATTTCAGAAAACTCTTCTTCTTGTGGGTCAAGTAAGTTCTAGCATTTTTATCAGTGGAATACAAGTTAGAACTGAGTCTAGTTTAAGATCCCCAAAACTGTTAAGCTGAGGCAAAAAGGAGGGCAGATGGGATACATAATTTTTTCCTGCCTGGCAATCAATGCACACAATCAATTTAAAAGCCTTGAATTTAAAAAAAAAAATAAAAAAAAAAATCTAAAATTAACATAAAAATATGAAGGCTTTTTAGACATTGTATTTTTAAGAAAAAACTCTGTCTTCATACTAATTCTAACTAGCTAGCATTCTCTCCTTCTACATTAACTACTGTTTTCCTTTTCCATCGATGTTAGAGATTGGTGCTACTACCTAGAACTCTCAGTCAGCATGGAAATAAGAAGATAAAAAGGTGATAATCTAGGAAATCTTTATTTAGTAGTCAGTGGCAAGCAGTGCCACTGTACTTTTGGGATTCAACTGGAACCTACAGCTCTGGTCCTCTCATTTTGATCACTGACCTAGCAATACAACTCCTAGGCTTTCCAGGGTGCTGAAATCAGAACAGTGTAAAGACACACTGTGTATGTGTGTGTGTGTGTCTGATGTGAAATATTAAGGTAGTGCTGTATCCCATTTAAAATTCAAGGTGTTCCTGATGACAGTGCTTGTCTCAGCTCCAGGGAAGGAAAAGTAGAATGGTGGGTTTGGAAAAGATGAACTGCATAAAATGCAGTACAAGTCAGTGTCAGCCGGTGCTGTGCTGGGAATCTGTGTGATCTGCTGTTTAAAGCACTGCAGGTTCCTGCTCCCAGGCACTGAATGCTAGTGTCAATCACTGCAGTGCATTCCTCCCAAGGCTAAGTCTTCAAAATCAGCACAACTGTTACCACTTTGCAGTAGATGATAGTCTGTACTAGTGTCTCTAGTGGCTTAAACTGCTTCAGTTGTTTGATTTTGTGGCTAGTGATTAATCAGAAAGGCAGAATGATGTGAGTGCTAGTACCACATGCTTTGTTCCTTACCCATACATAGTGTAACTGTTTGATAAAACCTGCTCTTGAGGCTGTCTAAGGTGCAGACTGGAGAAACAAATGTCACCCCCTCCTGTTGAGGAAATGCGGTCTGGTACCACTGAGGGCATGAGTAAGTAAACACTGCAAGAAAAGTTTTTACATAAATTTGTTTAGTGCCTCTGATGAAGTGTAAGTACAAGTTAAGTTTTTGAAGGCTTCAGAGGTTCTATTTTTTATTTAAAATTCCACAGCCCAGCATGTGTTATTGATTTCCTACTTTTCTGTACAGTTATAGCAATAACTTCTGACTCAACTATTAATAAAATGAAAAAATTGAAGTTATAATGATTGATTTTGGACAACTAAGAGATTCTTGCTCAGCTGGTCCCATTGTCTGAAAAACTATTGTGCAGACCTGACACACACATACAGGGAGAGGACTTTGCAAAGAAAGTTCATCCTGGGAGTTGGTGCTTAAGCCTTGAACTTGGTAATCTGATCTGTGGGTTTTTCACTGTGAAAAATGGTCTAAATTCCTTACAAAGTCTGGGCTCAGTCCTCAGGGTGTAAAACAACTGCTTCTCCTCAGCACAGTAGAAACACCAGAAAAATGGAGCATGTTACGAGAAGCAGCTCTCTGCCACCCAGGCACCATAGACATACCTACATATCGATCTCAAACTCGTTCACACAGGGGCTCCCTCTGCACCAGGACCATGTTCCCAGACACTGGGACACCAGTAGGATAACTGGTGGAGAAACTCTGCTGGAGAAACCACTTACCTTAACATATTTGAGTAACTCTGTGCTTCCAGCTAATGGTTTGGAGTCAGAAAGTTGCAGAACCACAATAAAGCTTCAAATTCTGCCAGAGCAAGGATACTTAAGCATGTATCCTTGTAGGTGTCTGAGCACTCCAATCCCAAAAGAGACAACTGTTTAGGTAACATGTCAGAGTTATGTGGCCCCTGCACCTTACTGGATGTGATGGCAGTACTTTGCTGGTTTTGGAATTGACCTGAGAGGAGGGTGAAGGTTTGCATTTTTTCATATGCACATGATGCTGGGCAAGTGTGCTAAAAATTACCTGCCTCTTTTGCATTTGCAGCTTGGGTGTTATATAGGGATTTTATTCAAACCCTTTTCTCTGAAATTTCTTTCATTCATATGATGAGAAAAACTGTTGGGTTTCTTTTAATCTTGCTAAGAGGAATTAGGGATTATACTGATACTTAAATTTAATCTAAAATATATTTATAGCAAAGCACATGAAAGTGAGTGTAGAGTATTTTATGGGTTTTACATATATGATACTATCTTTTAATATTTTCTGATGAAGAAAGAAATAAAAATTTATAACTTAAGAGCCAAGATAATGCTTAAGGTTGTTTTAAAGGCCAATTGGTAACTTTTGAATTAATGCTAAATTCTAAACTAATTTTTATTTAAATCAGCTGTGTCCTGCAGCTGTCTCTCCTGATAAAGCTTGGTATAGGAGGTATTTCTGATAAAAGCTTAATGTTCACAGTTGTATGAAAAAATATTAAAGACAGGTTTGTGTAGTTGAAATTCAGAGCTTTCATTTTTTAAAAAATTGTATTACACATGGACTCTTTATTTCTTTCTCAATTATACTGTAAGTGCTGAGACAATTTAAGACTGAATAAACAAAGTACTACAAGCATTGGAGTGCTTCTTGATTTCACTGAGGTTTTGTTTTTTTAGAAAGCAATAGCTGGAATATTAATAGGGTTATGTTTGTGCTGCTCCTCTGTGTATATGTGAAGACACAAAACAGAAAAATTTTAAAATTTCCATAGCAAAATTCTTATTAATGCCACAGCAACATCAAAACCTCTGTTTTCTGGAGGCCAGGTGATTTCAATTAACTTTTCCAGTTATGTATGTCAGGCTTGGTACAGAAAGAATAAAAGCTGTTAAAGTAGTTAGACTTCAACTTGTAGAGTGCAGACTTGCATTTGCAGCTGGCAGCTTAGAAATGTCCCAGAAATCTGTTTTGAAATGGATTCAGACACCTTCCATTAGACATTGCAAAAGCCCACATATTCACAGAAATATTTTAATAAACAGACATTTTAGGAAATGTCTGTTTATTGACAACTTAGAAGCAAGGTGATTGGGAGTCAGTATTTTTGCTTCACACTAAATTCAGAAAATTAAAAAGGACAAAACTGAGAACCTTCCCTAAAAGTTCCTTGTGCATATTCCCCTTTTGGAGCCTGTAGGAAGCCTAGAGGTGCCCACCTGCCTTTGGCAGTGAGCACAGGTGGCTTTTGGTAAGGGAAAGGAGCACACCGTGTTGGCATGACTGTGTGTGCGTTCCTCAAGTAAGTCTGCTTTTTGCTAAGGTTTCATTCTAAGCTTCCATTGAATTCTAGTGTGACATCAGTGTATGAGCTTCTGAATTCCACTCCTCTATCATCTGTCTGGAAGGATGGGTTTTAGTCTCTTTGTGCTGACATCTTGCATGATGTAAGAATGGTCAGCACAAGGCTCGTGTCAGTGTTTGGTGTGGCAGGACAGAGAAGAACATGGGTTTAAGGAAAGTGAAGTGAGGCCACACGCCTGCCACTGATGCCTTTTGACAAGGACTGACATGGACAGTCTTGCTGTAACTAATCCTTAATTTAGTGAAGCATGTTGACTAGCCAGACTAATTAGTTCTGTGCTTATTGAATGTAACATGCTCCATGTCCCTGAAACAGCAACTCAGTGACCATGTCATCCATTCAATCACTCGGCCATACAAAGATTGCACCACAGATGGGAAAAAACTGCACTCGTTCCTTACTTAACCTCAAGTGTGTAAATCATTGCACTGTTTTGTCCGGTCTTCTTAATATATGTATTTTTAGGTATGTTAATAACTATTTGTGATTTTAGTGAATAAAGCTAATTTGTTTCTTTGGCAAACAATTTTTCTTGATGTGTGACGCCACCTTTTTGCTGACACTTCAAAAGTTTTAGAGGTTTTCTCTTTGTTTTGACAAGGTTTCAAAAGCTAGCTCACCTTAGATACATGTTAATCCTTTTCTAAACATTAAGCTGACACACCCTTCCCCAAATGTGGCATTTACAAATATTTGCAGCAAGAAAGCTTACTTAATAAGCTTCTGTGTCTGGATCCCAAGAGATTACAAACTTATCACTACAGTAATAATTAAGCAGGTAAAGTACTAACACTTTTAATGGATTTCCATAACAATTGATCCAGAATTGTTAAGGAAAAAATATGTATTTGTTCTGAAAAATATGTATTTGTGCTGTGTTTAACAAGCCTTTCTATGTGAAAATTGAAATTTAAAAACCCCCAGTATCTTATTGGAATAAAAATTAATTTTCCAGTAATTGTATGGTTTTATGTCATACTGATGTATACGCTAACTATATGAATTGTTTAATGGTAAAAATGTCAGGAAAATTTTGCTTTGATATAGCCTATAGAATATAAAAGTGGCTTATCTCTTTGAAAACCTGATGTTTTTGTAGTTTTTAGGCTTATATATTTCCTTTACTTGATAATATGATTTGGGAATATTTCTCTTTTGAGCATGGTTGTGAATTTTCTTGTAAAAGCATTGAAATTTATAATATTTAGTGCATTCCAAAATGCAAAGGCAAAATTTAATTAAATTTCAAATCAGAGATGTTTGATAATGTGTTGGCAAATTCAGTCTTTTTCTATGGAAATCTTAATTTTGTACCACTTTGAATTGAAATCAGATATCTCAGGGTCATTTTCTTCTATGTTCTTTCATGCCGTTATAACATTGTTATTTCAATCTTGGCTTTTATAAAGGAATATAATTGATATTTTTCAAGAAACACAGTGTTACAGTTATGAAACATTTCTATAAGCTCATTTCTGTACTTCCAATAAGGCATTTTTCATAATTGCTTTTAGTAATATAATTAGGAATTTTGCTCCATCCTACCAATTAATGTTTCCTGAAAAAGTGAAATTCCCTTTAATGTTTACTTAATTTCAGTACTGCAAAGGAAAATACCAGCCAGATAAAATTTTTAAGGGGATGTAGTAGTGGCTTTGTATGGCCAATTTTGTTAGTGAGACTGCTACAGGAGTGGCTTCTGTGAGAAGCTGCCAGAAGCATTCTCCATGTCCCACAGATCCAGTCTCAGCCCATAAGAAAGGGTGGTAACAGCTCTGTGATAACAAATTTAAGAAGAAAAAGAATTATTGTGCATGTGTAATTGTGGCCAGAGAACAGTAATGACAATATGAGAGAGGAACAGCCCCACAGACACCAAGGTTGGTGAAGGAGGGACAGGAGGTGCTCCAGGCTCCGGAGCTGAGGTTCCCCTGCAGCCCATGGTGAGACCATGGTGAGGCAGCTGTGGTCCTGCAGCCCATGGACATCCAGGGGATGCAGAGATCCACCTGCAGGCCTGGAGGAGACCAGGCCAGAGCAGGCAGATGCCTGAGAGGAGGCTGTGAGCCCGTGGGAGGCCTGTGCTGGAGCAGGGTCCTGACAGGAACCTGCCCGCCCATGGAGAGAGGAGCCCACAGTGCAGCAGGTTTGCTGGCTGGACTTGTGATCCTGTGGGGGACCCACACTGGAGCAGGGTGTGCCTGGAGTACCACACTCAGTGGAAGAGTGACCCACGCTGCAGCAGTTCATGGACATGTGCTGCTTATGGGATGGACTCACATTGAAAAAGTTCATGGAGAACTGTCTCCCATGGGGGAGACCCCTGGCTGGAGCAGGGGAAGAACTCCTCTCCCTGAGCAACAGCAGAAACAATGTGATGAACTGCCCATAACTCCATTCCCTGTCTCTCTCTGTGCTGCTGCAGGGAAAGCAGCAGAGCTGGGAAGGAGGGAGAGGTATGAGAAAGGTGTTTTAAAGTCTCATTTTACTGCTCATTATCATGCTCTGATTTTGTTAGTGTAATAAATTCAATTAATATCTCTAATGTGAGTCTGTTTTGCCCCGACAATATTTGGTGAATGATCTCTCCTGGTCTTATCTCAACCTATGAACACCTTTATTATATTTTCTTTTGCTGTTCATTTGTGGAAAGGCTTTGGTGGGTGCCTGGAACCCAGCCAGGATCAACCCACTACAAGGGAAGAAGCATAATGTGAGTTTATGGAGGAAATCCACTGATGAAATTTGCCTTTGATCCAAAGGCATGAAGGCAGCCTCCTGAGATTGCAGGAACCAATATCTTTCCTTTCCTGTATTTCCATGTTTCTGATAGCCTTTAATCAGTTCTGTTCACAGCTGTAATGAAACAGAGTATTTTTGGATCTGTTAAACTGGGGACTCGGTCTTCTATAGTTCATACACTTCAGTGTGTTTACAGCTAGTTTTGTCCACAAATTTATGTGTGTATGTATGTATGTCAAAAACACACAAGAAAAGGTAAAAATGTATTACCTTTTAATTATCTAGTAGAAAAAGATGGAAAGAATTTTGCTTTAAAAACTCTAATGAAGCTTGGAAAAGCCCCATTTTGTCTCTACTGCTGTTTCTTTAAGTATATAAAGTGAATTATAAAATGTGTATTGAGAGAATGGTCATTATTTTTAAAAGCATAATAATACATATTAAGCCTTGAGAAATACAGGGGAGAAATACAGTGGTGTAAAAGAGCAGCTAGAAAGTCTGTCTGATGTCAGAGGAATTTGTCAGCTGAGAGCCTTGCAGGCTTTTTGTCAGGGTTCACACATCTGGGCATTGAGCTCAGAAGCAGTCCTCTCTTACAGCACTCACAACTCCATAATAAAATGGGAAGCCTGTGGAGTTTGAACTAGATTGATCAGCTGTCTTGAATATTGTGGAAAATTCTTTTATATACAAACTATTGGAGATCTTTTCAAGCAGCTTAGGATAGTATTTGTCAGCAATGAGATAAATGACTTCTTGAAGATCCTTTAGCTCTTTACCTATAATTAGCAGTCAGATACAATAATAATTTTTACTACCAATCGGCTTGCAAATAGCAATGTCGTGCTTTCTTGCAGTGGTGGGGGCAGGAAGCTAAGCAATAGTTTTAATAATGAGATTATCCTTAGCTGGGTTTGTAATCATGGGCTCAAATGTCTAAATTTAGACATTTGTCAATAGTTGTAGTTTTAAGGCCTTGTTAATTTTTATCAACTTGTGGTTTCCACTTGACTCTGACAACTGGACTGTAGCTATAAACAAGTTCTGTAATAGAGATGTGGCTTAAGTATATTCCAAGAAGTCCTTTCCAAATGGTTTACATACCAATTTCTTAAATTTTATAGAGCAAATTAATATATTTTTATGCATTTGTAACTTTACAATGTTTTTATATCAGCAGTTTCGCACTGTTCTGTGCAAACCTCTCATAGCCCAATTTATGCAGCTGACAATAAGCTGCCAGCTACAAAAACAATGCTTGTAGCCTAATAAAACAGTTTTGGGGCCTCGGACTGTCTTATAATCTACTTGCTTGGTGTTGCAATGTGAACTTGCTGCATCCTACCATTGTTCCCCTGCATGGTGCTCTGTGCAGTGGTGCCCATCGGAGGGGCAGGATAGGTGTGCAGTACTGTCAGTGCTTGTGGGTGCAGAGGATGGCCCCCCCTGCTGAGGCCATGCTCAAAGATTGATCAGCTCTCACCACAAAACCACAAGGTGTTTCATAGCTTGTTAGTGAAGAGCTCAAAAAGTTTAACATGTGCAAACCTCATTATGAAAATACACAAGTCATAAAATTCAGATTTGATCTTGCAGTGACCAAAGCTTTTGCATCTCATTTGGTGCTTATAGCAAATCTGAATGAAACCTGTTAAAAAAAATCACTTGTGGACTCATAGTTGGTGAGTAGAAGGAGAGAGGGAGAGGGAGAACAGCTAAGGTTTCTCCAATGGATTCACATCCCAGCCTTTGAGGGTAAATTTATGGAACTTTGCTGCTGATAAGTGATATGTAGTGCTTCAAGAAGAAAAATGAAAGACTCACAGGCCCCAGTAATGCTAGCTTTCAGATAGCTTCAGGTAGGTTACATCTGAATATAAAGGCAGATTCGTGACAAGAAATTCCAATGCATGCTTTTTGGTTTTCAACCAGATCATTGATTAGACTAACAGCAAGTAGCCTTATATAACACATTATGAGAGCACTGAAACTTATTCAGTTGTTTTTTGCAGGGTATATGCAAATTAGTCTGAGCAAAATATTTTTCTCTTATTTTGATGTTGAATTGTTTTTTGTAAAAGCTAAGGTTTCACCAGCAATGTTGACTTCAAATCATGGCCCTACAAATGCTTGCAGAAGGAAAAGATACAGTAAAATTAATTTCCTAGTATAGAATTATGTTTCATCTAAGATATAGTAGAACTAGAGAAGACTATATGTTTATTCAGTGGGTGAGAAATGACCAGTCTTATTTTTCACAATTAGCCAGTTCAATATTCAATGGAAATTTGATACAGTTGGAGTACAGGATCTGACAGACAATCCTGAAGGGAGCATGTTTTTTGACATATTCTACATAAAAGATATCATAGACAATACTCATTAGTGTTGGGGCATATACTGATTAATGTATGAGTAATAGGGCACAATACTGATTATTATGCCACAGCAAAGAGGTGTTGCAATTGGGAGGGGGAGAAAGGGCACACAGCACATTGGATGACTGGATTAAAACATCCTTGTCCTGATTTCATCAAGTTCAGTCAAATTTTACTAGAGATTAATAGAAAAAAATTGCACCAAAAATTCTCTGCACAGATGATATTTTTAAAAATTGTCTCAAATTATCCCAGGATTTACCCAGGCATTCACTGGGTACAGTCATTTCTGCACCATAGTCTGCAACTGATTTATTCAGTCATAAGTCATTTATTAAGTCATAGCAAGTCTACATATGTTAGTGCTTCAGAAGAAAGCCAGAATGCCATTATGCAGACTACAAAAATATAGAATGCCTTTACTTAATTAAAATAAATAGATGGGAGCATAGCTGTAGTGCAAGATTCTCCAGGAGGCTCTCTTGGCCCTTTTTCACCTGCCAGGATCCCTCAGGGCTACTGGCTGTGAATGCTCAAGCATGCAGATTTGTCCAGCTGTTTTAAGCACTTTAACTTCAATATTCATTTTAGTCCTATTGTCATGTGTTGGCAAAATTTCCAGGACAGATGCAGGCAGCTGAAGGACAAGAAAAGAATATGACTCTTTCTGTACAGTAAAACACAGAGATATTGTGCAATAAAAAAAATTAATACACACTTAAACAGTCTTGGTAAGTTTCCAGAGCAGAAAAGGCTCTCTCCCTCTGAGGCAATGTAGCCAAGCAGATGACTGGCATCTATGTCTTCCTCAGCTTCAGCCACTGTATAAGCTAGAAGTACAAATGTATCCCCCCAAAAACTTAAATCAAGTGAAGAAGACACATTGTCTATCAGGGTCAGTGAATATCACTGTAGGTCCACTGGAAAAAAAAAGAAAAGAGTATGATGGGAGGCAGAGAATGATATCAGGAGGTGCTGGAACTCAAAATGTTTCTCAGACATTTTTAGAGGTTCCAGGCCTTGGTCAGAAGCATTTTAGACCCTGGCAGACAGCTGGAAACAGCTGTGATTTTGAGTTTGAGCCATGGAATGAGTTACCAACTCTGAAGGTGGAACAAGCAGTCACAAAAGGTTAGATAGTATAGTAAAAGTAATTACAAAGTAGAGGGGAAAAATTTTTAGTATTGTACAGGGGCGTTTTAGCACTTGTACAGGGGGGTTTTTACTTTGTACATGGGGGTCAGAAGTTCTAAGGTGGAGAAAAGTGGGCTGATCCTGTTCTTCCTCCTTCTTCCTTGCCTCCATGTTCTTAGTGATGCTGGCACTTATGGATTGGTTTAGAGTAGAAAATCACTTTGTAATATAGGTAGTAGGTATTGGGGGAAAACTGTAAACATATAACACGTAATATATCATATAAAAATAGCAGCAGCCCTGGGCGGGGAGAGAGAAGAAGAAGACAGCAGACAGAGAGGATGTCAGGGTGTGTGTGTGCCTCTGCCCAGGCCGCTGACCAAACAGCCGCAGCCCGAGAAGACAATCTTTTAGATAACCAACAATAAACTGCCTTGAGACCGAACAACAAGAGGCTGTGGAGTCTTTCTTTGGAAGCACGGGTTGGAGGAGAGACTTCACCACCACACGAGACCCCTGACCAAGCCCAGGGTTCTCACAAGGAGGGAAGCTACACTCCCATGATCATGCAGCTGCATCTACAGTAGGCCTCTCCATTAAAGAAACTCAACAAGATCTGCACCTTCAGCATGAGGGAAAGTATGAAGTAATTGATATATTTTAGAGAAACAATATGAAGACTCATCAGTGAGGTCATTGCAGACCTGCTGAACTGAGGAGAAATAAAGTTCTAGAAGACAACGGGTTTGATTCCTAGAACAGAAACAGGCAGTCCCACAAATGTTCTTCTCTTTATTTCATGATATATAGAGAGATAGAGATGAACTCAATACTCTCAAACTGACCAGAGCCAGACCTACCGTGAATGATGGTGGGCCTGGAGCTGAAGCAGACCAAAGCTCTTTTCTCCAGTCCTAATGATACTCATCCACATGCAGTCGTGTCAATGAACTGCATATTTTATGCCCATTTAGATACACAGGTGAACTTTTAAAGAATTCCAGCATAAGTATGTAAAAATAAATAGAATGCATCCTGCATTTTCTGCAGTTGAAAACACAGGCTGGTTTTGACAGATCTTGTTTTAAATTTTAAAAGCACATTGAAAAAATCATATGGAGGGACTGAAATATGAAGATAGCTAAAATCATGTCTTTTTAAGAAAGAAAGGAAAGAACCACTTTGTAAAATAGATTTTTCATGAGATCACATTTTGTGGTAATGAAACTTTATCCCTACTTCCATATACCAGCTGAGGAGTTACCTAATGTATTGATATCAGATGTCTTGATCTACTAATAATATTATGTTATAAATATCTTCCTCTATGACATCTTCTAACATAAAAAATATTTATTTTCTATAAAAGAATATAAAATTTTTGTTTATTTTTGTATTTTCTTATTTGCTGGCCATTATTCTGTGTTTTTGTTTCTGTCTGAGTAGCACTTAAAACAACCATTATGTTTCCAAACTTAGATAGCATTACTTGATAACAGGACAAAATTCCTCTCATAGTTCCTCTGCATTCTCTTGCACCCTTCATAGAAAGGCAGTCAAAAAGAACACTAGATACCATAGTGGTATATCCTTTTAGCGTTCAAATCAGAAAAAATAAAGCAAGGAAAGCAAAGCAAAGCAAGCAAAGCAAAGCAAAGCAATAGATTAAACATGGTGTTATAAAATTATATATGCATTCTTTTTTCATTACACTTGTATATTGACTTTTGCACCTACTTTGTAGATATGCAAAAAAAATAGAAATTTTTTAGAATTGATGATTCTGATTGTCACCAACTGTTGATATATTGATATTGTCACCAGATATTTCCTTTTGGTTCTTTCAATTAGATTTTCAAAAAAAAATATCCAAATTTTAGTATTTTATATTTCTGTTTAAAGTCCATTGTCATGATATTCCAAATACAATTTTGTGGACTCCTAAGCCCCAACAACTACTCAATCTTCTGAGTACTGAATAAAGCTGAAGAGAAAATTTCAATCTTATAATGTTAATTTGTAACTTCCCCACTAGAAACATCATCACAAATGGCATTAACAGCATTGTTGTTGAAAGACACTCCTTTGACCCTCAGCTGCATTTCTCTCAGAAGTGACACACAGTTCCATGCAGGCTGAACACATAATTTACCCAGGCCTCCCTTTCCTAGACTTTATGGGATGTATTTATACTGACCAAAGGATTGCAATTATTATATCAGTCTAATCCTGACTTAGATCTCCAGTGCTCACCATTTGTTTTTCTTTGATCTATAATTGTTGGTGTAGAAATGTTTTCTTTGCTTTGTTGTTTGGTTGTTGACAGCAGGATGAGATTCAATCTATTGTACCTGAATTGAGATGTGTATTTAAACCTGCTCTTTTTACCTTCCAGCTGTACAGCAGATGGCCACAGTGATTATAAGAGATGCTGATCTAAGCAATCAGGCAGTGTCATGGACCAGAGTAGAACCAAGGTGACATATGTGTTTTTAAGACACCATATCCTTTGATTGTGTGCTGTCACAGAAAGGTTGCTTTCTATCATGTGCTCAGTTCCTCAGATTTGAAGGACTACTACTTAGAACTTCCACTGTGAACATTCCATTAGAGCTGACCTGGTATACTACTCATATTTCACAATTATTATAATTATTATTTTCAATTAAATTTAGTACTTGGATCAATTTTACATCAACAATAATGAAACTGAATATTTACACTTATGCCATAGGTTCTGGCAACTTTCTGTCATCTCTCTTTTCCATATTTGATGAATTTACATTAATAAAATGGTTAGCTTTCCTTGGATCATTTTCATTTTCACTAATACTACTTTGAAGGAGATGGCAACAATTCTTTTTGTCTCTTTCAGCCTTAGCATGGACAATAATTCTTTAGCTTTCCTAATGTGAGATCTTGTTCAATGTCCTGTTGAAGCTCTCGGTGTCTTCACTGACTTGAGGACAGTAATTTTATGATTCTTTGTGGATATTTCTTTCTCTTGCAGGTTTTCAGGTTTTAAGATTAATTACATTGGCAGTCCATGTTTTCTTTCTCTGCTGAAAATGGTAGCCAGGAATAATTATCATTATTGTATAATTACAACAGGAAAAGGATCTGCAAGGTAAATGCTGTTTATACATTTACTGAAGTAATTATCAAGGTAATAGCATAGTGGTCAAATGTGGCACAGTAAAACATCCTTGCCTATTCCTTTTAGGCTTTTGTGTGCTCATTAATGGAGAGGGCATGCCTCTAGTAGCAATGAATTGGTCTCTTCTGTGATTTGAGACTACCATAAATTTGTGCGAAAAGTCCATTTAAACACCCTGCTTCTGATCTCCTAATGTGGGCTTGAAGGCTGCTCTTTTGTTCTGCCAAACCTTAATACGTGCCCCAAGTGAGCTGTTTAACTTAGGTGTGATTGTACAGAAGGGAAAAGGGTTTTTATGTAAACCCTTCTGTTAGGTGCCTGGCCTGGAGTGTTTCCTCCATCCCACCAGCAGCCAGGCACTGTACCTAGATGTCAGGCCCAGGATCTTCAGAGGATAGGGAGCAAAACAGACCAGCTCACCAGTTTTTCTCATGTCTCTGGTGTTATTCTCAGGTTGAGGGCATGTGCAGGCTTTGGATTTCATTTTTGTACCATGTTAGTGCAAAATTTTCGCTTGTTTCCAGTACACACTTTAGAGATATAACAGAATGTATCTTGATATGCAAGTGAATACACCCTGAGATATAGCTAAACTGCTGGTAACCCACCCTACCATCCTGCAGAGCCTGATACTTAAACTTGTGGTTTTGGTGCAGTGATTATTTTTTCCCAACAGGAAGATGCAACCTGCTTCTCCTGAAGAGATGGACCTGCTGTGTAGTCTGTGCTGAGATATCACATACTAACAAAACCACTTATGTTGGAAAATACCTCAAATGTCTTTGAATCCATTGCTTTGACCAGTCATCATCTCGTCAACTAGACCACAGGGCTAAGTGTCATGTCCAGCCTTTCCTTAAAATACCTGCAGGGTTTAATAAATTCAGCACTGGCCTGGAAAAACCTTTCTATTAAGAAATTTTTTCTCATGTCCAACCTGAACCTCACCAGGCAGAACTTGAGGCCATTTCCTCTTGTCCTGTCTCTGACTGCCTGGGAGAAGAGACTAATCCTCACCTGGCTATAGCCTCCTTTGAGGCACTTGTAGGGAGTGATAAAGTTATCCCTGAGTCTCCTTTTCTCCAGGATAAACACCCCAGCTCCCTCAGCTGCTCCTCACAGGACTTGTGCTAAAGACTCTATTGCTCTTCTCAGGACTGACTCCAGCATCTCAGTTTCTTTCTTGTAGTGGTGAGGAACACAGAACTGGCCTCACCAGTGCCCAGCACAGGGGGACAATCCCTGCCCTGGTCCTGCTGCCACACCATTGCTGATCCAGGCCAGGATGCCATTGGCCTTCTTGGCCACCTGGGCACACCCTGGCTGATGATCAGCTGCTGTCACCAGCACTACCAGCACTCCAGGTCCTTTCCAGCCATCCTGTCCCAGCCTGTGGAGCTGCCTGGGGCTGTTGTGACCCAAGGGCAAGGCCCAAATTTGGCCTTATTGAACCTCACACCACTGGCTTTGGCCTATGATCCAGTCTGTCCAAATCCTCATGCAGAGTCTTCCTATCCAAAATCCTACCTCTGGATACCAGATGAGAAATGAGGCCGGACATCACAAATTTCAAGAAATAAAAGTATCAGGCTTTAGGATCAAGGACAAGTAGCTCACTTCCAGTGTGGCACAAGAATTGTGCTGTCATGACACACTTCAGCGGATCTTCAGATGTGAACTAACCACCTCTGTTCAATTTTTGCCTTCAGAATTCTTAGACTGATCTTTTTGTACTAGGTGCCACATTACATTAGATTTTAATTTATAATATTGTAAATTATAAAGAACAACACATTATTTATGAATAATATATAAAGTCAGATTCCATGTAGGTAGCCTCATACCAAAATTCACGTCACCTATGAAACTGAGATCAATAAGTGACAAATATTTTTACAAATATATAGCACAAAAATTGCTAAGTGACTCTAACCTGAAATAACTGGAGTTGTCTCACCCCATGCAATATGCAACACCTTTAACAACATGCTGAATTGAATCTAAGAAGTGATTGAGACTGTTTAAATGTCCTCAAAACATCTACTATTTTATGACTACTTGATTATGCTAACTGTTGTGATATTCTGTGAAACAACACTAGCCTTTCTGCAGTGTTTCTGCAGGAACAGTTTGTTCACCCAACAAACTTTAGCAGTATCCTGCCTGAGGTAAAAAAACCTAAAGTGTTTTCAGGCTGAAAGGTAGCTATCAGCCCTACTTTTCTGACATTCCACCTCCTTTTTATGCATTTGAAGAATAATTTACACTCATATTTAATTAGGATGTGAAGTTTTCTGATGCACTAAATGTGGGTGTGAGTTTCTGGGGCTGAAGGGCGGCAGCCCCTCCATAAACAAGAGTTAGTGCAAGTATAGGAAAAGTCCTTTTAGCAAGAGCTGATTTTACTATGATAGCATAAATAAAAACTGTATAGAGATACACAACTGTGGCAGTATTTTAAATTCAAAACAAAATATCAGCAACCTCTTCTATTCATCTCTCTCAGCACTATGATACCAACCTTTCCTTGAACTGGCCATGGCTGGAAGATCTATTTTCTTGATGGCTGAATGCTGCTGACAACAACATATTGTTTTAAATATTTTAGAGGCCCGGAGTATTTTTACTGGGTAAAATAAAAGAATAATGTCCCCCAAAATTAGGCAGTTAAGTTTTATGAATTCCCTTGTGTTTGAAGATACATTAACAAGAACAATATTTTTCAGAACAATATGTATGGAGAAGAGTTAACACACAAAGATAGACAAAAAACATATTTCCTTAAATAATGCATCACAATTTTTGTGACATCAGTGAATGATGAATTCTTCACAGTATTCTCTTTTAAGGCAGACAAAATGAACAATGTATATAAAAACACCATAGTCATAAGAGAAAGTCTAAAAAATACCAAAGGAAAAAGTATGTTCCTTATTCTTATTATTTTATTGATGTGCTAGGGATGTATATGTAAAAGTAACTTATTCTATTTTTTTTCCTAGATAGCAGTTTTTACTGTGTTTTCATCATTCTTTGATGTTTCTGTCAACAAACTGATATTGTTGGGGCTATGGTGCTTCATCCTTCTGGTTGTTTTCCCTATTACTAAACTCTCTAAATAAAAAAGATTTGGCTGCATTATCTCTAGACTTTCTTGTCATCAAAACAAAAATAAAACCTAATAATTGTCTAAATTTCTATGCAACATATGATTAGGATCACTAGTAAAAGTATGCATCAAATTATTTTCTTTTATATTCTACCTCCAACTGAACAGATGAGAATCTCTTGCACCCACTTGTGCAAACTTTGTTTGAATGACTAGCTTCACATCAAACACTCGGCTGTTTTGACAGTACAACAATGACAAACAGAAGAACAGAAGAACAAAGGAAGCCCAAGAAAGTCCTTTGTGAAATTTGTATATTGCAAGACCCTGTAAATACACTATAAACATAATTTCACGGCTGATCTTACCATGTTTAATCTGTTACAAAGTCTTTTTGATGTTTTCATTAATAGGTTGTTGGCTTGTCTAAGCTTTAATTTTTTTTTTTCATTTTAAGGAATAATCCTGTGAAATTTGAGACAATGTTAATTAGATTATACTGGTAGGATATCATAACATGCAGAATACACAAACATAATTATTGATCAGTTCCTTTTAGTGTGGTCATATTGGAGGAATTTTTATATTCCTAATTTCCTAATTTATTCCTAATTTCAAGTCTTCTTTTGCTTGTATATTACAGATCTAGTATTACAGAGTAACTGCTCTGTTATTTAGACCAGTTTGGCTGTAACAAGTTAGGCCAAGGACCATTTAGAATCAATTAATATACAATATATTAATCAACAAGATCCCTGACATGGATCTCTGGTGGCTGCAGGAAAACATTTTTTTTGACTCACTTGCACATCTCTTGGACACAGTTGGGGTTTTATCCCCCACTGTTTTTCTTCTTTGAGTTATATTTACAGGAAAATGATGAATTTTGATGAATAGTTGAACACTGAACACTGAAATAGTTGAACACTGAAGAAATGTCAGACCCCTATTTTTATTAATTAACAAACTATGGGCTAACGATACTGCTCTACACCAACAAACTTTTATTAAGTCTAACACTGGTTAAAAGGAGTTTTTAATCTCTTTTCTCTATTCATGTATTAATCACGGTGATGTAATTCTTTACAGAAAGCCTTGTAAGCAAGTGCTGTTGTTAATGTTATACACCAAGTTAGTCTGAGATAGCTCTTTGAGGTGTTACAGGTGTTACTCCTTTTTCATTCATTATCACAGAGGAGGTCTAAATTCCATATGTGAGTAATAGAAAGAATGTTTTTATCTCTCTGCTTTTCATATACAAACAGAATCCCCTTTATTTCAGTTGTACATAAGATATAGCCAAGTATGTTTATACTCAAAAGTGTACGTACAAGGCTGAGATAAACAGAGACCTTAAAATAATTTAGGACAATGACACCAGAAGTGAGTCACATTTCCAGTGGACACAATACATCTAACCTGACATATACCAGAGGACAGTCTGAGCACTGCTTTTATCAAAAACACCTCTGAGATAATAAGGGTTGTCCCAGATAACAAATAATATTTTATCTTGATATTACTCATCCTGTTCTGGGTAAGAAAGAATCATCTTTTCTCTCCTGGGTCTGTTTATCTTTTGGTGATGTAATTACCTTAAAGTAAACATATTGTTCTTTGGTTGTGGTGCACTGAACTAGTTTACAGTGTTCAGTAGATTCAATATTCATAAATTTGGTTGAAAACATGATAGATATTAAAAGGGATTAATTTTGTTGATTTTTTTTCATATAGACCAATCAGAATTGTCTTTTAGGACAAACTCATTTGAAGGAATCTTTAGTAATACTTAAGTTTTTCCATTCTGCAATTTTTTTCTGATACAAAGGAAGACATACTGTTGTATGGTGTCACTTCCATTGCCCTGGAATGAATACAAGTAATTAATTTTCTTCAAGTGGCAAAATTAGAAATACTATCTTATTTCTTCATCATTATTTCCTCTTAGCGGTTATCTGTAATACTTGCTATCATTGAGGAAAGCAGAGGATGCAACACTGGCCTTATTGATGAATACCACTGTAGAATAGCAGGCAACAATTTTTGATTATAGAATAGAGCTTTACACAAGAGTAATTGCATATAAATAAATTAAAAATGGTAAGACTGCTTTCAGTTTGTCAAATAAGTTAAAAATAGAAAGAACTGCATATTACCCACACTAATATGTTTACTTATAAAACATGGCTCAGTTAAAAAGTTAAATTAGTTCACTTCTGCCTAACCTGCACTTTGCCACTCTTAGGATGAAGACTAGGAATATTGCAAATATGACTTAATTGACTCATACCATTATTTGGTATAATGGCTGCCTTCTTACATTCCTCCCCTCCTAACATCTGGTCCCCAGTCCTTTCCATACTGCCTTCACTCCAGCCCTGGCCACTCTACTCATTCAAGCAAATGTAAAATTCCTTCATAAGTCAGTTCAATTTAGCAAAACCTCAGAAAAGTAACCCAATTTCCTGCTGGCTTACTCTGTATTTCAGGGTTGAATAGCTGCCAGGGCTGGCATGAGATCCATGACAAGAGTGTATAGCCACAGGAAAGAGATGGTCTTTCCTTACTTTGGCAGCTCTGAAGTATTAATTTACTTTATTGCATCTCCCCAAACCACCTACATTTTCTGGGAAATGGTGTGAGGGGAAAAGAGAACTGGCAGTTCCTCCAGTGACCAGCAAGGAGTCATGCATGCTGACTTCCCAGCTGAAGTAGAGAGAAATGGGTTGACATGGTTAAATCCTGCATTTTTCATTGACCTCAAAACCAAGAGAATTCTACAATGGGATATAATGCAATTCCCCAAGGGAATTCTACAATGGGACAGATTTCTGGAAGTTTAAAAAATATAAAGATGGAATTGTAGAAGCAAAATCAGAAAGACTATGAAGAATAAGATAAAACTTGCAAGGAATGTCATGTGTAGGAAAAAGCATCTCTAAGGGATGCTGCCAATAAAAGGCAGAACAAGCAAAGAATTATTCTGCTCTTCATAAGATTCAGTGGGTCTTTGATAGATAACACAAAGAAGGGCAAAACGTTCAAAAACCTCTTTTATCTGGCCTCTGTCAAAATGTTAGTAGCAGCACAGCAGATGCTGATTACCAGTGAAAGAGGTAAAAGCTCCCCCTCTGCTAATGAACTGTTCACTCATTGGCTGGGCTTGATGAGATACTGAAATGCTTAAAGAACTAATCAATGTAGTCTCAGCCTTTTTGTGCCTATCTTTCAGAATTTACAGAGTACAGGGAGCATACTGGATCACTAGAAAAGACGATACCAGTTCTTTCTTTGGGGGGAAAACAACAGGACTTGAGAGCTATTAAATGGTAAGCTTAGCTTCAGATCCTGAAAAAGTACTAAAGCAAACATACTGTTTATTTGCAGGTAACTAAAATTTATTTGGAAAATTAACAACAAACATCTTCCATGAGGTGACTTTTTCTAGAAAAAACTATATCAAACCAATCTAATTTCTTACTTTAACATACTCTAAATCTTTGATGCCAAATAGGAAATAACAAATTTAAGTTATTTTAATTTTAACATCTTTAGTGGTTCTCTTATTCTCATACTAAACTCCCTTTCTGTACATCTTTAAGAAAGGATTGAATGGTTCACTGTTAGAGATGTTTAAAGCAGCTGATCCTGTCCTCTGGCCAGAGGGTAGTGGAAAGAGGCTGATGAAATCCAGTCCAGCTTGCCTGCATCTCTGATAAATTAAAAGAGAGTTTAAACTCCACTTTTACTATTCAAAACAATATAGGAAATAGTATCAACAATTAGGCCTTAAATGAAGGTCAGCTTGGACACATTTGAAGTGGTTGCAAGGTACATGTGCTATTCAAATACCCAGCACTGTGAGCAGTATTTCCTATTAATACAAGTGTAATGAATTAGTGTTAACTAGGGCCATACTATGAGGGAGCTATTATTATGGGATTTATCTTATTTTACTGCATAAGTCTACGGCTGTATCAGCTTCAGTCCAAACAGCAGTAGTCAGATGAGTTGCAAAAGCTTTTCCCCTTTCTTCAAGTAGACATAAATATAAATCTAAGAGGTCCCTTCATATGTGCATGTGATAGCAGTTCTCCTGAATGCTTAGGAAAGGTAAAATTATATTAATAAGGCAGCTTCATCACAGACAAGACATGTTATCTTAGAACCTGACTCTTCTGACAGGGCTGCTTTGTCAAGACAGGAAAGAGGACAAACGAACAGCCCTTGCATGAAGAAGGCACTATTGTGTCAGTAGTGATGGCAATTTGCTAACCAAGAGCAACCTAGAACTACCCATTGCCAAGTTAGAGGCATAGCGATAAAACACTCTGTATATATACTTCTCTCACATTAAATTTCTGCATGTTGTAAGTTCTGGAAAAAAAAAATCCACCACACTCTGTTTTAATTTAATTACTATTTTAATTTAATTACATTTGTAATCATTGCCCTGTACTCTCCATAGGCTGCTCCATGGGAAGCAGTTTACAGACACCAAGGAGCAAAGGTTGGAAATTATATGGAAAGTAATTTTCAATCTCCTCATGAGTAATGATTGTATCAAGAAACATATTTTCTCTAAGAAATGAAGATTTGTCTGCTTTGCAAGAGGGTCACACTCAAACTAAATGTTTACTTTGAGAAACACATGCCCCAAACTGCACTCTGCACACCTACCCATGCTGTGTGGGTAGCTCACATAGCAGCTCATTCCAGCCCTCTGTTCATGAGCACAGATCTTTCCTGGGAGAAAAACCTAGATGAACAGGGGGTTGAAGTGCTGCCATGTTTCCTTCTGGGATGGACTACAGGGATCAGGAGTACTGGGGTTGGTTCTGGCACAACACACCAGAGAAATCCTGGAGGTACAGTTTAGCAAAGCTTTGCAAATGGCCACCCAGAATATCTCTGCAGTTCCCGAGAGCACTTTGTCTACCTACAGTCCTGAAGGGATGAAGCTATAATGAAGCATTTCAAGTGTCTCGCTGCCTATCAGTCTGAACTAGTACTGCTCAAAATAGCCTTTTTGCCTTTTGTTTTTCCCCTTTTAGGGCACTAAAACTTTTCTTCTTAGTTGTTTACAAAATTTATAGTGGATAAAAATTTTGATGATTAAAACTCTTGTAAAGCCTATCTGAGTCTCCAGCTCTCCAATATATGCTCTGTTTCCCAAGAGTCACTATAATGTGGTCAGTGGCCTCTCAGATGAAATCAATATCTTTATGTAAAATAAGTAAATCTTACTATGACAAGAGCAAGAATGATAAGGCTTCTAGAACTCTGTAAGACCACTTCTTAATATGATATGGATTGACAAATAATTCCTGAAGAATCATGAAAGGCATTTAATAAAACAAAGATGCCTGCAGGTTCTGAGGACTTCCTTTATTGACATTGGTATAAGCAAATTAATGTAATGATGTGTGAATCACGGCTTTAATCTCCAGCATACTTATAATTTTGAATCTTAGTTTATGTAGTATGGATAAAAAAATCAGTCAGTACAAACAAAATGAGTAATATAATAGCACCTCCGGACAAGATCTGGTGAAAATCAACTACAGTGCGAAACATGAACAGTCCTTACTGAGAAAAAAATTACACCCCCTGTTACCTATGTTAAAGATTTTTCTCTATGCCTAAGGTATCCTTTCCATCCAGTTTGGTTTCACCCTTTCAAGAAGCCTAGGATGTTTATAGCTGTAAACATACAGGATTTCTGAGTCCAACCTTTACTTCTCAATGTTTCTCAGCACAAAAGTCTCACTTGATAACAATAAACTGTTTCATTTGATAGGACTTTAAGAACACTTAATTTAAAAGGAGGGAAACAGCTTGTAATGGAAATGTCAGGAAGGACTACAGAAGTTTGATTAAATTCTAGAAGTAATTTGAGCAGGAGTCTCCTCACAGGAACATTCCTAATTACATCAGAAGATTGGAATACAGACACTTAGTAAAGCACTGCATGGCTTGGAAGTCCAGAGTACCATGAAGTCTACCTTCATTGCTAGAGTAATGCAAATTACTAGGGTACATAGAAGGAGAAAATGGAACAAGTGTTCTTACAAATGACAGCTTGCTGCTGAGCTTTCTTTTGCCACTTAGCTCACAAAATTGTAAAATGTTCAAAGGCATCAGTTCCTTTTCAGTATACATAACTCATCAGGCATCAGCATTTCCACTTCCAAGGCTGAGGAATACTTTTTCAAAATCTAGCCTGTACGTTTAAAAATATTCATATTTTTACTTTTCTCTACATTAAGTATCTAACTTGGATGTGATGCAGGAAAAATTTTTAGGATTCTGTGCTCCTTATAGCTGAAGACAGATACTCCTTTTGTCTCATTTCTTGGGCAGAGAGTGCACAAGGATAGCAGTTTTATCAGATGGGACTGTATTGATGCTATCTATTTATCAGTGACAGTTACCCTGCTATATCAAAATTTTTAAAAACTATTCTTGGCCCATTATTAGTGTTGCTGAGTAGTACACACACAGCAAGCTTGTTTGGGGTAAAAATTTCATGAGACCCTAATTAAACAGTGACAATGAAAGCTTTCAGCATGCAGCTGTGGGGCTTGTGGGTCCAAGGATGATTCCAGATATCTGCCCTGGGATTTCTGATGGCATTTTAGATGAGGAAGGGTCCATCAGGAAATCTTTCATTGCAGTCTTGAAATCACGTGCAAAATATCATTTCAAGTGAGTCTCGATGGGAGGAAGGGTGAATGGAAGAAGCCAAGGGACAGGGTGGCGGGCATAACTGTCACTGGCATCAATGTGTGTATCACTGCCAGCAGCATTTCACATGGCAGCAGTGAGATCAGTGACACTGACTATGCATCAGAGCATGAAAAACATGACTTTTCGTTCCCTGCCTCTCATGTTCCTGCTTCTTAAGTTGGTGGGAAGAGAACTAGCACCTCAGGTAGGGAAGATGCAAGTTGAGCTCTGGTCTGAGACTGCTTGTCTGACATTTGGTCATGTTGTCAGCATAATTCTTCCACTGTAATTTTATTGATTTTGTTAAACTAAATAGATATGAGCCTAAAGAAGTGATAGCTATATCTGCCATTCCTTCCCAAGTAAGAATTGCATCTCTTTTTGTACAGGAGGACAAAAACATTCCAAAATATTGGCTTGCTGTTTAACAGGGGGGTTGAGTTCATCATTCAAAAGGTAGAGAGGTTCAACACGTTCTTCACCTGTCTTTACCAGCCCTGCTGGGCCCCAGGTGCTGGGAATAAAAACCCAGGCTGATGTGAACACAGATCTGCTGTCAGTGAAGGCAGAGCTGATGTGTGACCTGTTGCTGGAGCTTGACCCATATGACTTGAGGCCTCTCTCCATAATCTTTGGGAGGTTGCGTAGATCAAGGAATGTTGCAGGAGACTGGAAGAAGGCTCATGTCACCCCCACCTGCAAGAAGAGCTTAAAGGAGGATCCTGGAAAATATGGAGACATCCATTTTGGCAGCCCCTGGGAAGGTTAAGGAATGAATCCTCCTGGGGGCTATCACATGTCAGGTGAAGCGCATGACTGGGAGGAGCCAGCAGGGATTCCCCAGGGGCAAACCTGCTGGCAAACTTATCTGAAGATGGGATCAAGTGTGCCCATATAAAGTTCAATGATGTTAGCAAATTGTGTGAGGAAGTGGACACTTGTGAAGGGAGAGCCACCCCGCAGAAAGACCTGGATAAGCTGCAGTAGTGGGCTGATGAGAACATTGTGAAGTTCAGCGAGGCCAAGTGTAAGGTTTTGCACCTGGAGAAGCAAAACCTTAGTCCAGGAGTGCAGCAGAGACAGGGATCCACGCAGCTTGGGAGCAGCTCTGTGGAAGGGGCCGGGTGCTCCTGGTGGATCAGCTCCATGGGAGTGCCCAGTGAGCTCCTGCAGCACAGGAAGGGAGCAGCTCCTGCTGGCCCCAACAAGAGCCTCACCAGCAGAGATGAAGTCCTTATCCCACCCACACAGGGCCGGTCAGGCCACACCGGCAATGCCGGGTCCGGCTCTGGCCCCGATGCACAGCACAGCTGGGGACAGGCTGGGGAGGCCCAGAGGAGGGACACAAAGGCTGTCCAGGCTGGGAAGCCTGGCAGTGAGGAATGGCTGAGGGAGCTGCGTTTGTTCAGCCTTGAGAAAGGAAGGCTTGGGGGAGGCCTTCCCATGTTACAGTATTTGAAGGGTGGCTATCCTTAAATACTGTGACACGAGGACAAGGCCTCCCACAAGAGAAGATGGAGACTCAAATTTTATGAGGACTCACACAGAGAAGAGGAGGGGCAATGGGTACGAGTTACTTCTGGAGAGATTCCAGTTGGAGAAAAGAGAAAAAAGTTTGCAATCATAATTGGCCATTGAAACATCTTCCCAGGGAAATGCTGGGAAGTTGGTAGTTTCACTAGATCTGAAATTACCTACATAGAATTGTATAAAGAATGGAAGCAACAAATAGTGAAATATATACAACTGTGTATGTGAAGAACAATAGTGGCGAGAGAGGAAGGGAGGAGACAGAAAAAGAGAGAAAGGACTTTGTGGTGTGACTGCTTCTAATAGTTTGTGCATTTAATGGAAGGGAAATGCAATTAAATAATCCAAGAAATTTCCTGCTTGATTTCAGAATCACTGAAATGGAGCTCTATACTTGTATTTCAGAGATCAAGGCCTGAATTCTTGCTTAGGCTGCACTAAACCCATTAGTAAAGAAAGAAGGCACTCCTTTTTAATCCTGCTTTCTCCTATGGGGACTATGTACAGACAAGACATATGAGGTTACTATAGTCTGAAAGCAGAACATAATCAATGTTTTAGTAGAGATTTTGTTTCCTGGAAGAAAATGCTATTTTGAATGGTTTGGGTTGTTTGGGAGGGGTTGTTTTCTTGTTTGGTGTTTTTTCTCTTTTTTTTTATCTTGTTGGGTGGGTTTTTTTGTTTGTTTGTTTGTTTTTGGTTTTTTGTTTCTTGACAACTGATAATGGGATAAGAAAAACATCAAGCAATGTCAGGAACATCTATCATGTTTTTTCTGTTTATATTCTCTTCTCCCTAGAGCATGCCATTTCTTTTCACTTTCAAGGAATAATTAGAAAATAGAAGACAACTCAAGTGCTATCTTTGGAAAGCAAGTGGAATAGGAACCACACTTTTATCATTATCAAGGCTTGACATGACACTGTTGTGTAAGTAGTTAAAAAAAAAAAAAAAAACAGTGCAACATTTTACTTTCTTGTTAAAAATAATGCAGAAGACATCTGCATGGTTATTGTAACACCCTGAATTAAGTCTTCCTATGACTTGCTCATGATCAACTGGAAAAGCATTGATTTATATGAATGGCAAAGAGAGTTAAAGGAATGTCTCTTATTGGGGAAAAATATACTGTGAAAATATGGCCGTAAGTAACAGCTGCATGTGAGTTTTAAGGCTGTTTAAGCATTCATATACTTTTAAACACAGATAAGGGGCAGTGTCAATGCACATCTTGGAACTGTGCTTTGCTATTGGAAGATGAGCACAATATTTGCTATTCCTTTTTGTGAAGAAATATTTTCATAAAGACTTTTGAGACTTTACAAACCCATCCTCAAAAGTTGATTTTAATGATGAAAATGTTAGGAAATAGGAGTATGAAAAGTGATGTTTTGGCAAAAGGAAAAGCGAAGTACACATGACCAGAGGAAATACTTCATTTGTTGAATACCAGACATAAAAGTCCAAAAGGAGAAAACACTATTATAGCAATCTAACATGCTGATTTTCAAAATTTCAAATTACTCACAAAACTGCATCTCTATATTACTTACAGGAGGAAAAGTATTAATATATGCTTATTTTGGCATTTCAAGCCAAAAGAAACACAGAAATACCTGTATCTGATTTTCCCATGGATATATACTATACCCATGAAATAATTAATCCCACAGATACTGGGCTAAAGAAAGTACAAAACACACAGTGCAGAATTGTTTGTATGTACTTTATTCAGTGTTTTTTTTCCTATCTTTTCTGGTTGCCTGAGCTTTCTGAATATTTTTTCACTCTCTGATTTTACTAGGCTTTGAAGATGTGCATTGTGATAGAGTGACAGTCTATACTTTCCTTAGTAAGCAAAATCATAGCTATGATTTCAGTGATGGATGATTTCAGCTATGATTCAGAAAGAGCTTACAAATGAAAGCTGATGTGCTTTTGTATTGCAAAGAAATGTATTTCACCCTCTTACCATTTTTTCCTTCATTTATTCAATGAACAGGACAGGAACAAGAGCAGTGGCCTTTTACGCTGCTTTAAATTTGTCCAACCTGCAGCGTCCCCAAAATATAGAAACATTAACCTGTTTCTTGTTTCAGTTTGCTGTCAGCAGAGCTCAGCTGGGTCTCTGCCTTCCCAGGAGAGCTCTTTTGGTCCTTAGTACTTTAGAAACTTTCATTAAGTGAAGTTTGATTTCACCACATGGAGAGATGCCATAGGAAAAATTAACATGGTCTAAGGCACATCAAAATTTCAACATATGTTCTTGTAGACTCCCTCTGGGCTGACATAACAGTATGTGGTTCTTTAACGGTTCTTTAATTGAGCAGAAAATAGCACAGTCATATCTATTAGCTGGAGGCTGAAGGCAAAGAAATTCACACTGAGAAAAAGCTAATATTTGTAAAGCAATACATGGCTAAATATTGAAATTCTTCACTCAGGGATATGATGAACTCAGTCTGCCAGACGCTTTAGATCAAGACCAAGCCATTTTTCAGGCCATGTGATGCTGATGTTCTGATGCAATGCTGATCATAATGTTTTAGTTTAAGCTCTGTGAATCTACAGAATTAAATATATGATAATTGTTAATTACATATAAGCAAACATATTTATCAAATTAACATATAATTCTATATTAAATTATGTGTAGCATTTAAAGATGCCTACTTTTGATTTGTTGTTGTTTCTTATGAAAATCAATTTAACTCTTTACTATTACATTAGCAGTGTTTGCAGCTGAGCTTATTGAATTGCCCCACTCCTCTTTTGTGAGCACTTTCTGTTGAGAAGATTCAAAAAAACTTGATCCTTTCACAGAAATGTCTGTGAGGCCTGGCCTGCCTGAGGAAAAAAAGCATATAAAACTTACAATAATTCCATGGCCGATCTTATGCTGAGTGAAGTCCACAGGAAGACTCCCTCTGATTTTGACAGGCTTCAAAGAACACCAGATCTGTCTTCACCTGAAACTTTCAGGAAAACCTCAGTACTAAAGCTAATAGCACTAAGTCAAAACACTTGATCCTGCTTTTCCAGTGCTGCTCTTAACTTAAAACAACTTAAAGCTTTTAGTACAAGGACTACCAAAATTGATGTTTCAGGGGCAGATGAGACTGTGCCATGGAAACAGCTGAAAAAAAAGTGAAAAATGAGAAAAATGCTTTTTCTCTGTAAGTAAAGTCAGCATCCATAACAGTTCCTTCAGGTAACTACTGAGTGCAGCTCCTGGTACTCACTTACCTAATGCCCTCCCAGCAGATGTCTTTTCAACATTAGGAGACCAGAGACCCTCCCTGCTTTTCCAGCCTGAGCTGAAAACACAGCAGCAGTCGTTTACATATAGGTAGCACCTTTTGAAATACACCAAGAACCTCCCAGAATGTGAACTGAGGCTTGAGCAACACCAGTGCTTACTCTTTTTTGATAGTGAAATGAGACACATTCACTTCTAATTACATGAATGTGGTATAAGCTCTGTTATGAAATAATTATCTGAAGTTTCCTAGACTTCACAGGGGCAGAGTGGGAAAGAAAAAACTGTGGTTAGCTTAAGTTTCCAAATATCTGCAAGACATTCCTTTGTCACTGCAAATTTCTGTCAAGATAGAATCTGGCAAGTTTCTAGTTTAAAAAATATTATCAACAATGTTTTCAGTTCATTAAAAGGAAATTGATAATAGGAATGGTACTGTGTAAACTATAGCTCTACTCAAATGAAGAATGCAATTATTCCTAATAAGGAAATAATGTATAAGAGCTAGAAAAATAGAGAAAAATATAACAAAATGTCTCTATTGTGCTTGTATATTAAGTTTATATTCTTCAGAGGAAGATAAGACTAAGATAGGAAAATTTAATGTTACACAGATAAAGTAAGATTTTAAAAGTAGAAATAACATAGAAGGCACTAAAACAATGAACTAAATTATCAGCAGAAATCAGAATAGTCTGCTTTGCACTCTTGATGATCTGCCCTAATATTTCACTTACTAATTAATATGAATGAAGATGTTTATTTTTAGTCACTTGCAGCTTTTTGTTTTGTTGGGAGTTCTGTTTTTTGGTTTGATTTGGGTTGTTTTGCATTTTTTTTTTTTGTATGTGCATCATCTTTAAAGCCATCAGTGATTTTTTGTCTGTCTGGAGAATAAGGCTAAATCATAGAACCTGTCACTAAGTAAGAAAGGATAAAAGTAAGGATTCAAAGAGCAACTGAAGAAATTAGATGGGGAAAAAAAAAAGTGTAGCATGACATTTTATTTTCAGAAACTCCACCTCAGAGAAAGGAGTACACAGATTTTATGACAAAGGCTGACAGATTTTGATTAATTTCTAGATAATTTAGTGCATCATAATTAAAGATTTACCAATAAAGAAATATAAGTTTTATCTGAAGAATTATTTTAAATGTCTAAAAGGTCTTCTTTCAAACAGAGATTTTAGTAATTCTGCTGATTTCTCATCACAAAGTATCTCTAATATTTTGTTTTTCTACAATGTGATATTATCATGAGGACTAAGCTTCTGACTGGGCAAGGAAAACTAAGACCCTGGTAATTAGCCAGAACTTTCTGAATGTTTGTTTCTTTGTGTTGAGTCCAAGAGTTGGCATAACGTCTGACTTGAATAAATTCAGGGGAAAAAAGAAGCTGGTACTGAAATAAAGAAATTCAGTGTTTTAAAAATAGATTTTTTTCTTTTTTTCCTTTGGGCACAGTATATCACTAACTCATTTTGGAGAAGGAGCAGATGGCTTGGAACCACTTATAAAGAGCTTCTCCCCAGATATCCTCCAGAAGGCAGAGCGCTCTCCTTCTGTATGGATGAGAAAGTCCATATCTGCTTTCCTCTACTGGTAATGAGGTGCCTCTTTGCTGGATTTTGTCCTTGTTTGGATGCATTAGTCTCCACATGTAGTTCTTCATGAAAAATACTGCAGCAACCTCTTTCTGTATTGCTAGAGGTACCATTCCACTCCAGAGCATCCCTGATACAAATTCAAGCATATGATTTGGATTTTCTACTATGACCACATTTATACATGCTATTATTTTAAAATTTATCTCTTTTTAAAACAAACTATCTGAATTATAACATTACTTTAAAAAACAAGAAGTGAGGGTATTTTTCTACCAGGAGCAATGGATTTTTGAAGTTTTCTGCAAAGTTACAATTAGTTCCATTTCTTCAACGTAGAGATCAATTCTTTTTAGGAGGGTGTCACTGGCATCTGATAATGAAAATACTTGCATTTGGAGACTCAGAGAATTGTTCTTCAACTGCAAACCATTGGTAATTAGCTCCTTTTTATGTTACAAAAGGTACAGCTTTCTTGGCTTCTATATGTTTAACACATTGCTTATCAAACATTTGAGAATTATAGCTACAGTAAAAATTGCCTTATCTGTTACCTCTTACTTTACTTAAATAAAGGAATTAATTATTTTAAAACAAGTGTAACATTCATGGATTTAATTCTGTGCATCTCACTCTCAGCACCTACTGATATTGATGCCTACTGTCCTAAGCTGCCACATCACTTGCAGGTGGATTGTAACCCATCAGCACTACTCAAGGAACAGCTGGGCACACGCTGACCCATCTGACCATGGGCAGCTCTCTCCCCAGTCCTTACTTTTACTCAGAGTAATCCACTGACTCAGTTTGCGTTTCTTGTTTGGCATCACAAAATGGAGATTTTCTCATCATTGTGGCATTAAAAACAAACTAAAGAGCTCCCATTTAAGCAACTAGAAGACTCTTGTGTAAATATCAATGGAAATATTGAAGCCTTAGTATTGTAGGGTTTCTTTTTCACCCATATATTTTATGCACACAATTATTTTCTCTTTGATTTACTGGAGCTGAGGGAGGGAAGAATGAGTTGAAGCTAAAAAAATCTAGGAAATAAGACCTAGATTTTAAATTTCCTTTATACCAATAAATCCAGTATTAATACAAATAAATCTGCTAACATACAAATTGTATTTCTAATTAGCAAAAAAAGCCTCATTGGGTAAAATGAATTTGGAACTGTTTTAGAGCACCTATCATAAGGTATTTTCAATAGAAGTTGTGAACTGGCATTGTTAAGTCAATCAGCTCCCATATGAAATATTTAGTACTTAGATATATATACTCAGAAAGCTGAACCCTGTTTAAGAAGGTGAGGATGATTGGAGGAGAAATCAGTTCCTTCATGAAGTATATTAGAAAATAAGGAATCAAACAAACTGTTTATTTGCTTTGGGTGAAGAAGAGTTTTTTACATTAATAATATTGAAAGAAAAAAATATTCACAGTGGAATATTTTTTCTAAATATTGCTGTTCCATCCCAGTGAAGGTCACAGTGTACTGGGATGTTAAATTGTGTATGAAACAGCAAGAGAGAATATCTTAGTAAGGTTATAGAACTGCTATGTTTTAGGGATGTGAAAGTGGAGAAAACAGAGATTGTTAAGCCTTGATTTTGCTACACAGTCTCTATAAACAATATCAGTCATAGACATGCATTTCAGGAGCATTTGCCCATAAGAATCTGACTGGGGTAATTAATTTGAAGAGGACTCAAATACAGGAGCACAAAGATATTACACCTAAATGGGCAAAACTTAAAAAAAAAAAAAAAACACTATGAATGAATTAAATCATTAAATCAACAAATTTCCTGAAAGTGGATTCAAAGGAAAGAAAACTGAAGGGAGTCTGTATTTATTGCTGGTTGTAGTTCTGGTTGAGCTGGCTCTTCCATTTACAGCCCAAATATCTCAAAGTTTATTATCTGTGTTTTATACTATAGCAGCTTGAAAGTGAATATATGGATGTTAGTGAAACATGTTGTGCAAAGTTAATCCTTTCTGAAATTACAGAACAGTAGTATAAAAGAAAGTGGACTGTGGTTGCAGACAACATGGAAAGGACATCTCCTTTTTAGCTTCAGATGAAAACGTTTCAGACTACATATCTTTTTGTAACAAGAAAGGGACATTTTATTGTCTTAGGATGAAGAACAAAACATTGCTATGGTTTTGCCTAGGTGTAAAAAACTTCGGCAAGGCAAACTGTTCCTGACAAACCTTTGTCATAACCATGGGATTCATTGTGAATTTAATATAACTTATTTTTGGAAGAGTAAACTCGTTGGATAAGGATATGGGTACTCTGACATATACAGAGAGATGCTAAAATAAATCCTTGTTACCAATCAACATCAGTACTTTACATAAAAAAAAATAGGGGGGGAAAGAGGTACAGATTTTTTTTTTTTTAATCTTGAATGTATATTCTAACTATATTTCTCTAAAGAAATTGGAACCAATGGTATGTATTTGTCGCAAGTCAGTAGGGAATCTTTCCTAAAGAGAAAAGTTATTGAAACAAGGTATTAATGGAATAGCAGAACACTAATGGATTCAGTCACAATTTTTCTGTTTCTGCCTTCATGGGTACCCTAATCAATAGTTATGTATGTTGGTTTCCTTGGGCAGGGAGACCTGTGTCCCGACCCATCCAGTTGCTCTGTCCTTGTAACCCAGAAGGGCATGTGCAGGTGGCGAAGCAAAGGCTGCCATGAGAACTGTGCTTGAGAAGAGGAGCATGTCTTGGGTGTCTAGGGGACAGGAGAGCCCTCCACACCCACAATACTCAGGCTCTGAGTCCCCTCAGCAGTGGAGCTTGTAGCCATAAAGGAAAGATCCTGGCTCCTTCTTAACCACCTCAGTGGTTTTCTCATTTTACATATCAGGAGAAGGGGAGAAAAAAACCCCAAACTGTTTTACAGTGGCTAGTTGTGCATCTGCTGATATTGGCTTGATGTTGAAAAAGCTGCCAAGGGAGATGAAGCACTCTGCCTACTCCTTATTAATAGTTTCAATTGCTGCATATGGCATAAAGTTGCTGAGCCAGAGAGCACAGGGAAAATGCAATATGCTAACAGCAAGCTCCAGAACAGAAAGTCTGCTGGAGCAATTCTTCATCATAGACATCAAGGATCAGTATCTGCATTGTACAGAGAACAACTTATTTTAGGATGTATTAGCCTAGAACTTACAAACTCAGAGGAGCAGATAGAACTTGGAGGAATCATGCCAGATGTAAAGAATTTTTCCTTAAATTAAGAGCAAATGCAACTTCCTCACTAAACTCACTTTCTGAGCAATAGTACAAAAACAATTTAGACTCACTTTTGTGACTCTTGTGTGTCACTTGTGTCTGCTTTGTTGGAGAACAAACCTCTAGTCTCCTTATCCCCGTCTTGGAGGATCCTCAGAAACATGAGGCTATGAATTTCTAAAATCTCTCCTCAGTCCCTTTGGAAGACCCAAAGGAACAGTAATGTTTCTTCCATTCTGAGGGAATTACAGAGCCGCCGCAGAGAATTGGTTCTTCCCTTCCTCCCCTTCCCTACTCTGCTCAGCCTTCACATGGTGGGTTTATCTTCCCAGTCTTTTCCTATCCTTTAACCTCTTCATGCTGCCATGAGACACAATTTTGAGGTCTGTGCTTAGAGGGACTGGTGGGGTGAGTATTTGAATAGCCCTAGAAACATGGGTTCTGGATACCTGTTCCTGCTCCTGTGGGAGGGCAGATACAGGGAGAGAAGGGCTGAAACACCCCATCCCAAAGCCAGCTCTGCTGGAGCCTGCCCTTCCTGACCCCAGGCCAGATGAGGCCAGGGTTGCTGTAGCTCACTTTCCTTTCCACAGAAGGCCTGTAAAATCTTCTCTGCCTCTTTGCAGGAGCCTGGTAGCTGCTTTAAGCCTGTTGCAAGGAGACAATGTCATACAGCAATACTGAGTTCACAGATGTGGGGTTTGAAATTCCTGCTGCAGCCCCCAGGAGGATAAAAGTTATTGTATCTCCCATGACAGACCTCAGAGCACCCTTTCTCACCTTCTGCAGGAACTGCCTTCCCAAAATCATACCACCCTCCTGCAGCAGGTCTGGGAGGGAGCTGCCAGGGCTGTGCAGATGGAGGGCACTCTGCAAGGTGCAGTGGGACACTTGGGGCACCAGGGCCAAGAATCAATAGGGCTGGTGGGGAAACAACAGCAGGCAGAGAAGCAGAGGAGAGCAGGAAAAGCCTGGTGTTGGTGCTGTGGTTTAACTATGTACTCAGGGAGTATTGTCAAATACCACAGAGATGTGAGATGCCACGGTCAGAAAAACTAGCTGTTCCTAAAATAGCCAGTAGTATGATGAAGAAAAGTCTTCTGCACCACAAAGAGAGGGACAAAAGTGATGGCTGGGGCAGCGGCACATTCCTGAAAGTAAGAGGACCCTGCAAGGAAGTGGCAGATCCTGGAGCTCCCAGCTGTGGGACTGCACTCTACACAGATGTCCAGAAGATGTTATGTGGGCTGCCAAGAAAAGGCAGCCTGTTACAGACAGCCTGCTTGACAAATACCTGGGAAAGACATAAGGGTCTCTCAGGAAGAGAGGAACCTGGATCCCTGCCCAGGCCTTTTTTCCATGTCTCTTTCTCAAATGGCAGCTTATTACCTAGCTGCAAATCCAACCCAGTCCTTCCAGTCTCTGATCTTTATGAAGCACACAGGTACTATCAGCAGGTTCTGCATCTTGATATCTTGGTTACCACTTGGTTGATTTGTTTCCCGATGCTTTCAAAAGCAGTGGAAAGTTTCTAAATACATTGTAAACAGAGAGGCAGGATATGAACAGGAATAGTCTATTTGCAATACGTTTTTAATGTATGCAAGCCAAGAGTCCTGCTCTGGACTTATTGCTTTGTAAATATTGGAATTTCTGCAGAATTTGTATTTGTTTTTCCCAAAATTATCTGAAGTGTTTGGTCTAGTTCACATGTCCTGTTAAAAGAAGGCTTTTTTCTTTTCCCATGTGTCTTATCCTTTTTTACCACAGAGTGTTAAAATGTGTTCAGGTCCCTGCCTCAGGACACAGTGCCTCTGGAGCCTGCTAGGTGGAAGAAAGAGCTTAGATGCTATTCTAATGATTTATTTTTTTTTTTGCATAACTGCTACATACATCTTCCTGACATTCTAGATTTGCAGTGATAGATCAGTTGCAAGATGTGTGATTTAAGAAATGTTTTACTTCAGTTAAAATATGAGGTGAATAAACAGATATTTATGTCCTCAGATTTTAAAGTATACTTAAAATAAACCCCTGCCATTCTTAATCAGAGAACTGTAGAGCTTGTGTTTCAACTTCAGGAAAAAGAAATGTTTTTTCCTTTTCTAATTCTGCTCCTCAGCTTTGTACAAATCATATAGTGGGGAGTATTAATCAGACCATGTCTATGTATAGACAAACAACTTATGTCTGGAGGCCTTGGGCATGGGTTTATTAATCAGAGTATTTCTCAGAGTTTTGGCACAGACTGGTTGTTCTATACAGATCATAGGAACAGAAAGTTTATTTTCTTCTGTTCCACTGTCAGGTGCACATGGTACAAAGTCCTGAAAAGCTGATACAGATCAGAATATTGGATGGTACCCAAGTCTGAAAGCACTACTCTGTTATCTGTTAATGTACATTTTTATGTTAACACATCTGTGACTGAAATGATTTATATTTGTCAAAATAGGGCATTCTGGAAATAGGAACAGTATCAAAGTATGTCTGACAAAGGTTTATCTGCTGGTTGACTGAAGTGGGCATCATTGTTATTGAATTTTTTCATGTTGAGCAAAAGTGTCTTTCATAAGGAAATGAAGCAAGTGAAGCCCAAAACAAGGAGAAAGTTGTGACAAAGGGTAAAAAGTTTCAGGCTTTTATAAAAGACTAAGTGCAAGTAAAAAAATTGAGTAAGGAAGGGAGAAATAAGGACTTTTTGAAAACCCAACAAAATACAAATGTGAACAAAAGTCTGATATCTGCTTGCTTGTGACAGTCACAAATACAAAAATGTTGTCTCTGTCTGATGTACATGATGTGCAGCAAACTCTGTGTCCATGACAATGAAATGTAATGGTGCAGAGTTTATGAGAAAATCACCAGGTAGCTTCTGAGATTGTCTCCTTCTTGAGAGAGACTGCCTAAGTATCTGTGCATGTATTTGACACTCACTGAAAAAGCAACATCTTCAGCATGAGCCCCTGAGAATATAACAGGCACTGGAGAGCTGCTCCCACTGTCTGTGGTCTGTTCCTAGCTAAGGACCAGTGCACCAAAATGAGCATCCTACTCTGGTATCCCACTCCACAGTTCAGTGACAGCAACAGGGAAGAAAAGAAGTAAAGATGTGAGTTGGCATCTGTGTGCTCTCAACTGCTGCTCTGCAGTGGCCACAAGCTCCTGCTTGACAGATCAGTGGAAAGTGCAAGCAGCTAGGTGGGAAGAAGAGCTTAGTCTTTTTTCGCCGTCTGTCTTGGTGATGGCTGCGCTGAGTATTACAGGCCACATGCAGAAATAAGTACATGTTTTCAGTTGTGCTGATCACTGGTGTTAGTTTGCTCAGATGCAGCTGTGCAAACTCAGAGCAGCCTGGGACTTCCTCAGCAGTAGATTCCTGATAAGTGTCAGCTTTCCTGTACAAAAGCTAGCCTTTCCTTATCAAGTGGTTATCCAATTCCTGTTTGTGACAGCTAACCAGGCCACAGCACAGGCAGGCTCAACTCATGCTGTGCATAAAAATCATTTGGGGAGGGATTAAAAAAAACAAACCTTAATTGTAGCCCCATGGTCCCTCTGGTGGCACAAATGGGTCTGTGTTGCTGACATTGCTGTGATGGAACATGTTTAGCTGAGTCCTGCAAGAAGTCAATCCAGAGGTGCTATTGGCTAAGAGGCTGTATCTTAGACTCTTTCTGCTTTCAGGCTTGATTAAGATTGCTGAGGTCAGTGGTTAGGATGTCAGGTTCTAACTTGTTTTTCAAACAGATGCAAAAACACAACTGGACTGTTAGTTAATAACATCATGCTGAAGAGAATATGTGTCAAATTAGAACCTCAGATATTATTGAACAGTACTGAACTTCAGACAGTGTTGAAATCTGTCCATAGAATTGAAGAACAGCTTGGTTTGGAATGGATCTTTAAAGGTCATCTTGTTCCAACCTACCTGTCAGAGGTAAGGACACCTTATGCTAGAACATGTATCTCAAAACTACATCCAATCTGATCCACAGTGATTTCTAGGGCTGGGTCATCCACAACATCTGCACCTCTTCAGTGGCATCGCCACACACAGTCAAGAATTTCTAATATCAGATCTAAACCTGACCTTTTTTGAGTTTTGGTTCTGTTGCTACATGCCTTCTTCATCTTTTGGTACTGGAAGGTGCTATAAGGTCACCCCAGAGTCTTTTCTTCACATTGAAAAGACCCCACACTTTCTACCTACATACTGGGTCCAGCTGACATGGAGTTAATTCAAAGGAGAGGTGTTCCACCCCTCTGATCATCTTGAGAATATCCATGTATTTCCTGTGCTGAGACTGCAGAGCTGGATGCAGCATTGCAGGTGGATTTTTGTCAGAGCAGAGGCACAGAATCCTCTTCCTTGCCTTTCTGGCCACGCTACTTTTGATACAGCCCAGGATAAAATTAGCTTTCTAGAGTGTATGCACAAATTGATAGGCCATATCCATGAGCACACCCAAGTCCTTCTCCTCAGAGCTCCTCTCAATCCATTCTCTCCTGATCCTATATCCATATTTGAGACTTCCATGACCCAGCTGTAGGACCTTGCACTTTGCTTTGTTGCCCCCATGAGGTTTGCACTGGCCCAGCTCTCAAGCCTGTGCAGGTCCCTCTGGATGCCATCCCTTCCCTCCAGCGTGTTGACTGCCCCGCACGGCCTGGTGCTGCCAGTGACCTCGCTGAGGGTGTCCTTGATCCCACCGTCCATGCTGCCAATAGAGGAGTTAAAATGTGCCAGTCCCAATATCAACCCCTGAGGAATGCCACTTTGTCACTGGTGTCCACTTACATAGAACAGTTGACCACAACTCTTAGAGTGCAACTTTTCAGCCAATTCCTGAACCACTGAGTGGTTTATCAAATCCATGTCTCCCTGTGTTAGAGATAAGGATGTTGTGTGGGGCAGTATCAAATGGTTTGCACAAATCTAGGTAGATGACATCAGTTACTCTTCCCTTTTCCATCAAAATTGTAACTTGATTATAGAATGCCATCAAAATTGTCAAGCAAAATCTTGTCCTGTGATTCTATGGCACTCTCTTCTAGTGTTTAGTCCTTCCTAAAGAGCCTGTATTTTTCTGTTCCAAAGCTTCAGTCATAGGAGCCATCCCACCATGTCTTCCTGATGCCAGATCTGACAGTAAATTGCATTCCTACCAGAAATATAGAAATGTTTCTTTGATCTATACAGTGAGCTCACTTTTTAATAAAAATTGTAGGCAGTAATGAAAACTCAAAAAATAAATTACTAATGCTTTTTTAGGAATTGAAAATATCAAGGCTGCTGGTGATATATTCCAGTACTGGCATAAAAAAAGAAAAAAGACCAGTAAATTGAAAATTAAAAGTAAGGCACTGTTCCTTGCAGTTGAATCAAATTAAGATTATGGGTGCTAACTATTTTGATAGAAGAAACCCAGACTGACCTCTATAAACACTACTAGAATCTGCTTGCTAAGGATACTCTTGATAAGGTCACTGCTCATTGAATCTATTAACAAAGCTGTCAAAGCACCGTCCAGTCCTGTTCTGGACTTCACATGGGCACATTCCCTCATCCCTTCTGGTCTGGAGGCAGCTTCTTTAACAGACAGGTGCTCAGCTGCTCTTTGCCTCCAAAAGGAAGGCAGAAGCATGGGGGTAGATACCATTTTAAGGAGCCAAGGAGCACTAGCAGTAGATATGCTACAGCTTGAAGACTCAGAACATCCTCCAACAAATGTTCAACTCCTTCATCAAGTGCTTGCAAAATCATGTTACTACTCACTTCTGTCTCCAGAAAAAGCACTAGTTTCAGCACTGATTCCCATGGGACAATACTGCTGGCTCATGTCCAGATAAAAAGCTGTAACACTTTGACTTTTATCATCCACTCCTTATCCTTTAACCAGATCTCAGTCCAGTTCCCCCAAGCTGGATGACAGTATCGTTTCCTAGTGATTTTTGGTGCAGAAAAAAAAGTTATATCTTTGAGGGCTCCTTATCCTTTGCATATTGCCAAATTCTAAGATCTATAGAATATTATCTAGAGAGAATTGCCCTTTGCAGAAGACATGCAACCTATCTTTAAATAGATTGTATGTTTCCATAAGCATGAAGATATTTTCCACTTTGTTTATAACGGACATTATTCTATAACCAGTAGTATTTTTGATGTAATTTCTGCATTCAATAAAATTTTGCTATTGTGCATTATCTCCAAAGGATAATAAATGATTAAAAAATTAATATGAAAGGTAGATAAACATGCCTCTTGCATCTTGTCCTGGGGGAAGAGTTTTTGAAGCATTCCCTAGTAATCCACACAATCCTCTTTTGCTGTGGCATATCGAAGTAAACAAATTACTTTTACTTTGCTAGTAGAGAAGGTAAGCTCTGCTTCTTGATAACTGCATGACAAAACCTACAACTTTCTGTAGTATTTGAGTATTTGAAAGTGAGGTATGTCCCTAGCATGGAAAAATGTTTTAATTGGGCACCATTTAACCTCAGACAAATTTAAGAATTTTTATTTGAATTATTTAATTAGATCTTTCCCTCTCTTTGTTCTTAATCACACAATGCAGATTTGGACTGCATTTTTTGCTTCCCATTTTGTCCTTGCAGTTGACCATTTCTGATGTATGTCCTGGCACACATGTACAAGCTCTTTAAACTTGGTGGTACCCCCCGTATTTACATCTAAAACTGCTGTTAAGCTTTTCAAATTCATGTGATCTGGATCATGCTAAGATACTAATAGGATCTTGCTCTAAAAATCTGTTATGATTTTATACCTGTTACTAGATAGGAGGATTGATTACGTATCTGTTATGGGTTGAAAGAAATCAGAATAAACCAGGAAGGAACCTCTCTCTGACTGGCTGTTGTTGCTAAATTGTCCTTCAGGTCACTGCTTCTGACTATCACCCCGTTAGGAGGGACCCTGCTGTTGCAATGTCATCAGTCAGTTGCAGATCTACCCATCATTCTGGATTTACCTTTCCTACTGCCAGCCTGAATGTTCTGTTCCTGCTGTTGTTCCTTCTTTGGTGGTCTTCTCCACCAAACCAATGACATGGCTAGGTCTGATGTTTTCTGGACCACAATCAGGGCAAGCTTGATCATTAAGGACCTTAGACAGGTGTTTAAGTACATTTTTCAATAAAATCACACTTCAGAGACCACTCCAGTCCATTCCATGGACACAGTGTTAAGGTTCTCTCTGGTATTCACTACACAGCCTTTCAAGGGCTTAATCCCACAGTGGGCACTTCTCTCACTGGGCTTAATTTCATGGGATAGCAGAAACAGTAGTGGGCAACTGTAGTGTAAAAAGACCTTAAGTTAGGACCAGGGAGCTGCAGACCTGTTGCTGGATTTTATGCGGTCAATAACTTTTGTGGGTGAGGTGCAGATGCATTACAGAAGCATGCAAGTGCATTGCAAGCACGGACAGAACACCCTGCCACCTAAAATGCAAAGATCTCCTCAAACACTTTATGTTTGAGTAGTCTGTCGTATGTTTGACCCTGGAAAGCCAAGATCTTTGTGCCCAACCAGTCTGCCAGTGTCCCATTATGGGTACTCTTCACCAAACAGTCCTGCTGGATCAGAGGATGGTTCAACTGACTTGCTGTGGGACACACACCAACAGCAAAAGAGACCCCCTCAGGGGGGTTTACCCACTTTATTCAAGTATGTTACCCACTGCTAGTGAGTGCCAGTGCCCATGAAGGACTCACTCTAACTATGGAATAATAGTCTTTATTAATAAGAAAAAATTGTGACATGTTAAGGTTAAAGGCCTGTCAGTAATAGTTTCTGACTGTAAAAACCTTAAAAAGGAATATACAGACAAGATTTAATCCCCAATAAAAGTTTTCTCAAGATAACCATTTAGGAAAAGTTAGCTCAAGATAATTACTGAGAATGGAAAGAATAAGGCACTTTCCCACTAGATATCTCTATGAGGGACCAGACCAGTGACCAACCCTAGTGTGTGTAGTAGATAGGGACAGGCGAACGGAAGATTTCGGGATGTGACGGAAAGAAAGACCCCCATCCCCCTCTCACCCTGCAACATGTTATCCATTACCCCAAAGAATGTAACCACACCTAACCCAGTAGTTTTCCACTCCTGACTAACCCTAGAGACCCTACCAACCCCTCCTGACGTAGCAGAGTCCCCCAGGACTATTTAAACCCATGAGATAAGATAATAAATGCTTTTCGACCGTCCACCACACTGTTGCCTGCGTGTGTCGTTAGCCCGAGTGGCCCAGGGGAGACTGGGCTGCCGTGCTGTTCCTTGAAACCAGGTCGCTGTTGTCTTCCATGAAGGCAACAGAGGTGGAGTCTTACCTAACTTCCCCCCATTCTTAATTTAATTCTATACTATTCCTTTATGTTTAGATGGAGCTTGAATTACTCTAGTCATTCCTTTGGTACTGATTGGTGTAAAATTGTTGCTTCACTTTTAAAAATACAGTCAATAAAATGCAAAGCACATGCTCGATGAGGGGTGATCTTACCTTGGAGGTGAGTAAGTTTGGGGTGGAGGGGTACTAGTACTGCAATTAGATTATAAGGAGCCAAGTTTATCAAGGAAAGTAATTTTGCCACATTTGCTGGTTCAGTGGCAAGAAGCTACTATCCCTCCTGGCTGACAGGTGCCATGCAGTTTATCAGCTACACGGTATCATCGATGCCTTACATGAATTTCAACAGTGCTTTGCTCCAGCCCCTGTTTCATCCCCCTTAGCAGGTGCTCAAGGTTACAGGCTGTGTGTATGGGGAATCATCATGGAATAAGTTTCAATCATGCTCACCACATCCCAAAGAGAAAGTACTAACAGCATTTTATCCTGTAATTTTGTGAAAGAGGTTTTACAGCAACTTCTGTGAGCCAGAGAGAAGTTTGATAAGGGGATCCATGTTTACCCCTGAAGGAATTTTTGACCAAGGTCATTGACATAGGAAACAAGAAAGAAAGAAGGATAAATAAGAGAAACCTCTAACTGTCTCTTCCAATAAGAAATTTGTTTGTCTTTCCTGACCAATGAGTAAAGTGTAAACTTATAAGTTTTGTAATATTGTATAAAAAGTATGCATGCTATAATAAAACCAGGTTTGAAGCCTTCTGAAAATGGTATGTTGCATTGTGTTGTGACCATCTTGACTACAACATAATGGCATTTTATGCCATCCACCTTTCTACAGACCCAAAAGGGTACAGCTGCTCTGAACTGCCAATGGAAATCAGTTGTGATAATTTGTAGAAGAGTGGTTAAAGGCTAAAAGCCTAAACTGGCCTAACAAGTCACAAAAATAGAATTTTATTTTATATCAGCAATTCATATTATCTACCTATCTATAAGAAGAAAGGATGGTAGGGAAGGATGATAGCTTATGGAATTAAACAATTTTTTCCTCAGAGACTCTTAAATGAACATTATTTTGATTATAATGTCTTGGATACTACTGTATCCTGTATGTATGTATTACTGTATTTTGTAGAGAAAAATAAAAATACATACTTCAGTCAAGTTCTGAGTGTGTGTACTTTCTTGGCAAGCAGGAATTTGGAATATTTTATGGTTTCTGATGGACTGCTAAGCAAGAAGTATTGACTTTTCTATACAGGGAGGTGGAGTTGATTTAAATGTGATCAAGGTCCACAGGAAAGCTCACATTATTCTTTTCTAAATAGCAAAATTGTGTTTCTCCTATTGAAGGGAGCTTCTAATTGCAGCTTTCTTCTTCCACACAAAGTAAGGAGCAAGAGATGGAGCTACTCGGCTGTACTGGAATGACTGGTAGGACCTCAGTAGGACTGCTGCAGGTTTTGTTCCTCAAATATAAAAATTCAAACATCAAAAAAGGAAAGCAAAGGACTGTTTTGCTGAATGTGACTCACTATGTATGCTATTTTCTACACCAAGTCAAATGTTCTCAATGTCTGTACTCATTGACTGGAAAGAGATGGAAATTAGTTATACTTGTATTTCCCTCAGACCTGCAAACATGACCATGTAAAATTTTGCACCACACATCATAGTTATCCCTGACTATGAAAACACTTTCACTTCTCAGTATCACATTTTGATTTACTAAAATAATTTTAAAAATCCATAAAATGTGTTCCTAACTTAGATAATTCTAATAGAAGAACAAACCTTTAAAGTTTTCTCCTGCCTTCATATTTTATTTCACCCAGTACTGTAAGGTGGGGATATAGAGTTTCGTTGTCCAGCTGAAGTATTTTTCTCAGCATACTGAAATATCTAGGTAAGGAACAATGATGTGCTTTATAGAGTCTGCCTGTTGAGGATAAGAGTCTTAAGACTTTCTGTCCCAGAAAGTGCTGTCATAGATTTAACTGCAGCAGGTTGATGGCCACATACTGAACAGCAATATTCATTCCCATAAAACTCCTGTGCTTGTACAATCTCAAGCAAGGTGCACTTAGAAAAAGTGCTGCCCAATCCTTCAAAAAACTAAGAGCAAAGTGATTGCCTAGTTATGTACACAATACTGGAGGTTAGGTCTGAACTAATAGCATCAAAATAATATATATATATATATATATATATAAGTATAATATCTGAGAAATAAATGACATAAAATAGTAACATAAATTCTGTATATTCAGCAGACATATGTCACTTGAGCGCCCCAGATATAACTAATCTGCACAGATCTTACTGGATAGGGTCAGCCTTCCTGCTACAATACTGTGATACAAGGAATAGCCAAAAACATTAAGGGCATGTCTTCTCCCAAACTGTATGTAGTTCTTGTATTTATATGGAGCTATTAGGTTTTTACTATCAGAAGCAACTTCAATACCATGTTAATGACCTTTAAATCTTTAGCACTTTGTTCTTTGTAAGAGGATTTTACCTGATCATTTCTAAACAATGTTGTGTTTTGTGTGTATTATGTGTATGTATTTTATATACGTATGCTTACATACAAATACATAATATATTTTCCTAAAAATACAGGAATAGAGCTTAAAAATACCTTTGTAATTTCTCAAAGAGTAAACCTTTTTCTCAAGATTGCACAGAACTGAAATACTACAACTCCACTGGATCTGAGCCACAGTTTTCTGAAAGGAATGGCTTCTCCTCATTTTCTTCTTCCTAGGCAATGAAGTGAACAGCTCCCCCTTCACACTCCAGCTGTAATGAGTTGTTCACCACAGTCTCACAGAAACTTGGTCTGTGCTGTGGTACACTTGCTGCAGTCTGTGACTAACTCCTTGGACACACTGTACAAGATGTGCAGTTCTTCGACCATATCTTATAACAAAAAGAACAAAATTAGTCCTAGAAAATGAGTGGCCAAGACTTCCAGTCAGCTTCATTCTGGCTAGAATATTAATCAGTATATGTGTTGTTACAATGAGATTGTTCCAGAGATATTTGAGTGTAATTTGTTTTCAGACTGTTTCTCCTATGTGCATGTGTGCTTAGATACAGTGATTAGATACTTAAGGGGAAAAAACCTTGAATTTTTCATCTTATAACAATTCAAAAAGCTGTATTTTCACAAGCTATTATTACTGTTTTCTTGTCTGAATCTGGATATGAAGCCTCTTGATCTAGTAATTTATTTCATCACTAAAATTATCGCAAAGAATGACTGTCAATAAAAGAGCTACTCATAATGAAAAGGATATTTTCTTTATTTTTCTTTTAACTCTAAATTATATCTGTTTTAAAGCAGTCACAATTTTATTTAGCTGAATTAGAATTTAAGGTGTTTTTTTTTTTCACCCAGAGATTTTACTAGATTCGTAAAGAGACAATTTTAAAGAATTACAAACTTAAGTTCCCATATTTGCATGCCATTTTTGAGAAACAGTTGTTTAGATAACAAAACTTGGTCATTTCCTTCATGAAAGAAATTAAAGAAAGTATCTCTAATCAAAAAGCCACCATCAAAAAAAAAAAAGCCACCAAGGCAAAAAGCCTTTCATTTTCATATGTTTAAGTCCAAAGACATGATTTTTTTTGGATGGAAACACCTTTTCCATCATTTACTTTGTGAATGAAATTCTTAAAAATACAGAAAATACATAAGCCATTTGAAAATAAGTTATGGAATGAAATTAAACTCTGCACAGCAAAGATGAACAGTGAGGGTTCTGCAAGTACTTTTAACTACTGTGTCATAATATCATCTTAGTTTTTTTGTAAAGGTTTCTCAAAGGTATTATACTTGTCAACTTGGGCTTTTAGTATTGGTATTACATTTATCTACTTCCTAGCAGAAATGCAAAGAAGCTGGTGATTTTTGTCTGCTTTGGTCTTATACAGTGATGTTCAATGGCAAAAAGCTTTTATAGGTAAAACTCGAGGATTTCATTATTATCCAAGTCAGCAAGACTTCCACACCAAGCAGTGGCCTTGCATATTCTGAGCCCAGAATACCATTTCATTGACATCTCTCCAGTGAGAGAATGTTTTCTACAATGGTTGTTGGGATGGGGAGAGGGGTTTCTCTGGCCAGACATAAGCATACTGGGACTGTTACACCAGGAATGCATGGTAGTATAATTACACATTATTTGGTACGTGCCTGCTGAGGCAGAGGTGTCAATGTGCACAAAACATCAAGAATATGGCTGTGTAGAAACCATTCCTATGGCTAATGATGGTCTCAACCATTCTTGTGGTCTCTGTGTAACTAATGAAGTAAGGACAATAGACTATTGAACTTAATAAAATGACAGTTTGAAATGTTTATAATAAAACACCTTTGACCAGAGTGGCATTGTTGAATGGTTGAGGAAAGAGTCCATGGAAGATGCACTGCTTATGAGTTGCAGGAATAACTGGATACTTAAGAAAAGGAATAATATTTCTTCCTATCTCTATCTAAACCAAAACACAAGCAGGTTGTGACACTGAAATATCAATAGGAGAGCTATTTGCATCAGAGACTGTGGAAAGATGAAACAGGAAAGAAGAGCAAGAAGTTTGGTATGACACTTTATGTAGGAACAGAAATGTAAGTGTTCTGAATTGTTCAAAAAATGTAGATCTTAAAAGAAAATAGTTGAAAGGTGGTGAGGATTTGTACCTACAAGTTAAGTTCTGCTGTACCACACATAAAAATAAGCAGCAAATCTATGAGTAAATATAAAAGTTATGTGACAGTATTAAGAATCTAGGAAAATGGTTAACAATGTTTGTTTTTTTAATGTTCTACTGATAGATTCAATATTTGAGGAATCAAAAAATAAAATCAGATTAATGGAAATGAGAGAGAATATTAGCCAAGGAACAACATTTCATTTGCCACTTCCTGATGTATGCTAGCAAAGAAGGGTTTAGAGCCAAAGAAGGAAAATGGTTAAAAATATAAACAAGAACTACAAAATATGTATAAAAATCTCCATCATTTTTAAATGGAAGAGCAGTAATGGTGTACTAGAAATATTAGCCCACATGGTGACTGACATGCTGAAAGAGAGCCAAAAATGTAAGAGGATGGAAATTTCAGTCTTTATGAACTTAGTTGCTTTTATAACAAGAAAAATATTCTGTGCTTTGACAGTAGAAATTTTAACTTCTTGGAAAACCATCTAGTTAGAAACTTACATAAGAAAAATAGATGAGGATTAATTTTTTTTTTTCTTATGTAAGTTTCTAACAGAATCTGGACCAGGATGTAATTATAAAAAAACCCACATAGCAATAGTGGCCAGGAGGTGCAACAGACTGACAGAAACAGGAAATATAGAAGCTCTCTAATATTAGAAGCTGTCTAATGCATTTGATTCTGATAAAAGGGTAACAATATAGAATACAGATAGACTTTGAGGTACAATTTGATAAGGGAGTGAGACTCAGTTCAAGTCTGAAGGCCTAATTCAGTTAAATGTGTGAAAAGGAAAAGCAGCAGCAGAAAAATGAAATAAATTATTTATGTTAGTGTCACTGTGGAAGAGTACTGGGTGAGTTCTGTACCTGGATCACTATGACTGAAGGTCTGAAACACATCCTTCAAACCATTTTTAAAATCATTTATCATTACTCATAAAATACGTAGCTATCACTAGCAGGACTTAAGAACCATTTAGTCACTCAGGAGGTGTTTGAATGGGATTGCACTAAGATGCTGAATGATAGCTCAACTGTTTCACAGCAGAGGAATGGAAAGGGGTAAATGTGAAAATAACTTTTACAAACAGTTTAGGGAAGTTTTAGAAACTGTAGAAAACTACTTGCCTGGTCAAGTCCTTTTAATAAATAGACCTAGCAGATACAAAGTTAAGACCAGTGTAACAGGAAGAATCAATGTAACTATTGAAGTTCTTTATAGGTGAAGTTGGATATGCAGATATTATTGATACAGCTGGCATGTAGTATTTGTGCCTCCAGAAGAATTTTAAATGGAATGGCATAAAATCTTCAAAAAGAAACTAACACTAAAGGGACAGTAAGAAATTTGTTGCATTATCAATATAAGATCATGTTTCAAACCAGGTAAGTCTTGCAAGGTTGGTTTCTTAAATAGGCCAGAGAACAGCAGAAACAACTTGAATTATCTAACAGGTGCCAGCCAAAATTGACTCGAAGCTTTTTTTTTTTTTTTTTTTTTTTTTTTTTTTTTTTTTGTGGTTTTCTAAAAGAGAAACTTTTTTCCTTTTGGTGGGATGAATTTCTCCTAACACTAGATGTCACCATGTTAGGCAACTGTTAAGATCACATTATAGTTGATGGGAATTTTTTCTAAACAGTCAGTACAGTATAACACATCATTCTTTTCATCAGCTTGCAAACATCTTCATGTAGCCAAGTATATCATCTCCCAGACTCTACAGTCAATGGAAAGACCATAAACATCTAAGAATATGTAAGCACCCCAGTTATGAGAAATTAGCCTCATCATGGGAGTGATATACTTTTTCTTTTAAGCACAGATTTCATGTTTTGGGGATGAAAAAAGTAGGATTTCCCTTATTTCCATCTTAATTCAAATGCCAATGTGAGAAGCTGCCAAATGAAGTAAGATGAATTGAGATTTTTAGCAATGGAGGAAATATTAATAGATCAAATAGTGTCAAAAATATACAAATGCACCTTCCTCAAATTGTCATGTCATAGTCAGGACAAGATGATGTGTTAGTATAGTATGCAAGGACAAAAATAAACTCTTGTGTGGTATATGAATGTATTTTCAAAATTTATTCAGATCTATTCAGGCAAGTAACAGAATTCTAAGCAGGTTGGTGTTTTCTGATTAAAAATTGACATCACACAATTTTGTAAATACTATAGGGAATCTACCTTTGATACTTAACACTTGCAAATCTGGTTCATAGCTTCTAATCAGAGTCATCCATCTGGCAATATTTGAAAAAACTCTTAAATATTTGTCTTGGTTTGAAATGACAGGTCACTGCTAAGGAAGGCAGGAGCCTCTCTTACAATAGAAAATGTAAACCTCGTCCCTCCGAATTATTAAGGGGCTCTCAGGCCCTTAAAAATATGAGAGTAGAAATAGCAGTTCTTTATTAGGAAAAATAAAAACTAAAAAAAAAAAAAAAAAAAAAAAAAAGCAGGAATACAAACCAACACTGACAGAGTCAGAATACGACCTGACTCTGTTGGTCAGGGTGCTGGTAGCAGTCCCACTAAATGGTGTCTGCAGCCCTCCTGCAGTGACAGGTGTGGTTCTGTGGAAGCAGTGATTCTGTAGAAGGGTATAGGTTTCCTCTGAAGGTCCTCTGGTGGTGTAAATGGGCCTGGTCTTCCTCTGGGAATCCAGTGGAGAAGTGCTGCTCCTCCTGGAATCCAGTGGAGAAAGGCTGCATCTGGTGCTCCAAATCTCAGATCTATCCAGGATGGAATGCTTGGCTCCTCTGGGTGGAGCATCTCCCAATGGGATGATGTCATTTTATCATGGAGTGACACTATTAACAAAAGATGTCTCCCTGAAGGGAGTATGGGTTGTGGAAGAGATGAAGAAAACAGCCCAACTAAGAAAAGATAATTGCCACACCTCTAACAGATGGCAATAGGACACACCCCCAGCCACATCAACAGCATTTGCAACTTAAGACAATATTTCACATCATTAGGTGCAAACAGAATAGTATGTTTAATCTATTAATAGACTAACTGGCAAGTTTACTGTCAACTAAAGTGCATTAAATACTATGAGGAATAGAGGAGCAGATGAAATCCAAACCAATTCTAAAATATAATTAATAATAACTAATCAGCTGGATGCACATAGCTGTTGAATTAATAAGTAAACACAACTGACTGATAATAAATTCCATAAAGTAAAGCTCCTTGAAAACAGCATCCACAGTGGATACAGTGTGCTACATATAACATTTCATCAATACATTTTATAACAATAAAGTAGCTTAAAAAATGACAGGGTTGAAAAATTATACTATCTTTCCATTAGTTATTTTTTTAATTGTGTCAAAGAAAACACCCTTTCCTCTTTGTTTTAGCAAAGCTAAAACCAGAAAAGTATACTGCCTTAAATGTCTACACATTAAATTATTCAAGATAAATAGTCTTTGCAGAAGAAAATTTAACTGACCTGAAGGCAGCAGACTAACAAGATAAAACCCAATAGTACAGAGAAATAAAAAATTACAGTATCTTTCAAAGATACCTTTTCCAAAGTAATGATTTGCTTGTGGGAATGAGAACTGTACATGTCAGAGTGACCACTACTTTGGAAAGATTTAGGCCAGTATTACACCTTAATGTAGAAATGAAGAACAAGCTTATTTATGCAAAAGGAAAAAGACCTGGAGCAGACCCTAAGCCATCTGCTTGTGATCTGCCATCTGCCATCTACAGCACATTACAAGCAAAGAGTCTGCAGTTAATTCTTAAAGGGCTACAAGCTCTTCCCCTGAAATTCTAGATTAAACATTATGGACATTAATATATTGGATTCCATAGTGTTCTGCTATTCAGGTGTGGGGATTTCTATGATTCTACCATTATGTATCACCACTGAGACTCAAACATGAATGCTTATCTCAAAATATTTAAGCTTTAAGGTTCTGGTTGTCAGCATATTTGGATTCTACCAGATATGCTCTGAGACCTTCACTTTGTTTCCAGAGAAGACTCAGCAAGCTGAGAGAAACAGTCCATTTTCTCTGTACAGGAACAGAGCTGTGAATGACAAAACCCTACTTTGTATTGCCCTGAAAAAGCTGTAATGCAGGATCTCCCTGGGAATAGAGACTATTGAACTTGCTGTTTTTCACATGCTCTCATAAAATTCTGACTACTTGGATCCAGTGTATTTCTATCATGGATGGGAAATCCTTTTTGTCATGGAACTTTACTAACTGGAAGAAGATAACAAAGATGTCACATTTGTCACTTTTAGTTTACTCTGACATAAAATATATTGCCTAGATATGTTTCCAATATTGAACCCTTTTATAACTGCATATGCAAGGAGAAACTTAATACAAGGGGGAATGTGATAGTTCAGCTATGAAACCCAAGGAAAAATTGTATTCCAGTTCTGTGTAAAAATGCCATATTTGTAAATTCAAAGGGACTTTTAAGAATAGAGATTAGTTAGGCACATACTGAAGTGCCTGGGTGCACATACTCACAGGTATAAGTCCTCCCTAAAAATATGCGCCCATATTGGAAATTTGGACTTTAATCCTCTTTTCTCTCTACAACAAAGCTAAACCCAGCAGTCCTTTCCTAGTTATTTAGGCTTCTCACAGAGAAGTAAAGCGATCTTCTCCTCCTCCTGACAGCTTTATGTGTTATCTATTGTAACAGGCCCAAGGTTTAGGATGAAATGACTTGGTTATTTGCTTTTCTGTTTAATAATTATCAATGTTGCTTTCTTAAACAGTGCAGGCAAAACTGAATATTTTCACTAAAGCAGTTAGGGGAAGACTTGTGAAATCTCTCTGTGACATATAGAAATCTAAAGGACAGGGACAACAATTTTGTAGCAGACCATGCCACAGTGAGTCATGATCCTGAGCAGAGCCGATGCAGGGAAGCTGGAGATACTGTGGAAGTGTCAGAATCCCAGGGTCTGGCTCCTCTTGACATTTCTTTAAATAATTTTACTTCATGAAGAAGTAGAGTGCAGAGCATGTGGGCAGTTAGTAGTGCTGTACTCTGCTACTTGACTTCATCCCTGCATTGGCCTGTAGGAGGATTTCAGCATGTGTCATGGCTCTGTGGCCATGATTACAGATGCTTTGGCACTAGGTTCCCAGGAAAACCATGCCATGTCATGAGGGACATGACAAGCCTGGGCAATGGCCAAACGGTGGGACTGTGCACAGAACTAGTCTGAGTACCTCAGACTCATACAGCCATGAGTTTTGCAAGAAGAAAGGTGCTTAACACTAACAGAAGCATAGGGTAGCTTAGGAGACTGTGTATGTAAGGATCATTCCATAAAACAAAGGGACATATTTAAAGCAAGAAATATTTGAGTCTGAATCAGAGAAAAAATGAACAAGGGAAATCCCACCACAATATTTCTAGCTACAAGGCTAGTTAAATTCAGAAATTAGGATACTTGAGAGTGTTCAGACAAAATAAATGGTTTAGGCAAAGTTGATCTCTACCAGGGTTTCAAGAAGGCTCTTCAGTCCATTTCCTAGTTTGGTAAAGCTCTTTGACTTTAGAAGTATTCAGTGGGAGGGCTATCCCACCAAGACTGAAATAAAGGCAGACTCCCTTATAAAGATCCCAAGACTGTATTTTGATTCAGAATGGATCTCATATCCTGCGTTGCTATCCAGAAAATTATGGCATTCACAAGATTGCTTGAGGATTAGGAAAGAAGGCTGTCTCATGGTCTTGTGAAATAGCCAATGAGTATTTTTAGGCTGGTTTCACAGAAAATCTGGATGTTGCATGTGATTACAGCCTAAGATAAATTGTTCTGGTAGTGTAAACCTTGGCTTGGTCACTAATCCAAGTATCTAAAACTGCTTAAATCCTAGTTTTGTCTGTTAATGTCCTTTGTTCTAACCTGTGAAAACAATTTGTAGATAGAGAAAAAAAAAACCAATTGCTTTCTACCCACAGGGATCTTGGCTTCTTTAAACATTCAGCAGCTAGAAAGAGAGAGGAAATAGAAGAGTGAAAGCAGAAAAAAGGAAAAAAAAAAACCACAAATACACCACCTTGGACACTCCAGTGTTTAACAACTCTTTTAGTGAAGATAATCTTTCTGATGTTCAACCTGAACTCCACCTGATGCAGCTTGAGACCATTTTCTCTCATCCTGTTATACATTTCCTGGGAGAAGACACTGACCTTCACCTGGCTACAGCCTCCTTTCAGGCAGTGGTAGAAAGTGATAAGGTCATTCCTGAGCCTTCTTTTCTCATGGATACACAACCCCAGCTCCCTCAGATCCTCATCGCAGGACTTGCTCTCTAGACCTCTCACTGCTTTGTTGTCCTTCTAAAGCAATATTTATCTCTTTCCTTACTGATTATTTCAGATTGCAATTAAGTGTAGATCATAAACATAATGGTATTTGGACTGATTTTAAAAGGTCTGTATGTTTTTCTGTGCCTCCTTGCTGCCTGAGGAGAAAAGGTATTTGCCACATCAGTAGTAAAGAGCTATTTCATACAACCATGTCTGCACAGTGCCACATACAACTTTCTGAGATCTATTAAAATTAAAGATTGTTGATATGTATTCACATTATCAAAAAAGAAGAATCACTAGTTTCCTGTTCAGACAACTTACCAATTTCAGCTAGAAATGTTCCAGGCTTTTCCCATATAATTTCCAGTATTACTTCAGCTTCTATGCAAAGCAGGTTTTTTAGCACTGGCATGGAAACAAAACACCAAGAAGGTAAAAATAGGCCCTATAAGGAAGATGGAGTTCACTTATTAAGCATAGTATTGGTGCTTATTTTGCTTATTCTCTTCATAGTCATTTACTGAGCATAGCTCACTTACTCATGAGGTATTGGAGAAATCTGCTTTGTGCATATAATTTCCAAGTACTAGGCTGAAAATAGATACATTGATGCCATTTAAATTAAAAGGCATCTCAGAAATTCCTTGACTACTTAAAAAAATTTATGAGTACTTTAATTTGGATATCAAAGAGTGGCATTTTTCCAGTGGTGGCGAAAAACAGTGGTGTGGTGATCAATGCCAAACCTCTCAGCATGGCACTCAGTAAATTTATGCATACAAATCTGTAATTACCATTTGTTTAAGGTTAGAAAAGGCAAAAACACTGAAGGCAGGAGAAAAGAAAATATTAATCTTAATTTGCTACAGGCACAAGCAAGTCTTTAGAATGCAGTTGGTGTGGGAGAGATAATTAATTCATCAATAAAATCAAAACACTCATAATTTGTAGAGGAAGCTGATGAGACAAAGAATAGAGAGACACAACAGGAGGAAGCAGACAAGTAAGACAGAAGAAGGGTGGCTGCCTGAAGAAGACACAAAGAGCCCCTTGAGTCTGAGAATATTCTCAAGGTCAAAAATATTTTGGACAGGAAGCCAGTGAACATAGCTGATGAGGGGAGTTATCATTCAAAGATTCAGACAATGAAGATGAAATCCAAAACAGTGATTTATGTGGACTGATGAGGGCAATGACTGCATTTTGGAGAATCCTTCTACTAATCAAGGCAGCATGCATGAGTGCCTGAATTACATGTTTGGCCATAATGATGGAGATTATAAGGATTGTTCTTTGAAGATGATGAAGACAAAGAAGTGGCAGGTTTTTGGAAATGTATTTGTCATTAACAAGACTAGTAAGAATGGTGTCAGTGTGAAAACACAGAAAGTCAGATTGGATGACATCCAAAGCAGATGAAAGGGAGAAAATTGTTGTATTTTGCAGTATACTAAAGGAGCTTAGAAAGAGTGGAAGAGTGAAAAATGGGTAAAATATAGAAATGGGCAAGAAAAATCAGGGCTGATTTTTTGAGAAACATGGTACTTTGAGATAAGAGTTTGAAAAATATATGGAAAAATTTGAATAGGACAGTAGAAGTAAGAGGAATAAAGAGAATGTGTCAATGCTGAGCAACAAGGTAAGAAGGGAAGTACAAAAAAGATAAATTATTTGGTAGACCTCAGAAAAACTCATCAGCAGGAGTGTGAGTCTGCCACAGAAACAGCCCTTCCCCTTATCTGTATTCAGAAAAACATAATATATTATCTTTGGCTGTAACAATATCTGTGAATTAATGTATATCTGAAACCAGTCTCTGGCCCTGGCCATATGCCACAGTGAGCCCATGTCCACAGTTCTAAATCCTTTTTTCTGCCAGAGGGAAACAGTTCCATGCAAATTCCTGTAGTTCCTCCTAATTCCTAAAGTGTGACTTCGGGATTGTTTGGGAAAATGCTGTTAGGCACAGATTAAGTGGGTCAGGGACAATCTAGTTGTGTGATCATCTAGTTTGATTAACAGGGTTGCAAAACTTTAAAAGTTTCATGAAGTTTCTCATATAAAGATACAGGTCCTTTCTGGTCAGTCCAGAGTTTCTTGCTGAAGATGGCTATACATGCCTGTTTGGGTAAGGTGCATAGAACCAGACTGAAAAGGATGGGGTCAAGAGGCTGAGAAGGCATGTCAGGGTTCCACACTGGTAATGACATGCTGCGTATCTTAATATTTACCATTCCAGGTTAGCAGCATATTGGGTTAAACATCTCTCCTTTGGTGTATTTTCATTAGGTATATTCTAACTGTGTTGCTAAATTATTAAGCTCACTGTCTTCATGGGGGCTGAAGTTGTAAATTTAATGTAAAATTAATCTAGCAGATAAAGAATATTTTGCATGCATACACTCTGGGGGAAAAACAGAGCCTGTCATCAGAGTGGGCTATAGCAGCTGTGAGTAACCAGCTGTCTCATTCCAGTTACCAAGAACACCGACACAGATCAATAGCTATTGTCCCATGACTTTATTTTGTAAAAATCAAAATAAATAAAGGGATAAGGTGGAAAGAAATTGGATTACCTTCATTTCAAGTGAAATTCATTACCCATGTTTGGTATCCTAGAAAAATATTTAGTGGGAAGTCAAACTTGAAACTCTTCTAAGCAGAGAAGGGAGATGCTGTGTTGTCTTGGCCAATGGAGTACATTGATTCCTGAGAGCACATGAACAGCATCAGCTTCTGCAGAGAAAGGTGCAAGAGATAGTGTAGGAAGGCAGAGCAGTTTCACAGGGATGTATGATATGGTTTTTATTCCATACAACCTGAAGACTATTTATTGACCAGAAGAACTGTGCATTTTATCTCCAGATACCTTCTCAGTCCTTCTCTTCCCTACTGCTTCCCCTCTTTTCTGCAGCTCAAGATGTTCTTTTTACATCTCCAAATATCTTTGTTAGGAAGCACCTCTGAGCTGTAACTTGATAATCATAGTCTCAGTGCTGTCGTCATTATCTCCACTGCAACTAGATAGGTTATATAACAAAAATAATTGGTCTGTATTCTGCTAATAACAGTATCCAATTACTGTGTTCTATGTTGCAGGGACATTGCAGTTCTATAAGAGAATTCAGAAAAGAGCTGTTCATTTAAAAAAAATATTCATGAATAACAAAAGCATCATTTTTTCAGGAAAAATGTCAGTAAATAGGAAAGTTAAACAGAAAGTGTTATTTCATGTACATTACATACTCTAGGAAAACAGTTGTCCAATATAGCAGTATAAACAATGGAAACAAAGATTTCTGGACTTTTCATGCTTCCCATCATATGGGTTACGGTGAAATAATATCTTGACAGACTGTTTCACATATAGCTGTTTTATTCCAGGGTCTGCACTTGAGTTATTGATGCTCATTGTCAGGCAACATGCTTTATTAATTAGGACTCAGGACAAAATAAGGATGAAGAGATATAACCCAATAAATTATAAATAAACTATAAGGATTTTTACAACCATGATAACAAAAAATAATTGTGATCAGTTTCTAAGAATTTCTGTCCCTAAAGGAACAAAACTTCTGAAGAACCTTTATCTTAAGTATCACATTTTGACTAAGGTTCCTAGTACAAGAAAGTAGTATATAACTTTTTGTACATAGGGCCAAAACTTCTCTTTTGAGTATGTTCTCACTCTTAGAGACTCTTGGTTTTCCTCTTAGACCAGGTGACAGATGTGGCTTGAAAGATGTAGGGATTCCTAATGAAAAATTTAAAGAGGATCTCTTTGCCTGCATTTTCATTTCTTTTGGGAATACTTTAAAGAGTCATTTCCCCTTTGTAGCATTTATACCCTGGCTTTTCCCACCTCCTTCATTTCCCTCAGTGCAGTCAATTTCTGCCCATTTGTAGGATTACTGGTTTAGTTGTTCAGTGTTTGTGCTGCCTTCCTGTATGCACATTCCATAGTTAATATTCCCTCAGTGTAGTCCATGTTTCTAGATATTTACCATGGGTTACCCAACAGGGAATACTAATGTCAGAAAACTGTAATTAAAACAGTTCAAACAGCTTGTAACAATATGATAGGCAATTATCCTAAAAAACATTTTCCATTTCTGTAACTTTCATACGTTGAGTAACACTTCAATCAAAATTAAACCTTTGTGACTTGTATCACTGTCCCATCTGTGTAGGGACAATGAGGAGTTCTCGTTAGATCTCCTACTTCTTTGTCTTGCAGAATTGACCTTGTGCAGATAGAGTGGCAAATCCTGCCTAGTATGCAAACTTTTGATGCTGCTTCTGGATAGCAAATGCCACTCTTCGAACCTAATTCAAAGCCTACAGAAACTGATGGAAAGGCTCTTGTTTCAAGAACTGTGGATTACTGGTGCATTTCATGGACTCCAACAAAAGCAGTGAGAGTTCTATTAAGCCTGTGAAAGTGAGGTGGAGCCACGTAATGTACTATCAAAGCTAACCCACATACACAGCAATCAAATCAGCTCAAAGTGGCACCAGCATCAGCAGGTGTATTTTCAAATACTTTTTGCTTCTGAAAGCATATAAATATGTCATTAAGAACAAAATAAATCCTCATCAGTGATGGAGTTTAGAAGACAAACTCAAACACCTGCTAAGCTATTTGCATTCATTAACATCCAAGCTTTATTCCACTAGAGGTGGGGCACCTGCAAAAATCACTTTTTAAAAAAAGATTGAATTCCTTAGTCAGTTCCTTTCAGGTTTTCCTAATTTTTCTAAGTAGTCTTCATCTTACAATATTTTTTTTCTTTTACATAAAAAATATCTAGGATGCTAATGATAGGGGGAAACTGGAATCTCCATGAATAACAGTATAAGAAGTTTGCAACTAGTAAAGTCCATTCCCAGCTTTCCTTATATGTGTTTGATAATAGAAGTCAGAGATCATATGCCAGTCAAAATGAGAAGCAATAGTGCTTCTCCAGACATTTCTTTCCTTGTGCAATTAGTGTTGAGAAACTCTTTACAACTCTTTCAACAAGAATACTAACTTCTTGGAAAATGCATTATTTGAAATGAGATCTTAATCCAGAAATACAAGAAATTATTTCAGTTGTTGCTTTTTAATGTGATTTGTTGTAGAATAACTAGTAAACTTCTCTTCTGATTTAATTACAGAATCACAGAATCTTCTGATTTGGAAGGGATCCATAAGGATCATCAAGTCCAGTTCTGAAGTGAATGGCATGTGCATGGCTCAAACCCACCACTATGGCATTATTACCACCATGCTCTAACCAACTGAGCTGTTGTATTTGAAGGGCCATGTATTATTTGACGAAAAATATATGGGAATACATCATCAAGAGAAATGTACCATAATTAATATAATAATTAATATTCAACATATCAAGGAGTTCTAAATATGCTAGGACTTCGCCAAATCTCACAGGAATTCAAGCAAAATCCTTCCAGACAATAATGAAATGTACTTGAATGTCAGGGTGATTCATACTTCATAAATGTTGAGGAAGATGGAACATTCCCAATTCTTAAATTGATATTTGTATGGCTTAAATTTAATATTTTGTTAATACTGTATGAGCTTTATCACAGGACAGGTTTCAAGAGCTGTTCCTGCCATTTGTCTGACCAAGAATCATTAAAAAAGACAACTCAGGTTAAGGACAGTTAGTGTTATTTTTGAATTGCTGTCTAAACATGACAGGATATTGGCAGAATCACAACCTGAGCTGTATTGTTAATGCAGTAGAATAAAATATGTATTGGAAAATATTAAAATATCTTGAAATTATATACAGAAAGAAAAGGCCTAAAGTTGAAAAGCAAGACAGAAATGCTAGTAAAATGTCATGCTTGTTACATGTTTGTGTGATAAAGTCTGAGCCATCTTGAACTATCTTAACTGCTTGGTACTATCCTGTGCCTAGTGAAGACTGAATCTCTCACTTGAAACCTTACGTCCCTCTGTTGTCCTATTCAGCATGAGTCATAGATTTCAGTGGAAAAAGTTTCTAGCCTTCATATACAAATAAAAGATTGAGTGCAGGAACACTGTTCTTAAAGAGAAATATATATGGAAATATTATGGAAACCATATTTTGTTAGAGTATTAATTGCCCTTTGATATTTACTCTTGCTTACTCTGTATACAAATTTTTAGATCATATATCAATATATTTTTTAGCTATGACCTTCATCATAAAAAGACCTATGTACAAATTATGCAAGTATGAAGGTTTATGTAATTATTTAGGTATGTAATATATGTAGTTTTGGTCCAGTCTGGTTGCCTCTGGGTACAGTAATCCATCTCTATACAGAGATAACTTCAAGAGTCCCATTATTCTTGATGCCAACTGAAGTAGCTTAGTATTGTCAACTTCAGTACTCAGAAATTCTCTCATCACCCACATTACTGATTGCTATTTAAGTTTTTTGAACTTTATTATATACACCCGAATACCTGCCAGATATGGGAAACAATATTTTGTTTGGACAATCATCTCAAGTAAGAAAGCACAGAAATGTTGGTACTGCTGCGCTCACAAGTCAGCCTATCACCACAACCACTACCTCATCTATTCCTCCTTTGCAAAAGTCCTGCCCTCTAAGGCCCTCTCCTGTCTCCTGCAGTGCTGAGGTTGTCCTGAGAGCCCCATTCCCATTTGTTCTCTCCATCAAGGTGGATGTAGAGGGGCAACAGCAAACTTGCTCTGAATGCCTTCCCTACCTGGTGTCGCCACAGTACAGGGAGGAGCTGTCATACCTGTCACTCTGCTTGAGCTGGTTGTCTGCTTCTACTCTGTCATTTCAGTAGAGTCAAGTGGAAAATTCCATGTGGAGTCTGAAATGGTCAGACATCTTCCTGCATCCAGGAGCTGTTCTTCTCTATTCCTAGCACTTTGCCTGCTGGCCTTGAGGAGATGGAGATTTCGCATGCACATGCCAGCATGAATTCCAGAGTTAGCCAGCAAGGCAAGTCCACTTTTAACTTTCAGAAACACAGCTAAAACCTGCTTTGGGCTCTGCCATACCATCTGAGACATGAAAGGGAAGGGACTAACTGGATGGTTCAAAGACTAGCTCACATTATAACTAAGGCAGCAATTTAAAACATTGCCTGGATGGTGACAGTAAGCCACTTATAATATGAATAAAAAGGATGAAGGTAGTAGTCAGCTAGAAATGGATTCATAAACAAATTTACTGTGTCCTTTTTTACCCCAGAAGAAGTGTTGAATTTTGAGGAATAAGGGAGACATACCAATCATTTTTTCCAGAGGACAAATGTCTCAGCTGTAATACATACAAATTTCTCCAAAGAGAATCAGCCTATTTAGAAATCAAGCTCAAGCAAAAAACCACTATTTGAAGAGGTTTTCAAGTCGATATCTGATTGAGATACTCTTGCCTAAAGAGAGGATTTTCAGGAATAGATAGCAATGTTGCTTTTAAAAAAGCTAAATGGTCTTCTGATTTTCTAAGCAGTTTTTTCTTAGTATGTGTCACCACAAACCTCCTGTTAAAAATAGATAATATTGAGTCTTACAAGTCTCTTTGGGTCCAGTTTTCCAGAGTCTGTTATTTTCACACACCTCTTCTATAGTGTAGTGAAATTCAGTTCTGGGCAATTTTTCATCTTGATGGGGATCTGGAATGTCTGACCAAAAATACAAGTATACATACAATGGGTTTTCCCATCTAAAATTCAGGTTTTTCCAGTGTTGCTATAACTAATATTTAAAAATTAACAAAAATAATTTATTTTATGCTGCAGGAAGGGAGAAGGTCAGGGCAGCTCTCTTAAAACTTTTTCTGTTAATTTATCTCACTTCTTCTCTCTGTCCTTTCCTTTTAATATTGTTCTACAGATAGGAGAGGAGAACACTCTGCTGGCTTGCTCAGAAACCCTTACAACCTTATGTAGCCCAGATGGGCAGCAGGACAGTCAACAGATCAGGTAATGCTTTACTCTCTGTTTGTACCAGAATAACTGAACTGACAGAAACAAAAGTTGCTATAATATCAAACTATGTGAAGATTTGGAGACCAGATTCTAATTTGTTTGAGAAAATCAAATTGGTGTTTTTGTCATGGGGTGCAATCCCAAGCACTTGCCTGACACATGTGAAGACTTTTCCTGGTGAGGACTTGATTACTAGAGTTAATCCTCATTTTTCCCCTTTAGCACTCCCAGTGGTGCAGCTCCCAGTTTCCCAGGCTCTGGCGCCATACCCACACCTGAGCTCGTGTGCTCCAGAATATTATCTATTGCTGGATTGTGCATCCTTATCAGGAGAAAATCAGGAAAAAGTTCTATCATCAGATAGTAGTCCTTAAAAAATATCTTGTCAGAGTTATCTTCTTAGATAATAACAATATTTTAAAATTAATGGCATGCAGAAAAAATTGTTTTAGGCTAATCTTCTAGAGTGAAGACTTTCAGAAACAGCTGAAAATTAAAATTTTAAAAATATATGTACATAAGTCCTTTTTTTTATTGTTGTTGAAAAATTACTAAATGTCCTTAATGCTGAAAAAACAAATAGGAGGGAAGGGAGAAGTGGAAAATATCTTTACTGACCTCTTGCAAACTTTCTTTTATTTTGTAGCATTTTCAGACCTCTCTTAATTTGGCAGAATGGGTAATAGAGAGAAGAGAGAAAGACAAGAAAAGAGGATAAAATTTTCCAAATATATTTTTCCAGATGTACAAAATGGCCCCAAATCTAACCCATAAATTGGTTAGCCTTCAGATTTGACATTCTGCAGTTCTTATATAAAACATACACATTGTGACTGAAAGAAAGATTCATGTCTTTCATTGTAACCCATTGTTGTGAATTCTGGAGAACTCTGGGATGATCCAAATATCCCTGTTAACAGATCAGAGTGCAAGGACAGGACCTAAACCTCTTTGAGTCTTGGCTAACTATATTTGTAGACAGAAACACATTTGATAACAAAAATTTTCCTGTTGTTTCTATCTCAGGAAATACTTTAGTGCTTTCATGGATTGAAAAGAATGTAAATACCCCCTTTAGAAACATCTCAAAAATGCCATGCTGGGAGAAATTATAATTTAGGGATATTTAAATGACTCTTAAAACATAATAAAATTTTAAATACGGGCAGTAAGCTTCCAATATTTATACATAATAAATTGCAGTAGCTGATTGGTATTTCAAACACATACTAAGTGTACTGCAGCCTAATAATCAGGTTCTCAGTTCAATTATTATTTTGGTCTCTATATTAATGGGGAGCTTTGAGTAAATCCACACAGACCTTTGGTTTAGCATATTTGTGTTTACCAAGTAATATTCCAAAGATGTTCCATAATTATTAAATCCCATTAAAATTGTCAATTTAATTTTGCATGGGTGTCTGTAACTTATGTCAGAAGACATTATGGATAATTTCTGAGGATATAAGAAATAATAGGAAGAAAAAGAGCTTGCACAAAAAAGTTAAGTTTTTTTGAAGTGAGGTTCTTTTGAATATTTTTTAGTATCACTTAAGTAAATGAGAAAAATTAATATCAGACATAATTATCATTCAAAGTCTTGTCTCATATTTTTGATGAACAGTTGCAATCAGATAGGCCAGTAAAATCCTTAAACAAATCAAAGGGGTTAATGACATAAGCTAAAGTTTCAACTGATGATAATACTCAAACAATTTTGGCACTGGAAAACTAATGGAAATAATCTGCTGTAAACACCAGATTTTTAATTACCTTGTGTTCTCTGCAATTCCTGTGAAAATCTGGAGCATTATATAGATTTTAGGTGAAGTATTTTTATTTTAGAGCAGAAAAAAAATGAAGGAACCAGAAAAGAAGCCCCTACTTTTTGAATGGGCTGTGAGTTTGTGTGTTAAGAAGTGCTTTTCCATGTAACCAGAATAGGTTCTAAAATATTGTTTTATTATATTATTGTCCATCTACATTTTAGACTGTAACTCACCCAGCTGAAGAACAAACATGGCCACATTGTCTTTTCTACACGTAGCACAGTAAGAATATCTGGCATTTCTTCTGACTTGCTGAAAAAATCTTGGCAGTAATAGTGGTTCAGGTTGATGTCCTAGAAAATGATCACCTGCTGCTTGATAAAACAGGTAACAGCCACAGATTAGGTTAGGCAAGGTCAGGATTGACAGATTACTTTATGGTAAGAGAGGATTGTTTCTTCTTTTGATATAATGTGCAATGATGCAAGCACTCCCAGTTTCCCCACTGGCACGCTGAGAGAGGCAGCAAGCAGGAACAGCCCTGGAGTCTGCCAGGCGCTGGTCTGGCACCGAAATCCCAATACACAGACATAGCCTTTTCAGAATACTGTGCCTGTCCTAGTTTATTGTGGCAAACTGGAATAATTTGGGTTTAGCAGAAACACAGAAGATAGCAATATGAAGAGTGAGAATCTGGTTGGAAGAAGGCTTGCAGTATGTGATGCAAAGAAAAATAAATATCAATGTCATTAAGATGCCAAAACTATGGAACATTTGAAGTTGATAAAAATCTTAGGGAGAAAGAAACACAGGCAGGACACATCAGGTTGCTTAGGGAAATTTGATCTTCACGTTCTGTAGGAAGATTTAACTAAGAGAGAGAGACACTTAGCAGAAGCAATCTGCTGCACAGGTGACTTGCCCATTTCTGAGAAGCACAGGTTAGCAAATTACTGGTGATACAGACAGATTCACCAATGTCCTGAGTTTTTACATCTTTACACCTAGAGGGCATGAAATGCACTGCAGAAGAGACCTTAGTGATCACTCTCATCAGATCTAGTGTCAAAATGCAGGGCATAATTGTAATTTTGACAGAAACCTGAGTGCAGGGATAATTGACAGAAGAACTCTGCTTGCAGATCCTGAGAATCTTGTTGGGTTTCTGAAAACCTTGAGACATTATCACACTGAAAACTTTGAGACATTATCACTGTATCCTCCTGGTCCAGTGCCACAGAGTATCAGAGGGACCCTTCCTAACACTTATGCCCAAAGAATGTGAAAATAGTGTATGTTTCACAGGGCTTCTTGCAAGTGGTATACAAATTCATAACATTCCTTAGTTTCTGGAGAACACCTGAAAAGAAATAGGGGAATCTGGACTGTTTTTATTTCAGGCACTCCTTCAGCTCCTAACCAATATTTTGATATAGGTATGGCTGGAATAATTGTAAAAACATATGCAATGGACCTTCAGACACTCAAAGCTCAATATATTGGTATAGTAACTTTATGTTTGGGTACACAAGATGGAAAAAGAAAAAAAATCAGTGAGAAGAACATAGCTGAAGATAAATATAAATATTGCCCTTCAGAGTGAGAAAATTTCTCCTGAAAATAAAACCATGAGCACTCTCAGACCTTCCTTAATATGTTCAGCTGCTTTATTTTAGCTCTTCCTGGGATATATATCTGTGTTTAGAAACTAAGTCAAAATAGACGAAGCTTTTCTCCTTTTTAATCAGGTATGAAATCTTAATTTTTACTAGTATCTTTTAGCTTCACTCCTACTAACCATGTTTCTGTGCTTTCTGTCCTTTAGAAATCTTAGTTTCGTACATTGACAAAGTGAAACACTTTGTTTTCTGGCACTAGTTATAAAACAGTATGCTCAATCAGAGAGGCTCTTTTCACAGTGTTCTGAATAATCCTGAAGTTTGGGAATGAAGAATAATTCCAGCCATTCAATTGAAAAGCTTTTTAATTATGAGCTTCCAGTATCTGTGCAGTAATAACGTATTCTAAAAGATGTAGATTATTCAAGAGGTGAAGGTCTTCATCTTCAAAAGAGCCATCAATAGAATTAGGTGCTGAACTCCTTTGAAGTTGCTTTCAAATATTTGACTTAATTTTGTTTATTCCTGTGAAGTCTGTCTTCTGAGTAAAAGATGAATATAAAATAAGGAGGACACACCCTTTCCAATATATGTATTCATGGCCTTAGACAATTTGGAAGGAGTTCAGAGAGTTTTATCATCTCTTTCATCCTAAGGTGCTATTTTTTCTCCATGGGAATTTTAATTGGTCACAGTTTAATGACAGTTTCCTGCTTCAACATTACAAAGATGCTCAGAAACATCAAGGCGTTGTCAAGCACGACAATCCAAAGGAACAGAGGACAGCGATGCAAAGTGTGGGGTGTCTATGTCTCCATTTTTAACGTGTTCATGGTAGAACATAACTCAGAATGTTGTCTGCTGTTGGATTAGGAAATACAGCCAAGAAAAAGTGTTCAGGAGTTTTCTGGATTTAGATAACACAGTAGGCAACTGAAAAGTACTACAAAGTATAAACACCAGAAACTGTCTCTCATATTGCTAAAAGAGATTCTTCTACTGTAAAATTCCATCTTTGAATTAAGGATCCATGAAAATTTTGCATGCTACCCCTTAGGTATTCTACACTTTAAAATCTCAACTGTTTGGGTTTTTTAAAGTATCATTTTATGCTATCAAGCTGTGTATTCTATCATCATATTGAATGCTTTGTAGTATGAAGCTTGCCCTAAATGGCTATTTTTCTGAAAAGTCAATAAAACCTCCAGAACTCTCTGATATGTACAGAAAAACTTTGTAAACAATATGTAGCTGTGGATCCAGGCAGTGAACTGGTAATATTAATCTATTTTTCTGCTTAACTTTTTATTACAGAACAAGTGTCTTAGTATACAACAAAAAATTACTTAAATTTGTACCTTCTAGTGTAATACTAGTTAAACTAGTTACAATAACCAGAAAAAATAAGATGCTGTTTTCCTTTACAAAAGGATAGTTCTTGGATTGTTCAGATAGTTTTTAAGTAAATTAAACAGTCAAAATAAATATTTTATCAGATTCTGAAGCAGCATCAGAAGTCAATTTTACAATAATCATACAGTACCAAAATTTTTCATTAGTTAGATACTTATCTATGAAGCTAGTTGAAAACTGGGGGGAATAATCAGTTAATTTGAAGTACTTGAGCAAATGCCAGTTCCAAATCCCATTTTGTTTCTTAATGGAAGCAGTCAACCACGTTTAATGGGCTTGAATAATAGAACAGGTCAGATGGGTAGGGACAGTAGGTGAAAGATCTTGTCCTGTTTAGAGAATTTGTCTGCCCTTAGCAATGGCCCATAAAAACTTCTGGGGCTGAAAAAACTATTTAATTAGGAAGCACAATGAGCAATTGACTGTGTTTTAGTCTTCCTCTCTTAAAACAGACACAGATTAGAGACACCTTTATGTATCACATTAGGAAAATGCATTATACAGTTTATTAAGGTACTCTCAGATGATACTGAAAAAGTGAAAAGACAAGGATCCTTAATGGCCACTATAGTAAAATCTCTCCACATCAAAACAGCAGCTCATTTTTCTGAGTAGCTGCATCTCATTCTGACTTGTCTTGGCTTTACCCTTCTGGATTCCTGTACCTACGTCTCTCTCCTCTCACTGCATATGAATCCTGTCTTACTGCAACACTGTGAACTTGCTGTCCCACCTGTGAATGGATCTACACTTAATAACGATTTCCAAATATAATCGTGACGCCAAGGAAAGCTTTCTCTCCTCATGTACTCCATTACCTGAGAACCAGGGAATGAGTAGCTACATTATTCATTAATTTGATAGACTGTTCTGTGTTTTAATTCTCTTTCCATTATAATGATATTTTTAATTCTCTTTCCACACCTCCAAAATATCCATCATCAAAGAAATGCCTCATTTTTTCCCCATCAATAAAATGATTAAGATTTTTTTCTATTTTTCTTTATACATCAAATTACATGTTTTGACCATGCAGAATATCCTGGATATTGAAATTTAAATCAGATGTTTACTAATTTGTAAAATGAAAATTATTATCTTCTAATACTACGTTAGAATCATTGAATTAGATCATTAGATTATTGGCTTTTGTGTTTCACAATCACATCTGAAAATGTTGTGAAGAAACTAAAAATATACATCACTGTATCTTTTATTGCATAATATTTTAAATTGTCTCACAAGCATAAATACCTGCTTTTGTTGTGATTCAGAAAATTACAAGAATGTACTGAATTTCTTCCAGCTGCAAGTCTGCATCCCCCATTATTACAGCTGAGAGGGAAAAGCAACAATCCTGTAGAATTGGTAAGCAATCTGATCAATTTTTGCAAGCTGTGCTGTTAGAACATGCAGCACAGTTATTTTACACAGGTTTCCAGCATGTTCTTCAGTGCTTTGTTTTGTGCTACCCTCTGCTATCAAAAAGGGTGGACATGGAAAAACTTTCCCTCCCTGACAAATACACCCAATCCAGGGCCTTGTGGGAAATATTGGACATTAATTCTTTTAGTGGTGGAGAAAAGCAGGAGAAACAGGTATATATTTTTTCTTTATTTTTCCCCGAAAAAATATAGTTTTTCCTTACAATGCCAAATGAAAATTATTTCAATCTTTGCAATGTTCAATGAAGATACAAAGGAACCACATTTTGCTTCAATTTTGTTGGGCTACTCATGAGTGAAAGCTACTGTGTAGAGAAATGTGGAGCTGCTAAAAGCTGCAGCATCCATGGGGCCATGGAGCAGAGACTTTTTGTGCTCAGCACAGAAAGGTCAACACAGAAAATTACACAGACTACTGAGAGCTTGGATTTGCCAAAATCTAGCAATTTTAGGAAGGTTCTTATCCAGCAACTTGAGTAAGTTTGGTCTGACTAGTTAATTTTGCATTTTATTTGTCAATGTTCTGATTCAGTTAATTACTTTATAATTCTCTTAACTGAAATGGGAAATGATGGAAATTTAATATTTACTATTTAAATTTAAATTTAGTATTTAGCTTGTGACTTATTGTATTCAATGAAATTAACAGTAATGAATGAGTAAACTGAAAGAGTGAAAAGTTAAATACCTCTGATGTATTAAGCAAGATGACAGAAAAATTGCTTTCCAGTGCCAAGTTCAGAAAAACACTTTCTTTTGAAGCTAACATATGTCATGAGAAAGATTCACTTGCTACACTAGGGTATTAAAGAATTTTGATGATCTTTTTAAAGAAATACTTGCTATCCTCGTTCTTGAAATGTAGACACTGAGTGTTTAATGAATATTTTTATTTTCTTCAACATTCTTTTGCAGAAATAGCCTTTATTCAGAAAAAAAATTGCTAGATAGAAAGCATGTATTAAGGACACAACAATAACAGCAATGTAAGGATTTAAACACAAGAGGAAATGCTGCATTTTATGCCACCATGAGTTTCAATATACCAAAAGAGAATACTAAGAAGAAATAAAGGACAAAAATATTTTCTCCGTAGACATAGACATCTAGATAACCACAACTCTGCTTGTCAAGCAACTGTGGCAAACAGAAAATTAAATGTAAGACCAATGCTACTACTCTGAAAACCCTAGGACTGACATGATTGCTGCAGGCTTCCTTTAGGGAGGTATACATATTCAGTGCTCTTAATCCTGTGTTGAAGCTAAAATGGAGATATTACCTGTGAGAGCAGGCAATGTTGTACATGGAAAGACTGAAAGGAACAGTGACTGATTGATACAGAAGCTTTTATCCTGCTTTCATGAATACCTGTCTTCATCTTTGCTGTCCACAGAGAGCATCTAAAAGTAAATTCCTCCCACACTCATTGTCTCACCCTTAACCAAAAGCCATAGTTCTGCAAACCCTTTGGTAGTGATTTCAGTGGAGATGTTTATGGACTTTTATCTAACACAAGCAGAGCAGGAACATCACCACTGCATATCACAGTTTGGACATTTTGATTAATCTCCCTGTTGGACTGGATTTTTTTCCTGTTGAGAAGAATCAACTGTTGGTCCAAGATCACTATACCAAGCCAATAATTCTGGCCAACAAGTGAGGTGCAGAAGAAACAAAGCTTTTGTATGGAGAAAAAAATTAAGGAACTAGCCTTGTTCAAAGTTCTTATGTTTCTCTGGAGGATTTTTGAAGGAAATATAAGTTATGCAGAATGATGAGCAAGGTAAAGACAACTAAAATGGATGTAGTCAGAAAGTTTCTTCTGGTTATATTCATGCCTTGTCAAGTCACCCACCAGTCACTGGCACCTGGGAATTATATCTTGTCATTCTATCTCAATTTTTTCACACACAGTACATTTTTATTTTAGATGTTTTTTCACACACTTAAATCAGCACAAAACAGGCAATATTGGGCAAAGTTGCGTGATGCACTTTAAGTGTCTACTTTGAAAGCCAGGCAACTGTATCTTGCTCATTCCTGCTAATGGCAGTCCCTGAGAGGCATTCACAGAGGACTTCTGGAGTGAAGCACTTCCATCCCTGTTCCACAGCAACAATAACCATTAAATTGTACAAACAGAATCTATTAAATTGCCTGCAATTTTGATTTATGAAGTCAAAGAATTTGATCAGATGCACTGCCCTCAAACTTCTTTGGGTTATCACAGTCCTGCAATGTGTGCTTTAAAAGCTAAGGAGTTCATCTCTTTGAACAAAGGAGCTAAAATATTCTCTGGTGCAAATATTAGACTTAAACACCCTACAGTTTACAGCTAAATCCTTCTCTTTGTTTAAACTGGCACAACATTTGCCTTCACTCTAATTCTCTGCTATCATGCAAGTAATATGTGTTAGTCCTCTGCATAATTTATGTATCATTCTGGAAGTGTATTCTATGCAGTCATGCTAATTCCTTCTATGTCAAAAATAAATGTGTGCTAAAAGGATATACAATCAAAAAGCAAAGCATACTTTTTTACATGTCACGAAATTGTTTAAGTATGTATTTAAAATGTGTTGAAAATAACTCAGTTACCTTCAGTTTTTGTCTCACTAGCTTACTGCCTTCTTATGTAGTCCTTGGATAAAATGGATTTTTGTACAGACTAAACTCCTGAGTAAACATCTTTGTTTTATTTGTAGTAATGAGTAGGACCTACAACATTGCAAATTTTATTTAAATCTTGACTTTGACATAGAGAATAGCATGTTTTGATCTAGCTGAACATCCCAAATGATTTAATATTTCATATCAGAATAGTGCATAGATGTGCCTTTCTCTGCAGTTGTAACTAAAAGTTGTTAAAATATTATTTGAGCTGTACCAGTCTAGAAATATTTTTTTCATTTGAGACAGGTACTTTATTCAATTGGCACATAAAATTAAATCAACTTACTAGTAGTATTTTAAAATATTTTATTGTCGGCAGATTCAGAAAGCTATTTAGAGGACAGCAAAGCAGAAAGGTGTGAAACTGCACTCTGCATTTGTGGCAGGAGTGAAACAAGTCGTTGCGTTGTGTTTTTGTGGAGTCACACTGGAGATGAGGTGACATACAAGATCCAAAGAAGTTGGCTTAAGACGTGATTTGCATTTCAATGACTGAATTTCCACAAAGCACTGTGATACTGACTGCATTATGCAGCAGTTCACATTGGGAGCATAGGATATTGCTGTACTGCAAGCAACTTGTGGTTATAGCAATTATAAATAGGTTATGCAAAATGAGGGCATTCTATTATTTATACCTGTGCATTTCATCTTGCAATGTAAAAGTAGGAGCACAAACATCCCTACACTAATTATTTTGTTTCTCAGAGATACTCAAGCAAGAGATGCATTATTAGACATACATGTCTGCCCTGTGGTTCTGTTGTAGTATTTCATACCACTGAGGTAAATAAGATTGTACATGTGGTACAATAGGTACTACATGTCTTAAATGTCTTGTTTGCTTTAGGAAAGCTAAAATTAATGCCTTGAATGCTAAGAGAGGTTTTGGGTTTTGCTCGAGTATTTTAATGGCCTCTATGATCTCTGGGTTTCAGTGATTTAATATCATATGTTTTCACATATGTTTTTTCCATCTGGCTTCTGTCTCAGTAGAAAATAATCTCTATTTAACAAGAGCCAAGTCAGAGCTCAAAACCTTATCTAGTCACCTCTCTCCATCCAAAATGGCACTGCAGACATGGCATTCAAAGAGAAGGTGCATGGCAAGATCTGGGGCAGATAACAACGAAGTAACCTGCAAGAATCTGCTTATTCCAGAGAGTTGTAGCACATTTGAAAACTCAGATTGGGTAAAGTTGCACCTGTGTTCTTAGATATCCACAAGGCAGTACAGAACACAGAATATTAGAGAAATTATTTTTAATTTCTCCATCAATCATTTGGGAATTTCATGAAGCAAGGACCAAATTCATGTGAATTTCTGTAACCTTGGGTATATAGGAACTGCAACACCAAAGTGGGGAAATTTTCAGAAGACCTCTATACAGCCATAAGAATATTTCAACTTGTTTCTCTTACAAGAAAGACAGTCACATTATGTGACTTGTGGAAGACTAATGTTCTCTGCTGATCCAGGTAGGTTTCTGAGTTTGTTAAAACTCTTGTGGAAGGAGGAAGACTAAGACTCAGGATCTTAACTTGCAATATAAATTAAACTTTATTACTCCTAAGTCACAGTCAAGATTAAAAGTGAGACCTTTACAGACTTCTCATAGTATAGAGAGCCTACAATGATGAAATGCTAGATCATCAATCTTCTTCATTGTCTTAAGTAGTTAATTTTGCTGGTAAGCTGGTTTGACAGAAAGGCCAGCATCTTGCAACAGTTTCGTTTCACTGCTGGCATAGTTTAACTTTTCTTTTACAATGAAAAGAATTATTACAACATGCTCTTTCCCAGGCACACAGAGGTAAACCTGAAAGCTGCATTCAGATCTGTATGTAGGCTAAAACCTCATTTCCTTGGGAAAACCTAAATTAGACATACCCAGATGTATATAGGATAGGGTCTGATAAAAGTATTGATCAGTGCACCTAAGAGCAAGTGTCACACAGTGATTTATAGAAACACATGTTACAGTGAAGTCACACTGCCTTAGAAGAGTACAGAACCAGCTTTTATACGTCACTTCAGCATGCAGTTAAAATGATGTAAAAATCAAATTCTAAATTAGTTTACTAGTTTACATAGCCCAGTAGTTCACAGACTTTTAAGTAATAAAATGCCTGTCACCCACAATATTGATGCATTTTTATTAAATGCTAAGAGTATTTTTTACTTTGCCTTTGGTCACAGCAATATTAGTCATGACATAAAGGATAAGAAATAATTTTTTTCTCTTTTTGAGTCTGGTAAAGTTGTTGCTTGTCAGATATATATGCAGCTTGGAAGCTGATTGAGACAGAAAAACTGATCCAACTTTTACAATAAGCAGGATTTACTGCCTGTTTTTCTTGAACATTTAAGTATTTCAAACCATTATTTAATAGTGAGTCGGGCTTAGAAGTCAAAATACATATTGAGGGGCTGTGAATCAGAAACACAGCAATTTTTATCTCTCTGGGATGGCCTATTTATCAAACATTAGGTCATAATGGGTTTTTTTTCTTTTCATTTCAAAGCTCTTGTAAGCTCTTGTTAGCAAACCCTCTAAATCCTCCTACCTTAAATTACATTAGAAATATTACTTACTTATTTTAAAACATGTTAGTGTGATAGATTATTGGGTGACACATATTAACATATTCTTAGCAGGACTAAACAGAGCATATTGAACACATTCATATGTAATGTATTTCCTGATACACTTTGCTACTGTAGTAAATCCATTTATTTTCAACATCTCCAAGTACAACATCTCTAGTAAAATGTATAATGCACTTGACATTGTTGATATGGCTCCATAAATTTTCTTTAATCTGGTTAAGTAGAAGGCTTCTCTTTTGCTCTCTGCTGAGAGAGACTGAAATGAATCCAGAGGAATATTTTACCCCTGATTTTATTTAGTGAGATACAGCTTCATCTCATGTTGGCAGATTTTAATTTTGTCGATATTTATGTGGTAACCCATTAATGGAAATAAAAACTGCAATAAAACTCTAAGCTGATTTGTATATCCTAAGTAAGTAGTCGATTTACTATCACATTCATATACATTTGTGCTATGATTTGATTATTAGAAATGCCTCTGCCCAAATTAAGATGCAACTGAGTCCATATGCCAAAGCTAATAGGAAGTATTTATTTAACAGTAAACGTGAGTGAGAGAAAAGGATAGAAAGAAATAGAATAGAAAGGAGCTGGGGGCTGGTGGAGAGAAAAATCACTACTCCTCTGGATCCAGCAGCATCTTATATATCTTCTGGTCATCTCTCTGGTGGGGGTGCCACCAAGCACAGATTTCAGTGGGTTACATTCAGGTACCTGTGGTAACCCCTGCGAGGGAAGTTTTACACTGTGTTTTGCAACAGACTCTGGATCTATTGCAGCATTGAATCACATGCAGTCCTCTGGTGTAGGGCCTCAAGAACAGTTCTGGGGCACTTCTGGGCGCTCTGATGGCTTATGACACCTTCTAGAGCACGACAGATGCCTCTCATGCAAGTGTTCCTGTGAATCCTCCCCGGGGGAGTGGTGGGGAGCAGTTTTCCAGCTGAGCCAGTTTGGGCAAGGGAGGACTCTAGGCAGGGTCTCCTGCTTGTCTGGCTTGTGGCCTCTGCTGGTGGGTGTTCACCCCCTCGCTACCAGAGGTTCACCATCATACACCCAAAACCTCTCCTCCTACTCATTTCAGGGCAGGGGGAGGTGAAGAGTGTACAAACCTAGCCTCAATAAATGGGTCTGTGCATTATGGCATCCCCCTGCCTGACCCAGACAGAGATGATTTCTAGATTATTTTCATTTATTTGCTGGATTTGGCTTTCTTGTGGATACATTCTTCTCCCTCAGCCTTATTTGCTTCTCCTTAGACCAGAGATAATTGGACAATAGTGTCACCTTTTTCTTATATTGTGTTCAGAATGCATTTTTGAGGGGGCCTTCAATGTTTGCAGATGAGTTGTTGTTTCTTTGCACAATTTGCTACAGTGAGGATAGTCTTTTGGTGATTTTAACAATGTTTGAGCCAGTAACAATTTCAGACTCTCACAGTTTGCTAAAAGTAATTACTAGTATATTTGACTATTTCAGCACAAAATAGATTGTTATTTATCTACAAGTGCTTTCTTTCTATAAAAAACATTTTCAAAATTACTGATTTTCCTTATTGTTGTGAAAGTGATGAATAATGAACTGCTGGTGATACTTTTATCACACTTTTTTGATGGTGCAAACTCAACCAAAGTTTTAAAAGACAACATGAACACTGGTAGAGATTAATTTCTAGTTCTAAATTATTCATACTAGTATGATTAATTCTCAGATGTTGCTCTAATACTCTAATGCTCTGTTTTAAGTTTGTTCTTGCTATCACAGTGGTGACAGGTACTAGACTAATCTTTTGATAAATTTTTGAGTCTATTTTGAAGGTAAACTAGAAAAGAAGAACTTTATCATCAGAAATATTTGATTGTGCATCATTCTGTCTTGTTCTTCATACTCCTGCTTGTAAGGGGATGATACCAGTTTATGAAGTCAAAAAGCTCAGAGGATGGGTAAGGAGTTGTGATGGAGTGGCAGATTGTTCAGCACTTTAGCAGCTCTTCTTCACAGGAACATAACTTCTGACAACTCATATTATTATCCTTACTCACTGTGGATTTGCCTGCTTTTTTTTCTTTTTCTCAGTGTTCTTGTTCCTCTAAATCTGGCAACATTAAACATTTGGTTTGCAGCTGACTGTTTTGTCTTTGTGAACCTTTACTCCATGCTATTTGTTCACCCCCTCCTTCTAAACAAATACAGTCTAAGTGTAGCATGATGCATTTTTAATTAACTGAATGCAGCTCTATTTTACATGTGAACATGTAAAAAGCATGTATTTCTCTAGAGCTCACACCACAAATGTCATAGTCCTAGAAATTTGTCTTTCTTCTTTGAGACAAACCTTTTTTGAGTAATTTGTATGCAAATATACTGAAATTGGTATTGTATTTGAAATTATTATTACTGACATTAACTTGTGTGAATGTCTTGCACTAACCTCATGTGGAATTTAATGCAAATATGAACAGGCAAGATAAAAAACTGAAGTTGAAACAAACCAAAACAAAACATGTATCTCCCCTTATTTTGATGAATAAAACTTTGAAGTTTTGACAAGGTTTGGCATTTATTAAAGCCAGAAAATGTTTTTATTTTGGAATATAAATTCATTAATACTTAGTAAATAGAAACTTCTCAATGTCCATATGTCCTCTGTAGTAGAAAGTAGAATATTTACAGGCATTGAGACAAGAAACAATATCTATGATAGCACAAGTCTTCTTTGCATTTCTAGACTTCCCAGATTCCTTAATAAGGAAGAGAAGGTTCCATAAATTATCTTTATCAAGAGGAATAAAACATCGGCCAGTAAAGTTGCTCCATCTTGAAAGCTGGTGGGGTCAGTCTGGGAATTTTGTTATCAGGTGTATGTGGAGCATATGTTTACACAGAAGAGGCAAACTAAAATTACACTGAAATCCTCACTTCTTTCATTTTCCTTTCTGAGCATTTGAATTTGCAATACTGTGTTCTCCTTACCAATGTTTTGTGTGTCACTTCCTGTTTCTTTTTTAAAAAGAAGCTGAAAAAAATGCTAGAAATTTTATGCAAATTTTATGCCCATATTGAAATCCATCTGTTATCTGTAGGTGCTTGCCAGCTGAGTTACCACCATAACTGAAGTCAGTAGTAGGTTATTCTCTACCACTTAAAAATGAGCCCTTTCCCCTCAGGTTTGACTGCAGGGACCTGGGATTCCTCTCTTGTCCTGTCCCAACTCTTGTCCTCAGCCTGTTTCTTTTCTATCTTTTTGGAAAAGACAGAAAATCTTTTAATGCCGATTTGCACTGCTTACTTCAATTTGTATTTTTCACTATTCTACTACCTTCCCTGACCTTGGAGACATCCCTGACTTGCCAGTCACCTTACTTGGCTCTTGGGAACACCATTTTACTGTGGACCTGGCAGTGTTATGTTTTTGGCTGGAGTAGATGTCTTAAGAGTCTTCTCCAACCTAAATTATTTGAGGATTCTAGTCCATGATTCTTCCCATGTTGGCTCCTAGCACAGGCCTTCTCCAGAATCCCAACTCCAGTTTGCAGTGTCAGTGATCTCTTTTTGGCCATCCACTAGTATTTCAACAGACAAGGGATTTCAGCTTCTCTTCATCAATCTTTATAGTGTAGTTTTTCCTGAGTAAAATATAGTACTACAGAAAATAAATTCCTATTTCAGCACAGAAAGGGTTGAGATTTTTTTTTCCCAGATTATGTACAGCTTAGTCTTTAAGAAGGTGTTTTGGCCAGGCTTACTAGGCAAAGGTGGTGCTGGTTGGGACATACAGTGGGTTATCTGGACACTGTGTTGCTCCAGTGGCATCACACAGCTACAGATTAGTTTTTTAAGTGAGGCATTAGTACCTTTTCTATCCCTACAGCAGTTAAAGCTAAGAGCACTGATGGACCTTAGCTGTAAGTTCATCTACATATTGATATATAATATTATGTACCTGTTAAGATAATGTCTCTATTATTAATGATTGACCTATTAGCAAATTCAGGTGTTTTGACTGGTTATGGATGCTTTACAAGGACACTTGTTTTCCTAGAAACTTATATGCAGTATCAGTAATGAAATTCAAAGCAAACAATGGCAAAATGTCATGTCAATGAGCACTTCTAATATAACCTGTCAGACTTTACTGACCAGAAGTTACTTTCACAAAGTTGTGTATTTTAGTATACAGCATCTGGTATATCAGTATTTGGACCATATAAAGTTTGGTGTACTAAATCATACTTGGTCTCAGTGGGGCTGCCTGTTTATTCTCAAAAGATAAAGTAATCCTGCTTTTTACTTCCAGTATTGTTTGTTTAGTGACATTTCCAAAACAGGCCACATTGGGAAAACCACCTGATGCTTAGGGTAAGTTTCCCTCAGAAGCATTTGAAATAAAGAAAGTGACTCCAAGTAAATTATTGTGTTTATGTGTGTACTTATAAACTTGTCTATTAGATAAATTTTAAACCATATAAATACTTATAGTTATCAAGATTATGAATCTTTAGATTGCATATCATAACAGAGTTTTTCATAGTACTTTTAATCTTTAATTAACATAAATGCATTCAGAACCAAGTAAAAAAAACCCATTTAATTAATCATCCCCCCATTAATTAATCAACTCCTCTGGTGTGTTTATATTTTGAACTGTATTTTGCCTTTTTTATTGTCACTCTATTATTTCTAGTCTCTCTTCCTATGCAACAGCTGCACAAACGAAGTTTCATTAACAGCAGCCCTAATGCTGAGAAACAAAAATAGAAGCTGAATAACTAAAACAAATAGTACTTCGGCATAAAACAGGCCAGTTCTTATCGTAATTATCAAGTCATTTCATTACTGCCTGTTGAAGAGAGTGATTACTAGGAATTTTTGTAAATGCCTACTGATCTTTAATGTTTTATCTTTTAGCTGCCACCATTACCCTTGCCAACATTCACTTAAAAATAATGAGCTCACATAATTCAATATCACAAAGTGCAAATAACAAAAGGATCATATTTTTTCAAACAATACAAGTCCTCAGGACTATTGACCTGACAAGTTCAGGTCAATAATTGAGAAAATATGTACATATAATGAATCTTCCTTTCTGTATATATAGATTTGTGTGTGTTTACATGCAGGGGTGCTTTTTTAATGAAAAAAAAAATTAGCCAGCTACATGTTCCCTTCAAAGATATTGTGTTCAGAAGAAGTCTTGGAGAAGCAAATACTTTCTTCCTAGTAATTGTAGATATGCTAGGCAAAAATTAAGATTAGTCTTACTGCTCCATTTGTTTTTAGCACAGAACTAGAAGGTTTATATATTATGTTTGTTATATAAAACATAAGATATAAATAATGAGGATTAAGTATATCTTCAGTCCTTGCATTTAATGTATCAGCATTCTGGTGTAGTGCTGTGGTGGAGAGCCACCCCCCCGTGTTTCTGTCCTCTGGATGGGCACTGGCTAATGTCTGCAGCAGGCTGAGAGCTCTGACCAGCCCTGGGGCTGGCCACCACACCCCCAGCAGAGGGGATCCCCTCAGACTCTGGCCAAGGCAAAGTGGAGCCTGGGACTTCTCTGTGTGGAAAATGGTCAGGTGTTGCTAGGCTTGAACTTCCATTTGTATTAATGGGAAAACGTATGTTTAAATTTCACCAAAGTTTGGAAACATAGATATTTTTAACATTGGTGTTAGCAAGTCTAGAAGCAAATGTTTTGTTAAACCATTTTGAGGTTTTTTTTTCAATATTTGAAGCTACAAAAAATTTACACAACCAGTAAGCAGACTTGTCTCTGCTAACTTCTTTGGATTTTGTATCAAAAGATGTTAAGTTAATTCAAAGGGTCAGCTTCTTTTTATTTTAGAGGGCCACGCTACTTTTGCTTCCTTCTGAGGGGCAGCAAGAGACTGGGAAATTCTTATTCATTAAAGTTCAAATATTGCCCATTCAGCACATAGTCTATAGTCAAGTGGCAGATAGCAAACAGGCAACCTGGACTACAGCTAATTTTGCTTCCTTCTGTATCCCACTCCTTGTCCCGTACAGTGCCTCTGTTTCCATGTTGCCAGCTGTGCTTCACTCAGGCTGACGTTCTCATTCCTGTCTCTTGCAGGCAGCAGTGGCTCCTTCCTGGGGACAGGTCTTGGAGGGCACAAGGATGGTCAGTTTTGGAAGTGCCAGTCACAATGAAAGGCAGAGTTAAGAAAGCCTGTTTACCTGCTGGGTTAGTGCCTTTCTCCTTGTGCATCATTCCCTCAGTCATTGTCTAACTCCCTCCACACCTCCGAAGAGTTTTATCCTCTTTCTCAACGACAGAGCAGTAATGATGCTGTTGAGTCTACTAATCAGTGCAACTGCTAATATTGTTATTTAATAGGAAATTTTGAAATCCTTGGTTGGTGATGACTAAACAACCTGTTACTAAATTCTGATCAAGTAAAAGCAGTGAAAGTCATTAGAATGCTTATTCCTTTGGACAAGAAAATTTATTTCAAATGTACTGTGAGATGATTTGAAAGCAATATGAAGTCCTTAAAGCTTATTAGATTTAGAGCAGAGTTAAATAGCTTTATTAACACAGAAAGTCAGGATTAAACACTGAATTCCTTACCTGCAACAGTGAAATGTGTGGGAAGAGGTAAGAATGATTAATTTTTCAAATGCATATAGGTCTAGTTGCACAGTGCTGGGTGTTGAAACATCTTAAAAATTTTGGGTTTATGCTTTGTGTCAGAAATTTTATCTATTGTAAGAACATTCTCAAAGTTAAGCCACAGAAAAGTAAGAACAAGTACTTAATACTTGGAATATATGTTAATTCAGTTCATGATCTAGAGTCATCAATTTACTGTTTAACTTCCTCAAATAAAACTTAACTATATTTCAGACCACTAACTTTACCCTTTCAATTTCAATCCTCATTTCTTTCAAATTGCTATCTGTCTAATCTGCCTGACCTACATTAAAAAATATGCTTGTTTTTAATTAGAATGTCTTGAAAAGTCAGGTAAAAATTGCAGAGATTTTCTGTTTTACCCATAGTATACTGAATACCTCCCAAAGTTTGTACAAGTTTGTCAACTGGAACATGAATTTATTAGTTTATATAAACTAATACTGGTGAGGCATTAACCCTAATTATACACAGTCTCATACAATGGAAGGTCAGAAAATTGTGCAGTGAGTGAGGGAGAAATTGTAGCTCACTCTTACTCAGGCTTTATCTGTGCATGCTTGCTTGTGTGGACAATTTTGTGTACATGCACTGTTTTAATAATTTGTAAATCTTAAATATTACTGTCTTGGCCTATACAAGTGATTATCCTCTCTTCACCTACCACATCTATTAAAAATATTTGAGCACAGAAAAAATTGGCAAGAGGATAGACTGTACAAGATTTGAACTTGACAAAATATTTCAAGGTACAAATATCAGATTTAATTTTAGTTTCCTAGAAACCCTAACTTTGTAAATGGTTTGAACTAGCATAACACTGGTTTCTTTCCAATATAGAGAGGTGAGATCCTGCTGAAGCAAGATGCACTTTAAGTGACTAAGATTAATTTCTACTTTCCTGTGACCATATTCAGCAAAACTACTGTTTTGCCTATGTGTACTTGCACGATTTGCAGGGGATTTACAACTGTGCTGTTAAACTAAACCAAGTTCTAGTTCATGACCTTGCCAGCACCAGCCTTTTTATCACAAGCAACTCCAAAGATTTTCATGGCAGAAGCACATGAACAGAGCTGAATTGCCTACAGGTGAGGCACGCTTACTTGCAACTCACAGCTCAGCAGGGTCAAGGTTAAGGGAACATATATGTCCTTCAGTTTTCTTTTCTTTCTTTTCAGATCTTTTACTATGCTTAAATTTGTATTCTGGAAGGAAGATAGAACTCTCCAGTTTTAATTAGAGTTTTCTAGTAAGTTGTCAGGTCCTAAAATAGCATTTCACCGATAATTAAACTAGTGACAGTGACAATTAAATTTAATTAATATTAGCAGCAAGTGACATTATGCAATCTGAATTATTTGTTTTGATATACAAGAACATAAAAATATTTTATTTTCAGAATTGTCTCAGGATGCTGAAAAAAATCCAAGGTATTTTTGTGTTTTTTATATGCTCCAGGGTGCACTTTAATTGTTAGAGAGGCACATAGTTCTTTTCCTACTAACAAAGAATTTAGTTAGTTAAAGATAAGGGTTAGTTTTAGAGGGTCTTTTTGTTATAGAAGAATACAAAAGGAAGTAATTGTGTACTAGGCCTTGTGTTCCCCACTCTGCTAGGTAATACTGAGTAGCTTCTGTCTGGTTTTAATTTGGTAATTACATGCAAATTTATTAATCCTGGGTTATCTAATAGATCATCTAACACCAAGTTTTTGAATTCTAATACACTGAAAATGTATGTAAATGACCAAACACTTCTGCAGGATCAAACCACATTTTCTCTCGAATTTTAAGCTAGCTGAAGAGTATAGCTTTATTTAATTGAAACCTCAGATTGTGATTCTGTAGTATAATTCTCTTTACACTTCAAAACTGCTTACCATTTATAATCTGCAATTCTGTGTCTCAGTTATGAAATATTTTTGTCTAAATAAATGGCTGGCTACAGAACTTATTTGAAGCTGGTTCCCATAGAAACAATTGAGGGGGACTCATGGTTTTACCACAGAAGTCTTTTATTTTTGTTTAAGAGAAACAATCAACTCTGCTGATTGCTGCCTGAAGCTTGATAATGTCAGTGTTATTCTCTGATCTGTCTCCCAGTGTATCCCCTGAGACACTGCATTCACAGACCACTCTGGCAGAGTGTCCCAGTTTGTGGGAGTCTTAACTTCTTTTTGCCAGGGTCGGGATTAAATGCACGAGACAGTATTTCTTGTTCAGACTCAGATGTTTATTAGTCCTTATCTATATTACAGTCTCACAAACCATGAGTTCTACAGAACTTCACTCTGAACAAACTAAAAAGAGAGACATAGCTCTCTCTCTATAAGGCCTTTTAAGGATTAACTGTCCATAAACTGTCCAAAAATTAAGAAATGACACCTAAATTATTTACTTTTAACCAAATAACCAACCAATCATGGCCCACAATGCAGACTTTTTTATTCAATTACACAATAACCCATGAAGAAGAAGATGAAGAAGGACTAGACTCCACCCTAAAACCTCCATCTTGCTTTATATATATTACTATATTCTAAAACCTTAACCTCTAAGTTTGCCACCATGTGATATTACACATTTCTATTCAAACTACACATCCATAATCCCAGTTCTTATTCAATTTTAGAAGCTTTCTCTATGGCCTCAGGTCAAATGCAGTGTTCTCTTGGGGGTCAGTGCCTGTCAGAACAGGAAGTCTAAAATTCTCAGCCACCAGGGTTCCAACACCAGCTCTCAAGTTTTGAGTAAAAGGATGGCAGGTAGGGCTCAGTAGGACTTGGCTGTTGAATGATCTTCATGCTGAGTTCCTGCAAATGGAGCCTTGTCATCATATTAGAATGAGCATCTAAAGTTAAAAGGAATGTGCATGTTTTGAAACAGAGAGATTAACAAAGCAGGGCTTGAACCAGCCCTTCAGCTCATCCCTTGGGCCTCAGGTTGGTTGCTTCTGCCACAGACAAACCAGCAGTCCCAGTGCTGGGTTTCTTCAGGCCACACTGCTGTGCTCCAGAGCATTCACCAGGCTTCTGCTGGAAGTGTGAGCGAGGAGGCCATCTTCTGCTTCTGCACAGACCAGAGGGGAAACCAGAGTGCCACCAGACCAAGGCTCCCGCTGTTCAGGTCTTCCATGGTTTCCATCTCTCTTCCTTCCACTTCCTCAGGAGTTTAATAAATTAAAAATATAAAGAGATTCCTTTGTCACCTGATGTGGTGGGACATTCCCCTCTGCCACAGAATAGCTTATCTGTTCTGCCTAGCAGCTGGTGTGATAGCTCAGGGCTCTAATTGCTGCGAATACCCAGACAGCTGTCCAGTAGTGAGTTATCTCTGGCACCAGCGAGGTGGAATTCCCAGCTGAAAACAAACATCTTGCCTTGAGAATGAGATTGAAGAATTATAAGCCTTTAATTTCTGACAGACAGGCACTTCACTTTACAAATTATAAAACCTACACCAAATTCACAAGAAGTTTTCTGCACATTCCCTGAAAATGTGTAGGGCTTTTCCTTGAAGCTGGGATGAAAACTTCATGGTTACACTTCTGGAGGTTGAGTTAAAAGACTCTGTTTGTACCCCAGCATCAATTCAGTGGTAAATTACATTGACTCCTAATCTATACTATTTCTTTGCTAGTTATAATATAGGTAACTTTGTGTTGTGCACTCTTTTATGTTAATCTACAAGTAGTTCTTTGTTTTAACGTGTGTCAGAATTAAATATGTTTAAGGTCTGTTGTCTGTCTTCTGTCTATTCAATAAATCTCATTTGATAAAAAACATGACTTGCCATTTTTAAAAACTTGCTAGCCAGGGAACTTTAGGTGCACGTCACCTGAATTTAAGTGGCTGCCAAAAATCTGAACCTGAGGTGGGGCTTGCCTAAGACTTTCACTTGATCCATAACAAAAATGGGAATATAATACAATAATTTATATTATTTTTATACTGTCTGTTGTACGTGCAAAGGTGTTTCAAAATTTTACCTATATTCGTAAGGTATGACAGATTCTGCTATAGCTGCTACTGCAGAGGAAAGTTCTGGTGCAAAAGAACCTCCTGGAGAACCAATAGCTTCACTGCCTGCTGAGTAGCTGTGCTTAGGTAATGTCTTCGGTAAGTAGCATTCAAATGGCCCAGGGCAGTTTCAACAATTAAACATTTTAGCTGCTTACACATTGAACCGTCTGAACTACACTTCAGTTTTTTATTCTCAAATATTTCTGCACAAGTAAATTTCAGAGTTTTTTTCTGAAAAAAAATATGAATTCTCAGCTAGAGTACTCTCCTCCCCAGCATATCTGGTGTACGTTCTAAGGATAGTAAAACTTAGTCTGTTTGGATGATTTAACCTATGGCCTCAATGCTTTTGTTTTGTGTATAACTCATTCTGAGACTAAATGCATTTTATTTATTTGTCCCACTATTGAACTTGGTATCTATAAGTGTCAGAGCACAGACAATCTCTGAGATAACAGAAAACACCTAACAAAGGAAAGGACACAAATTGTAAATGCCTACTGTGAACTGATTCTGCAAGGCTGGATGTACAAGCCTGACTCCAAGAAGTGTCTCAGCAGCAGTCAACACCTGCAGATATGAGGAGCAGGTCTTTGCATTCCCAGGAAAGGCTTCCTCAAATCCTGCTCTGTAGAACTACTAGATTAAATTGGGATGTCCCGTGTCTACAAGAGAGATGAAGAAATTAAGTTTTCCAGGGTTATAAACTCTTCAATAAAGAAACAGTCAGTGTTTGTGTTCTAGAGTTCCTAGTGCCATAAGGCGACATCTATTTTCATCATTGGTGAAAACCATCAAGGAAGAACACATCCTGCTATGGTGGACTGTATGGTGCACTGTACTGTTGTGGATTTACAGCAGAATTCTATCTGAATAGTGGTTTTTCCCTTGTATGTGCTTGTTCAAATGCTGTGTTCAAAAGAGGTATTTAATACTGCCTCTGTTGATATTAAATCAAAAACACATTTCGCATCAGCTGTTTCAGATTAAATAAAATTGATTTGGAGTCACTAAATAAATTTGAAAAGGCATATGCATTAATAGGAACAAGAGACTCTGAATCTGATGCAAAAAAGTCTTCCTGCGGACATAAAGAGAAGCAGGAAAGAGTTCCAGCACTCCTGCTCAATGAAGTGGCTCCTGACTGAGTGTTGGACCAAGCAGCAGCCTCCAGTCAGCTTCTGAGCTGTGATGGGGCCGTGATGACTGCCTAGCATGAAACTTTCATTCTGAGATGTCTGCCTTTTTCTGAGCTATACAGGTACTTGCATTTAATGGGCTGAGAGGCAGGTTTTGTGTTTGAGATTGAAGAAGTAGCCCTGTCATGCAACTTCTTTACTTCCAGACAGTGGCCATAAGAGATTTTCAGGTTGTTCTGTATGAGATCTAATGAATATGCATATACTGAGCATACATTTACCTCTATTTCAGAAAGACAGACAACTCTAATTGTTTTTCTAAATGACTGGAATTCATGCAGGCATGGTTGATGCAGGGCAGAGCTCATGTTAATAGGTTCTACAGCTTGGAAAAAAAATACATCAGCACTGAACAAGCCAGACTCCAACAGGTTCCCAGAAGCCTGATGCATGTTTAGCATTTACCTTAAATGTGACTTGAGTAAAACAGTCCAATATTTTCTCCCACTTCTGAATGTTTATTTTCTTATCCATGGAAAATGCTGCTATTTATACTCATGTGTCTATTTAAAAATGCTTTCTTGTGAAGTAATACAAGCAAACAACTTTAAAGCCAAAACTAGGAGTTTTATTGTGAAGATATTTTTGTGTAGAGGATCAGAAAAGGAACATATTGCATAGAAAATGTCTTTGAAGTCCCTGCATGACCATTCTGAAAAATCTGGAACAGTTTCAGGAAGAAATTGTGTCCTTAAAACTGACAAGCCTATTTGAGACATCATCTCATCTTCATTGAAAGTGAGTGCTGCAAGCAAAGCAGCCAACTTGCTTCTTACAAAATAAAATTTCACAGCATGCTGGCACAAAAGCAACAAAAGCTTTTCTGCACAAATTTTAGCCTCCAATACATCAATCTTTGATATTTCAAATCAATAGAATGATTTTCTTGACAAATGTTTGGTGAACAAACTGAGAATTGGAGCAGGCAGAGGAACATTTCATTCCTATTAGCTCATTTGTAAACCAGGTGTGAGCTTGGAAAAATCTGTGGTTATCCTGGTAATCCCTTTACTTAGTATAATTCTAATCACTTTAGAGAATAGGAACCTGCTTTACAGCAGTTGTTCTCAGGGTGCCTTATAATTTCAAGTGCAGCACAAGATAACAATTGACTTCAGCTAACACATCTGTATCAGTGCAAGGAGCCATCCCAGACAGGCTTACAGTAGGACACAGCTTGTTCAGGGTTATGAAAGCTGTTGGTGTAGCAGTGGACTTCATCAGAGCTGAAAATTCAAGGTTTCCTCACACAAAAATTGTACAGACTTTCTGCTTTAACTGTCCCTAGAGTAAAAATGTTTTGCAAGCAGAAACACAATACTTTAATATGAGCCACTATTCCATAAAGTTTACTCCTAATACGCAAAAGGACTATTTGCATTTTTATGTATTATGTACTTAATGAAATATGTTTACACAGTAAATGTGTGATACTTTTTGTGTAAAGAAAGCATACAGCTGATGGAAAAAAATTCTGATGGGTTTGGTATATCAGAATTTTAACAGATGAATGATTGTTTCTGTATAAGCCTTCTAACAGCACTCTGACAGTCTGTTTTGTATCCCAGTGAAATCTGTGTTTGACTGAGTTCTTCTAAATTTACCACTGCGTCCTAGGCATTGAAAACTTAATGTACTAAAATTTATGCCTACTTCAAAGAGTTTATATACAGTACTGGAAAAATAAAGTGGGCTTTTGTTTCCACTGACTTTTGCAGACAGCTGGAAGTATAATTTCTAAACTACCTAATTGCTTAAAAATAATTTATTGGGGAAATTTCATTTCTTTATATGGTATCATTCCATTTTTATGTTGGATGATACGTTCAAAGGAATGAAACTGAGAAATTAAAAGGATCTAACAGCAAGATTTTATCTTTCAGGAAATCTTGACTTTGCAACCTCGTCCAAAATACTGACATGCAGCATTCTCCTCACTCTGCAGTCCCAACCACTCCTATATATTCTGTCTCCTACAGAAAAAAATATGTTAGGCTCTATGGGATATTTGTACTTGGAGCGAAAATCTGGGCTGTCCTATCAGACCATGACATGATAAGGAAACATGCAAACTAGATGCTTGAGAGCATTTGCAATCATTTTAATAGTTAGAATTGAATTATGTTTATTAGAATTCCCAAAAAGTCGTATCTGTTTGATTTAGGATGAAAGATAAATAAATAAATAAAAGTAAGATAATTGTCATGTAATCCATGGAGGATTCTTGTTTCATAACTCTAAATAAATGATTTCTCAGCACACAAAACATGTGCTTTAAAAAATATATATATTACTGTTAAGAGTTTTAAATAGAGAGCAAGAGAGGATTTGAATCTGTTTGATTGAGTTTCTTAGGTTGACTGGACAAGAAAATTTGCATCTTCATACCTCTGCCCAGCTGTTTTAGGAATCTCTGATGGAAATTTTTTTGGTAAAAGTCCAAGATACTGAGATTTTAATGAAAAAAATATATTCCCTTTACATAAACTTTGCCTTAATGAGTGAAAATATTAGATGTAGCATATGGGGCGATACTGATGGTTGAATATTGACAAATTCATACAGAGAACCTGTATAAAACACAAAAAGAAATTTTTTTCACCTGGAAAGGGGTATCAGGAGCTACATTATTTCTTGGTAATGCTTATTTCTCATTTTTATACTATTTATTATTTTTACCTCTGTTCCTCTGTGAGTTGCTCCTCAGGCTCTAAAGCTTAATGCCCCCTTTAACTTGCAAATGGAAATGACCATCTGACACTTGTGCTTTTTTCACCTGATACTTAAGATTTTTAGTTTTTAAAGTTGACAGAAAACCAAAAATTATAACCTTAGCTGTCAGGTAACATTTTGAAAACCTGTATGTTCTTTCTGTCATTGAAAGGCATACATTTTCCTATCAAGCAAATCCAGTAAAATGAATGCAAATGCACAATCATATTTGAAAAAATTTGTTTTCGTTTCAATACAAAATATGGAAAGATTTCTTGATAAATTGGAAGTCATCAGTATTAACTCTGTGATATCATTACTGTACTGTAGCATTTCACAAGCTATCTTTTATCTTAAAATTTTGATTATGTTTTTTGAAGTAGCTCTTTTACTTTCATTTTTTAGTACTGTTGTTCTACTGTTGATACATTACTCTGCTGTGTAACACCTCTCTTTTTGTGTCATTGGACCCAGTTCTGCGTCACTTAACATTTCCCTGGGAGATATGATTTGACATTCCATTATAATCACATTTTGTTTGCTTAATCAACCATAAATTTTGGAGTGTACAGAGCAGAAACCCTTGTTTCAGTTCATTATTTTTATATCTTCTGTGAGAGAATTGAGATGTGACAAGAAAAAAACACTTGTCTTGATTTTCATCATACTTTTCCTGTGAATGATTACTAGTGGGAACCATTAATCGGCAGTTAGAAATTTAATCCTATGTTTTGCTATTGTAATTTCCACCTCCTCGCTGACCCTTCAGCTGAGCAAGTCCAGCTGCTTGTATTACTGGACCCTGAACCTGGCTGTGGAACCATCATAACCTGAGAACTCCTATTCGGGCCATCAAACTTTTTCCTACCATCCGTGCCCCCACATGCTTCTTTCTGTTGCTCAGAAAACACTTCTACAATATGCCACTAAAATAAAAGTACTTTAAAGGTATTTCATTATATTTTATTTGCTATTTTCAGTGTGCAGCCTTCTCGTATCAATCTGTTTGGTAGCACTCTGGCTGGACTTTCACATCAACTCTCCTTTGAATAGGTGAGTCACAGCTCTTCTGGCCTTGGAGAGGTGCTGTGGTGAAAAAAAGAATAAAAGGAAAAGGTAGGAGTGGCTGACCACTCACAGAACACAATGGTAGAACAAGTAGGATTTGAAGGGACCTTAAAGAGCAGGTAGTTCCAACCCCTCCACTGAGGCACCTGGGTCCTGTGACCTCAGGCACACCACAGAGTCAGGTCCTCAGGAGCCGGATAGCGTAGAAACAGCTTCCTCTCGAAAGCGGGATGACACTCCAGCAGCGTTGTTTCCAAGAGGGTTTATTGTAGGAAAAGGCGGATCAGGGAGCAAGGAGAGACAACCACTCTGGAAGGGAGCTCGCACTGAGAGCCCCGAGCTGAGGGCGGGATGAGGATTATAACTGTGGCAGAGAAGGAGGGTCCGGGTAGGAAACATCCAACGAGGGAAGGGTTCAGGGGCGGAGTAGAGGATGAATGATGGGGTTACAACCAATAGGGACAAGGGGAAGGAGTGGTTACCGGGAAGGAACCAATGGGGGTACAGAGAACAAAGAACTTTCTAGAACTGGGGGATGGCTTACATCAGGACAGGAACAGGGGGAAGGTATAACAAAAGATTGACAATAGGGGAGGCGGGAAACTACACATTGGTCTCTTCCCATGGCAACTCAGGGGGACTATCTCCCAAGTCCCCTCCCACACTCCACCATGCAATGGGGTTGCCAATTGCTAGACCAGACTGTTCATGGTCCCATCCAGCCTGGCCTTAAACACTTCCAGGGATGGACATCCACAATCTCTCAGGCTATTTTGTCCAAGTGCTTTGTCACCCTCTGAGCAAAGAACTTCTTCACACCTATTCTAAACCTTCCTTTCTTTTCAGTTTAAAATAATTTCCCCTTGTTCTGCCACTGTAAAATGTCCCATATAAATAGTCCCTCTCCCTCATTTGTATAAATTTACTTAAAGTACTGAAAAGCTGCAATTAGATATCCCTGAAGCCTTTTCCTCTCCTCTCTGAACAACCACAGCTCTCTCAGCTGAGCTGTCTCAACCTATCTGACTAATGCTAAAGACTCAGAAATATGTTTTACAGGAATTTACTCAGAACCAGCAGCAAGTCACTCAGCATGCTATATCCTGCTTGTCATTCAAAAAGTATATGCTTCCTCAGAGTTAAATAAACTGGCAGAGAGAGATGTTGGCTTTTTCCATTGAAAGTTCATCATCAAGAACTGAAAACAAGGTTCTTGGATTGCACTATGGCATTTTCAATTTTTCTTTGGGACTGTAATCTTCTTTTTTTTTTTTAACTGCTATTTCATTCCTCATTCATTTAGCAGTTGCATTGATCTCTGAAATTCATACTTATGATTCTTGTGTGTTTGCACTAAAAAAAAATTCTATATTGTGAAAAAAAGGTATTTGAGAAAGTTTAAAAAAGGAAGATCACTGGTGAAGAGTAATCAAGTGGAAAACACAGGCAGCATGTTTTTCTTCCTTAATAGAACTATTAATTTCTCCCAGTTGCATTAGTTTTTTTCATTTGTATGTAGTTCTCTAACCATTTTTCTCTGTTCATAAGTCTCAAACCTGAATAAAAGGGAAATTTGATTCAGATAGGGCTAGGATGTTAGTTTTTGAGAAAGCTGGATGTGTTCAGACAAGGTTGAGAATTATTATGCCTACTGGAATGAGCTACTGGAATCAAGAAAAAGCAAAAACTTTAAATTTTGAGAGGTGATTCTGAGATTACAGCTCCTGAAAGTTCTATATTTGATTGAATTATTAATGGTTAATTCAGATATTAAATATGAACCTGCTAGATACAGAATGTACACTTCTAACTGTTCACTCTGCAAAGCAAAGAGCATTTCACAGCTAGTTTTGTCTTGGTCTCATAGAAAAATTAATCATTTTTGATTAAAGTATGTTTAAGTTTCTCCTCTGGGACAGTTTGATTTTTTTCTTGCAGTTTCAAAAGGAACATCTCAGGTCAGTCAAAAAATATTCAACATTCAAAACAAAGCTGAAAATTATTTTAAGTAGAAAGGAATATAGCATTTTACATAATATGAGTCACATGTATTTTAAATTTCATGTTAAAGCACATTAGAAAGGGTAAAAATATTTCCTCAGATTAGTAAAGTGAACTGCTTCAACTGGAAAATGTTAATACTTTGCAGGCTTCAGAATTCTTCTTCCTTGCAGTGCTACCTTTTCCCTGAAATGATACAAAGAAAGATCACACATTTTCTAGGAATTCTGCTGCTTACCAAACTCTCATTTTAAATAGAAAAATTTTATCATCATCCTTACTATGTATTTGTCTATTTAAAATATTTTATGTATAATAAATAGAAAACAATTTATTTTAAATATCAGATGATTATTTTTTGCAATTTATTTTGCATGTGCTACAGCATTAAAGAATAAAATCTCAACATATTACCATCAGCTTTTATAACCTGGCTTGTATTACAACTTTTATCTGAAACAATATTTCCTAATTTCTCCGCAGAGTAATAAGCTGTCTACATGGGGTTTTCTTCTGTTCCTGCTGTGTGGTCAATGCAAGTTAGATCAAGCTGCTCAGAACCTGAGATCAGACTATAAAAAAGCAGAATCCACAGGTTCCCTAGGCAACATCAAACCTGGCACTAGAATTTATCTCCTCCAGTTGAACATCTTGTTGCCCCAAACTTGAGTGAGTTTCCGGGTTCAGTGGAGAAAGGAGCCTTATGACATTTCTACCACTTATTTGTTGAAGGTGTTTTATGCTAAATTTATGAAACAAGGAAAGGCTTGGAATCATGACACCATGATTAGACTTTACTATAATTATGAAAAATTTCTCAGCATTGGATGTTTTTCCAACCCCCTTTCTTGTCCTGATTTGTTTTGATTTGTCCCTGTGATGATTCTTCATTTGCAAGACACATTTAGTGTAATGACTTTCTACAGTTCCTTATCTTTTTATGATTATTGCATAATGTCTAGATAATCATTTCTCTTCACACCTTAGAAGATGTTACATAAGAGAGGGTGTTCTATGCATTTGTTTCAGAGCCTACAAAAGAAGATAGTGTTTCTCACTGCCATAATTTTGAAATATTAGACTCTTAGCCTCTAGAAACAATTATGTCTTTCATGTTTTGTGGGTTGTTTTCCGGAGTACCCATGTCCATGCAGAGAATGGATAAAGCAGGATTTCTTGCATTGCATCTCTGACCTCTTCAGAGGAATATGTTTTTCTTCTTTTCAACTACATCATCTTTCTGACTGTCCAGCAAGGCTGACATACTGTTTCGCAGATAACATGAGATACTAAAATGGTAGGGACATGGTAATCAAAACTCATATGTTCCAATATACATAGCTTCTGCCTGGTATTATTCTTCATGGATAGCTCTTTCACAAGGGTATTTTCAAGCATGAACTGTATAATCTATGATATTGGGAGATGTGGTGCTACAAAGCACAGAAGTTGAGAGATTTAAAAATGAAACGTAAGTGAGATTGTCCTGCCTCTTCAGTCTGGATCAGAATCATTAGTGGATCACTACCTTTTCTTTCAGATTTTTCTCTATCTGACATGTCTTCAGCAGAATCTAAGTATGATGGCTGAACGTAACAGGTATAATTGGAAGCTTTTTTTTTTTTTTCTTATTTGGACAAATGTTAAATGAGCTGCCATAGGAATTGGTCCTTCTACTCCTACAACAAAAATCTATTATTCAAGATTAAAGTTCATTTGTGCCGTCTCATCTTCCAGAGAGGCCCATACAGGTGACTGCTGGCTTTATGTCAGCAAAGTCCTTCCTGCCCTAGATAGTCTTGATCCCATGTCAGATCTGCTTCTCTGTCCAGATGCTTACTCTGTGCTTGTAGTAAAAATCTAGCCATCCTTGCTGTGCTACTTGGCCTCCTGCACTGGGGAGATATCTCACTGTCTTGTCTCGTGCTAGCTCAGAATATTCTTCATAACAAAAAATAACCCAGCATGGGCTCTTCCTTTATTTGAAGGATATTGAAGGGGAAGTAATGGAAATGGGATACATTACAGAGTGACAGACTGAGAGCAAAGGAATGGGAAGTTTGAAAGAGACTTCAGAAAGCAGGATTCCCACCTTCTGCCGAAAACAGCCTTCAGGCTGCTACCAGACAAAATTACACTGGGACTACAAACCCTCTACTGTACCTTACCTCAAAGTACCTATGAAAAAGGGGTCATCCTCTATTTTTTACACAAGTGCCTATGCCAGGAAGAATATAAACAGGGCTGAGTATTTAATAGTGTCCCAGCTACTGATAAAACTCCTCTGTTTATTCTGGCACATTTCAAACTACCAGAACTGCTACAATCAGTGCTTATAGGAATGTTACATATTCAACAAAGACTGCTGGTAGATTATTTGTTAACTAAAAATCAATTCTGTGTTTTGCAACACTGCTGCCAAAAATCATACCAATTGCTTAGAACTAAATGTAATTTTCCCTCTAATTGTGAATCAGATGCACAAAGCTCACTAAAACAGTAAATTCCTTAATGAGAAACTGAAGGAGTCAGAAACATTTCAATAAAGTTTTTTACCATAGGAAAATTCAGATGGCTCAGTCTAGATCCTTTATTGGAATATATTTGCTTCAACAAAACTCAGCTCCAGAATATTTTATGGTTAAAACATTTTTATATATTTTGTTGTTGTTATTGACCATTTTTCCATTTTTCATTCTTTGCACTCTGTATTTGAATTACATGCTAAATGCCAGTCATATTCTTGATGAGATAGAAAGCTTGTTTTCTACCTAGTTTTTATCAGACCTTAAGGCAGACTTTGAAATTTAATAAATTCAATTTCACTTTGAGAAAGGGAACAGAAATATAAGTACAGCAAGATAGATAAGCTTCTTTTAACTAGAATCTTACTTTCTTTTTATTATGATGATTTTGTATATTTTGGTAGGTACAAAGAATATTAAAAAACGTACAGCACCTGATTAGGGATCATTATCTGAACAAATAGCATTAGAACAAACCACTTCTTACTGCATATCTTAGCATTTTTTCTTTTACTTTGTATTTCTATTTCAAATCATATTAACGTGTTAATAACTTCTTATTCTTTACTGCTTCACCTCCTGTACTGAGTGTTCAGCATGAGCAGCCCAACTCTATCTTATTTCATTCTGCTTCAACAACTTTTTAAATCTCCTGTCACAGACAATTTATGTTTTTATTAGTGCTTCTCTTATCAGGATTTACTTTAATACAAAATTAACTGGAAAGGAAAATTGCATGCTCCTGCTTCATTAGGAAGATTATTTTTTAAAAATATTGTAATTCAGGGCACAAGTGGAGAAATTCATCCTGATCTAAATAAAGTGATCAAGAAAGTAGCTATTTTCACATATGAAGGTATGTTCAATCACTCATATAGCCAGATTGTACCCTCTTCAATACTTGTTAATAATCCAGCATCTCTGTTATGGTTTAATACCTGAGATAAACCAAAGAACAACTATAATCCCCAGAATTAACAAAAATAATGAGAAAGTTTACTCTACTGTTTAAGTTTAGGTGCATTAAATCACATGGTAAATTTAAAATAGCATGAAAACCAAAGTGTTTTCTTACTGAGAAATACATGCTATTCATATTTCTAATTTTAATTTCATTTTGTTCTTTAGACAGTGAAAAATAACCCTTTTTGATGATTCACACTTTTTTTAAATGAAGTCTGCTGTTGACCTAACTGCTGTTGTCTAACCCATTAATATGTTACATGTATTGTCAAGATGGAGTCATTCACATGTCACATGTCTTTGATGTGTAATTCATAGAGAGATGGAATAAGTTGAAATCCCAAATATTTCCAGGAGTATTGAGGTATTGGAAGAAATTCTAGTTTTGTTCACTTCTTGAGCCACCAGACAAATCCAGAATAAGAACACAGACATAAAACAGTTGGATATCCCTAGTTTCCCAGCAGCTTTATTGAAGATTTATTTTCATATGTAGATACAATAGCTGTTTTGCATAAGAGACACTAACTCCCAGTGTTAATGCACTGCATGAATATATTTTCTTCTTTTATAGTATAGAAACTTGACACTAAGACAGGACTTTCTTGATATGTGGGGTGATCATCACATTTCTGCAGACTACAATGGTAGAAAACATGTATCATAATTGTTATAAGAGTAAACACTGAACTTTGAAAAGTCTTTTCACAGTTCCTTATAGAAAACTGTTAAAATTTTAAAATAAGGGTACCAGAAGAGCTAGCAGATGACAGTGTAAGCAAGCACATCATTACTGCCAAAGAATCAGTAACTGAATCCATAAAGTCAAGGGATCCTCTTGTATGTTGTGTTTGTGTCCCAGCATACACTTAAGTCTCGTATTTCCAGATAGAAATACAATGGTAAAATAATTATCTTCTACTACTGCCAAAATGTCAGGTGTCAGCTCACAGATGAAAGGCGGGGTATTTGTTCTTTAGCCTGATGAAATATTACTGTCAAAGAATGGAGACTAGATGCAAAAGGACCAATTTGCATTTTTGTTAATAAAAAAAGGCTATACTAGAAAAAAAATTAATATTATGTCACTAATACAGAGAGACCATGGTTATGCTTTACACAGAAGGAAGATACTTTAAAAAAAAATTAAAAAAAAGAAAAACAAGAGAAAGAACATGCATAAAATCTTAGAATCCTTTTTCTATTAAAAAATGCAGTCATTCAATACCATTAAAGCATCCACTATCAGTGTAAAGAAGAAAATAAGTACAAGAAGTCTAAACCTCATTGCTCATTAATCTGATGAAAAAAAAGGACCTTAATGTTTAAATTTCTGCTACTTCAACATTGATTAAAGACAGAGAAGAGATCTGCTGAAAGACCAGGAATAATGCACACATGCAAAGGAGCAAATAGCTATTATATGCCTTGGTTTACTTAATCCATAGCTCATGTTTAATAGGACTGCTATGTCTGGCCAAAATTCTGCAATAATAACACCTAAGGATTTTCAAGCACTCAGTAGTAAAACAAACAAAAAAACCAACCAACCAAAAAAAAAAACAAACCAAACCAAGCCAAAAAATCTCACAAAAAAAACCCCACACATAAAAGAAAAAAAAAAAAAACAAAAACCAACAACAACAACAAAAACAAGACAACCCTTTCATTTCCATTCAGCTACTCTGTGAAATATTCTCTGAGTTCTGAGGGACAAGTTTTAAAGATAATGACCTTTGGAGGAAAAGGGACCAGTGGAATAGTACTATTTTTTGGTAAATAATGCATTAATACATTTTTCCACATCCTTCTATATTGTTAACTGTTTGATGTCTTCTCATTTCTTGATATTGAAACTGCATAGATCCAGTAGTGACAATTTCAAATGAACAACTTCGTATATTCTGATACAGCAAATATATTCTCCTATGATTTGTATTCTTAACATACTGATTCAAATGGCATTTTGGTCAGTCATTTTTTTACTACATAATGTAGTTACAGAGAGGTAATCTGAAAAGCTAATTTGATGTTTGTGGTGTTCTTGGCCAGAAAACTGAAAGAGAAAATGGTTTTGTCATAGATATAATAATCACAATTCAGTAAAAGTTATTGAGCTTTTATAAGTTTATTACTGATTTTCTCCCACATGTGAGATGCAAAATTCAGTGTTTTAAAGTATATTAACATTTGCTTGATATTTTTTTTTAGGGATGAGTCAGATAGCAGTTACAATAGCTCTAACGAAAAACCTGTGTGTTGTCTGGCATTTAGTTACAGTTTATCCCTGCCACCCATTTCTTAGATCAACAATATGACCTAGTCAGGGAAAGCAGCTTCCTTTGCTTGGGGGTTGACTTAAACATGAGCACCCTTGGAGGAAAAGGATGAAACATGGAAGTTTCAAACCCTCCCATTGTACAGAAATCTTTTGGGAAGGACTTTCAACCCAAGCATAAATCATGAAGTTGTCCATTTCCCTTTCTTATCCCAGAGAGGCCAATTCTTATCAAGGTTGAGTAAAAACTGATCTTTAGGGCAGGAAACAAAAGCTGAATGAGTGTGAAAGCTAGCAGAATCCCAATAAGTTTTAGTTTGGGCAAAATTGAGCAGGTTCTGTAGCAGATAAATATGATCCTTCTGATTCAAGCACTACTGATTGTGTAGAATAGCTCTAAATCAAGAAATTTTAAGTTAAAAGTTTGTTCTTTCGGGAGAGAGAGGATTTGAGCTATGATAATCCCATGTCAGATGATTTCTCCAAGAACAATCTGATAAGTAAAGTGGAACTGAATGCAGGGAGACTGGGTTACCCCTAATTCATTTGAGCTCAGAAACTTTGAGGATCCTGCTCAGATTTATACCCAGTGATCTATAGACAGCAAATTTCATCCATCCTGTAATTAGCTGAGATGGGTGGATATTAGGTGTGAGATAGTAAGGAAATCACTGAGTAGTTAAAAAACTGAAGATATTTTGGCCCCTTGGAAGGATAGGAGCAGGGGGATGGACAGAAACAGATGTATCAAAGGGATTTACTCTAGGAGAAGGCAAAAGTTGTGAAGATCTTAATGTTACGCAAAAGTACCTGAATCTCTATTCTTTGATTTTTGAGGATTAGCCCATTAGAACCACAGTGATATTTTCAATTTAAATTAGTGGCTCCCATGCAAGGCTTTAATCTCAAAACACTTGGGAACTGGTTTCAGGAAGAGGACCAAAAAGTGGAACAGCAGAAATTCTTCCTTTTCACACCTGATGTCTAAAGCCAATAGAAGGATTCATGGAGTAGGAATAAAACATTGGTAAGGGCATTTGAAAATCACACCAGACTGTTTCCAAAAAGATATAACAGATGGAATCCTATAAACTGATTTGTTTAGTAAATTTCAAGTAGAGGCTATTCACAGAAGGAAAGAAGATAGGGTGTTTTCTTTTGAGGAGTCTGTTTTTCTTTTAAAGATGAAGACAAACTTGCTGCAAAAGTTCAGATCAAAATAAGCACGCGCCATTCAGCAAATAACATAGAGTTGAGATAACCTACAGTCTGAAATTAGTTTGAGTGATGTTATAGCAGATAGAAAATAACTGCTTCTTTACTTTCTCAAGATCTTTTCAGGTTAAGTATATTAACCTACACTGTAACTCACTGTATCATTAAAGTAGATTCCAAATTAATATGAATGAACAAGAAATGGTGAACTCATGTTAGAAACATTTCCCAAGTCATTATTTTTCTTCTTCATGCATGAATCTAGAGAACTATGAACAAAGCATTATCACTGCTTTACCATTGAAACACATATCTACTTATCTACTGATAAGTGCTGACACTGCAAAATCCACTTGCATGAAACCTAGTTGCTATCAGAAACATATATAATGGAAAGGAATTTGGGAAAGTATGTCTTTCAGTTTTAAGATACTGACTTTAAAATATCTCTTTGCTTTATAGTTACTATAAGGGAGTTTGTGATTTAAATTATTTTTAAAAATTGTATTTTCCAAAAGTGTCAATAATTTTCTGTCCTCAAACATCAATAAAGGAACTTGAAACAGAGTACTACATTCAGAGGGATGAATATAAGATAAAAAACCTAGGAAGGACCAACTGAACATTTTAAGCCACAACAGAGGATATCCTTAATTTTTCCTCCTACTTCATGTCTAACAGCAGTTTAATCAGAACAAGGAAATAGTCTGTCTCAATTTTACTGATATTCAGAGAAATTATATTTGTCAGAGCACATTTTAAAATTTAAAATCTTAAATTTAAAATTCTTATCTTATAAAAAGACTAAGAGTTTGTCTGATATATCATGCACACTTTTCTGACAACAATGTACATGTTGTAACACTTGCTCAAACTAAGCTTATGTTATTTCCTTAACCTCCTACATGAAAAAAAGTGACAGAATTCCCTGAATTGATCACTATACTGACACAACTACCTGAGGAGGAACACGTGTGGTTAGCTTGTTTTATAAACAGAAGACACCACACAGCTTGTGAAGTTAAATTATCAACACCAATATTAGAAACATGTAATCACTGATGTACTTTAATAACTAGAAGTCAATGTTTCAGCATACTATAATCTAGCAAATTAGATAAAAAAATGTAGTAAACAGAGACAGTCAGGTTTAAAGATGGGCCCTGGAGGGAAGCCCAGAAGAGAGATTCTGCTGTTTGAACACTGCACTGCAGACCAAGACACAAATATGGCTTTAAATTTTGGGATAGTAGTGAAGACAGGAGGACCAGCACAAGTCAATTTGTACAGATAGTCCCCTTGATGCAAGCAGGCTACCCCAATGTTTGACTGGGATCATAAGTAAACACAAAATAAGAGTTATTCAACAGAGCAGGATCAGGCTGTTGAACTGGAACCTACAGGTTATTACTTTGTCACCTTGTTTACACCAGGCTTCAGGTCTAACAGCTAGATTGAGAGATGTCACATGTTATTCTGGAGATGTGACTTGTGTCACAGCCTCTTGACTTCTACATCTGCACCCAAAGGGTTCAAAACCATGACCGCAGAGTGTAATCTCTGATTTCTCAGAAATTCCAGAGAGTATTCAATAAACTAGCCCAGGATAAGGTGATTTAGGATTTAAACTCATGATTTTTTCTTTTCCTGAGGGAAAAGGCAATCTCTTCTGCCTTTGATGAGAGAAACAAATATTAAGTTGAACCCTATAGGTAGCCTGAAGAAAGGCTATTCTATGTTGCTAATGCAGTAGAAGGTCTATAATATGAACTCTGGTTACAACTAGGGAAAAGAAACCAAAACCAAAACCAAACAACAACCCCCCCCGCAATTGTTTATTCTAGCTTTTAAAACCTGTCCCAGTGTTGATGGTCAGTTATATGTCCAGATAGTGGAAGGTACTAAAGCATATCATGCAAAAGCTGGGATTGTATCCTGCATTCATACACTCAATCAAGTTTTCAGATTAATAATGGAAACTTCCTGAAATTGGAATCATGCCAGAATTTATTCTTTGTAAATTAATCTGCTTAAGGCTTTACATCATTTAACTGCAAAAAAAATTATTACAGGCTATAGTTTACCATCCTTTGCAGCTGTAGAATTAGAATTGCAGATTATGTTATAAAGAATGACAGAGATTATAGCCTATTAATATCAGCAAATAAAGTTAATGCTTTACAAATCAGAATCCTGCTTCAAACAGTCCTCAAGTAACTAGATACAAAGTCTTTAATACTGTATGCAGTTCTAGGAGGGTTTTCTTTCTTGTAAGGAAATTTTACTAAAATTCAGGGCTGGGGAATGTGAGGGGAACAGAGTGGAGGGAATTAATATAACCAACTCACAAAGTGCAAACTATATGCTTTAATTAGACATTTTGATGTTCCAAAAATGCACCATTTGCAGGTATTAAAGTTTATTTTCTTCTCCTGAGGAAAAATACAAAAATGCTTAAATTTAGGTCCTGAGGCACTATAAGAAAACAGATTAAATGAGACATTATCATCCTTATGAGAGACTCTGGTAAGCTCTGAGAAAGTAGTTCCCAAGCTGCTTTCTGTCAATGCTGTTTTGGATTCCTTTCATTCATTAAATAATATTCTACTCCTATTTCATATCTACTTTTATTCTGATAACTTGCATTCTGAGCAGCAGAATAGAGAGTGACCACTTTATTCCCGTATGATTTCCAGTGATTGTGATTATCTTTTTTACCCAAAAGGCAGCTTTCTCTCTAACCATAGCCAAAACTGCAGTTTGTCTGCCCAGACAACCCTTGTTTGTCTAGTAATGGTGGTACTAGATTATACTGAATTGTACCTTGATTATACTGAATTGTCTCTAAATTTTTAACTGACCTTTTTTTTTAAATTCCACTAATTCTTTTACAAGAAGGACAATTTCCTTAGAGTTTAGGTGATAATCTTGCAACATAATTTCTCAGTGTAAGATAAAAAGCTACACATGTATTAATTTTTTAGAAGGATTGATTCACCTGTGCTTGGTATAGTCATACAGGATCTATAATTTGTATTACTATATCTGAAACTGATTATAAGTGTATCAACAGTTATGAAGGTATCATGTATCAACAAGGATTTAATATTATATTCAATTCTAAAAAATCATATCTGCTCTAAACTTCAGTGGTTACATTCAGAAATGCACTGATTAACCCTTAGTCTGAAGGTGGGAAGGGAAACTGAAACCATGGGCTAAAAAGGTCAGAATTTTTAGTGTGGTTCCTTAGAAGTAATAGAAGAAATAACTGAGAAATGCAGTAAACACTACCTGAGAAGTATAAAATAACCTCTTTACATTGTAACATTGCAACTCTGCTGCAATTTAACTATCTCCTACCAGGACCAAAACCTTTAATCTTTCTGATATCATTCCAGCATAGTCAAAAATAGGCAGAATTGCAGTACCAGTGACAACTGACACTGTAAATACTTAATTCTGGTTGTCAGCTGATTCTATTGAAGCAATTCTTTCATTGGTTATTGGTTTCTTCACCCCACATTGGGCCCCTCCCTGGGGGCTCCCTCCATCAGGAGAAGCCCTCCTGGAGTTTTCCTGTGTCAGGAAAAGGAGATGCACAGGACTTCTTCAGTCTTCAGCTTCTTGTTTATTGTTATCTTATCTAAAGATTTTCATGCCATCTATACCAGACTCTGCACGCTGGAAAAGCACCACAAAAATGGCTAACAATCTCTTGTTACAAGACCTTTTAAGACAAAGCTATCCAATTAAGAAATGACACCTAGATTATTTTCCCTTTTAACCCAATAAATGATCCCTCTAAACCCACAATGGGGACTTTTCTGTCAAATTAGAAGACATGACCCAAACTCATGAAGAAGAAAGAAGAAAGTAAAGAAGAGCAACCTGCCTCCACCCTAAAAATTCCATCTTGTTCCCATCAACTCATACTAAAAATCCCAAAACCTAAATTTCTTATCTAAATGATGTGCCATACTAGTCACTATAATCTATTTCACACTTTTGTGGACTCTCGTGTATCTTGGAGTCTTGGAACCTTTCTCCATGAATGAGAGTCAAAGTCAGTGCTTCTCTGTGGGTCAGGTCTCCTCAGAGCAGACAGAGAAATATTCCCTATACCCTTAGTTCCCACAATTGGTCATGTTTCCAGACATATTTCTTTTTGGAAGTATTTCTTTTTAATGACATATAAAGAAAAACTAAGAAATACTTAATAAAGGGATCACTCCAAAAGTAAGAACTAGCATCTGAACTTGAAGAGAAGAGAGAAAAAGAAACATTAGCAGTGAACAGAGAAGAATATGCCAGGGTCTGAACACAAGGTCCTTATCTTGTTTTATAGAAGGAAATAAAATTAATAATCCCATAGTCTGCATCAGACCAAATGGGAATGGAATTTGATTTAACAAACCCACAAATGTGGACAAATATCTAATCTCATCCTCTTGCTCCCAGCTGTAACATATAGATAAACAATTTACAGACTTTTAAGTGCTTTATAAAGTAAGAAAATATTTCTGCTTTTTATAGAGAAGGCAAAAGCAAAGCAAGTACCTTGAGAAGATTTGTATGCAATCATAAGAAACAGCTAAACTTCAGGGATTCTGTGAGAAGGCCAGATGAGGAGAAAAGAGCAGTTGTTTAAAACTTAACATAGAAGGATAGAATTGATACTAGGAAGGCATGTGCCAAAAGGCTGTAAAAAGATAGGACCCATGGTATACTCTTGATTGGTGTGGGATATAGCCCTTTGTTCCTTCATTTAGATGTTCAGGAATACCTTAGATTCAGAGGATTGGGCAAATGGAATGCCTAGGTATTATAGGAGCATTTCCATTTAAACAGGGCCAGGTGGTAACTGTGATTGAATTTTATCAAATAAAAATATCTTTGAAATTTGTGTATCTTTTTGATTTGTTAAAACACAGACAGTTCAACTGTCCTTTCAGTCTATAAAAAACAATACACTCTCTCTGATGGTCGGACTGATATAAAGGAGGCATGGACATGACACAGCTCCCATTCTATATTATTTGAGCACTAGAGTTGCTGTGGTTCTAAGCAATTTTAATATTTTACTGGGTTTTCATATGGCCATTTGTTTAGTCACTTATGTGTAAAAACAATATGAGACCTGACAGGCAGGACCTCTTTATACTAGCCTACTACTATTCAAAGTCCATTGATCCATTGATCTCAACAGAGTTACTTATGATTTATGCTAGTTTGAGTCAGTGAAGAATCAGTCTTCCTAAGTTTGCTGCAAGTGTACATATTTTCAGTAAGTCTCAGTCTCAATAAATCTGCTATTGCAGAAGAGAGTTGCTGGATCATATAAGTAAGCAAGATCTTATTACCAGTTATAGAGAGAATTGAAATGTACTGTTTGAATTTTTTATTACTTGTCTGGATGAAATAATCAACTTATATTAATCTCGATTGATGTATCTAATAGGTAGTTATCTCTTATTAAGTAGCTCAGCTTTGTCTCAAACACTTACTTATTGGAAAATGAATCAAACATTTCATGTGATTGCCAATGAAAAAAATAATTTTTTTGAAGCAAAATTACCAAACAATTATAAACATAATGCCTTGTGATAAAATAAATCCTCTTTAATCTGAAAAGTGTTATGAAGTCAATTCTTTAATGAAAGTTGGTACATCTTATCTTTCATTAACATGACCCCTTGTTCCATCATGCATTTTAACATGAACAGTTGTCTGTTTAGTTAAAACACCAGTTACACCAGTGCTATGCAGTCACTCTGTAGTTTTTTTACAACTGTTAGTGCAGGCAAGGCAGTAGAAACTTTCCAGGATTCAAATACCAGTAATAACTACAGAGCAGACTGTGGAACTGTCTGCATGGCAGTCAACAGGTTTTGGCAACAGGTTTCTTACAGGTTTGAGTTTGCTCTAAGTACATGGACATAGTAAAACTCCTGTATATTGAAAGTACTATATACTAGTAGCTAGGACTACAGCCAAGCAGCAGCTCTTCCTGGCTATTGCTATTCAGCAACAGAATGCCATCACTTGCCTACATGCTTGGACCCAAACTGAGCATTTGATAAGCTAGGAAAATTCCACTTCTTTCTAACAATACTTTGTCAGCACCCTTCAAATATGCTCCATTGCCACCACCCAGGCTAAAGCAGTATGCTGGGTTTGGCTGGGATAGTTTTATTCATCATAGCTATCATGGGACTATGTTTTGAATTTTTTGTAAGTGTTTTAGCTATTGTCAAGCTACACAGCTTACCCAGCACCATGGCCTTTTCTCCTCCTTACCCCACCTTCCTGTGAGGAGGTGCACAAGAAGTTAGCAGAAGACACATCCAAGGGCAGATGACCCCAGCTGACTACAGAGATATCCCATTCTACACGGCACCATGCTCCACAGTAAAGCTGAGGAAAAAAGAAGGAACCTTTGGACTGATGTTCCCAAGTTGCTCTTACATAGGATAGAGCTGTGCTTTACTGGGGATGGCTGAACACCTATGTGCTCATGGGAAGTGGTGAACTAACTCCCTGTTCTTTGTTTTGCTTTGCTTGCATTCACAGCTTTTTTTTTTTTTTTCCTATCAAACTGTCTTTATCTCAACACATGAGTTTTCTCCCTTTTGTTCTTCAAATGCTCATCATGTTACCAGGTCTTTTTTGGCTGAGGAAAATCAGTAGTGAAAGAAGTAGGTGGAAAGTCTAGCAAATAAAAATGAACCTGCATTGTGATCTCCACCTCGTGACTAGGAAGAACAGATGAAGCACACCATCCCGGTCAATGTGCAGACTGGAGGGTATCATCATAAGCTACCTTCCTCTCCCACTGAAAATACCTGTGTGTGAAGATCTGAATCAAAGAAAATCTGGGAAAAAAAAGAGCTTCCTGGAGCTCTGCCTGGCAGACTGGACAAATAAGATAGCTAAGTCTGTATTCTTCTCCATCAGGTATTTTGTTCTGATCTTTGGATTTTGTTCTTTGAGGGGCAGAAATGGAAGAATGCCCTGATAGCATTTCAAAAAGCACATGGTATTGGATATTTTAAAAAAGTTTTTGGTAAATAGCCCAAAGTCTGGAAGTGGACAGTAAAAGGGACGTGATCTCATTTTAGTTTACAGCTGAAATAGAAACATTTATTGCTACTGTAGGGAATTCTTTCTGTTTCCTGAAGAATCAAAAGAAGAATGTCTTTGTGGCTTTAACCTTTCTTAATAATGTGTCAAAGAAGTTTGAATTTGACACCTACACAGTCCTGTTACTGTCAATAGGATACATGGAACCTGAGGCACTGTTGGCCCAAAAAAGCAGATGGGATTAATAAGCTGCTATCAATTTAAACCAGTGCATACTCCTCTCAGAGATGGGACTTGTGCTCCAGACCCCTCAACAACTCTGTTGCCCTGTTCTGGACAAACATCAGCTCCTCAATGTCCTTTTTGCTGTGGGGAGCCCAGAGCTGGACACAGCACTCGAGGTGTGGCCTCACCAGTGCCCAGCGGGACAATCTCTGCCCTGGTCCTGCTGCCACACCATTGCTGATCCAGGCCAGGATGCCATTGGCCTTCTTGGCCACCTGGGCACACCCTGGCTCATGTCCAGCTGCTGTCACCAGCACCCCCAGGTCCTTTTCCACTGGACAGCTTTCCAGCTTTTCCACTCTACCCCCAACCCATGGCAGGTCATCCAGAGTTTTTAAACCAGTAAACTGTACATCCATCCAAGACACAAGCAGCTGGTTTTTCCAGGTGAAGGCTGTGGGAAATGCTGTCAAGGTCTACTAATGTGCAGGTAGAACAACATCCACAGCCTCTTCTTCATCCACTAAGTGGAACACTTTGACATAGAAAGAGATCATGTTGGTCAGGCTGGGCCTGTCTTTTACAAACCAGTGCTGGCTGGCCTGATCATCTGGGTTTCCTGAATGTACCCTCAAGATAATCTGTCTCATAACCTTCCCCAGCATGAGGTCAGGCTGACAGCCTGCAGTTTCCCAGTCCTGCCATCCAGCCTTTATGGTAGATTGGCATCACATTTGTGAACCTCCATCCAGCTGAGGCCTCCTGTACTGATAAAATGTGGCTTGGTGAGCACTTTCATCATCTCCTTCAGTACCCTTGAGTGGATCCCATCTAGGTCCATAAACTTGTGTTTGTGTGAGGTCTAGCAGATCACGGACCTTTTTTGCTTGGATTATAGGGATTTATTTCTGCTCCCCTTTCCTGTTTTCCAGCTCAGGGGACTGGATACCTTGAGGACAACTGGGCTTATTATTAAAGACTGAGGCAAAGAAAGCATTAATTACCTCAACATTTTCTTCATTCTCTGTCACTATGTTTACCTTTGCATCAGTAAATGATGGAGAGTCTCCTTAGGCTTTGATTTGTTGGTCATGTATTTATAGCAGTATTTCCAGCAGTTCTAGCTGGCCCTTTGCCCTTCTAATATTCTCCCTGAATAACCTCATAATAGCCTTGTAGTCCTTTGGAGTTGTTTGCTTTTCTTCTAAAGGTCATAACCTCTACTTTTTCCCCCCTGAGTTCCAGCCAGGCTCTCTGTTCAGGCAGGCCAGCCTTCTTCTCCAGTGTCTCATCTTTTGGCACATGAGGACAGTCTGTTCCTGTGCTTTTAGGATTTCCTTCTTGAAGAACATCCAACCTTCTTCGACTCATTTGCCCTTCAGAAGTGCCCTCCAAGAGACTCTGTTAACAAGGCTTATAAACAGGTCAAAGTCTGGTCCTCTGGAAGACCAAGGAGGCAGTGGCAGCCTTAGAAGAAGCAGTACTGCTGCAGGTAACCTCATACCGTGGCATACTGAGACCAGCACCAGGGCCATGCTCACCTGTCCTCCAGCCTTCACTCAGATACTAAAGGCATCAATTTCTACTGAGAAGAAAAAATACAAGAGCTGGGCTTAAATTTGCCTCACTAAAAATGAAAGATTGAAAAGATTAGTCACAAAATTTCAGCTACACAAAATCTTGCTGATTGCAGAATATTCTAGGAACCTTGGAAGTTATTCTAAAGCTCTGTAATACCAAATTTTCTAAGGCAAATAAGAGATTCAGAATTTTTTGTTATAATATTAATAATCTGAAGTACCTGGTAGGTCAAATTGTCATCAGAAAGGGTTGAAACCTGAGCAGTTCAGGTGGTACTAAGGGCACAGACTAGAGACATGTTTGGTTAGAGTGAGATTGCTCTACTCTTTCTGGATGATATCTCACCACAGGCCTGAGAAACTGGTAGTCTTGCCTAGATCAGATGCCTAGAAAATAGACCTGAAACCCTGCAGTGGAGAGGAGAGAAGGCTTGTGGCCTCTGTTGGGATTCATGTGGATAACCCAAGGGCCAAAGACTCAAACATTTCCACTGTGCCAAGCAGATGGCTTCTGGAATTATTTTGGAGCAATTAGCCCCAAAGTGTGACATTTCTACAGCGCTGCATAGGACAGAGATGCCCAGAAGCCATGAGCCTAACATGCAGGCAGGAAATGATCCATTGCATTTTAAGAAACCGGGGGAAAAAATGTAAGGAGCATTTGGAATAGAAATATGTTGGTTCATAGAGAATGAAGAACATTTGGTTCCACGGATAAGCAGAATATTAAAAAAAAATCCTAATCTTGCAATAGCATAAAGTTCTACAGTTTTTACTATCAGAGTGTCAGGTAGCTCTGTATTAAGTACTGGAACGACAAAATGTTTTTTTTATAGTTACAAGTGGTCTTCCCTCATAAGACAGGTCAACATAAACAGATCCTATATTCTGGTAAATATGTATATATGCACTAAAGTATCTATGCTTCAAACTCAGATTGTGTATTCTCAAAATACCAGTTTAGAGAGAATTTAATGTCAAAGAAACTTGGTATTGCAAAATGAAAGTCAAGTCTTTTTAATGGAGAGTAGAATTAATAAAATGGAGGTTGAGTTCAGTGGTAGATCATATTTTCATGGTTATTCAGTCCTGTTGCAGAAGATAGTAAGTATTAACTATTGTACAACACTGTTCCTTGTTTCATTATTCAAACACAAAGCAGATAGAATTGTTTGTAGCATAGCCTGCTCATAGAACAGTAATTTAGCTTTCTTCATGAGAGATTACATCAACTGTTATCTCCACATTCAGGAAAGGGATTAAGTACTGCATCAAGTCTGGATAATAACTTTCACTACAGTTTGTCCAGCTTGATGTGAAGCCTGAAGGCTGAAAGCAGCAGGTCCTGCCTGTCAGCCACTGAACTTGAGCTACCAAATTACTGCACTTCAGCACTGATTCTGTTCTGCCGCTTCAAGGACATCTCTGAATGTGTATTATTAAAATGTTCTTTCTGAGGTAATCAATATATTGTGAAGGTGTGAATTTAGTGATTTTGTATATCACAGGTTTATAAAACACAGTGATTTAAATCAGAAAAAGGATGAGTTTTGCTTTCTTTTTTTTTTAATCAAGTAAGTACCTTCATGTAATAAAAGTAGAGAACTAAGGCAAGAGTAATGATGGTAGATTTTTCTTTTTTTAAACTGAGGTTGTAGCTTTCTTTTTTACTGTTTTTTTCTCTGTGGAATCAATGTCATGTAGGCCAGTCAGTAATTTTTTTTTTAGTATGTTATATTTATCCCTGTGTGGGATAAACCTTTGAAATTTTTTCTTTTTTTTACATAAAGCTATTTGAAGGTACTTGCTAACAAGTCTGTTTCTTGCTTATTTGATGTCTCCTTATTCAGAAGTTGATCTGTTTCTGGTTGCTCTAGAAGCCTGTACCTCTGTTCCTTTGCACAGACAGTCATTCCAGTTCACCACACAAAGAATCCTGATAGGATCATAAATGGGGATGCCAAATGTTTTGAAAATCAAAGGGCTGAAGTTTTATTGACAATGAAACTTCAGTAAGTGAGATTTTCCAGATGAAATGTTAAGCCTGGAGCTAGGAGTTGGAATAGGAGGAAGACTGGAGGTACACAGCATAATGAGCATTAAACATCTTCAACCTTACCACAGTCCATTTATGAATCAACCAATCTGCACCTAAGCTATTTCAACTACCTGAAAAGAGAACAAAAAAAAGCAGATAGTTGCCTAATTTTTATATTTTCATACCAAAATCTATATGTTGTCAAGGTGGATGAGAATCTCTGGGCTCTTCTAAATTTCAGGATTCAAACTTGAATATCCCAGAAGGAGTCTGTATCAGACTAAGGGTTATAACATTTATTTTGTAGTTCTGAGGCCAAATGGCATTACCAATCTAGTCTTGGACAGCTGCAAGTTCTCCAAGGGGCAGCAGCCAAACTGTCTGCTAGGAAGAATCCCTGACACATGCTGTTTTCAGACTGGGCTTAGACAATATCTGGGAAAACTGCAGCAGCCATGGTGACTTTGCTATGGATTCAGCCTTTGCCACAGCCCTGTTTTATTTAGTATTATGACACACCTACCTACCTATCTGCATACATATATATATATATATATATATATATATATACACACACATTGTGTACTCTGTATATATCAGTCTTTATGCTGAACTACTAAATTAATACAATCCACTGCATTGCCTTCCCCTCTTGCAGGAGTCTCTCTGATTCCATTCAGCATCTTTTAGTTCTGAAACATGGGAGTGAAATGTCAGTTTCTGGAAGGTAGCAGTACAGTATACAAATTCACACAGGAGTACTGAACACGTGAAGCACAGAACAATAGAGACCTCAACCCATTTAGGTTTGTGAGATCTCCAGGTAAAAGAGTGGTCCCTAAGGCACTGGGAAGTCTTTGCATCTTAGCTCTGACCTTCAGAGAAAGGGTAAGGAAAAAAGTTATAAAAATTAAAACATAATTAGACACTGACATTGTTCTAAGTCCCTCTCCATATCTTACTCCTTTGAAAACATGGTGTTGGTACCTCTGGGGAGCAAACCATCATAGGAAGGTAATGTTCTATTCCCTTTGAAAATATGTCTTAAGTAACAAAGTGAAAAACATACTTTTCTTTGGGAGCAGTGGCAAGAATTAATGTTCTGTTAAATGCAAAGGCATTTTTTTTCTGTCCTAAACAGTTAACAGAAATTTACAAACAGTACTAGCATATCTATTTCAGAAAACACAGAAATACATCTATATCATCTGGGAGCTACTATTATTGTACTGAATCCTCCTACACAAAAGAAGCTTAGAATTTAAAATGGCTACTATGTTTAGCTTCAGCATGCATGACCGTAATATGGATTGTTAAGCTTACAAAAGCTATAAAAGAATATTTTGAAACAAACCTAAACTAAAATTACTTGAACTGATGAACATGCAGCTGTAACCTTTGTGCCACATACAACATTTCCTAGCAATAGGAGGGAACTCCTTTGAATGCTCTGCACATGAGCTGTAAACAAATATCCCATTAAAGCCTGTTTTTGGGGGCTGAGGACTGGGCAGTCCTCTGTTTAGAAGGTTTTATTGTTAATGCAGCTGTACACATAAAACACTGTATTGGAAGACACCAATGGGAAAAAAACAAGGCTTGATGCTCCTATATTTTCTACCTTCCTATCTTTGACCCCAGAAAAGGCAAGAAAATAAAGCATCACCTCAGCCAAAAATATTAGAATAATTGAACTGAGGGGCCAGTCATTCTGCATTCCAGATCAACTTCTGGACCCTGCTCTAACCATTATCAATAATGACCCAAGGTACTGTGACCTCTGAGCTTTTTCTTTAGTGTCTTTCTCTGTGCTAAAAAAAACAAGATTATTTGGGATCCAGTAAGGAACAAAGTGTGAATGCTGTTGTGTGTCTTGGTACAAAAAGGGCTTGTCTACACTTAGGAAACAGGGATATAATCTGTTTTCCAATGTTTATTTATATATTTGGTCAAATTGCATTTAATCCATGTGAAAAATATGGTCAACTCTAAACAATTCAGTGCAAAATGTCTCTGATTAAGTATTTTGTCTGAATGAGAATAATGTCACTTCCAGACAGGTTTTTGAGGGAAAGAATGACACAGACTTTGAACATGCATCACATCAGGAGGGGATTGAGAGGCTCTAAGTACTGAGCAGGAGTAGGAGCTTCCCAGAAAAGTAAGATATCTAAGCTGTGAAAAGGTTGAGTTTTAGATGAAGTCTTTGGTATTTCATTGGCAATTTTCCTCATCTGTAAGTCTCACACAGTTGTTCACCCACACATTGTATACCTTAACTGCAAAATTCAGACCATAGATTTTGTTATGGAAACCACAGCAAGTCCAAGCAAGCAGATATAAATCCTTGCAGGCCAGACTGTATAAGAAGGACACTGCTTATTGAAAAAAAGTCAAAAATAGAAGGCAAGAAAGACAGTAAGAAGTACTCATTGTGGGCAGTATATCACAGTAATTCATGTGAAGACAGACACATTTGACAGGTTGATGTCCAAGATAAAGGGACAGAAGTATAGATACTGAAAGCCTCTACCTAAACTTGCTGTAGCCTTTACAGCTGTACAGAATGGGTATAAAATTAAACCTTTGTGTACTTAAATACAAAGCAAATCCTACTACATTATCTAGCATCATTACAATATATGATATTCCCATTTTTCAACTACATAATTGAAGTGATTTCAATGTGTCATATTTGGGGAAAAAATCCTGAGCAAGTTGAAAAGGATGTGAAAAAAAAGAGTGTGCAAGGGACATTAGGAAATATTAAGGATTACACACACACAAAACCACACATACAATTAATCTGTCTCTTACATGGACAATAGTAGAGCTCTGCTTGAACTAAACAAAATATATTCATCCATAGCCCTCTTGATATCAGACATGATTAATGCTATACTCAAGTAATTCTACAACCAATGTCCAGAGTGTGCTGAGGGAAGCTTGTCAGAGGAAGCATAAAATTTATGGGAAGCTTCTGAGGTTGATAAAAAAAACCTCTGGGTTTCATCCCTCAGAAAAATAAAGAACAAAGAATTCTTGCGTGGCAAGCCTTTTTTATGCCAAACTCTCCCAGTCCTGCTGCTCTGCAGCTATTGCATTGTCTGCACAGTTTTTTCTTCATTTAGGGATTAGATGGACCAATTGTCAGATGCAGCCAAACCTAAGAAATAGTGTGACATCTTCTGAGTGGCTGCAGATTGACAAGTGGAAACACCACCAGCAGTTACTAGTCTTAACTGACATAGCAGGAAAGAGAGCTCTACTTCCTTTCAACTAGGAACAAAAAGGTATGCTTAAACATCTGCAAGTAAAGTATCTTTCCACATTAGGTAAAATGGGATTTAAAAACATGGCATTTTATTAAAAACAGAGAAATCTGAATCCCTCTGTGTGAATAGGACTAGTGTGTATGCTGTACTTTTAACAGGTAGAAATGGACATCCTTGTACTCGATGTACAATATTTATGTGACTGGAAAAATTCTGGCAGATTTTGTAACTACCTGGCACAAAAGGTAAGCAAAGAGGGTCATCATCACAGGAAGACATATACAAACTAGGAGTTAGTTACTCTAAACTGACCATATGAGTCACCATACTTGATGTCTTAGGTGTTTAGAAAAGCCCTTACCATTCTGCTGCTTGTAGGAAAAAAAGAGGGAATACAGTCTAGACATAAGAGGAAAAAAAGGGAGTTGTGCATGTTATACAGCTTCATATTTTTACTGGATAGATTAAAATTACCCAGAATCTAAGAAGCAGGTCAAATTAATCAGATTTCTCAAGAAAGCTATTATAGAAAAGTGTTCATACGTCATCTCCAAGGTACTTTTCTATTAAGCCAAATTATAGGGCATACTTTGGGGTCATTGGGCATACTGTGCATTACCAAATCAGGTCATTAAACTAATTCCAGCTAGCAGTGATAAATAGAGAAGAACAGACATTTTCTACTGAGGAGGAAGCATAGACAATGAATGGCTATGGGGCCCAAATAAACCAGGGCTTGTGAAAGGTGCGTATTCTCCTTTCTGTCATTTGTCATCTTTCTCTGCCTCACCCTCCTGGTCCCTGAAGTAATGCTTAGGAAAACATCAACACCTGATTATGACAGAAAAATTTATCAGTGGGTTCAAAAGTAGAAAGGTGTGAAACCAAGGATTGTTCTCTAAGCAAATAATGATTTTACTAAATAAAGCTAGAAGTATTTGAAGAAGAGAATATTTATAAACAGTGTCTTATGCTTCCACTCTCTGGAATTTCAGAAGTGTCATGTATTGTCTATTATGATGGTTTTGGCAGAGGTAGAGCTAATTTTTTTCATAGTGAATGGCATGGGGCTGTGTTTGAAATTTGTGTTGAACACCAGGTTGATAATGTGGAGGTAGTTATATAATTGCTGAAGACTTGCACAGAGCCAAGGCTTTCTGCCTTTTGTCCTGCCACACTAGCAGGGGTGATGGGAGTGTCTGGAAGGTTGGGAGGAGACACAGACAGGACAGGTGACCCCAGCTGACCAAAGGGAGATTCCAGACCATGTGGCATCATGTTCAGTATGCAAAGTGAGGGAAGACGGAGGAAGGGGAGGGACATTTAGGGTATTTGTCTTCCTAAGTCACTATTATGTGTGATTGGGCCCTGCTCTCCTGGCTGTGATGCCTTAAGTTTTAGCTTTCATATTTTCCAGATTCTGGAAAATAGTGTGTAACTCTGAACCTCATATAAAGTGTTAGCACATTCTCTTCACAGTTTAGTTAGACAAAACAATACTTTTAGCTGAGAACCAAGGACACCGTTGAAGCTTCAGGCCCAAAAAGTACAAACAACAACAGCGAATTGAGGAGGGCAGTCTGGGAGGATGGGGCTTCATAAGCTGAAGCTGTAATTGGACAATTAACCCCAATATGTAAATGGACCGAAACTTATGAAAGTGTGAAAACTCGTGACACACCATCCATCTTGGGTCCATCTGGGGTCCAGCTTGGGTAGAGGCCCAGGCAGGCTCTTGTGCTGCCCAAGGTGCATCCTTTAAAGGCCTTTTAATAAATAACTACTTTATTCCTTTAACTCTGTCTAGTCTCTGCTCCAGGTAGACTCACTAGGCATCAGCTGCACCTGCCTGCCCATGGGAAGCAGTGAATTAATTCCTTGTTTCATTTTGCTTTTGTGTGGTGCTTTTACTTTCCTTATCTGTGAGTATCTCAACCTGTGAGTTTTCCAGTTTTTACCTTTCTGATTTTCTCCCTGATCCTGCTGGTGAGGCAGTGAGCAAGCAGCTGTGCGTGACTTGGCTGGCTGGGGTTAAACCATGATAAGTGTGATAGACTTCAAAGGATAAAATTGCTTTAAAGGATTCAGTAACTGAATATTTGCATTTTCCCAGTTCAGAGGGAGGCTGCTAAACAGAATAAAACTGATTAAGAGGAAAACCAGAGTATCTCACCTTCTCTCACCATTTTCTGTGCTAACAAGATGCATCTATAGGAGCAGCTAAGCCAATGGAGAGTAATTTAAGTGGAAAAAAATATTTACATTTGGACTTTAATTCCAATAACATATTGTCTCTAAAGTTACAAATCAGGAAAGGGTTTCAGTGACAATTAAATATGCCACGTATTTTGAAATGAGAGCTAATAACATTTAGCCATAAGATGAAGAGCTTTTGATCAGAGCTTTTTTAAACAGCTTTGGAAAAAAATAAGCAAATATAGTTGTAAGGCTGAGCCATCATGTTCCAAGTCAGCTAAAAGGAAATGTGCATGGACAAACCCTAACTTCACAGAGTCTGAAAGGAAGTGCTGACCCAAGTTTCAGTATAGTGATGTGAATAATACTACACTAATGTAGCATTACCATATGTATTATAACTCCACAGCCATAGATTTTCTTGAAGAAAACAGCTGCAGTACTGAAGTTTTAATCTTCTCTAAAATTACAAGGTAGAAAATTACTCAGGCCTCAGAATCCAAGTATCACAAAAGGAATGGTTATGAAGACTGTCATTATGGCAGCTATTTGCTCTTTCTTTTTTCTAAGAAGATTTTTAATCCTCAAATTTGGTTTTGATAGCTTCTTGTAATAGGCCATTGGCATATGTTTTTAAGTTTCATCCATTCTTTTCAAAACAACAGCAAATTTTATAAGGTCTGTGATAAAGAGAGAAAGGTTAGGGAAAATTCTGTTCCTAGATCAGTTAATGACAGATCTTCTGTTCAAAAGGAGGAAAATATACCTGGCATCTGAATGAGATGTCAGAGTTAAAAAAAATACACTTCTGATTAATCTTCAAATATGCTAAGGAATGAGTGTGGTCAGTAATGTATACCAGGGTCATCTGACTGTCAAAAATGAGGAATCTGTTAGAAAGGTAGCATGGCTTCCTTCTGACTTGGATACCCAGGTTTCTTTTCAGAGAACTAGTTCCAGAGAAACTCCTGTGTCTCGTTTCATTGTAGTGCAGATGCGAAAAGGCTGAAGGCTTCTTGGGTCAAGAAGATTGGTATGCTTTCAGACACACTAGGTTAAATATAGTCATAGCAAGAAGACTCCAAATCAGTCCTATAAGTTTCAACTATCAAAGATTTCAGCCCCTTAATGCATTGTGTCTTCCTCCTACACATACAGTGGTAAAGTTTCCCTTGTGATTTGGGACAACATATGGCAGATCTCTCTGGAAAACATAATAGGTAAGACTCACAGAAAAGAGAAAACCTTCAAGCACAGTGCAGTCAGTATTCTGGTCACCTCATGGAGTTCTGTAAAGAAAGCTTACAGAAAGTGTATTTTCATTACCTTCCATTTTTGAGCCACCAGGATTCCCTCAAGTAATTTTTCCAGATTTAATCAGTACTTCTAACAAGATAATTTTCCCCTGGGAATAGGCTGTTCTAAGAAACAATAAAAGAGAAAAAAAATTGCAAGATTCCCACTATAAGCCTCAAAGCTTAAGGACTGAGAGTTTCTTAGCCCAAGAAGACAGTGAAAACTACATGGACTGTAGTTTTACTACATGTTGTGCTAGAATTGAATTAATGTGTTTTAACTACCACATGGTAAAACAAAAGATGACAGTGTACATAGAAATCATGTACATGCATGAGTTAAGAAAAAAGAAAACCAAAATGACTGTGTTTAATAGAGACTCACTGGTAAGAATAGATACCTCTGCAATAACTTCTTGGAGTTAAACCTGAGTTCTACTATTTTTAAGAAATCTCCACAGTGGGAAAACATAACTTCAATATATTTAAAACTGAAGACAATAATGTAGTGCCTTTCCTCTACTCAGCATTTAATGCCTTATTTTTATTGTAAATAACTATATAAATTTGTATGTTTGAAATACTGTGGAGCAAAGCTTTATAACTCTTGTCCACATAAGACGGGACAGTATTTACTGTTAGGTCCATTCTGTAGGTGGATTATTTGAAGAGGGAATAACACTCCTCAGAGAGCTGGGTTTGTTATAAATGTGTTTTCATGTCTCCCAGTGCCCATTCTGCCTCCAGTGCCCACTCTGACTCCAAGATAAAGTGGTATAAATAAAATACCACACAGTCTTAATCTCACTTGAGGTAAATTGCAGTGCAAAATTTCTAGTGTCAGGATCTCTGATTTCTGGAAACTTATCTCAAGATTCTTTGTAAAACCTGTGATGATTGTCTTTGTAGCAGCCTACAGAGGTTAAAAAAAAAAAAAAAAAAAAAAAAAAGGCTTTCTTCAGTTGTCTCTACCCTTCCAATCATACAGGTCTCCTGAGAGACAGATGCAGCACAGGCCATCTGAGACGGGATGCAGAGATTATGAAAACACCTCAGGTCTTGACCTGCCTACAAACTGCTCAATATAGCCACAGTTCACTGACTAGCTAGTTTGTTTTCAGCAACAAAACTATGTGCTAGCAAATGGTATGACAATGAGTTTGTGGGGTGGATAGTATTGTAATTTAACCCATAAGGGATAGGCATCACTGCAGACCCAGGGTCTTGGTACCTATTCAAACCAATCCATTTCCCAGCTCTGCTTCTGCTTCTACTTCTACTTCTCTGCTTTTGTTTTCTCTCCTTCATCTATCCCCTTCACTGTAGTAGTCATATAGCCAGAAGGGTGTAAAAGCCTACTGTTCATCAGTCATAACTCTTCCTGTCAGACATCCAGTACTCTTCCTGATTTATGCCAGTAAAGGGCAGTTCTGCCAAAGATAGTAGCATTAAATTAATGAGGAAACTTGGTATAAAAAAGAAAAGAATAAACCTCTGGAAAGCTTTTAGTGAATATTCATCAATATAGCCTGTGTGTTCACTGCCATTTCATTTATGCGACCACTCATAAACTCAGTTTAAATGACAAGTCAGCCAGGTTTATAACTAATCTGTGCTTGAGAAATGACCAAGGGACACAAACTAACTCATCAATTTACTATTTGAGATTAATTAATATCTATCTGACATAATCTGTATTTTTTTTTTTTTTAGGTAAACATGTAGGAATAGACATACTACAATGTTTATAACCCAGAGTCTGATGATGGTCTTTTCCTTTTTTAAGTGCACCAAACTGACCTAGAGGTAACCTCCCAAATGCGGGGTTAATGATATGTTCAATATGAAACCATATAACTGATGCATCAGGTTTTCAAATGACCATAACTAATTTAAAAGATCTCAACCAATGGGAAACCAACTAAAGAAGCTTTTGAATAATCCATGACTTAAAAGTAACCCTAAAGATTAAGAATCACTGTCAGTAATAATGTTATTTTAAACCATATCAAATCAATAGATTCAATTTTTAGTAGAATATTTAAAAAGTATATTCTGATCTTTATATTTCAGTGCAAACAAGTTGTTACAGATGACAGCACAAGACTTAATACAGCTAAAGCTCATTACTTGCTACTATACTAAATGTACAGCATTGTTCTATTTATTCTTTTTGTTTATTATATCTGTTCTGTAAAATATAACTAATAATGACATTTTTTTTGTGCTGAATGTGTGCATTTAGGCTGATTAATTTTTACAACACACATCTTGTTCCTTAAGTCACTTAATGTTGTTTCATGTGTGATTTCATTAAAGTTTGTTGTCAGTAACACATTGTTCAAATTCTAATATTCAGTAGAATTGAGATGGAACTTTGTAAACCACATTTGAGTAGAAGACACTCTCCCAGTGACACATGAATCCTGGCTGCTATCCAAAACAAACATACCCAGTCAATGTGATCTGCCTGGAAAGTGGTCTTAAGGGAGACATAGAACATTGGACCAAGTAAGATCTCTCAAGTGAGGCTTCCAAAGTTTTCAAAACTTTACAAAGTTTCTCTGCAACCAGTGACTACTGCACAGATCAACTTTCCAAGTGTGTGTGTCCTTGCACTTTCATCAGACATGATTCAGACATGTGATCAGACACAGCCAGAGTAGTGTTTTAACAGGACAAAGCAATGTGTTTAAACTAAAAGCTTTGTGATGAGAAAAAGTCAGATATTTGAAAAAATCCATCAGCAAAACTTCTGAGTTCGCAGTGACTAATATACTACATTCTGAAAATGAGCATGTAATGTCATGATACACAGCCTCTGAAACAGTAAGTGCTCTGTTGTGAGCAGAGATCTTCTGTAATCTTTTTTGGTCTTCTGAAAGTTCCACAAACTGGAAAAGTCACACCTAAACATTTTCTTAACTGATTCTTGCAAGTTCTTTGTCTTAAAATCTCTTTTGAATTTTACTTTTTTCTCTTCCTGGAGGAAGAATATACCCATCTATAGAAGCAGTCATATCTAGGTGGAGCTACTGATTTGGAAGGTGAGGTAAAAAGTTACAATCTGATAGTATTAACCCCAAAGAAGGAGCCGGTCACATTATAGAAGGAGGTTGTGTTTGGTCATTTGTGGCTGATCGTAACAGTGGGAATTACTCACAGCTCAAAGTTAGGTAAAATTAATAGTGCTGGGAAAGTTATTTTAGGTAAGAGTTATACCTCTCCTTATGACTGGGGAGAAATGACTAATTTTCATGTATGGCACAAGAAGGCTGCACTCACATAGGTACAATCTGTTTCTCTTGTAGGCCTTGATTAATGTATATGTCATTTTTCTTCACTCAGTGTGCTGCTGTTGGAACAATACTCTAGCTCTTTTGTGGAAGCAGCATTTGCCTTTCAGGCATGAGCTAAAGAATGTTAAGGCTTATGTCTCTTAAAACGTTACTGCAAGGTCTGGGCCTCCAAAGTTCCTCATTTCAAGCTGGGCTGCAGTCCATAGCTATATGTAAGGTGATTGCTGACAATTAGTATATGAAACTAGAAAAATCTCTAGTGTTTAATAAGCTCCATATTTTGAGACTGGAAACGATGGAAGAGATACTTAGTTCTGGAGGAGCAATATACATGGTCCTGCGCCTCAAAGACTTAAAAACTTCCCTGCACTTTGTAGCAGTCCATAGGCCTGAAGTGAAACACCAAAAGCCAGAATCATACTGATGTATCACAGAAGGAATTACAGAACTTCTTTTTGTTTTTATTGTAACTCTCCACAACAGCAAATAACTTATTAGAATCACCTTTATCAGCTATCAAAAATGAAAGCAGAAAACACCAGAGAGCAAAAAGGGAAGAAGTTCTAAAGTTGCCAACATGCCTTCCAACAAGAATTATTTCTTACTCCATATCTGCTGTGAAGTACAATGCAGATGCATGAGGAAAACACCTATCTCACCAATAAATAAGTTTTGCAGTAAAGAAACCTTCACCCACTGTGTTCTGGACTCTGTACATTAGCTGAGGAAAGCCTCCACTCCTATGGCGTGGCTGCTAAAGATAAGCATAGTGTTTGCAGAAGTCCATAACTGGACTGTGATAGCTAAATTCCAGGCTTCATTTGTCAAGACTAGGTTTTCAAATTTTATAGATAGAGCCTAGGTCTCTGCTTAAACAAGCTTTCTGTTAATGGGATAATTGTGGCGTTACATGCTCCAGTACAGCTGCTTGGTGACCTCTACCTAGTTTGAGAGGGACTCATGGATACAAGCTGTGTTCACATACAAGGAAACACTGTACAGAAGCCAAAATTATTCCCAGTAAAATAAAACCTTCTTTGACTTAGAAAGGTTACAGAGACCAAGGAAGAGAAGAATAATAGACAGAAATGTTTTCTGTCTGCTAGAGAGATCACTAGAAACCCTGAGGTCCTAGTGAGTTAATTTTCAGAAAGGGTCTAAAGAAAAATGTATCTGCTTAAAACTCAAAAAATCTTGAATTGTAGGAACTGTATTGGCTCTGTTTGTTCTATTATTCCACTATATGCTCAGTCAATCTTGATGTTTCGTTCCTATATTTAATCTGCTCTCAAATGAAAAATAAAGAACCTCTCCATTTTACCTGCACGTCATAAATTGATTGCCACTAAGCTGTATACTAAGTTGCATACAGCAATTACCATAGTCATTTCAGGGGCTAGTTTGCTGTTGTGGTTTATACCAGAAGGTCACTGAGCTCCTCCACAGCCACTCACTCACTCACTCACTCACTCACTCACTCACTCACTCATTCCTGGTAGGATCAGAAGAGAATGTGAAGAGTAAAAGTGAGAAAATTTGTGGATTGAAATACAGACACTTTAATAGGAAAAGCAAGGCTGCACACAGAGGAAAATTGAAACAAGGAATTAATTCCACTTTCCATGGACCGGCAGGTGTTAGATCCATTCCCAGGAGAGCAGGGTTCTGTCACATATAATGGTGACTTAGGAAGACAAATTCTGTTACTCAGAATGTCCCCCTTCCTCCTTCTCCTTCCAACTTTGTATGCTAAACACAAGGTCATATGGAATAGGATATCCCTGTACTCAGCTGGGGTCAGCTGCTCTGCCGTGTCCTCTCCCAACTCTTTGTGCCCTCCTGGCTGGTGGAGTGGAATAAGGAGCAGAAAAACCCTTGATCCAAAATACAGTCCATGATTACTACGATGAAGAAAATTATATCTACCTCAACTAAAACCAGCACATGTGCCCATTTTTTTTTCTAGTGTGATTTGTATCCTTATGACATGGATGGTTTTTCAATTACAGCAAAATTGTTCTATCAATGCAGTTGAATGTGTTTTTGTAGCTTAATTAATAAGCAATTAGACACCACCAACTCTTCTGTCTGTGTATCAGCATTTCACACTGCATTCACATTGCCTTCTAGCATTAGCATTTAATCAGTTTATGTAATGATGATTCTGAAAGATAGTCACTAGACATGATGACTCAGGAGCTGTTCTTATTCAGGGAGCTGTTTGGTAAAAACATCCAATCCATATCCCTGAGTGCCACATGCAGATGTCTCTTGAACACTTTCAAAGATGGTGACTCCACCACCTCCCTGTGAACATATTTCAATGCCTAACTACTCTTTCAGTGTTTTTTTTTCCCCTAACATCTAACATAAATCTCACATGTGTAAATTAAGGCCATTTCTACCCTTCCAATTGAGATACGGCAGAAAAGGACAACTCCCACCTACCATCTCCTTCCAGCTAGTTGTAGAGGAGACATGAGGTCCCCCCGAGCCTCCTGTTCTCCAAACTAAACAACCCCAGCTCTCTCAGCTGCTCCTAAGATTTGTTTTCACATCTGTCAGGCACGGATTTGTTTTCATTGCCCATAACAGATTTTTAGGATCCTCAGGACATACTGCCTAACCTCTGATTGCTTCTCTAGGATGGGGCAAAACTCTCTTATATCTCTCATATCTGTGAGCCCTGTGAAGAAAACTCAGATATCAATGCCCAGTGGGATTAATATTTTATTATAGCTGCTTTGCACTAGAATGCATGAGTGTTTCATGGAAATAAATATTAGAGGCACTAAATTGTCCCATTCCCAGTAAAGCCATGGTTCTGAAGCTCTAGATTAAACTATCTTTTTCCTCATTTATTTTTTTAGTCTATTACATCTCTGGACTTTTTGGAAATGGTCTGTTGTTTTTGTCTCCTACTACTGTTGCCTTTTAACAATCTTTCTCAACTGTTGGTCCCCCTCATAGATCAAGATGAAGTTTCTCAAACTTATGTAATGAAACTGAGGTATGGGTATGTTTTCATAAAAAAAAAAAAAAAAAAAAAAAAAAAAAAAAAAAAGTGCAATATATGCCTACACACTGAATTAACCCATATAGTAATTTGTCCTCAGACTGACATGGACTGTCCTTAAAGACAAAAGAAAGTCACCAAGATGCCAAACTGACTTCCATCCATTCCCTTCCAGAAGCTTCATAACCAGTTAATTTGAATGAAAGAAGGGTTTGTCACCTGGTGATTGCATGGAGTGCCCCAGCAAATGTGCAATGGGCAGGCACAAGTGACACCACAGGAGCCATCAGGCAGTAGCAGCTGTGGACCACAAGTGAGAAAAATACTGCATTATAGCAATTGCTAGGAGCTGAGGAAGGACAAACTTCATTTTTCTTAGGCATAGTACATTATTGAAGTCCTCATGTGAGTTCCACTAACCAGACTCTATAAGTTTCTGACCTAGCAATCCATGGACAACAGCTAAAAAGGTAAAATGTGAAAAACATGGGTATATGACAAAGTGGAGTTCAAATTTCTTAACCTTTTACTACAGTATCTAGATAAGCATCTAAAAATTCACTTGTTCCTAGCAGTGGCAGGCTTTGTTCATCCCATAAATTATGTAGTAAAGTTTACATGTTTGTGCTCCACACTCTTCAGTACACCTTTTCAGGAGAGTTTTATTTCAGTAGCACTAAAATGCATATAGTGAATAAGAAATAAATTGAAAATATATCATGGGTTGCAATAGTTTTTAGAATTTCTAGAGATGCTTCTGGATACATTTCAAATTAAACTACATGCAAAGTAGGCTTTTTTAAATATTTCAGTCAATGCCTAAAGATTAAAAAATATCTTTCAATTTATTTGAAATAGTGGAAAGGCTGAACTTCTCACATGTATCTGTTTGGTATGAGTTTCTTTCTGAGTGCAACAAGACAGCCATCTGTCTACGCAGGTCAGCTGGGAGCCAGCTTCATCAGCAAAGAAAATTACACGATTTTGTGGCCTTCCACCCTATCTGCTGTTTAAAAATGCAGTCCCCAGACCAGAATGGTGAGGCTGGAGTCTCTGGAGAAGACACATGAAACATATGTAAAACACAGAATTATTCCATCAGGCAGAATAACACTGCCTCTCCAGAGCACTCAGCAAAGATTTTGAACCCTGAAATGAAGCTGTTCCTATGTTAATAGCTATGGCATTATGGCAGTTCCTAAAAGTAGAAAATCTCTGCCCACCTAAGGAAAAATGCTATGGATATTTCAGAACTAAATCCTGCTTTCAAAATTATTGCTTGAGATTAATTTCTCCTCATGTTTTCCAGATTCTTGGTGGCTATCTAGGTTAATAGCCCTCCCAGCTGTTTTTGCACCTTCCAGTCTAGCTGTGGGAGTCCTTTCATGCTCTAGAAGAACAAGTTATTAGCCTTCCCATTCCATCTCTTTAGATTTTTGCACAAGCCTAGACACCCTTGAGCTCTGATATGAAAAAGTCTTGGTCCTAGCAGTGGTGAATCCCATCTACTCTGCCACCTTTGGGACATTTTTTTGGTTTTTTGTATTACCAGGCTAACATGAAGCAAAATGTGTCATTAATTATTAAGCAAGCCAAACCATGAAGCATGCCAGAGGTACTCATGGCTATTTTTAGTCCTCTAGGTGTTTGTAATTAACATGCTCAGCAAGAAAACTGAGCTGCAGTATGCTTATGTGCATTTCTTCAATATTCACAGAATATACAATTGCTTATATATGCATTAGTTCTACAGATATCAGCTATCTTTAACATCAGACAAGGAACGCCTAGTATACTGTTGTTAATACCAGACATTTTTAGTTAGAAAAGCAACTAGAAAAAGATGCACATAGTTCAAGTGAACATTTTTTTCTTCTTTATAATTAAAGGGTAAAACCCAACTAAATAGACATGGCTCTTTTATCTTCTCAGTAGATCTGTAAGTAGGCAAGGCTACACAAAAATCTGAATGGTATGTGGAATATGTTTCTCTCCTGTAAAATAGATTTAAATTTTCTTCTTCCTCAGAAAATCTTCTTTACCTGTAAATAAGTAACATTTGCTGTAAAAATATTAATAATGTAAGCATGATAAAATATGTAGAAATATCTCATGTTGGTGGGTGTACTATTTCTATTTATGTTTATAATGCAACATGTAGTTTCAAGTAGACTAGAGCATTGCTTTGTGAAAGGTCCCTCAGTTGAAACAGTGGTCAGTGTCAGGTATGCAGCAGAAAAGTTTATGCCACATTCTCCTCCCTTACATGAAGCAACAGAATGTTTGCAGATAGGAAATTGATGAAAAAAAAAATGGGTCATATGAGAGTCATATGAGACATACTTATAGTCAATTATTCATTAGACATTAGAAATATATTTCCACAGGTAAGACTCTCTGCTTTAAATCAGCAAAAATTACTTACGACATAGAGCACTGTCTAAATCCATAACATTTGTTACTCTGTAAACTTAATCCAGTCCAGCACCTTTTATAGCTTTGAGCATTTTCAATTTTCTCTTGACATCACAAGATGTGGATTAGTCACAAATATACAAAATCAAAGTACTTTCCTCCCTAGAAACTCACTTCATATTTGCAAATTTGTTTTAGAGATCCTGTCCTTCCTCCTTATTCACCAGGTGTATTCACTTGCTGGTTAGATGCTTTTAAAAGCTCAAGGTGGAAGCATCACTAACTCATTCTAATTCCATCGTATTAATTTGCTTAAATGTACCACCAATAAAGGAAGACAATGATATCTCATAAGATGAATGATTGGAAACAATGATTGTTTTTCAACTAAGATTAGTAGCAATTTTTAAATAAAACAGTTCTGAGACTTTATAGCCTTTCTGAAAACTGAAACATTCTCATCCCTAATTTAGCAATCACATTTTTCTTTCTTTTCTAGTGTTTGCAGCTATGAGCTTATTCAAGCATGATGTGTTCTTTCTGCACTGCACTTATATAATATATAGTATCTTTGTATTCTATTCAGTGGTCTTCACCCAGGCTGTTCACAGCTGTAGTATGTAGTTTTAAACTGATAACTACTTAAGCAGAAGCTTTGCTATGAATGTAGCTTCTACTAGAACAGGCAGAAAAATCTTCCTCTGTTCCCTATATGTGGCTTCATTGTTACAACTTAAATAGAATGGTTGAAAAAGAATTTTAAGAGAAGGAGCAGTATCGTTGCAAGGTGTCCCTGAACTGGTAATAGCTAGCATTGACTCCAGGAGTCGCAGAAGGCTGATCAACCTCTTGATTAAAAAACCCATTCCTTTTATAGACAGCTACACTACAGGTAGACTTAATTGGTCCTCCAATCAAAATCTATCACCATTGGCTAATTAAGAAACCACCCTTTGGTAAACAAATCTCCATAACACATTCCACATGTTCACAACAATAGGTGCAGCAAGTTAAGATAAGAATTGTTTTTCATTCTTTTCTCTGATCTTCTCACAGCCTTTCTCAGGTGATGCCTGGGAAAGTTGTGTGTTTCTCTCTGTGGGCAGAGAGCTGCTGCCACAGAACGGTGCTTTTTAATCCCAGATGTTACAGCAGTTTACAGCTGTAAATGTGTATTATCACCAAATCCAAAAGAAGATGAGCAGATTGTGACCTTGCAGCAAAGCCTCTACTGCCTCTAGAATCTAGATTTTCTAAGTAATTTCTAATTATGTTGATATAGTGTCTACTAACATGCAAAACAAAGGCTGAAATAAAAGTTATTAAGCTGCACTGGGAAAGCTTTATTTTGACAACAATGAATTCTAAAAAATAAAAGACAATATGAAAACCATTAAAAATCATGTAAAAATAATAGATACAACATTGAAAGTGAGCTTCTGCAGAAGAGAATAGAATTTGTGGGGTTACAGCTCTGTGCTTTCACTAATCTGCAAGTAGTGCTACCTGAGAAGTGCTGGGCAGCGATGCTGAGAGACAGCTCTAGGAATTGCTGCCGTGTGAAATAATGGCTTGAACTAGCTGACAGAGAAAACATGGCAAGGAGAATGGGAATGATGCCTTCCTATCTCTGTCATGTCTTTGAGAAAGGGATAATACTTGGAGGTGCCACAGTGTTGGCCAGGTAGGACTGTGGGGTATATATACGTATTGTATAACTCCTACACATTCTCCAAAGTTGGAGTAGAATTCCACTGTAATAATAGTTTTGCAACACATATGACCATAAACAAGAGGAAAACTGTTGAGAAATATTATAAACAATAATTGCAGACTCTTTTTTACAGATTTTAATATTCTCTGTTATTTCCTTTCCTAAAAAAAAAAAAAGTCCTTATTATTTTATTGTTTGCAAACAATAAAACAAATCACTTATTCACTTTCCAAGATACCAAGAATTTTTAAATATTTTTGAATGTTCAAGTTTATTAATAATTCAACCAAAGCAAGTTGGTTTTCTACAACTTTTGTAAATATCATTATATTCCCTATGATAAAAATTTACCCCTGATAGAAATACCTGAAATAGAAGTAGAAAACATGTGGGTTTTCATTCACAGTGTAAGAAGTTACATGGGGAAATTAGAATGCCTGGCCTTTAGGTGAAGATACTGGCATAGCAGGAATCTCGTAAACAAGGTGGGGGGAAAGCCATTGATGTCATGCAATAATATCACAATGTGAAAAATACAGAAAATATCTCTTAGGTCATGCAAGTCAGCAAGCAGCACAGCATGTTAGAAACCTTATCATCAAAACAAATTCAAGAACTGACTATATTTCCATGAAACGTAGCATTTACATTAAAAACACAAGCCTTACATGAAAATCACAAGACTAAATGGAAGGCAGACAAAACAGAGTCTGTGTTACTGTACTGGGCAGGGTCACAGCATTGCCTGAGATGCACTGAGAGATTTGGGGAGCTCTTTCGTCATTAAGAGAGATTTGGGATTCAGGAGCAGGAACAGAAATGTATTAAAAGTCTTCAATAGTCAAGTATCTAAGGAAAACAAACCTACTATTGCAAACTTCAGGGGTATTAAAATATCTCAAAGAAGGTGCACTTCAGAGTCCTAAAGCACTGTATGAACAGAGTACCTCAGGAGTACCCAGTAAGTGTATCCTTGAGGGTACCCAGCAAAAGTTAGACCTCTGCAGAAAAACTGACTAGGTTTGTTTTTTGGTTTGTCAGGTTTTTTTGTTTTAGTTTTTTTTTTCTAATGTGGAAAACATGAGGTTTTTTCATGGTAGAAAACATGAGGATATTTCCAAATAAAACCATTTTCTGAAGTGGAACAATTTTTTTTTTTTTTTTTTAATAATAGTTTCTAGTGTGTCCTCACATTTCAGGAAGAAATAACTCAGGGTTATGATAACTCTAGGAAAACATAATAGCTGAAAGCAGTCATAGAACAAACAGAATGCTATGAATTACAATTAGAAACCATAAGAAACAAAACAGAAGCCAGCATACTGCTGCACATCTTTGAGGCTCATCATTGTCTCAAGCAGAGGGCATATCTGGAAAATAAATCTGGGAAGAAAAATGAGGACAGCAAGAGGCACAGAATAGCTACCATGCTACACGCAGTTGGGTAGGCTGGGGATCCTCATTGTGCAATCAAGACTATTTGGGGAGAAATAGGATTCAGGCTCTCAGATGAAGAGGGAAAAAAACCAGCATAGCTAAGTGAGATCTAAGCTCAACCAAGAGAAATAAACTAGAGCACAGAGGGAAAACCACAACTGGTCTCTGTCAAGGCAAGAAATTATAGGTGTCACACGAAATTGGACTTGAAACCAATAATAGGTGGCAGATTGATGACTCTCTGCAGCAAGATGTTGAGGATGCCATCTCAGTACAAATGAGGACAGAGAAAGTATTACAAGACGGAGCTACTATGAGTTAATGAAGAGACAAAAATAGGTTAAGACAATTCTTTATCTTAAAAATGTAGAGACTGGGAAAATCTTACAGAAAATATCACTGATGCCAGTCACATGGGCATTCACTTTTATGTTGGAGACAGAAAACTGAGCAAGACATGTTCTTATCTTGCTATGGAGAAGGCTCTTGTCTTGATAGGAACTACAGCATAGCTATGAATTTTAACATTAAAAAAAATATCAAAGGGCTTTGATTATGGGTCTAAAAAGAAGAGCTGTCTAATCAGAAAGATTAATTTAGACAGTGGAATTGATGAAAGAACTTTCTGAAAAGATACAGTTGCTCCTAATACTCATCAGAGGTACTTGGATTGGTCAATTGGGAAGAGCATTCAAGAGGACAAAAAAAACCCAAAAACCCAGCTAATTTTAACAAACTTTACTGTTGTATTTTAATGTCAGTCAGAAGAAATATGTTTTCATTTTTCCATAATTTTTTGAGGGATTAAAAAGTACTTGTAATTTCAACATTTCTAAGTTTTCATTAAAAAGTACTTTGCATATTGTACATTTTAAATATGCTAAACCATACCAAAATCTCTCTTTTACTAAACTTAACTTGACCTAAATCAGGAATTATTGCATGGTTTAAGGGAAAATTTGGTGACCCATGAAATAAAACTCACCTTTCAAAGCAAAGTATCTTAGATAAGCTTTGATGCTTGCATCACAAAATAGAAGCTCAGAGCCGTCTTTACCAATTCTTTGTGCTGTAGTCTACAATAAAAATTAAATTTCCTGGATTATCTGAGTTAGTTTTCACCTGGATATAAGATATTTTTACAGGAAGAACAATCTTTCATTGGAACAGTCTCACCAGGAACATGATAATTACTCCTAAGCATGGGTACTTGATGAAATAGCCCAGTTCCAGAAGAACTTGTGAGCATGTGTAGCATGTGCTGTACATGCAAAGATTTTTTTGTAAAGGGAGACTTTATAACCTGCATAGAGTCTTACTGATCTAAGTTTTTTTAGATTCACAACAATGTAATTAGATAATAATATCATGTAAAGAATGATATATAGCTATTTACTCTTGCCATTCTTATCACATCAGAAGACAATCCATGGCAAACACTGATTTGCCACAGTTGTAGTGTAAATAATTTTGCTTTAGATTAAAGCCATATCTGGTCAGGCTTATATGATAAAATATCCACCTACTAGTCTTCCACTTGATGTGTGTGATTTTTGTATGAACACATCATGGTACAGAAAAACATTGAAACATTTGCAGTCAAGGCAGAGAGGCAAATTCAGATTCCATAGTAGGCCAAAACTTGTACTTTGTTTATCAGTGTTTGCTTGCTATGCAACACACCCACTCTATCATTCAAGCAGAAGTCAGTGGGAGTTGCATGTGTCACACACAGCAGAAGACAACATTACACTTCCCTTTATAACCCACAGATGGTCACTTGCAGGGCTGTAAGATTCTGCCATATCTCTCCAGTGTAGTGGGGTGGGTACTGTAGCTAATGTCCTGGCGTGGTGTGCCTGCACAAGACAAAACTTAATATCAAAAGAATGACTGCGTGTTATTGTAGCTATAAGGAACAAATGAGGTCATAATGAGACCAGTACACCATTTGAACAGGTTGCCCAGGGAGATGGTGGATGGAAACATTTAATGTCAGATTAGACAGGGCTCTGAGCAATCTTACCTAGTCTAAGGTGTCCCTGTTTGTTGAAGTTGGGTTGGACTAGGTGACCTTTAAAGATCTCTTCCAATCCAAACCTTTCTGAAGCTTTGATTCTATGTTGGTTTTACTGCAAGAAAAAGCTAGAGTGAAGGAGTCTGTTGTGACATGATTTAAAGCCTGTGGCTTGATGGTGTTTAAACTGTTTGGCATATATAGTAGCAGATAAAAGCAATGAGGTACCCTCCCCCCACACACGCCTAGCCTGTCCTAAAATTAGCTAGCATTTTATCATGGGGGTTTGACTAGTATCCCAGTCAGAAATATTTACAGACCAGTTGATATCTAGCCAATGACAGTTCATTCCCATGTGTTCTTTGCTAATATTTTCATTCAGACTAAATCATTATTTTCCCTATCCACCTACCCTGGTATATATTTACCTGTGTGCTTCTAGCTCTTACCTTACTAAACTAAATAGGCTGCCACCTTTGGGAACATTTTAACTGACTGCATCCTGCAGGCAAGTGTGTAAATTCAAATTGTGAGTTAGCTCTGTACAAGAAACAGCCAAACCAAAGCAGCTTAGAGCCTAATTTAGGATAATTTGCTTTATTTCACAGCAAGATCCTTTTCTTTTTATTGAGTTCTCACCCCTGTTTCCTCTAGTTTGACTAATAATTTCTATGTGACTTCATATCAGAATCTTACTGAAATTCAGAGTGAGGTTGCTTTTCTCTGAAAAATCTTCCATTTCCTCATGAAAAATTAATGTTGACACAGTCTGTCTTTGATAACCCATATGTATTTTATGCTATTTTATGTATCTTTAACCATTATTCCTCTCAGCATATCATAATGCTTTGTATGTTATTCAGATCAGGCTAAAAGAATAGCAGTTATTTGGATTGCCAATCTTAATATTTTTTCTCTCCTGTAGTAGGGTAAGGAACATTGCCATTTTGCAATCAAATATTGTTCCACTCTTCTCAGTAGGCTCTTGTAAACACCTTTTTCTGTGCTTGTGATTCAAGCATGAACCTTTTTAAAATCCAAAACTCTCAAATGCATAATCTTCTTTAAGTTTTGATTCCTTCTCTAAGCTAAGATAAAATGCAATGCCATACCGTCATTTACATTTGCCAGCCTACTTCATCATCATGAGACTGCTGCATTTTCTGGTGTAAAATATATATTTGATCTTGGGACCACATGTATACTCTTTTTAATGTGCAATCCACCACCCTTGTAGCCACACTCCTCCATACTGTTAGTTTTTTTTTTCAGAGGTCAATACAACCTTTGCTACTTATTTTAATTTCCTTCTCTGCATCAGCCTCAGCTTCCTATTTGGCAGGTATCACTTTGCTCCTGCATGTCTTGTTCTAAAAAAATGGCTTCATTTGTTGGCCAGTTGTATTCTGTCATCTACATCCTTGGTTACTTTCTTTTGATCTTCACATGATTTTTCTTCCTTCCTTTATTTCTTTCCAGTTTCTGGAAGCTGAATCCAGCATCCCAGATATTCAGAGGTTTCATTACCAGCATAAAGGAGACAGGTTAGTTAGTATGATTGGCAAGAATGACGAGAGAATTTAGGGAAGGAAAATGTGGTGAAATGTTGAAACTCAGGAAGCTGAAATATTTGTTCTTAAAAGATGATCATAATGATGGAGTTCCCTTGTCTGTAAAATTGGCTGGTTACAGAATGTTGCCTTCTGACTATAGACAATAGATATTTTATTACTTCTTATAAAACAAGAAGATCATGTTCTCTTAAATCCTTTCTTAAACTGATAATTTTTCAAAAATATATAATATTGCTAGTAGAAAATGTTCCCTTCTGCAAGGGATAAACCTTTATTATCAGTAGACTTCTTCAGTGCAGCATATCAATCTACAAACAAAATTTTATTGCCAATAATAGTTGTGGTTTCTATACCAGCAGATTATCATTTCAGAGAGAAAGCTGTAGGACTGTTAGCAATAGATTTGTCAACAACAGCATGCAAACAGGTATTTCAATGTATTTCATTCCAGAATTACTTCTAGTATATTCTTTTTTTCAATTGTTGTATATAGCTATTTATTTTGACAGCAATGGCATATTTATTTTAAAGCCTTTCTGAAAAAAAGTAATTTTGTAGTACCTTATATGTTTCTCATTAACTTTGGGCTATTTCTCTTTCAACTATTTCATTCTGATCATTTGTCATCTAAATTATCAGATTAGTTCACCCAGAAAAGGTAGTTCAGAAAAGGGGATGCAATCATCATCTGCCTTGCAGCAGGAGACTTCCCTAGTACTCATTTAGGCTAAATTTAGATTGAATTCAGTGAAGGTTTATCTCCCTTAATCATTAATGGGTATAGATAATTCAGCTCAATTTAAGTGTGATTGCAAATGTCTCCTCAGGAGAAACCAGGATAGTGAGACAAAAACCAGTTACTCCTATTCAAGATTAAGGGTCTGAATAGAAAATTGTGCAGGCAGGGTTGTTTTTTTTCTACATACTGTTGTCAACCCTGTCATGGTAACAAGTATCAGCTCTACTTAGCCTAACCTGAAAAATATGAAGCAAATTGTGAATTACAGAGTGAAATTTTATATTTAAAGAAAAGAAAATTATGAACATTGGTGAAGATTTAGTTCTTTAACATGGGAGATTTTCAAAATACTCCTTCCCCACTGGAAAAATAAATAGTTGACTGGATCAGAAATACTGTGGCAGAAGCAGCAGGCAACATTAAATTAAGTCCTAAACATTTTTAGGCTGTGCAGAAGACAGATCTACTTGAATTGAGTATCTAGAAGATGTGCTGAGGAGGAGCCTTTAGGACATCAATAAACCAATGTCTAAGAAAAGTAATGGTCTTAATAACCCTACATGAAATGTGAGATAGATCCATTCTATAGCTGAGAAATGGCCCCAGCAAGTTACTTGCTAAGGAGAATATTATAAAAGATTAAGAAAAATGTTCTATGGAAATCTTTATAAATGCTTCATTTATTAAAGAAATAGTTTGCACTGTTTTGTAACAGATTTGTGGCCAGCTTAGAGGTATTTCAGTAACGATGGCTTCAGTGGGAAAAATGGATTACTCTCTTGGGTTTTCTTAATGTAATATGCATCCTCACAAACAGGCTTTTACAAAAATCTGTTATGAGGGCCATAGCATAAGACTGGAAATAGGAAAAGCTTTCTGAAATTAAAAAAAAAAAAATCAGTAATATTTTGGTTTTTTAGAAAATCCTTCTGAGCTGTCAGATGGGGCAGTCATAGCCCAAGGCAGTTCACTCTGCATCTCCACTACAGAGTTCACCTGAATGACCAATTTTGGTGATTCTGGATCTGGTGCAAGTGTCTGCATTAGTAGATCACAATGATGTTTGCTCCATGTAGTGGAGGAGAGCAATAGAAGACAACATTTCAGGAGAGAATATATGAGTGTGGGCATGCGTGTATGGCCAGGCACAGGGAGCCATTCTCCAAGCACCACACTATCTTGTCACAGATGATGAATCATCTGGGAAAGCATTGCTGCAGAACATGATGCTTTATTCCAAATACATAAGTGGCAATAGTCTGCCAGTAAAATACAATTAGTTTTTTGGTTCTGTGTTGCTGCTTCTGTTCCAAATTCTAACAGGCTTAGAGAGAATATTGGGACATTGACTTGTTCCAAATCTCATCATGCTGACCCTATGTCAGCAACAGTTGCAATGCCTGTGAACACAGCTATATCCTCTTCTTGATACCATGGGAGAAAGAGGCAAAAGTGCCATGCAGTACAAAAGGCAATTATATCTGTATTGTTGCATTTAGGGAAGATTCAAATAGTTCAGTAACCATTAGATTAAAGATGATAGCTATATTTTCCACATCAATTTAGAATATTGATAGGAAATACACCTCATATACGTAGTTTATAGTGCAGGAGCTAGTTAAATCTCAGTGTCTTTCAGGATTAACATAATCACAAAATCACCAGGTTTGAAGGACTATCCACAACCACGAGTCTGAGGAGACACAAAACACTAAATACAACTTCTGCTCTGCAGCTTTGTTGAAGTTATACCATCAGCCACTTAGTAATGAGATGAAAATCCAAACAATTTTTAATTCAAAGTGATTCCTCATACTAGTTCTCGTGTAATGAAAAAGCCCAACCAAAGAACCAACCAAGTAATCCCCAAATTAAAGTTGTTCTTTTTTTAATATGGCCTATACACCATTTTATCAGCAGTTTCTAATTGGCTTATGTTTCTTTTATGAATGTCAATGATAATGGCTGGGAGTAATGACTAATGCCCTACAGATGCATTTTAAAGGGTATAGTTTTCTTTCTCAACTGAGTATTCCATTAAACTCTATCCTAAGTGATCCACTCAAGATACGCAATATTCATAGGCACAGTTTTCCTCTGAATAGCCATTTTTAAAATTGGGCTTCCAGAACTTTCCAGTTAGAGATGCCATTTCCAGTATCTTATGAGACTTGTGGCTTGTCAGTTGCCAGCTCAGGTTCTGCACCCAAATTTTCACCTGAGCTTTGACTTCATTCCCAAACGATGGTGATTTAGTCTAGCAGCAAGAGCTTCAGAGCACAAGAGGGTGTTATCAATTCATTTCAGAACTCATATTTGTAGTACAAAAGTTATCAAAGTTATTAAAAAGCTTTTCTATCATTTAAATTTTAAATGTCACTTAAAATTCTTGCTTTCCATTTCAATTTGTATATCAATATTCCCATCACATATAAATACACAGTCATCTCAGAATCCCAAATCCTTTTCTGAAATAAATCAGTTATGCATTTTTGGCATTCAGTTTGTCTGTTACTTATTTATATTTGGCATCAGAAAATGTTCTGAAAAAATCCTTTGTACTGATTCTGTCCACAGTTCTCATCAGACGTCTGCAGTGTCCCCATCTATTATTTTAAAATAATTTTTTACTATTACTTTATTTTGTTTCCTGAAGATCACCTCTGCTGTCTGCTTCTTGGCACTTAGACTCAATTAATAATAATGTTCTCTATTGCAAAAATTGGAGCACTTAGGGAAAAATCAGGACTGAAAAAATCAGGCACTATTTCCTCTATCCTAGTGTGAGAGATTCACTGTGAAAGCATATAGTGGCAGTTTTGACTTGCTGTATGCTAGCTCAAGAAGTTCATAGGAGATCCTGAATTCAGTAAAACCATCCATATCTGATGCCTGTTAATCACTTTTCAGCCTCATTTAACACCATTTGCAAGCTGAAGTATTAAAGTGACAGCTAATGCTGTTGAAAAGGGTTATCTTGATACAAGCATCCAGAAAATTCCATTGCAATAGGTGACATTCAGGTTCCACTCCATACAACAGGGAGCAGCATTTTTCTGTTGACTTTCAGGTTACCAAGGCAGTTAACTGTACACTCCATACATGAATGCTACTTTGAACATATTACATCTGTGAAAAAGTAGCATTATTTTCTCACAGGTCCACAAGATGTCTGTTTCTGAGAATAGTTATGAAATAGGAAGAGTATTAGGAGTGATGGTCAGGAGAGGAAACAGAGAACAAATGTAATCTTGCTTTTAGAATAACTAAGTGTGAAAGTGCAGGTACTTCAATCATGATGATCTCATTATGAAGATCATGTCTAAGCCCTAACTTCTAGGATTTCTCTACTTACCTATTCAGCTATAATTTTGAGAGGAATGGGCAAGACTTCATACCTTCATGTAATCACAAAGTATGGTCAAACTTTAAGGACACTGAAGAACTGGAGGAGTGTTAAATTTTCTTTCACAAATTTCTTTATAATGAAAGAGCTCAAACTTTGTGGGAAAAAATGTCTTAGATCTTCAATTGTATGGGCAGTTTGTATGGTTTTGTCATTGTTCTCCAAACACTTACAGCTTCAGGAGAAAAGAATTTGGATGTTAAGTTTGACCATGAACAAATGCATCAGTAAAGCCTCTTTCTTATACAGGGATATTTTTGTATACGTAAAAATACAGTTTGTCTATAAATACAATATATTTTTACTGTCAATACACACTCAGAGCCTGATATATAATTACATATAGTATAGACCTGCATTAAAAAAAAATCAGTGGGTACAAATACTCCTTGTATTTGAAGCTCAGTTGGGAGTTAAAGGTTTTCACAGAATGTAGTAGTTCATTGGTAAGACAGAATATTGTATTTTGAGTCAAAATTACTAGTGATCCACAGCCTGTTTTGGCTTTCCACTGTATTTGAGAGCAGGACACAAAATTCTTAATAATGATTTATCACTATGGAAATTCACTCCTCCTCTACAGCTTGTCCAAGAAACATGGAAGAAGTTCCTTTATGTTTTTCTACAGTGTGAAGCTTGTTGACTGTACAAAAAGAAAATGTCTGTTTCTTAAGGTTAGTGTATTGTATTTTTAATTGGTGGAAACATGTTTAAAACCCTCATTAGATATACTTCTACACAAGTTGTTGAAATGGAGACATCCTAATTATTCACCTTGTTCACAGTGAAGAATGCAAACTTTTCATACTTCTGTTTATCTGTTGCAAGACTCACTCATTATATATACAACACAATTTTAATTCTAATACCTAGTTCAAGATTCATACTATGTACTTAACTTGTCCCCTCTTCTTACATGTCTAATCAACCTAAGGCTTGATTTTTTTCCTAAAATTATTCACCTACCTTATCCTTTCACATTTTAACGTGGACCTATTTGTTTAAGCATTACATTGAAAGAGTAATTTTTAGCACATTGTGTGAAGATTTAATTGTGCAACTCTCATTAAAGTTAATAGGGATTGTGTTGTTAAATCATGCCGTGCAGAACATTCCATATTCCCTTAAGTGCCCTTTTGTTGTTGGACTGAGAAGAGGCCTGTAGTGCCAGAGACATGCATATCTATTTCAGTGAGAATCTCTCTAACTGGCTTAATTTCAATTTCAGGTCTGAGTTCAAAGTCCTTGAATACCTGGTCTCATATGTGTAATCAAACTAAACCAGGCTTTTTTGAGTTAAGGAGAATATTTAATTAAATGACCAGATCTGGTATTTAGCCCAAGAGAAAGGGTACCTGTATACAATTGCAAATATGATCCCTTCATTTGCCAGTCATCTCTGGCTAACCTGCTAAGTGAATTTCAAATGACTAGAGCAGATTAATTATTTGGGTTAACATTTTACAAGGCTGACTTCATTTTTTCCTTCTCTTTTTGCTAGGGCTTTTTTTTTTTTTTTTTTTTTTGTATTTTTATTCACTTAATAGATTTCAACGCAAACTTGGCTCTTAGAACACTGTTTCATTCAATGAAGAATGAGATTAAATGTTAGCTTTGATTATGTCATCTTTGTAGGAAAATGTATATAACAATTATTTCAAATTAATGCAAACTGATGCTGATCTCTTTTACTGTAGGAAAAAAACTCTAAAGGAACCCACTTTGATCTATTGTAGTTTTCATTTCAGTAATACTAAATATGACTTTCACCCATCAGTTAAGAGGAATCACGTGAAATTTAAATAAACGGATTCAGCTGAGGCACCTTCTCTTGCTTTGTGCTGAAAATTTACTATAACATTTTACTTTAAAAAGCTGTTATAACCCTGAATAAAATCTTTTGCCTAGTGTAAGAATTAAATACATAATATCGGGAAGGTAATCATGGTTGTGACTGTACAGTTTTAGACCAAAACTGTATTGTTGAGGATACCATTTCCACTAGACCAGCAAGAATGTTGAAGCAGTAACATTTTGGTTTTTGTGGGTCCTCTGGTAACTTCTCCTATGCTATTCCAGCCTGAACACTTAAGGAACTCTTTTAAGACTGACAGGAAGCATAAGGAAGAATTAGGGAAAACAGCTCTACTTCATAGCAGGAAACAGGAATGTTAATTAAACTCAAAGAAGTCGCCTGCAAGGGAATGTTTGGACATATCCAGAACATGGGGACCTCATCCCAATATGATGATTCTGCCGCAGGTATTTTGTTGTCTGTGCATACTAATTAATAATATAAGGAGATTATGAAATAACCCTTGTTACACATAATTTTCTCTCTTCTTTTTTTTTTTTTTTTTGGTGTCAACTCTATATCTTAAATATATCCCTGCTATTGAGATATCCCTCTTTGACTTGAGGCTGCTCTCTTTCCCAGCCCAAAACACCAGTATAATGCTCCTTCCAAAAGAGGGTGATTTGCCACCTCCCCTGCTGCACCATAAAAAAAATGAAAGTGTACCATAAATAAGAAAGTCTCATAATTGACAAAAGAAAATTATAAAATAAGAAAAAGGCATTCTGTATTGACCCTAGAGGGATGAAAGCTAGGGATAGACATGATTGCTTGTATTGATTAGATTATCTTGGAAAACTGCTCAAGATGCACATTTTCCCCAAGATTAAAGAACTTATTGAAAGGATCTGTCTTCTGTAGGTTGTTTTCTCCCATTTCCTTTTCACAGTAGCCACTATCACACTTGCTATATTCCCTCAATTTTCCCTCCTATCACAACTGATGGTGCTCCTTCTGCAATGTCTACCTTTTCCTGCCTCCTCATCCCTTCTTTTCTCTCCCATGGCCCACCTCTCCCACTAGTACCTCGCAGTCCCCTGTACATGCTTTATATGCCTTCTTGCTGGCATGTGGACAAAAAGCAGCATCTTAGGTTTAATGAAGATATGCTGACAGGCTTCTACCAAACCCAGTGGAAAGGGATGAGCTTCCTCTGTCCTACTGTGGTGGCAGGAGCCTCTCACCTCTGCAAGCTGTTTACCTTTTTACAGAACTCATAGGTGTCTGCTGTCTCTGAGGCAGATCCCTTGTCCATCATCATATTTTCTTGACAGACTCCAGCAATTCAAAACATAAAGCCCAGATGCACAATCTCCATCTCTCTGGAAAACATTCTGAGGAGAAAAAAAATTATAATGTTATAACAACTTTTGGAAATAAAATAAACAATAAATAATAAAATAAATAATAAAATAATCAAGAATATATTTTAGAGACTACAGGAGAGTTTGAGAATTTTCAGGTTCTGATTTGAAAGCAGTCTTCTGACACAAGTTGTACAGTATAAGTTTTTAAGGTATAGCTGATAACATTTCTAAATTAAAAGCTTTGCACATTGCACAGGCAGAAGATAGACTATGATATCTCAGGATATTCCTTCCAGTTTCATAATCTTGTAACATATGTTCTGTGATTTAACGTGTTTTTAAACAGTGTCATACAGCTTAATTAAAATACAGATGAAGCAAAGGATAATTCTTTCACAAAATTTAATAATAAAATAGTAATTATCAGGAGCAGATGTACTCAAAACTGATGAACCCATGGATCCAGACTTTCAACTGGAGATATGGTAGAAACTCTGCAATTCTTACTAGGAAGACAAAGATCCAGCAGGATGCCCTTTTTGAAGAATATTTTGTAGTATTATGTGAAACTTTAATTTTCCCTTGAATCAGACTAGTTTTCAGCTTTGTTGCACCCTGTAAGTGGCAGAGGCATCAGCTGCCACTAACTGCCAACTGCTATTAAAGCCCTGAGTTCAGTTATGTACATTTACTCTTCTTTAATTGCATTGGGCGTATGCAGCTGTCCTGAGATCAGCAGAGAGATGAAACAGGAAATATCCAGGAGAAATCAAAATAATTGAAGAGAAAGTCATAAGAATGACCTATTAAGTGTGCTTGGATATCTTAATAGCAAGCAACTGCTATCTAAGATTTCCTCTGCCAGAATTCTCTGTGCCAGAATTAATTGGTTTCTCTAGTTTTCACATTCCCTTATATTGCACCCAGGATGACTTTTAAGATACCTGCTATCTGTAAGATATCCAATATTGGTTTTATTTTTTAATTTAAAATCCATCTCCTATGCACTTTTGTATATTTGTGTGCCTCTGAATAAAGACTTGAAAAACTCTGGAAAGGAAATCACTCATAAAGCCCTCTACAAGCCATTTAATCAGTTTTTCTGTAGTTTATGATGTATGCAAAATCAATTAAAACAGTCTCTGATTCATGACACATTGTTGTCCTCTGTTGTAAATCAGCCATTGCAAAGCTTATAGCTTGCTTCTCATCTTATTCAAATTCAAGGTCCAGCTGGGGGGAATAGCAAACATTTTGCTGAGGTTTGTGCTTTCCCCAGTTTTCAAGATTGGTGGAATAGTTTGTGTTTTCTATTGAAATGGAAATACGAGTTGAAACCTCAAGATTGCTGAAAAAACCTTAGCATTTACTCAGTAGGTGGCATTTTTCCTTCTGCACTCATATAAATGAGTGCCCCATCATTGTGTTACTGAAGGTAAGAGAACAGGTACTGAATTACTGGAGCTATCTTTGACTGAGATGAATAACTGATATCAAAAGCTCAAGTACCAATAGAAATTCAGGCAGAGGATCGTGAAATCATGGCATCACCAAAATTCTGTGGTGCACAACAAGTGACTGATGCTCATGCTGTCCAGGCTTTGTTGTTCATCAGATCCAAGTTGCTTAGATCAAATTATCTGAGATTAGGCTTTTTTCAATCATGGAATAAATTTACATACAGACTCTGTGGCACTTTTATAAGACCAGGAAGAGTTTACAGTCAGTATAACTATACGTCACTCATGTAAATGCAAACCATTTTTACAAACTGTGTTGTTTGCTTTTCCCTGTGCCGTACTCCTTTACCCTGCTATATATTTTTTTCAGCTGTATTTCAGTACCTCATTAATTGATTCATTTAGATCTAATGCCTGCTCCTTGTACTCATATCTGAGACATACTTGCAAGCTAAACTACAAAATTTAGTATTCAAATGCAGTGTTCATTTTGTCCCTCATATTGGTGGGATTTTTTAAGAAACCATATCTTGGTTAAACACTTGTAAAAATCTCTCATGCAACCTAATTTTCATATTAAAATATAAATAAGAATAAACAGAAACCCCCAGGAGGGAGCAAGCAAGCACATAGAATTCTTAAGCTTTCTTGAGCTTTCAAGTGGGTAATTCCTACGTTTTCACAAAAATGTAGGAATAAGAGCTTTGTCTCTCTCTGAGTGTGTGCTGTCTATAGCATGGATAGTGAGAAAGAGAGAGAGAGAGAGAGGAGCTTTTTTTCTTTGTTTTTTTCACTGGTTTTCCTCATTAGCTGTGGTGAGGAAAGTTTTCCCAAGACTCTGTCTTTTTTCCTGGCACTGTTCAAATATGCACTGGGCTGAAAACCCAGAAAAAACACTGGGAGCTCACACCTGTGGCCCACCAGGGCCCAGGACATGTCATTTTCCAATGCAGGAGGAACTGATAAGCAACTGAGCAAGCCAAGGTACACCCCATGAAATGAACTCTCTCTCTCTGAATTTGCCATCTCTTCAGAACAAAGAGAGGTTCCGCTGTTTAATATTCATTTTTTCATGTTTGTGAATACTTTACATGTTAAATAAACAGGTTTTTTTCTACTTTTCTCTTAGAAGGTTTACCTCCCAGTCTGCTTGGGGGAAAGGTGACTTGAATTTGCTTTCTAAAAAAAGACCACTATAGAAGTTTCCTCCAAAAATTTGCCCTAAACCAGGACAATTATGCAACTAGAGGGAAACTGTATGTTACAAAGCAAACTACAAAACATTGTACAGACATACTGTCATATCACAATGCTGAAGCACTGACTTCCAAAATGTTAATGTCTTTTTTTTAATTTTAAAATCTTGAAAACCAGATTTTAAAATAATATACACACATACATACAAACATGCCTATATGTATTGCCAAACATACCAAACACTTCTTAAAATACCATTTTGATTACACAGCCAAACACTGAAGACTTCTGAGCCACATTAAATATGGCTCCAGGTAGCCTGATTTGCCCACATGTGCGACTACACTACACCACAGATAAATCACAGCAGTTTCTAGGGATAACAGTCTGCTATGTATACCCACAGCAAATTAAATTCCTGTGGAGATCTTTCCAGCAAAGGCTTGGGAGATTTTTCATGAATTCAGTATAAAAGGAGAAATATGACAGTGCTAGTAATGCGGGAATTATTTCTGGAACCAGTTGCAGTAGAAGTATTATGGGTGAAATGTTTGTCATCAATTAGCATCAATAATCAAATATTTTATTAACTGGATGGTAACCTAAGACACTGCTTCTTTCCAATTTAGCAACTTGATAAGCTAGGAAGACCTTTGAATCATGACATTTAATTTAAATTAATTTTTGTCTTGATGACAATGTTTTGCTATGCTATGCAAATGCATGATTCCAGCAAAATATTTATGGTAGTTTCTTGGTTTTTGTTTTCAAGAGATGACAGAAGGAGCTCTAGCTTAAACTCAATGATTCCCTAGAAAAGGACCATAGAGAGGTTAGGATTATAAAAAAATCACAGCCATTTTCCTGTTGTTTTTGGAAACTGAAGGGAAAAGTATTTATGAAACTGTAAAATTTAATTAATAGTTTTAAATCACTCAGAATTAGATGGCACCTCTATTGTACATGATGGTATGGGCTCATCTCATGAAAAGCCAACTGGGAGAGGCACAACAAATTTTGTCTCTTCCCTATCTATTCCTATGGTGTGTAAAAACTCAGCTACTCTAGGAGAGGGGCATTTCAGACTTGGTAGAAGACAGAAGTAGTAGCCCGAAGTCTTGCCCAATGTAGTGGAAGGCCTGTTTTTGAGGGGCACAGTGTTTTGGGGAACACATTCAAATTAAGCACTTACCTGTTCTATCCAATCTGAGAGCCCCTTGCAGAGCCTTGCAGATTCAGTCAGAGGAAACTTTTATGCAGATGCTTCATCTCTGCATTGAGATCCTCCTCATCCATGCTAAAAAGCAGCCTTGTGTAACAATACTCTCCCTTTGAAGGACACAGCAAGTGACCAAATGCTGGTCATTGATCTGCTCTTTAAATCCTGTCACTGTGAGCATGCTAAGAGACATGGATTTTTCCCAGATATGTTTATCTGTTTCTAAAATCTTTTTCAGCAAAATACATATCCGAAACTCATCTTGGTCCTACAAACTGTATCTTTTCAAACTCAGGGTCATGAACATTTCTGAAATTGTAGCATTGCTTCTGAAAACAACTGGTTATAGATAAGACTTCAAGATGTTTATTTTTGCCTTGTTGATTCAGCCATTACACAGGCAATAACCCTAGGTCATTACAAGCCAGATCATAATTAGTACAAAGCTTTCTTATTCAGGCTCTGCATGGCCTTCAAGCTCTTCAGAAAGGACTTTGTGATGGTTGCTACCTCCTAGATGGAGTGGTTTCCCTTCTCCTTAGTGAAGGAATTCACACAACCAGTCTTCAAGCAGCTCTTCATACCATTTGAAAGATTTTGACATTTCTGAGTCTAATGGCCAAGTATGCACACAACTCAATCTTTGGGAAGTTTGTTGCAGGCATTCTGGATTTGGTTTCTGTCATATACCATGTCCTCAGGACCTCTTAAAAATGCTTGATAGACCTCTCTCTGCAAAAGTCTGAAGAGGTTTCAATCCACTGCATGTTAGATCTTACCTAATCATGCCAGTGGTGGCCATATGGTGAGAAGGGAGCCCACACAGAGAGATATCACATTCCAGGACTGGCAATAGACATCTGTCTCCTGGACATTTCTGATTTTCAATACATCTAAGAGAAATCCCTTTTTACTTCTGAAACTGAAGTTGTTTTCCATGTCTGTTGTCAAATGTGCTTCATACTTTTGTTTCACAGAGACAGCCTCAGGCTCCCTGATTTCCCAAGGAGGCTAGCTGCAGCATTAATGTGCTGGGAAAACCTGATGTCTGTGAAGCATGGACCAGTCATTTCTCCTGTGCCTTAATGGCTAGCAGTTGAAGAAGTAGTGTCCAGAACCATCCCAACACCTTACATAGAAAACTAAGAATTGATTTGCTGGCCCCACATTTGGTTTCTCCCTGGGGGCTCCCCTAACAGGGGAAGCCCTCCTGGAGCAGTTCTGTGTCAGGAACCAGAGACGCATTGGACTTCCTCAGTCTTCAGCTTCTGTTTATTGTTATCTTATCAAAACTTCAGCATGCCATCTGCACCAGACCTTGCATGCAGGAAAACAGCACAAAAATGTACAGTTTCAAGGTCTTTTAAGGCTAAACCAAAACTAAATTATGCAATTAAGAAATTACACGTAGATTATTTTCCCTTTTAAACCATTAACTGATCCCTCAAGGCCTGCAATACAGACTTCTCTGTCTAATTACAAAACATCACTCAAACCCATGAAGATGAAGGAAGAAGAAGGCAAAGAACAACATGCCTCCATCCTAAAACCTCCATCTTGCTTCATATCCATTACTATATTCTAAAAACCTAAAACCTAAGTTTTTCACCCTGTGATATTACACACTTTTAACCAACTACACACCCATAATCCCAGTGCTGTTAATGAATTTTGGAAGTCTTCTCCACAGCCTCAGGTCAAATGCAGTGTTCTCTTGTGGGTCTGTGACTTTCAGCACAGAAAGTTTAAAATTCTCAGCATCCAAGGAAGTGGAATAACTTTTCCACTTTGTTGGGAAGCAGTTCATCATTAGGACCCTTGTATGAAGTATCCAACTCAACTATTAATAGTACAAAATTCTTTGAGATTTAGAACATGGTGTTATATCACCAGTTGAGCCTTTTCAGGCAGAAGGCAAGGTATAAGAGATGCTCTCATATACCAAGCTAAAAGCAGCTGAGATCCTCTCCATCTTCCAGGCTAACCAGAAAAGACACTCCTATGTGATCTGTCCAGGACATTTTCCCTGATACTGCAAACGCAAAAACACCTCTGGTCATGTGGAATAAGGATGCATCTATACTGTGAACAGCACTGTGAACAATACTTTTAAAGAATTCCTATTTAGTTACCTTTATAAAACCATTTTTCAAAAAATACCATTGTGTTTCTTTCTGAAAACTTTTTCTTACTATATTTGCTTATGATCGGTAGTCTTTTCTCTTAATACTATGGAATTTCTGCCAAAAAATTTTATATTTTAGAAAAGAAAATCATTACCAAAAAAAAAAAAATCTTCATTATATGTTCTAGACAGCAATTTGTTTAATTCTCATGTAGGCTTGTGTATTAATATACAAAAAAGAAAGAGACATTTTATCAACCTATGCTAGAAAATTATTAAAGATTGAGTATTTCTTTTTAAAAGTCTTCTTTTGTTATTTTATTTGCTTTATACTATATCCCAGACTTTTTGGATATATATTCTTGGTAGCATGTCTACTATTCATGTATAGATCCTTCATAGGTGAGGAAAAAAATACATATTCTCTAAAGTGAAAAAATGCAGCCAGTGAGATTAAAAATGTTGACAAAGAATTACGGAAACATGCAATGCATTAATTTGACTCACTCTATAAGCATTTCCTTAAATGAAGCAAAGCAAGATTATTTCTCTGCCTATCTCAACAAAAATCTTCATGCTGCCCTGGCTCTTATCATGTTAAATTTTGTATATTTATAAAAAAAAAACAAAAACAACCAAACCAGTAAGCAAAAACCCCTGAGAACTGCAATAGTAATTCAATGTGTTCAAACATAAAAAATATTTCTTCTCTTATGTTGGTGTTCCCATTGTTTTGAGAAAGTTTGTATGGAAGTGCAGACATTTGTACATCAAATCGAATGCAAGTCTGACATGAATATGCTGAATGGCATGAATTTTACCATAGGTAATCTGGAGAAATCAGCCTGCATAAAATCAGTAGTCATTTTCACAGGGCTTCCAACTGTGCAGAAAACATTGTCAAAAATCATCAAGACTTCTTGACATTTCCTTTTTAATTTCTTGCCCTGGTGCTAGGAAATGTCTTTGACCTACTCTCACAGACCCCAGGCATTTGGCTGAATTTGATTCACAAGTAAAAGAGCACAAAAAATGCATAACATAGCTCTTAATCATTTAGATAGAATTTGGGGAACACTATCAGACATCTTAGAAATACTCACAAAAGATTTTGAGACAAATGAATTGGCAAATTTCAGATTTTTTGTGCTTCCAATAGCACTATATTTGACTAATTTCTGTCAATAATATCAAGTAATGGTCGTTTCACACTCTTCATTAAATTCTATCCTTAAAATTAGGTATTGAATTTCAATTCATCCTTCTTACTTCTACTATGTCAATTGTCATGAGGAACAATTATTAGTGAATTGTGAGGTTCTCATATACCACAACAATAGAAAATAGAGAGCACCTGCCGTTTGGTTTCTGTGTACTGAAATAATATTTCCTCCTTTTATTCTATCCCCTTAAACAATTTGATATAAAATATATTTTAAAATTCATCAACGAACTTTGTGTTTTCTCCTTTGAGATGCTTTGCATATGTTTTTCACTGAACTAAAATCCAATTTTTTTGTCAAAGAAAACTGAAATTCATAGTGAGAAAAAAATTTTAACCAAATTACAGCTCACAGTTAAGAAGCTGGGGGGGTTGTTTTCAAAAACTAGACACAATTTCATTACTATTCTTACATTTTGTATATATGATTGATCCCAGAGTGTTCATTCCTAAATTAGAGAGGTATTTAGTGGAGATTTTGGTACATGTCTGATTTTTCTCTGTGTTTCAGCTGCCTGGATAACACAGGGGAGTCTCTGCTTTTCAAGTGAGTAACATACAAGAAGAAAGACTTGAGATAAACCTATCTGACAAACATTGCTTGCTGTCACTGTTTTAGTTTCAGAGTGCAAACTTAATTTGTGACAGCTGCCTGACATCTAGCATTCACTAGTAAAACTTCTTTTGGCTTTCAAAGTGCCTTGGATTCTCCAGTGCACCAATGTTTGTATATCCTTTATACAGGCTCCAGTACAGAGATTACCTCTTCTTACACAGCACAGCACTGTAATTAGCACTTTACTGTCTACTTGAAGAACTGGAAGCACTGTCTGGTATTCAGGAAGACAACAGAAATGTTAGTCATGATTGACTATATATGTAATATCCTAGTTACCCATTATGTCCTTAATTTATATCTCCAGTTATTCTTAGTTTGCACTATTGTGACTGAAAAGAGCTTCTTTAGCTATATACATTCTCCTTTCCAAAACTTACTGAGCTCACATACTGTGGCAATCAATGCAAGAGGCTAATTTCATATTATCATTAAAGATACCCTGCAATTAGTCTTACACTTCTTGCCTTTGTTTTTTTTACCAGATGTCATTTTATTCTTTCAGTGTAAGAGTTGGCAAACATACTTTTCTCATCTACTTCCTCTTTTGCATTTATTATGTTCAGTAACAGTAATTAATCTCCTCTGCAAGGCAAACAAATCTAATCCTCTCTGTTTCCCAGAGGAGTGCTTTCTGTATCTTTGGTTATTTCTTGTCACTTAACTGCACACGGTATTTTATTTGTATCTGGTAAATAACTTGGTTGAACTATTACATTCATCTCCATGCAGTCTGTCTCAAGGGGTAGCATAGCACTGGTCTTTGTATTCTTCTTGTGTCCTACTATGTCCTCATTAGCTGTATTTTCTTCTCAAGTTTTCTTTCTGAGAGGTCAAAGTTTAGCTTCAAAACCAAACCAATAACCAATTATCAGTAATGCAGATTGTTCTTTCAAGTTTTCTAACCCAGCCTTTTTAGTTTTGTTTCAGCAGATTTATATTTATGCATTCCCAAGTTATTCAATTATTGTATCTAAAGCTTTTCAATTTCTCTATCATTCACCTTACACAGACTATGTGAAGTGAAGATCATACCTAGAAGGCAATTGCAGTACCCCACTGCCAAGTCTGTCACTATTCACACCCTGTCTAGTGAAGCTCCAGTCTTTTCACTTACCAGCATGGAGCTTCACATACTCCTGTGGACCCAAACTCACTTGTAATCTCTCTGGTGCTGCTTTTGGATGAATTTCAGCCTTCCCAGTTCAGTCTTGCAATTGTTTCCATGATCTGTTCTGGCTTTTCAGCCACTGAGGGAAAGTTCCTTATAAACTTATAGAAAACACTGAAGAAACTGGAGTTTTATCTCCATCTCAATTTGTAAATGATGAGTTTAAAAGCTATCTTGAAAGTTCTGCATTTACCTGCGCAAATTCTGTGTCAATACAGGGAAAAGTTAGTCTCAGATTGAGAAGGTAGCATAATAAACCCATCTGTCCTTTGATTCTATTAATATATTATTAACAGCCCTTGCAGGCAAATGAATCAAGCACTGACAATTACAGCATTTACTGGTGTATGTGTCCCACAAGGTATTTAAAAATAGGCAAATTGAAATCCCCCTCCATCCTCTCTTCTAGCAGCCACCACTCCTAAATAGGCTTATGAGCTTAAATCTTTATGCTCCCACAAACCTTACACAAAGGTCCAGACTACGTAAACAGCTACCAATGCCCCCTTCCTCACATAATACCCTCACCCATTCTCTAATGTGCCAAAAAAAAAAAAAAAAAAAAAAAGGCTTGTGGCTATAGAAATTGGCAGATGGTTTTCTGTGGTCTGCTAGTCTGCAACTAGGAGAAAAAGTACATTTCTTGGATTCATGTACTGTGTTACGGGAATGACGTCCATTGCTTGCCTTCCCATATTACACACATATCATCAGAAGTTAATCCTCCTAACTGCAGTCATTACTATAACTCATTTGGACAGGCTTTCCATTTTGTGTGGTTTGAGTCTGGAGCACTGTGTATTTTATAAATCAAGTGGTATTTTTTTTTTTCATATCAAGCTTTATGTATAATGGACATTCATTTAAAAGCACTGCATTTAATGTATTCCTTTCTACTGTAAGCAAAACAGACATTTTGGAAAAACTTCATCATTTCACTAGATAACAATTTATGGCTTGTGGATAGAGGCTGTAAAAATATTGATTTACTGCTTTGGGCCAATATTTTCAATAATTTAACTTCTGGCTTAACACTTGTGCACTGTTAGGTCTCACAGCTGGTGTAATAGCTGGATTTTTTTTATAATCTCTTCTATGCATCACTTACTGTATCTTCAACAGTTATTTATATTTCTGGATGTTGTTCATTCTAATGAAGACAATCTGAAAAGATGGTTATAAAAGCATATTTTCATGTTAAATAAGCAGAAAGCTTTTGCCAGGGCAAAGTATAAGTAAAATATTACCATTTCTCAGTTGTATATCAGTATTTAAATCACATATCAGTACTGAAGATCATGATCATGAGCAGGCTAGAAGTATCAGTGGATATAACCCAAGTGCCTTGACGGTCCAAAGATAAAATGCCTCCAAATTTAACTGAGTCACAGAATCATAGAATATGCTAAGTTGGGAGGCATCCATCTAGGTAAGTCCAGTTCCTGCTCCTGTGCAGGCCACCCCAAGAGTCACATTGTGTGCCTGAGAGCATTGTCCAAATGCTTGAGTTTTGCCAGGCTTGGTACTGCAACCACTTCCCCAGACAGCATATCCCAGTGCTCAACCATCCTCTGGGTGAAAAACCTTTTCCTGATATCCAGTTTAATTCTTCTCTAGCTTGTTTTCATGCCATTTCCTGGAGTGTAGTGACTGATCACTTCCCCATTACTTTGAGTCTTGACCCTGGACTATCAGCACTGGCCAAAATTTAGACTAGCCAAAATTTATACTAAAAGCCCAGTGATGTGGTTTGACCCAGGTTGGATGCCAGGCACTCACAAAAGCCACTCACTTGGTCCCCTCTGCAACTAGAGAGAGGAGAGAAGATTTAACCAAGGGTTCATTGGCAGAGATAAGGACCAGGAGAGATTGCTTATCAAATACTACAAGGACAAAAAAGGTTCAACTTAAAGATATGAAATAATTTACCACTAACAAAATCAGAGCAGGATAATGGGTGACAGTTCTCCATGAACTTCTCCACCATGAATCCATCTCATGAGCAACAGCTGCCTGTGAACTGCTGCAATGTAAGTCTGTCCCACAGTCCTCCCCAAACCGCTGCAGTGACTGTGGGTCACTCTTCCATGAGGTGCAGCCCTTCAAGGGTAGGCTGCTCCAGCATGGGAACCTCTCTCCACGGGTCTCCCCCAGGCTGACAGCCTCCTCTCAGGCATTCACGGGCTCTGGCTCCTTCACAGGCTGCAGGTGGATCTCTGCAGATGGAGCTGTGCTCCAGGGGCTGCAGGGACGCAGCTGTTTCACCACAGGGGAACCTCAGCTCCGCTGACTGGAACATCTCCTGCCCCTCTTTCTCCACAGACCTTGGTGTCTGCAGAGCTGTTCTTCTCCCATGTTGTCACTTTGCTCTTCTTTGGCTGGAATTAAAACTACACCACAACCTTTGTTCTGATTTCTTCTTAAATCTCTTATCACAGAGGTGTTACCACCATTTCCAATTGATCCAGCCTTAGCCAGTGGCACATCCATCTCTGGAGGCACCAGGGAGTGTTGGCTCTACTGGATATGGCGGAAGTTTCCAGAAGCTTCTCACAGAAGCCACCTTTGTGACTCCACTACTACCAAAACCAGGCCATACAAAACCAATACAAGATTCCATCTCACAAACCACCTCCCCAGTCTCCAGTAGCCTGTTTCCTTCCAGGGAAACTGGGGAAGAGCAATCTCATTTTTACCTTCTTCATGCTTTGCCAGTCAACCACCAAGTAGAAAAAACTCAGAAAAAAAATCTCAGTGTAAACCAAATGCTTTGAACTGTGCTTGTGTAATCCAAATTTGTATTTGGAACTACTATCAGAAAGGCATCAGCACCCTGAACACTAGGACAGCCACCTTCCGAGGTCTCTCTACCAGTGCTTTGCTGTGTTCTCCACTTGGCATTGCCAAAGGCTCTTGCAGCATCTCATCTTTATGTCTCAGCATGCACAGCTCTTAAAAGCCATCAGGTAAATCAAGTTTTTCAGTCTAGTCTGTGGGGTTTTTCCAGATGAAAACTAAACCTGGCTTTATATTGGAAGAAGCATGTGGATATTGTTCTCTTTCTTTACAAATACATGGAAAGTTTATCTCTTTATAGCAAACTCAGCAGTAAACGTTTTATTGTACTGGTTTTTTGGGTTTTGGTTTTGGTTTTTGGGTTTTTTTGTTGTTTTTGGTTTTGTTTGTTTTGTTTTGTTATTTTGCAGCTGAGACCTTTTAAATAACACTGTGTAACCCACAGACCTTTATATTAAAACTTTTCTTGCTCAGCTTCTGCTCGTATACTGAGAATACTTTAGAATTTATCGCACTTATTAGTGGCTTTTTGTACAATTTCAGATTCTGCTGCTGTCAATGTTTAGCAATTTCAGGAGTATTTTAGGTTTTCCAAAGACCTTCTAAATATTCAGCTTTGCATTTTGTTTGTATATACAGAGAAAGCATTCAAACAGATCCATGTTGCCACTCCCTTGCATTTGTTCCTAATATATAGATACAAGTTACAACTGTAACTTCATTTTTTTGCACCCAAAAAACCTGTCATATCAGCAAATGCCTACTCTGGCAGCTGAGAATTTGGTCTTTTCCCATGTGTTTCTAGATCACACAGGACAAAAGTGGACTTACAAATCTTCCTCACTCTACAGATGCAGCAAGGTTAGAACAGTGCTCTTGGGGCTCTAATACTCCACTTCTTGCTTGTGCCCACACAAGCACTGCAGCTTTATGCTTGTCCATGCATTAGTGCTGTACATCACCTTGAAACTTCTCTTAAAACATTAGATTAATTTACAGGAAGTATCACTTTCCTATGCCTTCTCCAGATTCTCCATCCAAAAGTATTCATTAGTACCATCTTGACCCAGAAAATAGTTTTTGTGAATGCTTTGTGGTTATATCCTGCTTATTTGTACTGAATTTTAAAGTCAGAGGAGGATGTAGCAAAATATTAGTGGAAGGAAATGTTTAATTTCTGTCATATAACCAGCATACTTCTGTCCATCAATCAAAAGTTAATTTATTTACTTCCTTTATGGTACATAACTTCAATTGTTTCTTTCCTCTGCCCTTGTTTCTTCTAATTCTTACAACAGCTGCCAGTTAAATGAATGTCTTCCAGCAGGTAGAAGATAAAATTCATGTTGTGCACAGATTATATTAAGCATCCAATACTGAGAAATTACATACTCCATTTAAAAATAGTTGAGAGGAGGAGGAGGGGGTGGAAGAACAAATTATTAGCAGCCTGTTTGTCTGTCACACTGCTGATAAAATCTGGGGAGAAAATAGAAGAGTCATTGGGAAAGCAGTGGGATCTCATGCTGTAGGATGCCTCCTTGTGCTTATTGCTTGTGACAGAATTTTGCCCTTCTGTCAAAAACTAGTTTGGTAGCCACTTGCATACACTATGTTCAACATGGAAGAATGGCAAGTATGAAATATTCAGCTGGTGCGCACTTCAAAAACTTATGCTAACTGCATTCACTATGTTATGTTAGTTCACCTGGAAGTACATAATACCTTTAAAGCACAAATTGGCTCTCAAAGACTATTCATCTGTTTTCCTCTCTGTTTATGCAGGGACAAGAATGTGCCCTCTGGCGACTGCAGCCGAGGATGAAAACCATTCTATCAAATGGTGTCATCTCTGTTTTCAAGCCCTCCCTCATCATGTCCAAGCCAATGGCTATCAGGCTCCAAGACTTCTTTCATTATTTATCTTTAGAATCTGAATTTTTATCCAGTTCTTTCAAGGTTGGGAGTAAGTTTGAAGGTCTCCACTAAAACTGCTCTAAAAAGGGAAAATAAGGATACCACTATCAAAATATAAAGTGTCAAATCATATTCAGCTGCAGATCCAGAATCAGCACAGCTGAAAGTTCAAATTCAGGAGTTTAATTCAGAAGTAAAATTCAGGGGTTCTTGCTAGTAGCAAGTTAAAACACCAGTACTCCCTTCTCTGTTAGTAAACTTAGCCTTCCCTCTGAATTCTGCCCAAAAATATCCTAGAGGAGCATCCTCACTGACAGATGAACTTCATCAATTGATCTTAAAAACCATGAAATTTGTTGATGAACACTGAATAGTTGTTGGATTGCACCTCTGCAAAGACACAGCACTTGAAGAGTCACCTTTATCTTAAGAAGCAAATGTAGCTTCTTTTCATCAGCGTATCAACCTTGTTTGCTCTTTGGGTGTCATGGATTCAGAAGTTTCTCTGTTTAAATAATACATTTGTCCAAAATAATTTTTAAAATGTTTTAGAAAGCTACATGAATGTGATGAGGCAAACCACTGTGCCTCTGGTATGCCACAGCTGTCCAATCTGTAGCAGCTTGCATGTGACTTGAATGGTCCATTACATTTCATAGTCTGATTCTTTTCTCCTCATGAAGTCTTGCAAAATGAGCTTTTGAGGAAACCAAGTAGCTACACAACTTGCATATCTAAAGCTGAAGTTATGGATAGCTCTTCACTCCTTCATTGACCTCAGTAGAGCTGGCTCAGGACCATAAGCAGAGGGTAGAGGGCTGGAGCCAACAAGGTTTAGTTAATCTGACCTAACACCTCATCTCTACTTCCACTTAGCCATTGGCTGTTACTGAGAAAAGGTGTAGGAGCCAAAGGACCAACTCCTTCCTGACAATTAGAGAAGAAAGAAGCTCCAGTCATTGAGGCACTCTCCTCTGATTCTCCCCTTTCCTCATGGCAATATGCTTGGGTAGTGTTCCTGCTTCCTCTCCTTTCCCAGAAAAGAGTCCCAAGATGAGAGGGGGCTGGTGAGTGGGAAGTGACATGGCTCCTCTTAGGGGCTAAACATATATAAGCAGAAGAAGGAAATGCGGACAAAATATTTCTGGCATTTGTCTTCCCAATTCATGACGTCATGTAAGGGAGCCCTGCTTTACTGGAGATGGCCAAGTATCTGCTTGCCCATTGGAAATAATGAATTAATATCTTGGTTTGGTTTGATTTGTTTGCATCCACAGATTTCAAGCATAGCTTTTGCCCAGTAAATTATCTTCATCTCCACACACAAGTTCTCTCACTTTTACTTTTGGATTCTTTCCCCTTGTGACACTGGGGTGAGTGAGCATCTCCAAAAGGCTTTGTTGTCAAATGGGGTTAAACCATAACAAACTTGAAAAATTACTTATCTCTGCCAACCTTCCTTACTTATTTTTGCCTTCTGACACTCTTTCCAATCCTACCTTTAAACAATTTTCCCACTCAAATCTCTTCTGCTGTCGCTTCAAAACTGAACTCTGCCACTGAGCCAACCATGATTTTTTCTTCACCTGTATTAACTGTACATATATATATTCCTGGGCATTAGAAAGATTATGGTATGTGAATTTATTAAAACATTCTTCTGGCAATAATTTCTGCATGATTAAAAACCACAAATCCTCAAATACAAAACAATATTTTCCTAAATACAGCAATTATAAGGTGTTGACCAGTTGTCCCAGTTACAGGAGTAAGGTGCCAATTTAGGGGGTGTAACCACACTGTGTATTCTACACCCCTCTTCTTCATTTTTAATGATGGAGCTGCCCTGTGCACACCAGATACCTCAGGCTACAGGCTGGATGTTAAACGAGATAAATAAAAAGAGGCAACCCTGTAAGGCAGAGTAGTGTTTCTTTTTCTTCACACCTATGACTCAGCTGTGGTAACTCCCTCTGGGGAAGCACTAGCACAGTTACCCACATTCTGAGGGGTCATCTCTGCTGTTGGGCCCTAATGGACTCAATGACACCAGCAGAAAAGGCAGGTACAAGGACTTCGACCACCAAGGACTTCCAAATATCCCATGACTCACAGTATGGCATCATTCCATTGTGAAACTCCCTACTCTGGGGGAGGTACTGAGCATTCCCACCTGAACCTGAGCTATAAATCTGTGGATCTGGGGATTAGGACAACACCACCAACAAGTGATGGATGCAGAGGATGACCACAGCTTCCACAGGACCACTGCTTTTACAAGACTGTGGCCATCACTTCACTGGATTGCAACCAATCCTTGATAGGACTGTGACCATCACTGATCAACAGTGTGCCAGTTGTACTCTGACTTTAAACTTGTTTTCTTTGTATCATTGCATTTATTATAATCTTTCTATTCAACTGTATCTCTGACCTGGAATCTCTCTTAAGGTAAATTAATTGGGTTAATTTCTCCTGCCAGTTTGCTTCCAAACCAATATACCAGTTCTTCTCCAACTCTGTCAACAGCCAGGCTCTGGTTCTCAAATCACCTTTTTACTTACACCAAGTACATTGTTTCTATACATTGGTGCTATGTCTTAATGAAGCGTTTCATATTCTGAACAGCTGAAATACTATAAATCCCTACACTTTAAAGCTAGAAGAATTCATCCGTAACATGCACAATTCTTAACTGTGCCAAGCTGAAGTCAAGTTTGAGCTGAAAGTGTTTGGAAATATCCCCAAGTGATATTTCTCTCATAACATTTTCCAAGTAAATTTATCTTTCATTTCTGTTGTGGTTGCTGCTGCTCAGTTTTATTTATAAATCTTTGGAAATAGGAATTTATAATGAACACACAGTCAGTTTCTTAAATTAAAGCACTGAGGCACTAACAAGTAAGCACCACTATAATCAAGCTAATTAAAAGGCCATGTTAAGGATAGGAATCTGCATATGAAAAGGATCGTAATTTTCTTGATGGTAGTTTTACTATCCTCTTATATTTGCATGCACCCTGTAGAGTCTCAAAATCATTTGAAGCTAAGGTACTTAAAGAAAAATCAGGTTTTTACCCCTTAATCTCTTTAAACTAAAGCAATATTTCTGGCTTCGACCAACAGGTTCTGTGTTTTTCAAAGTTCATTCTTTGAAGAATTGAAATACTTTAATTTATCCAGAGCAGCAGATGCACAGCACACTTGGGGACAAATGAGATGAGTGAGCTGTGTACTGAATTTTTAATGATGTTTCCTTGGTAGAGACTTCAGAAAGCACTTTTGAAGACTGCAATCTAACTCAGTAATGAGCAGTTTTCTTTATTTCAAAACTATGTAAAAAGATTACTGTGGGTATCTGTATTCAGAAGCTATTGCAGGACATTTTGGTGTTAGCTTTATGTTTTTTTTTAACTGCCAGAAAGGTATAAAAGTGGAACAGTAAAGACACTAACAAAAATCAACATAAGTTGCATACAAAGCCTCTTTCCATACCAAATAAAAATCCTTTCTGTGACTAAGTTTTACTCAATACAACCCTAATTTTGGTGACAAGGTTTTCAAGCAGAAAAGACTATTTAGGATATTAAATATTTCAAGGACCTCTTTAGTATGTGATGTAGACATAATATCTACAATGCCGATGTCCTTCTCAGAGAGAAGGACATTGAGGTCACTTGGAGTTTAGTTGTTAAGGAGCAGGAGACTCATACCTTAAGTAACATACTTTTTTACATATAGTTTTGCAATACTGTTCCAGTACTAAACACTAAAAATCCAAAAAGTAATTTAATTATCTTTAGTAAGACTGCTGTGGATTTGCAAACTTACCATATATAGTATCTGTCAATCATCACAATCTGTCGTAACTGTCCAGACAATGTCCTGGAATTAGTAATGATCCTGTGACTTAAGAGTGCATGCATTTTAGAGAACTGGTTAGTTAGCTGTGGTTTACTTTATAGTGTTTCTTTGACCACAGTATGGGGTTTTCTTTGCTGGTTGTCTTTAACAAGAAATCTGAAACAAATTTTTTTCTGGAAGTTCACTATAATCTTATACATTGTGCAGATCTGCAATATTTCGAAATGTGTCATTTCACTGCTCAGTGAAAGACTTCCATAAGTAACTCAACACATCCCATCATATCCCTGCATTTATTTTATGGTTTAAGTTCACTTTAGTTGATTTCCAGCAAAATCAGACATAGAAAACCTTTTGTTGACAATATTTAACCAATGAAGTTTATAATAATCTTCCACTCATGCAATTGGATTAAAGTCATTTTTTTCCATACTAGGAAATCTTCCTCAAATGGAAATAAATAATTCATCACGAAAATACTGCGCTGGCTTCTTGATATGGGAAAGAAGAAAATTTTCACTTATGTGTTCCAGACAATGACTTCATATGCATCTGCATTATCCTACAGCAATTTAAAGCTACCATGAAGCGAGCACAACATCTCAAAAAGGAAAATGTGTGGGTCAGCCCCAAGCCTGTACAGGTGCCTTGGGTTATTCCTTCCCAGGCACAAGACTCTGCACTTGCCTTTGCTGAGTTTCAGAAAGTACCCCTCTGCCCAGCTCTGCAGCCTGTTGAGGTCCTTCTGAAGGGCTGCACAGCCATCCAGGGTACAGACCCCATGCTCCCAGCTTTGTGTCCTCAGTAAGTAAGTCAGCAATATCGCATCTAGGACTGAACCATCAGGGATGCTGTTAGTGACAGGCCCCCAGCTAGAGCCTGTAGGCAGACAATACCCACTGTTGGCCCCGTGCTGACTACTCCTAATCACCTTCTTGTCTTCCATATGGATAGACATGGCCTCCCAAATGAGGTGCTTCATCATCTTCCCAGGGATCAAGACAATGCTGACTGACCCATTGTTCCATGGGTCCTATTTCTCACCCATTTTGAAAACTGGGTGACATTTCCTTTCTTCCAGTCCTCAGCACCTCTCCTGATATTCATGACCTTTCAAAGGTGATCATGAGCAGGCTCTATGGTGTGAACGAGCTCTCTCAGCACTGTGGGCTCAGCACACATCCTTACTGGACATAGATGTGACCTATTAGCGGCAAGGCTGTTTCCACTCTTTGGTAATTAGTACAGCTGCAACTCATCAGGAGTGAGATTGTCTGCAGCACTATCTCTATTCTCTGACAATCCATTCTCCCACATGATTCCCCATAATCCTGTTGTGTTACATCTTTGGCTGCTTGTGCCTGATTGAGGTATTTCCTCTTAAGCTTCTGCTACTGGGGTGGTCACTATAGCTTCCCCCTTCCCATACCTCATCTATTTGAGCCTTGCTATGTCCCTATCCCATCTCAAATTTGGTTTAAAGGTCTAAATCGTCAACTAAGATCCATTTTCCCCTTTGAGACAGGCAGACCATATTTGTTACCAGGAGGCTTGGTATTCAAAAAACCCCATATGACTGAGTGTATTTGCTATAAATAAGTGGTGCAATATTACAAATTAGCTATTACTATTTTAAAAGGAACATTATTATTGAGATGATGTGTGATGGTGATGATGATGATTGATGATGATAATGACGATGATGATGGTGATGTTACTTGGGATAGAATGTGAGAAAAGAATGGACTGAACATCTCATCCTTCATATGATACACCTGTAAAAAGATCGAAGTATATTACACTACTTATATAATTAAGAAAGAAGCTATGTAGGTATGTAGAAATAAAAGAAAAGCAACCAAACATTTTAGAAGAACTGGACTGTTCTAAAAAAAATATAGATTTCAACTAAGGAAATATTTGAGTACAAAATGTTTTGACTAAAATTTGGACTCGCTGCAGATATCAATTATTTAAGCAATATAAGTCCAGCAATTTCTTTTGACAGTACATTAGTGTTGCTGACATTAATGAATAGCAGGAAAAGTGAGGTTCATGCAAGTCCTGATAAATGTACTATAACCAGGACTTCAAATCTGTTTCCAGAAATGTGTGCTGCTTTTCCTCTCCTCACTGCACAGTATCTTTGAAGCAAATCCTATGACTAGATATGTGTGCATAAGAAGGACCAAACTGTATGTTCTTCACTCACATAAAGGATCATATTGAGCAGTCACAGGCTGTGTGTAATTCTCAGCTGTGCTGTGTGAACAATGATAGCTGTAAAAGATCTGATGCTTGCAAATGGAATCACATAACATCCACATGATATGAAGTATTTTAAAGTATTTCAGAATTCCTTCCAGTGTTTGACAAGGCTTGTAAATTATCATCCTGTATCAAAACTCTCTTCTGCAGAGAAAGCCTAAGAACATTATAGTAGGGCAATTCTGGTTTCATACTGAACTCCTTGTTTGTCTGTTCCTTTCAATCATGCTATAAATATGAGTATGATACAGAGGCTAAGTTGGACTTACACACCAACTCATTTTTTACCAACTCAGAGTAGCCCAGTGCCCACATGGATTTCCTTACATTTGCCAGCAGTTTTTTAAATGATTGGGCATGGTCCTTCATGGTAACTCTCTCTCACAATGAGTGACTGAGACAAAGGAAGAACTGTTGAATGGATTTTAGGCAAGATGTTTCCACTGTACAACATTTATAAACAAGCCACCACCTTTTCCCATCAAATGTTGAGGGTTAGATAAGGCAGAGATGTCTGAGACAAAACCCTCTCATGAGGAAGGTGATGTCAGCATGGCAAGGTAAGTCAGCAGTGTTCCAGTTGTTTGTTTCTTGATCTTACTGTTCTTGCATGTCACCAAGTACTGTTGATTATAAGTTTTGCCCATGCTCAATGCATCATTGCACTTTATTTTGTGTTGTGTTGAGTTTATTTTTGCACTTCATTTTGTGTTTCCCACAGATCATCAATTTTATCTTCCATCTGTTCAGTGACCTGGGGTACAAAGCCTCAAACATTGCTGCAAAGTCCAGGCAGGGAGCTCAGTAAATATCTCTGTCCCTTTGGCACATAAGAAAGCTCATTCATGCACGAATGAAAGCATCCTCCTGGACTGGCTAGAGTGGATCTTTCACCACAAATGTTCTTCACCTTTTATGGCTGCGTCTCCAGGCTTATGGGTTTGTTTTCTTTTTCACACACATTGTTTTCATGCCTCATGCCCCACCATTTCTTTTCTTGCTGCAGAATGACAGACTGTCTGCAAAAATTATCTCAAAGGGCTCTTTTCTGTAGCTTACCCCAGTAAAAGTGCTGCACAGTCTGGCATGCAATGCCAGCAATCTGGAAGGCTGATGTTAAAAGAGACAGTTATTGCAAAAAAGTCTGGTCAGCACTCTCATAGACTAAAGCATCAAAGTGTGATGATTATTCTATAAAAATGCAACAATTCTATCAAAATTAGCGGAATTAATCTGTACTTTGTCTTTGTGAGATATATGGATTGAGAAATTGGTATACATATTTCCTGAACCCTTTTTTAAGAGCATTGACTAGTCAGAACACAGAAGATTTTATCATGGAATTACTTTTTTTCCTTCTGTGATTTGCAAGTGATGATTGTGTTAGGTGAGTTCTACAAAAAGTTTCAGTTTTATATTCATCCCAAATGCCTAAACCTGATTTTGTCACTGAAGAAAACAAAAAGAAAATTTTTATTTGCTCTTCCTAAAGCCCTTGTTGTGGGGTGGAGGAAAGAAGAGAGACAGTAAATGGATTTTATAGCTACCATGATATAGTCAAGTAGTTCTTTGAAATGGTATAGCAGCAGGACATGTTGTGCATGAGAAAACTAAGGGCAGATGATTTTGAGTTCACCAGCATATGCAGCTTGTCTGCCTTTTAGTATGTCTTGCACCCTTCCTGCCTTTCCTAGTGTGGCAAAATCTGCTAGCTTCCAGGTGGGTAACTAACATCTACAACTATCTTGCCAAGAAGGAAAGGTCTCTAAGAGACTTTCCTTTGCACTTCCTCATGGCACTTAAGCTGCTCAAACCCCAGAGAGCTCTGGGAAACATATTATGAAAAATCCTTCACAAATCATTCTTCAGTGCCCAGCTCACGTTCTACAGTAATCCTACTTAGAAAGAATTCTTAAATATAAGCTTCTATAATATTATTAATGAAAATATGTTGTCTGCCAAATATAGTTGAAAATGGAAAACATTTGCAAGAGCTGATGAGTGCTGGGTTTATGTAGCTGCTGGTCAAGAGACAGTGCAATTCACAGTGCTCTGTCCTGAAAAGAAGCCTTACAGGGCTCATGGAAAGGTAAGTCTTCTCATCAAATTTAGGAGTCTTTGAAATTTCTGAAATTGGTACTTCCTTTTTCCAGCTCTATTTCACTTTCCTCTAATTTCTATGCCTTTGAAAATTTTGTATTTCTTCTATAAACACTGTATTGTAATCATTCAGATTTTTAAAAAATAAATGCTCTCTACATGAGAGAAAATTCCTACTTAGGAGCAAGTTCACCTTAAAATTTAGAAAGTAAATAAAAAATTTAGATGCAAAGCAGCAATTCAGGGAGGCGACAAAATTCAGGAAAGACTTTTCAGAAGAAGATGATTAGCTTGTTTTCATTTTTGTATAAATCTAGAATTTATATAAAAACACGACACATCTCGTGTTGTGACAGATACTATGTTCACTAATGTTAAAAAATTACTTTTTTTCATTTGTTAATATCTATAAAAAGTAATATGGATGTTATATAAATATAAATGTGGAATGACATGGTGATCTTGCCATGTATGGGAAGTCTGTTGCATAAATTCCAATATGAGCAGGAGTTCTAGAAAACAGAAAAAAATGAAGCAGAGGACCAGTCAATATCCCTCCCTCCTTCTCTCCCTGCCTTCTCCCTATCACACAATCCCATGTAAAATGGGCCAGCCAGCTGGCTTGTGGCTACAAAAAGTGCTAAGATTTGAAAGTGATATCTGGAACATCAGATGCAAAGCTGAAATGGAAGATGGAAATAGTTGCAAAATACATCACTTCTGTTTTCTTGGAAAGCAAGAAGTTTGCAGCCAACACATTTTTCAGATTTTTGTTTTTTAGTTGCACATTCTAATCAGGTGTGTTTTAAACAGGAAATTAATGTGGTTAGAAAATATCCAAACAAAACCAGTGAAGTACATCTGCAAATTAATGACATGGTATCTTAAATCTTTGTAGACAGACGTAGGATTTAGAAAAGCAATGACAAGAATTTCCAGATGAAAGTCTGCCAGGCAGTTGGCCTGGGAGAAGAAGAGTCCAGAGGGAATAATGTAATCTTGTGTTTAACTAAGGAAACATCTGATTCAAAATCCATGATGAAACATCACTAGCATAGCTTTGTGAAAGACAGAACAGCAGTCTGGCAGTGGTAATTATGTTCTGTACCTCTACTTAAGGAATGTTTGGGCAAGCCACAATCAGAAAACAAAGCTTCCAAATAATACTGCTCAGATCAAAATTAGAATGTAAGAAAGCCTATGACAATATTAGGGAAAATATCAATTTGTGTTCTTAGGAGATTTTTCAGATTTTATCAAAAATATTGCTGCTTGTTCTGCATTTGCCATGGATCAAAGAGAGCTGAACTATGCTTCCTCATTAATGTCAGAACATGATCCTACAGGGATCCCCCAAAAAATGCATCAAAACAACTCCTGATCCTCACTAGCCTTAGTGCTAGGAAATTTGAGAACAAATATTTCACATAGCAGGCAGTGTAATGGTTTCTAATCAGGAAACACATTCATTCTTTAAAGAGTATTAAAGAAATATTGATGTTTTGAATTTTTTAACCAAATATTCTAGGGACTTAGAGCTGAAAGCTTGAAATGTAAGCAGGTAGCATTAGTGCTGCATATTAATTTAGACTGGGGAAAAAAAAAAAGACAACATCTAGAACTTAAATTATACTCACAAAATCAGGCCAAAATAGTCTTATAAAACTGAATCTGGATGAAGCCCAAGGGCTTCCATGAGCATTACTCTAAGTCTTTGCACAACTTGTGAGGAATAATATTAGTTCTGTAAAGCCCTTCCTTGCATTGCCTAACTCTAAAAATGACATAGTACTCCATCCCACAAAAAAAAATATAGCTAAAAACATCTAAATCAAAGACTTTAGTTTTTTAATATACATACAGATCATACATTCAGTAGTGCTGTGTTGCAATACTGAGTTTTGGGGTGAGAATGACTGTAACCAAGGGGTTGATCTGCCTCTGTACTTTTGATTTTCAAAATGCCATCCTGTCTTCTAAGCTTTGCTCATGTGAATATAATGCAAACAAAAATAAGACTAGGTACAACACATGATACCAGAAACATATGGTAGAAAATTGGTTCATTCCCTAGTAAATCACACCAATACATTTGAAACTATTTTAAGCCTTTCCCAACAGCTGATCATTGTGACCAATAATCCTCAACATTATCCAATTCCTGGAGCTCTTTATCACCATTTGGCAGAATCATGTGATGCAGTTTGAAACGGTGGAGCTTGATTGCAGATCCATGATGGTTGTTAAGTCTGGGGGATTTTGTCACTTCTTAGGGCACTACAGGAGACAAGACGAATGATTTATATTACTAGCTTAAACATTTAGAAAATTAGATAAAAGTAGTACAAGACTGACTAGATAGACACAAATGAGACTAATAGCACTGTATAACTAATCCCAGATTTCATGCTGCCACAAGAACTAGTTGATTAAAAAGTATTTCCGTATCCTTACTCTACTTTTTATGACAACAGGGGTTTTTATTCAAGTGAGTGAGCACAGAGGGGAGCACTTGCAGAACTTCTTTTTTGTTCTGATTACTTTGGTTATAAAAAAAAAGATTTTGTAAAATTAATTCCTACTGAAAAGCTAATGCAAGCCTGGTGGAAGCATTTACAGAGACTGTCTTATACTCTGTACTCAGGCAAAACCCCAACTGGTTCATTACTTTAAAAATCTTTGCTTGTGTTCAGTAACTGAATATATTGAGTTCCACTGAAAAACAAAGAGACAGTCCGATTCTTCATTTTCTATTTCCTTCTACATGTAACTGAATTTAATGGAAGAAAATACACCAAGACACAGTTAATGCTCACAGTTATGGATAACATGGAATGACTTCACACCCCATGAAATGTATGGCACTGGTATGGTAGTGCGGCAATTAAGAACTCAGCCTTAAAGCTACCTCATGTTAGTTCCTGCTATGATCTTAATACTTACATTAGTTATTTTACTTTGGATTACATTTTACTTTGGATCTGTGTAAGAGACAGAATAAACTAATCTACACTTACGAAGGACTTTAAGAACTGTAATGAAAACTATATAAATACTTTGTGTTCTTCTGGCTTGGTTTGATAATTTTGGTGACTCACTATCTATTAAAAAGCTCAGTGTATCTGCATTGCCATGATTGGCAGAACATCACAAGGGATATTTGTAATAGGAAAAAGTCACCATCTTACAAATAGTGTCTTATGGGGGAGTTTTGCCAGTAGTTTAAGAGGAAATGTGTCTATTCACATAGTATGCTTTGAAAATTGCACCCAGAGGAGAAGACAAGAATGATCTAAATACAGAAGGAAGGGCTCTTAGAACAACATTTGGTGTTGTGGCAGAATTAACACTGGAAACTTGTTTTATTCTTTCACTGATAAAGAAATATAATGTATTAGACTTAACATCACAGTCATACTCATTTCTGTGTGCACTAACATAATCTTATCAAATGTTTCTACCATGAGTCCTCACAGAAATATTTGTCATAGATTGCTTGAAATAGTTTGAATCAGCTATTATTTTCCAATATATGAACTATATTGTAGAACTAGTTCCCAGAGTTTCATCCACTTTGTTTCAAAAAAGCCAGACTCATACTTTGTCCAGCAATTTCTGAGTGGGATTCTGGAGAGCTAAACTATGCCCTTGCATGTCAGACCGTACTTCTGTAGGTACAACCCCTTTTCTTTTTCCTGATAATAGATTCAGGTCATCTCTGTTGTGAAGCAGAGGTAAGGCAGCTAAAAATGGATTTAATGAATGTAGCAAAAGCCTTCCAATGACAACCATTTTCTATGTAGATGGCCATGACAATCCTTGTGACAAAATTCACCTGAAATATCTTCACCACAAAGCAAAAACAATGCAGAGAGTCTGAGTCAACTTTCATTTCTAATTTATCATCATCTACAGTTACAGCAGCAGTAACTTTCCCCTATGAGTAGGACAGAAAGGAGAGTTATTATGAAAGAGGTGCCCAAGACATGTGGACATTTTAATTCCAAGATTTTAACCAAAGTACAGAGGTGCTTTTTAAAAAACAACAAGATCATAAAATTATATGCTCCCACTATTCTACTCGTAAAGAGCAGGAAGAACAAGGGCCTAGGAACAAAGAATAGATTGACCTATCTTCATGAAGGCAAAGTGCAAACCACTTGTCCTAAATCCACCAATGTTTTAATGCCCTCAATATCTCTCTATTTATGCATTGTTTTACTTTTTGGCCAGTAATAAATATGCTTCCTCTTCTAAGAAAGCTGTAGAAAATAGAAAATATTTAGCAAGTCATCCTGGCAATGAAGTAAAACCAGTAAATGAAACTTAATTTTGCCAGCAATCAGAAGGACACGACTGTTACAGGGAAAAGTCTGTATTGCTTTTAAGATGTGTCAAAGCTTTGCAGAGTTCAGAACATAAATTTAGCCTGTGTTTGTAATTGTATCAAATTTGGATTTGAATTTGGATTTGGATTTCTGTCTTAAAGAATATCAGAGTTGAAACACATCAAGATGTCACTTCTCTCACAGATGCTTTCATAGGAAATTGATATGAATTATTTTAATGCAGTTAATTCTCCATTTTTACCACAGAGAAAATGCAACCATTTGAGAGCTAGGGTGCAGCAATGACACCACATTTTTCCTGGGAGCAAAGCCAGTTCAGACACCAGGGAGATGATCAGCTGAAGAAAATAGAAACATTTCAGCCAGCCCAAAAATATGTGAACCTGAATTTGCCTGAGTGATTCTGTGTAGACATTTTCAGCTCTTGACTGTGCTCCCTTATTCCACAAGCACCATTTAACTTGAGCTGGCTTTGCAAACACAACTCACAGTCAACACAGAAAGAAATAAGCCCTGCTTGATATAAGTAGACTCTATGGACATCTGTGTCATGGTGGCTGCCATAAGAAGGGAACAGATACAAAGAGATCCTATAATTTCCTGATTTTCATATTTTCCAAAGCATTCTGGCCCCCCATTTTCCATGGAGCTGAGGTATGAACTGAACTAATTAATTCATAATTATGACAGATTAAAATTTATTTTGAAAAGCTCAGTGGTTAAAGGACATAGATTAGAATTTAGCAATCCAGCTGCCCAGGGGTGCTTGACTGGCATCATCCAGGCTCAGTGCCAAGGGAACTGAAGAGGCAGCTTAAACCAACAGGATTAAAGCAAACTTCAACTTTTTTCTTTGTCTTTGCATACATTACAATACAGTGCAAATTGCAGCACTCAAAAATAAAGATAGTCTAAATTTGTCATTGTAGCCCATAATTTTGTGATCTCCAATTTGAATTCTTAAACCGAAATATAACAGTTTAACTTTGAATGGTATTTCACCTGTCATCTAGTTGAAACCATTGATTATAAATGATCAGACTATTTTCTGTCTTTGATTTAAAGAATAAAACTGAGAAATTCTGCCCATTTCAATGGTGATTCAGTAGGTGGAAATAAATGCAATCATAAATTCAATCTTTCAAAAGCACATATAGCCATATATTTCTGTGTAAAAACCTTTTTGGTTCACAATGAATGTCTTAGCTCAAGAAAAATAATGCTACCTGACCATGTGTGAGAGACTGGATTGGCTAATGATTCAAACAATTGACCACTTAACCAATAAGGGAAAAGGATGATGACAGGCAAATCACAGGAGGTTGAATAGTGCTTTTTTTACAATGCTAATACCAATGCTCTTTCTTTATGTAATGGCTCAGGTGTGAAAACTCCCCTCTAGTAAAATATGGGGGTATTCACACATAGCTTGAAGGTATTTACCCCTTCTGATGGACCATAATTGACTAAACTGCCCTGACTGTGGCATCTTGAGGGGTGTCCTGGACCATCAGAGACTCCTGAAGTGTCCTGTGATCTACAACATTACATCATTCAATGTAAAATTCCCCACCAAAGGAGAGATACCTGGGCCTTCCCACCTGAGCCTACCCATCTATAACCCAGGGAACTTTGGTGCTCTATGGGCTTCCCACATCCCTGATGGATCAAGACAGTGACCATGACTGCAACCAACCGACACTGGAATTGCAATGATGAAGTCTTGCCACAAGATGCAATGGGTGGTGACTACCTTTCTACTCTTAGTCCTTCTCTTTCTTTTCCCTATTTCTCTCTCCCCCTACAGCACATTTACTGTAAATAATAATCTGTACTATTGACCTCAGTATACAGTCTTGTTTGCACCTTAATTCAGGCAGAGGCATGTCTCTAGTAATTTTAATGACTGAATCCTAACACCTTGATTTGGAAGCAAGGAGAGGTAGGCCACGTCCTGTAAATTGGTGTTTTCAGTAACAAGAGATACATTTGCAATTTTTTTTTAGCAGAAAAAATATTGGGCAAGACAAATCTTCAGTTAAACCATACAACTTCAGTTTTGGTTATTTAATTTCAGTTTACATAGTACAACGAGAGATTTCCTTTCTTTATGGTTTTGGGATCATAGTTTTTATGTGCATACTTTAAGGCACAGCATCACCATGGAGTAGTATTATGTAGGGTGTGAGAAAATATGCAAACTAGATTACTTCATTTTTCTTGGTAACTGGTCTGTTGATGCACAAATTTTAAAGACATCATATCAAATAAGGAAACAAGGAAATAAGAAACTCGGTACAGCTTATCACTACTAACCATTACTATTATCATTACTATATATCTAGCTAGAAGTCTGTGAGTGAAAGCATTGCAGTAAGAAGATCTGCCATTAGGTGTGCCATTTTAACATAATACAGAAATAGGTGTCCAATGCCCAGATCAACCCTTGATTTCTCTAGGAAATCAAGACACAAAACACCTAGAGAACACATTTAAAGAAGCTACATTGTGCAGCTTGCTGACAGCCACAGCAAAAAATCAGAAAATAATTTATCCATACTGAAGAAAATACTGAAGAGAAAATAAAGCTCTAGGCAATCATCTTAGTGTTAAGGCTACATCAGAAAAGAGTGTCTATCAGACCAATGGTGCATACATACTAGTTTTATAGAAATCAAAGTAAAATATATTGGATTTAACAGGATGCATATTGTCATTAGAAATGTAGATTTGAAACATTTCTTCTCCTGTTTTAAGTTCTGATGTCAAACAGTATAAGCTAACTCAGACCCAAGGAAAGGCCAGCATTCATAGTTTTAAAAATTACTGTTGATTCCCAATTAGCATGCCTAATGCTGCATGGAAGGTAAAGAACTTGTCATTCAAGCATCTTACTGACCAGTGACTGGATTTGGTGGTTAAAGTAGGTATCTTGTGACTAACATAACATACATACTGTGGCCACAAGTTTCTCACACCACCACCACCACCCCCCCCCACATAGTAGTATTAACAAAAATATCTACCTTGTGAGTGAATCAAATAGAACTGGATTATCACATGAAATGAAATCATAACTCTCCAGAGCATGGGCCAACTACAAAATTCAGTAATTGTTCTCAAATTATGAAATAAGTGGTTTCTTGGCATTCTCTGAAGAATTTGACAATGGTCCAGTGACAATTAAATACAAACAGTAGCTGGATGTCTGGTGCAGTAGATACAGATATAATGTTGAGCGACTTAACTCAAAAGGAGTTCAGGAAAGGTGGGCAAGCTTCAAAACAGAGATCTTGAGGGCACAGGAACAGACTGTCCCTGTGTGTTGAAATACAAGTCAACAAGGTAAATGCCCAGCTTGGATGGGCAAGGAGGCTTTGAAGGAACTTAAGAATGAAAGGGGGATGTATCATCTTTGGACGGAGGGTCAGGTCTCAGGAAATATCTAAGGGGGCTGCTAGAGCATGTAGGAAAAAAAAAAATTAGGGAGGCCAAAGCTCAGTTCAAACTTAAAATGGTGAGTTCTGTAAAGGATAATAAAAAATGCTTTTACAAATATATTAATAGTAAAAGGAAGGGTAAGACTAACTTTTGCTCTTTACTGGATGAAGGAGGGAACTTAGTAACTGAAGACGAGGAGAAGGCAGAAGTGCTTAATGCCTGCTTTGCCTCAGTCTTTAGTGGCAAGACAGATTGTCCCCATGACAACTGTCCTCCTGGGCTTGTTGATGTTACCAGGGAACAGAATGGTCCCCCCATTATCCAAGAGGAGGCAGTCAGAGAAATGCTGAGCCCCTTGGATGTTCATAAATCTATGGAACCAGCTGGGATCCATCCCAGGGTGATGAGGGAGCTGGCAGATGAGCTCACAAAGCTGCTCTCCATCATTTACCAGCAGTCCTGGCTCACTGGTGAGGTTCCAGAGGACTGGAAGCTGGCCAGTGTGACACCCATTCATAAAATGGGTGGGAACAAGGATCCTGGCAATTATAGACCAGTTAGCCAGACAGTACCAGATAAGGTTATGGAACAGTTTATACTGAGTGTCATCACACAGAACTTACAGGATGGCCAGGGCATCAGACCCAGCCAGCATGGCTTTAGGAGGGGTATGTTGTGTTTGACCAACCTGGTCTCCTTTTATGGCCAGGTGACCCCCCTGGTGGATGCAGGAAAGGCTGTGGACATTGTGTACCTGGATTTCAGCAAGGCCTTTGACACTGTCTCCCACAGTTCTCGTGGAAAAGCTGCAGCCCACGGCTTGGACAGGAGCACTCTGCTGGATCAGGAACTGGCTGGATGGCCGGGCCCAGAGAGTGGTGGTGAGCAGTGCTGCATCCAGCTGGGCCAGTCACCAGTGGTGTCCCTCAGGGGTCTGTGCTGGGACCAGTTCTGTTTCATGTCTTTATTGATGACATGGATGAGGGGAATGAGTGCTTCATTAGTAAATTTGCAGATGACACTAAGCTGGAGCATGTGTCGATCTGTTGGAAGGTAGGAGGGCTCTGCAGACAGACCTGGAACAGTTAGATGGATGAGCAAAGTCCAGTAGGATGAAGTTTAATAAGTCCAAATGCTGAGTCCTACATTTTGGCCACACAACCCCCTGCAGCATTATAGGCTGGGGACAGTGTGGCTGGACAGTGTCCAGCAGAAAGGGACCTGGGGGTATTGGTTGACATCCAACTGAGCATGAACCAGCAGTATGCCCTGGTGGCCAAGAAGACCAATGGCATCCTGGCCTGTGCCAGGAATGGTGTGGCCAGCAGGACCAGGGAGGTCACCCTTTCCCTGTACTCAGCACTGGTGAGGCCACACCTTGAGTGCTGTGTCCAGTTCTGGCCCCTCAGTTTGGGAAGGATGTTGAGATGCTTGAATGTGTCCAGAGGAGAGCAACAAGGCTGGTGAGGGTCTTGGAACACAAACCCTGTGAGGAGCAGCTGAGGGAGCTGGGGGAGTTTAGCCTGGAGAAAAGTAGACTCAGGGGTGTCCTTATCATTCTCTACAACTCCCTGAAGGGTAGCTGTAGTCAGGTGGGGGTTGGTATTTTTCTCCACGCAGCAACTGACATAACAAGAGGTCACAGTCTCAAGCTGCACCAAGGGAAATATAGGTTAGAAATTAGGAAAATGTTTTTCACACAAAGGGTGATAAAGTACCGGAATTGTCTGCCTGGAGTGGTGGTGGAGTCACCATTCCTGGATGTGTTTAAAGAAAGACTGGATGTGGCACTTGCTGCCATGGTTTAGTTGAGGTGTCAGGGAACAGGCTGGACTTGATGATCTTGAAGGTCTCTTCCAACCTTGTGATTCTGTGATTCTGTGATTCTGTGAAAACTCTTGATCTTTCTACATAATTAAAAAAAAAAAAAAAAAAGGGTAATAACTATTCTGTTCTTATGTGTGGTTGCATCTTCTAAACATACACAGAATTGCTTCAACTCAGCAACTATGCACATTTCACCTGCATAAATCTTGGTGTTCACAAAATACAGGGAGACTCACCTACTCGAGTAGGTAGCTCGAGAGGCAGCCCGCTAAATCAAGTTACAACACTTGTGCACATAATGACAACAGAGAGCTCAATAACAGAGAGGAAGCAGACCCATTTGAAAGTCAATGAGAGATCCCAGCCAGCCTTTTAAACTTGTCCACAGAGAGCTTGTGTTTTGGGGTCTACTGAGGTCAATACAAACAAGAGGACGATTTTAGTAAGATGTAAAACTTTCTGCCTCAATGAAAAAAAATTGGTTGCCATGCTGTATAATGATGCACTTTTCTATATCCACAGTAATACAGTATGAACTGGTTTTCTATATCCACAGTAACACAGTACAAGCTGGTTGGGTTTACAAGCATAGAAATGAAGGCTTTGAATTTTGCTCTACAAAAGAAACTAGATATAAGCTGAACAGCAGTACAAACACCAAGTATCTGGAATATGTGATAAATTAAACATCTTGCTGGCTCTGCAGGATATCTTGAAACCCTAGTGTTATGGAATGATCTTCTATCATATACCAAAGAAAATCAGAAATTGGAGCTTTTTAATAACTCCTCAGACAGAAGAGCCTGCTGCCTTTACACTGTTTCATTAACACCTTCCTCTCCATGCCAAGAAGCAGGTTAGGACTCCCTGTCTGATTTAGGTGACTTTTGCAACTTTTATACTGTTAACCCCATAAGGAATTCATCATGAATGGCACTGAATCTTCAATGGTACAAAACACTGGGGTGCTGGAGAGCATCCAGAAAAGAGCAAAGAAAGTGGTGAAGGGTCTAGAGAGTGAGTCATGGGGAGCAGCTGAGGGAGCTGGACTTGCCTAGACTGGAGAAAGGAGACACAAGGGACATTTTATCATTCTCTACAGCTACTGAAAGAAGATTGCAGAATTCCAATGAGATGGGTTTCTTCTCCCAGGTAAGAAGTAATAGGGCAAGAGGAAATAGCCTCCAGTAGCCAGGAGAGGCCTCCAGCCTTCGATAGCCAGGAGAGGCTTAGACTGACTATTAGAAAAAATTATTCACTGAAAGGGTTGTCAAGCACTGTAACAGGCTGCCCAGGGAAATGGTACAGTCAACATCCCTGGAGTTATATAAAAAGATATGTAAACATGGCAGCCAGGGACATGGTTTAGTAGTAGAACTGGTAGTATTAAGTTTACAGTTTTACTTAATGATCTGAAGGGTTTTTTTCCAACCTAAATGCTTCTATGATTCAGATATTTTTAACTTCTAAATTTTTTTCTCTCATACAGGTAAAGACTACACATTTCATCCATGACACATGGAAAGCATCCCTTGCTATGTCACTATTTATTCTTGTATACATTTCTGTGCAATTCCTCTTATATACTGTATCCCTGCATGGTTCCCAAAGCATGTTCATAAATGATTCTTGATAATTACAAGGTTACTCTTAACTGGAAAGTATTGCAGGAGACTTAACTTTTAACACAGCTTAGCATTTTCTGATGTATTTTCATTGCATTGAATCACAGAAAGAACTGATTTGCATACATTTACAAATTCAGCTTAAGAAACAGTAGATTTAAGAATGATCATCATAAAACCTTTTTAAAAAGAGCTCTATTAACAATATTTTTGCATAGAGTAGTGCACTGTGCAGCATTTATAAATCCATGAATGCCAAGGGAATTGTCAAGGACTTTATTGTCTTCTCCTGAGGAGAGAGAACTAATGTTTCTCTTATCTGTTTTGAGTAACACTTAAGAGCAAGAAGCAACACAGGCAGTGGAAGCATGTATCCTGGGAAGAGTATATTGATGCTATCTTGTTTTGTAGGGATGGGGTGAAGAAGTCCAAGGTGTAGCTGCAGATGAAGTTGACAAGGGACACAAAGAATAAAAGGGCTTCTACAGGTGTGTCATCCAGAAAAGGAATACATAAAAGAACTAATTGCCCCTCATGAGCATAACTGGAAAGCAGATAAAAGAGTGGAGGAGAAGGTTGAGGTAGTCAACAACTTTTTTGCCTCAATCATCTTTGGCAGCTGCTTTCTGCACCTCTCAACAGGATAGACCACAAGACAGGGAATAAGGGAGCAAGGTCCCTCCCAGTGTAAGAAATGCTCATGTTTGAGACCTCCTGAGGAAAGTGAATATATGTAAGTCTATGGATACTGCCAAAATTCATCCCACAGTCCTGAGGGAACTGGCTGATATAGTTGCCAAGTCACTCTCCATGACATTTGAAAAGACATGACAGTCAGAAGTCCCTGATGTCTAGAAAAGTGGAAACATACAACCATTTTTTAAAAGGATGAAAGGATAACTTTGGGGACTACCAATCTGTCAGGCTCAGCTCTGTGCCTGGGAAGATGATGGAAGAGGTCCTCCACAGGGATGTGGTCTGAGACAGCCAACAGAGCTTCACCAAGGGCAAGTCCTCCTTACCAATCTAATGGCTTCTGCGGTGCAGCAACTCCATGAATGACAAAAGAAGACTGACTGAAAACTATGGATAAGGAAGAGAGTTTTTATGATTAGTGTGGTGAAACACTGGAACAGATTGCCCAGAAAGATGATAAATGCCCATCCCTGAAAACACTCAAGGTGAGGACAGGTCTGAGAAACCTGATGTAAACTGTGCCCTTGCACATTTCAGAAGGGTTGAACTAGATGGCCTTTAAAGGTCCCTTCCAACCCAACACCATTCTATGATTCTACAGTTCTGATTATATGATTCTATTCACCTATGTGGATAAATGTCATAGAAGAGGTGACAGAGCATGTGGCTGACAGAATCTAATTACACTCACTCTCATATGCAAAATTATTAACATATGTTGGATGCTTCAGAGATAATTACCAATCAACATTCATAATGAGAAATATGAGAATGACAAGAGTAAATGAGACAGGTTCCAAAAGTAAAAAAATATAAAAATTCTAGAAAAACTACTCTTAAGATTATATCACCCTATTTCCATAGGTTTAAAGTCATTAAGGCATTTCTACCCCATAAGTACATACGAATATTGTCTAAAACAAAAGGAACCACTTTGACTCGTTCCCCTGTATTCTCTATATTGTTTATGAATATGCTTTCAAATAATGAAGTGATTTAATTTCATAGATGAATAATGCCAGGTTTAATGTTTTGTATTTTATGATAGTTTTGAATTATATGATATGCCATTACCATGTCTTGTTCACCCTTCATCTACCATGCAAATCAATTAACAAAGAAAGTAAGGTTTTACATAGTTTTTTCTAAATGTGGACCAAATTGTTATCATTATTATAGTGGTGTATATTGTCCTGCACTGAATCAGCTGTATTATTTCAGAATGACATGTACTTAATTAAAATAAAATCGTTGCTGTACAAAAAAATTGTTGGACAGGTTTTCCAGCAAGACAAAATCTATAGCGAAGGAAGAAGGGCTTATATAAAGCAGATTGAATGTAGTCTTTGCTATAGATTACATGGCTATACCAAGAGAGCATGCAAAATTAATTTATGGTCTGGACTTTCCAGCACAGTATAACTGGAGTGAATACACAGCCATTCTTCCCCAAAAGCCAGCCCTAACAACCTCATGCCAAGGAAAAGATCATCTTGCTGGCAGGATGACAGAAAAACACTCTCCCATAGCAGCACAGCAGGCAAAAGGGATTGCTAAAATAAAGGGAATGTCTCTGCCCCAATTCCCTATAAAATACATATGGTCAGCCACTTGAGGATTATACCTACCTTCAGGCTGCCCTAACTCAGCCTAAAGAGAGCTCCTGTGAATAGACCTGTAGCAGGGCTAGGCAAATGAAATGGAGTTATTTGCATTGTATGAAATTGTTTCCTGTTCCTTTAAAAGATTTATCTCTCCTACGATCTCCTATATCTTTTTTTTTAATGATTTCTAGAAGAACACAATGGAAACAACTGCTTGCTTGCTTTGTTGCTTGCTTTCTTCTTTTTCTTTCTTTTCAATATATTCCCAGAAATATGCCCACCTCTGTTTAATACATCTTGAAAAAATGGGGAATAGGTCCCATGGAGGCTTTGCAGTTAAATGTTTTATTGTTAGTCATATAAAAACAGAGGGCAAAATAAAGAATGCAGTTCTGACATGAAAATATATTTTATCTGAACAATGTTGTAGGGGGTCCAGTTTAATTTTTTTTGAGCAGCTTTTGGTTTTAATGTGCTAAGATTGCAGAATAATTTTCTCCTTTTGCTGACAGTATTTCATGTCAATGACCAAATCACCTTTCCTTCTTGGTACTAGTGTCATTCATGCTTTTCAAATTCTTCTGCCTTTAATACTAACTCTAATGAACTGGATTGGAGTGTAATAAATGGATACACCAAGGACTAAATAGTGAGAAGGTGAAATTTTCAGAAAGAAAGCCCATCTTTGAGAGTGCACATCTCTTCTAGTCAGGTAGGTCCTCCCTTCTAAGCTATTTGCTTTCTGTAATATATACACATAGAGATCTGTAATTCATACACATAGAGATCACAGAAGTTCCTCCTAGCTCAGTAATGTCTCTGGAGACATGCAAGGGAAATCCAGAACTACTGGCGACTCACTGCTAAATTGGAATTACCAGGTAAGGCGGCATTTTCAAAGGACTGGAGCTAGGATACCCATCACTTTCTGTGATTCACTTGTTCCCTGAAACAGCAGGTAGCTAAACATGGTATAAACTGCTTTAAGGTAACTCTTCTAGGTAACAAAAGAGTCTCAAATCTCAGTTCTTTCAATATAAACCCACTAATGCCACAGCAAATGTATTTGGTCCAACATTTTTTCTGTGTACTTAGTTTTCAGTATTTCCAATCATTCAGAATAAACATCAGTATAGATGTTCCTGCTTCTGTCTTATTAAATACTTTAAATAGAATTTTCATTGTCTGAGAAATCAATGAAGGTGAAACCCTGAAAGGCACAGTTCATGCTTAATAAATATATTGTGATTGGCAAATGAGAGGGTTTTAATCTTCCTGATATCCATCCAAGATTTTTATGGCGCTCAATATTTGGTTAATGCAATTAGGAGCCTTTAAACAGTTACCAGAAGCATTTATGATGTTTGAACTAGTAATTGAGTACTGAAGAAAGAGCTGAGGAGAGAAAAGGCATTTTGAAGAACGATTAAAAAGTCTGTTGCAGTATATCTACATATTATACTTGTGGATAAACAAGGAATTATCCCTAGCAAAAATGCAGTGTTTGACATTTATAAAAGATTCTGAATGAGATCACAGAAACATTTTTTTTTCTCTCAATTAACCGGAGGCAATGGAACTTCTTGCATTAGCTACCATAGATAATTTAGTGGTTAATATAGGCTTTGTATTTTAATTAACCTGAACAGGAAGTCTTTCAAAGTATAAATGCCTGATCTGCCTTGCCTGAGCACTGAATGCACACATCTACCCAATATTGTGAGAGGTTATGATATTAGTTAGTTCAGCAATTCCACATGCAGACAGCAGTTTCATTTTTATCTGTGAACTTGAATACACTGTGACTCACATAAGGCTGTGACACTGCCTTATGGATGAACCTTTTTAATACATAAGGACTAGATTTGTGACTAGTCATTAGATAGATCTCTTTTTTTTAATAAATGCAAATTTTTCAAGTACCAGAGAAAATATTTTATTCTGACTAATAAAGTACTTCTGTAAATTCAGTGCTCCCTTATTATTAATTTATGTAGACATTTCAATGTCTGGTTTTCAACTAAGGGATCTGATTCTGCTTGTTCTGCCCATGTAGATTTCTCTCCTTATAGACATGACACTGACATGTTGTGGAAAGCATGTTAGCTTCCTTTAGCATGGTTGTGGGAAGTCCAGCTCCGTGCAAGGAGGCATGAGGGATGTGGGGCTCCTCTGTCTGGGGAGTGCCCTCTGAGCCCCCATCAATGTCACTGCAGTGAAAGCTGAGGAAGGGACTCAGGATATGAAGACTTCTCAGGCTGAAAGGTCTCCATAAGCACTGGCTGAAGCTCAGTCCTCCCTGGCCTCGGGGATATAAAAGCCCAGACTTTTGCAGGAGAGGAGGGCTAGTTTTCCTTCACTGATGGGAGTGATCAGCAGAGGCTATGCAGATCTGCTTCAGCATTTTTACTGAGGGGGAACCCAAACACTGGTAGAAACTCCCATGATGCTAGTAGCTGTAGAGCAGCTCACATTGGTTAAAAGCTGTGCTTACACTGTATCACTAGCATTAATTCCCTAAGAATACCGCTAATATATTCATAACATAATTCCATAATGTTATAGAGGAACTATGTCTATCTTATACTTCATCTATGTAGCACACATCTGAAGACTCTAGTGGACTGATGGCTGAGGTATCTTATGACTGATTTTTGAATTCTTTCCGACACATTAACACAAAGTCAGAGCCCTCTATTAGACCACTACAGGAGTTTAAGAAAGAAGCCAAAACCAGTCTGTGACTGACAGGGCTGAACATGCAACACCCAAATCAGTGATTAATAATTCCAGTTCTGAGATAGGCATTTAACTATTACTAAAATATCTAAATGTGGATTTTTAAATAATAGATGAAGATTTCTTTTTTAGCAAACTATAAACATATTTGCATACAGTTTGCCAAAATTAGTTTCCTTGAAAGGAGAATAAAAAATGCACACATATCGAGACAGGAAGGATGGTCCAGCAATTACACCATCAGCTCAATGGGAGAATTTTTTCTAAGTCCTGCCTCTTTCACATTTAATAAGTGACTCAAGCACAATGCTTCCTCCACATTCTCCCTATGCAGCATGTTCTAACTGGCTTTTCCATTCTGAACACCAGTCCTACACAAAGTAATCTAGTGAGTGCTAACCTGTCTTCATTCTCATTGTAACTATTTTGAAAATCATATTTATGACAGGGACTACCTGAGTGTCTGTTTTGAGACAAATTTAGGAGAAGACACTCTGTAATGAGTCATCTCCTCTAAAAGGGTTCCAACAATTCCTTTCCACCAATTAATACCAATGGATGAAAGTGAGAAAAAAACCCAACACTTTATTACCCAACAGAATGTTCACAAGGGAGGAAAAGGAAAAGTAAATAACTGACAGACATGAAACTATCAGACCTTACCCCCTTCCCTCTGCCCCTCTTCCCCCTCCCACCCCTCCAATAGACAAAAACCCAGAATGCAATGGAAAATACCTGCTCACAACTGATATGCAGCACAAGATAGCACCAGCAGCTCTCTCAGGTAAAGAAACCCAAACAAACAGGAGCTTCATGCAGCCATTCGGGGGGCAGCATATGACAATCTGGAGACTCTGGCATCAGCCTCCTCTCCAGGGCAGAAGAACTGATCTGATCTGAAGCCTCTGGGTGTGCTTTGTCTCCCCAGCTCAGCTTCCCAAGGTGTGGGGCCAGAAGAGAAGGACCCCTTTCCCACAGGTCTCATTTCTCTGGTCTCAGACTAACAATCTGTCCAATTCACCTCAAAAAGCTGCTGCAGGATTGTTGCTACAATTTCTCCAAGGCCAGAGAAGGGAAAAACCTTTTGCCTGGATCATCAAAACCAACCTAACCAGGCAAAACCAAACCACACAAGACTCTGGACACCTGGAGAGTGAGGCTTTGAAAAAAGCCCACCACAGAGCACAAAACTTCCCCAGCCACACACTTTAAAGAGGGAATACCATTTTGGGGTGTAGAGCAGAGGATCAGGGAATATCATTGTAAATCACTCCAAGATACTGAGAGCACATCTTTTTCAGTACCATTGGATGTCAACTCATCCAGTCCTGCTTTTTGCTGTAATAAGTCCTCTGTTCCCTGTTCTGCATGAGGTGGTTCTCAGGTGTGTTGAGATTAAGGCAAGCAGTCCCAAACTCCATGACTCTCTTATGTATTAGCTAACTGGACCGAAAATTTATGCAATTAATTTAAAAAGAAATCTAGTCTAGAAGTTTAACCCCAGAATAGCAATAGCTATCCTGACATTCTGACATAATAAGTACTTATAGCACACTTTTAATTTTTTTTTTTTAAGAAATGGGTGTACAGTGTGCTTGTAATTAATTTTAGAACTTTTAATAATTATAGTTCAATAATATCAGAAAGAAACATACAAAACTGAGAGAGCATTCACTTAATTTGCAATCTTGGATTTCACTACAATCTATTTGATGCCAGAAGCACAGCATAATTACACAGGTTTTTCAGATAAATCCTCTTCATTTTATATGGTTTTGTCAGCACAAATCAATTGATTACAATGCTTTCAGAGTCCTTGAAAACACCAAGGTTCTTGCTGCCAGTTTCTGTGACAAAGACCAAAAAACTCTGGTCAGGTTTCCTAAGAACCACATCCTCAGGAGCATCTTCTCACCAGTTTAAAAAGGAAGCCATGAATGCCTTCTCAGTTTTCCCAGCTAAAAGATGCTGTATTTACTTCCATACCAAGTATAAAACATGAGATGTATTACTTGGTCTGCAAGGAGGAGTTCCAATTTCCTTAGGGACAAGACAAATAAAATATTAGAGTCGCAGAATCATAGAATGTTAAGGGGTTTGAAAGGACCTTAAAGATCATCCAGCTCCACCCCTCCCTTCCACTAGATCAGACTGCTCAAAGCCCTATCCAGCCTGGTTTTGAACACTGCCAGGGTTTGGGCAACCACAGCTTCTCTGGACAGCCTATTCCAGTGCCTCACCACCCTCACAGTAAAGAATTTCTTCCTAATACCTATACCTAAATTTTCCAATTTGTACCTTACACTCCCTGATGACCAGGGAGATCCCTCTCCAGCTTCCCTTTAGGCCACTTTCAGATACTGAAAAATTGCCATGAGGTCCCCACACAACCTTCTCTCTTTAGGCTAAACAGTCCCATCTTTCTCAGCCTTTCTTCATACAAAAAGTGCTCTAATCCTCTTATCAGCTTTGTTTATTTATTCTGTTGGCCTTCAATGGTGTGAGAACCAACTGTCTTCTGCCCTTTGCCTCAGCTGACTCAGAAACTGTCTGAGGCAGCTAAAAAAAAGTCAAATCTGCAGGCATCGTATCTGTGTGGAAGAGATTTGTCCATTAACTTTCCTCCTCTTCCTAGCTACTGTAAGGAACATAAATTAGCAAAAAAAGCTTTTTGAGTCTGCCATGCTTTTAGTGGCTGAATGTTTCTGTTGTCAGCAGAAGAGAACTGAGGTGATGTCTGCCAGCAGCCCTATAAGCTGGTGCACTGCCAGGAATTCTGACATACACCTCAGAGAATTATATTCACCCTTATGTAATAACACTTATCATAAAAGATCCCAAAGTGCTTTGAAACTGCACAAGATATATTCATGGAGTAATTTATCACTAGGGCTTCTCCAGGGCACAGTCATCCCTACACCTACTGTCAGCTTCTGGGATCTTTAATAGTAGCACCTTTCATTCAGCATTTTAAAACATGGGTGGTATCTGTGCCCAAATAACTCTTGCCTGTGGGGTTTGTCCTATTTAAAACAGAGAAAACAGTAATATTGAGCATCATTGTGGCTCAGTTACTTGCAAGTTATTCTTTACAACACAGATATAAATGCTTGCTACTGATTTGAGACTAACCTGGTAAAATCCCCTCAGCTGCTGAAATCTGATGAAACCATCACAAGTTCTGAGCTGCCAAAATTCTCAAAGATAAAAGACACCTCAAATTACTGAAATTTTCAGAGCATTTTTATGACAATTTGTGGTTGGACTGTACATACCTATCTCTGAATGTTACCCTAAAACCTTGTGTAATGTTAAATGCCAGCAAGCCACCAAGTCCCACACAGCTACTCACTGACTGCCCCACCAGCAGGATCTGGAAGAGACTCAGAAGGGTAAAAGTTAGAAAACTCACGGGTTGTGCTACACAAAGTTTAATAAGGAAAGCAAAACCCCACATATAAATCAAGCAAAATTCGAATTCACTTCTTCTCATGGGCAGGCGGGTGTTCAGCCATCTCCAGGAGAGCAAGGCCCCATCATATGTAACAGTGACTTGGGAAGACAAACTCCATCATAAAAAAAATTTTCCCCTTCTTCCTTTTTTCTCCTCACTTTATATAGTGATCATGATGTCACATGGTCTGGAATATTCCTTTTCTCAGCTGGGGTCACTTGTCCTGGCTGTGTCTCCTCCCAGTCTCCCAAGCACTCCCATCTCCCCTGCCAGGGTAGCAGTACAAAAAACAGAAAAGACCTTGGCTTTGTGTGAGTCCTGCTCAGCAATAACAAAAACATCTCTATATCATCAATTCTGTGTTCAGCACAAATTCAAAACACAGCCTCACACCAGCCACTGTGAAGAACATTAACTCTACCCCAGGCAAAATCAGCAGACCTTGAAAGAGCTTGTAGGAAATCTACCTCCCTCATTCTCTTCTACTGCAATGGTTAAACTGTATCAAGTATTTTGGAAATTATTTCCCACTGCTGCTTGGAATGAGTAATAACAACTATCTTCATTATGGGATGCTTCAGAATAGCAGAAAAGAGATAATGCAATTGCAAGGTTGGGAAAAGCTTCATTAAAACTAGTATCCATAAATGCTCATTACAGTGAAACAAGATTATAAAACTGCTGAATAATGTTAAAGGTTGGATTTTTTTCACTCAGAACAGAAATTGCCTGCTGTAAAAATTATCAAACTAGCAACCTGATGTATTTTAAAATAAAGTCCAGTAAATGTGACTCTTGAAAATCACCCAGACATACTAATAACAATCCAGTAGGACATGCCTCCTAGGACTGAAGGAATGATACTTTGGCACAAATAACAAGGCAAAAAAAGTTCCAGTCTCAACATAATTTAATTTCATTCTAGAATGAAATTTCAGGTGTATTGCATTCTTTCTTACAAGAACGTAAATTGAGGTTTGTATTTTGTTATTAAAGGAATGGAGAAAAATGTATTGGCAATGTTAATAATGGCATATTATTTAGTTGTTTTGGACTTTAGCTTGTATTGGAGTTTTAATATGTTTGGTACAGCTTTTATTTAAGGTACAATAATTTACAGTCTCTTCTTTTTTTCAGATTTAAGTACAGGTTAAATGGAACTGTTGAAGGGTGAGTGGGTTTTGCTGATTACGTTTTGGTTTTGTAGTTTATGGATTGTTTTATGGATAGGAATCACAGTATTTTGAATTGTTTTGTATTGGCAGTGGTGTGCTGTTGATGTAGTAATTGGTATTAGATGCTTTTTTTTAGGTAGTTTTATTGGAGATGGGAGCTTTTATAGTTTAGGTAAGGTGTTTAATTGTTTAATGCTTTTTGTCTTTATAATAATTTTTTTAAATACTGATTTGAGATCTTTTGGGTTTTTCAAATATTCATATCGGAGGAAGTTAATGTTCAAAATGTATGGGGCTTTTGGGCTAGTTGCAATACCCCTGTTGGGTTATTGTAACTAGCCCAATAGGATGTTTCTTCTATTCATTTTTAGTTAGGTTTATATTAGTTTCTACTAAAGTTAAATTTTGTATTTTTTTTTAACGTTAGCAATAGAAATAGATTTTGGTTTATATGTTTTGATGGGATTAATGTGTACTGTGCACTAATGTTGACTAAGGCTTTATATTTCTGTGGTTTTGATGTGCCAGACTAGCAAATTTACACAGTCTAAAAACCACGTTTTTCTCTAGCCTTTACTTGGCTAGAGGCAGGGCTCTTTTAAATTTGGTTATTTTTATTTCTTTGGGTATATGTTTTAGATTTTTTTTTAAGGGGATCAGATATGTCATCATTATCATATTTGACAGTTTGGCTATGGGTAATTGGAGCTAGGGGTTATTTTTTTTTTTGGTGAAACCTCTATTCTGAGTAATGTTTTTTCCAGTTTATGTGCTCATTTTGCTAGAGCAGCAGTGGGTCTTTTATTTTACTTTTCATGTTTTTCTCACAATTACACAGGAAAAATTATAGCTTATTTCATGAGGTGTACTTTCTTTTTTTATTTGGGGGATGTTTGCATTTGGTTTTAGAATTTTTGATCTGCATTGCTGAGATCTGGAGAAGGCCTATAATTTTTTTTGTGTGATTTTTTAATCTTATTTTCTAATTTCTGCAGACATCTTTTACAATTGCGACTCCTGCATGTGTTGATCTATGCATGGCATTTGCATATGTCTGCAGCTTCTTCACCATATTAAGTACAGCCTCTTCTCTGTCATTTCACTTCATTATTGCTAAAGCAAAAGTCTACTTTTGTGGCTTAAGTCATATAAGTTTTTGCTGCATCATGGATGTATATGTTACTAAGTTTGGACTTTTAGTTGTTAGGTTATTTGAGAAGATAATTTCCGCCACTGTTATTTTTCTCAATCGTTTAATTCTCTGTTCTGTGATCTTCTACTAGGTTTGTTGCATATAGAGATCATTTGCACACAGATATATTTGTCCTACACGTTTCATGATTTGTGCCCAGAGACTATGAGGTTTGGCTTTCTTTATCATTTTTGGTCGATAATCAGATAATGTAGCAGAGATTTCAAATGCTTTGCTTCAGTACTGTTTAGAACTGTAGCTTCCCTTGCAGCGTCTTAAAGACACATTAATCAACTATTTATAGACTTATCAGGTTGTTGAATGTAATATTTTTTAGGTTATGAAGGTTTTTTAGGGAAAAGGACTCTACTGATTTCTGATTTTGTGTCAGTTGTTGGAGCTGGCTTTAAGGGTCCCTCACCTTGTTTATTATTTTCTGTTGGTCGATTGGTTTTGGCTTTGTGTTTCTTTCCCACAGTAGTGACTGCCAGTGACTTAGGCTCACTGTTTGGTTTAGCTGTTGGCTTAGGTTTATTGTCTAGTTTAGTTACAGCTTGAGTAACTGGTGTGTTGGCTGCAGCCTGAATGACTGGGGTAGTTATTTCTCTGCCCCCTGGCCTTTAATTGCTGTTTTACAGTATTTAGCAGTGTGCAATAAGCATATGCCAGGGCCCAGCTTATAGCAATGAACTTTTTTGCATTAGAATTTTCATAGTATTTTTTTTTCAAATATTTTTTAAACTTCATTTGGATTCTGAATTTGTTTACATAAAAATTTTTAGGCTGGAGGATCAGAAAAGTCTTTTAGGGTTTAGGTCATTTTTTCTTGTTTTTTATGCTATTTTGGATTTTTTTTGCTTGGGTTTATGTTTGGGTCAGGGGTTTCATTAGGTTTTTCCAACATACCAGCCCTCAGTCTATACACACTGCATACCATATAGAGGAAGCTTATCAGATAAAATATTAGGAAAGTGGTTTCTTAAACATTTAAGAGAAATTGAACAGTCTTGAAAAGTGACCTAACAGATTAAATGGAGAAGAAGGAAAGGAAAATTTGAAAAACCTAATCCCCTGCTTTTCTTTTAATAAATTGGGTGCAATTACTAATAAACCCCTAAAATACGTTACTGGAACTAGGACGCAGGGTGGGATGAAGAAACTATAAGTTATACATATTTGAACAAAGTCTAGTACCTTTGAAAACTGTTTATTAATTATCACCACACTCAGTAAAATAGATATTTTAATTTGTTCATTTCTTCTGTAAAATTTATGTGTTAGGGACAATGTTGGAACTATTTTCAGATAAGAAAATCAGATTAGGGACTAGAAAAGTATGAAAATTTAAAAAAAACATAGGGACCAGAGATACATGAGGGCTTTCATTTAGAAAGACATTATGAATTTATGCAACATGGTTAAAAAAATTAGTAAACTCAATAGAAGAAAAATATTTTTTATCTTCATTTAAGGCATAATTACAGCACAGAATTAAAACCACAAATTATATAAATATCCACTCCTAGTGTGATGGATTGACGTTGGCCAAATACTAGTGTACCTATGAAAATTATGTATTCATTATTTTCTGCTATAGTTAAGCAGAGGAGAGGAAAAGAAAATACATAGGATGAGATAGGGATTAGGAGAAAATACTTCTAGGGAAAAACAGGTTTAAAACTTTAAAAGGTAAAAAGGAAAAAAAATATTAACAGAATTAAAGAAGTGTAATGAGAAGTAAAATAAACTTTTAGAACACATTTCCCTCCACCCTAGGCTTTTTTTTCTTTCTTACCAACAGCACAGGGAGAAAATATATAGGAATTTTATTTCGTTTGACACTTTTTAAGATTTTTTTTCAGTTCATTTAAGGAGAGGAACTATCCCACTATCCATACGGCAAACAACACAATCCATGGGAAATAATACAGAAACAAAGTGCTGTTTCTAAAAACAAACCACACTTCTCCCTCCCTTCATTCTCAAAACCAGTCTTAAAAATACAAAACTTAATATCCTACATAAACAAAACAAACAATTAAAAATACAAACATCATAAAGTCATCCTAAAACAAACAGCAATACCCACAGGATAAAAAACAGTAAGAACTTTAACTTAGATTTGCTAATTAAAGTAATTACAGATAGACCAAAAGCCATTCAATTCTGTTGGAATTCTGGTCAGCTTTATGACCTCAGGGTCTCAGAATCTGACAAAAATTACAAACTCATGGTATAGCATGCAGCATATCACAGCAATACTTGAAACAAAAAGAGAAAGCTGCAGTCTTTCACAGCATAATAGCAACCATGAGTTCAACATTCCTCACCAAAAAAGGAATCGATCCAACATGTCATTTGAAGGGAAGTCCTGTCCTGTGAGCTCTGACAGCAGTGTTTGATAGACAGTCATAAGGATTTGTCTAGAATGAGGGAAATTCCATTACCAGGCATCCAGATCTAAATTTATGACAATCAATTAAACAACAAGAAGAAAACTCTGTTAAGCTAACAAATTATTTTACAATATACAATTTCAAATCATATAAACTGAGAACACAAATTTCAAAAGCTGTTATTAAAGCCAGTATAAGAATTAGCACAGCATAGAAATTCTTGGTGGTTTCTCCTACCAGTATCTTAAGAAAAAACTGTACCATTCCAAGGTAATTTGAAACTTATGATTTCATTATCTTTCAGAATTGCATGAGGACAATCACAACCTTAAAATGCTCTAGCAAGGTATCTCAAAAAAATTGAAATGTTTGAAGCTTTCTATTTTCAGCAAATTTATGGAAATGACATATGACATATGATGTTTGAATTTGAGAACCAAGTCAATTAAAAACTAGAACACTGATTCTTTTTGAAGCTTTCTTTCCCAAAGAGTGATATTTATGTACTTGTGCTATTTGCTTATCTCTGTAGAAGACAGAAGGGATTCCTGATATTTTGTACAAGAAGAAAAACATTTTAAAGGTATTTTAAGAGAAAATAAAAATTAATTTGCAGAATGAAAAATGTGCAAAACTTCATGCTTTAGAGAAAAACTCTAAAGTTTTTCTCTAAAAGTGAAGTGAACCAATTCAACAAGTTTCTGATAAATCTGTTTTGAATTATAAATAAAATAATTTCCACATATGACATGCAATCTCAGTAGTTTGTTACTAATTGATATGTTATAGAATAAAATAAATTTGTTTCAGCTAACTATTTGTAATTTACACTGAATAGGATTAGACTCCACAGCCCCAAACCAAGAAATAAAAGATATCTGAAAAAGGTGTTATAAACAGGATCACAGAATCATTTAGTTTGGCAAAAACCTCCATGATGATGAGAACAATCTTTCACCAATCATCACCTTGTGAATTAGACCATGGCACTATATTCCACATCCAGTAATTTCTTGAACACCCTCCCTGAGAAGCCCATTCGAGTGCTCAACAATCCTTTACATAAAGAAATCCTTTCTGATCCCCAGACTAAGCATCCCTCGACACACCTTTGAGTTCATATCCTCTCACTGGTTGCCTGGGAGAAGACACCAACCCTCACCTGCTACAGCCTCCTTTCAGGCAGTTGTAGAGGGTGATAAGGTCTCTCCTGAGCCTCCTTTTCTCCAGGATAAACACCCCCATCTCCCTGAGCTGCTCCTCACAGGACTTGTGCTCCAGACCCTTCCCCAGATCCATTGCCCTTCTCTGGGCTCACTCCAGCTCCTCAGTGTCTTTCCTGCAGTGAGGGCCAGAGCTGGACACAGCACTCGAGGTGTGGCCTCACCAGTGCCCAGCACAGGGGGACAATCCCTGCCCTGGTCCTGCTGCCACACCATTGCTGATCCAGGCCAGGATGCCATTGGCCTTCTTGGCCACCTGGGCTGTATTGGTTTTGTATGGCCTGGTTTTGGTAGTAGTGGAGTCACAAAGGTGGCTTCTGTGAGAAGCTTCTGGAAACTTCCGCCATATCCAGTAGAGCCAACACTCCCTGGTGCCTCCAGAGATGGATGTGCCACTGGCTAAGGCTGGATCAATTGGAAATGGTGGTAACACCTCTGTGATAAGAGATTTAAGAAGAAATCAGAACAAAGGTTGTGGTGTAGTTTTAATTCCAGCCAAAGAAGAGCAAAGTGACAACATGGGAGAAGAACAGCTCTGCAGACACCAAGGTCTGTGGAGAAAGAAGGGCAGGAGATGTTCCAGTCAGCGGAGCTGAGGTTCCCCTGTGGTGAAACAGCTGCGTCCCTGCAGCCCCTGGAGCACAGCTCCATCTGCAGAGATCCACCTGCAGCCTGTGAAGGAGCCAGAGCCCGTGAATGCCTGAGAGGAGGCTGTCAGCCTGGGGGAGACCCGTGGAGAGAGGTTCCCATGCTGGAGCAGCCTATCCTTGAAGGGCTGCACCTCATGGAAGAGTGACCCACAGTCACTGCAGCGGTTTGGGGAGGACTGTGGGACAGACTTACATTGCAGCAGTTCACAGGCAGCTGTTGCTCATGAGATGGATTCATGGTGGAGAAGTTCATGGAGAACTGTCACCCATTATCCTGCTCTGATTTTGTTAGTGGTAAATTATTTCATATCTTTAAGTTGAACCTTTTTTGTCCTTGTAGTATTTGATAAGCAATCTCTCCTGGTCCTTATCTCTGCCAATGAACCCTTGGTTAAATCTTCTCTCCTCTCTCTAGTTGCAGAGGGGACCAAGTGAGTGCCTTTTGTGGGTGCCTGGCATCCCACAACAGTGGGAACACATTGGCTTATGTTTAGCTACTGTCACCCTCACCCCTAGATCATTTTCTACTGAGCCATTTTCAAATCACTCTTTCCCAAACCTTTAGCCCTGCCTGAGGTTGCTCTGACCAAAGTACAGGATCCAGCACTCAGCGTTGTTGCACCTAAAATCAAAATATAATAAAAAATATAATAAAACAAAATTAAATATTGACTATATACAGTAGTAAAATACTTTGCAAAATGTATATTATATGTAAGATTGGAAGAAAAAAAAGAGGAAACTGAGGTTAGAAAGTGAGCCTGCATGGTGGCAATGGTAGATATTAAATTAAAACTCCTTTGGCTAAATGTTTTATAGAGCCCATACATTATCATTAGCATTCACATATAAAGTTGTCATGGTCTAGGAACAATATTCCCTGATTCACCGCACCCTCCAAGACTCTCCAAAGCACACAGCCACTCTCTCTCTCACTCCCCTGATTTTCCCTCTCTCTCCCCACTGCAGCAGGCTGGAGCCACTAAAGAAAGATCACGGATTGAGATAAGAACACTTTACTAGAAACAGCATTTAGGTAAGAAAATAAACTGCTTCAGCAAGAACACTAATGACAGGGGGTATAAGATAAGAGGCAATTCACACAGGAAAAAAAACAACCAAAACAATCAACAACAGACAATACCGGACAGCTTCCTATGCGACGTTTTCTCAACCAGAAGGAACATCTTCTCCATGTAAGAGAGTCCCTTTACCCCAGCCCCAGCGATGACATGGGGTGGTATAGAATAACCTCTATGTCTAGGCATGTCCCCTTCCAGCTACTGCAAAAAATTAACTATGAACTGGCCAGAAGCAGGAAAATAATAAATGACAACTTACTGCTCCAAAAACCGATGCCTAAGCAAACAGTATGGAGAGGGATGGTGCCGGGGGGAAAGGAGTAACAGTAGGATGAACTGAATACATCAATGTAATACAGCTTTCCTTTGAACAAGTGAAAAGACTATATCCTTATCTTTCATTTTGATTTTGCAGGGCTTTGAGTTTGGTAAGAAATGTGTGATTAGCAGCCCAAGGGTCAGATTTCCAAAACATAGACATGCACAGGTTTTCTGATTGATGGTGCTCTCAATACATGACAGATTGAAAAGACTTGAGCAAGCTGGAGAGGAAACATTCCATGCTCCACCAGTGTGAATCAGAGTGCTCTGTACTGGGACAAGCATCCCCTCTGCTCAAGAGAGAGGGTAAATGCCACAAGGTAACTTGTGGATTTACCTGCATGACCACACAGAGGACATGAGATGTGACAGACATGTCACTACACTGGTGGAATTTAGCTGCATAATACAAAGAAAAATGATAGGAGTCAGGTTTTTCCTCATGAGGCGAGACAGCACAAAGAGAATTGCAGAAGTGTTGCTTTTTCATTTGTGTCTTTGACTCAGCATCAGCTGAAGCTTTGAGTGCAGCAGCTGGCATGTTTACAAGCACTTCACAGAAGCAATGTGCTTCCTTCCAGATGCATTTGCCAGTTAGGATATATGTGAAGACATATATTTTTCAGCTGTTACCTGGACAGAATTCTGCCCTAGCTGAGCATAATTTCAAGACTACATTGCTTTATTATAGCAGTCAGTTTGTTTAATGCCACAAACAAAAGAGCCTTTTTAATTACACATGCAGTCAATATGGCCACTTGCTGCCAGGAGCAGAGTTTTCATAGGATGTCTGGTGTTGAAGGAAACAAAAAAAGTCACTTTGACTTTGACCTTCTTATTGCATTGAAGAGGATATTTCTCAACTGTAAGTGATATGATGGTTAAGTAACCACACCGTTGGCACTGAACTTGTTAGCAAGAAAAGATCCTTGTGTACAAAAGGCCTCATATGGTTAAGTATGTATTTTTCAAAGAGAAAAATTTTCAAAGAAAAAATAATGAAGCTGTCTCTTTCATTATAAACATTCTTTATTATGTGCAGGAAAATGATCAGCCACTAAAGAGCAAATATAGAATGAGACTCGTTTGTCAATTAGTTGAAGATTTATTTTCAGGGCTTAATACTTGTCTGGAGATGTTCATGCTGACAAATCTGTCTCATAAAATAATATTCTTTAAGGATTTGGCAGTTTGAATTAAAACAAGAAATGTAATTTTAGAATAAATTTATGACATCTGAAAGCAATTCTGAATATCGAGATGTCATGTATTGACTCAGCATGTTTTGATAATTATGACACCAGGCTGTGCGGGGCAGTCGACACGCTGGAGGGAAGGGATGGCATCCAGAGGGACCTGTACAGGCTTGAGAGCTGGGCCAGTGCAAACCTCATGGGGGCAACAAAGCAAAGTGCAAGGTCCTACAGCTGTGTCATGGCAATCCCAGACACACCAACGGCTAGGGCAGAGGAGTGATGGAGAGCAGCCCTGTGGTGAAAGATTTGGGGTGATGGTTCATTCAACATTAACCAGCAGTGTGTACTCACAGCCCAGAAAGCCACTTGTGTTCTGGGCTGCACCCAAAGCAACGCAGCCAGGAGGGTGAAGAAGAGGATTCTGCCCCTCTACACTTCTCTGATGAGACCCCAGCTGGAGTACTGCACCCAGGCCTGGAGTGCCCAGCAAAGGAAGGACAAGGAACTGTCAGAGTGAGACCAGAGGAGGCCATGAAGCTGATAAGAGGAATGAAAGATTATCCCTGTGAAGATATGCTAAGAAAGTTGGGGCTGTGCAGCCTGGAGAAGAGAATGTTGTATGGGGACCTCATAGCAACTTTTCAGTATCCAAAAGGGCCTACAGGAAAGCCTGGCTCTTCATCAGAAACTGTAATGATAGGACAAGGAGTAAAGGGTATGAACTGAAAAAAGGAGAATTTCTGTTAGATATTAGGAAGAAATTCTTTACTGTGAGGTTCATGAGACACAGGAAGAGATTGTCCAGGAAGACTGTGGATGCCCCAGCCCTGGGACTATTCACAGCCAGGTTGGATGGGCTTTAAACAGCCTGATCTAGTGGGAGGTGCCCCTCCCCGTGACAGGGGTGCTTGTACTAAATGATCATTAAGGTCCATTCCAACTCCTTAACATTCTTTGTTTCTGTTACCTCAGATTTTGTACCCAACCCCATCGAAGCTGAATTAATAACCTGTACTTACAATCAGAGATATGCTAAAGAAGCAGCTTGGGTTTGATGGACTTTCAAAATAAACATGTTTGATCTGAATATTTAGGAGTCTTGTCTTGCTAAGTTAATCACATACTTATATTGTTGCCACGGCAGGGGCAGATGGTAAGGGTGCTGCAGCTTTCCTGAGGAAGCATCCCAAGAAGGATGGCTCAGGGGCACAGGCACATCCTTCTGTCAGCCCAGCGAGCGATGGTCTGCTTCTGCTTTGAGCGACACAGAGAAAGAGAGACAGGGGCTTGTATGGCCTTCCACAGAGAACTAGCCCTTACTAAGAGCAGGGCGCTCTACAAAGGAGCCCAGGGACAACAACGCCAAGCAGTCAGGGAAAATGTGTTTATATGGGAAAAGTGAGGGGTGGGACAAAACTCAGAAGCCAATGGGGAGAGGGTACAGGGGCAGAGCAAAGGGGACAGGCCAATGGGGTGCAAGAGATTAACATAATACAACAAAGGTTTCTGGGGGCGATTTTCTGCTCCTCGCAAGTGAGGGTTGTGGCCTAAGGGTCAGCTCTCCAGAGGAGTGCACCAAGCCTTTCCCTGGCTGGTTCTCCAGCCTCCACATATTGTTTACAGTGTACCCATAGAAAGGCATTTCACTGATGCTTTCTAACCCTGACTAAAACTGATTACACACCTGAAAGTAAATACTAAAATGCTAAAAATCAGAACTGGTTTGGTTTGGTTTTTTTTTTTTTTTTTTTTTTTTTTGGTAATAAGAATATGTAGCAAACAACAGGGGTTTATTTTTGTCTAAAAGGATAATTCCAAAAGAAACAGAGTTTCAGAGGACTTGGAGTTCATTAACTCTATGAGCCTTATTTTTAATTCAGGTATTATATTCTTCAAATAAATTAAGGATAAAAGTGAGATTTTTAACAGATAGCTTGAGATGTGATTAAAAATTGATATCTAATATTTGCCCTACCTAGAAGAAGAAAATCAAATAGAAGTTGATATTTTCTCACAGCAAAAAAAAAAATCCAGTTAAATGAAGGCATTAGCAGCAGGAAGAAATTGAGTAATGTGCATGGATTTTACTCTTCCATTAGTTTTAGCCATTTATTAATACCTGCTAAAGGTTTGTCACAATACTGATGCCATCTAAACATCAGCTTTAATACATGCTTCTATAACTGGCTATATCAGCATACTGGAAATATATCTATAATGTTATTATGAATTACAAAATACTCTAATTTTATTAAAAGCAGTACAATTATCCTGGATTTGTCTTATTTCAGTAGCAGATATATGTTGTTCCAGTGATTCTGACTGCTCTAGCTGAAGAATTCCTCCACTGGTAAAAAGAATTTAGATGTGAATATTGTGCTATCTGAATAGAGTGCAAGGACAGTAACAAAACCTCTAATGATCAACAGTGGATCTATTTCAGCACTCATTGTATTCATATAGACCAAAGAATTATTTCTAAAAGTCCTTAACATTGCATTGGTAACAATGCACTTCGTAAATGACAAAATTGTCTTCTATTATTGTCTATTATTATTATTATGTATTGTATAACCATATAAATTTCTCCTATAAGATCTCTATATCATTCAGAGTTCCCAACAGACAATACTAGTAGATTTTACTCTCCATTACCAATTGTAATAAGAATCTAGGACCCAATTGTATTAAAAGTAGCAACCACATGTTTTCCAGGATGATTTTTGTATGCCATTTTAGCATTTCATAAAGTACTTGGACTAAGTGATATTGCTTCCATCATTTTATAGGTGGAAAACAGAAAGGGGCATATTAAGGTCAAAACATTTCACTAATTTAAAGTATACTAATTGTGAATATTGTGAGACCTTTTTTTTGGATGAGTTCTGCATTGTCCTAACCATTATGTATGGAAAATACAGCTGTGAAACTGAATTTCAATTTCAGTTATGTTTAGGTGTTGTCAGGTATTCTGCAGATAGGACCCTGCAAGTTGAACGGACTATCCATAAAAGCCTGACAGCTACCAAAGCTGGGTCAGCCAGTGTAGAAGGCAATAAGGAGTCGGTACCAGGCAGTGCAGCTACCATTTCTTCCAAATTACATCCAGCTGCATCAGAAAGGCTTCCATGTTCTGCAAGCTGCTCTCTCACTTATCAGATGCCTTCAACCCTGCCCCATATGAGGGGAAGTTCTGCCTTCCTTCCCTGCTTTTGTGTCATTGCTGTACAGCAAGTCTCATGCTCAGTGTCACTGTAAAAGAAAGACAAATGAGGAAAAGCCATAACCATGAAATAAAAGCTAAAACGAGTAGCATTTACAAAGTGTTGATGTCAGCCATGGCAGAAGTCTTAAAAGTGAAGCTTTGCAGCCTTTTGTCAAAGTGCTCTGCACTCTTCATAATAATATAGTATTAACCTCAGCTTAACAGGGATGTTTTCCTACTGGCATATTGTTTAAAAAAACCCTAAGAAAATAGCAGAAAGCCCATAGTGCTAATTAAGCTTTCATATTTTAGCCTACTTAACTCCTAGTTCTACAATAATCAATTTTCTTCTAGTTTTTATAGTGTATATTTACAATAGTTTGTTTCCAAAAGGAATCATTATTAAGCTAGTCTTAGCTTATAAATAAACTGTTTTAAATTTCTTTATATAGATCTTTTGACTGTGTTCTGTGTTCTCTAATGATGAAGATAAATTAAGGTTGATTACATACATGCAGCCATTTGAAATTCAGGTCATACTTGCTAGATGTTTAAGGAGGTTTCTCTCCTAGTTTCTGACTTGAATGCTCTGACTTTCTGACATGAATGCTACTTGCAAAAGGCCAAAATTTACTTTCCAAGAAGCTGGTTTTGTATGAATCTGTTGTCATGCATGTCATTCATTGACTTCATATTTTAATGGGTAACAAGAATGAAATAGGAGGAAGACTGATAAACTAAATTTGCCTAAAGTCTAAATACATATTAATGGAAATACCTTCCCCTACAATCCTCTGTTGGTGGTACTTCATTCATTTAATTTCATTTTCACTTCAACACTCCAAGAGCTTCAGAAATAGTAATTACTTATAAGGAAAGAAAAAGTGTTTCTAAAAATACTGCATGATAGTACATAATGGGGTTCATGAACTTTCTAGGTAGGTATTGCACACCAAGACTCAAATTTTAGAAGTTTTACAAAGCCAAAGGACAACTTAATAGAAACAGTGGAACAGAGTAGTACACATTTATGAGGGCAGTAGATGTCAGAGGACCATCACCACAATAAAGCTCAAATACAACTTAAAACCACCCATCAAGAGGCAATTTAAAATGATGAAAAGCAGTCATCCATGAAGTACTAACATCCAAGATCACCATGGCCACCAAGTCTTGGTTAAAATGTCCCAGGGACTTCAAAGCATCCTGGCAATATCAAAACTTGAAGAGCTGTTCCACTGAATTTCATGAAACTGGAGAGATGCATGTCTGTTGCATTGCCTGTCAGAGCAGCTGAATTAGGGTACAGCTGAAGGCTGCAAAAAAATGTCACCATGACTTCTTATAGTAGAGACAGGTCTTTAGATTTTATTACAGAGCAAGCAGAGCTCAAACCACAGTAGGAGCTCTGAATTCACAGAGTGGCATTCATGCTGTTTTGAAATTCCTGTAGCTAAAATTATCCAGGAGCTCAACTGGTAGTATTTCTGGAACCAGGTTGATTCTGGCTTTCCTTAACCAAAACAAAGTTCCAAATTTACACAGAAAACCAGAAAATGTACATGCTTAAATCAAAAATCCTGCAACACTGCATCTATCTTCAGCTGTGTGTTATTGTGGCTGCTGTTTAATGTCCTGAATGTAAGACTGAGGGTAGTGACAGAGTATGGCTGGTATGCCTACTGCATTGTCTTGGGTTTGCACTGCAGCTGTACTAGCAACCTCATCTCTACACACAGCCACAGTTCACAGCATTGTACACTTCTTACAGCTCCATCAAAAATACAGATCCTCTCAAAATCAGCCCAGTGTTCCTGCAAGCTCTCATCTCAGAGGCAATCAAAGGCTAAAAGCTGTGTTGGCAATTCCAAAGATCTGAAACTCCCTACTGTGAGCACAGCTTTCAAACCTGCCAAACCTAGAGTGGAGTTGTGGAGTTGTCTGTCTTGTCCTTTCAAATGCTCTCCATGTCATGCCAGCCTCTTTGCATAAGTTAGCCTCTTAGTTTGTGAAGATTGAGGCTCAGTGCAAAACCTGTATCAGTCATTATCATAATGCACAACTTTGTTTTGTCTCCTACCTTTGCTTTTTGAAGAACCCTTTGCTCCAAGAAACATCCATAGAAATTATTATTCTAAGGAGTTATCTCATTGACTCCTTGGAAGATGAAGAGAAGCTTTTAAGGGGAGGCTTAATTTTTTTACCTTTCCCATATAATTCATCTACAGAAATATTTGCCACAATCAATTTATCTCTAATTACATCTCTGTCATTCTGATTACTCACTTCATATGATGCCAGTAGCTGCATTTGAGGCATAACAGAATTGATCTGATTTAGTTATCTTTCATCCAGATAGCAGATATTTGGCTGCTATATAAGTTACAATCTATGTTCATTCCCTGTAGCTTTCTGCACCATTGAGATGGACATTTTATAGTGTTAATCAAATGTGGTCTCAGCTCTGCCCTTGAGTCCTTCTCAGAGAGACACTTATAACACCTTTGTTTTGAACACTGGTGTTTAAATATACAGGTTCTGCAGATAAATGGGCTTTACCTACACATCAAATAATGCCTTTCACAAACATTAGTATCATTCTGGTGGCTCAGAGCTCAATTTTCCCTTTAGTTTACTGCTAATTGTATCTGTTACTTGTTGAAGGAAATACCCTTTATAAAAGTTGTGCTAATGGCATCCTGACATGGTTTAGGAATCATACTCCCCAGTCCACTGCCTCCACCAAGACAATTGCAAGGCAGATGTCTCTGTCTTGCTGCCCCTTCCTCTCCACTTCTCACTGAAGCAGGACGGACTTGAGAATTAAACGCAAAAAATGTGAAGATCATGAGTTAAGAACAATTTACTGGAAACATCAATGAGATAAAAAAGTGAATATTAACAGCAAAATGTTAGTAACAAAAGTGTGCAAAAGACAGCATAATTTAAATGCAAAAATGCTCACCATAGACCCAGGGCAACAATGAACTTGGCTTTCCCCCTTCCTCCAGGTCTGATCAACAGCAAAGGCCGCCTGCCTTACTTCTGAGATGCCTGGGAGATTTTCTTACCCCCCACCTCCAACAAAGATGTGCAGTGGTACAGAATAACCTTCTAGCCATGCCAATTTAGCCTTGCTACTGGAAAAGTTAACTCTATCCTGGCCAGAACCAGAGCACACCCAAAACATAGGTATCACTATATTTTTAGCCTTCTTTTTTCGGCATAAAGGGGTGATATTTGTAGTTTAGTAAATGCATAGCTTAATACATATCTTCCCTATTTCATGTTAAGGTTGAAACACAAGAAATTATGCCCAAAATTTGGCATTGTTAGACAACAAAACACTTTTTCCTTTGAAAATGGGTTGGTTCTCCAAAATAATGTAAACAGTGTAAGGCATTTTGCTGCTGTGTCAATTTTTGCCTTAATTAAAATTATCTCTATACCAATACACCAAATGTCCAAAAGCAATATGGTTCTGGGAAATATATCTTGATGCATTGCAGTTTGTCTTTGTAATACCTATTTCTGGAGCTCCTTTAGAGATATTCTTTCTTTCTCAGTGAAGTGCCACACAGGAGAAACAAAGAGGAATACAAGGAAATTGTACAGCCAACAAAAAAAAAAAACCAAAAAAAAAAAAAACCAAAAAAAAAAAACAAACAAACAAAACAAAACAAAAAAACCCAACCAAACAAAAAGAGAAAAACCCAAACACAAACCAAAATAAAAAAAAACCCACAAAAAATCCCCAATCTAAAAATAGTGTAGTGAAAAATCTGAATTTTAAGGCCAACAAGGAAAATATAAAAGAAAGGTGAAATTAATCTGAAAGGCTTTGAATGGTAAATGATCATGCATAAAAATAAACCCTGACTTATTAATCGATATTTTAAAAAATTTGGGCAGGTTTTTATTCCCTAGATCTCTGGGTAGCTGACAGAACATGATTTAAACAGAGATGGATTATGAAATTCTCACTCCACTGCTACACTTTCTGACGTGTTTTCTTACTGTCTAATCCATTAATGCATTCCTTTCAGACAATCTCTTTATTTTAACATCCTTTCTACTGTGGTCTCTTCTGTAAAATTGGAAATCTTTTCTTCTTAAATTCCATAAGAATTCTACAAAACATTTTCATTTCTAGCTCTAAATGTTTTAAATTTCCTCAGTTTTCCTTTGAAATTAAAAATCTTTAACCCAATGTCTTACTATTTAATTTAAGAGTAAATTATAATAGTTCACAGCTCTTTTTTTTCTGATCTTTACCTGGGAAATAAAAACATGGTTACATTTATCTCTCCAAGTAATATATCAGTGTCAGAAACCTAGTCCCACAGGGCAAGAGTGAAAAAAGTCCTATCAATTGCCAGCTCTTCCAAAATATCCAAAGAGACAGTATGAGCTCTGCAGCGATTCATCAGCCGTTTCAAAGCGTTAAAATCTGTTCATGCCACCTCTGTTTTCAAGATACAGGATGTGATCAATGTATAATATTATAATTTTTTAACTTATTTCTCTCTCTCCTGAATACTGTAGATCTCTCAGCCTCTATATTCTGGTCATGATACTGTTTCTCATATACCAGAAGCTCAGTTTGGTCCTTTCTGGTACTCACTTTCTTTATATTATTAAACACATATGTCTGTACTGTACTGTAAGGACATAACAATTACCATTCCACACATTCAGTGTGCACACATTCTTTTAGACCTAAAGTGATTTGCTAATAGGATGATTCAAGAAAGAGTGCACATGTTGATTTTCTCCTGCCATACATTCCAGTAGAAGCCATAGGAACTTCCTGGCCCAAAGGTTACATGAGGATCAGTGTCCACAACTTCCAGCAACACAGACCTGTTCCAGTACCAATTACTTAGTCTGAGAGCAGGGGTCTTACCCTTAGGCCATGTCTGTTGTACTATAAACACATCTTAGAGTTCTGCAATCCATCTGGAGCCAATTAATTACTTCTGTGTACTATGTCTGTGTACTTCACTTTCACATTTGCATTTTCCAGGGTTTGGAAAATGGAGACAGAGACAGAAATTCAGAATGGCAAAGTGAGAAAAATGTATGACTCAAGGTAAACAGAGTTTAGTAAGTAAAGGGAAGAAAAAGAAAAAAAAAAGAAATATGATGGATTGTGACAGCCGTATCAATTCCATCCTATTTTGATATAGTTCCAACATCTGATTTCTTGTGTTTCAATGGTATTCTTTCTTCACCAGTGTCTGTAATGCCTCTCTGGTGTTCTCACATCCCTGAAGTCACTCATCTCTCATATTTTGTAGTAGTTTTTTCCTTCTTTATGCCTTTACTCTTTCTGTGAACTGAAACAAAGTGCAAAAAAATTGTGTGAGCCTCTCCTTCAAGCATTATTGTTGTTTTCAAAATTAAATTATTTTTCACTATTACACTATTTAACAAAATTTTGCATCCAAGTGTCATGGAAGAACCAGAGCTACCAACTACCAAGCAACTGCTAACTCATTCCCACAACAATGGAATCAGAGAGAATCAGAATGCTAAAAGCTAGAAAACCAGTGGTTCTGATACACAAAGTTTAATAAGGAAAGCAAAAGCCCTACACATAAACCAAGCAAAATTAGGAATTAATTCACTTCTTCCCTTGAGCAGGCAAGTGTTCAGTCATCTCTAGGACAGCAAGGCCCCATCATGCATAACAATGACTTGGGAAGACAAACTCCTCACTTCAAATATCCCCCTTCTTCCTTTTTTCTCCTCACTGTATATAGTGATCATGATCACTTTATATAGTGAGCATGATGTCACATGGTCTGGAATACCCCTTTAGTCAGCTGGAGTCACCTCTCCTGGCTGTGTCTCCTCCCAGCCTCTCAGGCACTACCATCACCCCTGCCAGCATGGCAGTACAAAAAGAAGAAAATGTCTTGGCTTTGTGTGAACCCTGTTCAGCAACAGCAAAAATATCACATTCTCAACCCTTTGTTTAGTACAGATCAAAAACACAGCCACCACACCAGCCACTGTGAAGAACATCAACTCTACCACAGCCAAAACCAGTAGGCCAAGAAAGTACATAAGTCCTTAAAGATGAAGAAAACACTTTTTCACATTCTAAAAGACTTACTAGTCTTTCATGTCCATAAAATAAATAGTATTGGAATCTTGAAAAATATTGTCACTTATAGTTCACAATATTCAGAAAGAAAATATTTTTCACTAGAAAAAAAGCAGAGGGAAGAGAAACAGACATTCTCCCATACATTAAAAAAAAACAAAAAAAAACAAAAAAAACCCAATTAAAACGATAAAATTATTTAAAAATCTTTTGGAAAAACTCATAATTTCAACATTTTGCAACTAATTCCAAGTACATTGCATGATTCACATGTATAAGACTGTACAGGATTGAAATTTTAAGATGGATGTAATTTCATTTCCTAAGGCACTATTATTTTCTTGACTCAGCACCTAGGAACTGTTGGCAAAGGATAAGGGATATGTTGGTTTATCAAAAACTGTGTTAGTCTGCCAAGGGTCTTCTTGGATCAACTCTGTGTGCTGCACATTAACACACATCACAGATGCTGAAGCTCTGCCCTTCCTACTGCAGGAAGAAGCACTGAGGAGACATGGAAAACACAGGTCCCAGCTGGTTGCATGACCCATGCACCCAGCTCTTCCTTTCTTGGCTTGAGAAGAACAGATCATGACCATTGTGACCAAGAATCCCTGGCCACAGAATCTTACTCTATGGCTGCACCATGTATTTTTTCAGCAGAAAACAGGAAAGTTAATCTGAGGCATTTCACACCAATACCTAAGTATTGAACTCCATTTACAGTCAGAACGAAGAAGGTGACAACTTGTTCTTTCCAAGGAACTTTAAATCTCTAGGTCCTGCAGAAATGTTAGTTTTCTATTTAGACAATCAGCTACCCAAGTGTAAACTCATCCACCAAGAGTTTTTCTCTTTCCATATACAGCTTCTAATATTTTAATATTTTGCCCATACTAGATAGTACCAGTTCGTGACAGTATTCTAGTCCTCAGAATTGAGGTATGCCAGCTATCTGAAAGGAAAACCATGTCTCTTCCATATGTCAGGAACCCCCAATAGCAGTTTAACTGTGACAGTGAACAGGTTTTGTGATCATTTCAAAATCCTACACCTTTATGCAATTCACACTCATTTTTAGCAAAGTTTTCGTGTTGCCTTTATTCCCAATGGTTCTTGTTTTATAATGTAGGGGGCAAGTCCTTTGCCATCACCAAATGAGAACATGGTATATTCTTTGTACAGTGTTACATGTCTTTAAGGCTGCAGAGCATATGCTTCGACTGCTAGCTAGAACTACTCTCCAATTTAACAATGTCTGCAAACAGGAAGAAAACATCAACATCATTGCTGGCCTTATCTCTGAGGAAAACAGAATGTCAGACACATAGAACTTTAGATAATCATCCTTATCCCATGGGGCTGGAAATTCTGCAGGAACTGCCAAAGGCCCACTTGAGCCATTACTTTAGTCAGGCCTTTTTTCTGTCAAAAGATATTGTAATGGGCTCGTTCCTACTCTTGTTATGCAGCCAGTGAGCAGAATGCTTTCAGTAAATGTGCACCCCTTTGAAAGGCCAAATTCATCCTGGAGCACCATGAATGACATCCACTGAATGCTACTGGAAAGAATGAAAATAAAAACTTGATATCAACTCAGCATTCAGGCTTCCCTGCGTAAGACAGGTAAATACAAAAAGAGATGTAGTGTCTACACAGAGCAATGCATGGCAGGTGGTAGGAAATGGAACAGTGAAAAGGAAAACTTGCAGAATCAGGAGTAAAGTAAAATAAAACAATATTATTAATAACCCAGTTTGTTAAAAACAAAAAGAAAAGAAAGGGCAGACTGCTGACTGATGTAGATTTATGCCTCTTTATACCCATGAACACTTTTATCTCCTATGATGCTGTTTAGATGAACAGTACATGCATTCTGTACTAGCAACAGCAAGGCCGAGCTATTTATGTCCTAGAATGTGCTGAAATTTGGGAAGTCTCAGACTTCCCAAGTTTCAGGGAAGGGGAAGGGGAAGGGGAAGGGGAAGGGGAAGGGGAAGGGGAAGGGAAAGGGGAAGGGGAAGGGGAAAGGGAAGGGGAAGTGCTTTGTACATTTGATTAGGAAATATTTTCAGAAGGTATAGGTAAGAACAAAAAAATCTCAACTTATAAAATTTGATTTTGTTACAGCTTTTCCAATATCCTAATTTGATTGACAAGTGGCTTAATCATAATCTCTTACAAGTTCAAAGGCTTTGTGACAGACATTTTAAATACTGTATTTTGAGGCAATGTTTTAATGTATTTATTTTTAAAATGCTGTTTTTCAGCCAAAATCAAAAAGTTATGTGTCTCAGCAATTCTCAGAGCATTTACTGTGTTAAGATAGTTGAGCTACCACTTTGCATAACTACTATGCTGGCATATTAAATGTTACCCAACTAAATTCAAATGCACATTTCCTTTTTAATGTCTCATGGGTACATTTTAATCCTTTATCTAAAATACTTGCTTTCTTATTTCCTGCTATATGCTCTTTTTTTTTTCTATTTTTTTATTTCTTTTTTTTACTATTTTATCTGGCCAAATTTAGTATTATTGTTACTTTCTTCAGAATACTTGTATATGCAATCCATTATCTCATGCTGTGTTGTGTTTCCTTTTCACCATCTCAAACATACTGACAAAACATGTGAAGAATTTTCTAGCTTGCAACAATTCTATGTGGTTTGTTTTCCACATGCCAGATGCTGTTAGATATATGACTCCATCAAAATAATGCAAGCTATAACACTAAGGTAAGGGGTAAGTATTGTATTCCTTACAATTACTCTCTATGTCTTCAGAATACAAACACTTGAGTTGCAAATGAAACTAATGGCCCTAGATTAATTATAGGTATTTACATTTGAGCTACTAGTCTAGATCATCGTCACACTTTTTATCTTAGCATAGATGCTACTTTGAGATGCAATAAATTATGCCAAAAGGTATTAACTTTTCTCCTACAGGCAATGGGGACAAATAGCTCTATTGCATAGGTTTAGATTAATTAAACCAAATTAATTTCCAAAGAAAAAAGCATGGTGCCACACAGGATACTGTGAGGAGCCAAAGAGTTCTGTGAGGCCTCAGCAATGGCTGTCAGAGACCTGTGGGGAGGGGTTGCAGATGTGCCATGGCCAGGAGGCAGCCAGGAGAAGAGGCAGGAAAGCCTTGTCTCTGGGGGACTTCACCTGGCCATCATTTCAGCAGAAATGAGAGAATGAGAGACCCTATATTGTACAGGGTTTGTTTCTCTTGGGTTTTATTCTCCTCTCTCCCTCCTTTTCATTGCAATTATACCTATTGTGATAACTGTTACATTTTCCTTTACTTAACAGTTCTTATCTCAATCCATAAGTTTTAATTTTTATTTCAATTCTTCTCCACACTAGGAGACCAAAAAATACTGTCAAGTTTTATCTCCAGCCAGCAACCTGGTTTAAGCTAAGATCAAGATAAGAAAAAAATTAAATAGTATCAAAAAACTACTAATGAAAATCATAGAATCATAGAATCACAGATTCTTTTAGGTTGCATAATATGTAAGACCTTGAGTCCAGCCTTTGATCAACCATCATCCCATCAACTAGACAACAGTACTCAGTGCAGGTTCAGTCATTTCTTGAACACATGCAGGGATGGTGACTTGAGCACCTCTCTGAGTAGCTCGTTTCAATACTTGACAACTCCGTACATAATAAAATTATTCTGCATGTCTGTGTTGAATCTCCCATAGTGTACCTTCAGGCCATGTCCTCCCTGTCACTGCCTGAGAGAAGAGACCAATCCCCACACTGACACACTCTCGCACAGAGCTCTCCTGAGCCTCCTTTTTGCAAGAAAAATAAAACCCAGGTCCCTCAGGTGCTCTTCACAGGATATGTGCTTTGGACCCTTCCCCAGATCCATTGTCCTTCTCTGGGCTCACTCCAGCTCCTCAGTGTCTTTCCTGCAGTGAGGGCCAGAGCTGGACACAGCACTCGAGGTGTGGCCTCACCAGTGCCCAGCACAGGGGGACAATCCCTGCCCTGGTCCTGCTGGCCACACCATTGCTGATCCAGGCCAGGATGCCATTGGCCTTCTTGGCCACCTGGGCACACCCTGGCTCATGTCCAGCCACTGTCACCAGCACCCCCAGGTCCTTTCCTGCCACTCTGCCCCAGCCTGTGGAGCTGCCTGGGGCTGCTGTGACCCAAGGGCAGGACCCAGCACTGGGCCTTGTAGAACCTCACACCATTGGCCTCAGCCCATGATCCGGCCTGCCCAGATCCTCTGCAGAGCCTTCCTGCCCTCCAGCAGATCAGCAACCCACACAGCTTGGTGTTGCCTGCAAACTTTCTGAGGGTGTACTCAACCCCCTCATCCAGATAGTAAACAGGACTGATCCCAGCCCTGAAACTTGGGAAACCCAACTAATGACTGCCCACCAATTAGATGCAAGGCCATCCACCACCACCCTGGACCTGGCCATTCTGCCAGTTGTTAACACAGTGAAGAGTGCACCTCTCCAAGCCATGACCAGCCAGTCTCTTCAGGAGAACGCCATGGGAGACAGTCTCAAAGGCTTTGCAAAAGTCCAGGTAAACACTTCCGCACCCTTTCCATCATCTACTAAGCAGTTCTCCTGCATGTGTTATATGATTGCACTCAAGATGATCTGTTCCATAATCTTCTCTAGCAGCAAGGTCAGGCTGGCAGGCTTGTATTTCCCCTGGATCCTCCTTCTGACACTACTTGTAGATGTGACCATTGGCCAATCACCTGGGACCTCCCTGGTTTACCAGGACTGACAGAAGATGGAGAGCAGCTTGGCAAGCTCTTCTGTGGTACCTCACCCAGTACCCTTGAATAAATCCCATTTGAAACTCATGTATACACTTATGAATGTCTAAATGGCTCAGCAGGTCAATAACTACTTCCTCCAGGACTCTGGGGAGTGCCGTCTGCTCCCTGTCCCTGTCTCAGCTCAGTGGTCCTGTGGATCACTGGTCTTACAGTTGTAGACTGAGATAAAGAGGCATTACATATCTCCACCTCTTCCTCATCCTTGGTGATATCCAGTAATGAATAGAGATACACTTCCAGAGTTGCCTGCCACTTGTTCCAAAGATCATAAACCTTGTTTTTTTTTCCTGAGTTTGTGCAAAATATTTTCAGCTAGTCTTATTCCATGACAGCTTGTCTTTTGCCATATAGGAATGGCATGGTCCTGCAAAGTTTAAATTGCCTTCTTAAAGTATGTCCAGACTTCCTGGACCACTTTTTTATTAAGGACTTTTCCAGGGGACTGTCTGAACCTAATGCCCCTAATAGGCCAATAATAGATTATAATATATTAACAATAATATTGAGAAAGAGTGAAAGGGAGAGAGGAATAACACCCATAAGAAATAAGTGATGTACAGTACAGTTGATCACCACTAGTTGACTGATTACCAGCCCAGGGCAATCAGAAGCTCCCAGCCTAGTGTCTCCAATACATATACTGGGCATTACACTTTCTGGTATATAATATCCCTTTGGCCAGTTCAGGTCAGCACTGCTGACCATGCTCCTTCCCAGAATCTTATGTTCTTGTTCACTGAATGGCAAACTGAAAAGTCCTTCATTTAGGGTAAGCACTAATTAAAACAACTAAACAATCAGTGTGTTATCAATATTATTCTCATTCTGAGTTCAAACTGCATCACTGTATCACATACTAAGGAAGAAAATTAACTCTACTCTATGCAAATCAAGACATCAGAGTACACCAGGTGAGAAACCTGAATGGTATCATGATATTCCTACAAAAAAAGGTGTCTAAGAGTCCATATATAGTCATGTCTGTTGTTGCAAGGCCTGTAATCTACAGTCCAGCAAACTTTTTACTGTAATACAGCACTGCACCTTTAGTCTTGTATCTTTTGAGACATGACACATTGAAATACAAGTGAATTACTTTAATTTTTATTATTCAAATACTATCTGTAACTTGTGATTAGGTATAAAAGTAGATAAATAAATTGGTCATGGATTAATTACAAGGTTGCTGCAAATTATGGTGCTGAGAAAGGGATCAAGACTGATCAAAAAGTCAGACTTCTCAAGATGTTTTGGATCCAAAACTGAATTAAGAACTCAGTTCATTAATTCTTATGGCAAATCAAACCCACTAACACTTGGATTACTGGGTTTTTTCAGCTCTATAGGCATTAGAAATTAAATTATTATGCAGTGTCTAAGTGTTTCATATCACAGTGGTTGCAGTCAAACATCTTGAAAGGACATAGTGCTCACAGACAGGGGCATTATCTTGGGTCCTCCCTGGGGATTGAACAACATCTTGTGTATGGCTGGAAGTCAATATTTATTTCATACTTCACTGTTAATCAGGGGTCACTGGACTAAGACCCAGGTTACAACAGTTATGAATATTAGCTTGTCCTGACTTACAGGTGTACGGGGACCACACTTTAGCCCAGAGTAGTCTGGTCCAATGATCAGGAATTTGTTCCTCTTCATAATAGCTGTTTTTTATGTATGTTTGGTTTTTTTTCTGCAGGCACCACTTCTGATAGCCTTCTAAATATCTGAATCCTAAGTCTAAAGACTCACTCCTAGTCTTACTTGAGTTGCTCTGTTTCTTAATTCATTTAATTTACATGATTTGCATGGCACAAAGAAACCATAATCTCTGAAAATCCCTTTTGATCACTAAAATATGCCTAAGAAATGCCAAGGATTAGACTGGTTCTCAGTCTTACTGATGAGTGTTAACACCAACACAAAAACTCTATTCCCACAGTACTGTAGCAGAAATAAAATGTTTTTAAATGAACTTATCATTAACTCCCACTAGATATTTACTCATAAAAATGTCCCTGATTCAAGAACATCTTTGAAGCTGACTCTTAAAAAGAGGAAGCACATGAAGATCCAGAGCATTTCCTAGTACAACTATGAAATCTGAATCACAAATTACTTCTTTACAAGGGCTGTGATACTGTTTCTATTGAAGTGCGTTTTACTGCTGGAATGTAACCAGGATTTGATGGAAAGTATTATATAAACTTTCAAAACTGCTGTGTGGAAAGCCTTGGAGGAAAGGCTAAAGGGAAGATCAAAAGAACAACAAATAAGTTTCTGGAAGTGATTACATCAGCTGATGCCTCTGACAAGGAGAGACTTGTCCAGAAGGGCCAGATCATAGACAGATACTTTTTACAGAACTACTGGGAGCCATCTGCACAAGCAGAATCAGGGTAGAGCATTTTTCTGAAAACGCTCAGCAAAAACAACATTATAAGAGACACCATTAGTGTGAAGTCTAGAAATTTTTCCCTGACCTCAGTCAGCTCACACATGGTGATGTCTAGACAGCATTAGAAGAAAACCAAGAGGCCTTGAGGGTACACAAATTTCCTACATTCACCGACATCTGTGCTTCATGCCTCTGTATAACATTTGGTCCATAGCTCCTGCCTCTAGAGGCAAGAGTGACCAATCAGTCATCTTCTTGCACTGCTTTTTTTTTAATGACTCAAAATTATGTTCAACAGTCATCCGTAGTTGTTTACCATATTATGACTTACTGGTTTATAGTGTACTTGAAGTATTAGTGCTCTAATTCAGATAGCTCAAATAAAAAATTTACATTTTCCTTTTTCATTTTTCCTTTTGGGCTAAAACAGCCCAAACCCAAAAGAACAAACAATCCAGAAAATAACCGGAGACACACCTCATCAGTGTTAAATGGTAACTCACAAAAGCATGGTGAGCCAGGCAACCTCTAGCTGAATCTCTGCAAAAGTGGAAGGGTGGCAGGAGAACAAGCCTGACCTCACCACAGAAAGTCTTTCACACGGTAGAAAACTTCTTTTAGTCAAAAGAAACTTTATTAAAACTTTATTCAAAGCCATTTTTCCTCATCCATATCAATAATCAGTTGAAGAATAAATTAGGCTGTAACTCTTTTTCTGAGAAATCCAGACAAGCAATGATTGTGTTTAGATCAGCATGTACCCTGAAATAAAACAACTACATGTAATGTAGTTCATAAACATTAATAAAGGCCCATTACAGTATCCCAGACTGACTGGGCTGAATGTTCTTAATGTCCATGCTTTTTATGGTCTCTTCCACCTTCATAGGGAAGTTTTGGTTTTGCATTCAGTTTTGTTGGTTGCATATTTTTCAGAAAAAAAATTTTGGTTTTAATAAATTTGCTTTTGACTAAAGAAAGTTTTCTACTGCAGTGTCTTTTTTAATCCCAGACTGCAATTGGAAGGCAGTATTGTGAAACCTCTGCTAGAAATGCCAGGTGACAAACTTTCCCTACCCCAGCCCATGCACCATCATGCACCCATCCACACAATGTGTTTGGCTTATTGGTGACTTTGCTAAAGAGGAGGAACAACTCTCATACACAGCAGCACTTGCACATGGCTGAAGGGTTACTGTGTTGAGGAAAGTGTGACGATGTTGTAAGCTACAAGAAAAGGAATAGCAGTTGAAATTTGGAACCAAACCACAGAAAAAGAAGGGCAACAAGGAAAGTACTGGTATCCTCACTTTGTCACCTGACCTGTATCATGACTGTTTACACTGGCTCTTTTCTGGCAGCAGAGCATGAGATATCATCTTTCCTTCATCCTTTCCAACCCCTTCATGGGTTGGCCAGGTGACAGACTACCAGATTCCCTTGGGGCTCTAGCCACACCAGTCAGGGTATTGTACCTCAGTGTAGGTGATCTTAGGAGTAAAAGCATGGCAGCAAAGAACACTTCATTAGAAAAGGGATGAACCATTAGAATGTTAGCTGAAGGATTCTTCAGTTATTTATAAAACTGCATGGGCAGTTTAGTACCACAGCTTTTAACTTAATGAATTACTTTCCTATACTCAGTTAGCTACTGTTGTCATGCCAAAGTTTTACCAGCTGATACAAGATCAAAGCTGTAGCAAACAGCTGATCCTATGCAGTGTCTCTACAGTTTCAACTTGACATTTTGCAGTTTTTAGATAACAACTGTGAATAGCTCCTGTCTCAAAGTTTATAGCCAGCCATGCAGAATATTTCCAAGTGGTTTTTAAGCAATGACTATCACTTTGTATGATCCATTTATTCTTAGTGAGAATGAAATCAGAAGAAGTGGTGTTTGCATGACATTCAGCATATCTGTCATAGCAGCTTGGCAGAGTGGCAGCTTGCTCATGTCAGGTCTTCCCCCAGGGTAAGAGGCTGGTTTGGCAGCAATGCTCAGACAAAGCTGTGTGCAGTGAAGAGTTGATTAATAAGGTACCTTGCTGAAAGTGGCAGCTCTGCCACAAAATCTCATCTATATATAATCCCACCCTACAGAAAGAAATTTAATTTAGGAGGGCCAGTCTTACCCACTCATCCATGATTTTAGCACCCCAGGGCTCAGTTACTCATTGGGAGTAGCAGCAAAGTACAAGGAAACAAAATAGTTCACACATTCAAAAAGTATTCAAGGCTAAAGAGGAACTAAATACATTTAGGTTCACCAAGTCTCATGCTTGTTGGCAAAACACTCACAGGCATGAAGTAGGTTAATTACTTCCAAAAGAAAGCAAACAGTTTCATTTCCCTGTTTACTCAGAGGATCCAAACTTCGTTTCATGCTACATGCAATACACCTATCTTCCTGTAGAAATAGCTACTCCCCTACAGACACATCTATACATCTGTAAATACAGCAGCCTGTCTGTAGATATTACTCCAAAATGTTTGAGCTTAATATATGCAACATCATTGGCTCCCAAATTCAATCCACAATGAGGATATACATCTCAGCATTGGACCTAGGAAGAATTACAGTGCTACTGGTGATGGAGAATTCAGAACTCATAAAATCAGTGTAGAATTACACCCTGAAAATGGCTATGTCCCCCCATTCATACTGTTACCTCACTCTTGATACATAGTCCAACTGATTGATTTTGTGATTCAGCAAATTAAGAACAGTGGATGAGTCATTTCATGAAGAAATACAGAACAACAGAGATTTTGGGAAAAAAAAGTAAAAGTAAACATAGAAAAGCTCATCCTCAACAGCTTTTTACGCACCGTAATAACTAGAAAAGTTTTCCAAAGTTCTATCTTTCATTTAGAAACTCCCTGCTTGCTTTCTAGCCACAAGATCTCTCATTCTGTGTTGTACAGACAGAAGAGATCTACTCTATCAAATACAGTTAAAAAACTTTCAATGCTGCTTTTAACACTGATGTAGTTTTTGGGTTGCTGCACTAGGGTTAAGGGCAATTTTATCTCAAAAATTCATGCCACTTTACTGCACTGATTTAGTAATACATTTGCTGAAAAACACCATGAGTCACAGAGTAGTTTTTAAATACAATGCTTTACAATAAAGCTTAATTTACTGGTACTCACAGCTGTGTTTTCTTATGCTTTCTCAGGTACAATGGAATAATTGGTGCTTCCAAATTTAAAAGTTAGTTTAACCAAAAAAAGTTTGAATCACAGCTGCTGTTTCTACTTACTGTATATTTAACCTTGACTTTTTGAACTGGATTCCTGGAAAGACTCAGTAAAACATTAAATTACTTTCCTGGTATTAAAAAGAAATTGTGTGTACCTGGGGTTTAATCTTAACCTCTAGCACTCAGCTCTGAATACTGCAACAACAATGGAAAATGTCATTACAAGCTGAAAACTGATGAAGCTCTAAAAAGTAGTAGTAGTAGTTTACAGTAAAAAGAAAAAAAATAATGGCTAGTTGACTAAGATTATCTAAAAGTTAATTTCTCATTGTGTGTCAACTAAGATACATCAATCAAACCTGGAAAAAATAAAGTATACACAAAGATAATAACAATTTCATTAGCATATGGCTTGGCAGTTTTCAATCTGGCCTAAATGAATTGTTTGTGTGATCACACTTCTTACATGGCTTTGACTCTCTCTTTGCTCTTTTCTGCAGTAATTGATAATTCCAAGTTAATTTGAGAGTAGAGAAAGATTTCTAAAATTATTGACTTCACATTTATTCAGTGAAAAAGAATACCTACACAAAAGAATAAAAATCCAAATCTGCACTTCAGGGTGGAAAAGGCTGTAAAACAAGCAGTGGCACACAGTTGGCAGATGCTGATGGGCACTCAACTAATAAGTACTGCCTGACTCCTCAGAACACCTTCCTCATCATCCCACACTTGCTTCAGCAAGTGCTGGCTTTTCCTGGCAAAGAGATCACAGCTGTGATGGGAACCAGGCACTGGAAAAAAAGGTGTAAGGAAAATGGAATGGACATTTAAGGAACTAGGCTCTGCTATTTTCTTCTTTTATAAATAAAATCAAAGACACAAATACTCCTTTAATGTGGAAAATACCATCCTTTAATTAAAAATTATTGACATAGTCATTTTTGCAGTAAATTCCACAAAAGAAAACTATTTCAATGACTTTTTATTGCTTTTAGGATGACACAAAACAGAGAAGCAACAGTATTTCTCTTAAAAAGCATATTACTTTTAACTACATTCCAAGGTTGAATTAAGTCAAATATATTGGTGTGCTTTAAACAGAAATCAAATTAAATGATACATTATGTTTGATGCAGAAGTTGTCATTAATATTTCTTTACAAATGTCTTGGAAGCAATTAATAGTTTTGTTGTATTCACAGAAATACAATACCTGATATAATGCCAAAAAATGTAACAGCATTCAGGGTGCAGCCTTCCCATTTCATAGCATTTTTGAGTGCAACCATTCAGTCAGTTCCTCATTTGTCAAGTAGCCCATCCATCAGATTCAAGTTTCTTGAATCCAGAGATGACTGTCAAGCAGGGCAGTGTCCAAGGCTTTGCACAAGTCCAGGTAGATGATGTGAGTCACTCTTCCCTTATCCACTGACCCTGATGTAACAAAGCCACCAGAACTGTCAGGCATGATTTGCCCTTAGTGAAGCCAAGTTGGCTGTCACCAATCACCTCCACGCTGTCCATGTACCTTAGCAGAGTTTCCAGGAGAATCTGCCCTATGATCTTTCCAGGCACAGATGTGAGATGGTGGCCTGTAGTTTTTTCTTGTTTTATTCTTGGTTTAGTATATTTACTCCATTTTCACATGTTTGTTCTGGGTTTTTTTGCTTAGTTGGTCACAAGTTTATTATTTTAGTTTTTATGGCTCTTACTTCTAAGTGGAAAATGTTTGAAAGAAAAAAATATTTAGAATTACATTAAACATCTTAGTAGTAGGAGGAACCTATTATTCTAGTCTGTAGTGGTTTTTTTTCTAAATCACGAGCAATTCACAGAAGAATATAAGTTTTCCATACAAGGAAGATTTTGCTATATAACTGCATTTTTTTGCAAAAGACATTATACCTCCAATTTTTAAAATATCTATGTCACAACATTTGCTCTAAAAAAACCCCACAAGTAAGATGTATAGTGCACATATACTTTCATAAAATAAATTATAAGATTTGAAGTTCATTGACTTTATGACACTTTCCACTTCAATGGGGACTGTACAGATTTACTGCTTTATTCTCCCAGCTGGATTTTTCTACCTTCTTGTTTAACTTATTTCACTGCATGAAAGAGGTGTTTTGATTAACTGTGTGAAATCTAACTAGGTCAGAATATATTGAATCTCAGAAAATAGTATTTTCATCAACCTAATGACTCTTTTCTTGTATGTTGGAAAAACAAAACTTGGTGTAAAAATGTGCAACATTTTTTTTATGGCTTTTAGAAGCACTTAAGTTTCCTGTGACTGACTGGTACAAAGCACCCCTATATGTCACACAGAAAGTAACACTTTGGCTTCTAGAATGAGAAGTAGGATAAAATATGTTGATTTGATCTATTTTAATTATACCTTTTCTTTCTTTGCACAATGTGATGCCATCCTTAGCTCCACAAGAACAAAACCCAAACAGACAGGTTTTACTCCAGTCCCTGACAATTCTGATTCTTGGAATCACACTATTCATTTTAAATTTAGTTATAGGTAAAACATCTAGCTACAGTGTATAATAAAATGAAAATGCAGTAGGTAGTCTGTCCTTTGTTTTGTTGCTGCCTTACAAATATCCTCTATTCTCTAAAGGGCACTACCTAAGCAAATTCTGTCATTAAGTAGTACCATCTGAATCTAGAACTTCACACTGTAATGTTCTTGCTAACATCTGTTTCCAGAAAATATTGACACAGATATGTTTCAAAAATTAACTTTTTTTCCCAGTATTTTTACAGCGCTCTTTGAGTATGCCAGTACTCTCAGAAGCAGAACATGTTAAGATTCACTACTGTAGATGAATTTGAATGTATAGAAAATTCTTAGTATTTGTTTCGCTTTAAAATTCTATTCAAGTGCAATGCTACTACCAATTTTCCATTTGTTAATAATTCTATAAGAATAAGATATTACTGATGAACATGCTATTGTACGTTTCTATATGAAGGTAGGCCTTCATATGAATACTGTAACCACTAGCCATAAAACTCAGAGTTTGATTCAAATTTTAAGCTGGACTTTTTTTTACACATACAACATAACATGTAAGGACAGCTGTAGAATTTGACTCTGTGGAACTCTAAGAAGGAAAATGTCTTTATTGGTTTAATCTTTTGTATTTTCAGTTAACCCCAACTCAAAGCACCTGGACTATAAAACCATCTTCTTGAGGAAGCCAGGGCCTTAAAGATCAGAAGATAATTTGAACAGTTTCCAAGTAATTGCACAGGTGCCCAAATTTAGACAGCTTTTTAAAATGGCAAACAAACAAGAAATTACTAAAAATTAATTCTGAAATTCAAAACAAATTACAAATATAATCCAACTCCTTAATGATGACTGTAGCACGTCACTAGATCATAAGGAAAGTGGTTCATTAGTCACAAGATTTAAATTGAATGTCCTTCCAAAAGTTATTATCAAATTTGATAGTTTTCAAATACACACCACAGAAAATTATTCTCTGCAGGAATTACTGAGTAAAATTTATTATTTAAGAAAGAATTATGCAGCCATTCAGAAGACATTGATCATAATCCATTCAAAATTTGCATTTTAGGCCTGTGTTTTCTAACTATATCATCATATAGGGATATGGCCCATGTGGAGCAGAACTGCTGAATCAGATATTACTACTATTTATACTTTATTTTTTACATTATAGTACCATTTTCATGCGTAGTTATGTTGTTGAGAGTACTTTTCATTTTAAATAAATTACATGTCCAACTTCTATGTGTTTAACCTATGTGTTTTACAAAGGATATCTCTAAAGTCTAATATTAATCCAATAGCACTTCCTTTAAGTAGGAAAAACAGTAACCACAATATTGTAGATGACATTCAATTATATACATTACAAATCAGTTTTTCTCCCACTAATTGTAGCCATCTGATCCTGCTTTGATTTGCATTCAAATGCATTTAAATGCTATTTAATTTTTTTCCCATCTACTGGCACAAGTTCTTTAGAGATATAACTCTCAGATTATTTACTTTGTAATATTCATAATAATTTATGTCCTCATACTCAGATCAATTATCTGTCTTTAATATATTGCTACCTTCTAGCTTGATGTTCTAAGAAAAATGAGGCTTATAAAGTTGTTTGCCAGTCCTCCCCAACAGCTTTTTAATCTGTAGGCCAATTTAATTCAAATTTGAGAGGGAGAGGTGAAGTCTTCCTGACATTATGTTCATTCAAGGTTTGTGAAGTCTGGTGATATGTGGGAAGGAAAGGGAGCCTTCAAGGTACTGAACAAGAAATTAAATTGGTGATGCAGAGAAAATAAAGGAGAACTGAAACACAAAATCTGGAGGTGATATGAGAAGAGCTGGCACCCTTGGAAGAAGAAAATCAAAGCAAAAAGCAAAAAATCTGGGGAAAAAAGTTCTTTCTGGCCAAATGTTCATTCATTGAATGGATTTGCATGATTTTCTATGATTTCCAGTAACTTCATTTACATGAAAAGAGAAAGGGAAATTGTCCAGCCTGGCCTGAAAAAGCCTTTAATCCTGAAAGGTCCTGAGTGCCTCATCTGTCAGTTGAGTAAATCCTGAAACAGAATCTGAATTTATTTCATTTGCAAGAGTCTTCTCTGTGATTCCTTACTGCATTTAGAATGAGCAACTGCTTTTAAACTATAGGTCATAACTTTATTGTGAGAGTAAAATTCATAATTGCATTAAGACTTTCCAAAGGCACATCTACAATAGAAACATTGAGTTTTAATTTGCGTAAGCTGCAACACTCCATTCAGAAAAGGAAATGCTTTAATTTTTAACATAAAGTTATTCTATTTATATTATAAACCAAAGGCACATACAATGATGTGGGGAAGCAGGATCACTCCTGAAATGAATGAGTTCAAAGCCTTTGCAAATTGTTTTTATTTCATCAAATAAAATCATTTCGCCTTATACCCCAGTAGAATCAGGCACACGCATACACATTACTAATTTACAGCAGAAACCAGGACTCCTCTCAGTAGTGGGCATGAATGAATCAAGGCCAGAGCAGGCATTTGCCTAGTACTGTGAGGGAATGGAAGTGCTAACTACGTCACAGTTGGCCTGACTGCAAGTAAAACACCAGCCAAGGAGAAAAAGCACAAACATATTTTCACTTTGAGATTGTGAAAAATGGCTCTACCTTCCCTGAAGAGAACTGGATAATGCTGCTTATACCTGCTGAGAAGCTCTGCTTCTTTTACCAGACTTCAAGGAGAAGAAGCTGAATGACAGTCCTTCCCAGCTGCTTTCCCTTGTGTACACTTGACTTAGTGCTGGTTTGCATTTTTGAGAAGCCTTTTCTCCTATTTTGCTGGAAGGCACTGTCATTTTTTTCTTTCTCCTTGGGCTGTGAAGCTGCACTCAAAAACAGACTAACCAACTTTTTTCCTCTGGGTGCTATATAGGGTAGCTGCTGGTAGTTGAAAACCCAAGTAGCACAAATAACAGACAGCCATTATGTTTGTAACTCTGTAAATGGCTAAGACAGGCATGACCTTGCCTATCTGATCCCCAGCTTTCCCATGAGAGATCTAAAACAGCTGTGCTTGAACTGGGGCATATCAATGGTAACCTCTGCTCAAGGTGTCTTTTTCCAAACTTCTTTTTCTCTCTGATCAGAATGCAAACCACAAATTGCTTAGTTCACATCCAGAGGCATGTACATGGGGATGAAACACTGTACAAATCTGAGTAACACTGGCAGGTCTGAAATCTTTGGCCAGAAGATAATCTAGATCAGTCTCTAGAAGTGTTCATCAGTAATTTCAGTGACAGACTTATCTCAAAGGCATTTGCTTGCTATATGTCCTTTTTGTTGGCCTCCAGCACAAGCTGTTAGAAATAATTCCCCTTCACCTCTCTAAGCCTGCCTCCAACCAGAGCTGAAGGCATTTTTAATTTATTTTTAGGACTCATCAAATGTCTGTTTCTTCTTATTTCTGTCCTGTAATCTACCCAAAAGTATCAGTCCCATCCCTAAGTATGGATCACACCCATTCATAGTAAGCCCTTGTTCTACAAAGTATTCAGCTGTCTCTGGAAAAAGGAATAGAGTCATCTTAATAGAGTCATCTTGTGCCAGAGCTACTGGCAAAGCTGTCTTTCTCACGCATAGACCTCACTCTGCTTCTCTCTGTTTGGTGGCAGAACAGCAGCAAGCATCCATAGGGGTCTCTAGCAAGTACCTAGGTCATACAGTTATTACCTGGCAGAACAACATCCACCTTTTTTTTTTTTTTTTTTTTTTTAGTGCTTGTATGTATTTTCAAGTTTAACAACATTTTCATTAGTCTATTCCTAACCATTCTGCTTCTCAGTTTTCTCAGTTTCTGCCTGCTTACCCTTTACACTCACTTCAAGACATTTAGGTGACTTAATTTTGATGTCAAGCAGATGTTGGAGACTGTTTAAACATTTTGGAAAAATAAAAAAGAAAATACTACAAAATTATTCAGAATATAAAATACCATCTGTTAATTCTAGTGAATTACCTTGGAGTACAGCACTCCAGAACAATCTGGTAAATCACAGCATGTGGATTAGCTTCAGCTCCTTTAGAAACTAAGAATCATAACTTTTTTAAAAGCTGTTTGTACTCTTTCTTTGTAACTAATGTGACCCAATCTAATCAATAATGATAGGTTGGAATCCACATCACACAGAAACAAGATTTTTAAAAAGCATTTAAATCTTCATTATTCTGAGCTCACAGTATGATTCAAAGAATGAATTAGAAACCCTGCAGATGGATGCAAAAGAGGGAATAATCTTCCCTAGACTGTGTAGTGTCTTAAACCAGTGGTGAAAGGAAATTATTGACAGTGAAGGAGTTGTGAGGGCATAAGACTGACCTGAAAATTTCTATGAAATAATCTCCTTCCCTTGGGGGCATACTAAAAACAAAAAGAAAGTAATTATCTGCAGAAGGAACTGTAAGAGGTCATGAAGCTTTCAACTATATAACGGCAGTTATTCATTAAAAGGCAACAGTGTTCACATACACAGAAAAAGAATGAGCCAGTTCTTTTTAAATATAGTTCTGGATGAGGAGAAATATGTTCCACACCACACACACCTACAGATTTAGGTGCTTACTGACATTTATCCTTCCCTGTGATTTTTTAATAAGTAAATTATTCTAAGCCTTTTTCCTCATCCCCTGATGAGAAGTCTGAGATTCATATACCTGGATTTCATTGGTTACATGGAGACGGGGAGATAAATCTTATCCTTTTAGGTTCTTATAGACAGGAAGTAATCAGAGTGGTAATAAAATAGGAGTATACTAGTCTGGTTCACTAGATGGCAATCAGGAGTAGTTTTGCTTTGAGCTAAGCAAAATTTTGGGACAATTGTTATGATTGTTATACCATATTGTCAAACCCACAGAAGCCCTAGGTTTGACTTCTCAAGCCCTCCATTCAGAGTGTACATAACTCCAACATAGCAGAATTAAACACCATTTATGCACAAACACTAAAATAGAGATAATGATTTAAGGTGGGCGGGGGGGGGGGGGAGGGGGAGGGAAGTTAGTTGTGTCCTACAGTGATTTAGCTTAAAAATAGGACCTTTACCAAGGTGTTGGCTGAAGCTGACACCACTCTGTCAGCCCCCACCAGATGATATAGCACTTCTGCACCAGGATGGCTTAAAAGCAGAATCACACACTGGTGAGGTTGGAAATCATCCAGTCCTGTTTACTGCTCAAGCAGGGCTCCCCCTACAGCACAGTACTCAGGAAGTCCACATGGCTTTTTAATATCTCCATGGAAATAGGCTCCACAACCTCTCTGGGCAACGCATTACCATGCTCTGTCACTCCCACAGTAAAGCTCTTCTTATGTTCAGGTGGAATTCCCTGTGTTTCAATTTGTGCCTAAGGCCAAACCAAGTAAGGACACAGGATCACCTCCCTCCACCTGCTGGCAATGCTCCTCCTAATGCACCCCAGGACACCATTGGCCTTCTTGGTCACCAGGACACGCAGCTGGCTCATGGACAGCTTGTTGTCCCCCAGGACCCCCAGGTCCTTCTCCACAGCGCTGCTCCCCAGCAGGTCAGCCCCAGGCTGTGCTGGTGCCTGGGGTTGTTCCTCCCCAGGTGCAGGACCCTGCATTTGCCTTTGTTGACTCCTTTGATTTGCCTGAACCATATTGGTGTAAAGCATCAGATCAGACATTGTTTGATGACCCCTGTAGAACACCCTCAGAATCTGGGGCTGTAGCACTTAGGGACAGATACTTATATTCTTATTACCTACATGTAAATCAGAAGACACAGTCTAATGTTCTAAAGAAAGACTGCAAACTTACCAAGGTTCAAGACCTTGAAAAATTCTCAAGTTTCTCTTTTATTCCTTTTAAATTTTAATGAGCTCAAATTTATTTTGGTAAATATTCTTTGCTTAATACAAAAGTTATTTGTAAAACTATCCTAAATGTTTTCCAAAATTTAAAGACAGATTTTGTATCGGTCGTGCCTCTCTGGTATGGAAGCCCCGACGATACGGTGGTAATAAGAAGGCTTGCACCACGGCAGGTTGCCTCTCAGGTGCTGCTTTATTCGCTGAGGGCTGGGTGTCAGGGAGGATCCGCAACCCGTCCGCTCGGCAAGGGAGCAGGCTCAGAGAGCGCCGAATAAGGGGCGGGGTAGGATTTATAACAGGGAGCAAGTAGGAGGGACAGGGTACAGAGGGTCCAATGGGAATGGGGTTCGGAGGAGGAGTTGGGATGGGATAATTGGGGTACAGCAAATGGGGATGAGGGAAGGGGGCGATAACCGGGGAAGAGCCAATTACAGACAGAGAACTTAGGAACATTCTAGAACTAAAGGCAGGTACAAAAGTGATTGACATAAAGGTGGTGTCCTGGGTTGTAAGATAAGCTTGTATTCCATTTGCCATCTGTCGAAGGCGAACCGGTTGGACAGGTTTTTGTTATCTCTCTCAGAGACAATGGTTTGTCCTGTAGAGGCAATGGTTTGTCTATACACCATTGACTGATTTAATGAAGGGCTGAAAAAATGTAACACCGTGAGGGGTCCCACCCAGAGGGGGGAAGCAGCTCTCTCTCTTCTTCGCGGGACTCCGAGAGAAGCAGCTCTCTCTCTCTCTGCGCGGGATTCCCGGGGAAAGCAGCTCTCTCTCGCTCTCTCTTCGGCGGCACTCGCAGCGAAGCAGCCGGCGCGCAGAGGTGACGGCAGCGGAGCTCAGAGGCAACCCCGGCGCAGAGGAAGACCGGCCCCCACTGCCACCAGATCTTCAGAGGAAAATTATACCCTTCTAAAGATCACCACTTCAGCTGCAACTCATCAACTATTGCAAGGGAAAGCAATTGTCCCAGCAAAACTGTACTGGCATTCCTCAGGTTCTAGACTTTTTCTTTCACTGGTTTTGTTTGTACCGATTGCATTTGCCTTTTTTTAAATTGTTGTCCAGTTTTCTCCTAGTAAAGAATTGTTACTCCCACTCCCATATCTTTGCCTGAGAGCCTTTTAATTTAAAGATCCTGGTAATTCAGGGGGAGGGGGGTTTGCCGTTCTCCATTGTACAGGAGGCTTTGCCCTCTTTCACAGACTCCTGTCTTGTCTAACCAAGACAGAATTTGGCGCCCAACGTGGGGCCCGAGGGCATTGAGAGGGAAGAAGGATTAACAGTTCTTAAGTAATTTGGTTTTGTTGTGTGTAAAAACATCTTCAGCATCACCATGTGGTCTAGTTTACCTTGGTTTGGGTGGCATGTGATCGTAGCTATACTTTTCCCATTTGCAGACCCTTATCTAAAAATGGGTCCTATAACTAAGGCTACGGTGTCTGTTATCAAGTTTGGCTTCTGGGTTAATTGGGTGAGGAATTCATGGATCTTTAATTTCCTCTGGAAGGCAGGTACATAGATTCATAGCTATCACACGTTAACTGTATGTTTTTGGGGTTACTTTAATAACGGTACCTACTGCGAGGAAATAGCACCTGGGCAAACTTTCTCTCAACCTTTTAACCATCTTTTTGGGTCTGCTCCACCAGTTCTCAAAGGGTTAAGATCCTTTATAAGTGCTAATGATACCATACAATGGGTGGTGTTGCTGATAGTCCTGTTATATTTAGCATTCAGAGATAAGGGAAGATTAACCTGAATAACTACCCTCACACCTACACCACAGACTCGAGATGCTGCTGCTCCAGAGCCTGACCCTGCCCCACAGCCCACCTCAGAAATGAACCGCCCAGATTGGGTGAGGGTTCTGGTTAAGGAGATACGAGAGATGCTGAAGGAGTGCATTTCCCCAGCTGGTGAGAAACCGGCCCTTTGCCTTGAGGAGGGACAGTCTAATAGTACAGCTGTGGAACCCACTAATGTTACAACTGTCCAGGTTCCAGCTGAACCACAAGGGCAGTCACGGTCAGCAGCAGTGGCCCCGGTAGAAACAAGGAAGTCTAAGGTGAAAGCAGAGCACCCTGCAGATAGGGACAGGAATGGAAGAACCTCACAACCCACAGGGGAGCCAGAGATTGCTATCATCACCGAGTCCCTGACGTACGAAAGTCTTCGCAATCTGCATAAAGACATTGTGCGACGAGGGCGTGAGGCTTATGCTACCTGGCTACTCCGGGTTTGGGATCTTATGGGTACAGGCGTGCAGCTGGACGGTGGTGAGGCAAGGAACTTGGGACCCTTGACCCAGGACTCGGGTATAAATCAGGTTTTTGTAAGGGAACCAGGGTCCCTTTCTCTCTGGGAGCGGCTCTTAATGAGTGTCAGGGAGAGGTTTATCCACAGAGAGAGAATGCAAGAGCACCATCATAGAATGCGCTGGAAGACCCTCGAGGAAGGGATCCAACAGCTGAGAGAAGTGGCAGTATTGGAGGTACTCTTTGGGAGGGATGGACGACACAATAATGATCCTGACAAGGTCAGGTGTACGGGACAAATGCTGTGGAGTCTGGCAAATCTTGGGCCATCTCAATACGCCACCTTCATTGCAACGATCAATGCTGACACCCACCGGGAGACAATAGGTTCTGTTGCCAACAAACTTAGGAATTATGAGAGTATGATTAATGGCCCAATGCAGGCTCATATCTCAGCTGTGATTAAGGAGTTTAAAGAGGAGATGAGGGAGGAGATAAGGAAGGTTAATACAGCACCCGTGAGAGTCACAGGCCCCAGAATCAGCACCCAACAATCCCCAGCTAGAGAGAGAGGGTACACCCCAAGGGCTAATCTGTGGTTCTTCCTGCGTGACCATGGGGAAGACATGGGGAGGTGGGATGGGAAACCCACTTCTGTCCTGGCAGCACGGGTCCGTCAACTCAAGGAGGGAAACTCTAACCGGGGGAGTTCCACCAAAGTGAAGGTAGCCTCAACCTCCCGTGACCAAGCTTGTGGGTACGATCTGTCAGACCCCCTTGAAGGGACCTCTAGTATGTATGCCCAGGGAAGGAATGATAACCAGTGTTAGAGGGGCCCTGTCTCTAGCCAGGGAGAGGCACGGGAAAACCGGATCTTCTGGACAGTGTGGATCCGATGGCCTGGCACATCAGAGCCACAAAAATATGATGCTTTAGTTGATACTGGTGCACAGTGTACTCTGATACCATCGGGACATGTGGGGGCAGAGCCTGTTTCCATTGCTGGTGTGACAGGGGGATCACAACAATTGACTCTGGTGGAAGCTGAGGTGAGCCTGACTGGGAAGGAGTGGAAGAAACACCCTATAGTGACTGGCCCAGATGCTCCGTGTATCCTAGGCATAGACTTCCTCCGGAACGGATATTACAAAGACCCAAAGGGACTCAGGTGGGCTTTTGGAATAGCCGCTGTAGAGGCAGAAGACATTAAGCAATTGAACACCTTGCCTGGACTGTCAGAAAACCCCTCTGCAGTAGGACTCCTAAGGGTGGAAGAACAACGCGTGCCAATTGCGACCTCGACAGTGCACCGCCGGCAGTATCGGACGGATCGAGATGCCGTGATCCCCATCCACAAAATGATTCGGGAGCTGGAGAGCCAAGGGGTGGTCAGCAAAACCCACTCACCCTTCAACAGCCCCATCTGGCCTGTGCGCAAATCTGACAAAGAATGGAGATTGACTGTGGACTATCGTGGCTTAAATGAAGTGACTCCACCGCTGAGTGCTGCTGTGCCGGACATGCTGGAACTCCAGTACGAGCTGGAGTCCAAGGCAGCAAAGTGGTATGCCACCATTGATATTGCTAATGCGTTTTTCTCCATTCCTCTGGCAGCAGAATGCAGGCCTCAGTTCGCTTTCACCTGGAGGGGCGTGCAGTACACCTGGAACCGACTGCCCCAGGGGTGGAAACACAGCCCCACCATCTGCCATGGACTGATCCAGACTGCACTAGAAAAGGGTGAGGCTCCAGAACACCTGCAATACATTGATGACATCATTGTGTGGGGGAGCACAGCGGCAGAAGTGTTTGAGAAAGGTGAGAGGATCATCCAGATACTACTAGAAGCTGGCTTTGCCATCAAGAAGAGCAAAGTCAAGGGACCTGCCCGAGAGATCCAGTTCCTGGGAGTGAAATGGCAAGATGGACGGCGCCAGATTCCCACTGAGGTCATCAACAAGATCACAGCTATGTCCCCACCAACCAGCAAAAAGGAAACACAAGCTTTCCTGGGTGCCATAGGTTTCTGGAGAATGCACATTCCTGAGTATAGCCAGATTGTGAGCCCTCTTTATCTGGTTACCCGAAAGAAGAATGATTTCCACTGGGGCCCTGAGCAGCAACAAGCCTTCACCCAGATCAAGCAGGAGATCGCTCATGCTGTAGCCCTTGGCCCAGTCAGAACGGGACCAGAGGTCAAGAATGTGCTCTACTCTGCAGCCGGGAACCATGGGTTGTCTTGGAGCCTTTGGCAGAAAGTGCCTGGGGAGACTCGAGGCCGACCACTGAGATTCTGGAGCCGAAGTTACAGAGGGTCTGAAGCCAACTACACTCCCACAGAGAAGGAAATCTTGGCTGCCTTTGAAGGAGTTCAAGCCGCCTCGGAGGTAATTGGCACAGAAACACAACTCCTCCTGGCACCCCGACTACCGGTGCTGGGGTGGATGTTTAAAGGAAAGGTTCCCTCTACCCACCATGCCACTGACGCCACATGGAGCAAATGGATTGCCCTCATCACTCAACGCGCCCGTATTGGAAACCTGAATCGCCCTGGGATTTTGGAGATAATTACGAACTGGCCAGAAGGTGAAAACTTTGGTCTCACTGATGATGAGGAGCAAGTACAAGTGGCAAGGGCTGAAGAAGCTCCACCATACAACCAACTACCAGCAGAGGAGACCTGCTACGCTCTTTTCACTGACGGTTCCTGTCGCATCGTAGGGATGAACCGGAAGTAGAAAGCAGCCGTATGGAGCCCCACGCGCCAAGTTGCACAAGCTACCGAAGGAGAAGGTGGATCGAGCCAACTCGCTGAACTCAAGGCCGTTCAGCTGGCTCTGGACATTGCTGAAAGGGAGAAGTGGCCAAAGCTCTACCTTTATACTGATTCATGGATGGTAGCCAATGCTCTGTGGGGCTGGCTGGGAAGGTGGAGGAAGGCCAACTGGCAACGTAGAGGAAAGCCAATCTGGGCTGCTGATATATGGAAAGACATTGCCTCTCGGGTGGAAAAGCTGACGGTGAAAGTCCGTCATGTAGATGCCCATGTCCCCAAAAGTCGGGCTAATGAGGAGCACCGGAACAACGAGCAGGTAGATCAGGCAGCAAAAATAGAAGTGTCAAAGATAGACTTAGATTGGCACCATAAGGGGGAGTTGTTCCTGGCTCGATGGGCTCATGATGCCTCAGGTCATCAGGGCAGAGATGCCACCTACAAGTGGGCACGAGACCGAGGGGTGGATCTAACCATGGACAGTGTTTCCCAGGTTATCCATGACTGTGAGACGTGTGCTGCCATCAAACAGGCCAAGAGAGTGAAGCCCCTATGGTATGGTGGGCGGTGGTCCAAGTACAAGTATGGGGAGGCCTGGCAGATTGACTACATCACACTGCCCCAGACACGCCAAGGCAAGCGCTACGTGCTGACCATGGTAGAAGCCACCACTGGATGGCTGGAGACTTTCCCTGTACCTCATGCCACTGCCCGGAACACCATCTTAGGCTTGGAAAAACAAGTCCTGTAGAGACACGGCACCCCTGAGAGAATTGAGTCTGACAACGGCACCCATTTCAAGAACAGCCTTATCAACACCTGGGCCAGAGAACATGGTATCGAATGGATATATCATATTCCCTATCATGCTCCAGCTGCCGGCAAAGTTGAACGGTGCAACGGACTCCTTAAGACTACCCTGAAGGCACTCGGTGGGGGAACATTTAGAAACTGGGAAATTAACCTGGCAAAAGCAACCTGGATGGTCAACACCCGGGGGTCTGTCAATCGAGCTGGCCCTGCTCAGTCAGAACCCTTACACGCAGTAGATGGAGATAAGGTCCCTGTAGTACATATGAAAGGTATTTTAGGGAAAACTGTTTAGATTAATCCCACCTCAGGCAAAGACCAACCCATTCGTGGGATTGTCTTTGCTCAAGGACCTGGTTACACTTGGTAGGTAATGCAGGAAGATGGGGAGACCCGCTGTGTACCACAGGGAAACTTGGTCTTAAGAGAGAACTGGGTGTAAGATTTCATGGTGTGCAGATGGAAATAGAATAAGGGGTGGATAATGTCCTGGGTTGTAAGATAAGCTTGTATTCCATTTGCCATCTGTCGAAGGCGAACCGGTTGAACAGGTTTTTGTTATCTCTCTCAGAGACAATGGTTTGTCCTGTAGAGGCAATGGTTTGTCTATACACCATTGACTGATTTAATGAAGGGCTGAAAAAATGTAACACCGTGAGGGGTCCCACCCAGAGGGGGGAAGCAGCTCTCTCTCTTCTTCGCGGGACTCCGAGAGAAGCAGCTCTCTCTCTCTCTGCGCGGGATTCCCGGGGAAAGCAGCTCTCTCTCGCTCTCTCTTCGGCGGCACTCGCAGCGAAGCAGCCGGCGCGCAGAGGCGACGGCAGCGGAGCTCAGAGGCAACCCCGGCGCAGAGGAAGACCGGCCCCCACTGCCACCAGATCTTCAGAGGAAAATTATACCCTTCTAAAGATCACCACTTCAGCTGAAACTCATCAACTATTGCAAGGGAAAGCAATTGTCCCAGCAAAACTGTACTGGCATTCCTCAGGTTCTAGACTTTTTCTTTCACTGGTTTTGTTTGTACCGATTGCATTTGCCTTTTTTTAAATTGTTGTCCAGTTTTCTCCTAGTAAAGAATTGTTACTCCCACTCCCATATCTTTGCCTGAGAGCCTTTTAATTTAAAGATCCTGGTAATTCAGGGGGAGGGGGGTTTGCCGTTCTCCATTGTACAGGAGGCTTTGCCCTCTTTCACAGACTCCTGTCTTGTCTAACCAAGACAGGTGGGTATAACTGACAGTTACATAACATGAGGGGAGTGGTAGGTTTGATGGGCAGCTTGGAGGCGGGAATCTACACAGTAGCCTCCCCCCAAGGCATGTTCGGGGGGGCTTTTCCCAAGTCCCCTACCACATCTCCTCCTTCTTTATTAATTAAATAAACATTCCCTAGAGTTTTAACCAACATCTTCTTAAAAATCGCTAAAGCAATAAAAATAATAAGAACGATAACTAAAATCCATAAAAGTCCTCTAATAATCGAGGCTGCCCATCCCGGGACGCACCATTGAGATAGCAACTTGGTTGCAGGGTCCACAGCCGAAGTCTCAGTTTGTAGGTGCTGAACTTGCGTCTGGATACGCTGGATGCTGGCTTGGATAGATTTGCTTCTCGATGTCAAGTTGAAACAGCACAGTCCTTCAAAGTCCTCGCAGCTGTGGCCATGGGCTCTCGGAGCCTGCTCCCTTGCCGAGCGGACGGGTTGCGGATCCTCCCTGACACCCAGCCCTCAGCAAATAAAGCAGCGCCTGAGAGACAACCTGCCGTGGTGCACGCATTCTTATTACCACCGTATCGTCGGGGCTTCCATACCAGAGAGGCACGACCGATACAAGATTTCACTACATCAAACCAGGAATTTTGAAGTATTAATCAAAATTATACACACTTTTCTAAGTTTCAAAAGCAGACCAAATTTATTAAGGTGTTTTCTGATGCAATTTACTATTTTACTATTTTTCTTTCCTCCCTTGTGTCAGTTTTTCATTGAAATACACAAATAAATTCATCAAAATAATTCTAATCTGCTGTGATCTGCCCCTCCCCCAGCCTGGATTGACACCTAGGTTTGCCCTAACCCAGGTGCATCACCTGGTCTTGTTAAACCCTGTGAGATCCCATGAGCTTGTCCAGGGCCCTCTGGATGGCATCCCATCCTTCAGGTGTGTCAACAGCACCACTCAGTTTGGAGTCATCTGCAAATCTGCTGAGGGGGCACTTGATCCCTTTGTCCAGATAAATGACACCTGTAGCCTTTCCCTTGTCCACTGATGGACCCACCCAGCCACAGAAGACCTCTGGGTTGGTCAGGCAGGATTTGCCTTGGTGATGCTGTGCTGGCTACCTCAAATCACCTCCATGTCCTCCATGTGCCTTAGCACAGATTTTAGGAGGATTTATTCCATCACCTTCCCAGGCACAGAGGAGAGGTTGACAGGTCAGTAGTTCTCAGGGTGTTCCTTTCTATCCTTTTTAAAGATGGGTGCAATATTTCCTCTTATCTAGTCATGTGAGAGTTCTTCTGACTGCCATGGATTTTCAAATATCATGGAGAGTGGCTTGGCAACTATGTCAGCCAAATCCCTCAGGATTCTGGGATGCATCTTGTCAGATCTTGTAGACTTAAACACATAGAATGGCTTGGGTTCCTCAGGTAGTCATGAACCTGCTCTTCTCTTATAACAGAAGAGACTTTGCTCTCCCAGTCTCCAACCTGCTGTTCATTCACTTGAGGGTGTAGGAAGAGAGGCTGCCTGTGAAGACTGAAGAAAAAAATTGTTGAGTAGTTCAGTCTTGTCTGTTGCTACCTTGTCTGTTGCTACCTGTTCACCAGTCTTTTTTGTTGGAGAGGGTACATTTTTGATCTTCCTTTTCCAATTAACATATCTGTAGACACCCTTCCTGTTACTCTTTGTGTCCCTCACCAGATTTTGGTTCCAGTTTTGCCTTGGCCTTCCTCACCCCCCTCCTACACAACCATAATTCTGTATACTCTTCCTGTTAGCTGTCTTAGTTTCCACTGCTTGTCCATTGCTTCTTTTCCCTTTGTCTGACCAGTTGTCTGAGCAGTTTCGTAGTTAGACATACTGATCTCTTGCCTTCCTTTCCCAGTTTCCTTCTCCTGGGAATCACTAGCTCTTATGCTCGGTGGAGAACTTCCTTAAAGATCTGCCAGCTCTTTCCTGCTAACTTGTCCCCCATGGGCAGTCTCCCAGAGCATCCCACTGACTATCTTCCTGAAAAGCTGGAAGTCTGCCTTCCTAAAGTTCAGAAACCTGGTGTTACTCCTTACCTAACCTCCATTCTTCCAGACTACAGACTCCATTTCTGCATGATCACTGCAGCCTGGGCTGCCTCCAATCTTGGCATGCCTGATTAGCTCATACAGGTGACCATCACATTACATTTCCTCTAGTTAGTAGGGCTGACTATCACGTGGTCTAAGTTGTCCTTCATACATTCCAGGAGTCTCCTGGATACAACTCACCATGCTTCTTTCCCAGCAGATGACAGGATTGTCGAAGTCACTCAGCAGAACAAAAGAAGGATGGTCATGACATCTAATTCCGATTTTCCCATGCTACATGAAATGTGGTTTGCTTCTTTTGATACAAAATTAGATTGCCTCACTTGTACAAACAAGAAAACACACTTTTGATCCCAGACAGCATATAAACTGTCACAAAAAACAAACCACCTGGAGTCAGGACTGAAGGAACCGGGGTCCACATGAGCAATCCATTAAAAAATAATTAGTCCTTTCCAGAACTAGTTTACCCTAGATGTTACAGAATCAGGAGGCATTCTGCTTCATGTTCAGCAAGCTTTCTTAGAAATTCATTGAGGCTGGACATGGATTTCTAAGGAGCCGTCAGATATCTCTTCTAATCTTAGTTTCCATGTTATTTAAGGCAACACTATAAAGAAACTATTTCCTTTGATAGAAATAAATCCATCTAATTTAAACTAATGGAAATTACATGTCTGGAACAATCAGAAAACAAATAGAAACCCTTTTTTCAAGTGCTGTATGCCATAGCTAAAACATGTTCTTATTCCTTCCAAGTCTAAAGGAAGCATTTGACTTTGAATAACAGTAAATACAATCTAAAGAAGCCCAAACCACAGAAATCTTTTCAACTAGAAGAACATTCCAGGCTTGAATTTTCAATATTCCCAATAGGTGCTCACCAAAACAGTGAAAGCACAAAAAGTTTTCTTACTTGAAACTATTTATCTGTCTCAAGTAGCTTCTGTTATGTCAGAGAAGTCATATGAACTTCTTCAAATATTTGCATGGTATGTATTCAAACCATATTACTGCTTTAGCAATTAGAACTTTTCTCAGGTTCAGCAGGAACCAGAGCAGGCAGCCATGGACAGACAGATGAGGGTTCTGTGCACCACATCTTGCTCCAAAAGCCCTGCTGTTGTTTTGTTTGCTGTTATTTTTCCACCAGCTTTCAATAAAGCAGTTCACAATGAGTTCCCAATCTCAAAACCCTTCTGGGAGCACTGGTGTGAATATATGAAAACTGCTCAGCTTTTATCTGCCAGTATGGGCTTTAAGCTCTAAAAATTACCTTTTGAGACTCACATAGAGCTGGGTTAAAAAAAAAAAAAAAACCACAAAACAAAACAAAACAAAAAAACAAAGGCTAGAACCTGCTGTCAACTGTATCTTGTTTATCAGTAAACTTCACTGTCATTTAATGACATGAGCAATTTCAATCATATCATTTATGTCCTGATGGAATTTTCACTGTGATAAGAGGCAGCTTAGGCAAAATAGATCTAATTGCTACAGAGGTGCAGTAGTACATAAAATGACACACCATGGCTTCAAAAGCATTGTGTCAATTTCTTTAAGAGCCTTGGCACTGATTTCAGTGAAAAATAGTATTGAAGAAAATTTCTATGGAAAAAAATATAGCATTTTGGGTTTCTTCAGTGCAAGGAAGCAAGGCTTTGAACTCTCATCTCTTTTAAAGATACAAAGAAATTCAAATAGAAGTTAACCTACTACTGGCTTTTTAGAGTGTAAAATATAGCATGGTGCTCTCATGAGGGATTGAAGAATGATTGTTTTCAAAGTGAAAGGCAGTTATAACTGGAGTTGTGCCTTTCTAGAGCTAAGCAGATCAGCCTGTTATCAGCAGTGGAGCAGTTGATAGCAATGGTAGGTTTCTGGATAAGCTCTGTTTGTTGAATCAAACTTTCTGATATTCCAGCAACTATTAATTAAAAATACCTGTTGCTCCATATGCTTCCTTGACTGACCTCTTCAGTGAAGTCTCTATTCCTCCAATACATATTGTCAGGAATTTTAAGAAAGAATTACAGAGTGCCAAACACTGAGCTAAACCTTAGGGGCCATCAAAAGCTAGTTTTTTAAAAGCAGCAGCAGAAAGTTGCATGTTAAGCAGTTATAGGTGTTTAGCATACATATGCAGCTAAACATTTCAAATAATATCTTTGGAGGATGAATTCTTGTCTCTGGTGACAAACCTGTCAGGTTTGCCACAGACTCACCTTGAATAACACACTAAACAAAAGCCATAGTCTGTTTTTCCTACACAATCTTTTGCCCATACCTGACTGTCTAATCATAATATAACCATGATTTCTAACAGCAAAATTTTATAAAAGAACTTTTTCAGTGCTAAGGTAGTTCAGATAGCACTATCTTAACTGTTTTCTAGCACAAATCACATGACTGAAGCTTGTTGAAAATACTATTCTCACTGCTTAGCTATGCCTAATCAGGCAGCTGTAATTTGCCAATAAATAACACAAATTATAAGTTTAATAACAGGTGTAATTTCTATGTTACCTGCCATTTTAGTTTTAATTAGTTTTTCTTCTTCATTTTTACAACCCTTTTTGTTTTCCTCCTGGCCTTAATACTACAAAAGCTTAAGATGATTTTACTCTTAGAATTTTACCCTTCGGTCACTGCATAAAACTTCATTTTAATCCTTTAATCCTTTAATTTTCTTAATCAAGATCTGAATATTTAAAAGTAGTTATAAATTTTTCAGGAGAGATCATTCATTTTAATGGATCTTCTCTGATTAATAGGGAATGCATATTATCATTGTAGAGTCAGAAACAAAAGTTATAATCCACATAAAATGCTCCATAAAGTTGGGATGTGTTCTACAAAAACAGAGATGGAAACTATTATTTGTGAGGAAATCATTAAGTTATTTTCTACTTCAAAAGTAGTAGGTTATGGCTTAAAAGGGCTCACAGCTCCCTGAGGCAGATGGCTGTGGCGTGGGCAGCACAGCAGCAGCACTGTACAAGAAACCAAGGCACAGGAATAGAGAAGGGTTGTGGCAGTCTTATTTTACAGTTGGCTCTTCTGTAGCATGTTTTAATATTCCTTGTTATAAGTTTGTAATGGTTCAGTCTCTGTACCCCAATTGGCTTCCCTAATGGTTCAATCCTGAGTTGTTTACCACAGTTTTCCCCAACAAAATGTATGTCAATCCACAAGTCAATCCACCTGTATACCTCCCTTGTTCCCTTGTTTTACCCCTGTCTGTCAGAGATAGCACACTCCTTTGGCTCTGGAGATTCCCTGTCTTTCATCCCTTCCTCAAAGCAGAATTGGATGTGAGGTTTGCTCCCTCCCCGTGTTGGCTTCTACTGGGAGCCCTTACTCTGCACCCCTCCCCTGATGCCTCCTGTTGGTCACAGGCTGTGTCCTGCCCGTGTTCCCTCTACCCTTTAAAAGTAGCCCCTTCAGGTTAAGATTCTGTTCACTTGCTCTGACCCAACTTCAACATTAAATCCTTGGAGACTCACCCAAGTGTCTTTCCCTATTCCCGTGCCTCGGTTTCCCCGTGCTCTGTCCCTGCTGTGCTCCCCACCCACAGCAATCCCCGCCCCCAGCCCCGGGCTGGGCACAGACTCGGGGCAGCCACTCGGTGTCTGCCAGGGATGTCCAAATTTCTCTGCAGAGCCTTCCTTCATTCCTGCCCAGCTTGGGGTTTTCTGCCAGCTTACTGGGTGTTCACTTGATCATCTCATCCAGGTCATCAGCAAAAATGTTAAATAGGATTGGCTCCAGTGCTGAGCTCTGGGTAATCCCAGTGACTGGCCACCAACTGGACCACTCTCTGGACCCAGCCAGTTTTTAACACAGTGAAGAGTGCACGTATCCAAGCCAGGACCAGCAGTTTCTTAATGAGACGACAGTGGGAGACAGTGTCAAAGTCTTTGCCAAAGTCCAGGTAGACAACATCTACAGATTCTCCATTATCCACTAAACAAGTTACCTGCTCATTAATGAAGATCAGGTTGGTCAGGCTGCATAGTCAGGACCAACTGTTCACAAACTTTTGCTCTCTGGGCCTAATCTCTTGGTTGTCCTACATGCCTAGAGTGTGAAGGTACTCAAAATCATCTGTTCCATAACGTTCCATAACACCAAGGTCAGGCTGACAGGCCTGTATTTCCCTAGATTGTCTTTCTGGCCATTCTTGTAGATGTGACCATTGGCCAGTCTCTGGTCACCTGGGACCTCCCTGGTCTATGAGGACTGATGATAAAAAATGGAGAGAGGCTTGGCGAGTTCTTCTGCCACCTCCCTCAGTATCCTTAGATGAATCCCATCTGGTCTCACTTATGAGTGTCTAAACCTGTGGTTCAGCAGGTCAATAACTACTTCCTCCCGGGTTTCAGAGGGTCTTTTCCCTGTCTCTGTCAACCAGGTCAGGGGACTGATAGCCTTGAGGATCACTGGTCTTACAGTTACAGACTGAGGTAAAGAAGGCATTAGGTACCTCAGACTTTTCCTCATCCTTGGCGACAGTGTTCTCCCTTAATCCAGTAATGGATGGAGACTTTCCTTGGCCTTCTTTTTACTATTAATGTTTTTGTAAAAACACTTTTCATTATCTTTCACATCAGTGACCAAATTGAGTTCTAGATTATTTCAGCTTTCTAATTTTCTCTCTGCAAGACCTAGCAACATACTTGTAGTCTTCCTTCCTGCCCCTTCTTCCAAAGGCCAGAAAAATCTCTTCATTTTCCTACAAAAGCTCCCTCTTCGGACAGCCCATTCTTCTTCCCTGACAGAGAATGATGGAGACAAGATTTTAACAGGGCTGTTTTGTGACACAGGGGTAATGACTTTACACTTAAAGAGGGTAGATTTAGTCTAAATATAAGGATGAAGATTTTCATTATGAGGGTTGCCAAAACACTGGAACAAATTGTTCAGAGAGATGGCAAATGCCCTGGAAACATTCAAAGTCAGGTTGGATGGGCGTCTGAACAAGCTTATCTATTTGAAGATGTCCATGTCAATTTCAGGGAGGTTGAATGCAATGACTTTTAAAGGTCTCTTCAAAAACAAGCTGCTCTATGATTCTGTGGTAAGTATTTCATTCTACACAAAAGAGTTCTTGTTACTAGCTATCTAAAAACTATGGTAGTATCACATGATTAGAAGTAAAAGTAAAAAATTAGGCACTAGCTATCCAAACATTTTTAAAAAAATTGTTCTGCTGCATCTGTATGACTGATAATAAATCCACATTTACCAGGCTACAAGGCTCCAGCTAATCCTGGAGTGCAAATGTATGTCCAGATGGGTACATATGCAGTGTTCTCATCCAGAGAGATTCATCAGGTCTAAATTGCTAAAGACTACAGAGTTACTGTATTTTCTGTAGAGTTGTGTCCCATGTCATTCCAGTGATGAAATGCCAACCTCTTCCTAATGTGCTTTTGGTTGTTCCGCATCAGGCTTTCAAACAGACCAGAACTCAACAGTTTTGGAAGAAATCTTGACTGTCCTGATGGAAAACACATGTTTTCATCCCCCCAAATTAGAACTGTCATTTTCTTTTGTTTTCCTCTATAATTTCTGTTCTACTCCATTTATGATTATTTTGTCACCAGGACTGTGTTTTTCTACTTTAAAATCAATTCCAAGCCACTTGGCAACAGCTTTTCCTTTTTTCCTTTTCTAAGGGTATCACCTTCTAAAATGAGACACAATTATAGATTTGGTTGTTTTGAACTGTAACCCAATGACCCAGCCTACTATGTATTGTTTCTTTACATTTCTCAGAAACATATTTGCTGGAATAGTTTCTAATAAATTTAGCCCACAAACTCAAGTTCTAAAACACAAAGAAGCAGGTAGACTGCATTTTTCTGCATGAGAATTTGAGCTTTCTTCAAAAATGTTGGGGGTGGAAATAAAAGTTTTTTTCAAAAGTAATGCTAAGAGATTCAACCTCCCAGACCCAGCCATTTTAAAAAAGGATAAATTTTAAAAATATTTCTCAGAATCTTTATTGCACTTACCTATTAAGTTTCAATTCATATAATTCAAACATTACCAAAATTGACTGGTTACCTTTAAAGATGTTCTCCACAGAAGGTTTTTCAAATTATGACCTTTCATGCCTGTAATGTGGCTAGAAAATATAGTAATTGGCTAGAGCCGTCTCCTAATTTAGAGCCCTCTCCTAAATCTACTTCATTAATATCTTTGTTAGGAACTGGTTGAGAAAACAATTTGCCTTCTGTATGCCAGACATGACTGTCATCCATTATGAGGCTTACATGCTTCTCTTAAACAGTGTCCTCTCCATTCTGAATATAAATGCAATTATTGATGCTCTCACCACTTGACCGGGATTTTTCTCAGCTTACAGGTCTTGTTTGTAGCTGAACACAGCAGCTGAAGAAGTGGAAAATAGCTGGTAGATTTTCACCATCATAACGAAACATAAGACTCTCATTCTGGCATCATCTCAGAGGGTGCAGTTTCTGCCAGCGAGGCTGAGCAAATCCACTGTAAGAAACACTGGCTTCAAGGGACATTCTTTTATTGCTCAATTTAACCAGGTGCAGAAGTATGCAGAGGACTCCAGTACCCTGGGAAAGAAGAACTTCCTTGGCTTGGCCTCCACAATGGTGTGAAGCAGAGCCCCACTAATCCTGATCAAACCTGTGGAACCAGGGGACTACAGCAGAAGGGCAATGTCTAGGTAACCTAGCCAAGAAAGTGGGCTAGGAACCACTTGAAGCTTAGAAGCTGTTATTGAAATTTAAAACAAGCTCCAGCAGTTGTGTAGTAGCATAACAGTCCCATGGACTTGCATGATGGAACATATATCTCCTTACAGCACCATCCAAATAAGAGAGTGAGATAACCTCAAAATGACGAGAAGACACTGCAAATGTGCACTTTTATCTCGCTGAGTAATCTGACCGATTCTGTGACTGAGACAGACTGATATTGTGTCTCCCAATGCTATGCTATTTAGTAATACTGCTATGTATTACTAACGCATTGTCCCAGACATCATTTAGGGTATTTTGGTTTCTAGCTTTCACCAATTCCTTTTCAATGCATGGTTTTATTCTGCATTTATACAAAAACCTCAAACTTCATTATTTGCCTCTTCACACACCATGAAAAGAGCTTTCCATTTCCTGAACAAGTTCTTTAGGAGTGTCTGTGAGGCTTTTATTATTTTTTTATGGTTTCATCAATTTTTGCAGCTTTATTTATGAGGCCTCACTGCTGTGCTAGCTAAGAGGTTAGCAGATTACTACTACTGTAGTCAGTGAAATAGAATATTGGTCTTAAAATACAAACCATCCTCCTGGGAGACTTATTTTGAAATAAGTCTTTAACTTGGAATAGATTTCCCTTATGAAGCCAGACATGCATAGCATTACTTTGAGCCTATAAAAAAATTGTCTTGGAACTGAAATAATCTGTCTTAATAAATAATGATCTAGCTCAAAAATGTTCCACATTTTGAAAAGACCAGGCACTACAGACTTTCTTACATAGTGCATTATGAAAATAAAATCTGTTTTAAAAATCATGCTTACCTAACATGTTAGGACTCACTCTCATCATTTGTAATGTGGATTTTTCTTTCATTTCCTCTTTTTAGACATACCCATCTAATCTTCCTCTCAGCTGGCACTATCAGATAGACAGATTCTCAATAAAGCATATTTCAAGGCAGTACCCACTTAGCTGCCTGGGATCAGAAAGAGCAGTCAGTATTTTTCAAAACTTCCAGTGGATCAAAAAACATATATCAGATATCAGAAGAAACCAGTAATGTACCAGAGACAGAGGACCTCTTGCTAGAAAAAATAGTGAGCAATATTTTAAAAAATAATTTCATGATCTGTTCATGAACCTGCCAGGAACACTACATTTTTCTGATGGATAAATTATTCATTGTGAAATGTTTATTCAGCATCATCTGTGAGTAAAGTTCTCAGAACATTGTACTGTTTATTAATTCACTAAGGACTTAGAATTATTATTTAAAGCCTGTCTATAGTAGAGGCTGCAGAAAATATTATAGTAAATACAAACAAATCACTCCAAGCATGAATTACATAAGAGATAATTATACCAAAACCATGATTAAATTGCCAACTTTTGGTGTTTAGGTGCAGAAAATCACCAGTGACTGATATTGGAGAAGAATGCAAATAAGCTAAAAAGGGAGGACACATCTGTATCTCCTGCTGACACATTCACACTCCTGGCTGCCATTCTCCTTCACTGACTCTCCCACAGGACATGAATTCTGCTGCTCATGCTCTCTCCTCCCTCTAGTCCTATTTCTTCTACCTATTTTCTTCCTTCTACATTATTGACCCTGGGCACTTTGGTCAGTTTCTCCTCTGTGAGATCCTCTCCAACATATATGTCTTCATTCTTGGTGCTACTGGACCAAAGCTGTCAACATTTTAGTAATTTGCTCATCTGAGCTGGGTGCTACTGCTGCTTCTCTCTTTGTCCCCTGCCTCTCACTTTCCCCAAATGTAAGAAAAGAGCCCCACATATCAAAGGGAAGAGAAAGGGACAGCACTCTCATCACTCTCAGTCAACATTCTCCTCTTTCCAACACACCTTGAGGGGTATTTTGTAGGAATATCCAACACCAAGCTGGGGAGGAGCATGAACCACAGTATTCCTTTTCAAGCTTTCTGGAAAGAGCTTCCTAGTTCACAGCATTTTGTCTCCCTTAGTACATAAGCCACTTCTGCCTCCCACTCTAAGGGTACCAATATGAAAAATGGTTGCTAGCATTTAAGGGTTACTCTAAAACTATTCTTTGTGCATGTGTGTATGCATGCACATGAACAAAAAAACCCTACCCAAAACCTAGCATTTGCATTCAAAAGTGCCAGGCACACAGAAAATAAATGCAACACTATTGTGAGTCAACTGCACAGAAGAACTTGGCATTTTTCATTTTTGGCATTGATAATTTTTCTTCTGACAGAACACATCAAATACAGGCTGAGGTCTGCATAATGCACACGATACATCCTGGGGGGAAAAAAATCTTGTAAAAGAGCTTTTAGAGAGGTGGTTGGAAAGCAAAGAGGCTTTATGTTCTCTCTGCCTGTAGCTCCAAAATGCCTACTGTAGAGCTAACACTATTTCCCAACACGTCTGCTGGAACATATTTCAGAAAAGTAATGCTTCTTTCTTCACCCCCTCAAGAGATTCAAGGCAGAATTTCTGAGAAAATCTAAGATTTGCAAATGTTCTAAGGCCACAGTTGCCCTGCTGTTTGGAAATTCTGATATAGGTGCAAGAACTGCTTGTGCAAAAGTTGTACAGAGCTCATCAAGGTCTAAATCCAGGCAATCAGGGTAGTCTTGGCTCCTCAGGTGCATCGAGGAGACCCTTTGAGTTGAATTGAGACATATCTCATCTGAACTCTGAATCTGTCTGGAAATTGGATGTGGTCCCATCCAAAAGTACACAACAAACTGAGACAGTTTTGCTTCAAGCTTGGAGTAAAAGTGAGGTCTCATTTGAAGGAATTTAGGAAACCCAAGACAAAGATGCCTTAAGTACCTGGTGGGAAGGATTTTTCTTCACTATTCAGTTTTTCCTATTAATTCATGGCATGACAAACCAGCATCACCTTTTTTCAGCATGTGCAATGACAGAAAATTTATCTTCCTCATTGCTAAGCAAGTTCTATTCAGAGGAGAATTTAAATTCCTAATCTTACAGTTAATCTGGAGTAGTGGTTCAATAAGCCACTGGTTGTGCGATCACACCTGACAAAAATCTGCAACAATTTTAAATTCCCTGTGCATATTAATCTGATATTCTTACATAATGCCTAAAAAGTCTGCCATTTAAATTCTAATTTTTCTGTACTCCCTGGAATAATTTTTCTTTTCCTAATGATTTTTTTACTAAGCAAAAGGTTTGGACAGTGTTCATGTAAACTGATTTTTGCTGAGGTTAATCTGAGGAAATTAAATCATCTTTTAGGATGTGTACATTTGTGTAAGAAAAACATATTCTCTTCCTGCTATATGGTTTGTGCAAAAATTACAGTAAACTTGGTACAAGTACTTAAACTAAAACCTGGTACAAGTACTTAAAGCTAAAACTTGGTACAAGTATTTAAACTTGGTACAGGTACTTAAAACTAAAACCTGGATCAAAATTAAATAAACTAAAACCTGGGTCAAGATTAAATAAATGAATACTTAAACACATAGAAGAAAAAAATTACCTGACACTCCTTTAGGGCCTTGCCATAACTAAAATTTAAGAGTCACAGAAATGTGACTCTAAACACCCAAAGTAAAGAATCTAAAGAAGTAAACAAGTTTGTGAAAGCACTAGAAGTATTTCCTTCATTGTGGCGCTCAGATTTTCTTTTCTTCTGATCAGAATTCTTATAGGGAAGAATAAGATATGAAGAATTTAAAAAGAAGAAAACATACTTTTGAGGAAGCATGTAACTGAGGGGGATTTTTGACAGGATTATTCTTAGCAAAGATTGAATATGTCTATTTTCAGAAATGAAGGTACTTCAATATATATAATACAATATTTATGAGTTCCTAGATCCATAGAGTATTTAGGAGCAAGATGTTTGAGATATCCCACTGCCCTGCATCAGGTCAGGAGAAGGTCAATCTTCGCAGTAGCCAAGAGAAGCCTGGCCAAGACCCAGGGGTTATTCTATACCACCCCATGATATACACAGAGGGGCGAGGAGGGGTCCCTTCTGGCCAGGTGGGTGTTGCAGTGCCGGGTTCTGCATGGTGAGCATTCACCTGGAAGGATCGTCTGCCTCTCTTGTTTGCTGTCATTCATTTTTGCTGCTGTTGCCCTTCATTTCTTATTTCAATACTGTGTCAAGTAAGCTATTCTTATTGCAACCCATGTTCTTTACCTTATGAGCCTTCAATTCTCCTCTTCATCGCACTGCGGGCACCAGGGAGACTAAGCAAGCAGCATATAGTTCAGAATGTTTCAGTGAGAGCACTAAATTGAAGAACAACATCCCTAAGCCACAACAATTATTTATTTGAACATAATTCATTGACACATCTACTATAATAAAGCAGACCTGTCAAAGCACATGGAGTATCTAGCCAAAGTCTGTGTATTACAATTCATGTCACCTTCTAAATTATTTTTACATTTTAGTCATCACTAGCTATTTAGTAAACTAAAGTGTATATAAGGTGCCAAGGTATGATATAAATTCTGCTAATGTACATGTTTCAATTAGAGGAAAATTACCTTTTCCTAGCTTCATCATTGTAAATATTGCACTTGCAAAATGCAATAAATGTGGGGATTTTGTTCTCCTTGAAAGTCAGCATGAGATGTTGAAAAGGAAACATGTTGTTTCACCTGGAAGTGTCTGTACTAGCCGTTGAATGTAAAAAAAAATAATTCTATGAGACAAAAAACCCCCAATCTTGCTCATATTCTCATAATCTTCATTCACCTTTCTCTGGGAATACCACATAATTTTTCTTTGTCCCAGCTCAGCTGCATTGCTTTTTCAATGGCCCTGCTCTAGTCAGTTTCTGCTGAATTTACAGCATATCCTTACTACAGTTCAACTGAGTACAAATTTGAGTCTTTTCTGACAATAAAACAAAACCTTGGCCAGTTCTTTTCTGGATATTTGTGTTTGCAGGAACAAAAAACATTTTTGAGAGGAAGTTCCAAAATTTATCACACAGAATAAAGGTCCAACACAAAGCTTCAGACCACAGAATTTTATTATGGAGGCAACCTCAAACCTGACACCAATGGGAATTGCCAATAACTACTTCTCCATATTTGAACATAAAACTTCTAAAACAAATATGCACTGTCACGATTAAAGCAAATACTCAAGGTCTCATGATCTTAACTTCTGCAATTTGCACTCCTTCTGATCCAGGCTGCTGTTATATCAAACCATGGTTTTGTTAAAAGTTATTAGATGGATAACTGCCCCAAATCTACATGAAGAAACTATCCACTTTATTACATAAATAAAGTTAAATTCTTGAATCTGCTACCTTTGAGCAGTACCTCACACAGTAGGTAAAATTTGAATAGGCCCTCAAAAAAACTACTTTTCAAGAAGGAAGCCACATTTTATGTGTTCACACACTATTTCCCTTATTCTTGCTAATAAGAAGGGGATTAGTTTCATTATTAAATATTCATAAAATGCATGCAGCACCGGTAAAGTAGTTTTGTATTCCCAGCTGTTACAGCATAAACTGGGATAAAGACTAGCTTGCTGAATTAAATGGCATCCAATCCACTAATGCAGAGTGCCTAAATATGCAGTGGTTTTTTATGTGTTATCTCAGCCAAAAAGAAATGCCCATGCAGAGGAGAATCAAAGGGACAAACCCAGTTCCAAGTTTGGGAACATTTTTAAGTTCACAACAAGGTGGTATCTGCTTCATCAGAAAGAGAACCTGACACAGCACCCTCTGACCTGACAGGGCTTTGCCAGCAATTTACAATGCATTTCCAAATCTACTGATATATGGAAACCTTAGAATTTTCCTGTCAGCTGGAGGCCACCACTTAGCAAGTGGCAGGAGTTCACACAGGCAATGCCAATAGACTCTTTCTTTAATTGCTTTTCCCTGATTCGTTAACTCCAGGCATACTTCCCCTGATGGGCTCTAGGAGCCACAGGATTAAAAACCACTGAATTTTCAAAAGAAACAGGAGAAGAGCCAAAAGCAATAGCTCTTAGCAGCTGATTTCAGCCATATTTAATTTAATTTGTGGTGTTCATTGTGCAGGTGATCCTGCAGGTGGAGGAGTCAGAGCAATGCCAGCAGGTATTTGTTATCCATGATGTACCATTCCCTGGGCTGATGTCAGCCCACCTGACATGAGGAGGCAGCATTTTGTCCACCAAGGCTTATTTTAAGTCAGAGACATCCTGCTACCCATTTTGATGCTATTTATCACCATTATACATTCATAAAATTCACACCTGGTAAATGAAAGTTTTCAATATTAGTACTTGTTAATACTGACATCTCTTTCCAAAGGCCTGTTGGTGACTGTGGTAAACAAAAGAATGAGCTCTCCAGAATTAAGAAATTTTTCAGCTGAGTGCTGAAAGTGTGGTTTCCATTGCAGTTAAACAAGACAAATCCTCCAAAAACCCTACCTAGACACCTAAATTTTAACATCTGAAAAACAGCCCCAATACATAATAAATTACTATTGAATTCTAATGAGATTCTTTTTCCACCATTTCAGAAATCACAGCATCACTCATATCAATATGATTATTAAAAAAAATCAAATCAGAAGTACATAGTAATGTACTTCAGGCATTAATATTTGTAATGTGAGTTTTACTTTCCAATTCAGGTACCAAAAAATACTACGGAGTATTTATTCTCACAATATTTCAATGGCTAGAAGCAATCAAAAACTGAAGGTTCCTCTGTAGGAAGATGGACTGATGAAATCCACAGCCAAACCAAGAAACAAAACTGTTTTGCAAATGCTAGGCTTGTATTACCATCCTTCTTGCACACCCTCAGTCTGTGCTACTTGGATTTTGCAACCTACAGAGGTGACTGAATAGCACAAGAAGCTGTTCAGTAAGACCTACACATAAAATGTGTGCTTTCACTTCACTGCTGCTCTTTGCTGGGGCTGGGGCTGGAACAGGTCCTTTTGGGCATACGTAGAACAGTTTTCTAGCATGTCCTTGTCTCAGCCCAACTCACAGAAAACAACAGGCTACTAAAATCAAGGAGACAAAAGCAGTGTTTTCTCTAGCAATTAAAGAAAGTTCTGCACCCTGTGAAACTACATAGGGCCCAATAGAGCAATCCACCAGATATAAGGATTGTTATCCTGGCCAATCCCTCACCCCATGGCAAAATCTGGGAGTCAGACCTGAACACCAGTGGCCCTATTCATAATATGTGGTAGGGTCTTAACCCAGCCAGACCCAAGAGGGGGATGAAATCAGAAAGATCTTGCTAATAATTTGCTGCTGAGCAGTAGATGGTCACTGACATACCTCTGGATTACCAGCAGCATCCTCAGAATCTGTTCAGGAAAGCATGAACAACTTAACCATTGTGTACAGGCAGTTTAGAAGAGGTGAAGGCAAGAAGGGACGGGAACAACACTTGTATCTTTGCTTATGGAATAGAAAGCACAAAAGAATCACAGAGAAGTACAGTGCATCTAGTGACCCTGCTTTGTTGCATTAAGTTTATGTTGAAGACTCTTTCTCTGGTTCAGTCAAATGTTGTGAAATGTTAAATGTTGTGAAGGAAAACATCACAAACATTATGAAAATGATGAAGAGTTTGCACACCTTGTCTCACTACATGCTTATGCTCTGAGCTCCCTGGCAGAAGTCCTGTTGTCCTGTTTAAAATGATAGCAACACCTTTGCCATCAACAGCTATGGTCATACAGATACAGTGCTGAAATTTAGAGGAATACCACACAAGAAAAATCTTAGTCTAAAATTAGTGCAATTGAAACTTTCTCCAGTTGCACTCTGTTTGCAAACAATTTAAGATAACTCTAGAAATATTCCAGTAACTGAGTTCACTGTACATAATTCTGAATGGCCCAATTATCTCTAGCAAAATTACACTGTTTTGTTTTGGAAAGTTCCACTTCCTACAAAATTGTATACTGATTCTTTAGAATAATAATATAATTATATAATAATATAATCTCACAGTGCTTGCATCTGACTTTTTTTTGTCCATTTCTATTCTTTTCAACTTATAAAAATACGCTTTCTTTAGTTTTGATGCTAAGCTTTTTTTTCTTATATAGTTTCTGTCCTAATACCTAGAATCATATTAGCAAATTCAACCTCTTTTATTTTTTAAATACAGAGCATTACAGAGTCAGACAACACTAGAATATTAAAAATAAGTACTGAAAATCTATGTTATTTTTATGGCAAATATCAGTCTCTGATAAACTATAATAGTAAACTGTTTTACCCATACTGCAACCTGTAAAGCTTTTTTTTCTATATTTTTAGATCCAGGCAAAAATTCTCTCTAGTTGCTCTTTTCTGTATTCCTAATAACATTTTACTAAATTGTTCAGTTAAAGGATAATAAAAAACCCCACCACTCATAACTACAATAAGCAAAATATTACTTCCTAAAAGCACAATATGCAGCACATACAATATAAATATATTTTTGTCTTCATCCTCTACTTTTTAATAAAAACAACTTGTTACAATGCCTTTCCATTTTCAATAGTGTCTTCCTTTCTTTCAAGAATATTGACAATTATCTTGTCCTTTTGAGCTAAGGATTGGAACAAATCCAAAGACTAATATAAAACTACCGGTGGATCTGTTCAACGGAGTTATAGTCTTTGATAAAAGAGCATAAATACACATTTCAGAGCTAAAAAAATAAATGTCTGGTAACAAAGCTCAGTAACTAACAGTGTGGTTTCATTCCTTAGTGGCTCCTTGGATATTGTATTGGATCTGGTTGAGATGGAGGTAATTTCCCCGTTTTCCACAGTGCTGTATTTTCATTGGTAGCTGGAAAGGTATTGATAATATGCCCATGTTTTGGTGGGCAGAGCTAGCACAGCATCTGCACTGTCACTTAAAACTGTCAGTCCTCACTCCCATGGGCTGTGTGTGGGCGAGATCATGGGAGAGGACATGGACAGGGCAGCCAACCCACACTGGCCTGTTATGAATGCTAGGTAGTCAGCTTTTTAGTGATTTCAGCTTGTTTTTGAAACAGTCTAGGTAAGCAACCCATGGGGGTGTGCGCACACCATCACTGCTCCTGAGATGGTTTGGAGGAGGAGGATGTCAGCTCTGGGGCAGCTGAGTCTTCTCTCCTCACAAGAGTCTCTGAGTAGACTCCTGCTGGTTTCAGGTTCATGGTCCCTATACTGCTCTTGTCCTGTTCTGTTTCAGGTGACAAAGGCAAAAAGTTCTGACCAGGGTCTTGATGTTGTCTTACATTTTCTCTGGTTAGAGATGTTATTTTAATTCTTCATTAGCGTGGTGGCTTGTTATTTTAGGGGGCTTGTTTAGGTCCGCTAAGTCTTATGGGAGTTTCATATTTGCTTATTAGGTGACACAATCCTCTTCTTTATAGTCTTTGGTGATTCACCATTTTAGATGAGAGTGGGAGTAGCAGGGGCAATACCCAACGGTAAGGAGAATTTACATAACTATAAAACATTTAACAAATAAGTAAGGGGGGCTTACATAACTATAGAACATCTAAAAATTTATAACTAACATTGGAACTTTTATATTAACTTCTTTAACAATGTTCTTTAGCAACTTATTCTCAGGCCCATTTCATGTGATGACTGCTCAGATATACAAGGTAAGAGAGAGGAGGAATAGGGGGGAGTGGACATTTTTTTTTTACAACATGCATTTTCTATAGCAACAGCTAGACAAGCTGAAGTCCTGTTTCCCAGAAAGGGGCTGGACAGTACTTGCTGACAGGAAGTAAAGAATAACATCTTTTGGGTATTTCCTTTGCCTACACGTACACATTTTGCTTCAGTAACCCACCTTTATTTTAAGATAGAAAAAAACTCTAGTGAGTTATTTTGTGGCCCTATCTCTTACAGTACAAGCTGGCTTGTACTGGGCAATTAATTTGGTTATAAATAAGAAACCCAGCCCAGTTCCATAAACTGATCCCTGGGTTGACATACAGGGGCTTCACCCAGTCACATTCCACCTTCAGCTGCAGACAGCTCACTGGTCTGGGAGCTGGGCAGTGTTAAAGTCAGACAAATGAGCTATCTAGACTTGAGAGTTTTGAATTCCCTATATAAGAAGGCTCTGAACAATAAAGCTTGCTGCTGTCACATGAAGCTCTGAGAGGTGTGTGTCATCCCTGTCTTTGACCACTGAATCCACAAAACACGTGGGTCCCCACGTAACAGCCATCCTGCTGAGGATGGGAGAGACAGAGCATGTTGATGGACACATAGCATCCAATCAGGGTCAACCACAAGCAGTCTTTTGGTGCCCAAGGAATTTTAAGTAAGGGTAGAAAGGGAGTAAGGGAGTAAGGGAGATGTAACAGACATGGTCTGGACAATGTTAGGGTGGAATGATCATGGGCAATTTCTGGTTTTTGTAATTGTAGGGAAGTGATGAGAGGTGGATTCTGTGCCAATTGTCTGTTTTCAATATTGATGATGTTATTTTGATGTGTGTATTTCTTTTGTTTAGTTAATGTGACAGAATCTTGTGAAGATTATGTGAAGAATGCAGATTTTAATGATAATTATTAAATATGTGGATCAGAGAGGCAAGGGGTTTCCATGGCCAGGTTTTGGCAGCAGGGGAGATACAGGGCTAACTTCTGAGAAGAAGCTTCCCCTGTGTGCAACTGCTGCAAATGAGTGCTTTAAAGTTGCTTAAAGAATGACCAACAATGGTATTGGCCAAAACAGTTTTAATATTAAAGTGAAAGTGCAACAAAGTTCTTTGGCTCTTTCAGAGCTCTTTCACTCTGTCAGTTAACTAGATGGTTAAAGCACATAGAGAAAAAGCAAAAAAAGAAAAGTTCCAAATGAATCAAACTAAATCAAAATAAACCCCAAAAAAACAGGGTGCTGCAGCAAAGGCAGAGAGAACAATAAGAAAACATTAGGATAAAAGGAAATATGGAATACCTTCCTGCTAAGTTCCAAGGTTCAGAGTAGATCCCATGCTAAACTGAGCCCAGAACTGACCAGCAGTTTATGCCTAAATGACCAACAGCATTTAATTACACTTGAACTTAACTACACTTAATCGATAAGCTAAACACTTGAGAATATGGTTCATATAGAATTTACTGTGTCACAACAGTAACTCACAGTTCTAACTTACTACAAATTTAAGATACTTAAGAATCTAGTAAAATATTCTTACTACATTCGTTTCAGCATATTCACAGTCACACGCCCACAGACACAATCTGTACAGGTATATACCTGTGAAAAATTCCCCTCAGTCTTGGTGAAATACTCACTTTGGATGCCTCTGCTTCTTCTCAGTGGGCAAAGGGTTGACTTCAAGCTGTCAGGGGTATCAGGGCAGGATCCAGCATCATCATTCAGTGATCCTTTAAGTACAGCACACTTGAGAGTTTACTGTCTCTGAGAGGCCCCATGCAGGGGAGGTTTGCTGGTCACAGCTGCTGCTTCAGGAAATCTCAAAGGGTCTCACTTTGGACTATTATGTACAGAGTCACAAGAGCATGGGATTTAGTTATGGCAATTTCCCATCCTGCCTACAATTCAGGTTGATAACTGCCCTTGAAGGCTTGATAACAAAAATATTATTCTACTTGGGTTGTTATTCAGAAAAGAAAAATAATCTTCCAAGACTGTTCATTAAAAACGGGAGCTCATTAGACAGTATAAGTTCCTAGTTTCTGTGTTTTTAATAAGCCCAGGAGGGGCTTAGACCAGGTACTGTACATCAAGGCCAAGGTCTAATGAGCATTTCTCAGATCACAGTGTGGTATGGGAGGAAGAGCAGGTAATGCACCACCACACCAACATAGCCAGTGCCAGCTGGCTCCAAGACAGACCTGCTGCTGGTCAAGGTTGAGCCCATCAACAGTGGTGGTAGGACCCCTGGGATAACATGTTTAAGATGGGGAATAAGTTATTCTCCAGAAGCAATTTCAGTCAAAGAAGAAAGGGGTGAGAAATATTATAGAAACCACTCTTTACACACCACGATCAGTGCAGAAGGAAAAGACAGAGGTCCTCCAAGCACTGGAGCTGAGATTCCCCTGCAGCCAATGATGAGCACCATGATGTGTTAGCTGTGTCCCTACAGTCCATTGAGGATCCCACACCTCACCAAAGCAGCAGCCAATTCCAGCAATGAACGATGCAGATTAACATCTACCCTCAGATGTGTCTCTCATAACATTTTTCACCCTGCTTTTACTTATGTAAAGCATTAATAGAAAAATGCCTTTGAGTGGGTGATGAAGCAAATCAATCACTTTTCACTCAGCAGAAGAAAAGTAGCCACATCTGAGTGAAGGGTTGTTGGTTTATTCCCAACCCTTGCAAGACAGCAACTATTTGAAATATTACAAAGGAAAGAGACAGAAGGAAGGTTTCCCTGAGGCAGCTGGGGCTTTACAGACAGCCCAGGGTGTGGGACAGTAAAAATTAGGGATTACTGATTAGAGGCCACAACTGGTTACTGCTAATCACAACATGAGGCAAAATAGCCTTGGGTTGTCTCATCTACAGGGAAGTACATTTTTTGAAATAGTAAAAGCTCTTTTGATATAAAAAGCTTAACATTAGGCATCGCAGAGGTTAATATAGGACACTGTACTTTGCAGCAGACAGGAAGAAAAGTATACTGTTATTAACTCTTAGAATAATAACTAGATTCATTAGAACACTGAAAAGGACTCATTGAATAAATAATTTTCTGAGAGGCCAAAACAATGAGAATTTGTAAAATGTGTAATACAACTATCTAGACAGTTACACAACTTCAGTCTGTCAATTGATGAGTGAGAAATATTGCCAAATTTCAAAATGCTTTCCAACTAATTAAGGTAACGATACCAACACATTCTCCATCATTGTATGATATAATTAGTGAGGAGAAACCCATGGGAACACATTTCTCCGATGAGGGAGATTATCCAGTCTCATCACTGAGTTCACCACCAGCCAGGAGTTTTTCAGATTACTTTTTTGTAGTTACCATCACAACTTCAGGCTCTGGCTAGCTAGATGTGTATTAGCTTGCACTGTGACTTCTGAGTCACAGGAAAAACAATGAAATGTGATTTTGAGCTGTATGGTAAAGACCTGGGCTTTGTCCTGAATGAGTGCTGCAGTGCTGGACATACACACAGGACTCCTGAGGATGTTACCAGGAGACAGCTCTTATTCTCCAGCAACACAGACCTGTGAGATTCAGTTCTTTCTCTTTCACAAAGTTTTTTTATGTGCTTCAGGTCAGAATGAGATTATGTCAGTTCATGGTTGCATGCTGAATCAATAGTCTCAGAAAGAAGTAAGTATTTTCTATTACCTCTCTAATCATCAGGATGACTGAGGTACCACAGGATCAACAACAAAAAGACATCAGGACTTCTTTCTGGATATGCCTGTCCTAGAAAACACTTTGCATACCTGGACATCAGGAAATATTCTTCAAAATCTCCATAAAGCTAAAGGGAGAGGTAAGTGAGACTCATACTTCTTCCTCTGGCCATCTTCGCTCTCCTTTAAATTATTACAGCCCAGTCCCTACTGGCTTGTGAAGACTTTGGGCCAAGCCATCACAGAGTGTAAGGGAAATTGGATTATAGAGGGCCACATTCCCTCTGGTATAATAGAGAGGACAAGAATATTGCAGTGTTACTCCTGGTTAGGTAAATCTTATCATAAATAGATTTTTATCTTCAGGAAGACAAGCTGACCTTGGAAAACCTTAAAAAAAAATTATATAAATCCTTTACAACCCGCACCTACTAAATTAAAAAAGAAGAAAAGAAAAAATAAACAAACTGTCATTAAAAGCCAGAAAGAGAGCCTATGAGCAATTCTTTCTCTGTTGAACATGAAATTAAAGCAAATAATAACCCAAACGATTTCAGGAGCTTTCAAGATAATTTTTCTTTTTTTTTAACCTATATTAAAATGAACCCGTGTTCTCAGCTGTACCTAATAAAAAATAGTTACTATGGTTACCAAAGGGTTTTTCTAAATGTAGTACAGTATATTAAGTAATCAGCCAAAATGACTATGTATAAACCAAAGGCAGGTGGGCAAGCCATTTAAAAATATCGAGTAAACAGGGAAAAAACCTCAGAAAAAATAATTCCTCAATATTTATGTCATTATTTTATTACATTGCAAATAAGAACATGGTAGTAGAAAAAGAGGGGGTGAAAGTAAATACTTGAATAATCTTCCATTTAACATTTGTAATACTAGCTACAAAGGAGCTAGCTATAAAATAATATATAGAGATAAATTAATATGCACTCAACATAACTCAATGGAACTACTCTTTACAGAGAGCGTTGTTTGAGACAATATACCAAGAACCAATATATTAACCAATGCACGTATATTGATTTACAGATGGAAAGGGAAAGGGAAAGGGAAAGGGAAAGGGAAAGGGAAAGGGAAAGGGAAAGGGAAAGGGAAAGGGAAAGGGAAAGGGAAAGGGAAAGGGAAGCCAGACAAACTATATTTTACATTCAAGATTCTGTAAAGGTTCAGCAGTTTCCTTACAGATGACTCTGTCCTTCTCCATAAGGGAGAACCATATCTGCATCTGTACATAATAATTATTATTATTTTCAGAAATAAAATTTTGTTAACAGGGCTGACTTGCTTAAGAGAGTATTTCCCTCCCCTCTCACCTTTTGTCCTTTTCTTTGTTTATAAATAAGATCCAATTTTATATTGTGTGAGGGATAGCAAATATTTGCCTGAAATGGACCTAATAATTGACAGAAAACAAGCATATTGTGAAACAAGCTTCCTAAAATCTTGTTAAGTACAATAGCATTAGAGATTAATAGGAGTAAAAAGTGTTAATAGCTTGTCTTGGAAAAACAAGATAGAAAGCAAGCTCACTCTGCCTCTCACTCTGGTGAGAGATGTGGAGTGTGACAGAAGCCTTTTCCCTGTATCCATCATCAAAAAAAATCCAATCTCGTAACAGGGAGAGGCCCTCTCCTCCCCCAAGCCCCCTAATAAATAGAAATACCTTCTCACAGGTGAAAGGTGTAATGATGAATAGCTCAGAAGGCTTGGAGAATAGATTTCCAACAGCTCACCTGTCATGGGTGAGTGGGAGAATCTAACACTTGAAAATATCCCTGATGAATAGCTGCTTGTTGCATGTTTTCCTTGCTCATATGAGTTGGTGGAAGAACAACTAGTGATTGACTTCTCCTGTGTCAAGAAATCCATTTTGAGGAGGCACTCTGCCACCTTAAGAGTAGGCTTACTATGCCTAAGGGCCAGTGCTGGGAGAGCTTTATGCTATCCTTGCTAAGAAGAGCACTCAGTGGAAATTGACTTCTGCCTTCTGGTTTATCTGCCTGGTACTCCCCAGCTAGATCCCTTCTCCTTGGTACATGAAGAGCACTTCTGTGAGGTGGCTGAACACCTGCTATGATGCAGGAGAAAACTGGAGATCTCTAATTTGTAAGGCAGTTCAAGGAATCCAGATGACCAGGCTTACTCAGTACTTGCTGTCATGAATTGAAATATTGTAGGCTCTTCTAGCAGTAGGAATAGTACTTTTTCATTAACTGGGTCACATCCTGTCAGTAGAAAGCAGTCATGCACTTTGAAATTCCTTGCTGTAAGGCCAAGTAGCTCTGGGGAGGAAAAAAAAAAACAACTCTGACTGACCGACTGACCAGGAAATCCACAGTGAATAGATAAAAAAGAGTACAAAGATGAGGATACCGCATGGAGGGGCACACTGACTGTAAATTAGATAGGCAAAATTAACTTCAAGTTATAATATATTAGAACAAGAAATATTCTATAGTGTTACATAATTGCTTTTCTAAAGGACGTAGATAGGGCTAGCCCAACTAAAAGTTATATTTGTAGGTGAAGTTGAGAGAGGGTACAAACTAAGGAGATTTTGTTACTTTAGAACTGGAACTGGTTGTGATAAAGACATAATAAAGAAAACTCTCCAGCCAAAGATCTGGACCAGTAACTGGCACAGGGATAGGAAAAATGGAGGCAGAATGCATAAGTGCCAAGGACTTTCAGAGCCTCAACTTTCTTGCCATACTACACAAATGTGGTGCAGCTGGGTTTTATAATATCTTCATAAAACATTGGAGATAAGCCTGAATACCACATGATAATAGAATTAAAACATCTCTGTTTACTAGATGAATACTTAAAATAAAACTTCTAATACAAAAATGTAAGAAAAAGATGTTCTGGTTGTTCCAGAGACATTGGAAATAGTGGAAGTGTAAAGCTATTAATTATTTTCAGCACATATTATACATAAAGTGACCATACTAGTACTGTTATTTATTTTCTGATTCTTTTGAATGCAGCAATGGAGAATAATTGGCAACCAATTGTTCACAAATCTGATTTTTAGTACAGAAAAGTGTTAATGGGGCTAAAAGAGAAGGCAGTTGATTTGCAGGTAAGAAGCTCATGTTATTCTCCCTACTGTAAAAAAAAAAAAAAAAAACAAACAAACATACAAAAAACCCAACAGTAAAAAACAAACAAAGAGACAAAAACCCAGAGAGGCAGGGACATCTAGATAAAGATTTCATAGGGTGAGATGCTAAAATAAGTTTTTGCCTAAATTAAATTATTTAAACATATTTGGAAACCACTTTTGCACATAATGCAGAGGAACTTCATATAAAAGACTGTATTTTGACTTGAGGGTCATGTTGTAAGACCAGGGTGTTTGCCCAAATGGTATTTACAGCAACATTATTATCATTAGAGTTAAGACTCACATTTTTTAATCCACTTTTTATTCTAGTAATGGTGCTACCAGCAGCACCATTAGTTTGTTGCTATTATTGGTCATATCTGCTTTCTCTCTCTGTGTTGCTTCCTGTACAGTTTGAAATATCTTATGTGCTTCTAGTAATATAACATGGGGAAATTCACACAGGGAAATCCTTACCCTAAAAAAATTAAGGCCACAATCTAATCACTTGGTCTGAATGCCCTGAGGCAACACATAGTGTTCCTAACCAGAGCTCTTATTTGCAGATAACCACTAAAATGTTTTAAATTAATTTAATGTTAAAAGCTGCAGTATCTTGATGTTGCCTTGCTAGGTTTTAGTTATATCCTAATATATGGAAACTACTCAGTTTCACTAAGTAGTTGCCGACAAGGTCATGTAAAATATTCTCCTAGAAACTCTGCTAAGGCACATGGAAACAAAAGGTGGATTGGTAACAGACAACATAGTTAGTAGAAGCCAGCTAGTGGCAAATTGTGCCTGACAGATCTGGTGACCTTCTGTCTAGGCTGACAGCATAGATGGATGGGGCAGAGCTACTGACATCTCCTCCTGGACTTATGCAAAGTGTTTGACACTGTCCCACATGACATCCTTATCTCTTAATTGGAGAGACATGGATTGGAGGGATGGACCACTGGGTGAATAAAGAACTGGCTGGATGGGCAGCCACAAAGTGTGGTCAAGGGCTCATGGTCCATGTGGAGACCAGAGAGGAGTGGTGTCCCTCAGGGTCACTGCTGGGGCCAGCACTGCTCAACATCTTTGTCAGGGCCATGGACGGTGGGATCAAAGGCACCCTCAGCGAGGTCACTGGCAGCACCAGGCCGTGCGGGGCAGTCGACACGCTGGAGGGAAGGGATGGCATCCAGAGGGACCTGCACAGGCTTGAGAGCTGGGCCAGTGCAAACCTCATGGGGGCAACAAAGCAAAGTGCAAGGTCCTACAGCTGGGTCATGGCAATCCCAGACACACCAACGGCTAGGGCAGAGGAGTGATGGAGAGCAGCCCTGTGGTGAAAGATTTGGGATGATGGTAGATGAGAAACTCAACATTAACAAGTTCAGAAAGCCAGTGAAATCCTGGGCTGTGTCCAAAGGAGCGTGGCCAGCAGGCAAGGGAGGTGATTCTGCCCCTTTGCTCTGATAAGACCCCAGCTTGAGTGCTGCGTTCAGCTCTGGTGCCCTCAACATAAGAATCACAGAATCACTAGGTTGGAATAGATCTTCAAGACCATGGAGTCCAACCCATGCCCTAACACCTCAACTAAACTATTGCACTGAGTGCCCCATCCAGTCTTTTTTAAACACATCCAGTGGGATGGTGACTGCATCAACTCCCCGGGCACTTTATCATTTTGTGAGTCTTTTCATAACAAACATTTTCTTTATATCTAACCTATATTTCCCTTGGTGCTGCTTAAGAGTATATCCTCTCATTCTCTGTTTTTGTCTGGAGAAAGGGACCGACTCTCACCTGACTACAAACACCTTTCACCTTTTAGAGTTGCAAAGAGTGATAAGGTCATCTCTGAGTATCCTTTTCTCCAGGCTAAAGAACCTCAGCTCCCTCAGCTGCTCCTCACAGGGTTTGTGTTCCAAGCCCCTCATCAGCCTTGTCACTCTCCTCTGGACGCACTCAAGCATCTCAACATCCTTCCCAAACTGAGGGGCCAGAACTGGACACAGCACTCAAGATGTGGCCTCACCAGTGCTGAGTACAGGGAAAGGGTGACCTCCCTGGTCCTGCTGGCCACACCATTCCTGGCACAGGCCAGGATGCCATTGGCCTCTTGGCTCATACTCAGTTGGATGTCAACCCCCCCAGGTCCCTTTATGCTGGGCACTGTCCAGCCACACTATCCCCAGCCTATAACACTGCAGGGGGTTATTGTGGCCAAAATGCAGGACTCAGCATTTGGACTTATTGAACTTCATCCTATTGTATTCCACCTATCCATCCAGCTATTCTAGGTCTCTCTGCAGAGCCCTCCTACCTTCCAACAGATTGATGCATATTTCCAGCTTAGTATTGTCTGCAAATCTAATAATGAAAGACTCATTCCCCTCATCCATGTCATCAATAAAGACATGAAACAGAACTGGTCCCAGCACAGACCCCTGAGGGACACCACTGGTGACTGGCCCAGCTGGATGCAGCACTGCTCACCACCACTCTCTGGACCCGGCCATCCAGCCAGTTCCTGACCCAGCAGAGTGCTCCTGTCCAAGCCGTGGGCTGCAGCTTTTCCACGAGTACTGTGGGAGACAGTGCCAAAGGCCTTGCTGAAATCCAGGTACACAATGTCCACAGCCTTTCCCACATCCACCAGGGGGGTCACCTGGTCATAAAAGGAGACCAGGTTGGTCAAACACAACATACCCCTCCTAAACCCATGCTGGCTGGGTCTGATACCCTGGCCATCCTGTAAGTTCTGTGTGATGGCACTCACTATAAACTGTTCCATAACCTTACCTGGTACAGTCTGGCTAACTGGTCTATAATTGCCAGGATCCTCCTTCCCACCCGTTTTGTGAATGGGTGTCACACTGGCCAGCTTCCAGTCCTCTGGAACCTCACCAGTGAGCCAGGACTGCTGGTAAATGATGGAGAGCAGCTTTGTGAGCTCATCTGCCATCTCCCTCATCATCCTGGGATGCATCCCAGCTGGTTCCATGGATTTATGGACATCCAAGGTGCTCAGCATTTCTCTGACTGCCTCTTGGATAACGGGAGGACCATTCTGCTCCCTAACACAATTTACCAGCCTAAGAGGACAGTTGTCTTGAGGACAATCTGTCTTCCCACTAAAGACTGAGGCAAAGCAGGCATTAAGCACTTCCACCTTCTCCTCATCCACAGTTGCTAAATTCCCTCCTACATCCATCAGAGAGCAAAGGTCAGTTTTACCCTTCCTTTTGCTGTTAATATATTTGTAAAAATGTATTTTATTATCCTTTACAAAAGTTGCCAAATTAAGTTTGAACTGAGCTTTGGCCTCCCTAATTTTTTTCTTGCATCCCTAGCAATCCCCTTGAATACTTTCTGAGAGACCTGACCCTCCTTCCAAAGATGATACATCCTTTTTTTATTCCTGAGTTCCTCCAAAACCTCCTTACACATCCAGGCTGGTTGTTTGCCTCGTCAACTTGTGTTTCAGCACACAGGAACCGTGCGTTCCTGTGCCCTCAAGATCCCTGTTTTGAAGCATGCCCACCTTTCCTAGACTCCTTTAAGGTCTGCTTCCCAAGGAACTCTTTGAATAAGTCACCTAAATAGGTCAAAGTCTGCCCTCTGGAAGCCCAGCATGAAAGTCTTATTGATGTTCCTCCTCATTTCACCAAATATTGAGAACTCTATAATTTAATGATCACTGCACTCCAAACCACCACATCTCCCACCAGCTCATCTCTATTTGCAAACAACAGGTCTAACATAGTCCCTCCCCTGGTGGGCTCATTCACCAGCTGCAACAAAAAGTTGTCCTCCACACATTCTGAGAACTTGTGGACTGCCTGTTTTCTCTGTTTTAAGTTCGCAGCAGATGTCCAGTAGATTGAAGTCACCTGCAAGAACAAGGGCTGGTGATCCTGAAACATTCTCCAGCTGTTTATAGAATAAGTTGTCCACCTCTTCTTCCTGGTTGGGTGGATGATTACAGACTCCCAGTAGGATATCAGCCTTATTGGCCTTCCTCCCAATTTTTATCCATAGGCACTCAACCTCATCGCCATTAGTTTCAATACCCATGGCATCAAAAGCCTCCCTAATATAAAAGGCCACCTCTCTTCTCCCTCTCCTGTCTGTCCTGAAGAGCTTGTAGCCATCCAGTGCAGAGCTGCGTGAGTCATCCCACCACGTTTCCATGATGGCGACCACATCACAGCTCTGCTGTTGCACCCTGGCTTCCAGCTCCTTGTGGTTGTTACCCCTGCTGTGTGCATTGGTATACATGCACCTCGCCTGGGCTAATGATTTCACCCCTAACTCAGGCTTACCACCCTTGGGTCTGCTTCCAGAGTCCCCAGCTGCATCCCCTTCCCCCTTCAAACCTAGTTTAAAACCTCTCTATGAGTTCTGCCATTTTAGCTCTTATGAGCCAAAATCCCTCTGCCCTTAAGAGAGCGATAGAGCCCATCTGGTTCCAGTAGGCCAGGTGTCAAATAAGCTGTCCCACGATCAAAGAACCCAAAGTTCTTCTGATGGCACCAACCCTTGAGCCACTTATTGACGATGTGAGTTCTATTCCTTTCATCAGTTTTCTGTGCCACCGAAGGGACTGATTAGAACACTACCCATGCTCCTGCCCTGTCAGCCACTTAACCCCATGCCCTAAAGTCCCTTTTAGCTGCCCTGACACTCCTCTTTTCAATCTCATCACTGCCAGCCTGGACTACCAGCAGTGGGTAATAATCAGAGGGCTGAATTAGCCCAGAAAGTCTCTCAGTAATATCCCATACCTGGGCCCTAGGGAGGCAGCAGACCTCCCTGTTGGATGTGTCTGGTAGACATATGGGGCCCTCTGTTCCACTGAGAAGGGAATCACACCACCCTTCTTTTCTTTTTAGTGTTAGAGGTGGTAATCTGTCTGACAGATAAAGCGCAATTGGGAGGCTGCCTGTGCAGATCATTTTCTTCTATATCATCTGTCTGATTCTCTAGAACATACCTATTACCTATAGCTATTGCCTCATACCTATTCTGAAGTGGCACCTGGGCAGGTGATGGGAGTCGGGAGGAACTTTTATAATGTCCCTAAGTAGTAACCCATTTCCAATCCCCTTCTCTACTAGTTGTCCTCCAACTGCCTGACAGTGGGAGACTCGGGAGTCCTCTGACCCTGGGCCTTCCTCAAGGATAGAAGGGTGGAACTTCACCAATCTATTTCCCTTTCACTTTCCATTTCACTTTCTCTAATACTCCTTAGCCTTTCAAGGCTAAGATGGACAAGGAACTGCTGGAGCTAGTCCAGAGGAGTCCATGAAGCTGATAAGAGGATTGACACAGCTTCCCTATGAGGACAGACTGAGAAAGTTGGGGCTGTTCAGCCTGCAAAAGAGAAGGTTGTGTGGAAACCTCATAACTACCTTCCAGTATCTGAAAGGACATCAGGGAAGCCAGAGGGGGGCTCTTCATCAGGAACTGTAGTGATAGGGAGTAATGGGTACAAACTGCAAGAGGGGAAATTAAGCTTAGGTATTATGAAGAAATTCATTACTGTGTGACTGGTGAAACAGTGGAACAGGTTGCCCAGGGAGGCTGTGGATGCCCTGTGGTGCAGCCCTGAGGGTGTTGAAGCCACGCTGCATAAGGCCTTGAGACACCTGGTTGAGTAAGAGGCCCTGCCCACAGAAGCAGGGATTGGGACTACATGGTCTTTAAGGTCCATTCCAACCCTTAACATTCTATGATTCTATGATTCTGTAACCTCACTTCTAATGAAACATCTTACATTTTGCTCCTTGATATATTTTTCATAACTTTCTGTTTTCACCAAAGTGTGATATAGGCAAATATTTAAAGAACTTCGCTTCCAAAGTTGCTTAGCATAGGCTTATTTACAGTGGTGTATGAATTTCTCAAACAGTAAAAATGCAATGTGCTCTGTAAGATAAACTGTCTTGGGCTGGTCAGCAAATTAGACAGAAAAGCTTGCTTAACCCTAACAATAACCTGAATTTCTATAGTTCATGAATAGTGATTACATCCTATTCATTTTGCAAGGAGGACTGTGGGTCTGTAAAGCAAAAGAACCCAGTAGCCTGTCTGGAAGTGAACTTAAGTGGCAAACTAAATAATAGTATTACCTATTGCTACCATGGTCCAGGGCTTAACTTCAGTATCAGGAAGAAGGGAGAGAAGTATGGAGCAGTCTTTCTGAATCCCTTTCTTAATCTTCTAGGCTACTCAAATCATCATATTCAAGATCCCAGGGTGTCCATCCTCATGATCTTGACCAAAGTAATCCAGAAAGCAGGCTGTCTATAATATTGCTCCCACCCATGAATCAACATGAATAATATTTCAAATGTGGAAAATTTATTCCTCACTTTTTCCTCCCCAGATTCTATTGTTTCTCTCCTGTTTAACAACACATGGCAGTATCATGTGCAGCACTGTTGTGAGTTTCTGACCAGAAAGGCAAAAGGCAATCCTTTAAGCAGCCTGTTGTTGAAAAGGGTTTGACAAATGTTTGAATGGTCCACTTGCATGTTGTGCTAGTCTTTATTCAGCAGTCTTGCTGCCTGTGGGATGCTGAAAGACAAGCAAGCGTTAGCTGTGTTTTCTCTCAAGGTTTAAGATATTACCACCTCCCATTGTTTGGGCAGCACTTTTACCAGAGGTTACTTCCCACACAGCAGGAATAGTTCAAGAAATGTATATATGTATCCTAGCCTGCTTTCTTACCTTAAACTGATGATAAAAATGGGTCAGAGCTGAAACATCAGACTGTGATTTGGGAGGAGATAAGATGCAAGTGCTTATTTGCTTCTGCTTGAAACAGAGGGACACAGAAGATAACTGACGAAGATAACTGAGGAAAACACCTTTGATTGCCACAGCAAATGGCACAGCTAATCTGAGATTGCCAGCTGGCACATTTTCTTTTTATTTTGTGGGTGATTTTCTTGTTCTTTTCTCCAAGATCCAGTTCATTTCAGTCAACTTCTTTTTTTTAACACAAAAAAGCTTTTATTTTTACTTTAATACTGTATAAAGCCCAATCAAATAATTGGTTTGTTTTTCCATAATAGAATTGATTTCTACAGCAAATGAGTCACCATGACTAAAAAACAAAAATATAAGATGCAATAAAAGAATAAGAGAGAGAAATTGTAGCTTGTAAGAAAGCTTCTTGTTACAGGAAAAGATGCTTTCTTAAAAAAAAAAAAAATCAGAAAGGTATTTTCTTATATCTTATCAAAAAGTCAAAAGGAAGTTTTCCATGATAAAAAGGGTCCTCTCTTCTATAAAATTTTTTCTCATTTGCAATTGTTATCAAAATGTGCTTGTCTGGCCCTTTCAGGGACATGTTTATAGGCTCACTTCTTCAAGAGTGTTTGCAGTGTTATGCAGCTTGTTGTGTCACTTGGTTGTTGGCCTACAGAGAGAACTGTCAGGCACCACAGAGCAGCATCCTGCCAGTCTGCCCTGCCTAAACTATTGAAAATACAATCAGACTTTGCCATTTGAGTTCAATAACTAAATTTTAACTAGTCTGTAGAAACATATAATTAGCACATCCTGCAATACAATACAATATTTTAACAGGGAATTAAGGAAGGGGGTGGAGAAAGGATTTCTGTACAAATTACGTGAGTCTGGAAATGAAAGGGGTAATTTCACTGCACTGAATCTTCCTCCCAGAAATAATAATTTTTGCTCATTCCTAAGGAGGATACTCTTTTCCCTGTTACATCCAAGCAGTATTCATGGGGAAGCTGATGACTCTTGATTGTCATTCTCCTTGCATAAATTTCAGTACGTCCCCTTGCACTTACACTGTGTGTAAATTTACTGTCTTGGTCGTAGATTAGTTATCCAGAAATACAAAGAGAACCAACTGACAATTTTTGATTTTAAAAGTCTTTCTATGAGTATTACAATGCAAATGGTCATGCAATGTTGGGCCAAGTATCAGAGTAATTAGGAACCCATAAAAAAAGATATGTCTTTATATAAAGGACCACAAATTTACCTTATCAAATAAAAGTAGGAATATTTTTAATTGTCCTTGAGACCTGAAAATTATGTCCTGAAATCTTTAAGAGCTAATTTACAATGAGGTAATAAAATATCTCTTCTTCCTGTCCATTTTTTTTTTCCTATATTCCAAAATGTTTTCACCCACCTTTCCCTCTCCTGAGCTTATGTAGCACACTTCTGAGAATTTGAGTCTGTATGGTATAATTTTGGAGGGGTTTTGCTCAGACAAAAGAAAGGAACTGCATGCCCATAGTGACCACATAGCGAGTGTGGCTTATAGGAAAACAGCTCCAAGATCTCATCTGCCATCTAATTTCTCAACAGAAGTGTAATATGGGACATGGCAATGGCTGAGGCTCTACAATGAATGTAACAGCAATGCTTCCTAGCCCATTCATATAATTTTAGATACATTTGCTTCTCTTCTGGTATCCAATATAACAGCCTGCAAAATAATATTCTTGAGGTTAAATATTTATTTTGTGGGGGCCATAATAGTTATATACGTAAGTTTAATATAATGTCTTGTTTCATTGGAAGTTGTCTGTAGAATTGCAGTGTCTCTATTATTTTTTGTTTAAAACATTTGCATTGATAATTTTCTTACAGAAAAAAAAAAAGTAGGTAATGAACAAAAATGAAATAATCTGCTTGATGTGATAATCACTTTATTTTACTTTCTCTGACTTGTTTTTGGTTCTGTTTCCAGTGTAAATTGAACTGCCCTTTGGATATAATTTTGGTCTTACATTAGTGTAATGCCTTTTTCAGACTCAGGGGTATTACTATTCTACTGGAAGAAGAAAGACTGCAATCATGTTCCCTATCTTTCTTTATAAATTATTTGTTGTCTTCATAGCTCACAGCTTTCTTTCTTGGTCAATGCGCACTGTGATTGGTGCCTTTATGCCCTGTTCTACCTTACTCACCCCAGCTGATTATCTTACATTTGGATGACATTTTTTGTTAAAATAGATAGCAAAATTAGGCAAAGGTAACAGAAATCCACATTGTAATGCTTGCCAAAGTAGCTACAGTTAATATTTTGGAAGTTAAAATAAAATCACTGCTGGTCTTTTTCCTTTCTAAATAACAAATGTTAAAGCTGCTTCTGCAATGAAGAAAGCATTTCAAATGCCAGGAAGAAGAAATTTTTATAACCTGCTATTCTACCAGGAAAATAACAAGAATTGCGGGGGCTGACTAAGTAAATCACATACAACTAACAAATAGGTTAAACCCTTTGGATAGGCATAGAATATGTAGCATATGGATTTAAATTTCTCTGGCTGTTAAAGAAAACATGCTAGACTTTATACCTATAAACATTTCTATGTAGAGCTTGACTGAGTCTTCTGATGTGTATGTAGGAGATTAATTCTTCTTGACCTGCAACCTCACCAAGAAACCTAATTTACATAGGATATTTAAGAGTCTTATACACACTGGAAAAATGGAATAGCTACTTAACACAAAAAGTATTTTTAAAGTGGATATGTGTCACTGTTCTCTTAATATCTCACTGGAAGGTAGTCAGACATTAAGATGAATTAAGGAGGCCAGTTCAAAATAATGTATTTTACTAATCTATACTCATGAATGGTATTGCCTATCCTATTTTCATTTTAGTGACAATTTAGATACAAATTTTGTTTTAATTTTGCAACATTAAGTAGAACAAGGCATTTAAGGAGGGACAAAAGCTGCATAAGAGGCAACACAATCCACAGTATCATCGCCCCTATATTTTGTCCTGAACTCTTCCCTTGAGCCCAGGCCATGAGGAAGGGAAGACTTCAGCCCAGTACTGTTCTGTCAAATCTTGTCTTCCTGTCATGAGGAGTCCCTATCCCAAAACAAAACACAGATGAAAAGTTCTGAAATGTTTCTATCTTTATAGATTCTCAAAGAAAAAAAATATTATGTGTCCTTTGCACACTGTAGCATTGAGCTTTCTTTCCAAGAGCTTTTTCTTTCTCCCAGAAAACTCTCCAAAAAGGGCCACAAAGTTGTCTTGTTCTCATAAGACATTGCATTGAACTTCAGGGCTTGTCTTGTGGGAATTTTTATGGAAGAAGTGTGCTGTAAGGAGTTTGTTCCACTGTGGGGTTTTTTTCCTGGATTTCAGAGAGAGGGAGATTTCAAACACCCAATACTGCAGCTGAGAGATGCTTCATTTGCTTTAAGCTATCATGGTATGTCCATGGGACCTGTCTGAAAAATGTACAAATTCCAGTCACTACTTTTCTAAAAAGTTATTCTTTGGCAGTCTACTCTTCTAAACTGTTGCTGTAATTGACTTTTCCCTTTAGCACTAGTCTGGTGAAAATGTTTTTAAAAACCCTTGTCAGAGAAAGGCTGTTCAACTTTTAGATTACATTTTCAACAGCTTCTGTTTATTCTTTTAATTGCCTCTCTACTTCCAGATTGTTTATAAGCAAAACCACATTGCTTTTCCTTCTCTCTCCACCTTGGCTAGAGATGTAAACTCTTGGAGCATTCACCCTTTTAAAACACAGGGGATTTAGAGACAATTTGTCCTGTACATTAACATTAAAGTAACCAATCTCTCTGAGCAGTTTTTAGCATTCAAATGCTAGTTAGTATAAATTAAGCTTGCAAAAAACTATTAAATTAATTTGCATTCTGTGTCTTTCAGTGCACTTTTCCTATTTCTCATTATTTTTAAAAAATATTTTTAAACAAAATCCATTGGGAATGTTTTACTTTCAGATGTCCAAAAGTCAAGACTGCAGATTTATTTCCACTCACACTTTTTCCATTGTCCTGCTCAGACAGTGCACTGAACATCAGAGAAATCCTATTTTAATAGGGAATTTGACATTTTTAGAAAACATGTTTGGTCCAGGGAAGGCTTTAAATAAAACAATTAGAGGAAGAGAAATGTTGCTAAACACAGGAATTTTTATTCTAAGTCTATAAAAGTCCTTTTCTTCCTTCCTTTCCCTAAGGAATGGCTCATAACTAAAACAAGAGAATAAAGTAACAGTCAGTTTGTAGGTTTGTTTTTGCCTCTTGCAGATAGACAAGTCTGCAGGCATTTTGTAGCAAGCATGGAGATCCATAATCCAAGCTTCCCATTTCTAACGAGCCCACACTCTTGCACACCTCTTTGCATCCCTGACAGAAGTGCTGGGGCATTTCTGCAGCAATGTTTGTCAGCTCTTGTAGCTGGATTTAGCTTGCCAATTTCTGCCCTGAAGACACAGTGATGTTGTGTCTGAGACCTATAATTTTTTTAAATCCTTTACAAAGTATAAACTTCTGCATCTAAAGTCAGCAAGACACTCTTTTCACCACTCCCACCTTTCTCCTAAAACCTGAGTGATCCCTGAGAGGAGAGGGCATAAACCAATTCTTCAACACTTCAGAGAAGAAATGTCACCCATCAGAAAGGCTGGTCATGGGGCATAGTGCAAGCCTGTTTCACAGCACCAAGGCTGTCACCTTGGATGGCAGTGATGCAGAGCAACTTATGTAATGGCCTTGGCCACATGCTATGGGCCATCAGTTGCAGGGCAGTTGCCACTTGCCCTGCCTCATTACTACTTTTAAAAATCTTTCATTTAACACTGCAATATTCATGACTTATGCCCTGTTTCTGCTCCCAGTGAATCTCAGAATAGCTTTATATTTTTTTAATACAAGCAGAATGAGGTCCTAAGTCTTTTCTGTTGTAAATTCTGTTAGTCAGATGAATAGTTTTATAGTGTATGCATTATCCATCCAAATACACATTGGTTCCTCAAAGCAGTTTTATCCATTAAGCTATCTTTAGTTACAAAGTTAGTATAATAAGTTTCTTCTCACCTGAATTCAGATCTCACCCTAATTATCAGCAGTAGATGAAAATATGGAAGGTAGAAGATTGACTTTGACTGGATGCATTAACCTCTTTGAAATTTTAATTGAACTGTTTCGTGATTATGTGCATAACCCCTCTCTGTTCCTTCTGTGCTATAGTGTTTTCTCATTTTTCAAAGCTTTATCCAAATTGCCTTCACATGAGTAGCTGGAGGGAAAACTTGTAATTACTCTCATCTTCAGATAATCCTACTCTTTAAAGAAAATCACAACAGTTACATCCCTCTTTTGTGTCCTGAGATAATGAAATGGAAGAATATACTCGAGAATTCTCCACCAAGACTGACTCTGGCATAGCTGCAGCCAACCAGTTGGATATCTCCATGGGGTCCAGGCTCCTGAACATTTACCAATAAACATCAGACTTTAGTTCTTAAGGAAAACTTATTTAGCAGCTACTTGGGCAGGGGTAGTCAGACCTTCTCTTTTATAAATCAAAGAACACCTAAGGTTAGACTCCTCAGAAAAAGCAGTGAGAACTACCCCATATGTTATACCCCTTTATGATTCCCTACAGTCTTCCACATCTGCCTGCAAGTCCTCTAGCTGGTTGATCTCCTTCACACCTGCAAGATTTGCATAACTTCAAAGCTGTCTGCTCTGAATGGTCTCAAAGTTGATTCAGTCCTGTTGATAAATAAATACTGCTAAAGACGGTAGAGGTCTTCAGCTTTCAGTCTGTATAACAAACTAGGGGGGGGAAAAAGAAAAGAAAAAATCAACTATGTCACTGGAAATGCAGGATTGTAACAACAACCAATGAGTAATACACTGCTGATATAATAGCTAGCACAGAACTGATGTGTCTCTTTAAGAAAAGCAATATGTATAAAAAAGAAATAACTTCTTTCATAGCCCAGTGCTGTGGAAGCAAACATCCTTTTTTTCCTTGCAGAAAAAAGCTGCTGGTACAGCTGAATGGTAGCCATGTTTCTGTGCCATCCTGCTGCTGGGGAAGCAGTGAGCAATACTTCCAAAATGACAGATGCTCAGCAAGGATGCAAGGAGACTAGTCTAGGTTTGTAAGGACCAGAGGAGTTCCTGGACAGACTTGTCTATCTGGCCCTGGACAGCAGTCAGCAGTCTCCCCTCATTCCAGGACAGCAGGCAGAGGTGACCCCCACAATATTTCAAATAGTTCTAGACATGTTTCACAGAGACACTGCCTGCAGAAGTCTAAGAGCACCCATTTTCTTTCTTTGAATTTCTTAATGATAGCTCGTTTGAAACATACAGAAGGACTGACTTTCATGTCATTGCCTTTTTACAGCTCAGTAACAGCCCCACTGAAATCAGTGATGCTCCCTTTCTACAGAAACAAAATTATTTAGGTTTCCTCAAGTATTCATGCATTAGTTTCCTCAAGTATTCATGCAGCAAAAGATTCCATCTTAATAAGGATGAGCCTTTTAAATTTATGATGTGAATTTTACCAGATAGAACATTACAAAGGTTTCAGGATTAAAGGTTTCCTATAAGTACATAAATTACCACGTGACATGTCCAAGGATTCTGATTCTGATTTAGCCTACTGTTTGGCAGTAATACTGTCTGCTAATTACAGGATGGGGGGAAACCATTGTTTCTAGCTTCTGTCAAGCAGTTAATTTCCATTTGTAAAAGGCAATTGATACATTTTGATGCCATCATGTTCAATTAGATACAATATATATACACTGAACACATCCTTTGCCGTCAGACTTTCCTTTGCAACCTGAGTGTTTCTGTGGCAAACAAGCAAACATCCAAAGCAACTTGATAAGAGTGCAGAGGGTGTTCTTTTTAATTACCATTTTACTTGTATCCTTGATCTCACTGAATAAAATAAAATTAATTATTCACTCTCATGTTTAATTAACATGGACCCTAGAGTATCCACACATTTAAATTAGGTTCATCTTTTCATCGCTTAACCAAAGTTGGGCCTTAAGAGAGTGGAGAACCTCCTGGTACAATATTCTAGGCACACTGACTCGGGAGCTCTGCCTGCAGGCCAGGTACAAGAACTAAGTCGGGTTTCCAGCTCTAAGAGCTCTGCAGCTTCTGCAAGCACTGCAACCTGCTCTAAGCAATTTTGGTTTTAAGAATTGAGGGGTGGGGGATCTTAACAATAGAGTTCTCAAGCCCATGCTAAATAGATACATAAACACAGACACTAACAGTAAAAGATGTTCACATCTCAAAAGACTATGAACTGTGTAGCTTAGAATGAGGATGTTGGAGGACAGTGATACAGTGGTTGTGGGGGAGTTTTTGTGGGGATGATTAATGAAGTAATGAAGAATCTTGCTGTAATACTTCCTAGTATAAGGAGGGTGATTAGAGAAGTTACTGCAGGGTTGTTTTCATTTATTAGGGTTAGGGGAGGAATTAGAACAAAGCCAGTTTGTACTAGTATGGTCATACAGATTGTAAATACTGCAGTGAATGATGTGGCTAGTAAGGTTAGGAGGAGGGCTCAGGTGTTTAGGTAGGATGTGTTAAGGCTTTTGGTGATTTGGTCTTTTGAGTAGAATCCTGCTAGGAGTGGTGTTCCTATTAGGGTGAGGTTGCCAATGGTACAGCAGGAGGTGGTTGTTCGTAGCATTTTTTGGAGTCATCCTATTTTTCAAATATCTTGTTTGCCATTGAGGCTGTGGATGATAGAGCCTGATCACAGGAATAGTATGGCTTGGAAGAATGTGTGAGTTGAAATGTTGCAGAAAGCTAATGAAGGTTTTCAGGGAGGTTTAGTCCAATTGTAACTATTATTAGACTTAGCTGGCTTAAGGTAGAGAAGGATGTTCTTTTTACTGTGGTTTTGGGTGAGAGCATGTGTGGCTGCAAATAGAGCGGATAGAGCTCCAAGGCAAAGGCAGTTTGGTTGTTGTTGAATAGGGGATGGGTTTGGATAAGCAGGATAAGCAGGAAAATAGAACAGTACCTCACCAGTATAAATTTTTATTTTCTGCCATTCTTTCTTTTTGCTTTCCAAACAGGACTCTTAGCATACATGAGTGTGTGGCCAGAAATCTAACTCTGACATTTTAACTGCTTCTTGCTTGGCTGTTTTTTGAGCAGAGAAATGGGAAGGAAATCCTCCTGCTTGCTTTCTCAAGTTTTCTATTGTCAATATTTCCTTTAAAATTGCCTGGAGGGCACATTTGAATACCTAGGAGCCAACCAGTAGAGGGACATAAAGGTAATATATTTGCAAATAGAAGGAAGAAAGATACATGTTGGAAGTGGAAAAAGTGTCCAGCAAAGTGTTTGCAAGAAACACTCAGTAGAAAATTAATGAAAGCCACTTGCAAATATAAGGTCATTATGGAACTCATCTGAGGGCATAGATCTACTAATGAAAAGTACAGACAGCATAATATTAGAAGTCATTATTAATAAAGAAATATTGAAATATCATGTAGAAATTGTTACATGACCTCAAGGGATAATTCAGGATGATTAAATATATTCATACAAGGTGCAAAATAATGTAAATGTAAGAGATTCCTAACACTTCTTTTATAACCACTCAGAAGATAATTTTGAAATTAAAAAGGCATGTTAACTAATGCCAGACTCTAATATCATCAATGAAACACAGCCACTAAACAAAGCAAATGCTTTCATAGAATACAGTAGAGAATATTTCATGACAGAATTATTAGTGTCATTGTAGCAGATATTAGCTGCAGCACTTCTTGAATTCTACCTACAGTATTGTCATGAATGCAAAGATTAACTTGGGATATGAAAAGTAATGTGAAAGGCTGTGAGGATGCACATAAGACTAAATGAGTTTGGACCACCTGATCTGCTATACTGAAGAATGGAAAAAAAAGACAACTGATGTCTGTCAATAGGTTGATAAACCAAAGTGAACAAGACCGATTTGAGAGGGAAGAAGAAGATGTCATTAAGGTATAGGTAAAATTGCCAAGAATAAATGCAATTTTACCATAGGTGGTAAGTTGCAAAACTATACCTAGTTTTGCAAGATCTTACTTAAACAAGATGCTTGTGTAAGCAAGCATCTTGATACCAGCAGAAAAAGTGATGGCAATCAGACAAAGTCCCCAGTGACTGGAAAAAGAGAAACATTGTACCCATATTTTAAAAATATAGAAATTAGGACCCTGGAAAATACTAGCATTTCAGCCTCACTCAGCTCTATGCCTGAAAAGATGATGGAACAGATCATCGTAGAGCTGTGCTAAGGCACATGGAGGACAGGGATACGGTTTGAGACAGCCAGTACACATTCACCAAGGGGAAATCCTGCCTGACCACCCCAGTGGCCATCTGTGGTGGAGGGACTCTATCAATGGACAAGATGCCATCTATCTGGACTTCTATAAATTGTTTACCATAACCCACCATGATTTTCTTCTCTCTGAATTGGAGGAGTTGGGTTTCACGGGTCTACTGTTTGGTGGATGAGAAATTGGTTAGATGGAACATCCAGAGGGCAGTCATCAATGGCTCAATGCCTAGGAGATCAGTGACAAGTGGTGTCCCTCAGGGGTCCATACTGAGACCAAGACATTTTAATATGCAGTGGGATCAAGTGCAACCTCAGCATATTTGAAGACAGCCCCAAGCTGAGCATTGTGGCCAATCCATCTGAAGGACAATATGCCATTCAGAGGGATCAAGACAAGTTAGAGAAGTGGGCCTCTGTGAACCTCAGGAGAACAAACAAGGCCAGCTGTGAGGTATTGCACCTGGATCAGGGCAACCCTTGGTAAAAATATAGGATAGGAGTTGAAGGGATTGAGGAAAGCCCAATTAGAAGTACTGGTGGGTGAAAACTGGACATGACCCAGCAATATACACTTACAGCCTGTACAACCAGGTCTATTCTGGGCTGCATCCAAAGCTGCATGGCCAGCAGGGCAAGGGAGAGGATTCTAAGCCTAGCCTTAACTCTGGTGAGACCCCACATGGGGAGTTGCATCCAGCTCTGAGGTCTTCAGCACAGGAAACATGTGGACCTGCTGGAGTGGGTCCAGAGGACAACCATAAAAATTATTAAAGGTAAGAAACTCCTCTCCTGTGAGGAAAGACTGAGGTACTTTGGGTTGCTCAGTCTGGAAAAGAGATGGCTACAGGGAGATCTTATTGCTCCAGTATTAAAATTAACAGATGGGGAAAGACAAACATTTTAGCAGGGCCTGTTACGATAGGACAAGGGATAATGTTTTTAAACTAAAAGAAGGCAGATTCAGACTAGAAAAAATATTTTTTTTTTTTTTATGATGAGGGTGGTGAAACCTTGAAGGAAATGGTTCTCAGAGGTGATAAACACCTCACACCTGGAAACATTCAAGGTCAGGCTGGACTGGGCTCTGAACAACCTGATAACTGTAGAGAATGACCTGGGGATCCTGGTGGACAGCAAGCTGAGCCAGCAGTGTGCCATAGTGGTGCTCCTCGGGGCTCAGCATTTGGGTCAGTCCTGTTTACTGTCTTGAATGATGAGATGGATGATTGAGTACACCCTCAGCAAGTTTGCAGACCACTCCAAGCTGTGTGGGTTGTTGATCTGCTGGAGGGCAGGAAGGCTCTGCAGAGGATCTGGGCAGGCTGGATCATGGGCTGAGGCCAATGGTGTGAGGTTCTACAAGGCCCAGTGCTGGGTCCTGCCCTTGGGTCACAACAGCCCCAGGCAGCTCCACAGGCTGGGGCAGAGTGGCTGGAAAGGACCTGGGGGTGCTGGTGACAGTGGCTGGACATGAGCCAGGGTGTGCCCAGGAGGCCAAGAAGGCAAATGGCATCCTGGCCTGGATCAGCAATGGTGTGGCAGCAGGACCAGGGCAGGGATTGTCTTCCTTTGCTGGGCACTGGTGAGGCCACACCTTAAGTCCTATCTCCAGTGCTGGGTCCCTCACTGCAAGCATGGACACTGAGGAGCTGGAGTGTGCCTGGAGAAGGGCAACAGATCTGGGGAAAGGTCTGGAGAAAAAGCCTAAAGAGGAACAGCTGAGAGAGCTGAGACTGTTTATCCTGGAGAAAAGGGGCACAAGAGAGAGTTTATCACTCTCTACAATTGCCTAAAAGGAGGCTGTAGCCAGGTGGAGGTTGGTCTCTTCTCCCAGGCAACTGGTAAAAGGACAGGAGGACATAGCCTCAAGCTACACCGGGGAGGTCCATGCTGGGCATGAGAAGTAATTTCTTCATGGAAGGAGTTGTTAACCATTGAAAGGGACTGCCCAGAGACAATGGAGTCACCATCCCTGGAGGCATTTAAGAAACAGCTGGACATGGCTCTTATTTCTGGGCTCCTCAGAAGGAGAGAGACATGGAGTTTGTGGACTGGGTCCAGAAAAGGGCTACAAAGATGATAAAGGGTCTGGAGCATCTCTCTTATGAGGAAAGACTGAGAGCTGAGCTTGCTCAGCCTGAAGAGGAGACAACTGAGAGGAGACCCAGTCCATGCCTATGAGTTCTGAAGGAAGGGTGTCAAGGGAATGAGCCGGGCTCTGCTCAGTAGTGCCAAGCAATAGGACAAGAGGCAGTGGGCAGACACTGGAGCACAGAAGGTTTCACCTGAATCTGAGGAAGAATTTATTTACTTCCCTGGAGATATTCAAGAACCCTCTGGATGCAATGCTGAGCTGTGTAATCTAACATGAATCTACTTCAGCAGAAGGGTGGACCACACAATCCCATTTTGGTACCTTCCAACTTTATCCATTCTGTGATTTTGTGATTTTGAAGATGTCCTTGTTCATTGCAGGGAGATTCGGTTAAATATTTTTTAAAGGTCTTTTCCAACCAAAATCATTCTATGAGTCTGTGAAAACATGTAACATGAAATGTGAGAGGGAAACAGATATGGGATAGTGAAAGACTGGCATCCATTGAAGGGATGTTGTAAATTCTTTTAAAAAGTATAGGATGGCAGAATATCATTGAAACATTGAGGAAGGATCTCTGAAGGTCACCAAGGTCAATCACAACTCAAGTGTTTGTTACCACAAACACAAGATCAGGCCAGTCATAGCTAACTAAACAATTCCCTGTGCTTAAGGATTGCTGCATTTCTCAGGAAAACAAGATAACCTTGGGTATAAGGAAATAAATTATTAATTTTGCCTCTCAAAACATCATTTCCAATAGTGGAATAGCTCTTCAGTACCAAAGTACAACCTGCATGCAAAACAAATTTCCAGTGATTATCTTATTTTTCCATATCATGTCGCATGTATCAATAATACACTGTTTGTCACCTGTATTATTATGCAGACACCAATGTTGGTCTCAGAGTTTTACAGGACTGAAGACCTAGTGTTCCTGTAAGACTAGCTTCCTAAATTACTGGTTTGCAATCATTGGCCTAGACATAGGCAGTATGTTTCCAAGAGTTAACAGGGCAATTTGATATCATCTTTAGTTTGGCTTGGTGCTTGGTGCCTTCATTCCCCTTTAAAAAGAAAAAATTTATAAAACAAGCTTTTTAAATCCTCCAAGTGGAAAAGAAGAGGAGGAAGTTGGAAGGAAGAAAGAGGAGTAGATAAAAACAATGAAGTATCATGGCAAGGGAATTTTCTCCCCACAAAAGAAATATTTACTGCAGAATACTTGCCTCTTCCTGTTGACTTCAGCTTCAGCAAGTTCTGAGTGACCTTATACACTGGAGTCTGTCTGGTGAGAAAAATGGTTGGTGAAAGAGCATGTATAAGTTGTAATGTCTCATCAGTAGATTATTCTTGTTTCAGGAGTCCTTTGAAATCAAGCTCTGAGGGTTCATAAATTGGATTTTCCCAGTTCATTCCTCATGCCTGCAATGCAGCTGTCAGTGATGAGTTGAGCCAGGATAAAAAGATTAAGGGAGTTAACACTTGCTCCAAATTTTCCAACCCTAATGCTTAAAATAGCAATCTGTCACTACATACCTAAGCAAAAGTGTTCTTCAGTGGTGCTACAGCTGGGATATCAGAGACAACAGCACATGCTGGATACAGTCTCTGGAAATCAGTGAATTTAGGCAAATTCAGAGCAAGTAGATTTCATTTATTTATTACCTTTTTCCCGTTAATTCTTGCCAGGATGAAAGGTTTATAAGGATGTATGGAAACGGTTACCATGATCTCATGCACCAACAAAGGATCACCCCTGAAAAGGGACGGCAGCCAAACAATTTAATTTGCTATATCTCTTTGCCCAGACAAAGTGGGGCTATCCTCCAAAGCCAGTCCAGGAGATGATCCTTGGGGGTTCAGCAGATATCCTCATCACAGTGGGCATCTGGGGAACTCCACTCACTAGGGTACAGAGGAAGAAGAGAACCACTGAGAAGAGACTGTGTGAATCTGGCAGCCCAGAGACCTGCCTGCACCAAGATGGAGGTTGCAATGGAAGTGGGGCTAAGCCCAAAAATTAATCATCTGCAGCAAACCATTCTGATTTAAACCAAAATTTCCTCAAAACTGAGTTTGGTTTCAACATTCTGACAACAGAAATCTTTTTAAAATAGAAAGTTGAAACTGTTGATGGCACTGAAATATTGCAGACTGCAGGCTCACAGAAGAAGAATATATGTTAGAAATTTAATTTTCAGTTACAAAAGTGGATGAATAGAGAAAGTTTCCAGATAGTCAGTGTATTTCTTGAAGGCATCCTTTAATTATTGGAATACCAAACACTCAAACACTGTCATGTGAGGTTGCCAGGAAGAAGCAGGGAAAGTCACTTTGGCCTGAAATTAGATCAAACATTTACAAAGCTAAATAAAACATTTTTATTCCTATAGGTCTTATAACCGTTTCCACCTACAGCCTTTCATTCCTCAGTTTTGATTTTCAATATTTAAAAAGACTATTCCCATGTTGTCTACTACTCACTGTGGTGTGATCTCTTAATTTGCATAAGTAAATCCTGACACAGCCTAGAGTCTGTGACTGACTTAAGCAGCAGACAAACTGACTCTGGTTATGAGAAGTTTTTAGTTCAAAGAGCTCCACTGATTGTTATAGTTCCTGCTAATTACAAGTATCAGACTACCACCATAAGGAAGGGGTAGAGCCTGGGTGTTGTGAGAACTGCAGCTAGTACATCAGGCCTTGCCCTGTTCCAACACAGAAATTACAGGTTGGAGCACTGCAAGGAGGAAAAAAGTCACTACTGAAAGGGAGTATTCAGTCTTCCATGTTCAGCAGTGACAACAATCCCAGCCCACACTGTTCAAGTTTCACAGACACTGGCAAATCTCCTGCAAACAGTTGATGTTGCATACAATGACTAGTCAAGGGCACTCAGATGGCCAGCTTACATTTCTAACTGCCTGTTTGTGTAGCCAAAATATAATTTGCCTATGCTATTAGACTAGATGTGTGTGTGCAAACTCTGACATATGCGGCACTTAAACTGTACACAAAGTTTTGAAGGTGCAGAGCAAGGAACAGCAGGGGCTTCTGCAGGCAAGCGAGAGTCCAGGGCAACCCCAGCACAACACACACCATCATCCATGAGGCACAGTCTCACAGACACTAAGCACATCACACAGAGCCAGGTGTTAGTGACAGGGTCCACCAACTGTGCCAGACACAACAGAGAGCTCAGTCAGGAGAAAAAGAGATGATGCCATAAATACAACTGAAGGCAAGTCTACAACATGGATCCAAAGTCTGTCCTGCCAACCTGGCCAAAGACAGAACTGGAGACAAGCTACCTGCCTGGGGTCCATTCAGGAAACACATTACTCAGAAGTGCATCTAAGGCAGGAGACAAAGTTGGAAAAACGGCCATCCCTAAATCTGCTCAGGCACAGACTCCATTCCCAGGCCCAAGCCCAAATGAGACTCCCACACACAGCCACATGGAGCAAGTTCCATGGTGGAGGCTCAGACAAGGCTTCTTTCAGTGTTATTAATACACACATAAATAGAGACTGCCCCTTCATTATGCTTATATGGAACAGCATAAAGACATTAGGTCCTGTGCACTTTTTATAAGCAAATACTTTGTGAACGAACCCTGATACTGGGCTAAACATGTATCCAAGATTCCTCTAAATTTTGAGCCTTACACAGAGCTGTTAAATGGATAGATTTCTTATCACATCTAGGCAGATTACTGTCAACCTGTCAGATCTTTTGTATTTGATTTTGTCTCAATTACTTGGGTTCATGTCAGGATATCTACGTCTCTCAGATCTTTAATGAAATGCAGTGAAGTAGCCTCTATCTAGGGTTTCTCAAGACATCTCCCATTCCCTTGCTTCACTGGCATCCTACCAGGGACCATGGCCATGGCCAGAGCATGACAGGGCCTAATGTGTGGTGTTTCCACTGGGGAGACAAAGAGTACAGCACACAGCAGAGCTTTGGCTGCAGAGAAACTTTCATAAGCAACACAGCCCCTACCTATGGCAACATACTGTCACTGCCTCTCCAAATCCTAGGATCAAGAGAATTTGTCACGGCTCAAAGGCCAACAGCATGAGTTACTGTTTTTTACAAAGATCCATCATTCCTTTGCAATGATGTTCAATTTTGGTAAGATAGCAAGGCAACCCTCACAGCAAAATGCTCTAATCTTCTCAGTCATGGGCAGCGTTAAGCTCTGGCAGACACTTGTGCATCACTTCAGTCTATATTTTAATGGATGGTATTTAACAAGACACTTGCAGCTTCCTAGTTACATTCAGCATGTTACATGCTCCTTCCAATTAGATCTGTGAGAGTCAGAATTACTGACAGGTTTGTTCACTGCTCTTACCATCAATTTTACAGAGATTATAACCTTGTCAGAAAGATATCATTGAAGATTTAAGGGATTGATTTCTAGAGTCATTCTGAAATGTCAGTTAATGTGCAGAGAGCCTTCCATCATACTCTCCTATCCAAAAAAACTTCATAGGTACAGTAAGATTTGTACATGCAAAAAAAAGAACCATATTCACCATGTGAGGATAGGCAGATTGATATTATACACTTTTACTAATACATATATCAGTTTTGATACTACAACATTTCCTGTGATTCCCTTTCTCTTGTGAGTGGTTGTAAGAGGCTGTCCGAAACCCTCCTCATTTTCTTTCTGCCTCCCAATTGCCACGAAGGGGAATCCCTCCCCCACTGCAGTTCTGGCTTGGAGAAGACCACAGTGCCAGTGCAGTTGCTATACCATCACCCTAGCTGTTCCAAGCAAGGCCTGGCAAGGCCTGGCAAGGGCTTGGCAAGGAATGAGCAAGTACCTAAACCCAGCAAGGAACAGCCTCCTGCAATACCCACTCACTCCAATGCTTTCCTAATCTTTAAGCAGACTGAACTTTCCTCTGAAGTTTAAGCAGACTGAGACCCTAGTGGTCTCTCACTGAAGACCCCCCATCTGCCTCGTTACCACCGTGACAGAGGGAGATCAAAAACTCCCCTCCCAAGGACTGAGATTGAGACCCCTGCCACAGGGAGTGGGGAAAACCACTAATGACATGACCTGTTCTCCTTCAGTTGCTCCAATGGACTTATTCTTCATTGTGCTCATCCTGCCTTGGTGGTTTTAGTGGACTTACCTGTTCCCCGCAGTAATTTCAATAGACACTCATTGTCCTGCAAGTTCCCCCCTTCTTTCCTCAGTGGACTATAACTGGACCCCTGGGTTGAACAGAACTTTGGAGACTCTCCCCACACAACAAGACAGATCCCCATCATCCAGACCAGTGAAGATCTCGCCTGTGTCGGTAGCTATTCCCATCCCCCTCTTTTCTCTCTCTCTCTTTTTTTATTTCCTTTCTGACTCCACTATCGCATTTACTGTTTTGACTCCTAATTAAGGTGCATTTGTTGTAATTAACTGATAATCCCCTGCTGTTTGCCTTTTTTGCACTTTGGGGATCCATCGCAAACCATCACGACACCCCACACAAGCAGATTGTGACAGTGATATAGTGAAGAATCATCCAGCAGTCTGGGAAAACTTCAGACATATATGAGACATATATATCAGGCTTCTGAATCTAGCTTACACTGGCTATAGCAAGGAAAATCCAGCATGTATTTCAGAAACAGCCTGTATTTGTTGAATTACATTCATGGTTATTCAGAAACATGAACACAATCCATTAATGATTGCCAGAGGCTCCTTTGATAGCAAGGTTCAACAGCAGGAAATAAGCAAACCAAATTCTGGTTTTAGCTAAGCAGTATAGTAGTAACATAACTCATATTTAGGTTGATACAAATTTTAATGGTGACTTTCTCTATGGTAATGTGTACATAGAAGCCTCCTTTATTTAGAAGTTAAAAGCTAAAAAAAAAAATTAAATAATAGGACAAATTATACTCTCCACTTTTGCCAAATAGAACATCATTACCTAAAAAACAGCCTGGTTTTCTTATATTTTCCATATACCAAAAATCTTCACTTCCAAGTTAGGTTTCCATAACAAGAAAAATGCTGTTGTTAATCTGTTTTAGAACACAATTCCGACAGCTTCACAGGATGTTTTATATGAAGGGGTATGAGGCATTAAATAAGAGTAATATCAGTTTTTTTCATAAGCTGACATTCTTTGGGTAAGTTCAATTGTAGGTGTATGACCATCTTGATCTATTGTTCCACCACAGCAAAGGGCAGTCAGCCACCAAAAAGCAACTGGATTAGAACAGGAATTAATTCCTTAATGCCAAACCGGATAAAAGTCTTAAACAGCACGGAACCTCACATCCTTTGTATGGAAACACAATGCTCACATTACATTGCAAGAACAATGAATAAGACCAACTTTTCGATTAGAACATATATTCAGGGGGCTAAAGGATGCTCTTGGAATGAAAGGGCATCAGGACAAGGGAGGAGATGCTCAGAAAAAGGCTTAAGGTTTGAGCTAAGTGGATCTGAAGAGTGTCTTCAGGAGAGACTAGTTTTTATCCAAACACCTGGTCTTCTGAGATATGTATTTTTTAACTTTCCTGGCTTGAAAGGAGCTGTGCTTTTAATCTTGCTTTGTTGCCTGCACAGGCAATTTCATTTAATTGGTGTTGTGTTTTCTCTTCGATAGCTCTGCTGCTTTGGGAGGTAGTCTTAGTTTTATACACATAATTCTCAGCATCACTACCTTCTGAAGTTACTGAGTACACATAGCCTTTTTCTTTATTGCTCTTTTCAGAGTTTTCTTTCATTGTATATTGGTGTTATGTGACAGCTACACCTTTTTATCACATTTTTTTGACTTCATATTTTGTCCAAATAAAGTATTGATGAGGTTTATTATTTTTTCTTTTTTCTTTGGTTACTGAATTTTGTTTATGTGTGTGGTAAAGCTTTGGGTGTTTTAATATAAAGTGGGTAAGTATACATGTTTTCTGTTGAAGTTAGTGAAAACCTCTGAGATGATGAGGTCAACATGCAGCTTGATCTCCCATGGAGCTACTGATAGTAAAAATGAGCATTTTAATTACTTCTGTTTTTCCTGCCCTGGCATGTTTCCCTATCAAATTAATTCGCATATAGAAGATAACATTATCATGTGTTAATTGTTGGAAGAGTAGCACAGGGACAATCAGGCAGACTTGGAAGGGCAAACATTTGCATGCATACACAAATAACTTTGAATGAGACACATATATTTCTATTCTTGACTTAAGGCCATGTTTGAACCATGGTATGTGTTTAACATGCACATCTTAGAAAGTATGAAAAAACAAGCTTGCAACTTTAAGAAATCAAACTTTCAAAATCTTCATTTCAAGAGAATGTTGTTGAACTGTAAATGCTCCTCCTATCAGATATATCAAGGGAATAGTTTGAGTTGTCTGATTTCTAAAACATGAACTAGCAGAAAAAGCACCCAGTGCTCTTTTTTCAGTCTCCCACTCTTTCCCTCCATGCATACTACAGATCTTAAGTTTAAATAGGCCATATGTTATTCAGTGTCAGTAAATATTTACCCTATTTTCTCATGATGTTTCTAAATTAATTCATAACCCTAAAGTCCTTACCTATAAATAATGAGGGAATCTAGGTTCATCTCTTCAAGTTTGCTTCTGTCTTTTAATAAAATTTGCACATTATTGTACACAACAACATGATATTTATTAGAATTAAGCAAGATGATTAAACATATAGATCATCCCTCCAGCTATAATCAGATACCTCCTCTACAAAATGCATGTTTTTATGACTCAGCTTCAAGTCTAAGTGAACAACACACACAACATTGAGTTTCTGAAATTCTTTGTGCTCCTGCAGCTAATGGAAACTCAAGTATTATCTGCTATGCATAAAGATGTGAATAAATTGCCACAGCTCAACCTCTTCACACTAGGTTTGGGTAATTACTTTCCCAATAAGTCACTATAAGGAACTGCTAAAGAAAACTGTATTACATATTATTTATGGGCATAATAAGTACACATGAGGCTTTGCTGTAGATGGAAAATGGAAGTAAAATACAATAAGCCTTTCCCTTCAATTTATGGATAAAGCTTGTATAATACAATGCCTCTAGTAATGGGGCAGAATAAGAAAGTACAGTGTTTAATGATTATGGGTTTCTTTATGAAACAGATGGATTTTCATGAGTGGTTTTGATGGAACAGTAGGCTGTTTTACATGACAGGAAGCCTCAACCACAAGAAAGTCATAAGTGAAGCAGTTAAAGGCTCATAAAAGGTTTAGTGCAAAGCTATGTGAAGTAAAAAGCAGTGTCATGGGTTAGATTAGAATGGGCTCAAAAAAGCAAATAAAAGGGAGTGAAGAGGAAGAATGAGACCTTGTGTCCAACCATGTCTACATAGAGAGACAGGTCCTTTGGTGATTCCTCAGTGGAATAATAATAGAACTACCTTGTTACAATCAAAATTTTATTTCAACATGGACCCTCTGCAGAGGGGGTAATTTCACAAAACTGATATCCAAGACTTTCTCCAGGTCAGGTCTATCAACAAGAAGAATACTCTTCATTAAGTAAGATTTTAAAAAGGATAGAAAAAAATTAAACTGCAGTACGTGCTGGTTTGTATTTAAACCGGTTTGAAAAAATGAACCCCACTCAATTACCATAAAATAAGTTTCAGGTCAGAGTTACAATTGAATAGAAAGATTACAAAAAATGCAATGATACACATAGAACTGGCTTAAACAAACCTGCCACCACGTTGGACAGTGATAGTCACAGCCCTATCAGCTGGTGGTGGCATTCCTGTAGAAGTGGTGGTCACATCTTATTAAAAGCAGTAGTCCTGTAGAATCTCTGATCCTTCACCGGATTTGTCAAGTGGTATTGTTCCAAGTCCCCAAAACTGCTCAGGTTCAGGTGGGAATGCTCAGTACCTCCCCCAGAGCAGGGAGTTTCACAATGGAATGATGCCGTACTGTGAGTCATGGGATATTTGGAAGTCCTTGATGGTCGAAGTCCTTGCACCTGCCTATTCTGCTGGTGTCATGTTGTGGTAGCGCGGCAAACACTCCCTTCGCCGCGGTTCCCCGAGCGGTGCCGTGCTGGGCAGTGAGGGAAGAGAACGGGCGGCCGCTCCTCCTGCAAAGCTCTGCTGTCCCAGTCGGTGGCGCGGGGACAGACGAAGGCGACACGGGACTTGGGGGTGAACAGGATGGTTTTATTCAGTGAGCCCCAAGACTCCCTCGGGAGCGGGAGCACAGCTTTTATACAAGAATTCAGGAGGAGGGGTATAGGAACAGCAACCAATAAAGGAATAGCAGGGGAGGAGTTTAGGGCAGAACTAACATATGACAAACCTATCAGGGGAAGCAGGGGAGTGGAATAGCACAAAGTAATCAATAGGGTGTTGAGCCTCACTAAATAGACAGGGAATGCTCTGGAAGCAGACGAGTGGGCTAGGATGAATGACAGGGAAGGTTCCAGGGAAAGGGGCAGGGAAAGGGAAGATTGACAGCTGGGGAAAGGAGGAGATTAGGGATGGGGGGGGATGAACAGATATTGAACAAATATTAAATGAAAGAAAAACACACCACCGCAGTGTCATTGAGTCCATTAGGGCCCAACAGCAGAGATGACCCCTCAGAATGTGGGTAACTGTGCTGGTGCTGTAACAGGAAACAGAAACACTATCCTGCCTACCCAGCCTGCAGCCCAAGGCGTCTGGTGCGCACAGGTCAGGTCCTGCAAATGACCCATCATTAGCAGTTAATTAGAAATGACAGAGGGGTGTATAATACACAGTGTGGTTACACCCACATAGTCCTAAACTGGAACCCTACTCCAGGACACTGTATTAGGCCTTAAGAACTGAAAAATAGCATGGGAGAACTAAAGGTCAGCTGCATTCTCTGAAGCTGTAAACAAAAATTCCCAAAATTACCTCTCGAGTCAATGCCAGTGCACACTGCTGTGTGTCCTGAGATGCTAATGCCACTTACCTCTCCTGTCTTCAACCTGTTGTTTTTGTGTTGGAGAAAGAGCTGATTACCTCAGAATAGGATTTACCAAATTCCAGAGCTGGATATCATAGGAGGACTCAGTGTACTTACCAACAGGGTTTAAAACACTGTAAAACATGCACTCACATTTCCCTTCTAAAGGACACAAGTACTGATCTCATGCTGTGGCAGAAGTGTGAAAACACAGCCATGAAACACAAAAAGAATTTAGGCAGTTGCAGTCACACCTTCAGTTCAAGAGCCAGTAGGGTGTGAGCTGTGTAACCAGAACAGGACCACAGTGTTTGGAGCTCATCGTCCAGCGTAGGTGGCATCCTCAGTGGCCTGTGTGGATCTGCCTCCCCTGTTGCCACATTTACTCCCCTTGGCTGCTGGCCACTACCTGTCAAGCCACACTGGTGGCGTGCCTGGTAACCTGTCCAGGGCCATCCTTCTGGCAATTTGTGATGCTCTACAGAGACCTTCCTGAAACCCCAGTGGGACTCCAGAAGTCCAAGCTGAAATTCCCCATCAGCCTTAAATCGGGGGGAGCAAGGGCCAGGAGCAACCCAAAGAAAAGCCTTTATTTTCTACTTCTGATTTGCTTTATCTATATTTGCATGACAAAAGAAGCCTGTACAGAGCTGCTTGGTATGACTTGACAGTGGGAGACATGGTTGTGAAGGATCCTGCTGTCAATGGTGTCAGAAGATTTTGGGATAGCATTTGCACAAGAGATTGGAAAAATAATCAAATAAACGGCACTGATTAGCTGATGATCTGCTGCTGAATCCCTGTTTAAAATGCTGGTCCCCCTTTCAAATGCTTCCCTTGTGTGCTGCATCCATTTTGCTTAATAAATGAGAAGTGTTTCAAGATACTGCTCAAGAGCTTTTTCTCAGCAAGCTAAATGCATTTTGCTGGTGATTGAGAAAGCCTATTCCAGTCTCTGGCAGGAAATGACCAGGGCTGTTAGGTCAGACTGAGTAGAAAAGAATGACAGTCTCCTCATATTCAATCAGCCCCCAATTACAGTTTATCAGCAAGAGAGCAGATCAGAAATTAGTTTTGTTACAATTGGAGTTCTCTGCATCCAGCCATATAAGCCTTGGTGCTCCATTTCTAATAAATGGCTCTTGGTATTTAGTTCTCCTGGAACAGTTTATCTATCTGATCTGGCTGCATCTCTTATGATTCAAGCTTTCTTAAAATGAGAAACAAATATCAAAATACCCAGCCATTGAGAAATATTTTGTGGTTTTATTAAATTTTTTTTTTAAAAATGAAGCTTTTTTCTTTTACATTTATCCAAAAATTTACCTAATTTATTTCCCTTGATAGATTAGTTTAGTCAGTGATGGATCTGTCATATTTTGAAACCTAAATCTTTCCAGACCTGGTTAAAATTATGAAACCTAACACAGTAAGACTTTTTTTTTTTTTCCTGAAAACACTTACTATATAAGTGAAGTCAGATACTATGGTATGTTTGTCTACATTTTTGACAATTTCTCTAAAAATATTTTGCTTTCCTAAAAAAAGTAAATTCCTTTTCCCCCTTCCTGAAACATTTAAATCCTGAAAGGTAAGAACAGATTATGTTTTGGAATAAATGTCCTTATTTCTTTTGAAATAAAGATATCAAAAAAAGTAGAAAAAAGTAGAAAAAAACTCTACTATTAAGGTGTAGGAAAGTTTTTTCTTTTTTTTTTCTGTTAATCACACATCAATAAAAGCCTACCTTAGTAATCAAAAAGCCACATCTTTCAGCTGCTAATGGAAAATTCCCAACAGTAGCAAAAGTTTTACTCCTTGCTTTATGGTGTGGTGGTACAGAGGCACACATAACTGACAGGAACACATGCCAAAAAGAAATACACCCCAAAATGTACAAGACAGGCTGTAGAGTTTGATTTAGAGACTTCAGTAACAGAGGGGTTTTTATCTCTTAATTCCGTAGTTATGGACTACCTACCTATCTCAGGGTGGAAGAAACTTTCAAGAGAGGAATTCGTCTAGTGACTTAAAGTTTACTTCAGAATCTGTGGACAAAATCTGCTTATAATGACTAAAAATATCAACATTCCCTTTATTTTTGTGACCATAACAGCTGCAATTTTTCTAGAAATTGAGAATGTCTAGAATATAAACAAAAAATTCCTAGCTGACATGTCCACTGAGAGGGAGCCTTGTGAGCACAGCAATCAAGGCACTTGATGCCAAGGGCTATCTATCAGTTCTTGGGCAGAAGGCAGGGTCTTAGGAAGGATGCTGGTACATTTCTAAGTTCCCCAGTGTTCAGCATCTGACAGCCAGGAGGAAGCTTCAGTATTCAAATCCTGCAGCAATGGTCACAGCATTAATCAGTCCTGAGCACAGGTCTTCCTCTATCGTGAGCTGTCACAACTCTACTGCAACTAATGAGAATGTGCCAGATTCCACCAGCTGAAGGTTCTATTCTGAGTTTTGATGTAGGGAAAATGAGAAGCTAAAACTAGCAAGCCTCAGTTAAAGGATTGTGCCAAGTTTATATGGTATGCTTTTTCTGAAAGAAGTGTAGGTGTGCTTGCACAAATGGACTCTTTCTTAGAAATACTGGATTCATTTTTGGAGGAGGAATATGCTCACAGATCATTAATTGGAACTTCTATATAGCTTGCCCCTCCCTCAGGCTAAGGGAGAGAACTGCTGTACTGTCCTTGACACAAAGATTTCCTAACTCTTCGGTCACAAAGAGTGGACCAGCCTCCTTCCACCACTTTGAAGGTCACAAAGGGTCCTGATGGATGTGGTTCAGGTGAAGTTTACAAGGTAGAAGTCATGGAGTGTTCTGAATTTTCTTTTTAAATAAACCACTGCCATTTTGACACCCCTCCCTTTGAATGCCATAAGTATTTGTATTGTTGTTTCTGAAAGGGGACAGAAGCTCCCAGACTGGACTGTAGAGAGATGAGACATCTGATGATTGTAGTTTCCTCTTTGTGGTGTTTTGTTTTTCTGGATTTTTTGTTGTTTGTTTTTATGGATTGGGTTTTTTCTTTGTTTGTTTGTTCATTTTTTGTTGTGTTTTTTCTATTTTTCATTTTTAGCAGAGAACAAATGGGATTTCATTCCTCAATGCTAAGACTGAGTGTTTTGAATTTTCCATGTAAATGCTTGTGCTAACTGCTGACCTCCATTGAAAAAATAAGAGAGTTTTACTATCCTGGTCTGTAAAGTTTATGCAGCTGGAGTTTTTCAAAGGTACTATTAGAAGGGATTGGACACCTCAGTTTTTAAATCAAATCTTGGTCTGAATGTCAGATAAAGATGCAAAGCTCCATTACTCAAAGCTGTGCAATTGTCCTTTGATCTATCACTGGTGATTTAATACAGAGCTTTGCTGGCTGTGGTGAATTTTTTCTGTTGCTGTTTCTGTTCTAAATGGCTTCTTGCTTCTGAGTGTTATATGTATTTTGGTAGAGCTGTCCCTGAACTGTAGGGCTGTAGAGAGCAAATTCAATGAGAGCAGAGAGCTGATTTGCTAACATAATGATTGCAGCTGCAGTTAAATGAAATCTTCCATAACAATGCAGCAGCAATGCTTCATTAATCACTTCTAAAAGGGAGAAAACAAAAACGTGACTAATTTTGACCTGGATGCTCTTCACTTCTGACTGAATCATACACCAATATATAGAAGAGGCTTTAAAACATCCCTTGGCAATGGTTCTGGTGAGGAACCTCCACTACTTACTGCATGGCAACTTGAAAAAGCAGCTCCATGATATTACAGTTCCATGCCCCATTTCACATCACATTTACTTCTGGTAGGAAAATCACACTCACCACATGTCCTTGTGGTAATTGTGCCCTTGACTTCTGGAAGGGCAGGTTGCATTTTCCATCCTTCCTGACCCTTCGCAGCCCATGAGGATTTTACTTAGAGAAAGTCCTAGAAAGGTCTAAAATTGTGCAAGGCTTAGATGTATTTGTCCCAGTGTTTGACTGCTCAGGTCATGGACAAGCTGCAGAACAGTGCTGCAGACTGGGGCCAAATACCTTGGACAGTGTCAGCATCAGTGACTACCCAACTCATTGCTGTAGACTTGAGGTATACTTCTCCTTTTCTACGTTTCCCCTCCACCCATCTTCAAATCTTTCCTCTTTCTTCACACATTGGAGAAAAAAAAATCTGAAGTCAATAAGGGAAGAAGAGGCGGGCAAATATCAGACTGGGAAACAGTAAGGAATCATTAATTATCCAAGCTGAAGGACTGACATATGTGCCAGTTTAAAATACAAAAAAAATATGCAGATAAATCAGAAATACACATCTGGCTTCCGCTGGTAAATGTTGATTTAGAAAATGGACACTACAGTTACCAATGCTTTTTCAGCAGGTTCTTACAGGACTGAAAGAAGCCCAGAACAGCTCAGACACCTGGGAATATTCTGCTTTTGAATAACCTAAAACCATAATTATTTCCCCTTAACTGGTCATAAAATAAACATTAAAAAGAGCAGATACAAGCTATTCATAAAGCAAAATTGCTTTTAGGAAGTGCAGTCTGTGGTAACTGCTGTGTTGTAGAAGGAGAAGGGTCTCTCCTGGGTAAGTGCATAGATCTGACTGTGTCCTTTTTGACTGAGTGGGATGCATCTAGCAAGACCAGGGAGCTCTGGAAACGTTTGCCCACCCATTTCCCAAGGCACAGTAAGCGAGTTAGTCTTCTCTAAGTGGTGGTGGCTCTGTGTGTTGGCACAAAGCTGAGCACAGATTCAAAACATCTTTGGCAATCACAGAGATGGGTAGTGCCATCAGTGAGACCTGCCCAGCTCTGTGGCCCAGAAATGATATCTTTGTAGAAAAAGGGAGTCTTCTTGTGTAAAACTTAAACAAGAGCCAGACATTGCCATCTACAAGACACAATAAGGCACAAGCAGAAATACACAGACCTTAGGAAGGAAACATTCTGGCTGCTTGAGAAAAATGCCACCCTACTATGAGCCCCTTTCAGTGTGCTGGGGTGAGAAAGCCATGGTGTACAGAACTCCTGCTTCTTCCACTTTTTACCTTCTTATCCTTTCCTTAGTCATATGTGAAGAGTCACCATGTACAGCTTTAATTTCTTGTGTTCTTGTGTTTATGTCCACATCTTCTTTGAAGTCCCTGTGAACCCAGTGCTTCATTCCCCTGACTGCATTACATCTCTGAATTCCTTTATTTTCTGCACCCATTCAGGTGCACTGCCTCCAAAGATCTGGACGTCCTTTGGTTTGGATATCCCACAAGATATAATGGCAGATAGGGAGAAAAGCAAGATTTTCATTACTACCTTATTCAGCCTTGAATTGCCTTGAAAGGACTTTTTTTTTTAACAGAGTTTTAATGTCATGTTCCAGACAAACCACTGAGTACTTTGGTATGACATTCCAGTAACAGTGTCCCGTTGGCATTGAAAATGTCACTTCCTGCACTTTATTCATAGCTTAAATTAAAAATATTGATTACCTACTATGAGAAGTAAACCACCTACATCTTACTAATCTAATTAAAAACATAATCAAACTTGGCTTGAGGAATTCAATCTTACTAGACTGATGGAAATTTCTCACAAACCATCTACAGCCATGGGTTGTTGAAGTGCTAAATCCTAAGCTTTTGAGGGCATTAATGTCTAGTTCTACAAATTCCAAGCAGATTTTACTTGTTTTTAAAGTTCTTTTCAAGAGCTGGGTTATTTAAAATTACAAACATATTATGAGCTGAGGGAGGAAAATACAGCATACTTTCCTTCTATGCTTCATGACTAAGATGATAAGGAAGTATATTTTCCAATCTAATATCTTTAAAGATTAATTGACTGGAATTGCTTAGTTAACATATGTCATTTTCCTTGTAGAATAAGTTGTTTAATTTTAAAAGCAAAATATTTTGATTACTTCATAGATATCAAATTGCACAGAAATTGTATGAAGTAATAATGTTTAGGAGAATTATTTTACTGAAAAGTGTTTATATTATTTAAATTAAAAATTGAAATATATATTTGAAAGGTTAAAAATTATTATAGCAATTTTTAGCATTTATACTTCTTTCTTTTCCAGTCATGGTTTAAAATTAATTTAATTGAATCACCTTGAATGTCCCAACCAGTTGCTCTCACCTAGCTCATAACTGAGCCTAGGCTTCAGAAATGAATACACCCATCAAAAGTTAACTGCTTATGACAAATAGAACTTTCCAAATGTCCCTTCCTCTTCAACCCCTTTTCTTCTGGAAAGATCTCACTTAGTGGAATAATTTATGAGAAGATCTGTTGATATTTTTTCTTTTTAACATATTTCTATCTAAAAAATTGCTCATGTTCCCTCTCCAATTAATTTTAAATCCTTTCTTTCATGGATTGCTACCCAGTATTCAAGAAGCACCAAAACTCCACGTCCTTCCTGAATTTTCTAAATGATTCTTCATTTTTATCAGCAAATAAAGGGTTTGGGTGTGCTATTTCTGCAACACAGTGTAGATTGCTAAGAAACTAAGTTTAAAAAAGGAAGTATGAGGTCATGAATCATTGTTCTGCTTGATTTTTTAAGTCTTATCTCAAAAGCTACTGTACTATGTTCTTAATCCTCTAGGAATCAATGGTTATTAACCATAAATTGTCCTTATATTTATAAGACTTTTAAAGATAAAGTGCCTCTTTTTTTTCTTTCGGCATAATCTTTCCCTCCTCAATTTCAGCCTTTCAAAACACAACCAAAATGACCTAAGTGTTCACATCTATTATCCATTATTTCATTAGCCATCTATTTCTAAGATTTTTTCTAAATGACTGAAGCACATATAGGTATTTAAAACATATATAACTGGAGGTGTCAGTTATGGCCATTTAATAATATACATGTCCTCTTCTTCATAGATAAACAAATTAAAGCCACTAGCCTAAATTGAGATTTTCGCTATCTAATCCCACTCCTGCAGGTACAATTATGCTTTATAGCTGGTTTGCCAAAGCCTAGCACAGAACATGCTGCCATAGCATTATAACTGTTTACCCAGAGAGAATTTTCAATTCATTTTTGTATTTTTATAGATTCACTGGGAGGAGGGAGAGGAAGCTAACCTTAGATTTTGGAAAAAAGAATACTTAGCCATCTGTTAGATACCTATATCCAAAATATAACTAAAATTTACTGCATGGTTCAGAAGTCTCTCTTTCTACTAAAACTTGTAACTGATGAAGTCCAGGTTGCTGGTTAAAGTGAGAAGGCAAGTGTATGAGATCATCTTGAGGGGCAATGGCCAAAAACTGGAGCACAGAAAGTTCTACCTGAGCATAAGGAAGAACTTCTTTACCGTGCAGGTGACCGTGCTGTGGAACAGATTGCCCAGAGAGGATGTGGAGTCTCCCTCACTGGAGATACTCGAAGAACTGCTGGGACACGATCCTGTGGCATGTGCTCTGGGATTGCCCTGCTTGAGCAGGGAGGCTGGACCACATGAGCCATTGTAGTCTTCAGGTTCCAACTTTACCCATTCTATGATTCTGTGAATAGAGTGTACATTAAAATACATTCATGTTGGGCTGTGCAAAGAATGCCAGCTGGAGAGCAAACATGTGCCTGCATTTGTCAGGGGTTATGTCAGACAGTTCCTGTTAAATGCTTTGTGAAACTTTTCTTTAACTTAGTCTCTTGGCCTGCATCCAAAAACAGACTTCTTATTGATTTGGGCAAGAGAAAAAGGAGAAGCAAAGGAATAAAGGAATGAGCTTAATTCTTCCATAGAAAACATTGAAGGAGACAAACAGTACTAGATGTAAACAAAAACATTTGATGCAGAAGATTTTTTAAATAATTATTTATATTTTTTTATATCAGATGTGTAGATACCAGATCTTTGGTTCACTTCCATAAGTAATGTTTTCAGTGTACACTGAGACATGATGGTACAAAGCCTCAAATGGAAAATTTGTTCAATTTCTGGGTCAGAAAGCCTGGGGGAAAGTTCCTAGTTCTCCCACTGAGCTCATGCATGATTTGCTGATTTTTTTTTTTTATATTGTATGAGGTACCTGAACATACAAATGCTAGCAGCATTAAACAACAGATATATGTAAATAGCCATTTACAGTGCTCTTTTGGTTCAAGCAGGTTAATGTGGCTTACAGCAATGACCAGAGTATTTCTAATTACCTACAGGAAAGTCTAACTCATCTGGACAATGTCCTCTATTTTGTTTCTATTAAAAAAAAATGTATAAGAATAAACCACCCAGGCCCAAGACAAATGTCTATCTCTAAATATATTTGCAACATTTTTAATATTGTTTTCTCATGTTTTTTTACTTACAGCAATGCATACCAATGAAACAGTTGAAAGCCAGGAAAAATCCCTGATCTTCCCCAGGCGATCTGACTTTCCAAAAAAAAAGTGCATCCTCTGACTTGAGCAGCTGCACAAGGGATCACCACACCAGTTGCTGGGGGGCAGTCACACACAACAAACCCATGTACTGCTGTCTTTGCACAAAGTTCTTCTGAAATTGAAATAGGTAAAAAAGAAGGTGAAAAAGGTAATTTTTCCTTAAGAATTCTTTTAACAATTATGAATCACCTTGTTCACCAGTTTTACAGCAGCTGCAGTGTATGAAGCTAGTGTATTTATCATGTCACCACCACATACCTGCACTGTGAGAATTACATGCTTTGCACTGGTTAAGTTACATCAGATTTTCTCCTGAAGATAGCCAGTTCTGTTTGTATCATGCAAAGTGAGTAAGCTTCCACACTGTACATAGTCTGGCACCATTAAATAAGACTTCTTTTCTTAAGTCAACAATAATCTCCTCTGACATCAGAGACTGTAACTATGTTGCTATATTAGTTTATTCTCCTATATTAAATGCTACTGATATTCCTATTTGTTCCACGCTTTCTTTCACGTAAGAGGAATTGCTTCATTTTGCCAGCTAATCCTTATGCCTTTTCTCATTATTTTTTTTATATTTCTAATAAGATCTTGTTAATAAGAATGTTCAGACAAAGTTTGTACCATCCACAATGGCAAAACTACTGCTGCCATCCCTCTGCTATCGGTAAAGAGAATCTCTTCTAATACTGAAGCAGTCTATGCTAAGTGACACTGGCAATCAGCTGCACCCACAGGTGAAGAAAGGAAGATGAACAATGTCACTGTAAATATCCACATATCAAACATATAGAAAAAACTACTTAATGTGACATTTCCAAAGCCAATGGCAATGCTTTAGCAGCAGGGAGAGGGGGATGTTAAGTCATAAAAAAATATACTCATTAATAGCTTGTGAACAGAATAAGACAAACTGAAAAAATCTTAGCAATGTGTTCACACTAACCATTCCAGCTTTGCTTCTCAACAATACATACTTCAAGTGCTGTATGAAAGTGTATAAGGAAAGCAAGTACTGCAAAAGTCCCTTTTCCATACCTTCTTACTCTAGAAACAATCTCTCCACCATATGTCTTCTAGTAGTAAAGTGTGACGAAATCTAGGCTCTAACCAGCTTTCATTGTAGTAGCTGATTTTAACTGACCTCTCTTAGGCTTTTGTAGGAGGGCACTTTTGACACACCACTATCTAGTCCAGATCTGACTAAGTATTCCTGGAGGAAGTACTGTTGGGCCATCTACCAGCTGCATACAACAGTGTTTGCAAAGAACTCCTTTTTGCATGGTACTGCAAATCCCATACATAGCAATTTCAACAAACTCCAAACAACCTTACCAAAAATTAAAAGACAAGGGTATGGAGGTTTACATTAATGTTAATCCTTTAAATTATGCACCTCACAGACATCAGAGTAAATCTGGATAGAGCAATGTGAATGAACTATTGGCATGTGATGTCTTGACTTCACATGCAAACAAATTATAAAATACAACCTAAAGAGCTCTGTATTCAGCTGCCATTGTAGATGGAAAAATATTCCCCTTGGTTCTTTCTTTTTAAGATACCTCCCTTAGGAGCACCTTCTGAGGTGTACAGCTTACAGATGCAGCCATTTTGTACTAAAATATAACACTACAAAGCTGGAGAGCATAGCACCTCCATCAGAGTCTGCATCTGCTGGCACAGCGATAGCCTGGCAGTTCAGCCAACCTTATATTGACCCCATTTGAATTAACGTGCTCTGACTGCTTGTCTGCCAAGTCTTGCAGTCTTACAGTCATAAGCCTTCATTCTTCAAGTTTTTGCATGACACCAAGCTGAGTGATGCTGATTATAAGCCTGAGGAATAGGATGCCATCCAGAGTGATGGAAGCCATCCTGAGCCATCAAGAAGTAAAAATATATGAACATTATTAGGAGATTGAACAAGGCCAAGTGCAAGGTCCTTGGCCAAGCATGGTCCTCCAACCAAGTGAGTTGGAGTAAGCCAATGTATCATCAGGGGCTGGGAAGTGGGCAGACTGAGACTAGCCCTGCCAAGAAGGACTTGGTGGAGCTGGTTGTTTAAAAACTGCACATGATCTGGTGACAGTCACTCACAACCCAGAAAGCCAAACATGCCCTGGACCGCATCCAAGGCAGCATAGTCAGCTAGGTGAGGGAGGGGATTCTGCTCTGTGCTGGTGAAATGTCAGGTGAAGCACTGCATCCATCTCAGGAGTTCTTAGCACAGGAAACATACTGACCTTTTACAGTAGGTCTGGAGGAGAACCAGGAAGATGATGAGAGGAAGAGAGTACATCTCCTGTGAAGACAGAGAGAGTGAAAAGAAGGCTCTGGGGAGACTTTGGTGTGGAATTTTCAGTGTTTTATGGGGCTCATAAAGATGGGGACAGTTTAACAGGGTGTCTTGCAATGGGACAAAGGTTAAGGTTTCAAAACAAAAGAGGTCAGGTTTAAATTAGATACAAAGAAAAAATATTTTGCAATAAGAGTGGTGAAACCAGTTCTGTTTAAGATTCATTATTGGGATGAAGTGATTAAATCTACCACAGTAAATTAGCAGAGGACACCAAGCTGGGTGTAAGTGTTGATCTTCTGGAGGGTAGGAGGGCTCTGCAGAGAGACCTGGACAGGCTGGATAGATGGGCCAAGTCCAACAATCTGAGAATTAACAAGACCAAGTGCCAGGTCCTGCACTTTGGCCACAGCAATCCCTGAAGTGCTACAGGCTGGGGACAGAGTGGCTGGAGGGTGGGCAGGCAGAAAATGACCTGGGGGTGCTGGTGACAGCGGCTGAACATGAGCCAGGGTGTGCCCAGGAGGCCAAGAAGGCCAATGGCATCCTGGCCTGGATCAGCAATGGTGTGGCAGCAGGACCAGGGCAGGGATTGTCCCCCTGTGCTGGGCACTGGTGAGGCCACACCTCAAATCCTGTGTTCAGTTCTGGGCCCCTCAGTTTATAAGGAAAATGTTGAGGTGCTGGAGTGAGTCCAGTGAAAGGCAGCAAGGCTGGTGAAGGGTCTGGAGCACAAGTGCTATGAAGAGCAGCTGAGGGAGCTGGGATTGTTTATCCTGGAGAAAAGGAGCCTCAGAGAGACTTTATCACTGCCTACATTTGCCTGAAATGAGGGTGCAGTCATATGGGAGTCAGTCTCTTCTCCAACAGTGACAACCAGTGACAGAATGAGAAGCCACAGCCTTAAGCTGAGCCAAGGGAAGTTAAGGCTAGACACTAGAAAAAGATTTTTCACTGAAAGAGTGATTGGGCACTGTAACTGTCTGCCCAGGGAAGTGGTGGAGTCACCATCCCTGGATGTGTTTAAAAAAAGATTAGACATGTCACTTAGTACCATGGTCTTGTTGACGAGGTGGTGCTTGGTCATAGTTGGACTTGATGATCTTAAAGGTCTTTTCCAAACTACTTAATTCTGTTATTCTGTGATAACACTGGAGCAGGCTGCCCAGAGAGGTGATAGCCCCAGCCCTGGAGCTCATTCAAGGTCAAGTTCAAAGGAGCTCTGAACAAAGTGATCTAGATGAAACAGCCTCTACCCATGGCAGGAGTGTAGGACTAGATGAACTTTAAAGGCCCCTTCCAACCCAAACTATTCTGAGACTCAATTATTCCATTAAAATACGTGCTGAATCCTGCTCCAGGAAAAAAATCTTTCATCTCTTAAGGGATTTATTCCAAGCTGCAGAGTAGCACTGTCATGAAAACTGAAACATAACAACTCTAAAAATTGCCATACATAAAGTTAAATGCATAGGGGTTTTTTGTTTGGTTGGGGTTTTTTTTCAATGTTTGCTTGATAGTGATTGAGGTATAGTACATGTGTGTTGGTAGAAATAGCTGTGTAAAACAGAGGTTACAAAGGATGAGATTGACGAGTAGAAAGAGAAACCTGAAGAGTCATAGGTGCCTGGTGGGTAGATAGCCCAGCTGCTGGTCTTTAATTGACACTTAGCTAAACTGTGTGACTCCCTCTTGCTTAGTCTAAGTATTTAATCTGAATTATTAGTTTCCTAACATTTAGCCCCTTCCCTTCCCTTCCCTTCCCTTCCCTTCCCTTCCCTTCCCTTCCCTTCCCGTCATCCTGAGGCACAGGAATTTTTCCTCAGGCATCACTATTGAGACATGTTTCATGAACACTATTATTAATTTCAATTTTTTATTATATCCTCAACATATAAAACCAATAGTATAAGAACACTGTCAAAATGTTTAAAAAATCCAATTTTATCTGACTTTTTAAAATGCCAGCATGAATGATGTGTCTGATAACTGATGCTTTCTTCATCTGACATTAGTGCTGCATGGAATTCATTCCTTCTCCCAGAGACTGACTATATCCCTGGGTTGTTTAACATTTGAATTTCATCCTACTGCAATACATTTTTTTATTAAACTTATGTCTGGTTGAGGACAGGGATTAATTGTTAATATTCTCCTGCATTCTTCTCTTATACACACTGGGGGAAAAAAGGATTTAGATTCCTGTCAAATTTTTTATTTTGTGGTGAAATAAGAGAGGAGAAGGCTGCGTGGACTGTCCTGCCCATTACTGACATCAAAGGATCAAATACATCTTGTTTGCTGTGCCTTGTGATTCCAATCACAAGAATATCTTCAAGCTTGGGGAACAGCATTCTTTTTATCAGTCTTTTAGGTTTTCAGACAAGTTCAAGCCAAAACTCATTTCCTACTGGATCTGCTGACTATCTCTCACCCTTCTGACTGTCTCCTCATGAGCTTCTAAGCAATCCCAGAGAACAGTCAAATTGCCTTCACCAACAGGGGTCTGAAGTGCTGCCACAAAGGAATCGCTCAATTACAGAATCACAAAATCATTAAGGTTGGGAAAAACCTCCAAGTCCTTTGAGTCCAACCTTTAAACAATCACAACCTTGCCTAGATCAGATCTTGTTAAATTAGAACTAACTTTTTTTTTAAGTAATTTAATAATTTTTTAATTAATTAAATGCATTTTTAAAATAACAAATTACAATTTCAATATACAATAGAAGTAGCTGCTTCAAGACTCTGAATTTAGGTTTCCTCAGACATGATCCGTTTTTGCTTTTTTTACCTGCTTCTTCAGGAAAAGTAGGATGAAGTAGCAAGGAAGGAGAAAGGTTTTCTTTTCTCCCTTCATCATCTTCTTAAAGGCAAAAGGTAATTGGACCCTAATATTGACCTTTGCAGTATTCGTGTCAGGGGTACTTCAGCTGTCATACCTGTATCTTAATCTGAATAGCTCTTACTTTCTGGTTGTATTTAGGATGTACCTGGAGGCACAATGGCAGCCAGCTCTGAAGCTGTCAGTGCCGTGATCTCAAGGGCAGGACTGCCTAGCTCAGGATTATCAACCAAGAGCATGATGAGCTGCACTCCCTGCTTGACACTCTGGGAGGAGCTTGATTTCACACACAAACTCCTCATTCTTTGGGGTTTGAATGCAACAAAGACAAGACTACCTCATTTGGAGAGGCTGGCACTTTGTGCGCACTTCCCTTCGGAATAAATTCCAGAAGTTGTGCAGTATGGATATACTCTACAGTCCTACTGGCAAATTTTCATTTACAGCAGCTACTGCACCTATTCAGAAGTTGTGATATCAAAGTCCAGTAGCCTTTCAGAATAATAATCATAGTATTTGGCTCTAAAGCTGTAGATTAAACAGGCTACTTTATGTTACAAGACCAAACTGGTACAATGCTACAAGTATATTACACAAAGACAACAAAAGGAAAAAACATGGAAATCTTTACACTGTCTGTAAAGACTGCTGGAATTTATACGTGTGAATTATTCTGCTCTCTATTGCAATCTCCTCTGTGTTATGTTATTTCACCATTACTGCTACTTATCTTATGCATACCATAAGCCCTAAAATCCACCCAGGAAATGAGAGAAAAAATTCAATTGCTCCATAAAAAATAAGCTTTTCATTCAAGGAGAATGCTTATCATCCATACTTATTGAAACACAGCAGTAAAAGTTGATTGAATAATGAATGAAACAACAACCCCCTTTTCGTCTCTTTCTTTTTTTTGTCAAAATCTATGGGAAGTTCTTTGAACAAAATGTAATTATTTCTTCTTCCAAGATATATATCACTATCCTTTTCTTCTTTCTTTTTAAGGAAAATAGAGATGCTGAAAATGAAAATGTCTTCAGATGGAAGAGGCAACTCATGAATCGAACTTTAAGTATTAGAGAAAAACAAATGCAGTCTGTGTGATGCATCAGAAGGCTGTTGAAACTCTCAGCTTGTTGCCATGCAGGTTCATTTATGATTACTTCGTAGCCAATTGCTACTTTTCTCTCTTAGCAAGTTATCACCTTTGTCTTCAGCAGTTCAATAGTTTCCTAGAGCACAAGTATACTGATTTGGATATTGCAAGTAAATAGAAAACATTTTTTGTCTACAAAATGCTTACATTGCACATAAAAGTTATCTATTTCTTGTTCACATATTTCATACATATCTTCATAAATATTGTCAAATTAAATATTCTGATATGCAAATCTCTTTCAGTGGGAATTTTCTGTGGCTATTTTGGCATAATTTCATAATAGCAATATTAACAATGTGCTATAGGACATAAACTGTTAGGGTCATAAGTCACTAAATATAGCTGCTACTTTGTATTGCTTGAAATATTTCTCTCTGTTGAATGACTCTTAAAAAAGGAGATTAAATCTGCATAAGACTAGATGTTACCTGTCTTTCATTTCAATAATTCAAATATTCATTTTATATTGCTACAATCCATATTGCTTTTACAACAAATCACATTCTGTTGTGATGCTGTGAAAGTTTGCAATATGCTCAAAAACATTCTACATATATTTACTTGAAATCCATCAGGAAGCATTGTATTTCCCAATCCCTTCTAACAAAGACATTGTTTTTACTAATAGTAAGTGCATTGATGGAGAGAAAGAGAGAGAGAGAGAGAGAAAGAATGAGAGAGAAAGAATGGTCCCTTCTGTCTCCCTTGGTGAAGCCAGGGTAGAAATCTGTGATAATCTGATTCTTTTAAAAATTCTATGCAACTGCAGATGATAATGGAACTTCAAAAGCAGATCTCACAGCAATTTAATTATAGCCATTTAAAAATCTAGAAAACTTTAACTCAGTAATTTTGAGAAATTGACTGACTTGTGAATGGGAAATGGGGGAAATAAATCCTGAGGGCTACTGAAAATTAAATTTTCAGGCAACTAGGTCAAGGATTTTCACAAAATTATCTGTAATTGAAGTACAGTGGGGTAAAATGCCTCTTTGACCTCTATGGTATTTTGATTAAATGCATATGCACTTAACTATGTAGCAGTAAGTTAGCACACCAGCTGTCTTAAGAAATAATAAATGGAATTCATGTCTTCTGCAATTCTTCTTTCTCAAATCAATAGTGTTCTTCAATGGAAAACTTGATCTAATGAATTTCCTGACCTTTTTTGTTGTTGTTGTTGTTTCTTGGGGCTGGGAGATAGACAATAGATAAGGCCTCAAAGGCAGACAGAAAGGAGCTACTGGCTTGCACAAAGCTGGCTCAATTTAGCACTGCTAAGGAAAGACAAAGAGCAAAATGTGCTGGGGGTAATTTTCAATGGACACTTTGACCCAATCAGATCCTCTTTGTCTCAGTGACCTGGCCTGAGGTTTATAATCATCTGCCCAATGTGAGGCAGCAGCTCTCTTCATTTCAGGAGCATAAGTTTCTGAAAATATGTTTCAGTACCAAGTCTCCTCCAAGAAAACAAGCTGAGCTGATTCTCTGTCCTGAATGGTTTCACTATCTGACCACTTCTTTCTTGCCTTGTGGACATTGAAATTTAAAAAAAACTCCTCTAGAGCAAGTCCCAAAGATTATCACAACAGCTCTTCCCCAGAGCTTTTACCTGCACTTTGCCAATGTTTTCATCACTTCTGGGTAGACAGGCAGGGAGGCCAGAAGATGATAACAACTGAATGCCATCAACAGGAAGGCAATATTGGGATGTCAGGGGACACAAGAGAGACAATGGACTTTGAATCTGGGATAACAGGATGCCATGGCAAAAGCAAATGGAACTTTGAAAATTAGATCTAGATGGCAAGAAGATTATATCAGACAGGTTCACCAAAACTATAAAATCTCATTAAATTCTGCAAGCAAAAGATATTGTTATATGCATACGTTTTTGTATGTGATTTTAACTTAATCATTATGATACACATTACTAGTTGCCTTAAAATAGTATTTAAGTGTTCTTATCCCACAATAAAATCAGATTCTGATCACTGAATCAGTCTTCCCCATCTCTGTGAGAACCCCGGGCTTGGTCTGGGGTCTCATGTGGTGGCAAAGTCTCTCCTCCAACCCGTGCTTCCAAAGAAAAACTCCACAGCCTCTTGTTGTTTGGTCTCAAGGCAGTTTATTGTTGGTTATCTAAAAGATTGTCTTCTTGGGCTGTGGCTGTTTGGTCAGCAGCCCAGGCAGGGACACACACACACACCCTGACATCCTCTCTGTCTGCTGTCTTCTTCTTCTCTCCCTCCGCCCAGGGCTGCTGCTATCTTTTATATGTTATATTACGTGTTACATGTTTATAGTTTTCCCCCAATACCTACTACCTATATTACAAAGTGATTTTCTACTCTAAACCAATCCATAAATGCCAGCACCACTAAGAACATGGAGGCAAGGAAGAAGAAGGAGGAAGAACAGGATCAGCCCACTTTCCTCCATCTTAGAACTTCTGACCCCCATGTACAAAGTAAAATCCCCCCTGTACATGTGCTAAAACCCCCCTCTACAATACTAAAAAAATTTCCCCTCTGTTTTGTTACTGCTTTTACTATACTATCTAACCCTTTGTGACTGCTTGTTCCACCTCCAAAGTTGGTAACTCGTTCCAAGGCTCAAACTCAAAATCACAGCTGTTTCCAGCTGCCTGTCAGGGTCTAAAATGCTCCTGACCAAGGCCTGGAACCTCTAAAAATGTCTGAGAGACATTTTGAGTTCCAACATCTCTTCATCACCTGCAGGCAACACCCAGCCAAGTATTTAGTCTGTTTAAGATGTGACTATGCCACAATGTCTGCTGAGACAGGTCTGGTTAAAGGCAACCAGCCAAACTTGAGTACAGGCAGTGCCTCTGAGTGTGGTCCAGTGCTGTTTTGATTGGTTTGGGTGTCTTCCAATCCAAACCACCTTCACTTCATCTGGAAGCATTGTTCCAAAGGCCAACCAAAAAATTGTGATCTACTGAGATCTTGGCTCCAAAGACATTATATTTACATGTAAATTTTAATAGCTTTCCATGTATTTCACATCTCCCTTTGGTTCAGAAATTTATGCTTTGACCACAGCAGTTCAACCAGACAACCATTGTATATATTTTATATATATATCTGTGTGTGTGTGTGTAGATATATATGTATATGTATGTATGTATGTATCTTTTGGCATGCATTTTGATATCAAACTGAGGAAGGGCATTTTCTCTTTGAGCCAATTGAAAGAAAGACTAGAGTATAAGTCAACTCCACCTCACCAAGCAGATTTCACTTTAAAGATTTGATTACACATGGCATTCAGTAGTGAGCTATGCCTGAAATGGCATAGCATATGCTGTATTATACTCACTTCAGTGCATTTTGTACCAAATCCATTTGACCTATGTCTGCCTACCAAACTAAGCACAGTGGAGATGCCAAGAGGTACGAACAAGATACAAGTTAAAACAGGCCACAGACAACACCTTTATCTTACATCATTCTCATTGCTGCTTCTCATTGCTAAGCTATGGCTCAGCTAAGGATGTAAATAGTTCTGAAATGTGAAAGTCGATTTGAAAGGATTATATTGACTCTGTTTAATAGCAAAAGATGTTTCAAGTGCCTTTTAGTACAAACAATAAATAAATACATTATTACAATAGGAGAAAATACTGATCTCTGCTTGTGCTGAGTAGCATTTTCAACATGACTCTTGTACCTTTTTCACTTTCTTCCACTTTGCTTTTTTGCAAGAAATGTTTTGGGTTTTTTAAGAAAGAACTCACTATATTAAACAGTTCTGTGAAAATTTCAGAAACTATGTGGACGGCCATGTGCCTCTGATGTTTGTGGGTGGGGAGGAGGGTTCTGGGTTTGGGTTGAATTGGGTTGGTTATTTGTTGCCCTACCAAAATTTTTTCAGGCTTAATAATGTTTAAAATATTTTATAATCCATCTGTTTCTTATCCCTCATATTCATTCTTCTGGACAATACTGACAGTCTGCCAAACTAACTTGGCACAGACATTTGCAAGGCCGCAACTTGTGGCCACATGTAAGTAGAATTCTCTGCGTGCTTGAGCATTTTTTTAGTCAAGAGAGGCAAGTGACTCGTCTGTCACTCACTGCCCAAGTCAAGAAACTACTCCATTATGTTATATAGTTTAGAGTACATTCTTGCTGTGGAAAGAATTATTCACCAAAATTTTTTGCTTCCAGTCCAACAGAAGGTATTTCATGCTGAGGAATTGCCTCTGAAACCACACTGTCTACTCAGAGAGAACATGAGGTCAGCTGTGAGTAGCAAAGTGAAGTGAGGCTCACAGCAGCATATACACAAATAGGGAAACTTGGACTGAGATCCAAAAATACAGAAGACACTGTAGCTTCCAAAACTCTGAGACACGCGATCATTTCTAGACTTTACAGAACACCAACAGGACTGTTTGCATGCTACATTATAGCCATTTTAGGTTTTCTCCAGCCACATATAAAGGAGTCATAGTCAACCTCTACTGTTAAAGCAGAATCTCTGTAAAACCTGGGCAGCTATGAAACAGAAATTCACATGCATCATAATTCTGTTTCTTCTCTCTGGGGATGAATCACTTCTCTGTGTGTGTTTTAGTGCAAGATTCACAATGTTGTCCTGAAAAATGTTTGAAACTGCAGATTCTAGAGACCAGTTTCTTTAACTCTGAGTATATTTAGAGACATTGGCTTGAGGGGTTTTGTTGTTTTTACCAGACATACTGCATGTTGCTGTCAGGATGGGACTGAGAGAGGAAAATAAGGTGTATCAAGAATTTTATGTTGAAAGTTTCTATTTAAGTTGATGAAATTTTATGGTCTCAAAATCTGTTTTGCAGTTTGGATGAAACCACCTCAAGCCTACATGTCTTTTTCTTATTCCTGTGTGTTCATCCCTCTAGCCCCAACGATAAATACAGTTGGCCTGTGCAAGCATACTTCAATTGCTCTGCCAGCACTTCTTGTCGGATGTCTGATTCAATCCCAAATTCAGCCTCAACTGGAGCCAAAGAGCAGAGAAAATCTAGAGTTATGAAACTCTATTTTTCTTTTACAACAATCTAAAGAGGTATTTTAAAGGAAGATAAGGTTAAAGCCTTTATATCTGTACTTATCTTTGATACTCAGAATTTTCTCAAGTTGTGAAAACTCAGTTTTCTGTGCTCTGTTCAAAACTTGAGATCTTTTGCTTGCTTTTTGGATTTTTCTTTATTCATTGCATGAACTTCCATAGGATCTTTAAAACTGAAAACTGTCTAAACTGCGAGGACATTGCTTGTTAGTGGACCAAATAACATTCTGCAACTAACAACAAATATTGATTTAATGAAAAATTGATTTAAAAAAAAAAAAACACTAGGTTGGTTGGTTGATTTTTAGGGATTTGATTTAGTTGGGTTTTTCTTAAATTGCAGTAGAAATTAAATTAAGAATTTGAAAATCGCAGTACAGAAACAAAAAGCTCTATTTTTTAAAGCAAGTCGTTTCGTCCACATTATAAAATTTATTGCGAAGCAGGGAAAAAAAAAAAAAGAGAGAGAGAGAGGCAAGAGAGGGAAAACGTAAAACTGTTCAGAGAAACATTCTCACGGAGTTCTGGGCTGGTTCTTCCGACGAGGCTGGTGCAGCGCTGCGAGTCAGGAAGAAGGAGGAGGATGCGCTGAAGCCGCCCAGGGCGCCGTGTCTGCCGCCCCGGCCGTGGAGTCTCCGGGGTCCGGCTCCGGTGGCCACGCCACGGTCCGGAGAGAGGCCGAGGTGAGAGGCTGGTGCTGGCGGGCGCTGAAGCTGCGATGTCCCGCGGGCCCCGGCGGAGCCCGGCCGCGTCCCGGCGTCCCGCCCTCGGAAGGAGCGGCCGGAGACCGCGCGGGGCAGCAGGGGCGGGGGCGGGCAGGGAACGGCGCGTCTCTCCCGCTGGCGTCAGCCGAAGGCTCACAGGCTCCGGGACTCCCGAGCAGGAGCCGGCGCGCCCGGGCCAAGACGGCCCGCGGCACGGGTGCCCTTGTACCCCGTCCATCCGCAGCCCTGCAGCGCGGGCGGGTCCCGTGGATAAAGTGAGCACGAAGGGGCACCCCTCTGGTTGACCCGTCTCACGCGGCTTGGGGTGTACCCTGCTTCCAGGACCTGGGGCTCTCGGCGACGTCGGGTGGCCCCGTCCCGTCCCATCCCAGCCCGAAGTCGGGAGCCAGCCCCCACGGGGCGGCGGGACCCCGCTCGGTCTATCGTGCGGGACCGGAGGGCGGCCGCGCTGCCCCAGCTGAGACCGTTGCCGCAGAGTTTACAGGAAGCTTTACAAAGAAAAAAAAGATATTTGGAAAAAAGCAAAACGTGGAGAAGCCGAAGCGAAGTCGGCAGGATTCAAGGAAGGAGGCACTAAGAGGAGAAAGCCCCTCCTGTGCTGGGCGCAGCAGCAATCTCCCCACACCGCCGGCGCTTACGGGCCCTCCCGACCCCGCTCCCTGCCCGGGCTGTCCGGCCGCTCTGCCCAGGCCCACCCGCGGAGCGGGGTGCTTCCAAAGGCACCGGGCGCCTGAGTGCTCAGGAGAAGTTTCGTCTCCCTAATCGCTCTAGGGTAACTCCTCTGACACTCCGACACTTAGAGAACATCTTGGACACGTGTGGTTAGGAGTGATCAAAGAGATAAGATCAAAGATCACTTTAATTGGGAAAATGAGGCCAAATAAGATTTTCAGAAAACCAGCTACATATCGGAGGTTGTCAAAAGCACTGTTTTCGTTTAATGTAAGCGGTTGAAGTTCAGAAATTACTGGACACTTACATTCACGTGACACACATATTTCACATTCCCTTTTACTTACAAGCAACAGAGACTACACAAAAATAAACATGAAAAAAATATATATTTGGTCAAGCATTCATTCCAGGCAACCCGTCGCAGGGGTAAACGGCAGCCGGCCCAGTGCCGATATTCGGCCCGGCGCCTTTCCCTCCTCCCCGGGCCGAAAGCAATTCCAGCTCCCGGCCGCAGCCGGAGGGAAAGGCATAGGCAGTGGAGGGGCAGGAGGGGCTTTGCGACGCTGTCCTGCCCCAACCCCGGGCAGGCGGGGAAGGAGAAGTACACCGGGTTTCCCGGGGCCAAGCAGCTGGGCCAGCGGCAGAGGCTTGCAGATCCGCACCGGGGACCAGCCAGGTCAGCAAGGAGAACTCTCAGGACGGAACCCTCAGCCTGCTTCTGGCCGTGGCTCTCAGACCTTCTCAGATTGGAAGGTCGTGCTTACCGCCGCCGGGGCTCGCCCATATCCTTTTCTCTGCGGCGAGATGCTGTTTTCCCCACCTGCGACTGCCGCTGGCTGATGCTCTCGGCCCCTCCCCTACTGCCACGGAGCACATGGCAATGTTTTGGTTGATAGGTTTGGATCGTTTTGTTGTTTGTCTTTCTTTCTGTTTTTTTTTTTTTTTTTCTCCCGAGCAAAATGTGCCGCAGCTGACTGACTTTAAAGCAACTGCAATGTCTCAGGAGAAACTTTCAAGCGTCTGTGGAAGGGAAAAAAAAATAAATTAAAAAAAAAAAAGAGGGTAAAAAAATAAAGAAACGCTACTTCGCAGGCTGCTGAAACTCCCTGTGCCGTTGCGTGCGCGGTGTACTCAGGGACAGTCGCACGGCGCCAAGCCTTTCCTTGCTGGGAAACACTCGGTCCAAGGCATTTTAAAAAAAATAATCCCCATAAATCTCCATATGTAATGAGGCGTGCGGTTCGGGTTTAAAGTTCTATAATTTCCCTGTGTTGTAACAAAGGGAACCCCGATGAACTGGCAGGTCCTAGCATATCAGGAGGGCTGTCAGGCAACACGTAACGCAGGCAAGGAGTTACTTTGCAAGATTACCAAACGCGGGTGGTTTTCCCCCAAGAACATCCACTTGAGGGTTTCCCAAACAGGGAAGCAACGTGCTTAAAGCTCCTTCCTCTGCTCGAGGAGTCGCCTTCAGCCTCCATACTCACACCCCCAGACCGAGGTCGACCAGTCCACTGCCGTCGCCTCGTAAATCCAAGAATAATCCCCGACACGGCGGTTTCCTGCATAGGGTGGTTTTGTTTTACCGATGCTACTCGGGCAGACGCTCTGGTTTACAGCCACCACAAGCAACGACCTGCAAACCCTAAGTCTACCCAGAACGATGGAGAGTGGGAGGGAGGCGGGAGCGCCGGCGCTCGGCAGCGGAGGCCGGGAGAGACGAGGGCGGCCGCGGAGCCCTCCCGGGCCGGGCGTCCCTCGTCGTTCCCAGCGGAGCCCTGCCGGGACCCGCAGGGCTTGTCCGGCGGGCGTAAAGCGAGTGACTCGGGCGTACTGCGTGGAGCGGGGATGCCGGAGTCCCCCGCCCTTCGGAAGGGCTGTGCAGGGGCTGGGCGGGGGCACGCTGCGGCTCAGGGCAGGGGGGTGGAGGAAGTAACAGGACCCCATTGCTCCGTCCCGGAGCGGTGGGCTTCACTGCTGGCAAAATTTGCACTTGATAATTTTCTTAAAAGCACTTTGGAAGTCTTTGTTGAAATAGGCATAGATAATGGGGTTGAGAAGGGAGTTGGAGTAGCCCAGCCAGTTGATGACTGCCCCCAGCCACTCGGGCATGTAGCACTTACTGTCACAAAAGGGCAGGACCAGGGCCACGATGAAGAACGGCAGCCAGCAGAGGATAAAGGTGCCCATAATGATGCCCAGGGTCTTGACAGTCTTCCTCTCCCGGGACAGAGCCATTCTCCGTTTGGCTTCCGTGTTCTTCTCGTTGCGCCTCTCGAAAGAAGGCAGCGGTGGGGAGCCGCACGCCTCGCTGGGCAGCGGCAGGTGAGTCTTGGAGGAACTGTTGCAGTGCTGGACCTCAATGATCTCCAGGGCGGTCCCATCCTGGCCCTGCCGCACCGCGCCGTTGACACAAGTGCCGGGCTTGGGCTCTGCAGTCCGCCGCCAGCCCTTGCTGGGCTCCCCGTTGCCTTTCTTCACGGTGGCCGGAGAGAGAGTGAGGCAGGTGTCGGCGATTTTTTTCTTCTCTGCTTTCTTTACTGTCTTGCGGATCCTAAAGCGTGCCGCCTTAAAGATGCGGCCGTAGAGCACCAGCATGAGAAGAAGCGGAATGTAGAAGGCGCCGAAGGTGGAGTAGATGGTGTACCCGTGGTCCTTGCTGATGGTGCAGGCGTCGGGGTCTGAGCGGTCCTCCGGCGTCCTCCAGCCCAACATGGGCGGGATGGATATCAAGAAGCCGATAAGCCAGGTCAGGCTGATGAGCACGGCCGCCCGCCGGGGAGTTCGCTTGTTAACATAGTCAATGGGGTCCGTGATGGCCCAGTACCTGTCCAAAGCGATGGCGCACAGGTGCAGGATAGAAGAGGTGCAGCAAAGCACGTCCAGCGAGATGAAGATGTCGCAGGTGACCTGCCCCAGCGTCCACTTGTTCAGCACCTGGTAGAGGGCCGCCATGGGCAGCACCAGCACGGACACCATGAGGTCGGTGACGGCCAGCGAACCGATCAAATAGTTGGCCACGGTTTGCAGGGAGCGCTCCAGGGCGATGGCTGCGATCACGCAGGCGTTGCCACTCACGGCGCACAGGATAAGTGTGCCCAGGAGCAGGGAGGTGAGCACCTGGTAGCCCAGGGTCATCTCGGCGAGCCCAGGGCCGCTCGTCCCCTCGGGGGAGCGCGCTGGGGAGGTAGTATTGTTGGCCACATCCATGCCGGGCGGGGGGTGGGGGGGAGTCGCTTCAGGAGACAGACATGGGAAGAGATGCCGGTCACTTGTGCGCTCCCCTGGCAGGAGGCATCGGCGCCCCGTGCGGTTTCGCCACGCCGGGCACCCCCCGCTCCACCACCCCTCCCTCCCTCCCCTATATAGCGCGGCGGGAGGCGGCCGAAGCTCGGAGGACGGCGGCTGGCGGAGCCGCCCCGCGCCCGCCCATCCCCGCCGCCTCTGCCCAGCGCGCAGCCCCGCGCGGTGGGGGCGGCCCTCCTGCCGCCGCTTGCCGAGATTCTGCCCCTCGCTCTGCCGCTCACCGCGCCGTTCCCCCTTGCTCTGCCTCTCCGCGTACCCCTCGCTTTCCACCCGTCCCTCCCTCCCTCCTTACTCTCGCCCCTCCCCGTCCCCCCTCCCCTTCCGCGGTGGTCTCGCTGGGTCGCCATCGTCGGGGGGGCGCAGATGTCATTTCCCTTCGCCCCCTCCCGTTTGGAGCGACACCGCAGATAAATTCTCCACGACTCCCCCTCCTACCCCCCGCCCTTTACAAATCGTTTCCCAGCTCCGCGGCCGGCAGCGGTGTCTCTGGGCTGTTCCCGGACCAGCGCCGGGGCGGAGGGCAGAGCAGGGAAGGGGAGAGGGCGTCCTGCGAGCGGGCGCTGCCGCTGCGGCGGGGGCAGCGCGCAGCCGGGCTCGCCCGGGCGGGCGGCGGGCGGCGCTGAGGTGCCGATCGCCACCTGCAGGCAGGCCCGGCCGCCCGAGGGCGCGGCTCCCGCGGGGCTCCGGGGCCGGGCACCGCCGGACAGGACCGGCCGGGCCGTGGGGCTCGGCCCTGCCCGGCCGCCGCAGCGAGCTGCTGGAGGTGCCGGGGAGCGGCACCGGCCGGGAGGGCGCAGGGAAGCGGGAGCGGGGCGGCTCTGGTGCGTCTCGGGAGGGACCCTGTATAGCTCGCCAGGGCTCCTGCTCAGCCGCTGATCAGTGCGGTAGCGATGGAAGCCCACTTGTGATGGTTCATGCCCTCGGCCCAACGCCCCGCCGGCGGGGGCTCCGCGCCGGTGCGCGGCTGCCGGCCCGCCCGCCCGCTTCGCCGTAGAACGAGCGGCAGCATTGCCGCCCGGCCCTTCCGACGGGGAATCGCGGCACAGCACACCGGAGAAACCACTGTCCTCTCACGGCAGTAACAGCAGCGACAGCAACAAAAAGAAATGGTAAAAATGACTAAAGAAGTCCCAAACAAAAAAACGTAGCTCGTAGTTCAGTCCAATAGGAGGGGAAATGCTGTGTCTGATAGTGAAATGAGAAACACACTACTGAGAACATCTTAAATAAAAGAGTGTTGGATTGGCATATCATAAGCAATTCAGTTATTATCCAGTAAACAGAACCAACAGTCACAAACCTGGGAAGAATCTGTTATGAAAGTAAATAAATAAATAAATAAATAAATAAAAATAAAATAGTAGTGATGTTTACAGGCTTCTATCTGTTCATGAAAGGCAAACAAAAGTTCTCCAACATAACTCTGTAATAGCTTTTCTACTGTCTTGCAGCTCAGTATTTTTAGTGCTCATTCATTCTGCTCTGTAATTCTGCCATGTAAGTTCAGTAAATGTAAAAAGCCAAACGAGTAATTGCCTAACAGGAAGATTTGCTGATTCTGATTTGATAAAACTTGAGATGAGGTTGACAGAGTCTGCTTTGCACACCCTCAGATTTCCTTCATCTTCCTCAGTTAACACTTCAATTTGAATTTGGAGCTTCAAAACATTTGGACAGATTCCAGCCAGTTCCTTTTTATGAGGGGTCAAGGCTGGACTTCTCTGCCCCTAGGCTTTCGATCCCCTCTGTAAATGGCCAAAGCATAGAGATTAGCTGGATTAGTAGATCAGAGCTGCACCCTTGCATGCCTTTTTTCTCAGCAGATCGCTGAGACAAGATCTGTGTCCTATTGAATGAAGACTTAATGCTGTTGAGACACAGACAAAATGTAATCGATATATAAGTATGCATTACGGCTTCATTATCAACACCTATTTTCTTTTTAATGTCCCCTCAAATGCATGGCATAGTTGACTTCTAGGCAACTAACTATTTAAAGAATAAAATAATAAAATAAAATAAAATAAAATAAAATAAAATAAAATAAAATAAAATAAAATAAAATAATAAAATAACAGGTCTGGGAGGCAGGGAAATTTCACCCAGCTTTCTTGGGTGACAAGTCATTAGCCTAATTAGATTATCTTGAAATTAGCATTTCAAAGCCACAGGGGAGGCAGGCTCTTGGGGAAACTGTTTCCAGAAATGTTTTGCGCTGACACGGCCGAGTGAAGTCAATCCCAGACACATTTTGGTGAGAAACCCAATGAGAAAAGGTTGGCAGGGTCCTTTTTCAAATGAAATATTTTAAATAGGCTTTAATTTTTAATTTTTTCAGGATTTGGAAGTAATTTCTCTCAGAATTAAACTGAGAAGCAATTTAGGCAACCGTGGATGAAGGGGAGGGAGTAGGAGGTGGAAGATGTAGAAGAAGGGAAAATTCACTCTTTTGATGTGAGAGTGTCTTTAATCCTACTAAGCATTTAAACACCAAAATTCCACTTAAACTTTTAAGTAACTAAATGATGTCCTAATGTCTCTAGATAACCTAGGTAAAGTGCCTAGGGAAATTCTTAAGGAAAACCATATCTGCATACAGTCCAACCTGACCTGAGAGTAAATGAAAACTTAACACGCACAGCCTTAAAAAGTCAAATTAACACTTTAATATTAGTCAGTTAAGATACAGCTGCAGCAAACAAGGGGGTCCTCGGTAAGTACAAAAAGAAAAAGCATTAACAATGGTGTCAAAACAGTCTTTTCTGAGCAATTTCATTCTACAATTTTCAAGAGTAGAAAAGGAGAGGCTAGATACTTTTGATGCTCTCAGATTATGACTGTGTTATCTGTCAAAGTAAAACTGAAATGACACAAGTTGATCACAAGTTTTTGTTCCTGTGGTAGCTTATTACACTTTGGTTTGAAAAGGATATGAATCTCGGGTTTGTTTTTTAACTTTTCACCATGATAAAATACAATATTTGTGATATTCCAGAAATTATATTCCAGTAATGCTTTCTAAATGAAAAGGTTAAGGAACTACGGAGACAAGGAAATTAATTATTTCAGGTCACTGAAACTGATAGAGTGTGTACAGTTTTCTGTGAGAGAAACTCAAACAGGTGAAAGGAAACATGTGACTGAAGGCAACCTATAGTGCTTTCTTGAATTTTCTATTTAGGCATCTCGTAAGTGTAGTCAAAAGGAATTCTTACTACTCCACACAGCTCAAAAGCCCTTCTGAGAGACATCTGTAACTTTGAAATACAGAGAAACAAACGAGAACCTTGTGTCTGAAGTGGCAATATCATTGAAACACATCCTCTTCACACAAGGACATGCATTTCACCATAAGATCCACTTCAGGATATCTTGCACATTTCATAAAGCATCAAATATTTCACTGGAGTTTAAAAAATTTAGGCTTTCTCCTGTAAAAAAAAAAACAAAATATATTAGAAGGTAACTGAAAATCTTAAGGCCAAAGCTCCTGTCTTTCCTACATAGCTCTCAGCCCAACTATTCTGAATCAAAATGAATCCAGATTTGGTAAATTGTTTAGTCCTGACTTTGTGGACAAGATGAATCAGCTAGGAAACTAAGTCACTTTTGTTACCAGTAGTAGAACTATCCTGTGTCCTATCCCTGGATATAGCTAGTTTGCGAAATCCTGGATAGTCAGGCTCATACTTCTGAACAGGATAAAAAATTAATGAATCCTACAATTAGTCTAATCAGAGTAAATACACTACAAAGCCAGTACAATAACACATCAAGGAAACATAAATTTTCAACTTCTGAATCACCTTTGTGCCATTTTAATATTTTTTCCTCTTTTAGAGCAAGAAAAGGGGCCAGATAATTGTCTACGAAGCCCTGTCCAGCCAGCCAAGAGCTGGCAACTTTTGGCCCACTAGGAGCTGTGCAGCAATGAGACATTCCTGTGGTCCTGCAATAATCATCTGGGGTCTAATAGAGCCTACAGCATGAACACATCACTCTGTTTCAGCCCTGAGTTAAGTGCTGCAAAGTACTGAGAGATCTCTCAAGTTGCTCCTTAACACTCCCAGTTCTGCAAACACAGAACAGTGGCACTCAAGGTCAGGCCTGGAAAGATCTGCTAGCTCATGGCAGACATGTCTAAGCAGCAGCACTGCTTCATGGCTCTGAGATGCCTCGAGGATGGTACAGCTGGGTTCACATGCTGCGATTTCAGCTTCAGGTGGCTCTGCATCAAAGCCAGTCAGATTTCTGTTCCTTCTTTACTGCATACTTAGAACCAGATCAGTAATCTGGGCCTGTCAACCCAGAAGAATGACAAGAAAGGAAGAAGGAATAACTACCATCTCAGAATGCTGAAATACCTGTCTATTTTCTTCTCCTGTGGTATTGACCATATTTTCCATTGCTTCAGATATCCCACATGACACTGTCATAATAAAAAACGGTGGGCTGACGGTAAGTTCCTGTGTTGTATTCTCTTTCCATTCAGCTGCCTTACCACAGCTCTTATGGCCATTATTGTTATTAGACAGACACTAATTATTTATAACAGGCACACATATTTATTTGGTACTTTTGCCTTTCTCTACCAAGAGCTTACAGTAGCAACTAAAATTACAGCATAACTCAGCTAAAGGGGATAATAATTTCACCTAGCACTCTCAGAAGTAATAGAAGAGAAGGTAAACATTTAATCTAAAGTGAGTGTTATGTATATTCAACAATTATCACTGAAGTGAAAACGTTTCTAGAGATGGCTGCTGTCTAAATCACTGTACAACTTTTATGCAAGTCCAGAAGTATAAGACTAATTTTAGAAGATACTTGCTTTCATATTCTCCCTCTGTGAAGTAAAGAGACTTTCAAGCATGTTTGTTCTAATGTAAGTTTTCATAAGTTTATCGAGACTTCTCAGAATTTTGACATTCTGTAAAAACTTGAATTTATGCTAAATTTTGTGTTGCCCCTTCTGTAGCACAGTGCACCTATGATGAAGGAAGATCTGTGAGAATGTCTTTCAACCATTTGTGCACATTCTTGATCGTAAAGATGCTAAGAATGAATTTGACTTCAGAGGAGCACTGGGAGAATCTACTTAGTCATCTCTAATCATGCTGTGGGGAACAGAGCAATGTTCCAGCTCTGCTGAGGTTTGTATCAGCACACCCGTGTCAGAGACAAGGGGCAGCAGTGCACAGAACTGGTGCATTAGAAGCTGGTCAAGAATCACCTGTGTGGTGCAATGCAGTCCCAAGAATCCAGAATGATGCCTGAATGGTTTTTTTTTTTTTTTTTGAAACTCTGTTCTAATATTTGTGATCTAATTAAAAATACTGTCGCAATTGGTATTTTCTCAATGTTCATAAAATAAATCAACTTAATAACATCCAGTGTTCAATTCTAAAATTGCTGACTAATACTGAGGAACTTCTTGGTTAAATCTGGCTTTTCCTTTTAGCTAATTAAGATTATTTAATGCATGTACTTAATATTCACATTCATCTTACAGCAAAATACATTACTAGCTTAAACTATTTGCAGAAAATACATACCCACTTACAGGAGTGTTCTAGATCTTAGGCAATTTTCACAGGTTTTATACAACATTTGCATAATTGTTTAAACAAGGAGTGCCAATATATTCCAAGCTTTGTAATTATTTCTAGTTTTTCTCTCATTTGTGACTTTATTTGTGGATACATTTTAGCAGACATGCTGAAGTTTTTTTTTTGTTTGTTATCCTTACTCCATGCCCTCCCTCCAAAAAAGACTAGCCTCTAAATTAGAAGGAATTAAATACAATTAACATTAAAGGATTTTCAAATAAACTTTAGTGAATGATTTATGCTCTAAAGAATTTTAATGCAAAGATAATTTCTGCCATTTTTATATATGTATAGTATTTCATTTCAGAGGAAACAAAAAATTATTCTATAAGAACAATAAGGTATGAAAAAACATCTCTAACTAGACCTCTATAGGCCTCATCTTTAACTATCAAGACAATCAAAATGTGTTTATTAGTATTTTCCAAACTAAGTTAAAGTATATGAATCTTACAATGGAGTTACAAGTGTAACAACTGATGACTTCTGCTCTTATCATGTCAGAACTTAAATGCTACATTGGATTAAAAGTAAATTACATAGCATCATCTCCTTATCAACAAAGACAGAAGCTAGAATTTCAAAATTTATAAAGGATATAAACTCTCCAATTTTATCACACTGGCTGGAGCTCAACAGTAGTGCCTGCAGTTCAGTAGTATATTAGTCCATGACAATTTAAAAAATACATGTTATTATGATTTCATTTCAATTTTCTCACATTGAATTTAATATAATACTATTATTTTAAAAATACAATTTTTTTTAATAAAGCAGGGCTGATATACAGACAATAAATGTCTAGTCTTTGCAAACTAACTTTATCCTTTCAAATGAAAAATAATTTGCTTTATCTACACAGAGATGAATCACATGGAGTTAGAGAGGCCCACACAGACTGTGACGTAGACAATGGCCATGAGGATATTGCCTTTGCTGATCTATTAATCTCCTTTATCTAGGGCATTAGTTGGCACCATAGTAGTAAACCATCATGTATTCCAAAGAATCGGGGGCCTGTCAAGAAGAGTTGTGGGATTTTTGCTGGAAGTATATGTTTTCTTGAGGAATTACTCAGATGCCAATGTCTTCTTTTTCTGTGCCATGCACAGATGCTAGTCCTTGAGGCAGCTGGAGTGTACAGCCAGGGACAGTGTAAGGCAGAAATGCCCCCTCAGCATCATCCCCTACCTGCTGGCAGTTTATAAGGGTTCATTCATCGTCTCTGCTCATGAACTTTTAAACACCCTACTAAGCAGTGGGCTTCAGGTTAAGTTAATCACCCAGTGTTCCTATGTAACAAATGGATTTCAGTGACCCACAAAAACCAGACCCACAAATGTTGATGCCTTGAGCATGCAGCCCCTTAATCTTTCCATGATCAAGTATTAAGAAGAGTGTTTCTTAGTCTGTTCTTACCAAAGCAGCTCAGCTACCTAATTCCATCAGCAGAGAATCTTTTTTTTCCCTCAGGAAATTGCTGTCTATTTTCAAACAGTTTTAAAAATCCTGGCGCTTTGGCTATAGAGTGATGAAAGGCAGCACTACCACCCTGTCTTGGTTGTGTTTGTATGGGATTAAGCCAGTTCAGAATAAACCTGCCTGACATAGTTCAGTCTGTGAATCCAGACAGATCTTAGATGTGTCCTCAGTGTTGCTAGGAAACAATCAGTTCTATGTATTCATCACAGCAACAATGTGGGCCCTCTTAGTTGACCAGGGAAGCAAACAGTGAGGAAGGCCAGAATACCAATGAGTAGCTCAGGCCGCTGTCCCCAACCTCATTTCCAGTGTATTCACCAGACAGCCTTAAAGGAGATCAGCAAAGGAAACCATACAAATTGGGCAAATAGGTATTTTGGCTAATCATGGCACTTGAAAGCACAGAGAGAGTAACACATAATATAACCTAATGAGTTTGCTATCAAGGTAAGCCATGCAGATCCTGTCTGCTACAATGGAACAAAGCTCATGAAGCTATACTGAAGTGAGATCTGATCTTAAAACTAGCACAAGTATGGGAGGTTTCATGCTATATCCTGGGTGATGATGCTGTTCTTTGATGACATTAAGTCTTTCCCAATGTTTTTGGGGTGGCTTTTCTCCCTCTCCCCCTCTGGTCTCCTATCCTATTAATCACTCTTTATAAATTCTTAAGCTCTAAGTAAAATTTCTGTTCTCTCAGGACCTCTGTCACACCTACTACAGATATTCAGCATTCCTTCCTAGTTAAGTCATCTGAACTCCCTCTTCACGGTTTCTGTCGTCACTCAGTTAAGTTCAAAATAAGTAAAAACTAATGGTTTTTTATAGCCTGGTATCACCTAATTAAGGGTCCTTTGGTTTTAATCTCACCTGAGCAGATGAGATCAGATTTTGAGGCCCTCAAAACCCTCTGAATGGCACATTACAACTGTGCAATTGTAATGCAATATCCTGCTAAAACTTCTAGGAATCTTCATCTACAAGCCGGCTTTTTGAGATGTAAAAGCTTGCCCATAGGCACATATTGCAATGAACTCAGTTGTAAAGCTAGCAGATTGTTAATTTGATTATAGGCTGTCTCCAATCACTTACATAAAGAAATCATCACTGTAGCACCAGTACCTTTGTCACTATTAAAAATAACAAAAACAAAAACAAGAACAAAAATAAAAACAAGGAAAAAAACAACTGAAAACAAGATGTTAAGAAAATTTTAATAAACCGGACCCTTCTCCATTCTTTTCAATAATTTTCTCTTAATGACTGTTCATACAAAAGAGTCACGATATGTTTTATGCATCCAGTACATCATGTATCCCTCAAGGTTCATCACAGTTTTTCTTGATAAGACAAATTTTATGTTCGTCATGAAAGGCTAGACAAGCTTTGAAACTTGCAGTCTGGTGCAATATACAATTGCATTACTGTAAAGAAGAGTAAAATTATGTCCCTGAGAGGAGCAATTAATTTATATCTTTCCACTTCTCCAGAGGAGAGAGTAAAATGCCGGGTTTTACCTGTTTCTGTACATCTCTTTTAGGAAAAAAAAAGGAATGTGGAGAAAGCCTCTTTATTTCTTCCCCTGTGGGGCGTTCTATTTTTCCCCACTCAACATTGATAATGTAAACTAAGAAAAAACATAGTTTATTCATTAACTGTACCAAGTTATTCTTAGATTTTTCTAAAGACAACTCCATGAAAATTACCACTGGAGACACACATCTACTGCTTACTTTCTATTAGTCCTCTTCTACACTATATTCCATTTTGTGTCTTAAATCTTGTACGGTCATTTGGAGGTTTATGTTTTAAGTGTGGTTGCATCCTCCTCTGTGGTGATTTCTATAATGGAAATGTAGTGGGATGACTCTCATGACTGGATTCCTGCAGCAGGTGGCTATAATCTCTTCAGAAGAGACAAGCGAAGCAAGGGAAGTGGGGGAAGTGCTTTGGTTGCATTAATATCGGTGATGATGAAGACAACAGGGATCCAAACATCATTTGCTCCCCAGCACTGGAATTTAAAAAGTCAAGTTGGTTGTATAGAAATTACTGCAGTGGGGAGAAGTTCCAGTCCTTAAGACAAATGATGGTTGCGTGGCCACAAATTTGAGTTCAACAGGAAGGCATAAGCCCCCATTGGGCAATTATGCACTATAGACCTACTGGAGAAATTCTGAGAGATTTTTCAGTCCCCTACAGTTAATGATTAATGTATATTCAAAAACAAGACATAATTTGTTCATATATCATTCTATAAATTTTTTATCTTAATGTAACCAAGGTCATTGAAACTCCAGGTTTAAAAAGAAAGGATATTTTGCTCTTGGCCCTTATTAAGTATTTGGCAAAGTTTGAACAGTTTAATTATATATTGTGCAAAGGATTATAAATTAGTTTTTACATTTTTAATAGAAAGCCTTCTATTTGTACACTAAGAAAAGCCTAGAAATAACTCCTATCTGGATTTTATCTCTCTCATATTTCTCTGTTGTGATTCTTCAAACATTGTCCCATTAGAAAAAAACCTGTAAAGTTCTTTTTCCTGAGAGGTTTCACTTTGATAAATGTGAAATATTCACCTACTGTTTCCAGTAACAAATTCAAAAGCGCATTATCAGTAGCTACTTCTATAAAGAGTTTTTCTCTCTCCTTGAGCTACCTTAGTCAGTGAAGGTAGTTTGGACCAAACTTTTATTTCTGTACAGTATTTGGTTTCTCTTGCACCCATCTTTTTGGTGGTTAGGTAAAGAAATCTATTTCAAGCCTTTTCAATAAGTAGTAGCACTGGCCGTATTTTTAATTGAGAAGGAAGATGGAAATTCATATCAATATTTAAATTTAAAAGTTCAGAAAAATGTTCCTGGATTACGAACAGTGAAATTTATTTGGAATAAATCTAACTATTAAGAGGTTTGAGTTTGGTTTCCTAGCTACTGTAAATCAGGATGTAAAAATCAAAAGGTAAGGGCCACAAATTATAACAAACTTGAGAACATGTTAGGATTCAATGGAGTCTGTGACAGCTAAAATTCAATATCCTCAGTCACATAGACACAGATAACAATGTAGCACTCACTGCTGTTGAGGCTGGTCAGTAAGTGTAGGATGAAGGTCATAGCTGCTCTACATATTAATCCATTGTTCCTTATTTAAGTTGGTTGAATGGAAGAAAGAAAGTAGAGTGAAAAAGTTGTTGTTGAATTGTTTCTTGATTACTCTCTACCACAGTAATAGTGTATCTTTTTCATCTAATTAACCATGTTCCACCTTTCTTAATGAGATGCAAATGAAGGGAATAGCACCAGATGCAAGATACTAAGTGCAAAAGTGTCATTCCTTTAAAGCAGAGGTAGTGTAAAAATGCATATATCCAAGACCAGTAAAATCCAATGCATATATCCAAGACCAGCTGCATACTGTTCTATGAGACAATCATGGTTTATTTCTCCATGATGCCTGTACCCCTGAAGTCATCACTATTCACCCACAGGATCCACATTCCTGACTTTGGGCATATACCGGTTTTTACTGTAATGTTTACCATGTCATTCTGATGATACTTTAACTAATAAAATATGGTCACTCTATAATTCTTGTGACCTATGTAAAAATCTGTTTGCCTGCTGTTTGGGGACCACTATAATGAAAGCCACCTCAAAAGGAGTTCTGGTTATGATATGTACATGCTACTTTTTCTGACTTGTTTTTTCCATTTTTTATTTGTCCTCTGTTGAGATTCACTGAAAGCAAATCTTTATTAGTTTAATTATTCTATATTAGACTACTGTTTTCCTTGATACCTGAGGTGGATCTTACCATTTCTCATAGGATGATGCTCACAGAATGACCACAACAGGAATGTAGTTAGTCATAACTTAAAGCAACTTGTGCTTCAGGGAAACTAGCACTGATTTTAGTGTAAGTTCTACAGCTGTAAGGGCAACAGGTTTATCAAGTGTATATGGACAGCTTCTCAATACAGTTTTTCTGCAGAACTACATTAAAATAAAGATTGAGGTAAGCAAAAATTAATTAATAAATGGATTCTTGGAATAGGACTCTTCATCAAACAACAAATTATATTCTTCTGTTCTCAGCTATTGTTTATTTCACCCAGAGAGCTGAGTATGCTGGTTTTGCAAAGTATTTTAATCACATATGTAATACTCATAAAATATAGAACATAGATCTGCTTGCATGGATATGTCCCTCTGATATATATAGGTAAGCCAGCTTCCCCAAAAATATTCAAAATTCAGACAGAAGCAATAGGTTAAGCTCTGATCATTTAGAAAACAAGATGGTTTTGCACTGAAGATAATTTCATTGTCTGAAATAAGGACAGGCTTTTTTCAATTTTATAGTCATGTTTATCATTGCTAGGTGACACAAACTTACTCCTCATTTCTTAAATGGATAAGAATAGTAAAAGAAGTATAAGAATTTCTCTTTCCAATTTTCTCAAATCAAAAGTATTTTAATTTCTGTAAATAAATAAATAAATAAATAAATAAATAAATATTAGTCCACAGGGAGAGTTATTCACAAGCAGGATCAACTTCTGTAGACAAGGCTGCTCGGAGTCTTATCCAGCTTGGCCTCCAGCACTTCTGAGAGATGGGCATTCACAGCTTCTCCAACCAAACTGTTCCAGTGCCTCACCACACTTTTGGTAATGAATTTTTTCCTAATATCCAATTTAAATCTACCCTCCCTTAGCTTAAGCCATTCCCCTTTATCCTGTCACTCCTTGCATTTTTAAAAAGTCCCTTCCCCTCTCTCTTTTCAGTAGTGGAGGGTGCCACAAGGTCCCACCAGAGCTTTCTCTTCTCTAGGATGAACAACTCCAGCTGTCGCAGACTGTCTTCACAGGAGAAGCGTTCCAGCCCTCTGATCAACTCTGGACTTCTCTGGACTGGCTCCAACAGGTCCATATCTCACAGCCATTGCAATCAACATTTTTGCACTAGGATGGATTTTTCCCAAAAATTTAGAATAAACCAATCTAGACAGGTATTTTCTTCTTGGCAGATCAGTTGTGGTAACTTAACATCTGTCTCTGGATTTGTCACGGTAATAGCCTCATTTTAAAGGTCCAGGATGTGCACTTGTCTCTACACTTGTGGTTTTAGACTAGTAAACCATGATATGTGTAAGAGACCAGAAGTTTTTGATATTTACAAGCTATATCTTCTTTTTCCCCACAACAGGATGCTTAATTGGACTAAATGTCTAATACTTCCCTGAGTGCATGTATGTGGTCACACATCTTTACCTTTTCACTGGATACTAAGTGTAGTAGGGCTTGTGTTTTTCAAAAATGTCAACCTGCAGCCCATAGCTGCATAAAATGGACATAAAATATAAAATATAAGAGATAAGATAAAAATAAAATAAAGATAGTTTAAAGTATTATTTTATTGGTTAATGGTACAAAAAATATTCTCTTCCCACACTCCAACAGACTTTCTTTTGCATACCTTGCAGGACACACACCACTCTAAAGACCATTGTCCTAAAGTTCTGTCATTGCTGTTTCTTTTTTCTAAGCAAAATCTTGTGTAACTCACAAGTCACTATCTATGAAAATGTTTTTCTGCATTTTGCTTTAAATGCTGGGGAGCATTCAGCAGTTTAAAGTGTACAACAGTAATGAAGCAAAGCCTGCCAGCTCAGCCATCAAGGTTTCCATAGATAAGAGTAAATGTCCTACTTGTTGCCCAGGAAAACAATGCAGAACTGGTTTTTTCTGCAAAGACATCATATGTCAACATGTTAAACTATTGCCAACATACAATGGCATGTGAAAATGTAGATGATACTGTAAACACTACATATGACACAAAATATCTGTAAGTCAGAGAAAGAAACCAGAAAAGGACCAAAATAATCTGATAGATAAGAGTATGAAATTTGTGAATAAAATCCTAGTTCTACTGAAGTTCAAAGTTCTCACACACTCCCACGGGGTTAAAATTCTGATGAAATACAGACTGCAAGTAGCAGACTAAGTCAAAGACAGGCAAGATTTCAAACAGGAACACTGCAAGTTAGATCAATGCATATCCTTAGAAAGATAAAATATGTTTTTTTGCTGGAAGGACACTGGTCTGGTGGAACACATTAGGTAACAAGCTGTCAGAAAGAAACTCAATCTTTTGAAATTGAATGAAAATGTGCTTAAATGTATTTCAGCTGGCAAACAGAAACTGCCAGTTTAATTAATTTTTAAATACATCTCAGCTGCAGGAAGGCAATCCAAATTTTGAGAATTCCATTTAGAATTCAGCTAATAGCTATGAAAAAGAACATAGAAGAAGCAAAAGCTACGTCAGTTCTCTTCAAAAAGGTATAATGTGGATATTGAAGTGGAATGGTAGATGTTCTGCTTTTGGCAAGCCTTTTTTTGAAGAGTTTAAAGCCCATAATTAGAGTAGCAAAACACATCCTTTAACATATAGCGATTCCAGGGACCAGGGATTATTTGACTTAGAGATAACTCCTGAGTCAGCAAAATGCTTATAAAAATGTTGAAAGTGGCAGGCATTTACATTTTTCAGTGCTACTGAACCAAATCATACAGTCTCATGTCTGCTTGGTGTTGCAGATCTGTACTCTTCACTGATTCAATGGTATTTCTGCCTTAAGGAAGCACATAAATCTGTTGAATATCTAAATCAGATCAACACATTAAATTATTATATGGACACAATAGGGAATTACTTAAACATAAGTCTTGAAACAAAAGTAGGTGAGAATACCTTAAATATGTATATGCAAACAGTGGCTGGGATGAAGCACAGCACTGTGGTACTCCAGAGAGGCATCTTTAGTTTTTCCTTTCAGACGCCTGTGATTAGCAATCAGTTATTAAAAAAATGCAAGAAACCTTGGAGTATGTAATACTTAATCCTCAGAAGTTCCAGGATGAAACACCTTTGAACTTGACTGATAGAATTTTGTAATCTTCCTATAGAGTTTGCTCTCTCTTAGTCATCATTTCAGTTCAGGTTAGTGATCCTAAAATTAAATCAGATCTCAGCTGCTGCTCGGGCTGCAATGAGGCACAGAGAATTGCCAGAGATGCTGCCAATACCCTCACATGCACCTGAAAATATTGAAATTAGTTGAAACTGATGTGGAAACTTACGCTGACCACTTCTGTCTTAATAGAAGTAATCCACGCACTGCAGTACCAGTGAAATATATTGAATAGATCTAAATACCAAATGAGCTCAGTTTATGTCATATTCTCTAGGGACAACTTGTTTATTTGGGGCTGGGAAGGAGGATTTTTTTGTTGATTATGTAAAACGTATATTTGGTATTAGTGTGTATGGGACTGGGAAAATACAGGTTAGGAAATATTTAAAGAGGAACCTAGTCAATTGATTACAAATTTCAGGAAGTCAATTTCACAAAGACAGTAGAAACAGGAAGAAACGTTTTCACAATGTAGAAGAATCTCTTAATCAGCACTCTAATGAAAGAAGTGTCCTCGCTGACTTGAGCTGCTAAAATTCATTGTTTAGCTGGGAAACTGCCAAATGCTCCTCATATACAGAGAGTGGAAATACTCTCTGTATATGAAGGAAAAAAAAAAAGAATGAACAAATAAAAGCTGGTAGGATATTAATCTCTTATGCACATAAGTCTGTGAGCATAATAGAATTAAGCTGGGGAGAACTTTGTCACTAAATTATTGGTTCCTGAACTTTTAATACCCTGGTCAAAGGTTTATGCTACATGCATTTTACTGCTAGAGTTGAAAGAAGTACAATAAAAATTGTTATCTGGAATGAATATAATCTACCATCAAAGAAAATAATAATTTAAAGGACGATCCTTCCTTTAAAAGAAAATGATCAAATGACTCCACGTAAGTTATAGAAGTTATAGCTATATATGTTATATATGGAAATATTGGAGCTTGTTAGTCAAAAACACCAGACCATCTCTGCTCCAGAAATCCTTTCTGCTCATATTCAGTAAGTTTCTCATACGTGTAAGGCATAGAGGTCAAACACTGTAGAATCTGGCTATGTGCTATGACCAAGGGACAGCCAGCTCACGTTTGTGTACTCTCAGGGACCATCTCCCCTTAAGAAGCCAGGCTGGTTTTGACAAATGGTGAGAAAATGGACAGAAATATGTCTGATTGATTTTTAGCTATACATATCCACTATTTATAATTCTGAGATATAGGGTCACAGTTGAGATGAGGTAAAACAAACATTTTAGTAGTTGATTTATATTTATGGGCTGGGAATTTCATGGACATCAGGGAAAGAAATTGGGCTAACACTGAGTACAGCTAAAAGTATTTCTCCAATGGAAAGAAAGCAGTAGCAGAACAAGTAGGTATTTTATTGTATTTAATTGCTACTTAACTACTAGTTATTAGTTTCTATCAATAATTTAAACTGTTTTGGAATCATCATCCATTGACAGCACCCAGTTCCATAACCACATTCAGTATAAACTGAGGCAGGTAGCTCACACTATTCCAGTCAATTAAATTGGAATGCTCTTGGGCACCAATATGAGATGTGTGAAAAGGTTCACAGCTGTGCTGACAAACTCTTAGCACCCAGAAGGTGGTAGCTCATACTGAATGTCTTTTAGTAACACCACAGAGGACAGGAATGTACTGGAAGTGCAAATGACCAGAGATGAAGGCATCCCAGGAGAAGTACATCTTAAGAAAAGTAGATTCTAGTGCATGGGCCCATTTTAGCTACTGCTTAGCAATTGGGAAGCAGTGGTAATTTAGTTGTATTGGTACATTTCAGTACCTTGAGTGCTGTGTCCAGTTCTGGCCCCTCAGTTTGGGAAGGATGTTGAGATGCTTGAGCATGTCCAGAGGAGAGCAACAAGGCTGGTGAGGGTCTTGGAACACAAACCCTGTGAGGGGTAGCTGACGGAGCTGGGGTTCTTTAGCCTGGAGAAAAGGCGACTCGGAGATGACCTTATCACTCTCTACAACTTCCTGAAAGGTGGCTGTAGTCAGGTGGGGGTTGGTCTCTTTCACCAGGCAGCAAATGACAGAACTAGAAGGCAGGGTCTCAAGCTGCACCAAGGGAAAGATAGGCTGGATATTAGTAAAAGTTATCTTATGCAAAGAGTGATAAAGCACTGGTATGGTCTGTCCAAGGAGGTGGTAGAATCACCATCCCTGGATGTGGCACTCAGTGCCATGGCTTAGTTGAGGTGTTAGGGCATGGGCTGGACCTTATAATCTTGAAGGTCTCTTCCAACCTGTGAATCCATGACTTTGTAACTTGATGCCCAATGTGTCATATACACCCCTGTACACAAACCTGAATACTTACAGTTGCACACTTCAAGAATTTTCTGTGATGAACTGCCCAGCCTACGGGAGAAGAGGGATTGCTCCTTTATCCAAACAGATACAAATTCATATAGCTCTGAATATTGTTAATCTACTTCACTTCTACACCCAGATTTTCTTCTGTTTTGTTTCACATTGGTGCCAAACTAGGCTGTAGCCTTGGCACAGGACTGCTGCAATGGGATATTGTTGAAATTAGCAATATCCATAAAATGAGAAAATGTGCAATGTTGGTTATGCAGAATCCTCAGCTAGTGAAAGTGCAGGTTTAGCAGTAGTGAAAAAAACCTTTTCCCAGAAACTGAGAACATTAAATCCTGAAGGAATTTCTGATCATTTAGCCTGGTTGTTTACATGGCACAGGCTGTTCTGTTTCTGCCAATTACACCAACACTTATCCAAATAATTTTGATTTGTAGGCATTTGATCGTTTTAAAAAAACCCCAAAACTTTGATGGTTTGTTTCCATATTTCATCCTTTTTCTTTTACAGCTCATGCTCAACATCCAGTTTTAATTAGTCTCATTTGAGCTTCAAGTTCTAATTTACAGCAATTACACTTCTAATTTTTTTTATATAGACAGAGAAAAGAATGTTTAGCTGTAGACTATTCCACAGCAGGCAAATTGAAGGATAATAGTAACTTTTAGAATAATCATCTCTCCCAGTTTTGAAAAGCCTTTTAAGATTTTGTGGTACATTATTTCACTATACATCTCCATAAAGTGTCATATTCACCAGCAGGTTTGGAGGTATTTCTACATCTGTTCATAAGCATTCAGCTGCTTCCCCTGGTTTATTGTTGGATCATTAAAGTACTCACCCATTTTAAAAATAAAAACATTCAACACCACCTTTCTTTACAAGGAAAATCTGTATTTGGTATATTTTTCACCATCACAATGCCTCTTCCAATCTGTGAATATATAATCACTCATAAATTATATTCACACTAGCTGGATATGATAAATGCATATTTCATATACAAATTTCTTTGAATATAAAAAAACCCTGTAATGTTCGGTAACTAATTTGCTTTGCAGAGGTTTTGGGGCCATCTGCAAAGTATTGGTTATTTCAGGCAATTTGAAAACTGGTAGACTCAGGGCAAAGGCAAGGGTTTGCCTGCAGTCAATCAGTGTCCTTCTTCTTTCCATGGTAATTTTATTAGTTGTCATACATGTGTTTGCACCTTGCAATAATAAACCTTGCACCTTGCACAATAAACCTTGTTTTGACCAAAAGAGCTTCTTAGTTTTATTATGCATTATATGCTACACACATCTGTGACTACTCATTCCTACCTCATGCCACAGGGCATCACACTTCATTTGGTTTTGCACAGCTTAGTGGAATCTGTAGATTTAATCACTGAACCACTGGAACTTCCCAGTCAAAAAAGGAATAAACAAGGAATAACATTTTGGAGTACACTCAATTCCCATGGCCCAGGGTGCAGCCCAGCTCATTCATTCTGACAATGCCAAAAGTGAGTGGTGACAAACTGCAATGTAGAAATAAGAACATGCATCCTGTCCTGATTTTGGCTGGAGCAGAGATATTTTTCTTCCTCCTAATTGGTACAGTGCTGCATTCAGCATGAGAATAAAGTTGATAACACAGTGATGTTTTAGTAGTTGTTAATTTATGCTTACCCAAATCAAGGACTTTTCATTTTCTCATTCTCTGTCAACAAGCAGGTGCACAAGACACTGGGAGGGACCATGGCCAGGAGACCTGATCAAACTGGTCAATGGGATGTTCCATAACACAGCACATCATGCCCAGGATGTAAATTTAGGAAAGGTGATTAGGAGAATGGGGAATGGGCTAGGAAGTGGTCAGCAGGGGGTAAGATCTTGTATTGTGTGTCCCTTGTTTCTCTTGGGTTTTATTTCTCTCTCTCAGTCTCCGCCTCTTTTTCACAACAGTCATTACTATTATTATTGTTATCATTATCATTGATATTATTGTAATAACGGTACTTTTATTCAATTATCAAATTGTTCTTATCTCAACCCACAAATATTTATTTTCTTTTCCATTTTTCATCCTATTGGAGGGGAGGCAGGCAGCAGGGGAGTGAGCAAGCAGCTGCGTGGTACTCAAGTGTGGGTTAAACCATGACACATGAAAAGAGGAGTTTTTTATACCAGTTGGGACATACTTATGAAAATAACTGCAACTGAGGCATTAGTCCACAGTTTCATGACACACTGAGTCTACTTTAGAGCTCCCAGTAATAGATCAAAATCAGTACCATCACATGACACAAAGCAGTGAACCAGCACAAATTATTGTCAGTTTGAGATATTTCTACACCTTTTGATGGGCTGACTTCATACCATAAGGCCAGTATTATTTAATTTTTATATCTGGTTTTTGGCTCAAAGGCTGTCATGAATTTCACATAAGCAGTCTAGCACAATGATGAAGGAAACTTTTTGCCTACACAGCTTTCCTGGTCAAATCACTCCCTTTACAGTCCTCACAGGAAAAGTGGACTAAGGATTCTACTAATCTGATGTCTCACAATAGAGAAAGTACATAAGGTTCCCTCAATATCTTGCCCATTCAGCTCAGAAAATATACACACAAAAATATTACAAATAGAAATGTTAAAGGGATCCCCCTATCCTTGTTTATTCTAATGAAAAGCTTTAGAGTCACATGTCATGGAACACCACTGCAGACTGTCTTGGTCTATTTTACACCAAATGGTAGGTGGTCAGACATGCCTGCGTTTCCACTGACACATTTCCAAGAAAAAAACTAATGCAACTGCACTGGGGGAGCACAAAAAGAGTCCTCAATACCAAACACAGTTGGGAAAAATTCACAGTTGATTCCAGGAATCCTTTTCCACACAGAAAATCCACAAAGGAAAAAGAGGTATCAGGAATATCTTGTTTTGCTGTGATAAAATTATTCTCCATTTGTATAAATTGGTATTGTCAATTTACGCAGCCTGATGGTTTGTTTATGTATCCTCTCCCTAGCAGTAAGAATATGGCCTGTTGTGCAGAATAGGGCATTACCTGTATTTTTAAATTTCCTTTTTCACTGTCATCCAATAATAATAGACTCTATCCCTTCTGTTCGCCTCCCATCACATTCCAATAGTATCTCCCCTAAGAGTAATCAGTTTTGTGCTTTTTCCCCACATATCACATATATGCAGGGCCAGGAGGTGTTCTCAATGATCCTGATGCATCCCTTCCAGCTCAGTATGTTCGGTGATTCTGTAATTCTGTGCTCATATGATGTGTGATTATGCTTGATTGCTTGTTCCTAAATGGGCACTACAGCTTATTTCATCTATCCAGACCGGTTTGTTTTCTGGGTTAAGCTAAAACAGCTTTTAATCATGTCAGTTGTTTAAATAATAATGATAATCTTACTCAGATATCCCTCAAAAAATATCTGGACATCTTCCTTTTGTTGTGGGGTTTAGTGCAATGAATACCAGGGTTACTCAATTCTGTAAAGATGATTTTCTGCTAATTAAGACATTTTTCCCTTGTGTCTATATACTCATGCCTTTAATCTAAAGAAAAACAAACCTTTAACAATATAATATATACAAATAAAGCTGATATTATTTGCCTTTTTTTTTTTTTGAATGGGATTCACAAAAGGAATCACAGGAATCTCCTTTGCAGTTTAAACTATTTATAATAGGAACACTCTGAATGCCAGTCCTCTTCTCTCCCCTCAAAAACATTTAAAACCCTCAGTATTCCAGAAATATTAGCAGATTTTCTCAAAATGTTGTTTTCCTCCCTCCAGGCCATTAACTAAAATCTTGAACAGAAGCATGCTATGCTCTAGACAGGCTTATGCAATACTGGAATGACTTCCCAGACTGAAAGCTACAATTGAGAAGGGTACAGTGTTTCCCCACTGGATGATCATTTCATCTGGACCATCTTTCCTTAACTTGCAAATAAGAATGTCAAGCAGGATGATGACATACCAAAGCTAGTATTTCATACAACCCTTTTCTCCCTTGTTTTGTAGTCTTTTCTACCAAAAGAACGATTACATTGGGTTCCACTATTTGATATTGAGAAATCTACTTTGGAGAGTTACTGATATTTGGTCCCACAGATACTCACAAAAGAGGTTGTTCTAGGACTTTAACATTAGGCTGAAAAACTTAAAATTTTTCGAGTTCTTTCATGCTACTTTTCAAGTTGTGTTCCATACATGTCTTATCTTTTGAAGCAGTAATCTCGATCAGTTTCAAGACTGCTCAGGACTTTTTCAACAAACAAAACTGAGCTTCACCAGCTCTTGCAACCTGTAGTCATGCAACACATCCACATAATTTATTTTTCGTTATGTTATGGTCTGGTTACCACTGTAAAGAGAATTCATTAACCAAGTGGTAATAAACAGCTCTTTGACAGTTCTGTCATCCTTTCCTGCACTTATGATTATTTAACCATCACTCCCCTTTACAGAATAAGTCTCAGTTTCATTCTCTTACAAAATAATGCCTGATTCTCAATAGGCGGTTTTGTTTCATTTATTCTCATTAAGCCTATTTAATTCTGACCTTGTATATCTAGTTTTTCTCATCCATCAAATAACAGCACACACAGCCATAGTTCTCCCTTTTTGTTACTATTTTTTTTTCTCTCCACAGCAGGTCAGTTTGCCATCCAGATTTCAATGAAGTTTCCTTTATACTTATTTTCTCTTCTATATTCCTTTAAATGATCATGCCAAGATCCCACTGACTAGCTCTTTGCATTCATTCAGGTGTCCTTTCAGGAACATAAGAACAGCTGAATTTTGTCTTATATCAAAGTATTCCCAATTTCTAGTCTAACTGTATTCTTACTTCTACTTTCATTGTTATGTCTACTAAATACATGAGCTGAAACAGTTTCTACTTGCCATATAGTAATTTCTCTTCCCTAAGGAATTTTCCTTTTCTTCAATAATATCGTTATTCCAATTGGTTCTCTGATACAATGCATTAGCAAACACGTCCTACTAGTAAACAGTTGTTTCCCAATTAGTTGTTTCCTAATTTTTTATTTGTTTCTCCTAGAAACTTCTCTAGACACAAATTCAGAACAATATCAGATTCATTCAAGATCATGTCCTGCAATAAAAAACCTAGAAAGAAAATAAATTATATTATCTCTTATCTCGAGAAAACACAGATGACTCAAGCCAAAAGATAATAGTTATGTAGTTTGTGTGTTACTTATGTATTATGCTACGTATTGGGGGAACACTCATATGATTGGTAGATAAGATGCTCTGGCGTGGTATTTCGCAGAGGTTATATACTCACTAATTTGGCAGGCTAAATTAAAACCAAGCTGATTTATGAGTGGTCAGGTATATTTACTCTAGAGCCAGCACTGCTGTCAAGGAGCTATGCTGGAAGGTTAGGTCAGGAAGGTGTTTGATTTTGCTGTGACATCATCCGTGACATGTTAAAGGGATGCAACTATGGCAAGTTGCTCAGGACTACTACAAATTTCAGCTGTTTGGAGGCATTAGATTAGGACTTTGCTCAGCAGCAGATTTGCTCCAAAATCCATCCATACATGTCTTCTTCAAGATTAATTTGAGCATTAGCAGCACCCAGGTTTTACCACACCTCCAGGGTAGGCCAGTTGGTGAAAACTTAAAACATTGCCTGTCTGTCTCTAAGTACTTCTGGGTTCTCCTAGTGCTAAAAGGACAAGTTTTTATAACTTAATGTTTTATCTTTATGCTAAGCAAGTCATACATGCCCAGTGCAACACGGCAGAACAGACAGTCTTGTGCTCAAATATTACAAAGGTATATAATCTTAAAAAAATCATACACATAAGTCTGTACTACACAGAACTTATTTCTTTTCTTGTGAATGATTTTTATCCTTTATTACCTATAAAATTCTCCATTTTACAGTAATACATAGCAAATGCTAAAATGCTGCAAATATCAGATGAAGTATTTTATGTTCCTTCTGCTTTGATGCATACCATATTATGCATGATAACAGCAACTTTCTATGTTAAGGACCTAATCTTCATATAAAATGTAGCAACAAAGAAGTTTCTATTACACATTTTTTAAAAGAGAAAGGAAAAATTACCTTCAGTTTGTAATTTATGTTTGCCTAAAGGTAGCGAATCACTCTTGCTATGCAACACTTAAAAGCTGCCAGCAATACCTTTCAGAGGCATCTAATCTTTTAGACATCTCTCTGCAGTATTTACTGATTATGGAAATAATATATAGTTGTATGCCATGCATCACGTGGGGGAAAGGGTCTATTCTTTAACATGGATTTATTCAGCCATTGTATAATAGTGTCTGCAGTGGAACTCATGTTTAGCGATAGATCAGATTCTACTGCATTTGCATGAAATCACTAAAATACTTAGTCAAGATTGTAAGTCAAATAAGCTTACCAGATGCAACACCAAAGCTGTCTCAGTCTCATTGTTTCTTGACATTTTTCCAGCTGAATAAAATACCAGAAAGAATAAGGCAGGTAAAGCTTCTCATAATTATACAGACTTTATGCAGCCAGAGACGTGACAACTACACAGCTAGACACACAACATTAAAGTAAAACTCTTTCCATTAGCAATCCTCATGCTTGTTACAAATCAATCTCATTAATAGGGAAGGAGAACAAAGCTCTTCTTTGTTGTTCCTCTTTCCTTCTCAGCATGTAGATCTGTAACATTTTGTGACATCCTTCCAAACAGGGCAACCACTGTGTTTCCATAAGCAGGATCCCAAAGGCCACGCTGACGCCACAGGTGGATTGTCTATTAGTTCCCTTGTGAGTGTTGCACCCATATGTCCAGCAGGATTCATCCATTCACAGGTCTTCACTTGTGTTATTAGCATTTTCCCAGGGCCTATTCTCATAGGTAATCCAAATGGCAATATAATGGAATGAGGGAGGAATCCTTCTTTTGTTATTAATCTTTGCCAGGTGTAAATTCAGAAAGAATCTGCAAATTCTGGGATATCTTTATGAAAAGTGTAAGTATGAATCTTGCATGTTATACACACTCCCACTGAACAGCTATGCTTCCCTTCCAGTACCTAAGTGCATGTTTGGGGATTTTTGCTGTTAAGTAATTCCTGAACATGTCATCATGTGTGTTTTCTCCTTAGCAGCTGTTCTGATCCTGTCAGGAAAAAAAAAATCATCTTTTTATCACAGGTGCTAATTCCACAGTTAATCAAATCAGATATAACTAAATTTTTTTATCTGTAGGAAGGTGCTTGCCCCTTCTCCCCTGGGGTGCTCTGTTCTTTCATTCTTTTGCCTGTGTCTTTGATGATGACATTTACCACTTTTATGGTCAGTTTTATAGAATTATAACTCAAGAAATGTAAGTGACATTGAAATCCCAAACTTATTTGCCAGTTTTTTCTTCCACAGTGACTTACACAATCATATTTGTGGCATAATCTTCTAGGAATAGAACTTTCAGTATTATCTATGAGAAGCGAGTATCTGCGCACTAATATTTTTCATGTGCTCTTCCCATGACAGCTTCAGGATCTGTTTTCCCTTTAGTCAAGATACTCCCTTCTCAATCTTTGCCACTGAGTGAGGTGAATTCGGTACCATCAGGAAATGTTAATAAATATACTCAACAGTACATAACAGTGCAAGGTTTTGCATGAAGATGGACAGAGATCAAAGTGAAATATATGCAGGAAATATTTTTCCCAAAGCCTAAAAAAGCACAAAACACAGCAAATGTCTCTAAAAGTTGCACTGATAAAAAATAGAAAATAAAATATTAAAAGGACATTATTATAGTGAGCAGTTGCCTCCTTTTTGTACACAGTTAACAGCAATAAAAATAATTGCTTTCTTCTCAAAATAGGCCTTAAATTATAGACCTACTGATGAAAATATTGTATATTTTTACACTTTTATCTGTATCCACAGTATAAAACTTTATTCTCTTTAGATCACAGATGAGCGAACTTTTGTATTAATACGGAATTCTCATATGCATTAACGGAAATGTGATTCTGCACATCTGTCTTTTATTTGATCAAAATTCATGACTGATACACATTGATGTTATCTTTACCTCTATTTTATCCAGAGTGATTTCTTCTATGCATTTCACTGGCATGGAGTCATAAAATTAAAGAGCAAGATGAGGCTGTCCTTTGAAAACAGGTCTTTTGACTTCTCTCCAACTGTAGGAACTTTCCCCTGGTGATTCTGTGGTAAGCACTTACCACAATTTTGCTGCCTTTAAAGTTCAGTCACCTTTAGATAACTATCTTTTGAAAAAATTTAAATCAACTTAACCTCCCGAAGATATTAGTTTATTTTCTTGGTCATAAAACCTACTAACAAATATAATGTAGCACAGATCCTTATGAAGTGAGGTGGTTTTTTATATCTTTAACTTGAATCTTTACAACAGTTAGAAAATGAAGAGTCCATGATGTTTCAAGAAAAAAAAAAAGTTTTCTATTTTTCCTTAAGGAAAAAAGAAACAAAAATCTGACCTTGGCACTAAGCTTGGGTAAAGTCACAGTCTTCTACACCCAACAAATTTGTATCTCATAATAAAAACCAGTTTTTCAATATGCAGATGTCTCTTATGATTCAGGATACCAGGAGTTGTTTCGAGTAAGACCAACTACCTCGGAAAGTCCTGTGGAACACAAAAGTGAAGACAACAAGGAAGAAGTTAGAAAATCAGATTGCAGAAATTGTTCAAACAAGACATAATTTATACTCTAGAAAGACATCCTTCCAAAATTATTTTATTCAAATGATGGTATATTTTTTGATTACTATTAAAAAACTCAATACATTTTTCCATTTAGTTCTGTTGATATTTCTGCTTATAAATGTTACTTCAGAAGAAGTGAATAGTATTTGATGTTAGGATATGTTAATTTGATATAAAAATTTTAAAACCAGAGATTAGTCCTCAACAGTTGAACACTAAAAAATCCTAGCAGAGAGGTCACTGTCTTCCAGAACACTGGGAAATAAAAGAATTATATTATTGTAATATTTTCTTATTTTCTTATACTTCAGGTTTCACATGTACTAGAAAACAGGTTTTCAGTTTTAGGTTAGTGAACAGATATTCTTTGTCTTAATAACTAGATAAAGATGAAACTCGGGCCAAGAATACTTGAGAACAAAGCCCATGATAGGCTGATCACAGCAGCACTATCACACCTTCCTTGGCAAAACTTTCAGAGATTTCATGCCTCTATTTTATTTTACTTAAATATTTCCTTTTTACTGTTTTATCCTGAAAAGTCCCATTCACAATCTATTGGTGAAGATACTGAACTATAAAAAGATATCAAAAGTGGTATCTTCCAAGGGCAAATCTATCTTACAGAAAAATTAATGTGATGAAACTGTTTTACAGAAAACTAGCTTTTACTGCAAATGTGTATTGCATGGCCAGGTCTTGATAGCAGTGGGACAACAGAGAAGGCTTCTGTGAGAAGCTGCAAGAAGTTTCCCCCATGCCTGACAGAGCCAGAGCCAGCTGGGTCCGAGACAAACCCACTGCAGGCCAAGGCCAGGCCCATCAGTGACCATGGTAGTGCCTTCTTTTAGGAAGAAGGAAAAAAATTTTGTGCAATTGCAGCCAGAAGGCATGAAAATATGTGAGACAAACAGCCCTGTAGACACCAAGGTCATTGCAGAAGGAAAGGAAGGAGGTAACTGTTGAGTTGTGTGGGAGAGACGCAGCAGGTTACCCGGATGCTGGAGCAGAGATTCTCCTGCAGCACATGGAGAGGCATCTGAGGGCTAGCAGTCCATGGAGGTCCACAGGTGTCATGGTTTGGGAATGGCACTCCCCAGGCTGAGTCCCCCTGCAAGCAAGACTCTTCCAAACCAGAAGCTGCTTGTTCACTCCCCTAACTGCTCTAGTGAGAGGGAAAAAAGGCAGAAATAATGGGTAGAGATAAGAACAATTTACTGGAAACAGCAACAAGACAAGTGAACTAACAGTAACAGGAACAATACTGAAAAGTATACAAAAAGAGGGTGACTTACAAGCAAAAAACCCTCACCAACTGATCCAATGCAGCACCACCCTGAGACAGTTAACCATGATGGATGGACCCTGTTTGTCTATGCAAGAAATCCCTTTCTTCTGAGCCTGGCGTAGACATGAGGCAGTATAGAACAACAACCTATACATGTTCACACAGCTCCAGTCTCTTCCTCCTCATGGCTACTGCAAAGTATTAACTCTGTCATGGCCAAAAACCAGGACAACAGGGAAGCAGAGTCTGTAAGTGTAAAGAAAAGATGTGATTTATATGGTTTATTGTACAGCCTATTATATCAGCACAGGGATGTCTTAATTCTAACTAAACTGCAGAATAAGAAGGACAACATTTTTCTTTGGAAAATGTTTTGCCTATGTGTACTTCTGCTGATTAGCCCTAAAAAAGTTTGCTTTCTAAAGCCAAAGTACAAAACATATTTACTGGACTTCCATTTTTTGAGCCTCTGAAGATATTTTTTTTTTCACATTTTTATATACTGGCCACCAAACTATAAAAATGGCCTTAATGTAGAGGCATTTAAATTAGTTGAATACTTGTTTACATCTATTTTGCATGAGTAACTTATAGACTCAAGTTAATTGAGTCAAATGACAATTACCTCCATTTTTTTTTTTTAGGTCTTTAAACTGCTCCATGTAAACTTTAGTTTGCCCTACTGAAACATTTTGCATATTTAGAATACCCAAAAGTATCACAGTTTGTTAAAGCTGGCTGCTGTTCAGCACACAAGGACAAAATGAAGGATTTCTATAACTGGAGGAATCAATGTTGCTGCAATTTGAGCTAAGAAAATTGCTCAAACTGCAATGATTTGAAGGGCTAGGCACAAAGAGGAAATTCAAATATGTATGTGAGCATACAGACAAGCCAGCCAAGCAAATCTATTGCAACATGCTCTCCCATATGTGGTAAATCTCTCGGGTACATGAAGCACAGCATTGCTGCAGAGTTGAGGAAGGAGATTTTCCCACTCTGCTCTGCACTGGTACTGGAGACTGACCTTGAGTGCCTACTGTAGTTTTGGGTGCCTCAGCAGAAGGAGGACATAAAGCTATTGAAGAGAGTCCATGGGAAGGCAAAGAAGATGGTGAAGGGCCTGGAGGTGAAGAGCAGCTTGAGCAAGACAGCTTGGTCTGTTCAGCCTGGAACAAAGTGACATTGTCATCACAGTCTACAGCTTCCTCAGGAAGGGAAGAGGAGGCAGGCACTGATTTGTCTCTGGTAAGTAATGATACAACCAAAGGGAACTGCTTGAGGCAGTGTTGGGGTGTTTAAGTTGGATATTAGGAAATGTTTTTTCACCTGAAGGGTAGATGGGCACTGGAACAGGCTCCCCAGGGAAGTGGTCACAGCACCAAGTTTGCCAGGGTTCAAGGAACTTTTAAAAATATTCTTAGGCACATGGCAATTCTGTGATTCTTGGGGTGTCTTATGCAACATTTCCAAATCCTAGGAGTTGGGCTCAATGATTCTGGGAAGTCCTTTCTAACTCAAGATATTCTATGATTCTAAGACTCTATTACATTATAATCTTCTAATATAATTTCATAAACATAAATCATTGTAAATATTAATAGTATTATTATATTTACTATAACTACAGACACTTGATATTAATATAGTATGAAATAGAAGAAAGCATGTGGTATCAAATTCTTAAGCTCAACTAGAATAAATAAATTATGTTCAAAGTCCCAAGGGCCATCCATTTTATTGTGTACAGCTCTTTACCAAGAGACCAAGTGTAAACTGAAGAAGCAGGAAAAGGAGGAAAACTCCAACAGATGGGGCTGAAGAAATCAGAACATGTTCAACCATGAAGCAATTATCTCTTGCTTTTCCTACTAAAAAATAATTTGTAATAGATACAGAGAAACTTAATCATTTACTCTTCTACACAGAAAAACTATTGATAATTTCTCTTTCTCAAACCATAATTAATTTTGGATGGTTGCAACTTTTAGCTAGTTAAATCACCTTGAGATTGTTCTTCAAATTATTTGTTTCATTCCACAGTGTTTTTCTATGTCCTTCACAGTTACTTTGTCAGATATCAGCAACATCAATGCAACATTTGTAAAGTTTGAACTCTGGTTGTCACAGATAATTTCTTAAACTTAACAACAAAAGACATACAATGCCACTGCAACTGTAAGCAAAGTGGTGGGAAGGAGTTTCATTTTTACCTATGATTTCCCTAGTAAATTTGACCTTCAAGTGAGTTGTTAGGTAAGACAGATAGCTCCAAGCCAAGGTTGCAATACAAAATCTGGTGTATTGTTCAAAAAAGTGTCCTCATAAGAATGTTTTACTTGGATCTTCAGTGCTCAGTTTGTTTTGCAGCCATCATGCAGTGCTTTGATTTAATTACTTGAAGGGCCCACTTTAAAAATCAGAAATAAAAAAATCAAAATATCAAAGTTCATATAAAAAGCCGTGGCTCAAATTCAAGGGAGTCATCAATATAATACTGTTGCTATTCTATATAAGAGTGGACTAAACAATTAGTAGGATTCAGCACAGTTGTACTTTCCAATGTAAAAAGCAAGGCAGGATATTTCTTTTATATCATTAGACTTCTTAGATCATATATAAAGTCAGACTCCCATGGATGTCAGTAATAAAAAAGCCATAATGAAAAAATTCAAATCTGTCAAGAGTTCAGTGAGTTGCTAGTCACTTTATTGTAATTCATAATTCATGTAGCCATATAAAGAAAACAACATTTGTAACTGTGTACTGACTACATACTTCATTTCCTCTCCTCATCCACTGTCTTTTCCTTATGTTCATACTGAAAGTTCCTAAGCTGGAGACTCTAATATTTCTTACTAATGCTTTGAACTACTGGTGATCAGTCAATTTCCTGCTCATCTCTCCACAGCTATACAGCTATACTTTACGTGAGGAGAAGGATCAAAAGATCTGTCCTGATGCTCCAAATCTTTCCTACCTGTGATCCAACCTCTTTTGCTTTTAACTTCTCTTCAGGGTATACTAGACTGAGAATGATGAAAAGATAAAACTGAGGAGAGACTGCAAGAGTAGTTGCATAAGTGGCTGTGTACTTTTCCCGAGATGTTTATTATTTGTAGAATATATGACATGCAGTCAGAAGAATTGCAATGTTTTTATCTCCCCTTCTGTCAAATCCAAAAGTAAGTAATTGTAGGATTTCCTAATAACTTGTTCCTATGCAATTTTAACACGATTTTAATTATTAGCTGGAATGATGGAAATAGATTCAACTTCTTAAAAAATACTGTATAGATTAAAGGCAGATACAGATACTGTCAATTAATAGACATCACACTAATATGCAATCCCCATTCCAGTTTTGTCAATACTTTGTATTAACTATCATTAGAGGGAAGGAAAGAAAATATTGAAACTGGTATCTTCAAATGGATAATCCTTGAAATTACTGAAATCTTCAAAATAGTTTTCCAGACAAGACAAAGAAATACTGCTCAAAAATAGTCCCAGATCTTCCCACATTTATGGCTGTAAAGTTCCAGCCACTCTTGATTCTGTACCTTCATTATTTGTCTCTTTGATTTTTTAGCTAGAAGCTGCAACACTACAAATGTAGTATATGACAAGCATAATACTGTGCTATCCTACTACCCTGCTACTGTGCAGTAGGCAGGAGGAAGAATGAGGCTGCTCCAGGATGTAAGAAGGCATCAGGAAAAGGGAAAGAGGATGCCTTAAGAACTAGCAACCACAGTATGAGGCTGATGTCTCAAAAAAGGAATTCCATTACTATCACTGGCGATGAGATGAAATGTTTGATTACTTACCTTGGACTTCTGCAGAATCTATTTAACTTTGACAAGTGTGATTAACTTGCAAAAAAAATCTTTTGCCTTCTTTGTGCTTAAGAGTTTCTTTGATACCTCTATATTTAAGCACATAGGAAATTGCCCTTGAGAATATAACTTAATTATTTTCATTCAGCTACATCACTGTATTAGCAATTGTTTTTAAGTAAAAGTAATTTATCTCCCCAGAGTTCCTTACTTCAGAGTACTTTGCACTTTGATCATCTTTAGTAGTTGACCTAAATTGGATGGGTAAGCACAGAACAGACAGGAACCTGTTTTAAAGTGATTTTCAGAAACATAGTTTGTACTCTGCCATGTTTGTCTTCGGAATTTCTCTCTTATAAGACCTAATGAACTTTCCTGCAATAGCCTATATTGTCTGTGAATTTTAGTGTCCATTTGCAGTTTTAGGTTGATGTTTTCTGCCTGGTTTGAATGAGAAAAGATACTGATGGATGCAATTTAAAAAGTAGGATCACTACTTTTACACTAGGAAATCTTATGACTAAGAGCTGATAACAGGTTTCTTGTGCCTTAGTAAGCAAAGAGTTTCTAAAATTAGCATCATCACTTCTAGTTGAGATTTGAGGGAAGGAGATAAGACTCGTTTATCAGCTGGTCTTAGGATGCTCAGACAGATGTCAAGGAGACAAGGTTATTCTGGCTGGCTACTCTGAAAGAGGGAATAAGTGAGCCTTACAAAGTGAGGTTGTTACTAGCACTTCCTTATGCCAATGAAAAAAATCATGTAGTCTCTCTTGAGACATTTCGTATACTATAAGTTTAGTCATATATATATTTCATATACTGTAAGTTTAGTCCTGAATTACAGTTGCTGACGCAAACTAGGAGAGAACAGCTTACTTCTACACTCCTAAATAGTTTTAACCTATAAAGCCATCTGGGGGCATGCAAACTGACTAGTGGAAATGATCCATAATATATCACAAACTGAGCTTGGAAGTTATTTGGAATCTCACAGGGGACAAAGATAAACTAGTGACTTGTGCTGGCTTTGGCTAGGGTAGAGTTAATTTTCTTCATAGTGGCTGCATGGTGATGTGTTTTGGATTTGTGCTGAGCAAAGGGTTAAGAATATAGAGGGTTTTTTTTATCACTGAACAGTTCTTATTCAGCACCAAGCCCTTTTCTTATTTAGCACCAAGCTTTTCATACTGCTATAGTGCTGAGGATGTTGAGGGTGCCTGGGACACTGGGAGGAGACACAGCCAGGGCAGGTGACCCCAGCTGATCAAAGAGATATTCCAGACCATGTGACATCAAGCTCAGTATATAAAATGGGGAGAAAAAAGGAGGTATATGTTTGGAGAGATGGTGTTTGTCTTCCCAAGTCACTGTTACACATGGTAGGGCTCTGCACTCCTGGACATTCTGAACACTTGCCTACCCATGGAAAGCAGTGAATTCATTCCTTTGTTTTGCTTTTTTTGTGTGCATGACTTTTGCTTTTCCTATTAAGCTGCCTTTACCTCAACCCATGAATATTTCAACTTTTACCCTTCCAATTATGTCCCAGATCCTGCTAGTGGGGAAGTGAGCAGGTGGCTGTGTGGTGCTTGATTGCTAGCTGCTGTTAAACCCCAACAGAACCACAGCAAAAATTTCACAGTATGTACTGTGAAATAAAAAAGAAATTCAGCTCTCAGGAGCACTCCCCAGCACAGTTCAATTTACCAGAAGGTTTCAAAAAGACAACTCAAAACAGTGATGTTTTTATGCCCCTTAGAACTGTTTGAGGTAGTATATTCAGTTAATATAATGATTAGAATAATCTAGACAGTGATGCAAATGTCTCTGTGTATGAAGAATAATGGCTACACTTCCTGTAATGATAATCACTAAGACAAAGGCTATGTTAGGTAGATATCACACTGAAAGAAAGATGTATTTTATTTTTCTCTACAAGAAATTTCTAGATATAATTGCACCCTTGTATGAGCAATTCCACACAATTTCTGTGCAAGAATACTAGTAGCTACAAGGTAAACAGTATCAAGAGGTTTTTTGCCAACGCTCCTATTCACATCCGTGCAGCAGAGTGCCAGAGAACCAGGCAGTCTCTGATACAGTAACAGCTCTCCAGAGTTTCCTCAAGATTTACAGAAGAAAGAAGGGGGGGAAATGCCTAGTCTCAAACATACTGAATTACCAAAGGTATTCTAAGAAAAAGAAAAGAGTTGATATTAAAGAAGTTCAACTTTTTACTTACTTAAGTATGTCTTTATGATCCATGACCCTGCTGCTTATCAAAAAGTATTTGGGGTACTGCTGCTAAAGCTGCATTTAGAAGGGAAAAGTATCTTAAAGATGAAAAGGATATATTCAGATGATTTTTTCCCATCCACCTTCTAGGCCATCTCCTATTTTCTTATAAGCCTAAGAATTCTCAAACCAGAAAAAGTGGAACTAATGAGCTTTCCAGCAGAAACCTTCAATGAGACAGAAAAAGAAATAAAATAGTCTTACTTATGATGCTTTCACTGAGAAAATATTGTAAGAGAGATAAATGTCAAATGTTATGAAAATCCAGTTCAACCAAACAGATCAATGGTCTATCTGCGCATTTTTAGTATATCCGAAATTTCTACCTAGAACCCAAACTTTCTCATTTCCTCTTGTTGGGGGGCTTTTTTCTCTTCTTCTTCTTTTTTTTTTTTTTAATTATTATTTTTTTTCTGTGTGTGTATGTGTGTTTCTTTACTGAGGATTAAAAACTTCTCAATGTTTTCTGAATTTCAAAGATTAAAGATTTCTACCAGGACTTCCTTAAATTTTATGTGCCTAGCAGTCTTGCAGATCACGCCTTTCAGATTCTATTTCCTCTATATGCAGCTGTGATTCTGGGCTTGAAACGGCTGTGTGATCCAAATGAGAATGCAGATCAGTGATGGGGAACAAAAGTTCTGAGAAAACACTTAAAATGGATCATTTATGTCTGAGGTCTTAAATGTGGAGTCAAATGTAGATATTTGAAATACCAATAGTGTTAATTATGTTATATTCAGATGAGAAAAGGACATTCCAGGAGGGGATGACAAATCATTAGGCCTTGAGGGTGTTATGTCTCACTAAGAATACCATTACCAGCTCCAGAAGTAGAGGAAATGTAGCTGTTACACTGCTGTGTTTGCCCAGGCTGGGGACTCCTGTTCCCTGGTTAACTCTAACAGTTAACAGAGGGTAGAAATGGAAGAGATAAGCTTTGGATTCAGATTTTTTCTAACGGCACTGAGATTATTCCATGTTTTCAATAGTTCTGGCAGCAAACTCACACACATGGAACAGGATTCTGTGAAAGGCAAGTAAGTAGCAACCACTTCTGAAGAGGTGGAAAACAGCTTCCTTCTAGTCTTGCTCCGCTGCATGAAGCTACCTCAAAAATAAGGAATTTTAACTGAGGGTTTGGAAAGTACAAAGCACTGAATGGTCTCTTTTTGTACAGAGGTAAATATTACCTATATGTAGAAGCAACCACATTATGCTGCTGGGCAACACCTAGAACAAAAAGACTTTACTATGCCATGATCCGAGTTGCAAAAAACAGCCACAGCAAGGTGGAGTATAATCTAAACAAGACACCAGTGTGCTCTCATTCCTGCATTTTCTAAATTGTAAATGTGGGTTTACAGCTGATTTGCCTTATTACTAGATACTTTTGCCCATCCTCCCTTTCATCATGCTTTAAGAAACCACTAGCTGTTACAATGACTTTTAAGAAACACCTTTCATTGTGGGAGGGCAGACTGTTGTCTAGAATTAACACGTTAAACGTTTTCCATCCACTGAGGAAGCTCTGGTGACCAAGCCCGGGATGTAAGGCAAATTTCAGCCCAGCTAATTTTATGACAAGACAGCAGAAAAATTGTTTTCATCATATGCTAATAGAGTAGGTAATCTGTTTGCCATCTAGTAAGCAAAAAAGGAGACTCTAAATCTTAGAGCAGATGGTAGATTTATGCTATAGCCTGTTTTCTTTGCAGGGGATTTGTTACCATATGTGCTTCTTCAATTTTACCATCCTTCTGTTTTGATTACTGATACTACTCTACTGGAATGCAAGAAGGGTTAGGTCTCAGTGTAATGAACCCAAAACACGTTCCAAAAGAGCAATAAGTAGTGCACTCATCCCTAATATGAAGAAGGCATGCAACCAAAAGTTAAAATTATATTAAAGAAATTATGAAATTGATTTAGTTTTCTAGTCTTTCATATGCTGTGCCCTGTGATTTGAAGCCTCCAAAGAAGTGGGGAAAGGCAGCCATAAGCTTTTAAGTATATTCATGTTAAATTAGCATTAATTAGCATTAATATCAGCATTTAGCTACATACTCAAATCCATAAAACAGCTGACAACTTCAAGAAGACTTTTTGGGTGCACTGTAAGACAAGTGTCTCCTCTGTGCCTCTTCATTCCAAGCTGCAGTATTATTACTTCTACCCTTTCTAAATGCCTTCATCACCTACTTGTCTGTGGTGCTCTTCATACAGGTAGTTGACTTCTACAGATGGGGGAAGAGCACCCAAAAGGCAAACTCATACAGCCAAAGATGACAAACATATCTTTATATCTATGAAGAAGTAAGGGTTTTTCATTGGGTTTCAGAATAAGAAAAATAATTGGAATATCTCACTGGAAGTCAGAAATACTCTTGCAATAAAAGTAGCCTAGAAGAGCTCTGTGATTTCCATATCCATTTTAGAATTTTAAGAAGGGCTGTATTTGACAACTTATGGCTCAGTGTTCTCCTGCATATCTTCAAAATGAGGAAAAGGATGGCCAGTATCTAGCCCTTAAAAATAACTATTGCTGTGGTGCTACTTGTTTTGGGCTATGAAGTGCTTTAAGATGAACCATAAAAGCTATCACCCTTTCCTGGTAGCCCCTTGTTTTAGTTTTGTTGAAGAAAAGGCGCATCCATCTTTAGTTTTTTTGCCTCAACAATAGTCTGGAAGGAAAGAGGTTAATTGCAGTCTGTTGATGGCTCATCATGGTTTTTTGCTATTCACAGAAAAATCTGTGACTTCTGGGCAGTACTGAAGAGCTAATAATCAGAGAATTATGTTTTGATTTGTTCTGTTTATTTGGTGTGATGTGAATTCTAAAGTTATGACAGGCATGATGGGAAGGCCAATTACAGTGTGCACAGATCCATACACACTTTACACAGGAAACCAGTCCGAGCCAGTAGAATTAGTAAATACACACTTGGAGCATCCCGCACCAAGACACATTACAGTTTGTACTTAAAGAGATATACTAGATATTTAGAGGTGTCTGAAGAAGAGTTATTCTTCAATTTTTTTATATTTTTGATGTCTCACATCTGAAAGCATTTTTCATGCCACAGGGTAAATTCTGACAAAAAATTAGGTTAAAACAGCCTCACCTAAATTCTCTAGATAAACTATTTCATATCAATGCACTTTATAAATAATGGTAACTTTTAAACTAATTAAAATAACAAAAATGTAAACCACAATTCAGAGTGAAAGCCTGCTGCAATGGTGCTTGGAAACCCTCAAAGTATATATGTCTGTGAATACTCATCACCATTCAGCATAAGTGCTAGCAATCATCACAGCAACTTTAAAGAAACTATCTCAGGAACCTTTGACAGCCTAGCCACAGTCACACAGCTCAACAGAAGATGAATTTACCCTGGCAAAGACTGGTTCTTAACTTAATGTTGTTTTCAGTGGACAGTTGTTGATTTTCAGGCCAAATTTGGTATACCTCTATAGTTTAGAACAGATCATAACCTTTAACAGCCTATAGAAAGAACCCCAAAATGACCAGAGCAGTATGCCTTCCTGAAAGATACTGCCTGATCTACAAGAGGACACAACTGACTTTTTGGAAAGGACTGCTAACTCATATAACTTCTTTTCACTGACATGCAAGATTTTTAGTTAACTGATGTGTGCTAGTATTTGTTTTACCATATATTCACACACTATTTTTTGAGCATTTCTCATTATTGTACCTAACTTCCTAAACATTGCTCCCTTAGACCTTTTAGAAACTACACAATTACTGCACTTTGGAAACATATTGCTACCACACGATATTCCTACTAACAGTGTACTCATGGGCACTAAATATTATAAATTGACATAAAAATCAGTATCTTTTCAGGAATAATTTCTTCACTGAAAAGTTTATCAAGCATTGAACCTGTCTGCCCTGGGAGGCAGTGGAGTCCCCACATAGCACTTAGTGCTGTAGTTTATTTGATGGTGGTGTCAGTCAAAAGTTGAACTCAATGGTCTTGGATATCTTTTTCCAACCTTAATAGTGATTTTCTGGCTGTATGATACAAAGCAAGCAATAACATCCATCTTCTTTTTAAGCTACTACAAGTTTTTCTTGAGGTAAATACTACTGGTATTGAGGTGACAGCTAATTACACCAAATATAAAAGATGACTACAGAAAATGGAACAAAACCCATTAAATATACTTTAGGTAACTATCTAGAACAATGCTTGACAGAGCAAGGAAAGCTCTTCAGAAAGGACTAATAGGGAAATAACATCTCTGAAAACACCAATTTTTACTGGTACTTGTTGCACTTGGGAAGACCTAATTATAAATACTAGTTTTTTCCACTTCTTCCACTTCTTTCATTAGATTCTGCTATCCCTTGAAGCCTGCCACAAGTATTTACTAAATAAAGTCTTATTAATTCCCAGGGCCGGGGGGGAGGGGTGGGGGGCAGGAAATGGTAAAAAATGTGTTCATTATTTCACAAGCCATAAATTTTTATTTCCTCTTGAAAATATATAAAAGTTCAATATATAGTTTTTGGTCAATTTGCATTAGCTGTCTTCCCCAACATACACTATTTTCCTTGGAAAAAGTATCCCTAGAATATAAACAATGCCATAATGCCAGTGCACGTTGTACTTTGGAGGTCATTTTGGAGACAGTTTGATGGTGAAACAACGATGGGAGTTAACATATATGATGAAAATGTCATTGATATATGTCACATTTTAAAAAGGTATCTCATTACACAAGTATCAAGAACTTAATTAACCTTCTGGTGACACTGCAGAAGATGCTTTTTGAGGATCAAAGATCAGTGCAAGTTCACACAGTTTGACAACATATCTCTGTGGACGAAGATGAAGTAAGTATAGATACATGTTTGAATAAAGTCTCTGTCTTGATCTTGTCCTCATATATACCTAAACCATTTACATCATGGTGTTGGGATGCTCTCCTCAGTCTGTTTGTATCTATTTCTAAAGAAGAGCAGCCTTCTGAAATACTGTTTAATTCTTTTTCTGATCATATCATCTAGCCAAAGATAAGCTATCAAACTCTCCCTCAGAAACCTGTTCCCCTCTCTCCTAAAATAAAAGGAACTCTCTCAAATCTAAAAAATATCCCAAGAATGGCACCTGCTGCCAAAACACCTCCAAATACTTACTCTGTCAGAAATTCATATATATTCCTTCACATATTAATATCATACTATGTCTTTTAAACCCCATACTTCTATTAAGAACAAAATCACAATAATTGCTTTCCTTAATTCTATATAAAAATAATTACAGCAGGTAGAGTCATAAATAGCTAGTGCATCCCCCACCAGTTATCATTCTGTCACTATTTCAGTTTGTTTTTGTGAATGTTACATATTGTCCAGACTCAATGATAGAATTCAGAAATCTTCACAGTAATGATAACATCCTTTTGAGAGGTCCAGTGAATACAGTCTTTGCCATTTCTTAGTACTTCAGTTTTATTGTTTTTCACTGCTAACAACTTCAATTTCCCTTATTTTTTTTTTAATTTTGGTTTTCTGTTTAGATCTAGATTATGTATTCTAGTCAAGAAAAGAAATTAAGGAAAACATTACATACTATCACCTTACTTTCTGAGAAGAATACAAATTTGGCTAATGTTATCAAACCACTAATTCCAAGCCTTATTTTCAGACTGCAACAGACTATGAAAAGAAGTCACAGGTGTTCATCACTTGATATCATGTTTTTATTTTATTAGATGACAATACCTGTATTACTCATCGATGGTTCACAGTTTCAGATGAGATATTTAAGAGAAACATTCTGTCTTGATATGGAATGAAGCACAATCTGCCTCCCTGCCTCAGCGGTGGCTATGGTGAAATTACCATAATATTTTGCAAATAATTATGGTGAACAAGATGCTTCTGAATTCTTCCTTTGAATTTTAATACCAGATATCCTTAATGTAGCTTCTAATGATCAAAGCCATGCTGAGTTCTATGGTGGCAGGTGCTGAACAAAAACATAGCAAGTAAGTAGGCAATGTTGATAATTTCCAGATAAATTTGCTGGGGGGTTCCATCTGCTTTGTGTTGAATTCTAGAAGTATTTCCAAATATTAAATGAGTAAGAGTTGTGCACACTTTATAACATGGTTTTCATAAATTGAGACAATGTTATAAAAACAAGGTAATCCTTTCTCCTACCAAATAAATTATCCTTTTACTACCCATCCCATTTACAACAGTGTACATAAGTATTACTTTGGCATTTGGCATGACCTCAAGATAACAAGACTAAGCCTCCTTCAATCAATCTATACATATTATAGATTGGATTACTTACCCAGCACTCCACTAGGTGTGTTTTAGGTTGTGACTTAGCATTCCCTATTGTTAACAAACTTTGTTATCCTATGCTTTTTGAAAATGACACACTGTTCTATAATTTACTTTTATCTTGTATTTTGATCTAAAATGGCATCCTAGAACATTGGCAATCCATACATTAAAATGTTATTTGAATTATTAACAAGTTCATATTTTTTCTAAAATTGACTTCTTTTTAATCTTGAAACTTACCTCTGCAAACACAGTTTGAATAATTATTTTTTAGCTCATAATTACCAAGTTTCCAATCCAAGTTTTTTTCCAGTCTAGAGGTACTAAAGGATTGCTGCCCAGCAGCCTTATTTTTTACAGAACTGAAAATTAATTTCAGTAAATTATGGAAGGGAGGAAGGATAGCAAACATAATAAAAACCTGATTTGGGTCAATTTAATTGCTGGATTGCTTTTCAGGTTGGTCCACTTTGTCTGTGCCTTATGTCTATTCACCCATGTCTGCTTCCAGTCAAAACTGAGAAAAAGCAATATCTAAATACTTCAGTACAGTCAACACTTTTTTAATGCTAATTACACCTAGAGATCAATGACTGCTTTCAAAATGTTGACAACTCATGGATAAATCAGCTTGACTTTTCCATTCATTCCCAGTAAGTTACCTCAGGAAAATCTCTGGAGTCATCAATTACAGGCTGTATGCAAAACACTCAGAGATTCTTGCCTTGCTACTTGGCCAGTACATTCTGAACAAATATCAGACACTACCAGTGAATTAATTTCTCTCTACATGTGTCGGTTTTTATATGTTGTTTGGTTATTTTATTATTTATTTACATCATTATCATAGTTAGTGGTAAAATTTTTGTTAACCAATAAGTATTTCAACAAAAAGTGGAAGCATTTCAATTTACCCTTTAATGAACTGGTATGATAAATGATATGTTCCAGTAATTAAATAAATTTCCCTTTTACATGTTTCAAATCACTTCATTAATATTTAATTTGTGGTAATAATGAAGACAAATATCACCACCACTGTTTAAAAATATTTCTTGCACAATACTTCACACTTCTAGTTAGCTGGGGTTTGGCTGGCATAGAATTGATTTTCTTCTTAGTCACTGGTTCAGTGCTGTGTTTTGGATCCAGCATGAGAGCAATGCTGGTAGCACACTGATGTTTTAGCTGCTGCTGAGCAGCGCTGACCCTTAGCCAAGGACCTTCAGCATCCCATTCCCTGCCAGTGGACACGTGCACGAGACACTGCGAGGCAGCACGGCTGGGACAGCTGACCTGAACAGGCCAAAGGGATGTTCCACACCACAGAACATTGTGTCCAGGATGTGAGCTGCAGGGATCTGGCCAGGAGGGGATGACTGCTGCTGGGGGTTGGGCACTGGTCAGCAGCTGGTAAACAGTTGTATTGTGCAATAAATATTGTATTGTGCATCACTTGTTTCTCTTGGCTTTTATTCCTCTCCCTCTTTTACGTCATGATAATTATTAGTAGGAGCAAGAGAAGTAGGAGTAGTATTTGTAGTGGTTGTAGCAGCAGAAGTACTTATAGTAGTAGTTGTAGTGTAATAATATTTCGTTTCAATCATTAAGATGTTCTTATGTCATAACGTGAATTTATTTTTCTTATTCTGATTTTCCTCCCCACCAGGGGAATGGGGATCAATAACTGAGCAAGCAGCTGTGCAGTATTTAGTTGTTCACTGGGGTTAGACCACCATGCCAGCTTATCATTATTTTTGAATTTGAATTATTATTATTTTGAATTTTATTATATAAAATATAACTCATATTTTGAAATATTCTATTATATTCTATTCTTATATATTATTATATCATTACATTTTATTACATATTATATCCTTACATATTATTACCTATTATATTAAATTCATATTTTGAATTATCTTTACACTACAACTACTACTTGTAGTGCAGTGTAGTAATATATTATTATTAAGCTATTCTTATGTCATCACACGAATTTGCTTTTCTTTTATTCTGATTTTCCTCCCCACCAGGGGAATAGGGATCGAGGAGTGAGCAAGCAACTGTGTAGTACTGAGTTGTCCACTGGGGTAAGACCACCATGCCAGCTAATCATTATTTTTGAATTTTACCTTCTAAATTCTCCAAACTTTTTTACTAGTTAGATAAAAATTACAGCCATTCCAAGATAGTTCTTTCTTTCCATTGAGGTAGTTTACATATTGTGTTTTAGCTCTCTTTTCGCCGCACATCTTACAAGTTTTTCTGTCATGCCTCTGTGGACACGCTGATGCTCCCTCCTTGAGGCTGGAGTCAAGGCATGTGGACAGAGGGATATTGGCTGAGGAAATCACTCCCTCTGCTGGATATTCGAGTTTCTTGCTCTTACTGCAATCTCAATCCAGAGTTTCTCAAATGGATGTCAATTGAAGATTTACATTTCCCTATATGTTGGTGGCCCGCTGAAACCACAGCCAGTAGTCATTTTATATGTATTCCTGTAATTAGCAAAAGATACAGTCTACATGTTTCTGCTCGGCTCAGAAATGAAGAGAGAGAGAGAAGTCTAATGGAAAGAGAAGATAATTTGTAAATAAATGAAAAAAAAGAGCACTCAAAAATTAAAAGAAAAAATAAAAATTGAAAGCAAATAAGAAAACAGTAGGTAACAACCAGAACAAAAGAATATTAGCAACTTGCCAAAATAAGAAATATATGTGCAAATGGCATAAATGTTTTAAAACAGATACTACAGAAAACACACAGAATCTAAGCAGATATCAGAAGTGCCTTAAAAATGCAATTAGGTGAAACATGGAAAATTTTAAAAAAACTTCCAAAAGCACATATCTACCTGGATAGCAGACTTCCAGAACCTAGAGAGGCATACAAGAAAGGGACTTTTTACATCGGCAAGTAGTGCTAGGGCAAGGGGTAATGGATTTAAAGTGAAAAGAGAGTAAGCTTAGGAATTTAGGGCATTAGGAAGAAATTATCTTCTGTGAGGGTGATGAGACACTGGAGCCTCAGATAAGACACTCAGACAAGTTGTGCATGTCCCATCCCTGCAAGTGTTCAGGGCAAGGTTGGATGAGTCTCTGATCAACCTGGTCTAGTGGGAGGTATAAATGTGTATCTCTTCTCTTTGTCTTCTGTTAATCACTCCATCATAGACAGCCAGTAGGTTGATCAGGCAGGACTTGCCCTTAATGAAGCCATGCTGGCTGTCTCAAACCACATGGTGGGGGGGATGGAACTAGATGATCTTTGTTGTGGACCCTTTCAGCCCAAGCCATTCTGTGATTCTGTGGCTACCCCAAGCATGTGCTTTTTGCAAGGCAAGGTGAGAAATGCATATATCCTGTGCAGTGCAAGATCCTAACTGTGTAAGACCATCAACTTACATCAAGGCTGTACTGCTGTCAGCCATGACAATTATTCTGGGAAGAATATGAATAGCTGAAAATTTAATTATCCTGACGTCTGTATTTCAAAATTGTAATGTTAAAAATATGCCAAAGTGTACATCTGACTTCCCAGCTTAGAAGATGTGTGAACATAGTTTTATGGGCATGAGTCAGACAATAATACCTATCTGATGCAGAAATAGCATCTTTAACTCTTTTGGTCAGTGATATGATATTTGAAGGCCTCAGCACAGGTGGGTTGCTTCAGGAGGTGCCTGTGTCCCAGGATTATTCAGAAGCAGTATCAGATGTGCTGCCCACACACAGTGACTTCTCAGAAAGAGAAAACTTTAGGGCAAGCATGTTTCTAAGAGGGAGAATTCTGATATTTCTCCAGCTGTTTTCCTGGAGTACTACAAACACTAATATACTCTCCCTGACAAATTTACAAAGGTGGGGAATGTGATTCTTTGATACATCAGTGGTTTCAAATTGAAAGAGAGTACGTTTAGATTAGATATTACGAAAAAATTATTTACTGTGAGGATGGTGAGGTACTGAAACAGGTTGTTCAGAGGATAATATGTGGCTACCCCATCCCTGGAAGTGTTTAAGGTCTGGTTGTATGGTACTCTGAGAAACCTGGGCTGGTGAAAGGTATCCCTGCCCACAGCAGGAGGCTTGGAATTAGATGATCTCTAAGGTCGGTTCCAACCCAGGCCATCCTGTGATTCTCTTATTCTTTACTGTGAGGGTGACAGAGTAGTGGAACAGATTGCTTAGGGAGGCCACAGAGTCTCCCTGCCCAGAAATATTCAAAATCTGACTGGATGCAATACTATGCAACATGTTTTAGATGAACTTGCTTTAACAGGACATTAGATTAGATGACATTCAAAGGTCCGTTCCAATCACAGCCATTTTGCAACATTGTGATTCTGTGAACAGACTCAGTTTCCCACCTATTACTTGTAGCATGCATTGATGAACTCAGATATTTCTGGGGGCATTTTATCTGTCTAACTTAACAGACTCATAGAATCATATGTTCCTGTGGGCCTATGTCACAATCATGTCCCAGCTCTTCTGGATGACTTTCCATTATTCAGGTGTGTCAGTCACACCACTCAGCTTGGTGTCATCTGCAAATTTGCTGAGGGTGCACTTGGTCTCTCTGTCCTGGTCCCAGTATGTACTCCTGGGGGACATCAGTCAGCACTGATCTCTGTATACAGTGAACACTTGACCCCTACCTCCTTGATGCAACCATCCAGCCAACTCCTTAACAACTGTTCATCCATCAAATCCAACTTGGAGAGAAGGATGTTGTGGGGTACTCTGTCAAAAGCTTTACAGAAGCCCAGATAAATTATATCTGTAGCTCTTCTCTTGTCTACTCTTTCATAGAAAGCCAATGGGTTGATCAGGCAGGACTTGCCCTTGATGAAGCCATACCGGCTGTCTCAAACCACATCCTTGTCGTTCATGTGCCTTACCGGTTGGTAGCTCCTTTAATCCTTTTTGGAAATGGATTCTATGTTTGCCTTTTGTCCATACACCCAGGACATCACTTGACTACCGTGAATTCTCAAGTACCACAGAGAGAGGTTTGGCAACTACCTTGGGCAATTCCCTCAAGACTCTGGGATGTACCTCATCAGGTCCTATAGACTCAAGTATGTTCAATTTCCTCAGGTGGTCTCAAACTTGACGTTCCCTTAAAGCAGGTGTGACTTTGCTCCTGCAGTCTGCCTTGAGTTCCATCCACTTGAGAGATGTGAAAAGAGAGAGTGTCAGAGAAGGCTGAGGCAAAAAGGCTGTTAAGTACCTCAATCTTCTCCTTGCCTACTGTTACTGGATGTGTTAACACATATTTTATTGATGGATTTGTTTCCCATGGTAGAAATCAGTAAGGTGTTTGGATGATTATTCTAGAAAGAATCTTTTTTAAATATACAGATATATCATAAAAAAAAGGCTCTGAGTTTTATTTTTTTTCCCAGTAGGTTTTTTCCCCCATAGGTTTGAAATTCAACATTTTTTTTTTTTTCAATAAGGAGCATGTCTCTTTTATTAAAACTTGAGAAATACAATAATTAGATAGGAATGCTAGAGTGTCTGGATGTTTGTCTTGTACCAAAGTTAATTTCTTTGGAGCAGTTCCCATATTTCAGAGTTCAACAAGTTTTATTTTTTCATCTACAAAACACATACAAAAGTATTTTATATGCCAGGATGTAAGAATATGCTACCACATAAACATATTTTAGGAATGGTTTTATTTTTTTCATTTTTCCTTCACTTCCTTCTTAGCATTTTTCTTTACCTTTTCCTTCTTTCCTATTTTTTCATCCTTTCCATTTTTTAACCTATTTATTTTATGGTAATCATGATAACTAGGCCAAGTTTCAAACATATGAGGAAAGAAGGGAAAAGGTTTCCTGAAATTGTCTGCTATAGCTTTTCTGTCCTATATATTTTAAGATTCTTCTGAAATGTGTTCAAATACTCATCATCTATCAGCTCACTATAAATCATTATATTTTTCTCATATTTGGAAAGAATTGTGTATAAAATGTTGTGATTAGCTACTATGCATTTTGGGCTCATTCAACAGTATCTGTATCCTCAGACATGACAGGAAAGCATATTTATCACAGTATGAAATGTATGATGCATACAGCCAACTATACTGGACTAATGAGGATGCTTAACTTCAGGTTCCTTAGTTTATTTTAAGTCTGGCTTGGCAAAGCAGGCAGCAATCAGGGGAGTGAAATCAGATGGAAATAAAACTTAACTGCAGACAACTGTTGTTTTACAGAAGAACATTTTCATTATCTTCCCTGGAATGGTTTCTATCTGCAGATTTTTCCCTCCTATTAACAGCAGATATTTTTTCTGTGCCTTGTTAAAAATTTTGACACTAAGCAAAGTTCATAGTCACAGCTTAGTAAATTTCATTATAAAATTGATGGACATGTTTTAAATATGTATACAAATGAGGGAAATTACCTGTGATACCAAACTGCATTAGAAGTCCTGTATGATCTCTGCAGTTGCTGGAATTTTCTCTGTGTATAAGAAACCTGGGAAAGAGTTCCTATTGGTTCTAATGGACATACCTGGCCACATACAACCTACATTTCAAAACAGCAAGTCTTCCTACCTTATTGATCTAAAGGTAGATTTTTGAAACCTTCTTTCAATATTGATGTAACAGTCAAGAGCTCCATTGAGGAGGACAGCGTTCCTGTGTTCTTGCAGACAGGGAAGACATTTGACTTTTGGGGACTGATATAAGGGACAGAATCCAGGATGGTACATATCAAGTACCAGACTTTTGTGAATTGTGCAGTTTTTTCATCATCAGGTCAGAGCAAGCTCCCACACATGGCATTTCTGGATGCAAGCATTGGTTTTGAAAAACAAGGTGGGAACATAAAAGGCCACACAAACACTTGGAAGGACTGGGGAGATGAGAAGACAGTACAGACTGATTGCAGAGGCTGTGAGTTCCCATATATTCAGAAGCTTTTGCCAGGTTCCTGGCTAGAAAAGCTCTTTTTTCACACACCACCAAATGTTTCTACAGCAGAGGTCCACACAAATTTCCCCAGACTGCTTGCAACACACCAGATTATGCTGGGAAGATTTTTACAGTGAAGCACATCTTTGCCAAGTCCAGAGCATCCCTAAGGAACACTTTGGTTAAAGTCATTGCCATCTTCTACCCAGGAGATGAAATCAAATGGGATTGTGCCTCTGCTCTTCCCAGGATCTGAGCCCCACCCTGCCTGCCTTCCACATGCCTGGGGTGGAAAAGGAGACCCTACACCCCCACCTTTGAGCCCCATAAGGCTCAGGCCATTGCCGGCAGTCAGATACAGGCTTTGCAGTCTGCTCAAGACCTCCCAGACTGACTGCTCAGGCATGCTCTGTCAGGATGTGGTCTGGCAGACTGGAGATGGGCTGCCACCAGGCTGAGCTGCCATAACACTTTGCCTGGTGACCAGACAGCCGTGGTGCATCTACTGTAGTCCTGCTCACCTCATCAGAGTACAGTGACAGCTCTGCACAAAGACCAGCACAAAGTTGTGCTTCTGTGTAGGAGGAAGTATTGAGTTCAACCATATAAATATTGTAGTGAACAGCAAAGGCTGGAGAAGAGCTTTAAGATGTCAGCACAGAGTGATGTATAGAGAAGGCCAGGCCTGGGCTCATGAGAAATGAGGTATAGGCTGTACCTGAAGGCCTCCCTATCCTGGCAAATAAGTACTTCATCCTACCAGACAGGCCCCACCAGTCTCAGGCTGCTCAAGACACATGAGGGGAAACGTGTGCACAGCACCCAGAAAAAGAGGAAAATACTCAAGAGGGCATAGCAGTACTAACTGCACTATTTTGATGGGAGACCAAGGCATTTCCTGCAGTTTTCATAGTTTTATATTCTTCTTTTACAAGTGCCTTCAGGTCCTTTTAGGGGCCAGTGCATTTCCAAGCACTGACCTGCCCCTGGTTTCACTGTTCTAGTGTTGCCAGAGGCCTCCTGGAGGTGCCCTGGAGGCCACTGGTCCTTCTCTTTGTGAGGCACTTGCCTCCAGCAATGTTGATGAGCTGACACGCAAAAATTACTGTCTGGTTTTGTAGAAAAGGCTGCAACTCCCAAAACAAAGTCTCCTCACCCAGCGCCACAGATTTACTCTTTTGCCATCTACACGGCCAAAGCCACATCCACCAGTGGCCCCATACAGCCACTGTTTTAGCCAGGGCAGCTAGGCCACAAGGATCTCTGAGCAGTTCTAGAAAATGCCTGCTTGAGACATCAGGCTGAAAGACACCCATGTAAGTCCTGGGCTCTTGCCCCACAGCACCGGGTGATCCTGGTGGCTGACAACTGATGGATCTGAGGGTGCTGTTGAGCCATTTCCAAAAATTTACTCCATTGAGTAAATGTTGATGCTTACAGCCGGACTGAAATGGGGAAACTCTGTTTTCCTCATTGTCCACCACACAATCCATCCCAGGCAGAACTGGTAAAGCAGGGAATAACATTAGCAAGATTCTATCGAGCAAGATTCTATTGAACAGATAGGTAGCTATACTTGGTATCCACAACCATGTTTGCATCTTGCAACCGGCCAAAGAAACCTGAGGACAAGGAGCTGCTCCCCTTGGCCAGTACCACAACAGCAGTCACCACTGCAGAATGGAGAAGACCATTTTCATTCACTGCTTCACAGAGAGGAGGAAGAAAAGCACAGGTCCCTCAGGAAGGATACTTATCTAGCTCCCCATGGCCCAAGCACTTCCCACACAGACAAATCCAATCTCTGTCTATGGGACCTAAAAGGTCCTGTTAGGAAGCTCAAAAACAAAGACGTAGGTTACATGGAAAATGCCCTGGATTCAGTGGAAACATATATCTCACTTTCAGAGATGTGCAGAGGTGTTCACTACTGGAACCTGATGCAGAAAAAAGTCATTCTCTGATTTTGTTTTCCCAGTTATCATCCTTAAAACTGAAATACTTAGGCAAGTAAGAACAGTTACTTTTTAGGCATCTCAGATACACTTCATTCAGCTGCCAGTAAATAAACTCTTAGGGCCATCTGAGATGCCCTCAGGAACAAAACCTGGCTTCTAAGTGCTGCTTTAGAGGACCATGTCGTATCTGTCAACATCATAAATAAGAGAGAACTTTTAAGTAACATGTGTGGGTATCTCAATCAAACGCTGTATTAAAATTGAAGAAAAGACTCAGAATATCAGCTTTCCATGGCCAAGCAGCTCCTAAATTGTCTGTTTATAATGTTTATAATTCCCATAATATAAACTACTGGATTTTTTAAATATTTAAGCTTAATGTCTTGCTGAGAGACTGTGGGCACATAGCCTTTTCCTTAAGCATTTTTTCTATGGCTTAAACCTGAAGTGAGAGTGTGACTAAACCATGTGAAAGGGAATAAAATCAAGTGCAGTGTTAGTCTGTGCCAGTACTGCTTGTACCTGAAGTTCAGTCATGGCTACATGGTTGGCTGCTCTTACTGAGACCTTTGGAAACATCCTGCTGATTGCTGGAAGAAAGAACATTTTAAGGAATCTCACTCTGCACTGACTCTGCAAGAAGCATAGGTAAAGCAGAGAGCTTCCTGGCAATTGATATGGTTACTTTAACACACCCATTTGTTGGGATAAAACCAGAGCTTATATTCAAGTATTGGAGAAGGACTTGGCAAAAGAAGGAATTGGCAAAAGCACGGAAGAAACAAGAGATAAATAACTGAAGTGTAAACACTGTTTACTGTAGCATCATATTATATTACATATTTTGGATTACTCTATTAGAAGAATTTTGGATCTCTATGAGCTCTGTCAGGAGAATTCCTAGGTATCGTTTAGCAGTAATAATGAAAACAATATGCGTAATCAGGGATGAGTACAGGAGGTTCTTTCAACTACAACAAAAGAGTATTTGAACACAGTCTCATGTTAGAAAGCTTCAAAGAGTTCCATTTTGGTTTTGTTATGCCATCAAACTGCAAATAGCAAGTGCAACATAGAATTTGTTAGACCACAATTCTCAACTCAGAAACTGAAACAGAAATAATTTTCAAAAAAGTAAAGCTAGAAGTTATCTCAAAATTCTTTATGTTCTCAACTAAAACTTCTATCTGAATGAGGATATTGTCTTCTGAGTGTAAGACAAGTAAGCTTTTCATAATTACATAACTGGAACTGGAACACATTCATTAGCAAGCTAATTTCAGAGTAATTTAGAGATTAACTGATTGCCCATTGATTTATTATGTATCAAGATTTTTATCTGCTAAGTTCCAGCACCTTCACAGAATAGAGTTCAGGATGTCATTTAAAGGAAATTTTAAAATTATTTAATACAACACAAAAATATGTGAAAATCATTATTGCTACAAAAATACTTTGTTCACAGTATATACCCACTCAAACAGGCCATATTAAATTAATATTTTGATCTTTTCTCAAGGATAATGTGATTCTTTAAGCTGGGGTGTCTTCTAAAATCAAAAACATTTTACATTTTTTTTCTTCAGCAGTCAGCCAAATTAATAATTGTCTCTACTTATCTCTATTTAATATTTGTAAGGAATAAGATTAAATACATTAAGCATACATAAAAGACAAACATGACTTAAAAGCCAAACTCAAAACAATTTTCAGTTTAATAGGATAGTAACCAGGCAAGTACCTGGAAAAAACCCAGCCATGGCACTCACAGCCCAGAGAGCCACACGTGTCCTGAGCTGCATCCAGAGCAGTGTGGGCGGCAGGGCCAGGGAGGGGATTCTGCCCCTCTGCTCTGCTCTGCTGAGACCCACCTGCAGGGCTGCATCAGCTCTGAGTCACAGCACAGGAAAGATGTTCTGTTGGATTTAATTCAGACCTGAGATGATCAGACTTCTGGAGTACCTCAGCTAAAAGGAAGGCTGTGAGAGTTGGGGCTGTTGAGTCTGAAGAAGAGAAGATTCCAGAGAGACTTTATAGCATCTTACAGTGCCTAAAGTGGGCAGCCTACAAGAGAGCCAGAGAGGGACTTTTTACAAGAACAAGTAGCAATCTGACAAGTGTAACTGTTTTAAACTAAAAGAGGGCAGGTTTAGGTTAGCTATTAGGATGATATTATTCACAGTGAGTATTATGAAACACTGGGACAGGTTGCCCAGAGATTTTGTGGATGCTCCCCTCCTGGGAGTGTTCGAGGCCAGGATGGATGGGGCTTTGATCTACTTGGTCTCATAGGATATGTCCCTGCCCATGGCAGGAGGGTTTGGAACCAGATGATCTCTTAGGTCTTTTTCAATTCAAACCATCCTATATTTCTTTATATCTCAGCCTAAGAACAAGCCTGGTACATGTAGGTATTAGGGCTAATGACTGAAGGAAATTTTCACTCTTTCTACCCATTGCTATTGAAAATTTAAACTGATAATTCTAGAAAATAAATTAATTTCAAACTGCTTCATATAATGCTGTAATAAAAATATATTTACAAAAATGTAATTTAGACAATGATAAAACAGGGGATGAGCTTCAGGATGACGCTGAAATTTAATCTATGACAGATTAAACTTCACCAAATAGAAATTATTGTGCAGAGCTCTTCAGAACATTTGAATGACAGCAACATTGAAAAAAAAACTTAATTCCTTTATATTCCCTCTGAAGGATATAAAATATATTTTTACACTGCTTAGGAAACATTATCTTCATATACATATTAAGCTCTGACAAGGCAATGCCTCTAATTGGGAAGGAAATCAGGACTAAGAACACAGAGACTGAGTCATGAGGTAGCAAATTACCAAGTACAATCTTCTTTTCACAAAGCGCATAAAATTAAAAATAAAAGTGCCACCATCAGCTTCAGGAAACTTAATTGGTGTTTTTTTTTCTCCAATATTTTTCTTGGGAAGATTTTCCAATTATCTCCCTGGTAGTACAACTACAACTTTTCATCAACTAAATTTCTTATTGGTCAATTAATTTTGGGTGAGCTTTTTTCTTTTTTTTGGTATATATTTCCTAAGTTATATACGTCTGCAATAATAATTTATTTCTTCCGTGATGACCTATCAGAAAAGCTTTTCACAGCATTTGTTTTGCTGAACTGAGTAAGCAAAGCCATTCTGTTTTCCCACAAGGCAGGCTCTAACCAATTCTTATGACCTTTTTATTTTTCTTTGTGTCTCTTCTAGCCCAAATTAACTTTTTTAAAAAATTATTATTTATGACTATCCATATTATTTCAAATTAAAACTACCAGAGCAATGGCATTCATCTGCATATACTGGAAATACTCACCCTGTTCAGAGCAGAATTAGTCTTTTCAGAGCTACATCACACAGTCAATGCACAGAAATCTTGTGATCAATTAAAGTACTCCATTACTTAACCTCTTTACTGCATCCAATTGATGAGTCACCACCTGATAGGAGAAATTCTTGCCAGCAATCTCAAAGTGCATAAACTTGTATATTATTCACCTGAATCTCATTCATCTTCCAATTCTATGACAGCCAAGGTTATAAAGTTATATTCTTTGCAAGTTCTAATACAGCTTCAGTTTAAGCAGTTTTAATTGCTATTCCACGTTCTCAAAAAAGATGTCATCTGCTGATCAGTATTTTTTTATTCCTTTCTGTTCTTTTCTATTGGTTGAAGGTATGTTGAAAATACTACTTCAAGTAATTATCCATTTCATTCTAACATTATTTCTGAAAGTAGTATCCTTGCTGGGATATAAAGTTTTGGGTTTTTAAAGAAATTTAATTTCAATTTCAGGTATGTCCCCGAATTCCTGAGTAGTTCATATTGGCTGAATTTCCTTTGTTTATCTAAGCTCACTTTACAAGTCAAGCACTTAAGTTGAAAACATACTTCTGGGTTTTTTTACTAAAAACTAAACTGAACCAACTTAATCAAAAGCCCCAGTGAAAATTTACAATGATTGGCTTAATGGTATTATTTACACAAACTAAATATCACATAGCACAAAACCCCCTTCAAAGGGTTGTTAGTGCAATTTTATGTCTATTTAGTGAAAAACACTTAAACTCTTCCTTGAAGATACCTGACTTTCCCTTTCTGGTATAATCTCCAAAATTCTTTGGGCACAGACATGTTTTTCTCCATCCTGTATATTCCCACAGAACATAAATTCTTTGAAACCATGCCACCATGGAGAAAAAAATCCAGTGCTTTTATTTTCATCTGGATAACTAGTATGTTCTCCCAGGTTAAGGGAAATGTGGGATGAATCTCTTTTCTGTATAAGTAGTTTCCCTTCTAGGAGGTACCTTTCAACAGCTGATAAGCAGTAAATTTCAGTGACTTACTATATTTGCAGTTACGGTTTTTTAATGTTTTCTTTTGTCCTCTCACAAGATAGTAGGATTCCTTGACGACCAGGATTGTGAAGCACACAAAGGATCCCTACATTTAACATAGCTCTGAATTCCATTCCAGGGAGTAAGCAACCAAAAATTTAAAAAACTATATAAATAATTACTTTATTAGATATAGTCCTATGTGACTTAAAAAATGTTTTCCCTAGCTATATTCCAGCCTTATCAACACAAATTTCGATGGATTTGATTATTTTTCAAAAAGAAGCAAAAAGCAAAGCAAATGTTTTGTTAATTGATGGATATTCTGTATAGACTTTATGTTTCTTATAGGTGTATGACAAGATTTCCAAATCAAATATAAAACATTATCTTCAAGTAAAAGGGTATGAAATGTCATTTTCTTACAATTTACCTTGTAATAGGAAAAGCTTTTCCACAGTGTTCTGAATAGAAAGTCAGGCTGTATTCTCAACAGGATTATAATACACAAAAATAAAATCTCTATACAGTAAAAATTTTATGCTTGATGGATACTTTAGTGCCTAGTGTTAACAAAGTTTATCCAACAGTTAGTCCAATAGTGAAAGGTGAAAGAGGCCAGTGTTGCTCATTGGGCTTCTCCTGCTACAATGCTGTTCAAATATGTAATCTGCATATAAAAAAAAATTAAGGGGGGGGAGGAATAAACAAAAAAACAACAAAGAAATTAACAAAAAACCTGAACAAAACCAACAAAAACAAACAAACAAAAAAAACAAACAAACAAAAAAACACCCAACAGGTAATGGCAAAGATTATTTTCCTTCTATGCTCAGTATCAAGTCCCAAAAGTTTTATGCAACAATTTTTATTATTTCATTCTTTTCTCCTAATGTTCCCTTTCTGGCGATTTTCCGAGATATTTTCCTACAGAACATATGACCAAATGATAGATATGGAGGTCTTGGAGATGACCCCACATAATGGAACAGCCTAATGGGTTAAAGAACCAGGGATTATAGACTGGGTTAATGCCTTGGGTAGTCATTAGTGCATTACCAAATAGCTGCAGAAAAAGTAACTTTTTGTAATGAAAATGTATTTTGGTAAAGAAAGAAACTCTATAAGAATGACAATTAGGTCATTCCTCCCCCTAGGGAGTTATGTCAACACAATTGGAATGGAAATGACATGTTCCTGGTGTCATCATTGGAATACATGACCACTTGTTAGAGGTTCTCATAAAGTACTTGTGAGCTGGATACACTCTCCTTTGTCATGGACATGAAAACAGAATGTGCCACTGTGTATGCACCAGCCACTAGAGCCCTGCAGGGTGCTTCAGCGCACAATGACCCCCTGCACAGACCTTCAATGCAGTCTTCCCCAGACACGATCAGAACAGCAAAGAGACAGAGAGCCTGAGAACAGCAAAGACACCCTCTGGTTTCTTACTGTGGTAGTTTGGTACTGATCCTTGAACTCCCACCACAGACTTAAGGGGCTATCCCAGCAAAAGGCATTTCATATATAGCCTGCTTTGGAATTAACTACTGCATCAGCCTGTCATGAGTCCTAAAGCTACAGCACAATCCATCCTCTCTAGTCTTCCACAGTCCAGCTGCTCTGTGATAGATAAACACTGTATATAACATAATCAATCCAGTTAACCACACAGTTAACTGAATGGCTCTGAATATAGTCTTGTAGCCAGCAGCAAAATTTTCAGCAAAGTTTCATTTTTCCTCCTTCCATCTGCTGTTGGTGTGATGTGAGCTATACGGTCCTTTTCATCTCTTAACCTCAGAGAAACCTTCATTACTATTTCTCCCTATCTGTGGGATTCCATTAAATTCAAGCTGTCCAACCCTACATCCTACTTAAACTGAAGCAAATGAGATGAAAAAAATTAAAGTATCTCTCTCCTAATATTTTCAACATTATTTTATGTCAGAAGTTGAGGCTTAAAATGTCTTAAAATCATTATTTTAATCTGTATTTTATTTCTTCTGTTCATCTATTTAATGTATTGCTCTATAGCTTTATCAATTAAGTTTGCTAAAGCTTGCCTTATAAACTGCAATTCTTTGACTGTTAAATATTTATTTTTCTAATAGTAATTTTAGTCTAAATTTAAGCATACTCTCGCACACTATAAATTATTTGAAAATAATAGTCTGTTCCTTCTACAAGTAGTTACTGTACTGCACATGGCAGAGTAAAACAGAATTTAATTATTGGGGAGAGCCCAGATCTTACTGAGTCCTACATTATCCAAAACAGCTACCAGATAATATAATCTCGCCTTGGTCTGCAGGGATTGTATATTGCAATACGAGAAAGACTGCGGAAATTATATATCATAAATATAGGAGAAAGCGTGAAATGGAGGCTTCAGTTTCCCAAATCACCTCCACAAGCAAAGAAGTGAACAGACTTTAACTTAATTTTTCTCAGCAATCTTCCGGACTTTCTTACTCTCACATTGCTTTACAATTGCTCCATTCTCGTATCTGAAGACTGTCATTAGCATCATCAGCAGATTGTCAGCTAAGAGCACGTATCAGCTCCCGGTCAAGCCACAGTGTCACCGCAAGAGACCCCGCTGAGGTGCCACAGACGCGGCACGGATGGAAGCCGCCACTTGTTTGTCTTGGCAGCCGCGGCACACACGCTCACCGGCCCTGGGCCGCCGTGCTGTCCCTTCCTTCCGTGGAGCCCCGCCTGATGTGCAGAAACTTCCTACACCGATTCCTAAGTGTTCTTCATTCCCTGGCCCCATTTCATCTAATGCTTCCTCCTTTGTCTTGCAGTACATTGGGACAGTAGGGAGCTGCTGAGGACACCCAGCCTAGCAGGTGATGCCCGGCGGGCGCTTGCTGATCCCTGCCATGTCCCTGGCCTCGCTCTATGAGAGTACAATCTCTAAATTTGGGCTGAATCCTCGGGCGTGAAGGAACGCAGCTCCTTTTCCCAGCGCCCATTGAAAACTTATCGTTCATTCCCTGAACCTTAATTCCGTCCGCCTGTCTTCTCCCCGGCCACAGCTCGCCGCCGGCGCGGACCCCACCCCGCTCCATCTCTGCCAGTCAGGAGCCGAGAGGACGCGCCAGCCCCGGGCCCGGCGCGGCGCAGGCTGGCGCGGGCGTTGCGGTCGTGCCCGCGGCAGGGCCCGGCCCCGCCGCCGCCGAGGGCGCTCCGCCGGCCGCAGCGGCCCCTGCGCGGGCCGGGCCGCCGCCGTGCGCCTGCCGAGGGCGGCGGCCGCGCTGGCGGAGCGCTTTCCGCCGCCGTTTGTCTCCCGTCTCTTCCCGTTCGCGGGAGCTGCTGCTGCTGCGCAGCCCGTCCCCGCCCGTCCGGTCGCTCCAGTGCCGTCGCCTCCTCGTCGCAGCCTCGCACGGCGCGGCCCGGTGAGCTGAGCGGGGCCGGGGCGGCGGGAGGCGCCGCAGCCGCCGCGGGGCCGAGGCGGGGCCGGGCCGGGCCGGGGGGCGCGGGGCGCGGCGGGGCGGGCACCCCGGGGAGCTGAGGGGCGGCCCCGCGCCTTGCTCCGTGGTCAGGGAGCCGCAGCCCTCAGAGCCCTCAGCGCCCGGCCGGGCCCGGCGGCTCGGGGGTGCCGGGCGCTGCGGCTCCGGCTGCGGCTCCGGGACACAGCCGCCCGCCCGCGCTGTGCTGGGACAGCGGCACCCTGCTCCTGCTCGTTTCGGGCTTCACTTCCTGCAACAACTGATGCCTGTATGTGTAAGAGCGTGAAACAGGCAGCTCTGGCACTGGGATCTCTTGGAGAAACGAGATTACACACCGATCAGTGGTCTTCCAGTGACTCGCCAGCTCTGTTCCCTGTCAAAACCATTTACACACTCCATATCCTAGCTGCGCCTGGACGACCTTAGGAAGCATGCAACATGCTAGCAAATCAAAAAATATGTTGCAAGTAACATTTGTTTTTTTTTAACTTCTGTTTATTATATGGGTTAGTCTTGGTACAAAAGGATCACACTGGCCACCCTCTAACATTAACTTCCATCATACAGAAGCTGATCACACAACCGCTGAACTGGTAGAAGAGTTTGTAGACGAGGAGATGCACAGAAGCAGATGATGCATCCTTCTGCTTCCCTTCTTTGGGAGCCTGGAGACAGTTCTTTAAATTTTCTGTCTCCCCATCTTAAGTGCTATTTTTTGAGACACATTGTTAAAGTAGGTTTTTTTAAGCATTTCTTTAATCAGAAGTACTTTGGAGATCAGAAACTAGCAGGACGTTTTTAAAGTGTACCCTAATGTCTTCCATGGCTGTCTCTCTGTCTGGCAAAGTATCAGTTCCTCCTCCTCTGGGAACAGGAACCTGGGGTATGGACTCTTGTTGGTTAGGACAGCTCATTTTCCCTGTCATCCTCCCACAAAGCAGACACTCACCTAATTTTTTTTAAGACTATCAATCTGCTAAAGTTTCAGTGCCCTAGTTTCTTACTGCAATCTAATTATTATTGTAATTTTCATGGCTCTAATATTCTGAAGGATCATAGGTGATTTTGGAAGAAAAAGCTTTGATAAATACTAGTGCTGCTACACATATTTTCTCATTTTTATGTATTTGTGAATGAAGGGCAAGTTAGTTGAAATTCTAGACCAGATTTCAACAGAAATTTAGGGAATTGTGTTTAGTTTTTCAGTGTGAACATATGAAAAAATTTTAATAGGAGTCATACTTCATGTTTTTTAGCAATCTTTTTGAAGACAGAATGACCAAAATGTAATATATTATACAATTTAGACTTTGTAAGACATTTAGATATAAATAGGCCTTATTTTTTTTCCCCTTGAAAATTGATGTAATCTGTCTAGTCTTCTCAGCTGGTAAAACTTCAGTGAGTTCTGCATCCAGAACTTGCATTCAGCAAGAATAGCTGACCTATTTGAAGGAGTTCACAAAATAGCAGTGGTAGTTGGAGATCAAGAAAGCATTCTCTCTGAGGGGAAAGAGAAAGATTTATTTAGCACAAAGACTAGACTGAAGGGGAGCTAATATCTAATAACTGTTTAAAGTTGTAAAATGTTCTGCATGGAAGAAAAGGAGCAATTTTGTTCTCTGTATTCTCTATATAAGGGAAATCAGAAGAAAATTAAATTTAAGTATTAGGGAAAAAGTTAGTAACAAGAGATAAGAAGACAATGAAATAGTTTGGGAAGGCTGTAAAATGTTCATCAAAGGTCTCTAAGAGGAGAGTAGACCAATGATTTCCAAGAAAGGGAACTGAGACTGGAAAGGAAGTCTTAGGACCCTGCTACTGGTTTTACTGGGACTGAAGAACACAAAAGACTTAGAAGGTAATCAGACAAAAGCCATGGAAGAATATGACTTTTAAACACTGATCCACCTGCATGCTACTTGGAAGGCAAGCATGAGCTCACACAAAGCAACTGACCTGAGAGCAGTACAGCCACAACACACATGACCTAGTACTAAGATAAAAAGGCCCACTCAGGGCTGGACACTATTTTTGGAGTTCCAAATGGAAAACTTTTTATCTTTATGTAGGCACTTTTTGCTGAAGGAGAGCAAGATTTTAATAGTCTTACATGCAAACCAAGGCAAATGAAACTTACAAAAATATATCCAAAACACTAAGGTTAAACTGCATTTAACAAAATACAAAACCTTCAAAATCCTGTGTTCATGTGCATTTATTTGAACTTATGTACAAAATAAAAGTGCATGTGATAAGTGAGAAACATGCTGTGTGTAGAAACCTCTGCAATGTGTTAACATGCATCTGTAAAGTATCTTCTGTCTTTTGTGAGGACTGCAAAAGACACATACATGCAGATTTTTAATACACCTACTTAATTTTTAAATACTTCTAGGCCAGAAGAACACTTCAGCCCACTGTACCATAGTATTAAAAAAAGTATGCACTTGAGCTGGATTTTTTGCATGTAGTCCATTATTATCAGTCTTGGTTACATAAAATACAACAAAATAACAACTATGCTATGTGTGTCATTACTCATATACTAAGCATTCATTTCTCTTATGTAAGTGCAATTTTAAATAAAAGATATATGCTGAACTAAGAAGAACCTCTCAAAGGGTATAACTAACTAAACAAAATAAATAAATAAAAGACCTTTTATTTTGCAGTAAAGCTTGGAAGATATTATATAGATGAGGAGGATGTTTACATCAGCTTAAATGCCAGTGATCAGTCTTTTATCTGATTGTTGAGAGGTCTATCACCAAGTGGTTTTTGTCCTGCTCCAATCATCAGCTTCAAATGAAGCAGCTGTTCAAAAGATAGCAGGATATCCTCTTCTCTAAGGGGAAAAGAATGTGTAGAGAGACTTAAATATATAATTTGGATTAAAAAAATACAGCATAAAAAGTGTTGCAAGGGACGTATCACATCATATCAAGAAGGTATTTGAGTAGATGAGGATATGGCTGTACCTAAAGAGAATGTCTGAGCTAGCTGCATGCAAAATATCTTTCAGTCCATCCTGGTTGATCTTAGACTGGAGGATCACACTGAGCTGTTGTAAAATTAAATTCATTCTAGAAGTGTGTGAATAGAATTTGTGAAGAATAGATTAATTAGGACAGCTTTAAAGTGTTTGAAAGTCATAACTGATAATTATTCTCTCAATACCCAGTGGTGCCTAGTGTTATAAAAGCAAAGGGATACAAAGTACTTCTGAAAATTATCAAAGAATAAATTACTTTTTAAAAAAATCATTCATAGACAGGTTCATTATATGTTCCACTTTTGAAATGTGTGTGATACAGAAAGTAGCAGCACTGATTTAGGTAGGATAGTAAAAACTAAGTTTTAGTTCAGTAAAAACTGAAGTTCTGCTTAAGTCAAAGCATTTGAATTATTCAGTTTTTATCAGGAACAATTCAGGTTACTAGTATAAGTTCTTAGCTTTTATGTGTCTCTTGCGTGATCTTTTGCTTGTCTGTCTTAAGATTTGTTAATGAACGCTTAATAAAAATACATTTTAATTGTGATATTGCAAGGAAATATTTAATGTTTGCCTTAATTTCACTTTTTAAACTGAGAGTGGATCTGATTGTTAAAAACTGCATGTATACTTAAGCTCAGATTCTGCTGTATGTACCTATGTTTCTGCTTGTCCTTCTCAAACTATATTTCAGATCTTTAGTTTTGTAGAAAAGTAAAAAATGCAATTAATTAAGACCTCAGATGTAAATAAAAGATACTAAGTAACTTCTCTGTCTGTTTCATTGTCTTTGATTGCATCAGAAAGCAAGGCAGAAAAGGGAAAGGTCGAAATTGGGAAAGTGCAAAAGTCTGTATGTTTCAACAAGGCAAACTGCTCTTCAGACAACCTTTAGTGAAGACTTCAAAGTTGCTTTAGTGAAAACTAAAAAAAAATTAAATGTTAAAATTGTTGCAAAATTAGATGTTTGGACTCTGAAACTTTTTACACTGATTTTTAATTTTATAGTCCGGCATGCCCATCAATGAGTGCTGTGCACTTTTAGCACTCTGAGTAGGTCTAACTCTAGTATAGAGCTTGAGTTGCCATGTAGATGAAAAATATTTTTTTTCATGTAACTAGCACAAGGGGGTAAAAAAACAAGTATTCTGACACAAAAGTTGGAGGACTTTTGGAAAAAAAACATGTCAAAAAAGGAAGACTTTGGAATGAGGTAGAGAAGACTAGAGAGACAATTATGATGCTGCAAGACACAAAAAATAGAGTATTTGTTTTGTCCTTCTGGTGTCTTAATTTAAGTCCTGTTTCACAAAGAGGTTAATACAGAGGTTCTTGAAAAATGGTTGCATCAGTAGTGCTCATCCTTGCACACAAACTAATTTAAGGGAGCTAGCCTCCAGGGGCATGTTGAGAAAAGAATCTGTCATCTATGGTTTTATGTTAGCATTTATTATTGTTATGTGGCATTTTATGTGTGTATGTTCATTTACTGCTTAGAGTAGCAGTGACTTATTGCTATGGCCATTTTCCAGAAACACTGGAGTTCTCTTATCTTTTGTCCAAATATTGGACAAGCTTTTTGTTTGGTTGATTGGTCAGTTTTGTTTTATTTTCATTTTAGTTGTTTTGTTGTTTTTTGCTTTCTAGTTCTTTTTGCAACCTGGAAATAAAACCATCTGTTTCATGTTACTAGTTAAAACATCTAGATGGCATGCTATACAAGATCAGAGTGTATTTGTAAGTAAAGTATTAGTCTCCTCTACAGTGTTGAGAATATTTATGGACTTCAAGGTCTCAAGAGAAAAATGGTGTTTCAGAAGGTGACCAAATTGTGTGCTTTGTGGTCTTTACAGGTCAACATACAAAGCTGCAAAATCCCAAGCTGGCATAATGAACAGCCAAGAGGCTGGTGTTCTCTGTTGCTGGAAATGTAGGAAATATGTAGCAAATTCTGTTTTTCTTGCAAAATGTAATGGGAAGAAAACATCCAAAGTAAGTATTGCTTCTTCTAAGGGAGTTTGTAAGTTCTTCTGGTGCTGTTTATTTTAAATGAAGGAGAAATATTAGACTTAGCCTCACTTTGTAACTCATCTCTTGGGGAGGTAAATCAAAGTAGAGACAGTTCTGTAGAGAGTTGTGTAGGAAGTAATTTTAGTGAAATCAGGTAGGCAGTGATCACCTTCATGTTCTGCCACACGCAGGCTGGTGTTCACGGACACTTGACTAGTAGCCTGTATAGAGCACTACCATTTCTAATATAAAAATGGGGCTTAGTTTTGATGGTTTTAAAGCAGTCCTTTTTTTGTTTTTATATCTTCTAATGGACAATTTCTTGTGTATAAAGTGTATTTTAAAAACTGGTTCTAATTTCCACTGTGATAAACTGTATGTAAAATATCCCTACATCAGAAAATTTTGCCCTTAACTTTTTAAATATGGGCCATAGTCTGTGCACAAAAATAGCTCAGAAATTTAGTCTGCCCTGAGCAGGATTATTCCCTGCTCAGTAATTTATATTGTGTTTATTAAAATAAATAGAAGGGTAATTACACTGAATAAAACCATGACAGAATATTTCCTACTGTTTTGTAATGGCATCTACTCATAATAAAGAGCTAGGGTATTTCCAAATGTGCCAAAAAGATTTACAGCCTCTTGAATCAAAATTAAAAATAATATAAAAGAGAAGGTGGTGATGTTTTTTATAAATGTGTTAGTAATGCAGTAACATTCTTTTGTACACTAGAGAGGGATACAGCCAATAGATACAGAAACAAAGTTAATTTTTAAGATCATGATAGCATTATCAATAGATCTCATTTTAATCACTCTGCTTACAGAGCTTGAAGTTCTGGAATAATTTTCACACGTTATATTTGATTGTTCTTTTGTGCATGGTTTGAAGTAATTTCAAGGGAATGTGGAAACTCCATCTCCTTCCATGGAAAAAAATGTAGTGAAAAGAAAGAGGTGTCTTTGTCCAAGTTCCCTATGGTGGATCTTTCAGTTGCACACAACTGAAGAACCTTCTCCATTTATGTAGGTAGCAAATTAAAAAGTGTAATTTAGCACTGTATCTAAAGAGGTTGGGTGGGAAAAACAGTACTATGATGAGAAGACTAATGTTTTCAGTATGTTTTCACAGATGAATTTTAGACCTTCAGACAAAGATAGCTGAATAACGAATGAAAAAAATGTGGAACAAATGTTGAAGTTACAAACACAGTATAAACACTAATAATTATATCCATATTAAAATGCAAGTGGTCTTCACAGATAGGACAAAAAGCCACCATAGACATGATAAGTGGATTTTTCTATCTTCTGTCAATACTTGGAGAATTTTTAAAAGCTTCTATCTTCTGTCTATAGCGTCACTTCTAATTTTTATCAGAATGAAATTTTTATTTCAATTACTTTAATATCATGGGTACCCACAACTTTCCTTATTCATTAATTTTAACAACTGATTTTAGGACTTTCTCACCAGAGTTTCCTTATAATTTTAGCCATCCCTGTAACACTACTTTAGTTTGATAATTGCTTTTATTTTAGTATCAATTAGTGCAATGCTACAGGTTTTTAGATTTTTTTTCTCTTCACTTAATCACATTGTTGCTGTAAAAACTCTAAAGTTGCTAGGATTACCTGGTTACTCTGTTAGTTATTCTAAAAAGAATGAGAAAATTAATTCTGCTCATTGCATTTGTGCATTGCTGATCACAGTCTTCATGTAAGCGATAACTTCTTGTCTTTACTGAAAAATTATGCCAGCTGACAGCGATACTAAAATCAATTTCAGATATTTTTGGAAGGCCGCAACTGCATACTTTCTGTTCTTTTAAATGAAATAAAACTACTTCCAGACACCTACATTTCCACAGGAGTTTGCCCAGTAGATTCAGACATAGAGAATTACTGACAATATCTACCTGATTTTTAGCTTAAAGATGTACATAACATTGAGATTTATTATTTGTTAATGTTTACTGGTTTTAGGGAGCTGACTTCTGGCTATATTCAAAGAAAAAAATTCTGCATAAATTTTGAGTATCAATGCAATTGTTTTATTAACAGATATCACAACCTTCAGCTGCCGCTCAGAATTTTTGCAATGTATGGCATGTGAGCTTAGAAGCCATTCCAGAGTGGGTGAAATGTGTCGTTGAAAAGGTAGATTTTTTTTTTTTCCCTTAGATCTCCATTATTCAGCATGTAAAATAATTAAGGGGGACGAATTTCAAGGACACTTTTCTGGCAAGGTTGCAGAGAACTTACGACTGAGAGAATTCTTATCAGGAACTTGTGTTGTTACCATTTACAGATTTTTTTTTCCTCTCTTAAATGTTGTTTGATTTTTTTTTTTGTTTTTAATATATGCATAAGTGCTACTAGTGTTAAATTCTGTTTCTTGCTCTATAACAGATGAATGTGTTTATGCTTGTCCAGATAACTGTCATGGATATCTCTGTATATTTGACAAGGCTTAATATTAGGAATTAATATAAGGAAGCATATTTCCAAATAAAAATGGACTGCAAATTTGTTAAGAGATCAGTTTCTGGAATATGATATATTTTATACATAAGTCTTTTATACTTAATGTGTTCTTATGTCATATGAATATAAAGTAGATACCTTCCTGCAAACTCAAAGGTCTGGTGACAAGCCAGTGTCACTGCTTTTGAGTTTTAACTGCCCATTTGTAATTTCCAAACCATCTCATAAATTTCCTATTGTACTGACTGCTTCAGTTGCTTATTTTTTCTAAGTTGGTTTAGATCTAGAACATAATGTTGTGGCATAGATACTAATAAGCAGAAGCAGTGTTTTTTGCCATACAGTTTTTCTTTTATGAATCTTTGATTTTGATAAGCAAATTATATTTACATTCCTTAGACTTCTTCTTAGACTTCATTGTAAAATTTTGCTATAGTTTAAGTAATTTCTGCCCTAAGCAAACCCATACTGAAAATGATGAGAAAAAAAAAGTCGTTATGAATGACTGTAGAACTAAGCATTCAGAAATTTAAAAAACCTTCATCTTCCTTTTTTGTATTGCTCTCTGTGTTTTTTGTTAATGTTAATTAACAATGTTAATTAACAATTTTTGTTAAACATTAATTAAACTTTTTAAAATTAGTGATCTCTTCTACTTCAGTGAATATAACAGAACACTTATGTTCAGAAACACTAATTGTGTAGGTGTGTTTGAAAATTCCAGCTCATGAGTTATGAGTTATAGTATGAGTCACTTTACAATATCGCCTAACCATGAATCTTCAATAATAAGAAGGCACTTTTTTACAGGTTTTTTGCCTCTTAAATTATTTCAGTATAATTTGATTCATATTGATAGTAATAAATTCTTTTCACTTTTAGCTTTTAAGTTAATTCTTTTGCACCTTTAGCTTTTGCATTTGAAAATTTGGAGGGTCAAACTGGGGACTGAGGAAATACAAAACCCATAGACTGCTTGACACATTTGCTTAAGGCTGCAGAGGAGCAATTCTTCTCTGGTGAAAAAGGCAGACAATGCAATTCTCTGTGTACAACTTTGACATTTTTGTGTTCATTGTGTCACTTAATAACCTCAGAACTCTTGCCTCATTCACTTTGTCTCCTCTGGCAAGATCCTGTGTTTCTATGGATAAATGTAGGGGGTTGCAGTGTGTTAAACAATTCTGACTTATCTCCAGATCCTCCTGAGCTCTGAATAATTTTGTGATCATGTGTTATTTTCTCATGTGTTATTCTCTGATCATGTGTATGACTCCTGAATCAAAGGCTAAATCATTTTGCATAAGCGCAAAGTCTATTTGCAGGCTGTAAAAACCCACTGCTTCCCAGGCGGTTCTTTTTTGCCATCTGTCCCTGTTCTTAACCAATCTCCTTGGATTTCATGTACTTATTAGTATAGTTAATCTTCGATAATTACAAATATGTAGCTAGTGCTGCTAGTGACCTTTATTGACTTGGATTTTCTGTTACCCAGTTGTTTTGGTTTATTTTTCTAACAATTTCCATTTTTTCCTCTTTATGCAGTCCATCACTTAATCTGCGTACCCTCAGCTCCCTTTCAGATCTTACTGATCTTCTTCCCCCTACCACCTCCTCCACTAGTAGGCTGTTACTTCTTCTACTGAGTCAGTGCTTCCACACTCCGTTGCCAAACTCATGCTAAATCAGTCCCAGGCTCCTTGGTATCATCCCTCATCTCCCAGTCTCTGTGTACATGGGACACAGAGAGATGTCCTTTTTCCTCCATATTGTGTTTTGCATGTCCATTTTTTCTAGACTTCTAGCCTTCTTAAATTTCATTAATCACTCTGCCTCTCCATTTGAAGATTCAGGATGCTATTCCATGCCAGAGAGGCTCAATAAAGTCACTAGAAATTGCTTTCCTCTTAATTTTAGTGTCTAGCCCCTGGCATCTGGGAAATGGAGTGTGGGAAACTTAAGAGTGAATCTCTGAACAAGCTTAATTCTTCTTTGGGAATGGCATGTGTACACATTGGTCAGCCTTACAAAATGAAAGCGATTGTGCATGTTTACAGAATTCTCAAGAATTTTATAGCCTGTGACTATAAGTAAGCTATTCTTTTTTTCTCCAAGTTAAAAAAAAGTCCAGATTTAAATGGATTCTCATAGGTGCAATGAAAGACACATCTTTGATATTTTGTGTAATTTTGAGGTTTTAACCCACAAGCCAAGAGTAGGTTTCTCAAGTAAGTGTCTCCAGGACTTCTAACATTATGTGTGAAAAATAACCTTTCTTTCCACACAAGTTGCTGGAGTTTTTTTTTCTGAAACTGCTAAACTGGTCTTTCTGATGTTTTCTGTAGCTTTCAGTAGGACAAGCATCAGTTATGGACGTAGCTTTCCAAATCACCTTGAAATGAAAGCAATGCTTAAACTAGAAATGTTGGGCAGCTTCTGTATTCATGGTTCTTTAGACACTGAAGTGAGTGAATTGTGACTGGAGTTGATAATGGTTTTTCCCATCTGGGCTTTGATCCTGCAAACAGTTGCATAACTGTAGTCCTCAACAGTACTGCTGACAGATGAATGTGGCTGCTGATAATACTAACAGTTGTCTAAATATATAGGAGGACTAATAGTTGTATTAATGTGTAGGTGTTTATAGCTCTTTGATATGTATTTCCATTTGAAAAATGAAAATAACTTGTTTCCTTATATATAGAGTATTAAGGATTTGTCATAGTTTCTGCACAGAGATTATGTTGTAATGCTACATACACAAAATACAAATACCATTTTAAGCTTTTGTGGGGTAATCAAAGTGAAAAGCTATATTCTTTCCATAAGAAATCTTCTTCCACCGTACTTAGTAAACGTAAGGAATGTAGCAAGAAATGTATCAGCACTCAGCTGAGAAGCTGTGCTTGCCAATTCCAGATTAACATAGGAAATTTATTTTACTGCTGTAAATAGCTAATGTTTTCATTAGTATTGTAGTATTATTCTAACTGTGGACAAATTTTAAACATATTTCAAAGCCTGTAGATTTTACAATGTGTCTTTTCTTAGAGTTAGTTGTCCCTGTAGCAAGCCAAGCTTTGACCAGAACATTATTTATGGTGGATTTGCTTTCTGCTGTGAAGTGTCTTTTATTCTATTTGAAAAACAAGAAGAAAATCCTCTTACTAAGTAAGAAAATATTTTTTCAGTAATTATATAAATAAAAGAAAATAAAAAGTAAAGAAAATATATATTCAGTAATTATTTCTTGCTCGTTTATTTACAGTGAACATATTGTGTGTTTTATTTTTTTCTCTTTGTCAATAGGCACAGTGGACAATTGGAAAACTGCACTGTCCATTCTGTGAGGCCTGCTTAGGGGGCTGTAACTTTGTTTGCAACAAAGAATGTTCCTGTGGACAGTTAGTAAATATACATTTCTTCAAAATTTGGACTGAGAATCCAGTTAAATTGCCAAAATCACCAGAGAAAAATTTGCTTCTCAAAATTCAGTCTGGTTTTAACAAGGATACCTGCCATGAAGTGGTAACTGCAACTTTGGAAATCATAAATCAAGGGCTTTCTTACACAGCTGGAAGTAATAATAGTGCTGGAAGATTAACAGAAGCACTTTGTCTAGAACTAACAGCTCCCAGATATGAGATAGAAAGTAAAAAACTTCCCTTAAAGGCATTAAATAAAAAAAAAAATCTCCTTTCTTCCTATCCTGTAAAAGATACATACACGGTAAAACCTTTACACAGAAGATCATGTAGCTTGGATTTAAATATCAGAGAAAGACTTGTTTTGTCACCTGTGTTATATGAAACTCGCAGCATGGGAACACTTTACCATGGCCAAAATGAAAATCCATCTGCTTACCTACAAGGGAGCTTGCAATTAGAGTCCAGTAGGAAAGATGGTAGTTCTTTTCAGGATCTGCATAGTTCCAGGGCTGACATACTACAAAACAAATTTCAGGTTACTTCCATTATCACATTACTACACAGAGATACTGAAAGTGAATGTGATTTTGAAGTTACTGGACAGTCTTCTGGGAGTGTCATTGCTGATGGGTCACCATTTGTGATGAATCTTTCCTCACCTACAAGGGCTGTAGAAGATAAACAGTACATCACATCTCATGGTCTTGTGCAGCCTATGAGCATTTCCTTCAACCGAAAGCTGAGTAAGAGAGAAAGAAACAGGTCAAAAAGCCTGAGGAGAAAACATAGAATGATAGAGCAATGTCTACAGAAGCAAGTAAGTGTTTAAAATTAATTATGCTACTTTTTTGGTAAAGTTTGACTTGCTTTTAGAAATAATTCTGATTTTTTTTAATACTGTTTTTTAATACTGGTTTAATGTGGAATTGTCTACAGTCAGGTATTATGCAAGCAAAGATTTATGACCCCCTTCCTACATGTAGTTTTTTTCTAATTCCATTGTATCACATTTTCTTTCTATGCAAAATCAAAACATGATGGGTTTTCATTGGCCTTCTTATTGTTTTGTGATGTAATAATAATCTGAAGTGCAAAAAAATACACTGAAATTTAATCAGTGGGATTAAAGAAAAACTAAAAATTCGAATCTTCTAAATGAGAAACCCTACCATGTCAAAACTTTCTAACTTTAAACTAATGGCATTTTGAGTTGACTTTACAGTTACGAATTTTTTAAATGCCTTTATTATTTGTTGTAAGATATTATAAGAAACTATTTTTCTATGAGTAAAGAGTTGTTTACTACTATTTATTCTTATCAATTGTACAGTAATGGTTCCCTTCTTTAAACCATCTAAAGCAGAACAGAATAAAGGTGACAGACAGTCACAATTTTTGGTGGAAGGCTGGGAAGAAAAGAGTCATAAAATTACTAACCCAATTTTGGTTTGCTCTCAAACTTAGTACAATGACTAATGATTAATATGCCTTTAAAAGAAAATTCCCATCACAATTTTTCTGCAAAAAAAACTGTGTGGTAAGCAAGAGCAAACTTACTAACTAATCAGAGAAATGGTAGGCACTCAAGCAATTATTCCTGCTTTGGGTATGTTTGTCACTGTGAATTCAAGATTTTAGAGAGATACTTAGAGGGTGTCTCTCTCAATTATATGTGAGAACCAGCTTGAAAACATAATGGGTCTGGGAAGTATGAGTCTTTTCAGTATGGTATGCATATATTCTTTCTTCTGCAGGCTGTTTTGCTTTAAGACTTAAACTGCTATTGAGACCTTCTGAAAACTTGCTCTTATAAAATGCATCTCTAAAGCTGAGAATATGGATTTCTTAATATTGAATACTTGCTTTCTAATATACCTAAGAAGATTCTTAGCTGTCCAGATCCTTAAAATGGCTTTTAAAATTGCAGATCTCATTATTTTGGTAAATGAAATGATGATGCACAAGCACAATGTGTATTTTTCATTTTCATCATGTCACCTACAGTTTCTCCAGACACTTTAATCTTTAGATGTTACTTTCAAGAATAAAACATTGTACAAATTTTCTGAATTTTTGATAGCTAAGGAAGAAAGATGCTTTCAGACCTTTTTCTTATTAAAATATGCTTAATGTATTCCTACATTATTTTAGTTACATTTCTTAAGATCTGATTATTGGAGAGATGCCTCTACCCAAATTAAGGTGCAAGTGAGACCATATACTCAAGGCAATAGTATGAATTTAATTTAACAGTAAATGGGAGGTAGAGAAAGATAGAAAGAAATAGAAGAGAGGAGGGGGGTGAAAAAGAGTGAGAGAGACAAAAGTAAAAAGGTATCACCAACCATGGTTCCAGACATCATCCCACTGGTCTTCTGGTCTTCTCAGTAGTGGCAGTTCAAGGTCACTCAAAACTTCTCCCCATTTGTACACTTTAGCAAATAAAGGAATCAATGCTCATTTAGTACGCAGTTCTCCTAGTCTCTTGGTTAAATGATCCACTTGTTTCCAATGCTGATTAGTCCCATGCTCAGTTTTCCTCTTCCTTTGAGTCAGTGGGCCATGGCCCCCTCCTTCTGAGCTAGACTCAGTCAGAAATGATTGTCAGCACAGTTGCTGAGCTGACCTTCCTTATACCACCCTGTGGCTCAAACACTGTGTTCCAGGAACTTTTCCTCAGTGCACAGGTTGTCCATGGGGATGATAGAGACATAGAGGGCACTATGAGAAAATACAGAAACAGCAGAAGCAATAACACAAGTAATCATACCACATAAAATAGCTGTGCAAATCATTAAAAATACAAATCCAATTGCAATTTTTAACCCAATCCTGATTAGCCACTGCCCCTACCCAGTGATACCGAAGGTTCTTAGTGTTGTTTAATGAGTAGGGGGTGTGATGGATTCCGCAATACTATGTCTGTTTTGTGTAGGCCAAAATTAGCCATAGAATGACACAGTGGGTCTTGATTTTTAAATCCCATAAACCTGTATCCCCAGCAGATACATACATCATGTATTAAGGTGGGTCAATCTGCCTACTCTGAAGCAGATTTTCAGGTTCCTTAGTACAATTGATTACACAGTTACACACTGGGAATAAGTGTGAGTGGGTTTGTTGACAAGGTGTACTTACATACTTCAAAGTTTTTAATAGTGTTCTCTTTCAACCATATCTACATGTAGTTTGAAGAACTTTATAGGTAATTTTACAGGTAGTTCCTGTCCAGCAGGGTAATTCTATAAGACTTTCAGATTTAGTTATATTATGCCAGGTTGCTTTTTATTTTTTTTATTATTTTTTTTGTTTGCTTGCTTGCTTGTTTGTTGTTTTGTGGGGCATTTTCTGTTTTTTTATTTGCTTGCTTGTGGGTTTTTTGTTTATTGGATTTGGTTTGGTTGGGCTTTTTGGGGTTTTTGTTTCCTTTAATTTTTATTTCAGGGTGCAAATGGCCCTTGTCACATTCACTTTTAATTGCTGCCAGAGTAAATTGTACCTACAACTGAGAAGCAGGTGTGGTGCAGAATGTACTAGAGTAACCATATTGATTAGCATAAATAAAATAAATTAGGTAAAGTTAAAATACTCTGTTAGGACACACAGTAGGAAAGTCAGTGTACATCAGACATGTTCAACTGGGAATATGCGTTTCTGATTTTATTTGGAATGTCTCATGATTGATAACATATTTGGTTCCAAAACTGGTCACAGGTAAAGTTGCTTAAAATCTGGTAAACAGCCTTTTTGTATTTTACCCATGCCCCTTTTGCAGTCCATGGCTGTCTGTTCTAGAAAAGAAATGGTCTAGAAAAGAAATGGTCACCCATTTCCCATGGAACATTTTCTTATGTTTGGTTAGGATTATTCAGCTCCCTCGTGAATATCTCTGAAAAAATGTAGCCAAATCCTCATAAATCTAAAGCCTTCTGAGGCAGAAGTGGTTAATACATACTTGTATGATTCCAAATATGCATAAATTTTTATGCCAACTCCCAGGCTAAATTTGATTTAGACAAAATTATACATTTATGAGACAAAAGTAAAAGCTCTTCCCACACCATTTCTTTTTTCCAGTAAAAGACAAAATAAACTTGGCAAAAAATCAAATTAACAACACATAAAATGTTTCACTAATATATGGTCTCCCAACAAGTTCACTTGCAATGAAAACAAATCACAAACATGGATAAGTAAACAAATCATAAACATTGATAGTACAAGCAATTATGGTGGCAATTAAAATTTTCATCGGTTCCATGCAGCTCGGTCTCATATGTTGCCAGGTTCCTATAAAAAGAAATGTGAAAATTCAACCTACAACGAACAGATTATTAGAAGGATGGAAAATCCATCTAGTGTTGATTCAGAGGTCCGGTGTCTACCACAAAGGTTAAAGGCCCTAAAGGAAAAATCATTATCATATCTTCTTAGCTGACTTCTGTGAACTTGCTCATGTAAATCCACTGGTTCACTCTGAGCTGGCTCTTTCAACCTTCAGTTTGGGCGGGGGATGCTAGCACTCCTAGAAAAAGAAAGCAACACAAACTTCGTGGCAGATTACCCCTTAGAGTTTTAACTTCTGTTTCATGAAGTGTTTGGTGCACGCCTCTTACTGCTTCCCTCATCTTTTCATAAGGCATTCCTCCTATTTATTTCATGTCTGGAGGGAACATGACTGCTTGTAAAAATTCGAGAAGTGTCATCACTTGTGAATTAGGGAGTGCTTTAATGTCTTAGCCCAGATTTCTTTTAGGGTTAAGATTAGCAGACTTCAGTTTCTCATCCAGATTAAATGATCCACTTGTTTCCAATGCTGATTAGTCCCACGCTCAGTTTTCCTCTTCCTTTGAGTGAGTGGGCCATGGCCTCTTCCCTCTGAGCTGGACCCAGTAAGACCTGATTGTCAGCACAGTTGCTGAGGTGGCTTTCTTTGTGGATTCATTATGAGTGTATCATATATTCCTTCTATGTTCATTATTAGTGCTCCCCCAGCTTGTTTGCCTCTTCCTAGTCTGAGATAATTGGACAATATTGCCACCTTTATCTTACCTGTAGTTCCTGTCATGTGACTTAACTTACTGTACAAATATCCAGGAATTCACAAAGGCATATCCAACAGTGGCATGGTGGGGAGCAGGGTGGTAACCAATGAGCAGTTGCCTCTTGGTATGGTTTGCCAGCATGAATGAAGTCCTTTGGTGATCTTGATGGTGTTTGAGGAAATTTTGATCTTTAAGTCTCTTAAAATATTATATAGAAAATTATATACAGTTTATAAAAGTTTGTTCTCATCGCGACACACAGTTTATGAAATACAAAAATTTCAAAATTAGTGTGTAGACTAAGTGATTGCTTTCAAGATTTCAGAAGAAGATACTTTGGTTTGGGTTGATTAGTTTATCCTTGGTAAGAGTTTGCAGTCATGACATGGAATATTTAAATAGGTAGTTTTTTAGACTGTGTCAAGCTGCACATGTGGCTAGTGCAGCTGTGTTTCCAAGTGCTGAGGTATCTTCCCTGGAGAATGTTATTCTAGAAAGTCACATCCTCTGTACATCCTGACATGTCGTAAATGGCAATGGTCCTCTGCCAAGCACTCCATTTCATGGCTGCTTGCCTGTCATGTCAGTCTATCCTTTTTTTTTTTTTTTTCAAGTTTTACTTTTCATCATTTTTCTTCGGTGTTCTAGCAATCCTCCTTGTAAAAATGAATTTTGTCACTCTGGCACTTCCTATAGAAAGCTGATCTGTGGTACCTTGTAACCATGATTTCTAACACACCATATGTGCTTAAGCAATCAGTAAAACTTCATGAAGAAAAAAACTGTAAACCTCTGGCTGGATGGAGTCAACGAGTTTTAATAAATGGCAGTGAGAAGTGTATAATCTAAGTACTCTTTTAAGAATTATTTCAGTGCAGCAGAACCCTGATATGAGGTAAATATTTTCAAAGATGCCCCAAAACCACTGAGCATATCACTTCTATCTTTAATTAAAACTTTTCTGAAGAGCAGTCTGAGATAACAAACCTGTTCAGACTTTGGAATTTCTTTGTAAATGCAAGGGCTGCTTTATTTTGTGACGCGATAACTATCTGTCAAAGGTTTTCTTCTGTCTTGCAGAAACGCAAAGTCCAGCCATAAACAACCTGACAACAGAATGTGCTCTGTTATTAGATTTAGCATAGGAACGATTCTGTGAGCTCCTAACATGCACTTTCTCCAGAGGCTTGCATTTGTGCAAGTTCTGAGGTGCAGGTGCAGGACTGAACCAGCTACTAACAGTAGAGGGACCCAGGCTTCTTCTCTTTGTTCTGCATGGGTGGCTCTTCATGCCTGTGCAGGACCATGCACAGGCATGCTTGCATTTTGTGTGTGTGTGTGTGTGTGTGTGTGTGCGCATCTGTGTTCATGAGGGATTTTTAGACTTCTGTTAGGGTATGATTATATTGTTAGCACATGTTAATTATGTAAATTGTTAGGATATGAAAACATACTATGTAAGTCTAGGAATTGCCAATATTAGTAATGATTCTTGTTGCGGTTGCTGTAGCTAAGCAGATGAAGTCCTTCTTTTATAAATTCCATTTTGTGTGTATCTTATATGTTTACATTGTTTGCTAATGAGGAATCTTTTATTAGTTTTCTGGACAAGCTCAGAAAAAATACAATTTTTGATTTCTGTAGATACATTGCATTTTTTCTCACAATCATTTTACACAGAGGAAGGCTCTGTAGTTACCTTGAAAACTGCAGTATCCTCTTGGAAAAGATCCTCATTTGTAGGGAAAAATACTGGCAGTCTTTCTTCATTTCTCAATGACACTTCACTGATTCTTATATCTTTTTGAAAACGTCAGTGTTTTATCTGACAAAGATAGCTAGCGATCAGTTTCCAAAAAATCAGTTTGCTTTTCATGCCCCCAGTGGTAATCTAAACTCTGGATAAACAGGTGGGTGAAATATAGTGTTCTTTATCCACACTGTCAGGTGCTGTTATCTTGCCCCACAGCCTTGAGTTTTCAAGTTCATACTGATACCTTCTAGCAACTGACAGTGTTGTAATGAAAGTGCTAGGCTTTCAAGGTTTAGCTTGTGACCAAAGTTAGCTTCATCTGTGTAATTCTCTTGTTAATGAACACAATAGTTGACAGTTCTTTTTCTTGCACAGTCATGTTTTTATTGAAATTGTAAATCCTTCATGTGTCTAATTATGCAATTATGTACTCAGATTCTGTTCACTCTTTCTGTGATGATGCTCAAAACATGATTTATTCTCAGTTTGCATATGGATCTCTCAGCTGGCTGCTGAGGGGATAAAAACACATGGAATAACTGCTGTTACTTGTATCATAGAAAGATAAGAAAAGTAAAACAAATTAACTGCAGACATCTGGTCAATGAGAGAAATTGCTGTCACAGCTAAACAAAGTAAAGCTAAGCAGCAGGCAGGGCAAGGGGAGTCAGCCAAAGCAATCATGGCTAGCCTCAGCCCTGATGCATTTCAAGGTCCGTGCTGAGCCATTGGATGTTCTTACAGCAGCAATGCTGTATTACAAGGGTACAGGAAGTAGTGTCTTTTAACTTCCTGAAAAAAGGAAGGGATAAATTTCAGGCATGGGTTGCTGCTGAACTGAAGTTTTTCTTTGCTTTTGCACTGGTTATAACCATTGTTGCTGTAACCTTTGTTATTAGCACATTCATTCTGTCACTGATCATAACTGGATTAAGAAGATGGTATTTAGAATGATGGATTCATACCCAAATGCATGATGTACCTTTGTAAAACTGCAGTTGTTGTTTCTATGGAAGTTGTATCTGAGTAAAATAGAATGTAACAGCTACTGTTTTCTGAGGTGCACCTGAATGTCCTGCTGCAAGCATTTAAATGTCAACATTTTAGAATTTTAATTACTTTTAGCTGCAGTCTTTTTGTGCCATTATTTGCGATTACAACTTTTGAGTGTGTTTTCTGACCTGACCTCTTCTACTATTTGACATGTCTTCTACTCAGGTTGGTGTTAATGATAACAAGTGGAATAGATAGTTTTGCGAATTCGCAGGAAGAACTTTTGCTTGCATTTGGTTATAAGTTGTGTTGGGAAGGAGGGAAAATTGATCAGGATGCTACTGGATAGAAACAGTATATCAGGATTGTCTGAGTGTATCTGTATGTATTTTAATATATTTTATTATTATCTTGAAGCTAGATCATTTAGACTAGAACATAGTGTAACTGCACTCTCATAGTAGCTCTAATGAAGGCCAAAATAGCTGGCTGTGCTGTAAATTTATTCCTTAATTTAAATAAAATATAGGTTATTAAGCTGCTTGTCTATAAATGCTTTTAGGATATATAGAACCATCACAGCAGAATGGAATTCCTTGAGCTGTTACACATTATGTGCCCATCTTGCAAAAGACAGAGGCACATCTGCTACTTGCTTTGCCAGGCCACCGTTGGTGTTCAGAATGCTAAGAAGGTACAATAGTGTTCACTGACATATTTGTACTTTTCTTGCATCCTTGGTAATGTGTAGTTTTTCTGAAGAGGGACATGGAAAGTCTGGAAATGCAGCCACCTCTGCCTTAAGTAATAATGTACTCATAGTGCTACAACCCAAAGGGTCAATGGCTGGGGTAATGTCCCATGCCACAAATAAGATCCTGATCCATCCTCACAGGCACTGTATCTTGCTGAATGAAACAACAGAAGGAAGAAACAGCCCATTTAAATTAATTACATATTTATTGCTGTCTGGAAAAAAAGCCACAACAACCAAAAAACAGTGTGTTTTTTTCAATAGATAATCACAGAATCTTTGCTGCTGTTCCAAGGCTCTATTGATTGCTATTCCAAGAAAATACTGATGATCAGCCTAGAATGATAGAAGTACTGTATGCTTTTTTTTCTTTTAAGAACTGTAAGGTTTCAAAACTATTATTTTAGTTTCTCTAGAAGCTTACAGACAACTTAGATAATAAGAATTTATAAAATTTGTAGTCTCTCAGCTGAGAAAAACAATGACCTGTTCAGAGAGATAGGTTGCAGTATTGTGCGGTTAGGTGAATTCCGTAATTTCATCAGGGATTCTCATTACACAGATAGAGTGAAGAGCACACTAAATTGCAGTTACATAAGATGCTTTGTGGCAGATGAAAATCAAAGTTCAACAATGGTAGGAACAATGATACAAGAGTGCTTTCATATTACGAGTTTTACTGTGTATAACCAGAAGAAAAACATCAAATATACAGTAAGGAGAGAATTTAAGATAGAATTTTACAAAAAAAACCTTGAATTTTGTGCTCCTACTTCTTCCTTTATACAAATTTTTACTGACTCATTCTCAGTGACTAAGAGTTTAAGTAGGTTTTGTATTTCTCATTAGTTTTCAGGGTATTAAACTCTCTGAATACATATAACTGAGGTAAATTAAATATGGCTTGTATGGAAATTTGAGTGCAGAACTTGGTTCTCCAATTTTTTTTTAAGAGAAAAAAATTACTAACATCTGGGAGAATTAAACCTCTCTGCTATCTCACAGAATTATAGGATGGTTTGGATCAGAAGGGATCTTAAAGATAATCTCATTTTCACCCCTCTGCCCCTCTGTCTTCCTTCCAGTAGACCATGTTGCTCAAATCGCATCCAACCTGGCCCTGAACACTTCCAGGGATAAGGAAACCACAGCTATTTCTTCATGCTGTGTAGCAGTCAATGTGTCTATGAATGTTATTAACCCACAATTTATTATTAACTTTAATGATATTCAAATCCAAAGCATTTTTTTTTTGTATCATCATTTCTTCTGGGAGAAAATAATGCTATCCAAAAAAAACTTTTTCTTTACATTTATTTCATTATGCAGACAGTCACTGTGCAAAAGTCATTGGAACATCCAAAAGACATCATGCTAATAGAACAGATCAGATTTCATACAACCTGCTCCTGCAGTTGATAAGTAGTCAGTGATTCTAGTCGGAAATGGCAAAGTTAAAGTAACAAATTAGTGAAAGTAATTTTTATATATAGTACTGCAAAATACTGCAGAGATGTTGTATGGTAACAGCATTTCAGAACTAAGGAAATAATTCGGAAGTAAGGAAAGATAGTTCCTACTGTTACAGCTGAAGAAGCTGGCAGTTTTTCAGGCATAACAATGTCTTTGTAACATCCAAAAAACAAGTTTATACCAAAAAGTTAGATGCTATGATGTAACACCCTTATGTCTGTAAAGCTAGTGACATAATTTTTTAAAGCTAGCTGTTGCCAGGATTTTATTTGAAACACTGCTTTTTTGTCATATAATGATTTCCTACCAAGTAGCTTGTCATGATCCTGATCTTCAGAAATGAAGCTGCATCTTCAGCATTCCAGGCTCTCACCTTGGGACATTGTGAATGGTACACTGCCATTCAGGGTCAAGTCAGAAGCTCCTGCTGAAAGACCTAGAGTTGAGCAGGACCTAGAGCTGGTCAGATCTCGGGGGTCTGGTGGTCAAGATGACCCCGAGATTGTAAAAAGTCTTTTTCTCCTGGCCCATGCAGCCAAAGAAGGAGTCAGAATGCATAGGGTCAGCTTCTCAAAGTTGTTTATTTTCTCTTGTCTGTAACATGCTTTCTCAAGAAGCTGCGGTCTGTGTAGCAGGTCAGTCTGTGACAGACTCCCACCCCCTTCGGGTGGTGTTACCATTTTACACTAAAATCTACATGTACTATGTTTACAATATTATGTCAATATCTATCATTTATGTTGGACAGTATGTCTTTACCTTAAACCAATAGAAAAGTGTAACCATGACACCAAGACATGGAGGACAAAAAGAAGAAGAAGAAGACGAAGACGAAGAAGAAGAAGAAGAAGAAGAAGAAGAAGAAGAAGAAGATCACGACATGCCCAAATCCGTTCATGTTGTCCCCTTGAACGCCTTTCCTTAATTCTAAAATTCTAAAATTCTACTTTTTCACCCTGTGTTAATTCAACTACCACACTATTCAAATCCTTGTGACTTGTAATTCCTCATACAAAGTTGATAGTTTTTTCCACAGGCTAAAATCAAAGCCACAGGTGTTTTTGACTTCATGCCAAGGTCTCTGAGCCCCCTGCCAGAGTCTCAAGACAGCCATGGCAGCCAGAGGGTGTTCCCACAGTCAGAGAGCAGCAGGGAAAGCTCTTCTGAATTCTCACGTCTCTAGGGATTATTGCTGATTAGTGATGGGCACTCACCTGCCTAACCCTCCAAAGTCCCTTTGGATGGTTCCCTCTCACTCTGTAAAGAAGGACAAGTCACTTGGGCTACTGCCTCTCTAGCCAGCAACACTAAAGTAAAGGTGGCAGGTCTGCTCCTTGACCTTGCAAGAGTTCATAATGATTACACATCAGAAGGGAGTGATTTCCTTTATAGTGATTTAGATAAATATGCTTCATATTTAATACAATTTAGAACTATGGGGGATGGAATGTGGGGGGGTTTGTTTCTCTTAATTTGCATTCAGGAGTATATGTGCTTTACGTGAGAGTGCTAGAAATTTGTCACTTCCCCTTATTAGTAATTTGTAATCAAGTTTCTATTTAAAGTTATTTTCCTTTCATTTGAGGATTAGGAAATAGGGTATATTGTTTCTAAAGGCTAGAGATTGGAGTATGAGCAAGAAAACATTTGGACATATTGAAAATGAAGAAAGCAAATGTCCTGTCTTACCTTTTTGAAAATGCTACCAGTCTGGAGAAACTTATTAATTAGGCAAAGCTTTCTCCCTGTAGTCTTTATAAAAAAAAATCCAAAACTTTGACAAAAGGTTAATCAAATCTAAATATTTGTAGGTCAAAAAGTTTAAGAGATCTTATTTTCATATTTTGTATATCTGATTTTCTTCTGTCTACAGTGTGGGGAGAGATTGCACTACTTAGACTAATCAATCTTGTATAATTAGTAGAACTATGTACAATCAAATAAATATTTGACATTACGAACACTCAACTAAATAAATAATTTGATGCTTCTCCTAAATGTAATGGCATTATTTCTTTCATTTGTGTTTTAATAGTTTTTAAAAGCTATTTTGAGTTTTGCTTTGGATTTAGACTTTTTGCTAAAGTGCACTGCTAATACAGATTCCGTAGAAAATTGAAAATAATTAGCATCTTGGGAATTAAAATGGGATTTTACCTAAGGGAAACTGAGAGAAAACAACTGGTAAAGAAAGATGCTTCTCACTTTCTTCCATAAATGGAAAAATCTTAATTACTGTTTTGGTAAAAGATGTATAGAAATTGGAGAAATTACTAACCAAAAAACCATGCCAAACAAAAACAAATAGACACACACACCAAAAATGTGTAAGAAACTAGAATTTCAGGGACTTTTTAAAAAGTAAAATTAGAAAATCAAAAATAGATGTAATCTATAATATCTCAGTTTCCATTTTCAGATTAAAATCAGTATGTCTCAGGAAGAGGAGAGTTAGAATTATAGTGCAGCTCTGAAATTTTCTTTACTATAAAAACAAAACTCCATCTGTCTGCTTATCCCACTGTTTTTCTTGTCATACTAGTTTTCAAGCCAAGCAACTTACAGATTAAGAAAATAAGTCATGGGTATGATTTAATTAATAAGAAACAGTGCAAATAGCATTCATTAAAGCATCAAAAAGGTCAAACATGGTGAAGGAACTAAAATACATTAAATAGTGAAAGAATCCAGGCAATGTGGAGTGTTACACTACGTAGGCTCCCTGAATTGGAAAGAGTAGACTCTGACTCTGGAGCATTCTGACTGTGCTCCAATTGGATGTAGCAAAATGTTTGTCAAAAAAACAACAAACAAACATGTATGAATAGCATGAAACATTACACTTGTAATTCTTGGAAGAAGGTAAAAACTGCGTGTCAGTCATTCTTCTGGAAAAAGCTAAAAACTGTGGGCTGATCGTTTGTATGGAAAATAATTTACAATCTTCCTTTTTGTATGTTTCCTCAATGTTTTCTGCCCTCTTTTTTCATTCCAGATACGATTTATGATTTGATAAGTTTTATTCAGGTAACTGTTAATATTTAGGAAATTTTAAGAAATTATAGGAGACTCCTAAATGCTCTATGTGAAATGCTGTACAGGAGCTTTGTAATAGAGAAAGATACAATGATGTAGACATCAAGCCCTAGTGCAGCAGACCAGTCAGCACTGGCACATCCAGTAGCAACATGTCCTTCCTTATAGGACCTGCTGTTCTTCAGTCAGATTAATTTGCTTTTATTCCTCTACTATGATGCATATCAAATATGTAGTTTAGATAATTGCTTGTTTGTTTTATGGGCAGTATTGGAAAATAGGATTCTAGACTAGTAAAAAGGTCAGCATTGCATGTGGGCAATTGCATATGGTTTTTATAATTTGTATTTTTCCAGAAAAACCCATGAAGTGGGTTTGGTGCTCCATCTCATTTTCTACATGACAGACAAGGCTGTAGAAAAATAACGTGAAGAGATTGTTTAAAGAGTAGACATGGACAGACGTGGTAGTTCCTCTTGGCTGCATAATGACACAGCTTGTACTATTAAGTAGTCCTTCTTTTGAGATGGGTCCAAAATCCAGACCAAATTGAATATGTTAATTATCTTGCAGTAAAGAGGAGTACTGCTGTTGGTGTATTAGCAAACTGAATTTTGGGTTTATGCATTAGAAAAATTGTTGAACAGAAAGAATTCTGCTAGATAATAAATTCTCTTCATCAGGGAACCACTAAACTGAAAGTCAGAAAACCATTTTTGCAGTTGCTGTGACAATATGCTGCTGTTTCCATCTGCAGCACAGCACAACAGACTGATCTGGTTTCTAAAAGCTGTTTTAGGAGGATATAAATAATGTTTTAGAATTACTAGTAGATTAATTTTGCTGGATTGAAATCTGTTAATCTGTAGAATCCACATTTAGAATGGTATTAACCACTGTGGGGATGTGTCTTTTGGATTCCTTTTGTTCTAAAAATAACCCTATTCCCTTTATCTTAAGTATAAATGTAACATTGATTAGTCCATGGAAACTATTCCAATACAAATGTGTGTGCAGTACTGAATTTTTAGGATAAATGTGGAAAGTACAGCATGTGACCTAACACAGTGGGTACAGAATGTTTTGAGGATGTCCTTGGCTTAACTTGAGCCACGATTAGTATGATATAATCTTATTTTATAATGGAAAGATGCAATAGAATGTAGTTGCAGTAGAATGTAGTTGCTCAGCCAGAGTGCAAATATGGGCTCCCAGTTGTTCTCTGCATTTTCTCTAGATTGAATTTATGTAAAACCTGTTAGGGGCAGCAGCACTGAACCTCATATTGTCACTAGCAGAACATTATATGATTCTCTGTTTCTCTTTATCTATACCACTATTTCATCAGTTACAGCTACAGAATGCAGGACCCCTGACCAGGTACTGTTAGGGTGCCCGCCTTCCCAAGAGCATCTCCGCTTCGGTCCGGACGAGCAGCTCCTGCAGCCTACCAGACGGTTGGTGCTGGATAGCGTAATAAGTGCCAAACCAGGAAAGCAAGAGGACTCTTTGTATAGTAAATCCCACTGGGTTTATTTAAGATGGAAGTGAGGGTCCGGGAGACAGGCACAGAGCAGGGACTCAACCATAGCAGAAGAGAACCAGGAATGAAGAGCCTGGAGCAGGAGCAGGTCCAGGGTATATTACAGAGGGGAAGTGGGAGGATTTGGGATGCAAATGCACCAATGGGGTTGTGGATCAGGGGAGAAGCTAGGGTGGGGTGATATGAACAGACCCTGTGAGGGAATGGAGAGGGAGTAGTGATCTAAGGAGGGCCAATGGGGAAGCCGAGAACATGGACAATTCCAGAACAGTGGAGTGAACATCTGTTAACAGACAGGCCCATGTTTGCATGGGGTGTCGGCGATCATGGGAGGTTGTTCCAATTTCTTACCCTGTGCTAGACAGAGGTGTCATCCCAGGGCATTTCAGCCCTATTATTTCCTGAGTGGTCTCCCACACAGAAATACATTGTTCTCTTGCTTCTATGACAGATTTAATTTCGCATTTTGAATCTCAATACATCCAGTGATCTGATTAGAGATTAAGAGTATCTGTTTATCTATCCTAAGTTTCTCTACCTAATATTCTACCTGTGTTCTTGGCAGTAGTTTTCCCTTTTTGCCCTTCCATATGATGTGCATGACACCATATCAAAAGACTTTGGACCACTGCAGCTGCTTTTTTGAATTCTCCTGTGTTTTCTCAGCATTTTATCTTCAATTTCTTACTTGAACTTTAAAATAAGTTGGGGTATTTTTCCACTTGTCTTCCCTCAATCTTCTGTCATTTTTCAAATATGGTTGTGCATGTGCTGTGGGAACAAACTTGCTGTACTTTTGTATGCAGTGTGCTTTTTGTCAGCATTTATTGTACGTAGCATTCAATTGTTCAAGTAATTCTTCAGGAAAAACAGGTAGAAAATGGGATTTTGCATATGGTGGAAGAAAACAATTTCTTACACTTCAAAATGGATACCATAAGAATTTTTTTCAGTATTTTCCAACCATATACATGGTGTATGGAATGTGAACAGTCACATTTTAGTGCCACAGGTATAGAAATTCTGCAACTAAATCCCTCACTAGTGAATTATGACCCAAATGTAGCTCACATCACTGTCTGCACTCCTTTGTGTCCCATTCTAGTTTGTAGCAGTTCTTTATGTGTGGAGGGAAGAGACCTGGCACAGGCAGAGCTGACTGGAAGTTCATTGACAAACTGTGCCTCTAGAATCCAAGAGTGAAACCACTTAACCTAAGAAAATAAATTCAGGGTTTTTTTTTCTTTAGCTGTCTCTTGTCTCTTACTTTAGCTCTCCTGCTGTGATACATAGGACTGCAGCTGAAGGTGGAAGAACAAAAGATAGTGGAGCTTGAGTGCAAATGCATGTACCTTCCCTGCTTCTACTGTGCTTTGTTGTGAAGCTAGACATAAAAAAATAAAAGGGGAATGGGATGAAACAGAGCAAGCTCTCTGGAAGCTATGACTACTTACACTAGTGAAATCTAAGTAGAAAACAGGGTGGTGCCCATCTATTTGCACTTATGTTGAAGAAATAGACTAGGAACCTGTGGGTGTTTGTGGAACACTGGATGGAGAGTATCTTTTATTCATTTAGTTCTATCTTTTTACTTTTAAGAAAGAAGTTAAGACATATTAGTAATAACCAAAGTGAAGCCATTCCGTAGTTTGCACAAGAACTTCACCTGTTTTTTCGTCTGGTAAGATTGTTTATGTTTATGTTTATGTTTATAAGATTTTTGTGATTACCGTCAAATTTGTTCAGGAACAAAACAGTGAGTTGTTTAAATTTTGTTTAAATTTGTGCTAAAGTACAAACTTCTCGCCAGTGCCAGTAGCTCACCTTTCCTGATTTAGAGCCTGTTGGTGTAAGATGCATCCCCGTGACACATTGCTGTGGAAGCTCACTAGGAGTGCAAGGTCCCTGCTACTTTGCAGAATAATCCTTTTGACAATTTACTAACTAAGCTAGATTTTTGGCACAAGAAAGATTAAGAGGTATTATATTGTACTATGCTGCATCATGTTCCCTTCTATGGGGTTCCAACTAGTGATATTTTTTTAGACTGTCAGAACAACACCAGCCTGTCAGAACGGTGGATGGGCACAGGGTGCTTGTGACTGAACCAGAAATTTCCAGGAATTATGTTTCGCTTTTGTCAAGCATGAACATTAGTGAAACGTATGTGACTCACCATCTCACTGATACGCTATTGCAATTTAGTTTTATGAATTATATTCTGGGAAGCTTGCACAGTTCTTTGTTCAAAATACCAGCACAATCAGAACCACATGGCAGTGCCAAAACACACCAGTATCTGATTGCTTTTTTAGTTTAAATGATAGGGTAAGTAGGCAGTGTAGGTGTGGTTTCATGTTAAAGTGGATGAAAAGGACCCCCCCATACAATTCTAGCCAGAACTGGCTGCTTCTGTTGTCTCATCTGACCCATGTTGCCCTGGTTCAGAGAGGAAAAAAAACCTTAAAACTAAATCTTTCTTTATTGCTTTTTCTGCTACATCAGATCCATTTGGGTTTAGTAGTTTGCTGTAGCCAGCATAATAATGTAGTTGGAATGATGTGATTAGAGGTAAACAAATCTTAGCTGGTAGAGCAGCTGAGCTAGAACATGAAAATATGGATTATACTTTTAATTTTGATACTAATTTGTTCCACAGGCTAACAGTCTTGATAGGAAATGTACTTGTGTTAAAGTCTTGGTTGTTTGAAGTCATACTATTTCCTATCGGCAAATCATCTTGCTGGATATTTCTTACGATGGCTATAAAAATGAAATTATTCTCAATGGACATGTATGAGACATTATCCAGAACTGATTTGCTGTGAACAGAATTAAGGTGAAGGCTAGAGTATTAGCACTGTGTATTGAAACCCCGACTTTATAATTTGAATATGAAACTGATCCAGCTTCTATCTCTCTAAATTTTGAAGATGGACGTTTGTATCTGCTTTTGAGATTTTCTAGCCTCTCATGTTTAATGAATTTAACAATCCATGCTTAAATCATATGGCATATACAGTGGTACATTGCTTTGTTGTGTGGTCAGGAAATTTGTATTTTGCCTCTGTAGCATTTTTATACTGCTATAGAAATGATAGGGATTACTGGGTGGGGGATAGTGTTGAGAAGGACTACTTTTTCTGCAACAGAGTCTAAAATATTATTTAAAAATTATGAAAGTAAATTTCCTTCCATGCTATGTAAGAGATCTTAAAATACCTGGGAATTGGGGAGGAGGGATGGGGGGAGAGCTGGGATAGGGAGAACCAGTATTGTGGAAAAATGTGTTGTTTCCAATTTAATTAAGATCAGCTTAAGCACCTGCACACTACCATTTATGAAGGGAATTTATAAAATATATTAATACAAGTATTTATTTTTTCACCAGTTCCAGCTGTCTGTTCCACATCTGTAATGAAAAGTATTTAACAGTGATCGCTTTAGAGAGCACTTCTTAGGCACTAAGAACAGCCTGCTCATCTTTTCCCTCTTTCCACAAGGCACATATTTTTGGGTTAAAAAATGGGTATGGTAACACAGCAAAAGTACAATACAAACTATGTATCCGGTGAATCCAGTGTTTCCTAAGATACCGAAATATTTGGGGGGGGATACATTTTAAAATATACTCCATGCAGGAACAATGAAAAGGAGCATCCTGCCTAGCAGTTGTGCCTGGGTGACCTTCATGCTGATAAAGTTGGATAACCAAAGTCTGAACTCCGATACTGAACTTAGCCCTCAATTTATTCTAGGAAAGACAGTTTCTTACTCTTGTTTTTGGCTCCTTGCTTTGTACTATATTTGGTTTGAGTGGACATGATTGTACATCATAAGCATATTAACTACAGAATTAACTACTCTCTATAAGCATTTTTAAAACTGAATTGAAGTTACAGAACTGACTGTATTTTTAACATTTGACAGCAGAAAAATTGCCCAGCCATTTTTCAGAGAACTTCAAGGTCTTAAGATTCAGTGGCGTTTTAATTTTATCTCTGTAGAAAATTTCTAGTGTCATGTCAGAATTTTGGAAAATTAAAAATATTCTACGGAAAGGAGAATGTGTTCTGGAAATCATAGAATCAGGATGGTTTGGTTTAGAAAAGACCTTAAAAGCCATATATTTCCAATCCCACTGCCATTGGCAGGGCACTTTCCATTAGACAAGGTTGCTCAGAACCCCATCCAACCTGGCCTTGATCACTTCCAGGGATGGGACCACTGGGCAGGCTGGGCCAGTGCCTCTCTCCCCCCCATAGTTAACAATTTCTCCCACATACCTGATATAAATCAACCTCTTTTGTTTTATAGCCATTCCTCCTTGTCCTCTCACAGTATGTTCTTGTAAAAAGTCCCTCCCTATCTTTCTTGTAGGTCCCTTCAGGTTCTGAAAGGTGCTATGAGGTCTCCCTGGAACCTTCTCTTCTCCAGGCTGGACAGCTCCAGCTGTCTGAGACTCTCCTCAAAGGAGTGGTGCTCCAGCCCTCTCTGATCAACTTAATGGCTCTGCTCTGAAAACCAGTAGTTAGTTGAGTGAGATTACAGCTGGAGAAAACATTTTAGAGACTGGTGTGAGAACAATGGCATGCTGTGTTGAGGCTGGAAGACCAGGGTATGCTAATTCTGATGCAAAACTAAGCATCAGTGTCACATTTTCCAGGCAGTATTTTCTTTGAGAGTATTGATTACAGTGTAGGTACTTCATCAGAGCACTAGGAAGCCTGGGGTACTTCAAGAGAGAAAAATTATGAAAAACCCAAACATTGATTGAATGATCATCTTGCCCTGTTGCGAGAATATCCTTTTGTATGTATGTATATAAGTAAATGCCTGGTGCAAACCAGAAATCATCTCCAATTTGGAAGATTGTAATTTTATGAAGTATTTTCTCAGATGCAATAAAGATGCTACATTAATTGTGGTAATGTGGAGCAGTCTGAATTATTAATTTCATTTCATTTTACAGGTTAGATCATTTTTAATTGATTATGCTATTAATTACAATGTATGCTTTCACAGAGCTGTTATCTGTATTTGAAAATTTAAGTGAATATCTAATTTTGATACTCATAAATCAGTATGCTCATAACCAGTATAATCTAAAGCTAAAAATACTTATTATCAGAAGTGTTTAAGAGGCTCTCATTCGGGTAATAGATTTTAAATTTTAAGAGATTCATTATTTGCTGGGTTACTGTTGCAAATATCTTTGGAATAACTAATTTTATTTAAACCTTTAAAGGCAAATAACCTTTGTAAATTGGTAAAACTAATTCACACTTAACTGTCTAGGAGCATCTATAAGGAGAGATTGATTAGAGATTAATTAGTTTCCAATGGTAACATACATTGGTTTTACTATACTGAAAACTGAAGTTAAAACAGCTATACTCAAGCCTGAGACAGCCTGTGTTCTCTGCCTTGTAAAAATTGTTGTAATTTTTACTTCTAACAATCTTGTTAACCTTCGAATTCTTAAAAGAACCAGATAGCCATATGACCATTTTTACTATGTGTACAGATACACATTTTATAAAATAATATTTGATGGTATTTTTTTCCATTATAAAGTAACTTCTTCCACAATAAACCATTTTTTCCATTATAGAGTAATCTCATTTGATACAACTGGAGAGCTAAATTATGGTATTTGTTCTATAAATGAGTGTAAGGAGAGAAATGAGGCACCTGCATCTGTTTGATGTTAGTGTGTATAGCTTTTAAACTTCTGCAACACCGTCCTTTTGAAATACAGACCTAGAAAACTGTATCATTTCAATTGTCAGATTATGTGCTTTTGTCATAAACACAGAAAATTAACACAGTTCTAACTTGGAAAAATAAGAACAAAGTCGTATTCTTAGTCAAGGGTGATGTCTGAGGTCCTTTCTTTTCAAAGGGTCATTACTACCAAGGCAATTTACACTATTTGATTTAAATTTTTGTTTGTACCACATTTGGGCACTCAGAAAGTCACCAGTCATTGGAAATCTACAACACCTAGAGAACAGGCAGGCATCATATTTTTGCATTAATTTATCAGATTCTGTGTTGATGCGTTATCTTTGCAATCTTAGTGACTAGATTTGGTGCTAGGAAGAACGCAGGTTGAGCTAGTGCAAGCAGGTATGTAGTACAGACCTAGGGACAAGTTAATCATCTCCTTTCCAATGTTGTCTATCATTGATTTCCTTCCTCTTAGTTTGGGGGACATATGGTAATGAGTTTATGGAAGTCATAGAAGTAAGATTTCAGTGGGTGTAATTACATTACAGAATTGGTTTGGGGTTTTGACAAGGTCTTTTTACATGATGTTTTAAAGCACTTAATATGAATTAGTCTCTTCTGACATTGAAAAAATAACTGTTGAAACTCAAAGTTTACATACAGTAATTTAAGGAGCAGCCTGAATGAACTGTGATTGAAGGCTGAAGAGCTATTAAAAACTTGTGTACATCATTTAACCTATTATAATGGTTTGTTATTTTTATTGTACAATTGTTGTCCATCATTGTGGAACAAGTTACTTGGGTGTTTTGTTTTCTTTTCTTTTGTTCTGTTTGTTTGTTGTTTTGGGGGATTGTTTGTTTTTTAAATTATTTATGTATACCTCTTTATTTAAATTATTTATGTATACCTCTTTATTCCTGTCAAGATACAGTGTTTGGAAGAATAATTAAACACTTAGTAATATCTGCTCAGTTCCTTCAGGGCTGTGATAGGCTGACCCCAGCAAGAGCCAAACACCCACCGATCCAGCCACTTGCTCACTCATCTCTCTTGCAAAGGCAAACAGGAGGGCCATTCTTGTGGGGGCAAATGGAAGGAAGGTGAGAACACTCATGGATCAAGATAGTGACAATTTAACAGGCAATGTGGAAGCTCTGTATGCAAGCAGAGCAAAAAGATTAGTTTATATCCTTTCTATCAGCAGTTAGATGTCCATCTACTTCCTAGGAATCAGTGCTTCAGCACATGTAATGGTTGCTTGCATAGAGAAATATAACCACAAACCCCTTCTTCCTCATCTCCTTGAGCATGTATTGCTGAACATGAAGCTCAGTGGTATAGGTTGCCTGTCTTGCCTCTATCAACTCTCAACCTCAAGCCCAGTCTCATCCTGTTTGAAATAGGAAAGGAAGCATTCCAAGGAATGAAGCAATAGCCAAAACACGGGTATGCTATCAGCGCTGTTCTGGCCACAAATACAAAGCACAGACATGTATCCATGCCATATATCTTTATGCTATGTATGAGGAAGTAGTATTTTGACACACCTTCCACCTTTTCTCTGCATTTTCTTCCCAGCAGCTCCTCCACTTTCTGAGTCTGTTTCATACCCTGTGTATCCACTAAATGATCATGATTAAATTACTAAAGTTGGCATTGATGGACTTCAGAACTAAGACTGCACTCAGGCTTAAGCAGGACAGAGCTCGCATCCGTGTTTTTCTTTCAGGTTGTCTTTGTCAGTTTAATTTTATTACTTTTGAAGCTTTATCTGTAGAATGAGTACTAAAACTTCTTCTTAGCAACAGAATGAAAGGTGCTAGAATATTTTAATTTGTCATGCACTCTAAGAATTTTTGCTGGTTGTACCCTTCACAAAGGATTTATGTTACATCTTCTTCTTAAAGGCTTGTGCCCTTTATGATCCAAAATTAAGTGCTACCCTTGCATGGAGTACACTGTGAAAGTCACAAAATGAAAAGTTTGTAGCTGAACAAGTTTTATTCTTTGTAAGATTGGCAGGCTTTTGAGCAGTGTAGAAGTGAGCTTTGTTTCTCCAAATGTGCCCTGCTTTTGCCTGAAGAACTGGCATAAATAATACATCTAAAATGCTCACGGTTTGTCAGCTACAAACTTAAATTTTTGGCAACCAACCCAGCACAGTCAAATAAAATGGCATTGGTTTGCTTTGTGTGCTTCGCTGTATTTTGTCGTGTTTGCCTGTTATGTTTCCTCATTAGAAAATATTTTCTCTGTCCTGCTAAACTAGAACATAGCATGTCATGGAGAGTCTTAGGAATTTGTGGGCAGCTGTTGGGTGAGCCTCAGTCTGATAGGATTATTTTTATAGTAATTCCCTTTTTCCCCTCACTGTTATACTAGATGCAAAGTATGAAGTAGTGTCTTTGCCTCATGTCAGTATAGACAATTAAAAATGAAATAGTCTTTACCTGATATGTTAGTCCTAGTGGGCAGTGTTAGAAATCTCTTGGATTTTTCAGAAAGGGGAAAAATATTCTAATATCAAGATATACTATAGTACTTTGCCACAAAAATTAATTGCAGTTTATTTTACACCATGTAGAACATTAATTCCGAAATAACCTTTCCTGGTGGTCTTTCTTTTTTCTTGTATATATTTTGAACTGTTCTTCACATTAAAACATTGTAAGCTGTGTGTTCTAGTCTCTTTGCATGTCTACAAATTTCCTAGCTCTTTTATGTCTTCTTGATGTCAGTCTCGCAAGTGTTTTTAGGATGTCAGCAATGAAATTTTTGAGATGCCTTATATTTTGATGATTAATTATCTTGCATGTTGGCTATCATAGCCAGATCCAAGTATTCATTATGTCATATATCTAAGTTGGGTCAAATATGTGAAGTAGTAGGGCAATGAATTCACTTCAATAAGTCCATGTATTTTGAGAATTTTGTTGAATGTATATAGCAATTTGTTGCATGAGCAGTTAAGCTTTTTAGATAAAGTTTACCAGTGCTGAGCTAAATACAAAAGTTCAGATTCATTTTAGGCATGAGAAGATGACCATGCTTATGATGATGACTATGAAGATGATTATGTTTATGGGTTTTTTTCTGATCTCCTTTTTGAAAAAATTTAACTCTCAAACAAGAGAATTTTAATCTAAAACAAGAATTTTGCTTTCATTTAAAGAAAATTATATTTAGTGGTAACATTGTTGAAAGGTATATATATAGTAGCTACTAAGATTCAATTTTCTGTTGGTGTGTTGCAGCAACATTTGTAGTTGTGTCCTGATTTTTTAATCCAGGCAGAGAAATGGGAAACAGTAGATGTTCAGCTTGATTTTTCTGTTTCAGCATCTTAAAATTCCAAAGAAAAGCTTTACACATCCTGGGAATTTTTTTGTGAGTTTTTTGGTTTTGGTTTTTTTTTTTTTTGGTTGTTTTTTGGTTGTTTGTTGTTGTTGTTGTTGTTTTGGGTTTTTTTGTTTGTTTATTTTTCTTTCCTGGATGGGTGGATTTTCATAATCAGTTTCTGAAAGACTTATTAGATACTTCATTAGAAGAAAAGTCTGCACTACTAAACTATAGCAAAGAGAAAAGATTGAAATCTTCAGAGGTCATTATTCAAACCCCTCAAGGCTTTTGTAAGAAGGCTTATGAGAAAGGATGACACCCTAAAATTTAAAATGGCCTCACTGTCTTCATAAATAACATCTGGGGAAGATGAAGTAGGGTGCAATATCTTGCTTATACAACAGAGAAAATTTATGCCTTGTGTAAAACAGAGTGACAGTGGTTCAATAGCTGTTCAGGGAATGTAGTTTGCTCTGCATGAGAGGAAGTGTTTATAGACTTGTATATGAAGTTACTAATAATTACAGAAAGATGCATGCATACAAAATTTTTCATTTATTCTCTGAAATAAAAAGTTAGCAATAATTTCAGCCCTGTTTATCAGACAGAAAAGATAACAGCAGCTTAATTTAAGTGTCTGGAAAGTGAACAGGTACCAGAATATTGACAGCTGACCCCTTTGAATCCATCAATCTTTAGTACTTTCAGATTGTGGCATCTTACAGTTGCATTTGAGAAAAATAAGCTTTTGCACAATTTTAATGACTGAATATGACCAGATAAAAAAACCAAGGAAAGAATGTACTGCTTATTGCTGACTGCTGCCAATACAGAACCACAACAGATACAATAATATTTCTGATAGACTTTCTGACAAGTACCATAAAGATTAAGAGTTGGGGAGACAAGGATTAATCAAACTGAACAGCTAGATATTATTTGTCAGAAAAAAACAATGTACACAACATTTGGGCTGCACTTTATTACTGCAGGTCTACCTGGATTATTTTCTTCAATAGCTCTGGATCAAATTTCAATGTCTCCAAGGTTTGAATGAAAAGAAGAAACAAAAGAGACTCTTTTTTCCTATTGCTGTGTGAGAACATCTGAAACACTTCTGTATTTTGGTTGTTTATTGTTTTAATCTAGTCTTGCAATGTCTACTACAGATGGATTACAAACTGCAAGTTTTACTGAGTCAGATAATTATGTTATGAAAATGGAGATAAAGGTCTTGTTGATGGCTCTTAGAGTGTTAACCTTAAATCATTTTTTACTTTTAAAAATATTGTTTACGACTTTGAAAAAATCTCCAAAAAGGCAATACAGCTTCTGTAGGAAATCAAACTGATTTGTACTTCTTGTAAGTTTCTAGTAATGGAAAATCTAATGTAATTTTCCTGATTTTTTTTCTAAGTAGAAACAGATACTTGTATATTTTGGTGATTTGTTTGTTTGCATTTTAAGAGAAAACTGTATATAAATTTTTCAAGTCATCTTGAACTGCATAAGAAGTGAATTAAAATATTTTATTCTGATGAATCTAGGATTATTCCATAGTCATCCTAGTAGATATAAAAAAAAAAAAAGCAAGAGTGATGCAATCTGATTACCTTGACCTAAGTTTCTCATACTCTTTTTTGAAAAGTTTCTTATATATATTCTTTTTTGAAACCCTTTGCTTGTCTTAATTTTCTTTCAGAACAGTTGAATGCTGTACTCTAAACACTGTTTAGTGATAGAGTCTATTTAAGTAATCAATATTAGTATTGGTTTTTAAAAACTTAGCCAATACACTTTAAATAGGTGGCCTGATTGTTCTAAGAAAGATCATCACCCAGTTGCTCCAGCCAGATAAGGAAACTCTTTGAAAACTGGGACAGACCTTTAATTGTCTAAATATAGCTTTAGGTTCCTAATTTTAGGGAATCTTATTTTAAAGCAATTCATCTCACTAGGTGAGTCTTTCTTGTAATGTGATATCTCACAAACTATACCTCAGTTGTGGAAACAGAGGATACTTGCAGATTCATAACTCTTGATTTTGGGGTGAACAGTGAGCTCAATCTAAGGTACAAAATGGTCACCCACCCCAGGAAGAAGGATGTCACCTTCCACAGTCATCCAAAAGAAGGGTCAGAGTTGGTTGTACCATAATGCACATCCTGGTGAATAAAAATAACAGCAGAGACCTGTGTTGGAAATACATTATTATTGTATTAATAAAATTTGAGTGATCAGGTAAACACCACAGCTGATGACTGAAAGAATGGTCATGGCTGCGTAATAATACTGAGTAATTTGTTAAAAAAAAATAATTTGAAGACATTTTTGAAAAAGCTTGTTTTGAGAGTTAGTTCAGCAAACTCTGAACTCTTTCTGTCCCAAATGCTAAGAAGTCTTCTGTTACTGTATCTATCAGCCAAAAACTGTGTAGTTCTCATGTTGCTCTTTTGCTAATTGCTAGTATAGAAATCTTTGTAGTTACTGTAAACTTTATGAGTAGAAAGAACCTTACCTTGGAGCAGGCAAATGCCAGGAGCAGTGAGACTGGTAGGAAACTGAAAATCTGTACATCTATCTTACTGTTTTGGAAAGCAGTTCCACAGAGGGAGTGACATTCAGTTATAAACAGTTTATAAATACTGTTCAGAACAGGAAAGAACCTCCACATCTGACCAGCACTCTTCCTTCCATGTTGCTTACTCCACTTTCTGCTGTACAGAGCTGGGGAAGAGACCTTTGTAAATGGTAAGAGTCAGAATTCTTCACTAAGTGTCTGTTGTATGCTGTTACCTCAGATTGTGTCATGCATCGCTGTAGTTTGACTTAAATTTATACTGAATGACCAGAAGCAATTCAAATGCATTCTTTCCTGTACTATACTTATGGAAAGCTGCCAAAATGTAGAACCACTGTTCAAGATATGCTTTTATAGATGTATTGTTACATTTTCCTAAAAGTAATAGTGTATACTTTTACAGAAATCCTAGAGAAAGAATTTAAAAATAAGCACTTGTCTGTTATTTTGCTAAAATTAAAAAAAAAAAATCTGGTTTTGCAGGTAAAAAATTAAAACTAAAGACAAAATAGTTTTTGATTCTTCATCTCAGTGTATATGTAAATTGACAGGACTATATCTTTTTAACAGGAACCAGAAAAATTACAGGTTTGTACTAGATAGAACTTGCACTGACTTTACTAGAGAGAGGGATGGACTTCAGGTGTAGATAGCAACTGTTCTGCTCTAACTAACAAAAAACTTTTATTTACTTCTTTAGGACTCTGATTTAACCTTCTAGTTCCAATGTGTTTGTAAAACATACAACAACTTCTGTAAAAAAAGAAAATAATTTCTTAAAAAGAGTTTTTTCTGCATGGAATTCACACCAAAAGGGCCAACAGATCCTTTTATCTATCACTGAGGCATCGTATCAAGACTTTGTGAGATTCGCAGAAGTTTCTGCCGGCCTCTGGGAATGAATTTTCCTTCACTTTGTTTGAAATAGTGGTTAAGATAAAGATGAATAATTCTTAATATTTGCTTTATTCTTAGATCTAGTGACACTAATAGCTGTTCCTGGATGTTTATTTCTGGTGGAAAGATTCATTTACTACTTAACTATAAAGCTTGACGTCATCTTCCTACATGCCTGTATAAGCTATGTATGTGTTTTATGAAATGCAAAATAGAAACAAAGATAAGCTTGTGACATGGCACTAATTTCTTATATACTAGTTAAGGGTGATTATAAATATTAAGGTGTTTATATGATTGTGGTGCAAGAATTTTGAGTAATATATATATTCCAGTGGCCTGTTTCAGTTCTTCTTTTTAATTTAATTACTTTAATGGGAATAAAATCTTATATTATAAGTCTATAAAGGAGTTGCAGGGATCTTCAAGATATTTTCATAAAAGCTATGTTTACAGATGTTCCTTAAATATGATTCTTCTTAGAGAAATTTCCAAAAGGGTGTGCTGAGCTGCCAGAGTATATGTAGAGCTACCAGCTTAGATGTGTATTTCAAAAGCCTAAAGGCTGGTGCTCCATAGGAGGAAGTGCAGAGATTAACCAAATTGCATAACAAAAAATGCTTAAATAATTTCAAATCTGTCATAATAAAAAAACTAAAGTATATTATATAAGGTGCTTGGAAAGAAAGGGGATAAGTGCATAATACTTACATACAGTGTCTAGCACAAGATACATTCAGTTTTATGTGGCCTGTTTCAACTTGATTAAAACAATATGAGTCAGCAATAAATTAAAATAGTCATTCTTCTTTTTTATATGAGGTATGGACACAAATAAAAAGAAAAGTTACTAGATCATTTTCTTCCCCTTGATTTGGTTTTTTGGTTTTTTTTTTTTTTTTGTTTTGTTTTTCTGGGGTTTTTTTTTTTTGAGGTTTTTTCCCCACTTCAACAAAATAAGCCTTTGTCTCCTGACAAAGTAAAAATATTTCATTGAGACAAATTGGTTAACTTGCTATGTCTCAGGCATTTTATAATTCTTTTCTTTCTTAAGGTACTCATCAAATGAACAACTCTATTGTCTAAGGCAACTTCTAAATGAGGCTGAATAAAAAAACAGCCAACGAAACAAATATACCCAAACAACCTTACCCTCCCCCCCCCCAAAAAAAATACAACAAAAATACAACCAAAATAACCCACACACAAATAAACAAAAATCACTGTTAGCTTCTTTGCTCTAGAAAGAAATTCCTCTAGAAGAGTAATGAACGAAATATCTTTCAGTTCTTTCCCTAGAGTAATTTATCAATCTCAAATGCAGCAGAGTCTGAATGAGCCAGCAGTGCCTAAGACCATCATGGGTGCCTTAGGAAAAGCATTGCCAGCAGGTCATGGAAAGTGATCCTTCCCCTTTGCTCAGCCCTGGTGAGGCGTCACCTGGAGTGCTGTGTCCAGTTCTGGGTTCCTCAGGACAACAGAGACATGGAGCTGCTGGGGTGAGTCCAGTGGAGGCTACAAAGATGATTAAAGAGCTAGGGCATCTCTCTTACAAGGAAGGGTTGGGGAACTGGTCCTGTTCAGCCTCAAAGAGATGACTGAGAGGGAGCCTTATCAATGTACACAGGTGTCTGACAGGAAGGTGTCAAGGATGGATACAGGCGCTTCTCAGATGTGCTGAGTAATGGGACAAGAGCTATGTGCAGGGGTGCAAGCACTGGAACAGGTTGTCTGGAAATATTGTGTCTCCCTCACTGGAGACACTCAAGAACTGTTTGGACACAATCCTACTCCCTGCTGCAGTAGGGAGGTTGATTGAATTGAACCTCTGTGTTCCCTCCCAGCCTGACTCATCCTGTGATTCTGTGATTCTAAAGGAAGGACAATTCTAAATGAGGGCTATAGGTAGCTCCACAGAGCTGCTTAGGCAGCTTGGCTCTGCTTTGAAGTTTTTGAAATGGTGTATGGATAGAAATAGTGCAGGTAATTTAGACTCAGTTATTGATTTGTAAAGATGTTTAAGCCATGGGCATTGATCTCTCAACCCTATTATGATTTTTATGTTTCAAGCTTAGTTTTGCGAAACACCTGAAAATATGTCCTTTTATATTTATTATGCCAGTCAACTGAAAGAGTGTTCAAAGTCATACAAACCGTGGCATATCTTATGGGCTGATTTGGAGGAACTTCTGCTAGTATAGCTAGCGACATTTTTGGTAGGGTTTTTCTGCACTTTAATAATGGATTCAGTTTTTTTTCCCTGAGTTTACTTTTGAAATGCCATTAAAAGTCACTAATTTATTTGACAGAAATAAGTCTAAATAAATTATTTTTGAAGCAAAACAACACTTAACATTTTCTCATAACAGCAACAGTGGTTTCAGTCCCTGTACCCAATCTATCTGTCAATTTAAAGAAATTTTCAGGAAGCAGTGTATTTAATGTAATAACCCTTGTGCCAGTTTTGTTTGGAAATTGACTAATAGGTCCTAAAGCTGTTGTGGAACCATGTAAAGTACTGATAATTTTGCCCAGCAACAACCAAGAAGCATTTCTTTCTTTTTGTTCTGTTTTTATATAAAACTATATAAATATTCATTCTGTATCACTTTTTCAGACCTGAAGTCTATGATTCCAAATCTTCATTATAATTTAAAACCTAAAGTCTGGTTTAGAGCTGCAAATCATTCTACAGGCAGTTTTCTTTATAAGATGATCATGTGAAATATATAACTGATTTTCCCTCAATCATCATTCCTTTCAACTGTGGACATTTTTGAGCTTACAAAGCATTCTGAGTAGGTCATTTTAAAATGAACTGTTTTGCAGGTTGTTTTTTTTTTTCATAATGTGGCATTTTTGTCAACTGCCACATGTGCCTTATTTGGTTTTGCCACTGTTTTGATCATACTTCCAGGTTTTACTCTGAACTTCCATTTTTTGATATCATTCATACAAAATCTCTTCTTGTGTGTATGACCACTTGTTCTAGGTCTTCCACATGATTACAGGTAAACCATACATTAGATATCATGTTGCATTAGATAGCCAGTGGTGCATGTATTCTTTCTGAATGTGAAAGTGAACAACCACTGCTGTATTAGACTCCTTATTACTTAATATGCTTTATAGGCTTCTCAAGCAGAAGTTGATTCACTGTTCCTCTCGTCTCTTTTGTTAATATCCTTCAGATATCCCACTATAGCAGGGGTTACTGTCAAAGCCGTATTAGCAGTTCCCAATCAAGGTGGGAAGATGAAAGGCTCTTGCCTTTCCTTTGTTTCTTAGGAGTAGTATTTTGCTTTCAAGCCTTTTCTGTTATTATTTGACAATTTTTCACTGTCCTTGATCTTTACATTTCTTTTTTCAGTTTTGTCTGTACTATAATCCTGTAAGAAAACCATTCTGGTTTATGCTTGTAAAGTTTTCATACAGTAAAGCCCTGGCTCAAGTAATATATATAGGCACCACTTTGTTGCAAATAATAAAATAATGACTTTTTATATTATTGTGCATGCTTCTTGCATAAGGAAATTGCTTCGGTTTAGCATTGCAGTACTGAATAATGCCATGTGCCTACACAGATCTTTCAAAAAGGGGCACCAAGCTGTTGGAAAGATGTCTCTTCCACTAAGAAAATTACTCCTAACTAGTTCTTGTTTGCACATTAGAATAATTTTGATCTTTTTAGTTGCAATTGGTCCTAAGATACCTCTGTCTGTGCATCTTACCATGATTACAAACCTGTCTCAGAATCAGCTGTTACCTGTGAGTCCTCAGCAGTTTTGCCTCTAGCTCTCTTAGTCACTTAATTGCCATATGAAAGACATATATCTTACAGTTAGCTCCTCTGGACACAAAGTATATTTTCTTTCCAAACAATTCTCATCAAAACCAGTTAGAAAAAGCTTTCTGTTCACTGTATTTTGTTTTTATGCTAGAATGTTTTTGACATTATATGGGCTCACAGAGTCATTTAGGTTGGAAAAAGCCTTTAAGATCATCAACTTCAAACACTAATTCAGCACTGCCAAACCCATGTGGCAGCATTGGAGGGGACTGTATTAGTACACAATGTATTAATGTTTCCTGATTTCTGAGATTAATTTCCTCACTTTATCTGCCAAATTATTTTCTACTTTTTTTCCAAAGAAATGTTACTATGAAGCTTCCTTCATTCTAAAATTACTTAGCTGTAATCAGTTCTGTTACCCTTTGCCATTCTGTTCTGGTGTGGGTTTTCTGTACTGTAAGTGTAGAGATAGTCTGAGTTAAACAGTTTTACTGACAGTTGTAATGCTCTAGTATTTAATGTTGCCTTAAGAACCTTTCCTACAGCATGGAGCTGGAAATCATGGTCCCAAGCTGTTCCTGTCTGTGACTAGCTTCTTTGGGTGTTAGTGCAGCCAGACTCGTGCTTCCTGCTTACTGTACATCCCAGTTGCCTCTGTAGTAAATTTCAGTATATGCCGAAGTTTTCTGTGGCCCTCTCATGTGGAGAAAATCAAACTGGAGCAATAAGTTCTAAGGTAAGAGAGACACAGTTACTGACATTCATGGTTGTACAAGAGCTTGTGATTGGACACACTGGTAAACCATAACTATCTCTATGCATTTTTGGCACAGCAGCTCAGAATTTACAAGCCCTCTTGCACATAATATACTGTAAACTGCAATGCAAAGGCTAAGGTAGAATGGCAGGGCAAGTGTTTGTCCAGAACTGATAAATCCTGGCTAAGTCCTTCTGCTCTGTACTTTTAATGCAATCAGTACCCATACTGTTAAGGTACTCACTATTTGCAGAGTTCAGTATCTCCCATAGACAGAGATACTCTTTGGGAGTAATGAGAGACACAGCAATTCAAACCAGTATAAGCCATAAATGTAATCTCTGAAACATCTAGAGATTTCCATATTTACATAACCACAATATTAACAATTGTCATTAACTTTTGGTACCAGTGTCAGGCAGTAGTGGTCTGTCATGGCCTATGAGTGTCAAAAGTGACCTCTGTAATACATAGTGTGTTGCATTGACTCTGACTGGATTCCAGGCACCCATCAAAGCTTGTCTAACACTTCCCACCACAGCTGAACAGGGGAGGCAAGGATTGGGAGTTCAGAGTAAGGGTGATGAGAGAAGAGTTTTGACACTCAGCAGTGTCTTGATAAGCTCCTATTTTGGGTTTTTTTGGTGGATCTCTTGGTTATTGGAGTATATTGGGTTCTGTGAGCTGTGAAAGAGAAAACCAGAAACAGGAAAAGAGAAGGATAGAAGAAGCAGAGTGTAGTAAACTTCTCCTGAGTGTCTCCCATAAAGATGAAAATATTGGTTGCTTCTTTAAGCCAATATCCCCATTCCAATCAGGATAGGGTTTCCTTTTGCAGTAGTCAGGGGGGAGCATGACTAAGACCTACAAGGATTGTTCTCTTCTACCTCATGTCATTGCTGGGGTCAGGGGAAGGGAATCTCTTCCAAAGAGAAGGACTTCTTCCAGCTGAGTAAGCGTGGTGCAGGTTCTGAGCTGGAGGGAGCGGTTGGGTAACATTGGTTCCAAGCTGGAGGGAAGCAGGCAGGTGGTGCTGGTTCTGAGCCAGAGGGAGCAGTGGGGTATTTATCTGTTGTCAGGGGTTTCCACAGTGAGCAATGACCATGGTTTTTCTTATTCTCTCTGCCTTCAGTGTTGTTGCTATTACTGTTTATATTCTTATCTCATTGCTATTCCTAGTAAATTGTTCTTATCTCAATCTGTAATCTTCACCTTTTGTGCCTCCAGTTCTCCTCTCCAGCCCTCCACAGAGGGGAGGAGGAGCAAGTTGAGTGGCACATGGTTTGGAGAGTCTCAGTGGGAGCACTAACTGAAGAGTACCATTCCTAAATCATGACCGCCAAAAACCCAGGGTGCCATTAGTACCAGATCTTCAGATTACTTGGAAAAGTTTAGTCATCTTACAGGAGCAAAGCTGGAACATGGCAATGCACACAAGTTGTTACATTCATATGGGATGAGTGCCATTTGGGAAGTCCAGCTATGTCTTCCTGCAAATATAGCAGTGCAAGAAAATTTGGAGCATATGCACTGACAAAAGCAAGCAGTTACTAAAGATGGTAGGAGTTCCTAGACTTTCTATTCTAAGGTTTATATTGTGCTTTGTAGTTATAAAACTGTGGCTTGTTTTGAACTCATTCTTGCTGGAACATGGCCTTCACGGATTACTTTTCAAAGGCACAGAAATTCACAGTTTATTTTTAGAGATTTTTATTTTGTTTTGCCTTTCTTGGCAAAGTAAAGGTATTTTCACACCTGAAGGATGGGATGCCATCCAGAGAAGCATGGACAAGCTCAAAAAATGGGTGTACAGGAATCTCATAAGGTTTTAATAAGACCAAGTGAAATCTGCACTAGGTGGAGTAAAGCTTATGTGGAAAGACTGAGTATTTGGTTTGTTCAAAGTTTGTTGAGTATTTGGTTGGAAAAGAGAAGGCTTAAAGGTGATGTAATTATGGCCATTTAGTACCTGAAAGGAGCCTACAAGATGGAGAGAGACTACTTACAAGGGCATGTAGTGATAGAACAAGGGAACATGACTTCAGACTGCAATGGGGTAAATTTAGACTTGATATTAGGTAAAAATTCTTTACTGTGAGGGTGGTGAGGCACTGGAACAGTTTGACAGAAGTTGTGGATGTGCCATTATTGAAATGTTCAAAGCCAGGTTGGATGGAACTCTGATCAGCCCGGTCTAGAGAAAGGTGTCCTGCACGTGGCAAGAGTTAGGAACTAGATGATCTTTTAGGTCCCGTTCAAGACACACCTTTCTATGTTTCTACATTTTTGTAAAGCAAATGCATATAAACTGTGAAAATTAATTTTAAAAGAAGAAATTTGACCATTATACAGCATTTTTGGTTTTGTTACTTCCTTCTTTTACTGTCTTGTGATTTTTCATCTTTCCCACAGAGGACTTTTTCTGACATTCCTGTTTTATGTTTCATCATCTTGTTAAAAGTAACCTGTATTAAATTTAAGAATATCATCTGTGTGTACTGTCTTCTTAACCATTACTGAAGAAGATCTTCCAGACCATTGGTTTATCAAAAATAGTTGTCAGCTGAATGGGAAAATATGTTCTCTTTTTCTTGCAGCCTGCAAATGATAACCTGCATACAAATGATGAGCGTGAACTCAGAGGAGATAAAGAAAGCTATCTCTGTGCTGTGTGCCTGGATGTTTATTTCAACCCTTACATGTGTTATCCATGCCACCATATCTTTTGTGAACCTTGCTTAAGGGTGCTTGCCAAAGACAATCCAGCCAGCACTCCATGTCCACTGTGTCGCACTACAATTGCCAGAGTCTTTTTCCAAACAGGTATAGAAATGAAAGTTTTTACACATAAAAAAATATTTGTACTTTTCTATGTATGCATTCAGAGCAAATTTTGGTAATGTTAATCCACTGTGAGATTTTCCTTCCATTACTTTCCATTTCCATTCCTCCTTCCATGCAGGTTCTCTTCAATGTCAAGATGCTATTCGGGGCATATCAATTTTTATAAACTTGTTATTTTACAAATGACATTCTGATCATTTTCTCCTTTTTTGTAGAATTCTGGTAGATTTCTTTTATTTCTTCTTCCTGAATAATAAGCTCCAAACATAATAAACATTTCTCAAACTATGCTATTGGAAAAGTATTTTTTTAATTGTTCATTTAATGGTGCACAAAAAAAAAAAATACCCTTTTCATTTATGACATTAAATTTGGACACAAGTGAAAATAAAGGCTGGCAGAACCCTTGATAATCTTCTTAAATTCACCTGTCCTGGCCTCTTATACCCTCATCTCTTGTGTTCCTTACTCTTAAAGAAAGAAAAATACGGTGTGTAGGGGGCACTGGTGTCAGATTTGGTATAGAAATAGAAGAGGGTAAGTAGTCCTGCAGATAGAATGTCTGGAACAGTGTGAGTCAGCCTTTTATGCCCAAAGCTCATATGGTAGATTCAAGTACCATTGGTAGAATTGCACTATGGTATCTGGAGTTAGGGCATTTACAGCACTTAAAACTGTGCATAGACAGTTCACAGAGTAATGGAAAATACTCAGCTATGCAGGAGTGTTTGTTTCATTTTCGATGCTACAGAGGTCTTGCAGAGATCATCTTTAAGCTGTTGTGAATGCTGTGGTGATGACAGGTTAGGGATACAGACTGAAGTATGGCTTCACATTGAACAGCAGAGCTGCCCACCTTCTGTTCCTGGTTGTGCACAAACGCTGCTTTTGGACAGGCCTAACTTTGTATGATTTCATGGCAGGTCAGTTTGAAGAACTGACTGGGATAAATAAGAGCTCATTTGGGTGGGAAGGAGGCATTTTCCAGATGAACCTATTGCCCCAGGATGATTCACTGAGCAGCTCCTGGTTGCCAGGGATAGAGACTGGCTATCCCTGGCTATCCGTTCACTGATGCACTGCAGCAGAAAAACATGGGTGGAAAGCTGCAGCCTGAGCACTCTCAACCCCCTGCCTGTCTGCTGTATAGAGATTTCAAGCTGTTCTCATTTCATTTCCCTAATGTTTGATTCTCCCTTCAGTTTGATGTACAGATAAAGTGTGTTTCACTGATACAGAGTTAGGCTATTCTAGGGCTATTTCAGTTTTCAAAAACCAATTTAGCAGATTTGCTGCAGAAAATTACCACTGGGAGAGCACAAAAGGAGAATAAAGATGCTTCCTAAAATGTATTTGCAAAAATTTTCAACATATTACAGTTGTCTAAGTGAAATATCATTAGGATTATTTGTGGCCTTTAAATATTTAACATACAATGCATAAAAATGCCTGGTAGGAGGGAGTGAAGAAGAAGGAGCCAGATTCTTCTGAGTGGTGCTCACTGCCAACACAAGAGGCATTCGGTACAAACTGAAAGACCTAAGATCCCATCTGAACACAAGAAAGCACTTTTTTTTTCATGTGAGGGTGTCAAACAGGCTGGTCAGAGAGGCCATGGAGCACCCATCAAAACCCAGCTGGACATGGTTCTGGGCACCTGTGCAGCTGACCTGCTTGAGCAGGTTGGATTAGCTGTTCTCAAGACATCCCCTACAACCTTACCCACTCTTTTAGAATATTGAATAGCTTTTATGAGGAAAAGGATGCCTAAAGGAGCAAATACATTGTCACAGACTTGTAAATAGAGTCTACTATAAATAGTGGATCATAACAGTATATGATATGTTTTGTATTAACAACTTCAGATGAGGGAGATCTGCAGCTATTTGCCATTCAATGTATAGTAATATGTGCTTGACTTAGCAATAAATTTAAAAATATGTACAGTAATTTAGCTCAATTATATTATATATATTAAGAAATATATTTTGAACTTTTCCCAGTGCATAACATCCTGAACAACTTTTAAATGAACTAAGGGTTATTGATGATGCTATCATATCCTTAGAGAAATTAGTAAAATCATTAAGAAGATGAATGGTGCCAGAGCAATGTAAAGCATAGTAATTTTTTTTTCCATTCAGAAGAGTTCTTAAACCTTTAAAAACTTACACTAAAGTCAGTGCTGCTATAGGTTTGTGCAGGCAGCAAAGCAAAGTTGCTTGTAGTCTTTACATACTTCTCTAATGCTGCAGTTTGGATGTCTTATTTTCCGCAATTTATTTTGATGCGTTCTGCAGCTTTCCTTTCATATATGTGCATTCATTTTACAAAGATATTTCAAAAAAGAAAAACATTTAAGGATACATTCAGAAGTTCACTTTTTATCTTGTACAGTTTTGGAGACTGAACACAGCTGGAAAAGAATAATGCCTGTAAGGTGTGGAAAGAAAAGGGCTAAGAGGTCAATTATCCATCAATTATGGAGAAAAACAGTGTTTAACTGAGAGCTACAAAGACTCACGAGGGTCATTGCTCTGGCCAGTTGCCTCGGTCAACAGAGCCTTTTTTACAAGATCCCTTAAGTGTAAGTTCCAGTCCAGATAGGTTGCTCTCATGGTGCTTTCTATGCATTCCCATCTTTCTTAAAGGCTGTCTTAGAAGCCTTTCTCCCATCAGAATAAACTCCCATCTGATCAGATGACAGCGTGCCCAGAACACACCTAAGAAAACAGCTCTTGAGCTGATTCCACCAAGTAACTTTCTAAGTTACCAAGTATCTTCTACATGCTTCACTTACCGGGCAAGATCTTCTACACTTTCGTTCGTATAAAGTTTCATTTATGTTGTTTGCAAGAAGGGCCAGACCTGACACTTACGTGCAATAAATCCACTACTTTGGAGAAATGCAGATTGAGGGTAGCAGTTGTGCAAGGAAGGTCCAGCCATGTGGCAGGAAAAGAGAGTCATGCATAGAGAGGGACAGGTGACCTGGCCAGCCTGAGGGGATCTTTCACTGAAAGCCTAGCCAAGCAGCATCGTAGAAGCCAGTAAGACTTGTCACCACTGCCTTTTCTGAAAAACAGGAATTTGATGCCTCACCAGAGGTTTCAGTATTTAAATTTGAATAAAATTGAAAGAATTGTGTTGATTTCTGTGGTCTGTAGCAGGAAAATAAAATGTTCTCTGTCTATGCCATGAGAAGCAAGAAGAGTCTCATCAGAAGCTTGAATCTGAATAGTACTTAATCCAAATATGTTCAGTAGCTTATAAAGCTCTTTCATAAAAATTTAAAAAGCAATAGTGAAAAATACACAATTTTTTCATTTTATATTTAAGAGAGAAAAAGGCCTTTTTTCCTTCAGGGACAGTATTTTATATGTGCAGTAGCTCTATTTTCACATAATGAGATAGAGGATTTGAAGATTCTGTGCTCTTCATGTATTGTATATCTTGATTCCACCTGCATTGTGACATGGTGAAATAAAGGAGAATTTTTAGAATCAGACCAGAATGGGGTTTTTACTTCAAATCTGCTAATGTCTTCATCTTACACAGAAAAAGCTACTGAAAGCAAGAGAATTTTTTTTTTCTTTTTAGAGCTGCTCACATAAAAGATTAGCTTTCTTAAATTTGCCAGACAAAAATATTTTATCCTTTCATAAAATATTTATTACTAGAAAAGTATGTTTCATTACATTGGACCATGGGAAGTAATAAAACAAGCCTTCTCAAAAAACCTGTGCTTGTCTTTTCTTACTTGGAAGGTACAGAAAGAATTATGGTACCAGCTACTCTTTGTATTTATCTGGAGCCGTCTTGGTTTGGAGACACAAATTGTGCAGGGGTTTGATGAGCAGGGTGTTGAAGCTTTTCCTATTAACTACTAGCTTTGCAACCCTGTTTGTTATCAGTAGATCAATCCTATGGTAGGAAAATAGTTTTTAGTTTTCCATTGGATTTCTATGGATAGATTAGTTTGGCAGTTTTAAGCTGCAATTATGTAGGTATTTCCCCAAATTATACCCTGAGAAGATGTTGATTTCTTGAGATTAGTATATAATGCCAACTTCTCCAATGTGTCATGAATCATCCTACAAAAGTTTTCTTAACAGCATATAAAATAATTCATTAACAGGATTAATTAGTTAACAAGATCAACTTCCTGTTAATCCAAAGACTTCTTTAAAATATCAAAAAAAAGTCAGGCTCTTCTCCTTCCTTTACATTACTAACTATTACTGAATGGTGATGTTAAACAAAAACCTGAGAATTAATACCACAGTAACTTTTATGGATATAATTTTTATTCATAGAGGTCATCATAGTTTTGGAAGTTAAATAGCTTGATTTCTTAAATACATCATTTTGCCAGAAATTATCATCGTGACTATCATCTTTTCTAATGGTTTTTTTCCCAAAGAAGTAGAATGTTTACAATTTGCTCTTACTATATATGGAACTGGTTGGGTAAATGTGATTGTAAAAAATAGGTGTTATAATCAGAACTATACATATATATGGCATTTTTATTTTGCATAAGTTTATGCTAATTGTTACGCTAATTATTATTGTGCTTTATTTAGAGCATTGATGTATGTATTCTTTTCCCTTAATTATTGTAGATCTGAATAACTGTACCAGATCTTTTTTCCCTATGGAATATTTGAATCTAAAGGAAAATTTTCAAAAATCCAATTCTGCTAAATGGCCTCTACCAAACTGCAAGAAAGCATTCAAAGTTTCTGAAGGTAAGATTTTTAATTTTTGCCTAAATGTCATTCAATCTTTAGTGTAATATTTGAAAATAAGACTGATTAATACATGCCATTGGCAACCAGATGGATGATTCTTAAAGTAGAGATGAGTTTAATTCTCATGGGTGATTCATACACAGTGCTCTGAATCTAAAGATAAATTGCAAACTGTAAAAAGACAATTGTGTATGTGCCTTTTAATTTATTTTTAAATCTTTAATTCTGTTCACATTATCAGGATAATTTCATGGAGCTTCCTCCTTAGAAAAATTTCTGTCTGCATTGTGGAATAAGGAAAATTACTCTAGGAAAAAGTTGCTAGTTCTGAGTGTGGTCAATAAAAACCTCTCAAAAAAAATCAGAAAAATCAGTCTTTTATGAAAGAAGTCAAATAAAAAGTTTTTAATAATATATATTATTCCATACATAATGCATGCAAAATGGAGTAATGGGTATGGGTGTTTTCATTTTATTTTCTCTTTATTATATGAAGAAAGCTTAGTCCCCTTCTTGAAACTTTAACACTAAACATTTTCATGATTAACTGATCATGAACTGAACAAATTTAAGTTAGACCATCTAAATGCAGGATTCACTGTTTACCCATATTTCCCTGTGGCCTTTCTTCACCAGACCTCATAAACATTTACTTAGTTATTTGTATATACTTTTCATAGTGCTGAGTCTAGCTAGCAAATATACTTTTCCTTTTTGTAAGAGCAGATTGCTTCTGAAAATATGTGGAAAAAATAAAACAGACCATTTTATATTCCTTTTATAAGTCTACCCAGGCTTTTGTAAAGGTGAAATTTGATAACTTTTGGAACTCCACTTATAAAGTCATGTCAGGTAATGCCACAATTTGATATTTAAAATATCAAGAAATGTGCCTGGCTATCAAAAGTAGCAGACTTGAGAAATTTGAGGACTGGTAAATTATCTTTGGTATTGCTCAGAGAAGAAACTGGAGGCAGGACAAATTAAGATGACTATTTTCTCTTACAGGTGTTAATGTAGTATGGGTGTTAATGCTGGGCTCATTAACACCCATATTTATTTTAAATATGTTTATTTTAATACATATTTTGTATGTTACATCCTTCCTTTATGTTTTGTAGTCTTATACAAATTATGCTTTTCATAAATATGTTTCACAATGCTAAGAAAATTGTACGAAGCATAGATAACTAGAAATAAAAGAAAGATCTGGAGAGGTCATACAGTTTCAGTATTGTGCCACCTGAAAATTTGCCATAGTCTTCAAAAAAGGTAATTCTAAATACATAGCCTAAAAGTCCCACACTAAATAGGAACATCTAGCTGATACACCACACAAACCCCAAAGCTGTCTGAAACTTTGTATTTGCATTCCTAAATAAAAGGATGACTTCCATGTGTCTCTTCTGACTTTTTATTTCAATACAAAATTACTGCTTTTTATTTCAGTTTTTAAAAAAAAATGTTTGTGTGATTTCAAATGCAAATCTGTAGCATTTTCTTCCTGGGTTTATATCTAAATTGTGTTTGGCAACACTTAAAATTCCATATTTTTATAATTGCTTGTGTTTTCTGGCTCAGGATGCTACTAGGAACTTAACAGGCGTAAAATACTGAGAATAGTGACAGCAAAATTCTTCTGTCATCATATTAGATTCCATTGCAAAGGCAAACCCTGATACCACTGAGATCTGAAGGGACAAAGAGGGCACTTAGATTAATTTTCTGTTAATTAGGAACCTAATAGCCTAATAAGATCTTATAATTTCAGAAGTGAAATACAAAGAATGGAAAGAGGAATAGGGTGAGTATGTGAGTAGACTGACTGGAGTTAAAAGGGATATTTGAACATGAAAATAACCACCTCTGTATAGGAGTGCATTGTCAAAGAAGAAATTCTGTAGCTGTGTTAGAAATGCATAAGCCCTTTCACCTTCATATCTAGCAGGTCCAGTGTTTACTGAGAATTTAGAAGCTCTTTTTGTATGATTCCAGCTTTCATTGTGACAAAACCTCTTCCACAATATCATTTTAATACCACAGATATAAAAATAGTAAATCTTAGCCAGTAAATCACTCATTAGAGATGCTAGATAAAATCAGACCCCAGAGCTAGATTGGGATATGAGGAATAAAAAATGGCTGCTAGGAAGTTTAGATTATATACAAAATTTATCTGGTTAACTAATTTTGACTTCATGAACATTGCAGGGCTGCTAGATAAAATGAAGCATTTCCTCTTTTTCCTTACTTTTTTTCCTGAACTGATTCACTAAGCCAAATATATTTGGTTATCTACATGTGACTCTTCTTTCATATGAGATTTTCCATGAGGAATGTAGAATAATCTTTGGTAATGCAACCAACCATAGCTTTTCAGTTCTTATACAAAAAGAAAGAAACCTCATAACTGCAGCACTTTTGGGCTTTAAGCTGATGAAAATTGCTCTTTAGTTTGCCCTTGTATTGCACTGTATTTTTTTCCAATAAAATAATCAACAGAATTCCTATTTGTTTCATAAACATTGCTTATGGTATTGCTCTCAATATGGTATGCTGTGTTTGGTCAAGGATAAGTTAATGGTAAAATGTGATTGGTGTTCATGAAGTAAACCAATTCTTTTTTCCCATTCAGATTTTTAATACATGGAAAAGTTAACAAGATAATTTTAAATATTTCTCTAAAATATCTTCTATTTCATATGAGATAAACAGAGATATTATATTAGTTATTCTTTTGAGTACTGATAACTTTAACAAAATGTAAATGCACAATAGAAATAACATCTCAATTAATGGTTTCCTTACATAGATTTTAAAACAGATAAATAGTGTAGTTTGAACAGGAGAGTTAAATAGCAAATACACTCAATTGGATCCTATTATCATATATCATAACTGAATCACTCAAGTGAAGCCTTTGTATGCTATTAAAGTGGAATTGCATTCTGTAAGAGCTGTACAGTCACAGGAAGTTCGCCAACTTAGGGTAAGTCTCCAACAGTAATTTGATACAGAAATGTGGGCTAAAATAAGAGATTAGGATAATTTAAATTGCAAATATGATACTTAATTTGACAGTGATTTTGGTGTAATCAAGTGCAGAAATTTAAAATTACATATTTAGTACACTGTGCCTAGAAGTGTTATTTCTGAACCTTTTGCATAAATCTGAGATAGAACTACATTGAAGAGATAGAGGATAAAGTAGTCAAGATAATGATGATAGCACTGTACATGGATGCTGTCTGCCTGCATGTATGTTGAGGTTGTAGAGATGGCTCAAGAAAAGTAGAAATAGGTGTTTAGAATGGGAGAAGGGGATTATAAAACCTCTTGAGTTACAACCCTTGATTACTATTTGAAATCATAATTATTCCTAGGCTAATAGAAATCCCCTCCAACTGTTACTGATCCTGATGTTTTTATTTAAAACATGAGAATTAAATTGAAAGTCTAAAATATTACAGAATAGATAAAAATAGAATGTTTATTTCTATCTTTTCAAATCTTTAATCTAGAAGACATTCCCCAAAGTGTTGCATACCATGAAATCTGTGCAGATTCTTTCCTGGTCTCGTTTCTTTAGGTACTTAATAAAAATATTGACTTCTGCATTAGTCAAGGACTGCACAATAGAGTGTTTTCCAAGCCTACTGAAACCTGGTGGAAATTACCACCACCTCAGTAGGTCACATCTGGCAAGTCCTTTTATGTACTCATTCTCTGGAGAAAATGGTGAGCAATTTCCTTTAGAGAAAGCTTTTAATAATACCAGTTGGTACATTTCCTTGTATTTCTGTCTTTCAAATAGTACAATATTAAAATTTACTTTCTTGATATCATTATTTCAGTTTGATAGGCAACAAAGGCACAATGTTGAAAATTAAAATTTACAGGTTTTAAGTTCATACTTCCGTGTTTAAAAGAGCCAAATAAAGTGATGCTCATTTTCAAGTTCAGATACTGTGATCTAGTGAGAAGAAAACAAGACAGGTGTTACTGAAAATAGTAGGGGCAGTATTTAATTTTAGCTATAAAAAGTAATGCTGGCAGGAGGCTCCCAGAATAATCCTTATTTTAGACTATTTTTTTCAAGTTCTACTATTCCATCCCATCAGGGTCACCCAGAGCAGGTGACTCAGGAACTCATCCAGCTGGGTTTTGAATGTCTCTGGAGAGGGAGACTCTCAACCTTCCTGGACAGCCTGATCTAGTGCTCTACCACCCTCAACACAAAGTTCTTTCTCATGCTGAGATGGAACATCTTGTGTTTTAGTTTGTAGCCATTGCTCCTTTCCCAGTCTCTGGACACCACTGAACAGTCTGGCATCATCCTCTTGGCACCCAATTTTGGGATGTGTTATTGAGCTTCCTTCTCAGTCTTCTCCTCTCTAGACTAAACGGGCCCAGCTCTCTCAGCCTCTCCTCACAAGAATCTTCAGTAGAGCTTGTGAAATCATAGAAAGCTAATTTGCACACATCTGTTTGTCACAAAATGTATTTGCAATCTTCAGTCTTCACAGAAAGTGAATTTTCTGCCTAAAAAAGACACACTTCACTGGAAAGTGTTGTCTCAGAGTTTCTGTTAGGCTTATAGTACATTAATACAGAAAAGACAGTATCCAAGCCTGCTGGTTGAGTGTTTTAGGTCAGCTCCACTGATGGCCACTTCGTCATTTTACTGATTTGTCAGCACTTGACCTTAACTCTTGCACCCATATTCCTTGCCCACAAGTTCTGTCCACTCCTGCTGGTAAAAGTGCAAGACTGATTTCTTGATTCCAGAGTCTCCTTTGGGTCCCATGGAGCAGCTGTGCTCTAAATAGCCTTTATGCCTTTCCTTCTGCACCTTGCCCAGTAGAAGTCAATCTGAAAGGAAAAGAAATGGAAGGGGAAGTTCGAAATAAAAAGGTCATTGCCACAGACATGTCTTAAGCTGTGGATTTAGGGCTGCTGCTTCCTTCCCTGTTATTTTGCCAACAGTGTTAGTACAAAACATTGTGTATCAATAGCTTTGTTTCTCTTTTAAGGTGTTTTGCAGAGGCTGTTCTTTAGGGACTCCTTCAGAGCCACATTCTCATTGAAAAGGATGTTCGATCCTAAAGACTGCCTCCAGAACTAGCCTGTGTAGGAGAGTAATTTACTACTCAAAAATTATGATTACTGTTTTGTCTCTATTGGTTTATCAATGCACTGAAGGGAATCAAAGTCTATCTAATTTGTATGTGTCACCAGCATTGCTTGTTTCCATTTAACCATGGTATTTTAAGACTGGTGTACCAGGAATATTGGTAGCTGTAATTATGCAACACCAAGGGTTGTGATAGAATGGCCATGGCGAAAATGTATACTGTAGTCTTTCCCCATCTGACATGTTCCTGAATGGACTTTAGATTGGCATCTTTAGTTCTGCTTAGGCAGCCAAGTGTTCAGTGGTTAGTGAGACAACTAAGAACATCTTGGACCTCCTATGAAAACATGGCCCACAGCTGTACCAGAGACACCCAAATGAACTTGTAGGGGAGTTAGAGGTACCACAGTTCTGATTCTGCAGCTTACAGTTAGTAAAAACTTTTAAGGAAGACCTTTTCTAAAGATGCATAATAAAATATAGCTGTGTTCAGGATAAGAGGGAAAGTCCTTTGAAGCATTAATAGCCAGTTAAAAGATGCCAAACAAGGAATAGAAATACATGATTAATTTTTCTCACTGAAGAGATATCATATGGGTCCTATATGGGTCTAAATTACAGTTTGTATTACCCAGTGTATTTTTTACAAGATACGAAGTTGTGAGATTTGCTTACAGTATGAAATATTCAGGATAATAAAAATTAAAACCAAATGCAAGTAGTGGCAAGACACTGTGTTGGTACCTAGTGTTCTTTAGCAATGTTTACATTGTTTTCTTTTTATCACAAAACAAGGTAGTTAGAGGGAAGGATACAAACAAGATAAAAGTGAAAGTCAGTTTTTAAATGTTTCCTGATGAGGAATATGTAAATAGCTTAGAACACTTCACACAAAGAAATAGATTACTAAAAGAGGGGGGATGATTGCAGTAATTAAGATCACAAGAGGCATGACAGAAGTGTATGTGTGCTGCTGTTATTCACTATTCATAATAAAAGAACTAGAACTCTGCAAAAGAACTAAAAGGCATTAAATACAATTATCATTTCCCCAAAGCATGGGTTCAAGTAATGACAGATTCTTGTTCCTGTTAAACTCAAAGATACCACATTTGTCTGCGAAGATCCTGGAAATGCAAGTCCCTGGGAAAAAGTGTTGCAATATGCTTGCCTTGTTCGTACTTTTTTTCAATCCCAGCCAATTCCTCATAGTTTGACTTGTCAGGGAAAGAATTATAGGGTAGGAAGACCATTAGACTACTCAGTATGCCTGTTTTATAAGGTGTTCTATAGTTTGATAAAATAGTGCCTTCCATTACAGTTTTACTTAAGCCATCATAAATAAGTTTTATTTTATTTATTTATTAAATAAGATCACATAAATATTTACTATTTGCTCTCTAGAGACAACTGAAAACAATACATAATCTTAGTTTAACCATGTTAGGTATAGTTTGAATTATTAATTTTTTGAAATGTTACTCTTTCATTACAGAATTTGTTCAGAGCATAAAATATCTCTTGATATTACTATTTATGTTTTGTGTAAAATTCTGCTGTGATTAGTTCAGGTTCAGATTGGTCTCTGTGAACAAGTGAAAGAAAAGATGCCTTTTTTCTTCACCAATGACAGGAATTAGCAAGTGTTTTTTATGTGTTTTAGTGGAAGTGAGGCATATCCTTGCCAACTACACCAAGAAGTATAGGGAATAGGGAAAAAAAAGTTATATTATATTCTTAATTAGCTATTGGTTGTTAACTATAGCTGTTAACTGTTATGTTTAATAAGTTTTATGTTGTGCATTCTTCCCCAGCACTAAAATGCACTGCCTAGGAGAGCAGTTTGTACTTATGTAGCCACTAAAGAGTTTCAACTCTGCTAGTGTAAATACATCTTAACACAACAGTTAAGTTTGCCTGGTGTTCAGTCCATTTATTTGATACCTCACAGAAACTCTGCTTGCTATAAAAACAATAATTTGTGATTGATAATAGATGGTAGATGTATCAGTTGGTTTCATCACTGTCAGTGAGTTGATAGGGAAGAAAGAAGGACAACCATGTACAGTGTTTTTCCTGCCTAACATGCCTGTGATTACAACTTTGTACACCTGTACCAGTGACAGATAACGCTGTGCCCATTCCAAATTTGGACATAAACATAAGTTCACTTTGATCCTGGAGTATTTATTGGACAGAAACCTGACAAGATTTTTGGAAGAATGTGGTGCTTGCACAGCATAACTGTAAAAAGCGAGGCAATACAGAATTATGGAGACCCTACAAAGTGAAAACAAAAGCTGACATTTAAATTTGATGAAGGACAAGAGAGGAACCATGAAAGCACTCAAGGTGATGTGTGAGAATAATAAGCAAGAAAAGGTGATCATATTTTAATTAGTTCAGAACCAGACTAGGCATACCTTCTTAAAGAAGCCAGAAATGTGCAAACAGCAGAGCAAATTCAGGAGCTTTGGTGAATATACTTACTGAGTCGATAAATGGCATCAGAAAAAATCAGAGGTAACAACCCTTACACATTTAATCAAGAATTAAAGGAAGGACTTTTTAACAGTTCATAAACCTTTTCATTTTTTTTTCAAATAACTTCTTTCTGCTTAACTTTTTAATAACCCTGCTTTGTGAAAATTCATTTTTAATTTTATGTTGAACAACTATGAAGACTTTTTAGACAGCTCTTTCCATTAAGTCTTGGCTAACTTCCTAAAAACTGGTTAAGTACTGTCAGCAGCAGATAACTTTCAGTTCAGAAAAACTGTGTCAGCTTTCTAAAGATACAATCTTGTACTTTGGATTTTTCATTATCTGGAAGAACATTTCTTTTGTTTGCTCAGATGGGAGATAGGAATTTTGGGCATTGACACTAGCTAAGGCTGAACGTGCCTTTTTTAAAAACTGCCATGGGTCCAAGATAAGTCATTCACCAGTTTCTCTAGAGAAATTTAGGGACTCATGTTGCCAGATTTGCAAATAAGCTGGAAGTTCTGTGTAAATGCACAGACCCATGTCTTACAGAGGGGTGTGGTGCAGCTTGCCTATTATGTGTATTCCCTCTGATCTCTGCTGTCACACTGTCCCTGTCTTAAGAGAAGTAGGGCCAATTAATTTTTTTTTTTTTTAAGAAAGTATTTACATTACTATTATCTACTGTTATCACGAACACTGGCTTAAAACATTAAAGCTTTAAGCACTGAAAGGGTTTTAACAGTAGTTACAAAACTCTGCAAAGTTTTTTGTTAAATCATCATTTGTATTAAACATTATGTTTTGAAAAAATACAGCAATCATGCAGGTCATAAAATAAGAATCCAGAGAGAATTAAGCAGCATGCCAAGCAGCATACAATTATGCACTCACAGCAAAGACATGAAACAATATGACATATCTTTTAATGCTATTCTATACTTATTCATTCATCTCTTATTATACAAGTCTACTTATAAATATCAATAGTGTTTGCCTCTCTATATATTGTGAAGTAGCAGTCTGTACAAACAGAGCCCAAAGGGATATAAGTACTTAGTGAGGGAAGAAGTAAACTAGAGGGAGCCGATGCCATTGCAGCAATATGACACAAACAGGGGAAGGCTTTTGTGACAATAACTTAGCAAGAGTTACTGGCAGCTGAAATACAGTATTTGGTTGTCTGGGAAAATGACAAATACAACATGATGTACAGAAATGTTCAGTGGTAAAATGTAGGAACAGCAGGAGAGAGATGAATGATGTTGATGGTGAGTAAGAGGTTAGACAGAATAGAAGTGAAACAGAGAGTAGATTAAAAATAAGATTAAAACTCCTTAATTTAGAATATTCTGAATACTTTTAAAAATTATTTTTTCATATAGATTATTGATGAAAATACCACAGAAAGTTAAATACCTCAAGGTGGTATTTGAAATTCCCTGGTTTTCATTGTCAGCATTGTCATGGCAAACAGAGAAATTGTCCATGTTAAATTAGCTTATTTACAATTTACACACAAGGATACACAATTATACACAATTTACACACATACAATTTATTCACAAGGAAACGTGAACAAAAGTCATTACAACTTAAAGGCAAATATATGAAAATTATCATAACTGTAATTTGTATGTCATCAATATACATGTACAAGTCTTACCTTTGAAATCAAAGCAACATATTTTATGGTCTAGAATGTATGAAACATATGCACTTAGGTATCTATGACATGCATGAGACCATGCAGCTTCATTCCTCGATATCAGTCCTCAGCTGTTACATAATATTCTGACTGTTTGGTACTTTTTGCATTATGACTTGGAGGAAGAAAGAAAAAGCAAACAGGTAATTCACCTAGTTACTTAAAAAAAAAAAGATCTGATTGCTGACTATCTTCCAAAATTCCTTCAAGTCTTCCAAAGTCAAGTGACTTTTACATTGTGACATGTGGATTAATTATTCCCATTTTAGTACTTATCCTAGCAGTTAAGCTAGCCAAGTGGCTTCTATTTGTGAGCATTGATAATTATAGAATCATCATAGATGATTATGTTTTCTGTGATAATAATCACAGGCTGAGCATGTTTTCTAAGGTCATTATGCCCTCCCACAGTCCTCTCATTTCTTGATTCCTTTATTTTCAGGAAAATAAACAATACAGAAATTATGAATTGTTCTATTTTTTCTTTGAATTTGTGAGAGGAACTGTACAGTTCCTGAATAATTCTCATACAATTCGTAAATATATTTCTTATTTAATAAATGAGTGAGATATTTAATTATGCAGGATAGCCAATGTAAAATGTGTATGCATGCATTTAAGGTGGCTTTATGGATTTTGGCCTTAACTGTCAAACTTCTTCCTTTTCTTTTCTCACCATCTGCTTATTTTTCACAATATACAAGCTAGCCTCATGGGTTCATATTTTAATTGGTAAAAGCTGAATTATTTAGCTATAAAATAGCAGGAGGTAACTGTCTTCAGACTTTTTATTTCTTTATTTGCTTAGTATTCTGAACATCATTGTTAACTGGTAAAGAGGTGCTATATTTTTTCTTAGAATTCAAACTAATAATAGGAATGTGCAGAAAACTTCACTTATAAATAATTCTCAGTGATACCTAACAAGATATATTTGAATGGAAAATTATATTTATTTCCACTCTAGAGTAAAACCGTCAAATTTCTTTGTCAAGTGAAAATAATTGTAATTGTGATGGAATGCAACTTACAGTATTTCACAGAGGAAAAAGTTCAAATGACAAGTTGGCACTCTGTCCTAAAGGCCTAAGAGATGTTAATTTAAGGGATTGACCAAAAATGATACAAAGAAATGCTAAATTCAAGTATGGCTTTTATGTATTGATTTGTAGCTAATAACCTTAAAATTCTGGGTTTATTTTGTTTGCACACCTCTGTAGAAAAACTCCAAGATTATCTACCAAAAAAATTGTATTTATAATTATGAAATGATATGGGAAGTTAGAGCTGTATGAAATAAATATTTTTTAAGAACTGTCATTGTTACAGGAACTTCTATTAATTGTTTTGGTTGGGGTTTTTCATCCTTTCCATTTTGTATATTTCTGGTTCATTTTGGTATATTCTCTTCTCAGATCCATGAAGGATTTATAAACTTTTAAGAGAGGGGAAACTATTCTTAGATATAAATGCCAATAGTTTTGCTAATACCAGACAGTAAGAAGCTTTTTTTGCCTGGTGCTTTATTCTGTAGGACTGAAGTTTTTACAAGCCTTTTATTTTGACAAATGAAATGTATGTCCGTGACACTTCCACATTTTGGGATTTCTGCATAGTTTTTTCCATAGCATGTTGTTCTTTTTTTCATGTTAAATGTCTCATGAAAGTCACAAAGCAGACATCTGGCTGCCACAGTGGTTCCCAACTCTGCCTTATGGAAAGGAGTGTCCCTTATGGAATCAAGTCTTGTGTTCCATATGAAAGGCTTCAGGACATGGCATTTTCAGATTTTCACGGTAACTGATTGCTTATCTAGACTCTTCTAGACTCTTTTAGATATAATTCTTTGACACCTTTATAAAGCAGTTACTGTGTGTTCCTCACTAACCTGAATGCAACTGACTTGTTCATGTGCAGAGGCTATCTGTATCATAGGCACAGTGAGTTCAATAAATCACATTTTAAGCATGCACAAATTACTGCTTAAACACAGTTAGCCTCCCTGAGACTGTGATAGAATTCAGCACTTAAACCAAAAGCCCAACAAAAGTCTGTAACTGGTAAGACAGACAACATAGTGAATGTAAAAATGGTTTCAGGTAAGGAAATTTTTACATCTTAAATACATTTTACATCCAGGCTTTCTAAAACCCAACAGCTATCAGAAAGTAGGACTTGGATTTTGGAGATGAAAAAGAAGAGATGTTTAGGCTATCTTGTGATAGTGAGAGCCCACAGGTAAAATCAGAAGGGCAAGAGCAGAGGAGTATGCAAAGGAAGCAGAGAGAAATTGAGAGGAAGATAAGAGCAGGATAGTGAGGGAGGTGTGGAAAGATGATTTTGCTGTGGAAAAGGCCTTGGAAGGTGATAGTAGAAGTTTTAACAAAGGAAAGTTGGATGTTCTGATAGGCATCCTGGAGAAGGAGTTTGTAATTTGATATGGCTCTGTAGAAAAAAGGATTTCTGAGACAATAGGTGTGTGGAGCTGACATACTGAGGCAAGAGGGTGGTGTGGTTCAAGCTCTTAATGTGGAAGAAGTGGATCACTGGATCTGAGAAGGATGGTGGCTGAATCGAATAGCCTTAGTTTGGGGAAGGTACTGGATTCTTTGTGAACTTGAGTTATAGTGGAGAGCTTGAGACTGAGGTAGAGCTTGGGGGACGAGATGAGAAGTCAATGGGACGTGCCTGCAGTCATTCACACAGGATAAGTGCTGTTCTCTCATAAACCTTTCTGGCAATATATGATTCTTCTTTATTGCAAATACAAGTCTCACAGCTCATCCTAACTAAAAAATCTTGAAATGTAGATATTACATCAGCATAACCAAAATATAATGCCTTTTGATGTGCATTTGGGAGAAAGCTGGCATTTATGCAAAAAGTTTGGGATGATACCTCATTTGTCAAAGCATGAAAGCAACATAAAAACACCTGAATACCTGAAAAATTATAGAATACTTGGAAATTTTGAATTTTTTTTTCCTCCATGCTGTTGTCAAGTCTGCAGGTGACAACAAATTGGTAGATTCAGTGGTGGGGCTGCTATTCAGACAGAACAAGAAGTTGGCGAAATGCAGGTGCTCCATCAGACAAAGACCCTTTTGCCAGGCACCTAAAAAGGAAAACAGAACCAAGTAGGAGATGGAAAATACAGTGTAAAAGACCACATAGCAAGTCAAACTGAAACCTTGTCAGAATGACACAGTGGTCTGTGTCTGTAGTTCAGAATATTCATATGTCATTTGAGAAAGTGACACGTATACACCTGGTAAAATGTATAGTGATATTAAATTATTCACTTCAGTAATGATAGTAAATATGAACTTGTCAGCTAATAGTTCTTTTGATCAGTGACCTGAAGGAAGTAACAGAATACATTTTCATCAGGCCTGCAGAGAACAGCAAAGTTAAGGACAGATTGATAGACTCAGCACATGGGCATCCTAATGGAGAGCAAGCTGTGCATGAGCTGGAAGTGTGCCCTGGCAGCAAAGAAGGCCAGCAGCATCTGGGACTTTGTGAACAGGAGTATGATGTATGAAGCTTTTATCCCCTACTGCTCAACACACCATGTGGAGGCAACACCACATCTAAAATCCTGCAGTTTTGCCTGCCTCCCTTGTACAGGGGAGACTGGAACAGGTTTAGCAGAGCGACCCAGGTTCAGCTGGGATGCTCAGAGGCCTGGAGAACCTGACTTGGAAGAAGAGGCTGAGAGAAATGGCTTCTTCAGTCTGGGGAAGGGTAGGCTTTGGGGAGGATCTCCCGTCAACCTTATCATACCTATAAGGAGACCGCCAGGGGGACAGACCACCTGTTCACTGTGGTGTGTGGCAAGAGGATGAACATTAAGGCATATGAAAAGTTCAGATTGCAAGTAAGGAAAACACTTTCACTATGAGGGACAGTCAGGTGGTGGAGCAGGTGTACACAGAGGCATTATGCATAATATTCACTGTGATGTGCTGTAAATTTGCTATTGCCATTTAAAAAAAGACTTTTTTTTTTATTTTATATTGGATAATACTGGGATTAATTTTCTGAAATTTATACTATATTGATATATATTTATATTATATTGGAAATATATATGTATTCTGAAATTTATATTATATCGGATAATACTGGGATTATTTTTCTGAAAACATTTCATGCACAGTCAAAGTAAAAAGGTAAGCAGGAATCATAACAAAATATTATGTCATTGTCTAGATTTGTGGTGATCCCACAACTCAAATTTTGCATATAATTCTAGAGAAAGATAAAGGAGGGTGAAGCATAATGTGGAAAGGATAGTCTGAAGTTTAGAAGCTTTTTCCATACAAAGGAAATTCAAAAGTTCTTTTGTTTGGAAAGAATATTAGAGAAAACAGATACAAGAGGTCTGTAAAATTATGAATGGCATAAAGATGTTGTAGGAAAGATTAGTCACTATCTCTCAGAGGCATTCTTGCATTAGCAATTATATCAGCCATAATGCAGCACAGAAATTTATGCTGTGAGGTCAAATGTCCACATTTGCATGTGAGACAACTTGCAGTCCCGAGGGCTAAATGCCCATTAGTGGTTGAAGCATATTACTGGAACATTTCTGTGATCTTAGAGCTCATCTTCTGTTTCTAGTTTTACCTGAAAGGAAAACACTTTATTTATTCCACCAAGGGACACAAAGTGCAGTAAAAGGAGTAAATGTGAGATCTGGTTCAAAAGCATGCAGGGACACATGCAATGCTGTTTTAACACATTGTTCTGAAAACAGCTTCCAAAGGTCTAGCACACTAAGCTGCCAGGTGCTGCAAGGGCACATATGGGAAGGTCTCAGTCTATACTTGCATTTTTTCTCACAGTCTTTCAATAGCTCTTATCCACTGCAGAAAGAAGAGACTGTGCCAAAATTATACTTTGGTATATCTGATAACCTCAGAACACTTGTTCATATATAATTTAATTTTACATGAATACTTATAATGTAAATGGCTATTGTGGCTTGCATATTATTCATTTAGGGACATTTTTAGAGTAAACCTTTCTATCTGATACCTTCTATTTTCAAGTTTTAAAAAAAGTAGGTCAATTTATAAAATTGGGAGGATATTTAAATTTTTTTTGGGTTTTTTGTTTGGTTTTTTTTGTGTGTGTTTTTCTAGTTCTTCAACAGAAGGTTGCAAAGTGCAACAGATGTGCCTACTGATGCTTACTGAAAATCCTTTCTGGTTTGCACACTTTGGTGCATATAAAAGTGTGATTTAGACACAATAGTGTTTTTGTTATCTAGCAACAGGTTCCCACTAACAGTCTGCCAGACTCTGCCAGCACTGTGCATGCACATTCATGTGACTTGAGTAGAAGTTCTTGGTCAGAGTATAGCAACATGTGAAAGAAAGTTAAATAAAATATAATTTTTCACATTTGCATGCCCATGCATTAATTATTTGGGGACTGAAGTAATGTATGATAGGATTCTTTTTAAGAAATAGAAAATACATTATACGGTGTTTGATGCTTCTTCAGGTCTTCTGTTTCATAGTTCAAACCCCTACTCCATGTTGCTGTTCACTTTTTGAGGGACTCTACAACTCTCAGCTTTTGTCTGCAGATGGTTAAACAACATGGTTTACTTCCACTCTATCTGGAGATACAGAAGGTTATTTTTGTTGTCATTTATTAAAGAATACAGAATGCATCATAAAAATTGCTCATTACATGAAAATAGATCAAAAATCCAGAGTACAACTGTCCTTTATCAGAATGGGACAGATTTTCTGCCTTTGCACCACAGCTTCCAGGCTTTTTCTTTTGTGTCACAGCCTACTGTCTGACACAGCTGCACAGATTCTTCTCTAACCTCATGTCTTGACACAGGGAAGAGGTATGCTTCTACAGGTACTGCTACATGGAGAAGTCTGGAGAACAATGAAGAGGACAGACTTTTTGGCAGGACCCCACATTTAGGCCATCTTGGAGACACAGGATTTTTACTTCCACTTGACTTGTTTTCACCTGCCTATATATGTTTAAGGTGTTATCAGCATACAAACAGTGATTTAAGAATTTAATTTTAACCTGATATGCATTATAGTAAACATAATGAACATCATATTAGAGCAAGCACAATTTATTTAGAAGACACTTTTAAGAAAGAATGACAGATTCTAGAAACAGGAATTCAAATGTGTATCAGCTGTTGAACTATGTATGTATGTACAAATGTGAATACTTTTGATTACTGAAGAATTCAGATGAGTAGACTTAGGGAACCCAGTTTAGCTACTTACTAAAGAGATTCATTACAGTATATGGAGCCTTTCACTTCTAGATCACTGAGTGAAACTCAGTGAAAGAAGGCACCAAAAGAGAGGTGTACATAGATCTGGATAACATAAGCAGATATCATTACTTTATTATGGTGGAGAATTCCAAATCCAAACAAACATTATTTTCTAGACATGGAACGCAATTACTTTTTAAGGAACACAGTGTTACTTTTTAAATCTTACAAAATCAATTCCAAAGATAGCTTCTTGTTCCACAAAGTGATGAAACTTAGCAGTGAGGTGTGAGATTTCCTGCTTGTATTTGTCTTTTTGATAACTGGAGGAAGGAGTGTTAACTTTTTTTGCCAGTCAATCTGGTTCCTTTTAAAAAGATTTTTATCTCCTAGTTGTTTTTTCAGCAGGTTTTCGAAGGCACTCAACTACTGTAACAAGGAGGCATTTCCCACATGCTGCTCACAGGATGGATTATATGGACTTCGAGGATGATAGCTGTGGATGGCGGTTTGATATGGACATGGTGATCATCTACATTTATTCACTCAACTGGATAATAGGATTTATTGTTTTCTGTTTCCTTTGTTATTTCTTTTTCCCTCTTTAGGCTGTAGAAGTAACAGTTAAGGAAAATGACAGCCATGTGAACAAAAAAATTGTGAATAGAAAAATATTGGAAAAAGGTAAAATGTTGGATACTGCATTTTTATAATTCAGAATTGGAATAGACTTCATCAAGCATGCTGTGAAGCTGTTCAATACTTCTGCTATATGTGACAAAGTACTTGAGTTTGGTTACTGATGTAATGTGAAATCCACATCATAGTTCATTCAGTATGAGTTTTGCCTTTGGGAGATTTTGATGGGAAAAGAATTTACCCCTAATTTGTAAAATTATTACTCTGTAGAAGTACTCCTAGTTTTTAGCGGGGATTGGTGTATTATGAAGAATGTAATCTATAGAATCATTTGGGAGTGTTGACACACTTCACTCACTCATTGGTGCTTCAATTCCTCATACATAAAAACTATAAAGAAGCTTCCCATTTTCACTCATATCTTTTGGGAGCAGGAGCAGTCCTGTACCATGCATTATGTAGACATTCATCAGCGGTATTTCAGTGCCATGATCCAAATCCTGGAAAATTTTGACAACTCATAGACCTGTCAGCATTCCACTGTGATATTTTGAGCCTATTAACCAAAAAGAAAAATTACACTGCAGTGTGCTGCCAGTTCATCTTTTCAGCAGAGAGCAATAAAAAAGAATCAGCTAACGACCACAAGTTCTGCACAATAAGAGGACCATTTTTGTGCAGATTCACAGTGTAGCACCATACCTTTTTTACCTATTCAGATGAGTGTGTTTGGATCTAGCAAGACTAATGGAGGGCAACCAGCAGGCCTGCCAGCTATGATGCTGTGAAACACTGACCCAAATAAATACTGGAGACAGAAGCATTCTGCAGTGGAAGAAATCAGTATCATTATTAAATCGCTGTAAAAATTGAGGATACTTTTAAATGTGGGCTCTCTGGGACTTTATGTCTCATGGAAGGGTACATAACAGGGCACAGTATTTATTTGCACCTTTCTTATGAAACTATTCTAAAGCACTTTATAGTTATTCTATATATGGATTCATGAGTTATAGTACCAAACTGCAGCCAGTTCAACAATCGTTCCAGACTTGCTGCTTTACACGGTATTTTCAAGTGAAAGAGCATCTATTAAATTATAGTAAAAGATACTATAAATTAATATGGGATTTGGTTCTGAAGAATGGCACAAAGTAGTTTACAGCTTTACTTTTCAGGGAGGTACAAGGAAGTTTTTATTTCTAATGGCATAAATCTTCAAAGTACACTGTACTTTCATCTAGAAAAGCATGTGAGTGTATGTATATTGTCCCTCTAGTATCAGAATTTGTGTGGGAGACCTGTGGTTTTTCAGTAGGTTGTGTACTCCCCTGTTCTAGCAGAGAACAAGGAGAAATGTGTTCTGGAAAGTGCCATCTGCCAAATGTGTTGGAATGAAATCAGAATTTTATTAAGCATGATCTTATATTCCTTTACTGCAACACCTCCAGCCTCTTACAGTTATGAAGGGATCAGGATCAGAAACTTTTACGTAATCTGAAAATCAGCAGTAAATCAACTACTAATACTTAGTCTTCTAATGGGCTGCATTAAAAAAGTATTTTCAAGAACATATAAGTAGAATTTAAAATTACAACTATAACTACAATGATTAGACTAAATAATCTGTCTTCTTTTTTTAATATATTCAAATGTAAAGAGATGTAAGAACTGAAATTCAGCATCACCACATACTTGTGGCTTTGACAAAAACACATTTTTGTAATAAGAATAATCCATTCAGTTACTTTGTCTCTGCCTAAAAGTGACTGGCTCTATTATTAGTGGCATTAAGCATAATGTTTTAAAAGCTTTAAGGCTGTAATAAAACATTCGGTGGAAGTATTTTAAAAACTAGCGGGTATAAGTCATAGACTCCTATTTGGCTACATGCAGATGTGTGGGTGTGTATGATAAAATATTATCCATAAATTTAAACAGCTCTCTCATATATGCCAAGACTGCCATTCTAACTGCAATTTTTGTTTGCCTCTCTAAACTTCTGAAATTACTGCTCATATGTCAGAAAAGGGAAGGACCAACTCCCTGTTAAGAAAAAATTGCTTCTATATTTTGATTTCAAAAAACCTAAAATAAAAAAATTGTCATGAAAAATTACTGTAAGTGACATAGTCTAAAATTCCAGTAATAATGTTATTTAAATTTTTTTAACCAGGTTGTCTGGTAAAGAAATATCTTTCAGTAAATATTCAAATTATATTGAGACATAAGAAATGTAATATAGAAGCTAACTAGTTATATAAGAAAAGTTTCATCATGTTTAATAGCATGGTTTTATTTGAAAAAAGGACCACAAAGAAAAGTAAAAACACAATATAATATTGGCCTTTTTTGTAAATTTTCAAGAAGAATTTATGACTGAGAGAGACATTTTTCTAAAGCTAGTAGGACTCACAATTTTGCAGGACATTTCAAATTGTTTAACTTTACGTTTCTTCTAGGCCTAAACTGTTTATTGAGCAATATTGTTTTATTTTATATGGGTTGTTATTAATTCCAGAGAAATATTATTCTTAAATTATTAAAAATGTACATTTTGAAGACTACTCCAACTCTGAGAGATCAATCCTCCATAGGAAAACACCTAAGAGGTATAGAGTGGAGATGCACATTTTTTGTCATATATTGGGGTTTTTTTACATACATACTTTTTTAAAAATGCAGAAACAGTTTAAAGGCTCAAATTTGGTTTTCCTTTAAGTCTGCTGTAAAATGCTGTTAATAGCTCTTGGAGCAAGAGCAGGTCCTTTGTAAGCTGTTTTCTGGTTAAATTTATCCTGATCAGCAAGCTTGTATCTCTTATATCATAGTATTAAAATGTTTACAATAAAATTTGAGTTGTTTTTAATATTTTGTAGTCATTTCACTAGATTTTGCTTGGTGGAATTATTTCTTTTCATTCATTGTATTCTGTGATGTCTCTTTTGTTTCTGCTTGGTGCAGCAAAGATTTGCTGATTTTTTTACTACTGGGATTAACTTATTTTATATTAGCAGCCTTTTACTTGTTTCAGTATTTTCCAGACAGCTTTTGTCAGCATCACCTGGGGGCATGGTCTGGATCTTAGCATATTCTGATAATGAAGAATTCTCAGTACCGGTGCAGTTAGTGAAGACCATTTAGCTGTTGAAGACAGCAGAAATCCAGGACAAGACTTAGGTATCACTTTTACAGGCAAGGGAGCTTCATGCCTACTCAGAAGTGTGTGAGCTTTTTTGTCAACCAATGGGTATGTTTGTAGCTCCCTTACCTGCCAAAGGTTGAATCATCTTGTTTCTCTCATGGGACAATTCTGAAGAAAATCCAAAACAATAGCTGCTCAGGGAGCAGCTGCTGAGAAGCACAACAGAGTCTTTCATGGCTTGTGCCTGTCTACAGAAGCTGAGATCCAAGTTAAGTTTTTTCCAGTATTCTACACACACACCTCGTGTTTGTATCACATGTCAACAACAGCCTCAGTTTATGATACTGTGATGGAAAAGAAGGAAGAGCCAGAGTTTAGGTGGGGTTTTTTTGTCATTTTTAGAGAAAATGATTGCTGATATGAAAGTCTGGGAGTAAGATTATTTATTGTAGCTATCATCTGACAAGTAACTGTCTTCATGTTGTGTAGTATTGCTTTTTTGGATGTGTTTTCAGTATATTTTGTTCTTTGCAATCCTGACAACATTATAACTATGAGATGTGCACTGTCCTCTGGGGAATTCCAGGTCACAGATGAACAGAAAAGAAAGGTAGGACATCAAGAGCATCTCCTGGTGTCCAGCCCCATAACCAGGCAGAGGCTGTGAGGAAAGATGCTTTGGATAGCTCTGGTCTCGACCAAGACACCAAGCTATCCTTAGAGATGCCTTTTATTTAGCAAAAAACTTTTAAGGCAGTCAGTAATAGGATAAGGACTTAAAGATCACAGTCTCCTGTCTCCAACACAGTTACCACAGAAAGACTTTGCCATGAGATAAGCACAGAATGGAGTGACAGAATGGCCTAACTAGGCCTGCAAGATCTAGCTTGTCGATCTGTTATTTTAAAAGTTTTAAAGTTCTTCTAAAAGTTTTCTATACCTTCTAATGTTTACATATTTATACTAGAGTTTCTCACACATGTTCATGTAAATAATAATTGTTTTATATTCTTCTTTGTAGGAAGAGAAAATTGATAAACTGTCAGTTTGACCAGTGTGGTTGGAGAGGTAGCAATTCCATCCTCCAATCCATTGTCACTTTTAAAACTCTATATATCACAAGATCAGAAATAAACTTCCTGTCTTTTCCTTCTTTTACATCTAGCATGAATGTGTGTAAATTATTTTGTGTCATAGTACAACATGTGAAAGAACAGGGTGACACTAGCTAGCACATCCTGGGTAATCCAGACAAAAATTCACACTGCGACAAAGTCTGTAAAGAAGCTGCTGCTCACATGCTTGTCAGTGGTCAAACAAAGATCCTGATCAGCAGGTTATGGGACAACTGGCATCTGCAACCACCAGACCTCGCCCCACAAAAAATTCCTCTGTGGATACCTGAAACGGGCTGTGAATTAAGACACTGTGAGGAATACATGAGACAAGAGAAAGGTGGTACTATTGTCTGAGTGTTATTTCAGGCCTAGGGGGAGGTAAACAAAGCTGGGGAATAAGAATGTATCAGTGAAAATGGCTGAATTTATTTGCCACAAGGAAAGCCAATTTACCAACTATGCTGAAGTCAGCTCAGGCTGGGTAAAAGGTAATTCTGTCAGGCAGAGATTGCAGCCACCAACTGACAAGCCAGAGAAAGACTAAGCATGGGACTAATTAGCTTTACAAGTGAGGGAATTCTTTAACCAATGGAATAAGAGAACTATGTAACCAATGACCATTACTTCCTTTGCTTACAAAAATCTATAAATAATTAAAGGCTTTGAATGATCCCAGAACTCCTACCACCAAGAACTCCTGGGTAAAGAAGGACCAAAAGGACACCTCTGGATCTATGGATAGTGACTATCTGCTGCTCTCTCTCTCTCTTTTTCTTCTCACTCACTCTCCCTCTCTCTTTCACTCTCATTTTCTTGTTAAATAAAATCCATTTGGCATATGGTCCCATTTTCAGCTTAGTTCAGGCCAAGGCTTCTCTCAGTAACAGGATCCATAACAAACAGTGAAGTGGATTTAAAAGTGGCTTGAAGAGCAAGTTCATTATGATGTGATTAGTGGCACAAAGTCTACCTGGAGGCAGGTAGATAGTGGTGTATCCTAGAAAACAAACCTGGGTCCTATCCGGTTCATCATCTTCATTAATGACCTGGGTTTTGGGGCAGAGCCTACCCTCAGCAAGCTGCAGCGGACAAAAGAGGAAGAAGTGGATAATACACCACAAGGCTGTGCTGCTGTCCAGTGGAACTTTGACTGGCTGGAGAAATGGACTGACAGGAACATCATGCTGTTCAACAAGAACAGTCTTGCACCTGGGAACAGCTTCTCCATGCCTCAATACATGCAGAAGGTAACCCAACTGGAAAGCAGCTCTACACAAGGAACCTGAGCGTTCTGGTAGACTTCACACTGAGTACGAGCCAGCAGTCCATCCTTGAGTCAAGAAGGGTAATGGTGTCCCAGATGCATTAGGCAGAGTGTGGCCAGCAGGTCACAGAAGACCCTGTCACTCTGCTCAGCACTGATGAGACCATCTTTAGGGGCCAGTCCTGGGTTGCCCTGTACAAAAGGGATACAGAGTTATTAGTGAGATGCCAGCAAAGGACCACTGAAATGATTAACGGAATGAAGTCTCTCATATATGAGTAATTCTGTAAAGTCGTCACACAAGAATTGACTGTTTGAGGACTAGAATAAGTGATTTCCTCAATAAGGTGTAAACATCTGAGAAGAACATTATGTTTTCCCTTAATAACAAAAGGCAGTACAATGCTGGATAAACTTGACCTACATTTTTGTCCATTTCTGTACTTTTCTGTACATATCCATCTAGAATTAATTACAATTTTCTTTCACTGTTATTTTTATTCAATACAACCAGTCTCTCTTTGGTAACCAGTTAAATCTTTAAGGGGTTATTTTTCTTCCTCCTGATTGATTGAAATCTGTGGTTGTTGCAGTTCTCTGCAGTACTCAGAAGAGTACTAAGGAAAGAATCTCAGAAGGTTTAGTTATATTATTTCCATATTAGTCATCTTAGTGTCAGAAATCCATATGCCAACTTTATATCTAAACTTATTTAAATGTTAAAGTCTAAAATCTAATTTTTTACAGGTAAGGGTTTGAATTCAAATTCCAAACAATACCACCTAATTTTGTCTGTCTCAATTTGTCATTTGCAATATGAGACCTTCCTTCTAAAGTGACCTGATGCACACTTGATGATCACATTTCTCTAAAATTAGTTCTTTAGGATTTCTTATGTGGGGATCCAAAGCCTTAAATATATGTATTAGCAGTGATCTAGATCCCAGCAGAATCAATGAGAGTTGTCACTGTAAAGTCTAGTTTCTCATATACACCTGCAACTGGATTTGTGTCTTACAAAATTTTTATTATTGTAAAACACAATTTGATGGCTTTTCTGGAGTTTTCATAACTTCTTATGAAAGCAAGTTCAAATTTTATATTTACTTACATTTGAGTTCTCTATGACTGAAACTAAACTAAACCTCCTGAGTCTTAAATCTATTAGGATTTCTTTGCTGTGATATAGTCCTGGAAAATAAATACTGTCTGTATAAGTTTAGTAAAATTACTTAGTTAAAAATAACTCAATAATAATCTGTTTAATTTCATACCAAACACCTTCTTTGGTTGAAATATTTCTACATTTCTGATGAGGCACTAAAATGTAGATTTATTTGAAAGTGGTTTCCACCATTACACTCTGGAAGTTTAATCATAAAATGTAATAATGTATAATTGAGGACATTCAATTTTTAACTTGATCATAATTTTTACAGTTTTTTTATTGTTTAAAAAAAGTTCCTAAAAGAAGACTGAGGGTATATATAATCCCATATTTTGGTTCTACTAAAATTATTTTATTACAGACAAATCCTACATGACAAACTTCATCTCTGATGAACACTGCAGAAAATGTCCTGACTAAGCCGACAGATTTGATCAGAGGAACACTTCTGGACAAGTCATCAGACTGACACTGGAAAAAGAAATAGCTCAGGGCTTGCTTCTCAAGGAAAGACTCATCGGGGCAGAGTTATGTAGGAGACCAAATGGATTTCATTGTCCTTTGAGTGCTGTGCCGGGCACTCTCTAGTCTCCCCAGCACTTTGGGGCCCTCAGTGGAGCAGGTGTCCTATAACAAGGCCTCAGGAGTTATACAGGGTATCTGATGGCACACATTGATTTTCCTTTCTGCTACAGTAAAAGGTTCCCCAATATTTCCAGGTTTCTTAAGGTATTTTTGTTCACCTATGACTGCTGAAATGTATCCAAAGAAGACTATGTGCTGTTATTTTTCATTGCTTTCTGTCCTCTGGGGCTGCTCTTCTATTTCAATCTATTTCATCGCTAAGGCATGACGTACTCCTCTCCCAAAATTCTGAACTTATACTCAGGTGGGAATCTTAACCTGACTTATTCTACAGCCTTTAATGAAAGTTGTGACATATATAAGTGGAAGGAAAATATATATAAGCATGACAAAGAGGAACAAAACTCCTTGTTGTACTAGATATAAACAAAACCTCAAGATCTTTTCAAAGAAACTTCTGTGTCCCTGTAAAAAAGATGTAATGAACCAGAGTATGGCTGGTTCTTGCAAGAAAGCAGCCATGAAGGTGTAAAATAGCAGATAAGCAAAGGACAGCAAAGCAACTGCTTCTGGGGAGTTATTGGATATCTGTACTGGGTAGCAGTGCCAGATACTGGATGAATCTGCCCTTCAGCCTGGCTTAGTAAATGCAAAATCAGCACAAGATTATTTTACTGACCACTGCCTAGAAAACAACTGACTGTTCTTTCCGTGTGTGGCTGATAGGAACAGAAGAGTGGCTTAAGAGCTTGTTTGCTCATTGTGTCTGTGAAGAGGAAATCCCTCAAGGTCTTGGTTTAACCTGCCTATACTTGTCACTGCAGGCCCCCCGCCAGGTAATAATTAGCATTGACTCCATAATTGCAGAAGGCTGATTAATTGCTTTATTATATCATCTTACACTATATTGTACTAAAGACACTCAGTAACCCTTACTGCCAGTCCAATACAGCTTTGACCTAATTGGTCAATCAATCCAAACACCATCCAGTGTCCAAATGAGCAATTACCCTCTGGCAAATAAATCTCCATTACACTTTCCACATGTGCACAACTGCAGGTGAAACAAGTGGAGATAAGAATTGTTTCTCATTCTGTCTCTGATTTTCTCACAGCCTTCCCCAGGAAAGTGCCTGGGAAAGTTCATGCCTGCTCTCTGTGGCCATAGAGCTGCTGCCACATATACCTGATCTTCTTAAGGGCTCTTTACACATTGGTCCTTGGTCAGGAAAGTATGCTGCTTTATTCGGGATTGTTCATGATACATGGAAATGTTACTGAAAAGGTCCCACAGGACTGTTCAAAATTTACAGTTTATCTGTTAGCACTTCCTGTAGTATTGTAGCAGCAGTCACTGTCCTGTCTTATCTAGCTAGTTTTATCTAGCCAGTTTTTGAGTTTAAAAAATATTTGGCACCTCAATACTACAGATACATCTCTGGTACTCAGCAGGAATGCTGCCTTCCCTCAACCACATTTTTTAATTGTCTACTCTACAATGTAATTAAAGACTCCTTCAGCTTCATGTCCTTGACATCTCAATACTAATTTAAAAATTAAATAAATTAGCTCCCAGGATTTCTAGATTGATGTTATACAAGTAATACAAATCATTATGCTACTGTATTAGTGATGGTTTATTTAAATTTGCACTTTGGTTTTAGGGTGAGAAAACTGCGATATATTTTGACTCTTCAGTAGATACCATTTTAAGTTATTAATTATCTATTTCATTTTTCATCAAAAATTTTCAACATTTAGCTGAATTATTTCCACATTTCCATTAAATCATTAAAATGTAATCAGGCAATAACTTAAAAATACTCCATATGCAATATTTTATCCTCAAACGAGACAATGAAGCAGAAAATGTGAATGTCACCAATAAAATGATAATGGTAAGTAATTTGATGTAGTGTTTGTAAAATGTAAAATTTGAAGTAAAATGATAAAAACATTAAAAATTAATTATTTCAAATCCTTTTTACTCTATCATTCAAAAAAACAGTATTAAAATGCTAATAATGTAATATATTCCATTGTTTCTGAACTCAAGTATGAGTATATGGAGACAGGAAACCTCATGTAGCTTTTCTGTATTACTGGTATAAAGTGAAGGATATTAGATATTGACAGAAAAAATTAGCTGATCATCTTGGTAAATAAAAATGGAAATGTAATACTTTTAAAAATCCTATGTAATACCAATGTACCTAAAGTAACCCCTGGTTTGGGGGATAGTAACTCTTCAAGTAATCAGACTGCTACCCAAGAAATACTGTTTAGACTTACAATCAAAGTGTGAAAATAACTGAAATTCTCAAAACCCTGTTCTTAATCCATGCAGTGTAAATCCTTGGGGAGATGTATGATTCCAGAATTCATTACCAGTTAGATCATGGCATCCAATGGTGCCTGCAAGACAACATGTTCCAATTAGAAACATATGAGGTAAGAATGTGTTTGCTTTGCAGATGGCTCTAGATGGCTAATGTATGCATTTCAGCTGTCAGAAGTTAAACTAGTTCTAAAATAATTTGAATTAAATTTCAGGGGAGGACAAATATGCAAATTTTCTTTTACATCTTATCAAGCAGAGAATGTGTGTAAGAAGTTAATGTTACAGTCAAATTATATCCCTCTCTGGTTCCATATTATAGAATTGGATTCCACTTTTTATCTTTTTTAAAACTTGGGAATTAAAAGAACATATAAATTAATAAACAGCTCTATGGTCACAGGTTTTTCCAATGCATATACTGCAATTTTACATGAACAGCAATTGCAAGACCTACAAAACCATCTATTACACTCACCTAGGAATCAAGCCTCACAAACTAATTTTTATTTGTCATGTACTTTATGATTTAAATCTAAATTACAAAAATTACATAATGGTATTAAACTGTCAAACTGTATTGCTATTTTATCTCTAATTCTACTTAAGACAGTAATGTAATATAATGATAACAATAATGTAAATCAAGACACTTGATTGTCATTGTGTTCTTTCTCTGGCTATTATTCCTGAAATGTTTTCTTTTCAGAGTAATTTGCAGGCCCAATTTTCATTATTTTTAATCTCTAAAAACAAAGTGTTCAGAACTTCCATTTTTCATGCAGAGTCTAGTAGAATGTTCAATGTGCAAATTACCTGGGGCCTCTCAAGTTAAAGGCACTCTTACAAACACTGGGGAATATATAAATGCAAGTACTACAGTGTTAATATAACAGGTTAACACATTTTTTTGCAACAGTAGCTAAATTATCTTATTACCATAATTTAAATCAAAGGGCAGCCAAATTATATATGCATGACTTGTATAGATACTAGCTAAATTCTTTATCTACTTTTAAAAATCCCCACAACACACCCCTACCCCTGGGGTAGCATTTTACTGCTTTACAGGAAGTTTTACATTAAAAGACTTTCAGGAATGTTTGTGACCCACTGGCTGGAAGGACATTTCTGGAAGATTCCTACTGGCTTCCACATACTGCTTAGCCAAGTACCCTCATCAGGAAAAGGAGAAAATGTCTAAACCCTTAAATAGAGCAGAGAGCAAATTGCTTCAGGCAGCAAAATATAAATCAAAATGTTATTTAGTAGACAGTGTTTCTGGCTTTTGCACCAATTGAAAAGAAAGTTGAATTTATTTCACATCTGAGCTTTTTTACAAATACAAATAAAGCAATCCAAAAGTTATTACACAAAGTCAAGAAATATTTCCATTGTTAGCATCATCAGTAATCAGCAATGAGATCATAGCAAACACATTTTTTTTATTCAAAAGGATGTTAGTAAAGACTCTGTACTCTCTCTTTGAAAAATCATATCATAATAAGCATTATGTAAGAAAAACATTACAGCTGTTACATAGGATGAATACAAAAATTCTGCATTTAATTTTATTGAAAATATTTGGGTTTAAAACATTAATAATAGACAGGTTTCATTATCAGGTAACCTTATTGGGTAACATTAATTAAAATGTAATAGTAATGTTAAATTTTTTTAAATCTTCAAAATGCAACAACTGTGGGTAATTTTCTTCCTGAAAGGCAAAGCAGTATGTTGAACAACTGCACAGTAAACAAGTCACAGTAAAAATACTAAATCAAGCACTTAAAATAGAAAATATCAAATACTAGAAAAGAGAATCTTCCAAACAGATAAAGATGAAGTGCTGATTCAGCAATGAACGTTGTCCATCAGCCCCTTCTTTTTAACCTAACTGTGACAGACAAATGTGCTATCTCACTAGTCCATTTTGTGTACTGCTGCAACAGCCATACTGCACCTGAAATTGCTCTGCTTTTCCCACCATTTGGTGCAGGAATCTTCTGTGGGCTAGAGCCAGCATAGCTGGCTGTGTGCTGTACCACTTGGCATTAGGAATCATGCAGATGGCAGGCAGCATGGTCAGGTGACAGTGCAAACTGCCCATGGTCTGCCAGAATAGGCTCTCAGTGACTGTTTTAAAAGTGGATATTGAGTGTCTGCACTTACCAAATATTTTTTGTTTACTAAGAGGAATGAACAGTAACAAAATTAATTACGTCTGTACTTTCCAAAGATCCTTGACACCTAACTGCCCTTAGAATAGCAGTGTCTGTGATGGATAATAATGCATTTGTTAATAACAGATAACAATAATCTTTTTCTGCAGTTTAGTGGCCAGAGTGCTTCAGGAAAAGGGGTTAAACATATCCTTCTTCAATCCAAACTTTCCTTGTCCACAGCAAATGCTCTATGCACTAGATATAGGTATGTCAGGGAGAAACACCACTTTATTTCAGCGTCAAATGAAAGAAAGGCTCTGTATAGGTTGGATTTTATGATCTTAAGGGTTGTTTTCAGCCTCAATAATACTCTTTGCATTTAAATATTGTATTAAGTATAGAGGATGGAGTTTCTAAGTTTCAGTTTCACTGAAATTTATTCTGTAAGTTAAATGCTTTACTCAGGAATATATGAGAGAAGGGGAAGCGAGGCAAATGCTGCTCTTGGATATGCCTTTCATATTCTAGAAGCTGTTTCCCCAAGCCATCAGATGATTATTGTCATCTGTGTTGAAAAACTAGAAGATCTGATTATGTTGATACCTTGAGCTTTTTAAAATCAAGATCCTTTACTAATTCATCTCCTAGACAACTTTTATTTGTACATCTTAGAAGAAACTTTCCAGTGGTCCAAAGGCAGCAACAACTTGATGGTGAGGCTACTTTCTGTGAAACCCTTTAAAAATAATGCAGCTAAAAACACTGTCTATTTAAAATATCTTAATATTTAATTAATGCTATAGTATATATGAATGTGTTTACTAGGTCTTTTTATAGTTGGTGTATGTTGGCAGAAGGAATAATTATAGTATTAAGATTATCAAAACCAGAGTATATCAAATTAAAACCCTGCAGATATTTGTCTTTTAAATTGTCATAAGGAAAAATATTGGTGAGACAAGTGGATCGAGAGCAGCCCTGCCCAGAAGGACCTGGGGTGCTGTGGGTGAGAGGTTGGACATGACCCAGCCATGGCACTCACAGCCCAGAGAGCCAAACGTGTCCCGGGCTGCATCCAGAGCAGTGTGGGCAGCAGGGCCAGGGAGGGGATTCTGCCCCTCTGCTCTGCTCTGCTGAGACCACACCTGCAGGACTGCATCAGCTCTGGGCCACAGTACAGGACAGACAGGGTCCTGTAGGAGCAAGTCCAGAGACGGCCACCAAGATGATCAGAGGGATGGAGCACCTCTCCTGTCAGGAAAGACTGAGAGTGTTGGGCTGTTCAGCCTGGAGAAGAGAAAGATTCAGGGACATCTTACTGTGCCCTTTCAGTAGGACCATCTAAAAAAGATGCTGACAAATTGCTAAGCAGGCCTGTTGTAACAGGACAAGGGATAATGGTTTTAAATGGGGAAAAAAGTACTCTACAGGTGGTAAGGCCCAGGAACACATTGCCCAGAGAAACGGGGGATGTCTCATCCCTGGAATTGTTCAAGACTAGGTTGGATGGAGCTTTGTGTGACTTGGTCGAATGGAAGGTGTCCCTGCCCATGGCAGGGGGTTAGAACAAAATGATCTTAAAGGTTCCTTCCAGCCCAAAACATTTCATTCTATCATTTTATGAGTTTTAGCTAAAAGTTAATCTTCACTTTAACTATTACTGCTTTTTTCTAAGCATTTCTTACAGGCCAGGTATATACAGTCCTGTTATAAGATTTTGGACTGCAAGTGCACAGCTTGAAAGAAGATACTTCAGAAATACCATTAACATACCATTCAGTGAGTACACTAGAGATCTGTGTACATGCTGAGTCTGATTTATAGGGTGGACATGAGCATTTAGTGCCCAGGAGCTTTTCAAAGTTCAAAAACTGCTGATACACAGACTCAAAACAGTACACATATGGTATAAAGCGAATATGATAATCAATTCATAGAGGAAAGTGAGTTGAAAAAGTATGACAACAATAAAGAAGAGAGAGAAAATTGTGAAAAAAAGTAATTTAATTTTCACTGTCAGGAAAAGGAGTTTAAATATGATGTAATAAGGAGGGAGCCAGTATGGAATTCAGAGAGGGAGAATAAGGTGGCTTGTCCTGTATTTATGTGTCAAGAAGAGAGCCCTAGCCCACTGTACTCATGTGCCATTTAAAGGAATGTGTGGACTATGTTAGCTTTGCCCAGACTGTGAATAGAATGACTTGCTGCAAGAGGATCAATAGGGAAAAGAAGACCACTTTTACCATCCATCAAAATGTAATCTTTTTTTTTTCTTTTTTTCTCTGCTGTACCTACTCCTAGGTAGGTACAGGAGTACCTACCTAGGAGTAGGTACAGCAGGGGAAAAAAATATTACATTTTTTTCATTACCTTCTCAAAGACAAAAATATAAGAATTGAGATACTCACATAGCAGCACACAGATAAAGAGGCACAGCCAATGAACCTAAGGGAAGACAGCAAAAGAAAAGTTTTAGAGGGAAAATGAGGAGCTTCAGTTTCCTTCTGAACCTTGAGACATCTACTTTAATCAGGAATTAATTCAATATTCCATTATCTAGAGCTCTCAATTACAAAATTCTAATAGTGTTTCCAGGTTTCTTTTGTGGCTTTGACCAGATTTGCTTCATCCTTTCTAAAAATAAAGCCATCTACTGCCAAAAGAAGTTTTAAATCATTTACATATATGGGTTAAAAATTACTTGACCAAAATTACAAATAGAAAATTTTAGCTTATATGATTGCTTTGAGACAGACTTTTTGGTGTTTTCAAGCACCATTCACAGGAGCATGTGACCATTTACTTGGCTTACATAATTTAGACCTGTGAAAATGGTTTCAGCTGTCTTTGCTTTTCACACCCTTCTTTGGATCAAACGTGTATGTAACATGTACTTATCACAGAATGTCAGGTAAACTATAGATTTCTCCATCCTCTTCTGGAAGAGATTAAAACATACTTGCTATTACTTCTACTATTAAGTGATTTCTCTGTCTCTCTGTACAGTGTACAGGACATTTTAAAACTATGTACCATGTTTTGCATTTCCTTTCTAGGAAGCAAAACAATATCCTAAATAAGAGGCATCATTGCATCTTTGCAAGGTGAGACACAGCACTTTATACACACGCTTTTGGGTACAGGGAAAATTGATCAAGATACAAGGTAGCCAGTACTAGAACATAACATATAAATTGTTCATTTAAGTTTAAAAATGTAAGTGACAAGGAATAATGCCTCATCTCTTGAAAAGTTTGTCTGTTGACACTGAAATCAGCCAGATAGAAACTTTCTGACACAGTTTTGAGTACTAGAAAGCAGGCATTCTTTACTGCAGCCCAGTCACCCAGAAGATCCTTCCTCTAACTGAGTGTGCCAAGCATGAGGTGAAGAGTGTTTGCCATGCACATTGATTACAAATTTATCAGCCATCCCTGCTTATTTGATGTGTCTGTATCACTTTGTTCATATAGCCACACCCCTTATCAGAAGTCCTTCTAAGGTTCTTTGGGCCCTGTCTTCCATGTCTGGTGTCCTTTTCAGGTGGCTGACTGTCAACCCCCACTTCTGAGTAAGCATAATATAATTGTTTTTGTAAAACTTGTGCTCTGACAGCCTTGCAGAGCTGAGCTGGCATCCTGCTTGCATTTTGCATGGGTTCTGTTTGCCCGAGTTACATCCTTTATCTATTTCTCCACAGCTGTGTTGTTGTTCTACTGTCCTTACCAGAATAAAATGCTGTTCTGTTCTACTGCCCTTATCCCTGTCTTTGACTAAACTTATGTGACTTACAATTGACAATTGAAAGGATTTCATTCATTGCCTTAAACTGCCTGTATGTAAATTCCAAATTTTAGCTTTTTCTTTTTCATGTCAAGCTTGGGAGTTTGCCTTGACAAAGGCATAGTTTATTGGTATGAAAATAAGAAGAATGTATTTAACCTTTTTTGGCATTGAAATGATTTAAAATTATTTCCAACTTTTGTAACCATGGAAAACACAGTACAATAAAATTTCTGCCATTGGTGTCTGGAGCAGATAGAGCAGTAAATCTTTGCTCTCTGAAGATATTTATGGATTTTTATTACAAGTTTTTGAGAGGCTATCAAAGAAATGGAGATAGATGGTGACAATTCTAGGATGTATCAGCAGACTTATATCCTGCAAAAAATTTCTGCCACAGATTCTTTGTGAAGGTAAAGAGGCAATTTTTTCAGAAAGGTTTTGTTCCTTGAAAGCCTTATGTGCTAAATCCAAAGCCTCTGTATGTCTAATTCACATCCCTGCAAGGGGACTGGGATTTCAAAACAGAGTTTAACCTCCTTAAGAGTCCATTTCCATAGCTCTTCAGAACACATCTCTACGTGCATGCAGGAGTGCTTGCCCCAAATGGTCAGCTGTGGAAAGCTTGTAAAGCGGATTTTATCTGAGGAATTATTACCATATGCATGATGTAGCTGCTCTGTGGACTTAGAGAGTCGAGTACTCAAAAGCTGTCAGATATTTTCTGCCTTTTCTCAGCTACACTCTGAAAGTGTGTGAAGCTCCCATAGACTGGTGCCCAAATATTTTCTGTTTTCTCTATTACATAGCTTCATTTGTTTTATTAAAATTCCCAATACACTGCCTGATTAAAAGATGACCAAAAAACCCAAGTCTCTTAGAGAAATAGTCACATTCTCATATATAACAGTTGTGTAAAAGCACACATTCACATGCCTATTTCAAAATTACTTTAAATTGTAAGGTTCTAAAAGCCTCAGTAATAAAAGTATTCAATTTTGATTTCGTGTATTTTTTTTTAATTTATTCTTTTGAAAAGGGAGTTGAAATTGCTTGGAGCTACCTTCTTAAATAACTTCCAGATTGAACATGTACATTTTTCCTGCAAATAAGATAGCAAGACTGTGACTACAAATAGCTGTACTTGATTTGAATATGCAAAAATAGTACTTGCATTTGTGAAGTTTACTAGAAGGCAAGTAGAAGAATTTTAAAACCCATGTTATGTTTTTTAATCTTCTGCAGCATGAATATTTATCAAAATAAAAGCACAGATAGGAGTATCACAAAATCAACAAATTTTAAAACTGATGGAGAAGAAATTAAAGCATCAAATTATAATCCAATATATTGTCATGATTTAGCACTCAATCATATTTTACTTGCTTCACAAGCATAAATAATAATAATAATAAACATATCAAAACTTATATTAGCCAAATATTTCTTAATAACAAATTGTTAGATGTTTCTCTCCTTCAAATGTAGTCCCTGAGTCTCCTACAGTTCTACGTCCTGTTTGCATCTGGATGGAACACAAATCCTATTCCTGCTACCTGAGGAAATCTGGAAGCTAAGAAGTTGTCCTATCCACAAATACTCGATAGGAAAAAATAATAAATCAAATTAATGAACCATTCAGAACAATAGTGTAAGAGTCAGACTCACAAAAGCAAAAAAGACATTGCTCTTAATATAAGATTAATGTTCAATATTATAAGATTATTCAAAGTGATAGCTGTAACCTTTTTTGCCAGCAGTCTGTAACTGATATCTGTGTTAAGAAACTACCAACTGAAAGGTGTCTACATTTTTATATTTCTATTATTTAGTAATAATGTTCAAAATGTTTATTATAGGGAAGTAATAATCATCCTTTGCAAAAGTGTAACATAAGTTTTCTGGTACCATTATCACAACTAAATTAAACTGTGTGAAATATTCTGTGTATATAAAATACTAATTTTATTATACACAGGTCAAACAGACTGTATGATCAGTCTACAGACTCTTCATCAAGAGCTCAGTATCTGTAAAACACCTTTAAAAAAACTTCCAATAGTTTTCTTCACTGGATTTCCAACTCATAGCAGGGGATGTAAAATAGCGAAGATAGCAAAGAGAACATACATTGTAAAATCTTTGGCAGGTTATGCTCAGTTTAAACAAAGGGTATGTACAAAATTGAAACAGATAATTATGACATTTCTAGTAAGATTTTTCTTCAATAAATATTTGGCTAAATAATACATTATGTTGTTGAAAGATCTACCAAGTCAGCTCTGGTTTGAGGTTACCCTGAATATGTATTAAAAAGCCATTCACTTTACAGTGATGTTGGAGTCAATACCACAAAAATGTATACACATATTTATGTGCAGTAAAAAGCCTTAGAAAATTAGGCAAGCATCTTGCGTTAGTGAATTTTTATTTAAAAACATGCTGTTTGATTTTGTAAAATTTTGCACACCTGGGAACATGGAGAAGCCATATCTCAATCATAATTCCATCAAAAAATGGTATAAAGAGAGTACTTAGCTAAGAAGAAGAGGCAATAGAGATAGCAATACCATAAAAAATATTGTATATGAAGATCTGTTGATAATTTCACTTCTTAAATAATTTGGTAGCACTTTGGTTTTAAGCATGTTTGTCAATTATAATTGTCCTGCAGATTCAGTTCAAGCATATAAAAATGTGGGAAATTTATTCTCAAATTGCTTCTTATTTGATTGAGTAATGGAACTAATTGTGCAAATCTGTCTTTCAAGATCAGACCTAGGATTTTGCCAAGACTTTTGTCTCATTACATTACTGCTGTACTTCAACTTAGCATTATTCTTAACTCTGACAATATTTGTTGTACAGAGACCGTGTGCTTGATTTCTGTCTTGTATGTGGTATTTAAAAGTTAAAAACAAAAAAGAAAACAAGAAAAACAAACAACAAAAAAAAAACCATGGAGAATGTGCAGAAAAGTAGATATTTAATTTATAGGACTCATGATACACTAGAACTATATATGCCAATTTAAAAATTATTATTGTAAGACTGTGTGTTCATTTATGCACCAATATATGATTGTACTTCAATAATAACCTGTAGTAGTTAGCTTATGTGATTAGTTAATGCTTTAACATGCTGATATTTTCAGTATGCATACTGATAGATAAAACATTAAGATTTCTTTTTTTTTTTTGCTAATTTTAAATTCCTAATTTCTGCAGAGATTTCTTTTAATAGTACTATATTTTAATGCTTCCTTTTGTGTTACAAATACCTGACTTCTAGATTTGCTCTTATTCAGATATTTTGGAAGAACTACTCCAAACTAAATCACTATGACACATATTTACAGTAAACATTCCTTAATTATAGAAATCTTTTTTAAAAAACAGATTAGTTTTGTAAGTTTCAGCAGAAAAACAAGAACATGAAAAATATCTATTATCTCTTTAGTCCCATAAATCTGAATAACCATACAAAGCATCATTAGTTTCGCCCTTACACTTCTGAAGCCATCTAGTTTTTGCTTATGCTTTTGAGAAATTTAACAAAACCAGCAAAGCCACAAAATACATCACTCAAGTTTATCCAAGCAGGGGGAATTCCAGTCTAGAATTTCCTTTATTGTATCACATATACATGATTTGCAGGTAGTAATAGTGGACAATAGAAGTGATGAAGACCTGTTGTAGGATGAGAAACCCAAGGTATTTCCCCAGTTACTCTTGGGGAAAAATAAAATTGTTCTCATGCAGAAATCAGTTCTGACCTACAAGAGTATGTGGAATTTTACTTGTGAGCTTTGAAAAGTCAAAATCACCCATTTTTTTGTTTGTTTCATGCTTCCTATTCAACAGGAAGATAAAAGGATTCTAATTACGCTAATGACTTCTATAGAGAAGATTGAAGAATTTAGAAAGAACTTGAGAATATATGAAAACAACTCATAGTCACATACATCAAATTAACAGATTGTAGCTTGGTGCTTAAATTCATTTTTGGAATCATCCTCACCAACAAGCATTTCCTGAACAATTTTCTTAACTATTCTCTCAGTTAAATGTTCAAAACAAATTCACCTGTGGTAAACAACAGAAACATTTCTGCAAGTTTAAGATCTCAAAGTTTTACTGTAATGCTATATTATGCCAATAAAGTAATATTTTAGAATCAAACTGCATAAATTGCAGGATATCTAAATCTCATTTTCATAGTTGAGCTTAAGACTAAATTTGATGATGTGACGTTGGCTGGGCAATCACAAACTATATGAAGTTTACCAAGGACATGGACCAGGTTTTGCACCTGGAATGGGGCAGCCCTGGATGTACAGACAGCCTGGGGAATGAGAGGCTGGACAGCAGTGCCATGGAAAGGGCCTTGGGGTTCTGGTCCATGGCAAGTTGAACATGGGCCAGCAGTGCCCTGGCAGCCAGGAGGGCCACCCTTGTCCTGTGGGCATCAGGGACAGCATCGCCAGCCGGGCAAGGGAGGGATTATCCTGCTCTGCTCTGCTCTGCCCTGGGGCAGCCTCACCTCGAGTGCTGGGGGCAGTTCTGGGTGCTGCAGGATAAGGACGGTACTGGAGAGTGTCCAGTGAGGGCGTGGAGGCAGTGAAGGGCCTCGAGGGGAAGCTGTGTGAGGAGAGGCTGAGGTCACTTGGTCTGTTCAGCCTGGAGGAGACTGAGGGGAGATCTCACTGCTGTCTGCAACTTCCTCATGAGGGGAAGAGGAGGGGCAGACACTGACCTCTGTTATGAGGTGAGCAGTGACAGGACATGAGGGAATGCTATCAAGTTGTGTCAGGGGAGGTTCAGGTTAGATATCAGGAAAAGGTTCTTCATCCAGGGATATTCAAGCAGTGGAACAGGCTCCTCAAGGAAGTGGTCACATCCACAAACCTGCCAGAACTTAAGCATTTGGACAAAGCTCTCAGGCATGATCACAAAAGGTGTGATTTTTGGGATTGTCTTGTGTAGGGTCAGGAATTGTACTCAGTGATCATGAATCCAATCATTATGAGACCTTGTGGATCCCTTCCAGCTAAAGATATTCTATGATTCTATGGCTTTTAAGGGTTGTCAATTAATAGATCCACTAGAGTAATGTTCCATTACGAATTAGACTGAAACTAATACATAAAAAGTAGACTACATTCCTCTGTGGTCCAAGTTTACTGAAGTAAAGTTGTATTAGGAGAAAGTATAAATCTCATTCCAAGAGAGACAGGTAAACTAATTCAAAAATTCCTGCTAAAAATAAATGTAAACTGCATTTTAAAAAAGCAGGAGAATTCCAGGACTACAATGTTAACACAGTATAGTTGATCACAACTAGAATAATATAGAATATAGCAGAGAGTACTTACAGCTTCCCACCACCTAAATTCATGCTCAGATGTGAAGTCAAGATGCAGATCTCATAAAACTCTACATCCAAGAATATGGAGCTGCTTTGTGGTCCAGTATTCACAGAATCATAGAATATGCTGAGTTGGTTAGGATCCATCAGTACAACCGAGTCCAACTCCTGGCCCTGCACAAAAAAAAAGAAATCAAAGCTTTTATATCTATTGCAAGTCCACAAGAAAAACAACAACAATGTTGTTATTGCAACAACAATGTTACAACAACAAAACAACAATGACCCACCAGGGCTATTTGTCATACACTTCATGCTGTTTATCTATACTTGTATCATCCTTTTGACTGATGTTTTGGTAAAGATTTCACTTGGCATTTCCTCAAAATAACTGAAAATATTTACAAACAAAACAGATGAACAATATTTAGAATACTACATTCTCTTTCCAATGTCAATAGCAGGTGTTCTGTAAATAGAAAGGGAAGGTAAAATAGAAAAAGGTTACAGGCAAAATATGAATTTGCTCTTTTTCTTCAGGGCTTTACCTATACCATGATGGATAACTTCTACCAAAGTGCAGTAACTTACACATTTCCTTACAAGATTTCACAACTTTTTAAAAGATTGTGCCTTCAGCTTGTCAGGATCACAATAAATTCTCAACTGAGTTCCAGCAGCTGTCCTTTCACATTTGTGCCATCTAAATTAACAAGTATATTCCCAATACCACCATCTGGGGAACATAGAAAACACTGAACACTGAGAGCTGGACTCTCAGCAGGTATCTGCTGACCTCCACTCACACTAGCCCCGTGTTAAGAGTAACCCACTGATTACATATGGAGCTGTTGTTTGAACTATTTTTTTCTCTCTCAACTGTAGCTCTCCCCAGAGACAAGGTGAAGAAAAAATATATAGGCAAATATTAATCTATATTCTATATATATCCTACATGTATTTCACTGGATTTCTCCAGTCCTCTGTGGTTACATGTGGTAGACAAACACAGGACTAGGGTTCTGGCCCTATAAGTCTGTCATACAGTGTACTGGGTCTATATGTGAATTTTTAAAGTAATTTTTAAAGTTAATTTGTATAATAAATCTTCCTCTCATCATAAGTTTTGGCCTCTCTAGGGTAAGCTTTGAATTTTGCTCATATTTGGAGGTGTGACATGCTAACCTTACAGCTATAGTTTCACTTGTTATTTAAAAGAACAAAATACAAAACTCTTCTTTGATCACACAGAAAAAACAAAGGTGAGTATGGACAACAGAGAAATGAGTGAAAAACAAAACCAGAAAAATTAAATATAAAACATTTCAAAGAAGGATAATGTAAAACTACAAGAAAAAACAGAAGATGAGAATGAGCCAATTAAAAATATATGACATAAACTGTAAAGAACATAAAGCAAAGAAACAACAGGACCAAGTTTAAAAGAACAGAAAAAAATACAAAAAAAATAAGAAAATGCAAGTCCATAAAGTAACATTGGAACCAAACACTTAATTCTTTGCCTCTACACAGGAATTCAGTCCTATATTTTTTAGGAAAATAATCATACATTCTGAGATCTTAAGCTTTTTGCTGACAGCAGAACAGGCTCATTCAGGATTTTAAAAACAAATTTCAAGGAAAGCATGTGCTAAATGTTTCTGAATCCCTTCAGGTCCTCCCACATGCTTTGTCCTTTTCACAGTCTAAGGAAGATTCATTAAAGCTTAAGATGCTTTGCTTTTTCTTTTTTCTCCTTTGAAATACATTGTCAGAAACATTGGTCTTAGTGAGTATGTCTCCCTAAACCCTATCTCTTCTGAATTCATATTTGTGTTTAACTTTGATTCTTTATCATTATCATACAAAGCTCAATGAAGAATTATTAGAAAGGGTTCTTCTTGTTTCACCTGCAAAGAAGAAAGGAGGAGGAAGAATTTTAGTAGAAGGAGATTGCCAGGCAGAGCCTTCATCCACATGTTTCTCAGTTTCCAAGCAATGCACCTGCCACCACAAACAGAATGACACTTTTCTCCTTGTGAATTTCTCCACACCTCAATAACCAACCAACAAGGTAAATCCAGAAGCCCACACCAGCAAATCAGCACACCACAATAATGATTACCAACCTTTCTACACAGGTAAAGGGATAAAATTAAAGCAATATTCCTGAGTAAAGGCTGGGGAATTGTGCATATAATGATGCAACAAAACTGGAAATTCTGGAGAGTATTTTCTGGGAAGCCACCATTCCACCATGCTAATATAATGTGGAGAGGGGGCTTAGAGGGAATCTTTCATCTGCTTTCACATGGATGATATGTATGGTTTGGGTTGTTTGTTTTGGATTGGGTGGGGTTTTTTGTTGTTATTGGTTTGGGAGTTTTGTTTGGCTGGCTGGGGTTGGGTTTTTTTAAATTTTATTTCATTTTCATATTCTATTTTTCTGAAATTCCCTAATTTATTCAGCTCTAGTTTTCCTTAAAATTCTCCCTGCTTCAAGTGTATGTCATTGGAATAACACCAGTTAACACCACCATTGTCCCTCAAACATTTTCTAGATTTTTGAAAGAATATAGTAATATTTAAAAGTTAGGCAAACAAGAAAAAAAGGTCCTCATTACTGTCCTTGTCTGTCACAATGCTCAGCCAGATTCTTGGAAATACACATTGTTCATCAAGAACAATTACAGGTTTTGCTCTGCCTGTTGAAAATTTTACCCATGAATTAAAAAATGTCAATTCTGCAGGTTGATGAGCTCAATGAAAAAGGTTGATGACTCATTAAGGACAAGTACAAAAAACGCTTTTGGCAATATGTATTTCTATGAAGAATGTCTTGATTTCAGGGCAGTTCCTTAGTGCAACAAGGCCAAAAATCTTGTAAGACAGAGTAAGAGCTCAGATTTCCTCCCTGGAATCACCACTGGGTATTTGATTCAATCCAAACTGCTTTTTCATGTAAAAATGAACTATGCTGTACTTACCATGTACCAAAAGTAGATTAAGTCATGGTGGTGTACTGTAATCACACTTACATGGAAACAATATCATTTCCCATGAGATCTAAGCTTTCATTTAAAGAAATTATTAAAATATGGTTATTGAAATACATCTTTCAAATGGGTATTTAACTTACAGTGTAATAATCCAGTTCTTAACAGGATGTGATCCATTTCTGTTCATTTCAATAACACATTAATTCTGAAGTCGAGTAATGATCATTCAAAAATCTCTTCCAATCAGGTAACATACCGAGTAGCAGTAATTGATATAATATGTTTGTAGGGCTAAAAGATCTTGAACATGTAGCTAGTGAATAGTTATCAGGGAGAGCACAGGAGTAGAGATACAAACTAGACCATAAAGACTGTTTCACAAGGCCAAATTTGGAGGGCAAGTAGAAGAGGTTTCAGAGCACTGCTGCTTCCAATGAGTTTACTTATTTTAAGTTGTATTCTCATCTTTGAATAACACAAATAGAAATTTGTTAAAATTATTAAGCCTGAGTGTCCAGTCTGATTAAGCGTTCAAAGCTTCATTAGGTCACTTGGTCTGAGACATACATACATTTGCATTATTTATTGTAACAGCACAATTCTTGTGCTATATTTGCATTAGATATAGTAGCAAGTTTTACTATCCTTGACTTGCCTTTGTTATCTGAATATATTCATCCTTTTTTAATTGTTATTTGACTTCTGCTTCTAAAAATCTTGAAAGACAGCAGTAAAAAGTTTATAAAAATACTATTTATTTTTAAAATGTAAACACATAGCCTACCAGTAAGATTCCTCTTGTTGGCATAGTTTATGCTGTGTGCTGTTCCATTCCTTAGCTCTGGGACTGCGTGACCAGGAGGCAGTACAGACAGTGACAAAACCATTTCTTAAACTGAATAAACCAGAGATTTTTTATAGGCCTTTTATTTTTAGTCACACTACAGAACAGCCATGGACATGACAATGAGTGCAAAATTTGCCATCTCTCCACATTTATAAAATACAGTACTTTTTATAATGTTTCTGAAGATGCAGTAGAGGGCCTCTGTATTGATCCAGGCCTTTTTCCTGTAGACATAAGCAAGATGAAAAGTACTAGGGTCTGGTATTCATACTCTCGGATTCTTGAAAGACCATACTTGTTTTCTAGAATTAAGTATGTGTTCCCTGAATGCATAAATTACTGCAGTTTATACGTTTAATATAAAAAACAGAAACCTCACATATTTCTCTTATTGCATTCATCAAACACTCTCTAGACCGCTATATGCCAAACATGGCATTTCATAAGTAGAAGAGTCCTGATACATCTAAAGACTTTAATTACTTAAACATCCATTTGCCTAAGGCTCTATTCTTTTAGTTTCTCTCTAACAGCTCATCACAAATCCATTGTGTTTTCTTTTTCATAGCTCTTCCTATTCTTCTTTAATAACAGTAATCTTTTACTTTGAGTTTAATCTTCACCAGTCGATTAATAATGTACATATTCATTGTAAGACTTTATTAAAATATTTTCTTCTGCAGTCTTTTATTAAATTGTCATGAGAGTTGTGACTCTTAAGGAATTTTAATAATATCATTAAACTTAGTTTTTAATTGTTAGTTCTTACACATATCTTTTAATAATTTTGGGCTTTGTGTTTTATAACACTAAAGATATTTTTTCTTGGTTTTTTTTACAGACTTTAACAGGAAGATTAATCAGTGGTCTCTATTATCTTCCATTTCTTGGGTGGCTTTATGTCAGACTTTCTATGATAATAAAAAAATTAGGTAATAGTAAGGCAAAATTGTATTAATTTATTGCATTGTCTACACTATCTATAGTCATTCTCTATTGGATTGACTACACTAGAACTAAAAGTAAATAATTCATGTTCATACTTTCATAATGAGAAACTCATCTTAACCTTGTTCATTTCAGAAATAATTATTCATTTCTGCAGTTGAAGATTTTCTGTGCTAATGTTTGGGTTTTTAAAGAAGGCTTTTTCCCCTCTTAATAACAGAAGTGCCGATGGCTTTAACATTATGTAATTAATGATACTGTGTTTAAAAAAAATATAGAGGTGAAAGCAAGAGGCATCTGATTCTATGGGCCATTTTCTTAGACCTCCTTGCCATTAAATCCTATCTTGTGCTGTGCAAATGCACATAAATTTGAAAAAAATTAGTTGGCTAGCTTTCTGAGCATTCACACAGATATTTCTGTGTAAATTCATATTGTAAATATATGTGGTAAAGAACTAGAGAAGGTGGGGACATATCCTGGATTATCTGATTTAGGACTTCCTTCGTTCTCTGGTTTAAAAGAATGCAATAGTTATTAAGTGCCAAATATCTTAACCATAATAATTTCTAGAATCCTCAAGGCATAACTTAAATATTACAAACAATCTTTTGCAACATAGAGAAGGCAAGTAAAGCATACTTAGCCATTTTTACATTTTTGCTAGCTTAAGCATGTTGTTTCATGCATTCCTAACCAAGAGTAATATGCCTGTACTGGGCTGACAGCTACAGTCTCTCTAGTGATGACATTTTTTTTAAATTTGACAGCAAGCAAAGTAAGCCTTTTCCTCAGCTTCTCCACTCCTAATACACTTCATGGAGATTAGCTTCCTAAATGAACTTAGAAATTACTGGGACTTTTAAGACTACAGAGCTTTGGAAAGCGTTCCTTTCTTCAAAAGTTTAACTGATAGACTGCCTGTGTTTGTGGAATTGACTGGCTATAAATTTCTCAACACAAATATATTTCTTTGATTCAAAGGGTATCTATGGAAATTTGATTTAGATTCAAAATGCACCTGCAGTCAAAACCACTGACTTCTAAAGAAACTGAGTATTATATTTTTATATATCTTGCTATTAAACTGGTACATACTGAATATACACTAATGTATGTAATCTTTGCCACAAAATAATTTGACTTGGTAAATGTTGCACTGAGCACAGGCTGAAGAGGAAGGGTGCTGGGAGCTGTCTCTGCTGGAGGACCTCTGAACTCAGGATACATGAAAGTCTTTATGGAATCAGTATGGATACATGACACTTTGGATACATGAAAGACTATGGAATCAGTATGGAACAATCACTCTTTCTCTAACTTCCCAGTCTTATAAAACGATTTATAAAAAAGGAATGGCCATTAAAATTGTGATTTTCAAATGCATTATTACATTGTTTTTAATGCATTAATACATTGCTATTCATGATAGTTAAACAATTTTACTACACAGGAAGCCGGGTACAAAAATCAAGTGCTTATCTCCAGACACTGATCTTACCCCACATTTACAAGGTATGAATCTGTGTGCTGTTTTAAATCTTTATTTAAATCTGTCTTTAGAAAGACGGTCACTTCAATTTCTTTAAAATATATATTTTATAGAAATGTAGAAAAGTCTATATTTTTTGTTTTCATTTTCAATTTAACTTTAAAACTTATAGTTTATTTTTCTGTCTTATGAAGATTATGCAAAAATACTTTCTTTTTTTGTTCAATACCTGCTTCTTGCTTTCCTCTGTATCTAGAGAAATGGCCTTTTTTCCTAAATTCCTAAATTTTACATATCTCTTCCTCTTTTTTTTTTCCCTACACGGACTTCTCTTCACATTTCCTGGAAAATTATTCTCTCTTTCATAACTTATCTAGTCCATTACATTCTACACACCCTTGAGAAATATCATGAAAAGCTAACTACCAGAGCAATAAATGGACAGACAAAGATTACAACAAAACGGAACAAGAGAAACCCACAAGTTAAAAAAAAAAGTTCATCTCAGTTGATTTTTTAGAATTAGTATTCTGGCTAGGCAGAGGAAAGCCCACATATAGACTTTTGGTTCATTATGAGTTATAGAGCTGCAAATAATCTGACTGTAATAGGCCATGTACTTTCTGAACTTATTTCAAGGTCACCTGCCTGTGGCCTTGAGAGGATGCCATAGGAGGTAGTAACAAGCCCCTGCTTCCTGCAATCCATTAAACATCAGGAGGTGAAACTAGAATAAGGAAAAATTGACAGAAACACTAGCTCAGACAAGAAGAAAGAATTATGTCTCTTCAGGAAAGTTTTCAACAAACATACATCTGTTTTCAAGAGATTGAATTTGTTTCCTGGTGATATATTTTTCAAACCTTGTTGTTTTCAAGTCTTGTTGCCTCCACTGCTCACCCTGCAACAGCCTTTGGTGGCTTAGCTTGGAGCTGTTTCCCCCATCCCCATTCCTGGGATGCCTACAAGAATCATAGTTTCTTATGCATCCCAGACCGAGTTGATACCTGTCACTCCAGGCACCTGTTGGCTGATGGACAAAATTCAGCTGTGACTCAGCTTTATATAGGGCAGATATATCACCAGGAACTAAATTACAATCTTTCTTAAAAGCCAGTGGGACTTTGGTGCTGATTTCAAGGGACCAGAGCTTCAGCCAAGACAGGTAACGTAAAAGCAAACATGCTGCACTCTTTTACAGATTCATTGTTGTTGTTGTTGAGTTTAGTATTAGCATTATTTCATTACTGCTATTGCAGTAGCTCTTAATAAGACTCGAAATAGACTGAAAAATGACTACGACATTAGACTAAAATGATCCTTAAGCAACAAATAAAACACTAGCACTGGTATAGCATAGTGTTATATTTTATTTATTTCCCTTTACAAATACAGATGTGTACAAATATAGATATACTTATTTCCCTTTACAAATACAGATTTTTCCCTTTACCTACATAGATGTGAGGAGAGGATGTATTAATTTTGCTTTTTATCAATATTAAAAATATTTTTCTTGTCATTAGGAAATGTCTTTTCTGTGTATTGTAGCAGTATCATGTCCTGGCCCAAAGCATAATCTTATGCATTTACTTCCTATAAAAGAATTAAATTAACTTTGAAAAAAAAAAAAAGTGATGTCCTTAAAATAGGACTAGCAAACTGCAAGTTTTTCTGCATGGAATGCTGAAAATCTAGTAGTATGTTTACAAAGGTAAAGTTAGAATTGCAAGGTCAGTTTAGCTTTAACTAATGTGATGACAGTGCTTGCAAGTGCTGTAAATGCATCCATACAACCACATATCCAGTAGCTAACATTTTTGTGAAAATAGCAGGAAAAGTCTAGAGTTTCAAAGTAGATTCATAGGTCATATCCAGATTAAAGTGGATATTAGATTGTCTGTGTTACAGTAATGTTCAGTACAGCCTGAAAAGAGTTTCTCAAGCTGCCAGAGTGCCATTGATGGCATATTCAAGCTTCCTGGCAAGACAAGGTTTCTCTGTGTGATGTGTTTGATGTTGCTTTGCATTCAAGAACATTACTGAAACACAAAAAAGCTCTTATTCAGCGGCCTGAATAGATACAGTTATACCCGAAGGGAGATAAACAGCCATAGCTCAGTGGGTACACAAAGGAACAGGACCAGCAGAATCTGAAGCCGGCTCAGGCCATAGCTCATGCTGAAGCAGTGCAGGCCCCAAGAGCCGCTGGGGAAGGGAGCTACAGACACAGAACAGGCACAGCCCCACAGCCCTCTGCATTGGAGGGGCTGGTGCCCACGGCACCATGTGTGAGCATCAGCCTGGTGAACTGCAGCTGCACTGTGCTGGTGGTGCACAGAGGAGTTTCCCCACTCAGTTATTATTTAATCTTTCTTACAATTAAGAAATACAATCTTGTTTTATCACAAACACCAAACTTTTTGTTAGAGCCCCAAAATATGATTTTTTTTTTTTTTTTTTACAGACAGAAAGTAAGTCATAGTGTCATAGAACATGCTGAGTTGAAAGGAACCTCTCAGGACCACTGAATCCGCTCCTGGTCCTGTGCAGAACACCTCAATAATCCCACCATATGAATGGGGAAGTTTTCCCAAACACTTATTGAACTCTGTCAGGCTTGGTGCTGTGACACTTCCCTAGCAGCCTGTTCCAGTGTTCACCACCCTTTGGGTGATAAATTTTCTGATAACCAGCATAAACTTCCCCTGACTCAGTTTCATGCCATTTCCTCAAGTCCTGGCACTGGCTGTGAGAGTGACGGGATTGGTACATGCCCCTTTGCTTCCCCTCAGGAGGATGCTGAAGACCACAACGAGGTCTCTCCTCAGTGTCTTCTCCAGGCTGAACAAAGCAGTGCCCTCAGCTGCTCCACCTAAGGCTTCCCCTCCAGATCCTCAACCACCCTCGCGTCCCTCGCTGGGAGCATTAGACTCCATTTGATTTGGGCTGCCAGCGGGGCGGCTCCCGGCCCCTCGCGGCGCGGCCCCTCGCGGCGCTGCGCTCCCGCCCCGGGGCGGTGCTGCTGCCGGCGCCAGCCGCTGCGGGCCGCGCCGCTCCCGGCGGGGACGCCGTGCGCGCCGAGTGCCGGGCCCCGCCGGGAGCGCTGGGCGCTGCATGGGAGCTCTTCCCCAGCGCTCCCCCACCTCCCCCCGCCGGCTGCACGGAGGAGGACGGCGGAGCATGCCACCGGCGGGGCGGTTCCGCGGGAACTGACATGCTGCCGAAGGAGGGCAGGCGCCAGCCCCTCCGCCTCTCCCCGCGGTAGCGGAGGCGATGCTGCAGGGCGCTCTCCGGGCTCTCCCGCAGCCGCCAGGCTATCGCCCGCAGCAGCCGCGCTCGCTGCCGTGAGCGGCGCGGCTCCGGCCCGGCCGAGGCGACGAGCGGCGCGGGCCCGCGCCCGTGCCCGTGCCCGGGGCGGCGGCGGCGGCGGGGAAGGCGCTGCCCGCGCCCGCGGGCGGCTCCGCGCGGCGGATGCGTGTGCATGAGCGCTGCACCGAGCGGGCGCAGGAAGCGCCCCCGCTCCGCCGCCTCCATCTTCCAGGGCAGCAGGACCTCGCCGCACGGCCGCGACAGCGAGCGCCGGGGCAGCGGCTCCGATAGTGCCTATCAGACCCAGAGAACCCTGGATGACTGTAAGATGGTAAGTGCCTCGGGCGGGCTTGCCGTAGATTTTTACCTTTTCCGAGCTCTCCCGGCGCAGGGCAGCGGTGCCATTCCTTCCGCCGCCTTGGCTATTCCCATCACGTGCAGTTGCACTGTTTTTAGAACCGCAGTCCCCGCCGGGGTGCTGCCCTGCGCCCCAACTCGCCGCGTTCCCAAAGCGGAAGCCGGGAGGTACGAGACCTGCGGAGCAGGGAGCGGAGCCGGGCGCCTGGACAATCCTGCGAGAGCAGGAGTCCTCACCCTAGTACACACGCCGCAAAGCAGCTGGAGTTGCTTTTCGCTAGATCCGTCCAAATCGGTACTCAGGCTTGGGCGCACGGAAGCCTAAATGGGTAAATAGTTGCCTCCAATGAATTACTGCACTACTTGCTGTCTTGTGCAGCAGCCGCATGCTTGCTCTAATATAATTCTAAATAAGGAGACACAGAGTTAGAGGCCCTGAAATTCTGTCCCTGATATATATGGTACCTGTTACCAGTCTTCCCATAGTAACTGGTTGCAGTTGTAAAACCTCAGGTGAAACACCTGCATCCGTGTTATTTATGGACTGTTGCATTCTGGTATGAAATTTTTCCCCAGTCACGTTTAAAAAGCTTGCATCCTGACACTTTCATCCAAATCAGCACTGTATGCCTTCTTTCAGGCTCCTTAAGCTACAGTCAGCCTGACACTGGGCCCCAGAATTACCCCTCTAGCTAGTGACAGATGTAGAAAAAAAAATGAAGTTGTTGATACTTTTCTGGACAAATCTGCACCTAGAAAATAAATGGAGCTGCTGCTACTTTTCTGGACAAATCTGTACCTGGCTAAAGCTCTGTCCAGTAGCAGTTCTATTCTGCTGGATTCTGGCAGTTCTTTTTACTCTGGTGCTGCAAAATATGCTGGGAGATTATCCATGCTTCAAGATTGATGCTTCAAGATTGAGAGCAATTCCCAGTGCATGGAGGAACAAAAGCTGCCATGGTCACTCTACATATAAGTGGATCTTACTAGGTTCTGCCTTTTTTCTCATTCCCAACAGCGTAATGTGATCAGGTTTAAGTTTTAAGAATTAATTGGTTTGAAATAAAATGTTTTATAGGTGGATTATCAAGTTGCAATAGGATTCAGGAGGTAAAATTAATGTGGTCTTTTTAATGTGGTCTTTTTCTATGTCTCGATTCAGCAACATATGTGTGGTTTTGTTTTCCTGGGCAGTGCTAAGGTGGCTGGATGGTCTGTTTAAACAAGGAATGTGAGGTGAGAACTGGCAAAATGTATATGGTGCAACCAGTTACCAGTTGCAGGATGCGACACTTTTCTTCCTAATGCAGAATAATCACACTATGACACAACACAGTACAAATTTTTTTCCTCTCTATTGCCTTCATGCATTCTAAGAGTTGAGGACTTGTTTAGGAAATACTGTGCCTAGGGCTTTGTTTGGTGTGTGCTTTTGCGGTTGTTTGGGATCTGGGTGTGGGAGGGTGCAGATGTACTGAAATGCACTTAGGTTGACTTGCTGCTGTTGACAAGCAGAGGAACCGATTTGGTATTCTTAAAATGAAATTTAAGAAAGTATGGCCAAAACTATTTTTGATACCAGTTCTCATCTAGGCAGTTAATTGCAGTGGGATGCATGAAGGGTATGAATATAATGCTGTAAAAGTGACTAGTGTATTTCCTGATAATGAGAATTTGAGGACTTGAGTGTAATGATTGGTAGCTCGAGACTCTTAGTATGTTTTTATGTTGGGGTAGTTGAACTTCTGGTGCTAATGATGACTGCAGAATTATGAGCAATTACTCTTGTCTGTTTTTCTGTAGTTTGGAAATTGAGGTCAAAACATAGATAAATATTCTGTTCTATTACTCCAATCCTTCCACCCCCACCACCATGTGGAGCAAATGATCTTACATGCATTCCTTCAGAAGACAGCAAATGCTTCATTTCCTTAAAATATCATTCCATGTACATGATCAGTAGAACTAAACAGTAATGATCTTTCCATTATGCTGAAACTAGCATTTATCCAACAACATCTGTATATATCTGCTGGATAGTGGATTTCTGTACAGGTTGTAGTGTTTATTTACTAATTTGTTTCTTTTTCCCACATGCACTTTAGAGAACGTGCTTTCTGGAATTTTAGCAGGAAAGTGCCTATCTGGTACATCTTCTCAGCCAGTTACAGCAGATGAGTTTTAAGTCAGAAATCTGGGTTGAAGGAAAATGACAGAACAGAAATCATTACAAAATAAATTAGCAAAATTGCCCATTTAAAAGCAAATGCTACATTCCAGTCCCTGTACATGCTGTTGATCAGGAAGCAGGAGAAGCAAAGGCAGTAATTTCTGGAGATATTTTCGCCTTTCATGACAGCAAAAAATAACCTCATGCTACTAGTAAAACAGATGTTTTTTTGTCTGCTTAATATTTAATACTAATAACTCAAACACTTTCAGATATTGAAAGCAGAAACATTACTTTCCTACAGATGAACATTTATAGCTCACAGAAGAAGCAGCTGCCATGGAGTCTCTGGTTGTTTACTGAATCGTGTGCTCTTGATCCTGTGTGCTATGAAATTGTGAGAAGCAGGAACAAGCCCTAGACTGGGCATGTTTTTAAAAAACTGGATTGTTTTTACCAATGTAGTTAAAAATTCTCATGCATGTAAATCGTTTTTGTTTTTCAGCTTGTCCAGGAGTTCAATACCCAGGTGGCTCTCTATCGGGAGCTGGTCATTTCTATTGGGGATGTCTCCGTCACCTGTCCTTCTCTGCATGCAGAATTGCACAAAACTCGAACCCGAGGATGTGAGATGGCCTATCAGGCTCATCAAAAACTAGCAGCAATTTCTGGGTAGGAGGCAACTTATGCTTAATTAAAGCCATATTCCCGTGCAAATCTGTGTTAAGTACTACATAATAGAAACTTTCAGAAAAAGCATTACCTTTTGTTTTTCTGTTTTAAGCATAGAGGTGCATGACCACAAATTTTGCAGAATGTCTATATCCTTATGCAATTTTGGATCAAGTCCTGGTACCCTTACCAAGAACATACCCTTCTGATTTCACTGGATGCTTTTATGTGAGACAAACAGGATTTTACTGCGTATAACTACACATCAAAGGGGAAGTCATGCCCTTCAAGGGTGAAGCAGCAATAGCTTTCTCTCCAGTCTTTCATTGACTATACCTAATTGAATAGTTAAGAGACAACTAGCTCAGTTCAATTAGAGACTCAACAAAATTAAACCAAAATTAGGTGCAAACTGAGTGAGTGGAATACAAAAACTACTCTGATAATTTGTGTTTACCTTCTACATGCTTTTAAACCCTTGTTTGTGTTGAAATAAGAATGAAACTTGGCCAGCATACAGTGTTTTAATTTATTCTCTGGTATTACATGATGTACATTCCTTTCCATGGTGACAGAATGTATTATCACATACTTGAGATTGTGCCTCAGTGCAAGATCAACCAGCATAAATAGCTGTTTCCTAAAAAATGGGAATTCGTGCAGCTAATTCCATGTGGGTTCTTCACAGTATGGTGACTGGGACATTTGTATTTATACATGTACCCCCTGAGTCATGTCTTTCTGATTACACTTTGTCAGAACTTTCTGCGTGTGTCTTATCTACCATAAGCTATTTTGCACCACCAGAAATAGAAAACACCTTAATTTTTTGTAACTCTGTCTAATCCCCATTTAATTTTTTTTCTTCGCTGTAATATATTAAAGAAATCTATTATAGGCTTGGTATATAAGGGGAGCTCAAACTAACAAACCAAACAGAAGAGGATACTGGTTGGCTATTTTAGTAGAATTGTCATAATTTTCAAGTAGGACTTTGTGTAAAGTTAGTTTAGTGACCTCTGATTTGTTCCTCAAACAAAATATATACTTTTAAAATACTAACATCGGTGGGAACTTTTAAAAACATCAGCAATGAATAGGCATAGTTCTTTTAACCAGTACATTGAAAATGTGAAAACAAGCAGTAGTGAAATTTATATTTTGTGCTTTCAGACTCAAAAGAAAAACTTATATAAACCAAAATAATACATTTGAATAGCTGAACCTATTTTGTAACTTTAAAATATTTTTCCCTGTAAAGAAAACAATTGGTACATGCTCATTTCGAAAGTACATGTGTTTTTTAAGCAATTATTTTGCAGCTGGAAGTCTGTCATATACACAAAGATGTCCTGGAGGTTGTGCAGTTGCTGCGAGACTGACATTTGGCTAATCTAAAACTGTTTTAAATAACTCTGATAATACTGTGATATCCATAACAACTGGTAGGTGTTAGAAACTCTCTGGAAATTGTTTGGTTTGACACACATTTTACAAGATATGCGTCACATCCCCACCCTTCTGTAGCTGAGGAAAGCCATGTGAGACAAACTTTTCTGGTGTATTTGTGAGGAAAGGTGGTAAATGAAGAATTGAAAAAGCCAGAAAGAAACAGAAGGAGAGAACTAATAAATAGGCTCAGAGATTTAGTCTTTGTTTCAGCAAAAAGACTGATGTAATGTATATGAAATAAGATCTGGCATAGGAATCTAGTTGGAGAGGAAGGAAAAGTATGAGGAAGAAAAATGCTTAGGGACAGGAATGCATTAAATCATCCTTAGTATTGAATAGTCAGGAGGGTAGTGTGCTTCTCATAAACTACTGTTATTCAGCATATGGGATGAAGACTTAATTAGTCTACTGCTTTAGTTCGAAATGCACAACACTGCAGTTGGTAACACAACAAGTTCTATCTTCCAAAACTTATTAAAGAAAATGTGTTGCTTTTTCACGTAGAAATAATAATAGCAAGTAGCTGTTTATGTCACCAGACTGTAACATTTCACAAAGGAACAGCATTCTGTTAATTAAGGCCATTGGTAATCTTCAGTTACTCTCTAAGAGATCTACCTGAGGTGTTGCATGGCTCTTTTACTTTTGAGAAGCTGGTGTCTAAGAGAATACTAAGTTTGTTTATCTTGTTTGTGCGGTATTTTCCTTGGAAAATTAGCAGACACCTTAATGTTGTGCTGTTCCTTTTTGAATATATTGAGATTTCACAGAATTATGGAATTGTTAAGGTTTGAAGGACCTCTGGCATCATCTGAAGATCACCTAGTCCAACTCCTGTTGGTACTAGTGCATTTGAGATGCTTAAATACACACCTGACTTGGACAATTAGAAGAGGCACCTATTTCCTTTTCTAATTCACTTGTCCTATAAGACTAAGCAAGGTAACAAAGAGGAAAGATGCAGAGACTTGGAAAGAAAGAAACAAAAGCAAATCCTCTAGTGCTGGGGAAGGGAGCTCTGGGATGAAGTCTGGAAATTATGGGAAGGGAAGGAAATGCTGAAGTGGAGATAATGCATTAGGAACTGAGCAGGATAGAAGTCATGAGGACAAAAAAATACATTTTTTATATTAGGCAAACATCAGAGTAGGACAGTGATGCAATGTGAACAAGAGAAAACTGCAAGTGTACCTGTAGAAAAAAGATACACTGATATGCCAAAAAAAGCAGATTCAGCTATAGAAGCAGAGGAAGGGAAAGTCACACTTATGTTTTAAAACCTGAGAGAAAGAAAGACAAGGGAGATAATGAAAAAAAGATGAAGTAGCAAGGAAACATAAAATGCTATAAAGTCCACACTGGAGTAGACCATATCACCCCATCCCGCTCAAACCTGACGACTGCTGGTAGCAGAGATTTCGTTAAAAAATAAGCAAAGATACAAAAAATAAATTGTGCATAGAACAACTTCTCTCAGCTGCTATCCAGCACTCAGTAAGCAAAGACTGAATCTGAAAGATTTGTATCTGACAAATGTGATTTCTCTGTGACAAATTATTATTATCAAAAAAAACTGAGATTGAATGAAGACATCTTTACACTGAGATGTGTTTAAAATCCCATTTACTAAAAAAAATATTACTGAAAAAGTAAACTTCAAATTAAGTCTTCAACTTAATAGGGCCTCATAGATATTACATCCTCTTCTTTACTTGCTCTGATATCTTTTTCTTATAGAAGTAGTGAGATGTTAGCAGAGGGAAATAAAGATTAGAAATAAAAATAATCTAAATTGAAATACCTAATTCTAAGAAATGTTCCTTTAGGAATGCAAATCAACATAAACCCTCCTTTCAGTGTTGGTTTTCTCAGGACTTCAGGTCAATTCCTGCTCTTACATTAAAAGTTGGTAGTGATTTTTAATGAGCTGTCTTCTGAAGAAGGTGAGTAAGGTTTAGTCCTTTAATCACATTTTCTGCTGTAGAATGCAGCAGAAATTAAAAATCTTGTAAGTATTTACATTGTGCATTGTTATAGTATTAGCTGTCATGGTCAAAACTGGAGAAATTACAGCAACAAGAAAATGAGTCAGCATGATGTTTTCCAAAGAAAAGAAAGGAAAAAGTATTTGTAACAGTAAGAAGATGGGTGAGGGGGAAAGATGTAGATCTCTGTTATGGAAGGGAGTCTGCTTTATGGAAGATAAAGTGGTGGTGATCTGTTAGAGTTCATCAAACGGGGTTTCATCAGCTGGTTTTATAAGTGCAGTCCACTGAGTCTGGGATGTCAACAGAAAGATAACTCAGAACTGTATTTTAAGATACAGGTCTGCACAACTGTGCACACACTTTTGTAAATGTCCTTACATATTCTCAAGCACTTGATATGCTTACATAATGTGTGCACTTGGCACACTGAGACCAGAACTGGCAGTATCTCTGTGACAGTCTGATATATATGTTGGCAGTGGCTTTTTTTGCATGAAACAAAATTTGTGTGAGGAGCTCAGGGGTGCATGGCAATGTACGTCTGTGTGAACATAGCTCTGAAAGTAATTTTTCTCTGATTTTTCTGACTGGTGTTGCAAAGTCCAAAATCTAAGGAGGAATAAACCTCTACACTAGTACACACTGGGGTAGCAGCTTTGCAGAAGAGGATCTTGGGGTTCTGGTGAACATCAGGTCAAACATGAGCCAGTGCTGTGCCCTTGTGCAAAGAGGGCCAGCAGCCTCCTGTGCTTCTTTAGGAAATGTTGCCAGCAGGTCGACGGAGTTCACCATTCCTTTCTGCTCAGGAATGAGGGCTGTTTGATGCCATATCTGGAATACTGGGTCCAGCAATGGGCTCCCTAGTAGCAAGGAGGAAGGGACATCTAAAGCAGGTCTAATCAACTACCTTAAAGATGGTTAGGCAGCATCCCACATACAAGGCAAGGCTGCTAGACCTAGATTGTTTAGCTTGGAGAAGAAAAGACTGGGAGGGGGATATTATCCATATGCATAAAAACTACCCAATGGACTAGTGTAAAGATACAGTCAGACTATTCTCAGTGATATACAGTGATAGGACAGCAGGTAAATTAAATACAAATAAAAATTGATTTTAAAACATTTAAACTTTTTTTAGTGTGAGGCAGGTAGAATATTAGAACAGGTGCACTGTGAGGTTCTGGAGTCCCTGTCTTTGGAGATCCTGAGAATTCTATTGGTCATGGCCTTCCATGGCCCTCCCTCTGTAGCTAACACTACTTTGAGCAGGAGGCTTGGACCAAATTAGTTCTAGGTGTCCCTTCCAGCCTGTGACAAAGTCACCATAGATCTCCTTGGGAAAATTTAAAAAAAAAGTTTCCTTATTTGACACCCATGTGCATCTGTTACTTTTATAGTTGTTAATTTTAAGTTTCCCTATGTTCCTGGAAGGTTGAGAAAGTCAGCTAGACATCACATCCTGATTGCAATAATTTGCAGAGAAAGACTATCACAGTCTTGCTTTAAGCTTTTAATTTTATGTAATTTCTATTTTTGTTTTCCTTTGCAGTCTACAGTAGGAATTTCATGTTTTCAATAAGCACCAAGTGGTAATTTCTCAGAGCTAATTAGATTGTTTCCTAAGGTTGTTTTAAAACATTCTACTGATACCTAATTGTGGCAATTTTTTTACTGAACCGTCTGAATTTCCTCTGAATTACAGCCCTACAAAATCACCTGCTTTCTAAAGCACACAAACAAAAAAGACTGCCTCAAAATATTTTACAAACAAAGTGAAAAGATGACTACAGAGCTATAAGTTAATGAAAGCTGTGTTAAGATAGGCCTAACAGAAATCCTTTTAACTGTTTAACTGCATATGTTAAATAAAGCTCTGCTGGCAGTCAGTATTAGCTGAGCAGAAACCAAGCACAGCAACACTTAGCTCAACAGGGAAGAATTTTTATAATCATGATTCAGAACCAACTTTATGCCAGCAGTTGGAGCAACAAACCAGAGGTCTGCCCCAGCTAGATACCAATCGAGCAGCATTTATGGAGCTCTCTGTCCTTCCTAGGCATCTTTGCAGTCACTGTCATGGTACTCCTCTCAGTGTATGTATCAGAGGTGGGGAGAGTGATAATGTCGATCATGGGGCTCTGAATCACAGGCACTGCTGGCTGTACCCAACCTCTGTTGGAGTTGTTAGTGTTATTTCAACTGTCAGATGAAAGTTAAGAAAAAAGGTAAGTGCTTCACAGAGATTGCAGCATGATAACCAGAATATGGCCTGATTAAAGTGTAGTTAAATATCAAAAATAATGTTATGATATATAAGAAAACAAGGAAAGCAGTCAATATTCACTACAAGAATCAATACAGTTATACATTATAATACCAGTAGTTAAATGCCCTCTGAACCCAGACAAGGTTTTATGATTTCTTGCTAAAATGTTGCAGATGTCTTAAACAGTAGCAGCTTAAAGTTGTGACCTTAAAAATCCTGTCAAGTAAAAAATACTGAGATCCTCCACTTCAGAAAACTCTTGGAAATATAAAACATAATTTTGCTCTCACAGGCTATACTAAAAGCATCTCAGTAAGTTGTTTCAATGTGGCATCCTAGAGCTCACAATTCTTACAATCATTTAATAGTGGTTTACTTAGGAAATTGTCCTAATGATTTAACTATGGCTGTCTGAAATGAGTGAAGTGAGGGAGAGCTTTGTCTCCCTTCAAAGAAGAGCTTTTCAGGATTACTGAGCATTCTTATCATATAAAGTCTCATTTTCCTTCAACTTTGACATTCAGCTTCTGTAAACATTGACTGGAATTTTCTTACATGCTTAAAATTTCTTGTAGTTTTGAGCATATCAGATTCTAGAAGCAAATTATGACAGTGTTTATACACTTTGTTTGACTGGCATATATTCACTGATTTCTACATCCTGAAGTGATTGCAAATGTGGTACTGTGTATCAGAAACTACACCTGTTCCAGTGACTCAAATCCTATTTTGACTAATGGAAGTTGAGTTGATCTGCATGGGAATAGGAATGATTCAATAAACAAGCTCAGATGTGGATAGTTTTAACATACCATTTAAAGACCACCTTATCATCCACATAGTGCATGATAGTGCAGTAAGTACACCATAGCTTACTCCTTTAACAAGAGGGTAAGGTGCACATATATTGTTTTGAATGCTTGTCAAAAAATGTCTCTGATTATACAATCTACATCCATCTAAAATGATGGAAAGAGAGAGCAAAAAGATTAAAACTATTTTCTGTGGAACTAAGTTAAGGTACATTTGCTTGTTAAGAATAAAATGTTTACTCAATTTAAGTTGCAAGTTGAAAATGAAACCATTTAAGTCGGGTACCTCAAGTTCAGAAAGCAAATAATGGAAGAAAAACAAGGTTATTTTCTAAGGCTAGAATTCTCAAAATAGCTGACCTCTCTAAACCGACTTTCTCTTTGTACCTCTGTCTTTGGAGGTGCTTTAATAGGTGTTTGGGACTTGAAGATACAAGGTATAAATATCTCCCTTTATAGATCTCTCTTTCATAACTGGAGGCCAGATTTAGTAAAGGGCAAACAGACCTAAACGTGGATTTATTACTCTATTATTTTTCTATGTTCAGAACATCATTCCGAAAATTCTGGAAGTTCTACATCTGCAGTAACACAGCGTAAGTTAGTTTTGACAAAGTGGAAGAGCTTATAGCATCTTGCTTAATGATAAACCTCACCAGCAGTCAGAAGGACAACATTCTTGCTTGTCCAAACTCTGACAAGATTGTTCCCAGAGGTGCTGGCAGAGCATCCTCAGAGCCTGGCAGACACTGACAACTTTGGGCTTTTCACAAAACACAGTGGCCCCTGCCACTTTTTTTAGCCAAAGCTGAAGGTGAGTCAAACTTAGTTTCTAGACCACTAGCACCTGAGTCCCAGAAAGGGGATGGAAGTGACAAAAGGGGAAAATGAGTGCTAGAATTAGAACAGACGTTGTCTTTGTCAGTCAGATTTGCCCCTTTCTTCCATCTGACACTCAATTAACACATTCATAGCCCCTTCCAGGGCAGTGCTGCCACTGCTGAGACACTCAGGCCTGCTGGGTAAGCCAGACAGGTAAGCTGTTCACTTGCATGAAGGGTCTCTCTAATAGCAAGGAATCTGTGTCCCAGCTCAGCAGCCAGGGATGTTGCCTGTGCCTGAGGATCACTACCAATAGCAGTATTCTCCCTGCGAAACATAAAGCAGCATAGGTTTTCCTCTGTGACGTGACCTGAAGCTGTGAGGTACTTATGGAGAATTAGGGGGCACATTGCTATCATCTAACCCAGTAGAAAGAGTATTTTGCATGAGGAAGCAAAACAATATTGAGGTCTGCTTTTGGGCTTCAAGCAGTACCTTTGCAGGTAAACACTGAAAACTGTTAGGGAACTTCTTTTGTGATATTCTAATCCTTGCTCACATGTTTTTTCCCTATGTTTTAAGTAGATAAAACACACAAAGACACAGGGAAGCAGAGATTGAGAACTTGGATAAAGGCTGACTGTTTCTCAGTAGTTTATACCTTCAATTTGGCAAACTGTAAATTCACCTACATAATACCTTAGTCTAGGATCAGAGTATCGTGCAGGTTTAATGTTGTTTAGTTTCCATTTTAACATGCCTTCTGCATTTATTGCTCCCATTGTGGGTTCCTGGAAAGAAATACCAAAAACTAAGATACAACTGTAATTCAAGTCCTTCAATGGACTGTTCTCTGCTGTGCACAAGCAGCATTCTACTACAGTTAGATTTTAGAAGGGTTGTTTCTCATGCTCTTACTCATTAATAATGGTGCATTCCAGTTATAGGTAAGACTATCTGTAGAAATGATTGAAATAACCAACCTGTTCCACATTCCTATTCTGAGGTATACAAACCTTTAAAGGAGAAATTTAAGTGAAGGATAACAGCATACCTTACCAAAGAGATTTGAGGACTGAATTACATTGGCAGGGTCTCTTTAGAAATACTGCAGAATCAGAGCTGACCATTTTGCAGAAAATTTGGTTTCTCTGCCAGCAGTCTGCAACTTTGTGCCCTTCTCTTGCCCCATTTTGTCCTTTCAGAAGATCTGCTCTCATTGTTGAACGTGAAAAGCTTTTCACACTTTTACTTTGCAAGTGATTTTCTCAGGGAGTAATCAGCCAGCAGATCCAGCAGTTAGGTACATCTTTAGAAACAGGAACTGTGGGGATTTTGAGAAGCCCACAGAACTTGAGTGTCGACTCTGTTTTGACAGTTGCTGTTACCTTTGCTTCACTCCAGATTTTCTCATGCCCTTTTCTCCTTTGTCATCCCCTTTTTTCAGTGTTTTTGTTTCTTGCTTTTTTTCCTCATAACCTGTCTCTAAATAGTAATGATATTAACATCTGATTTGCTACTGTCACATTAACTATTTGGGAACTCCTCACGGCAGTCTTGAATGTCCATATAACAAGTCCCCTGGAATCCACTGATATTTAGATCTGTGGCATTACTGTAGTAAACAAGGCTAACAAAAATAATAAATTTTTCAAACTCCTGTGTTTTGGGAAGAGTCTGGAAAATCTAATTTAACTTTTGACTAATGTTTCAGATGAATCACTTACTAAATAAGTGTACCAGTACTTACTATCTCTGGAAAATACTTAGTAATTTTACAACATATTTGAATCTTTCAAGGAAAAGTATTGTTTTCAAATAGTCTGTTTAATTATTGCTATAGTGCTTTCTAAATAACGCATGTAGATATTACATTTTTATCATTGTTTTAATAATTAATTTCTTTTGAAATTGATTTTTAAATGTCGATTTGCTGGAATTCTAAGCCCTAGCATGTAACAACACATAGTGACTCCTGTTGCTATGTCTTAGCGCGTCATGTCACAAGTAGAATCAATTAATAAGATCTTCTTGAGCAAAAACCAGAGTATTACTAATTTATGTTAGTAAGTAGTGCCTCACAAGGGTATGTAGAGATAAATTTTAGAAGGTATTTGAAGATAGAAGTGTAGCTGATAATGAGCCTTTCAAGTTATGCTAATTTCTATGCCCACAAAAATTAGGAGTACCAGAGAAGCCTGCATGGTTCGAAATTAATGTTAGACCAATCAAAAAAAAATTTTATTGCAGTATTTCTGAAAAAAATAATATACACTTCATACCTATCTTGACAGATGTAAATAAAAGTTGCATTTGTGCTAATCTGTAACCAAGATGGCCAAGAAGAGTGCCTTTGTTGTCCCCATTAGGCCCACTGCATTGAGACCTGTTTCAATTGCGTATTTGAGTATTTCTCCTCTGTAGGTTTCTAACAAAACACAGCTAAAGCTAAGAATTTAGTGATGAGTTTTTAGTGCTTCTTTCTTGATCATTTTCCTACATACTGTTCAAATAAGAAATCCCACAAGGCTGCAATTTTGGGTGATAGACACTTTGCATTTGTTCTGTTTAGCTTGGCTTAATATTGTTCTCAGAAACTACTTCTGATTCTCACTGAATCTTATAAAGCCAGACTAGGTTGCCAGTATGTTCATATATCTTAAGAGAAGTGAAAACATGAGATAATCAAGTTATGCATTAGAAGGGCTTCAGCATGAGCTCTTAGAATTATATACATACTGGGATTTTGCTTCTGATTTCTTTCCTCTTTTTTTTTAAGTCTTGGACTGAGAATTGCTGGTTAACGGAAATGCTCTTACTAATGTTCAGTATTTTTCAACGTTCTGGAACACTGGAACCATTTTGATTCTGTGCCCTTCACTCAAATCAGCCAATGGCATTGCCAATTTAATTGTGCAGGGCCATGCAATTAAGAGCATGTTTTTCTCACAACCCATGTTTGGTCATGCTCTTTCAAGTGCTGCACTTCTGTATAGTCAATTAAGAAAAAACTTTACACTTACTGTGAGCTGCATGGTACATGGAGGCTTGCTCTAGTAACAGTACCAAACAGCAGCTACTCTTAACAGCATCATCAGTACCTTGCAAGATCAGTCTCCAGCCGTGAGAGATACCAGTTCTGTCCATCTTCCACTGGAAAAATTCCAAAATTCCAACCAGTTTCAACAAGGTGTACAAAATTTGTAGTTTTTCTAATTGTTTTATCACTCTGTTTCTGAACAATTAATTAAATATTTGAAGCCATTATCTCGGCATTAAGATCTCAACACAACATTAAGTGAATCATTCCTTAATTCAGAATCCTTCCAGTATTACCAGTTAAATGCTGTTTAAATTCATGTTTTAAAATTAAAATATACTGAAGCGTTGGCTGTTTTTTGGCAGAATTTTCTCCTTGATGGGAATATTTATAGATCTACATTTACATTTTCCACATAATTTTTATCTATTGGAGAAATAATACACTGAATTATTTGTATATTAACATAGGAGGTCTTCTCTTCTCTTATATTCCCTTTTTTATCTTGCTGTTCTTATCTTTCATAAGAATACTTTCGTCATGAACATTTCCTGGCAGCAGATCTGGTGTAAGAATTCAAATACTGGCATATTAAATTCTGTGCTCGCTCAAAGTTGTTGAAGAAAATGCTTTACCATTTCAGAAGAAAACAAGTTTGCATTTATTGTCTGAGCAAAGAGGAGCTGACACTTCGTATCTCTGTCTGTCACAGCAAGACAGATCATTGCAAATGTACTGTTGGTAACCTTGGCAGCATGGCAAATGGTTGAGTGGCAAAATATTTAGAAGTGCCATGTTTATACAGCAGCTTCCAATTATTTTCAGCAGTTCTAGAGCTGTTACTGTGGTGAAACAGCACTATCCACCCATATGCATTTACAAGCCCTCAAAAAAAAAAAAAAAAAAAAAACCACAAAAAACCAACACCAACAAAGCAGCGTTTGGTGCTTGGGAATATTATAACAGCTACAACCACACTATGTAAGACTGAGCACAGGGTGAGGCTGTGTGCTGAAGAAACAATCTCTTCATGCAGAGTGAAGAGCTCCAGTGCAGCAAAGTTGTGCACATTCCAAAGTCTGGGCATATAATTTAGCTGCAGACCTACCCAAAGCAGTGTGTGTACAGCCTTTTGCAATTCATTTGCATAATTCAAGACTCAGAAACAAGTAGCATGTCTGTGCAGCTGCTAATATACAAGACTGAATGCCTAAGGAAGACTTCATGGAGAAATCCTTGTTTCCCAAGCAGCAAAAAGGGCTTTTCAAAGAGGGGGAAAAATGCCAGTTCACAAAGTCAAGTGAAGATCAAAGCAGGATTAAAAATCTGAAGTGAAAAAATTGCAAATCTTTTTGCTAGAATACTGCTTCCTGAACACATTTTATCAACAGATGGTTTTAAAAATTTCTTTCTCCATATATGAATTTAAATTCAGGAAGCTAATCTATTTCTTTTTTCCTTCTCTTTCCTTCTTTTTTTTTTTTCCTTTTTTTTTGACACATTCAAGTTTTCTCAGTCTCTCAGCTGTGATTTCTAACTACTCTTATAGATTTGATTGTGAAGTATCTGGTGGAGCTGTGTGAGATTCTTCTACTGATTCTATAACACAATTTCTTTTTCACTTGGAATATTTCTATATGGAGGTATTTCAACATTCTTTTTCTTAAAAAAAAAAAATACTCTGAGGTATAAGTGTGACATATTCAAGGCACTCCTAGACGCATTTAATACATAAAAAATCCCTAACACTACCTTATTCTGAACAACCTAGTAATATCTACTGGATGCAGTGTTTTCTTTCTAGTTTAGAATTGTAGCAGTCACAGTATTGATCTATCTGACCAACAGACCAAAAGTAATTGTTAATGTGTTATAGCTCTTAACCAAATCACAGTGAAACTTAAAGAACATCTTTCCTTCAGTTTGAAGAGTTAAATAGGTAGTTTGTAATATTTTTGAGAAAAAGCAAATACATTGTTCCTTGCCTTGTCTCATTTTAACATACTTTACAACCACTCTGGTTTTCTCATTTTGAAATATGGAAAACTAGAAATCTGAGTTACAAATGGATAGGAGGTATCCAGATCGCTTTAATGCTTTATGGAACGTTTTTTGGAAAAAATATATTGAAATTTATATTCAAAGAAGGTACTTATGACAGAAATAAAATGGAAAGAGGAAGTGTCACAAATCTGAGGAATCATCTGGTTTAGTGTCCTGTGAATGGTCAACAGCAGATGGCATCACTTGCCTGCAGCAGAATTCCTTCTAAATCCAGTATGTTTCCAGGTTATTGTGACCTAGATCCTACAGCATCAAATATATGAAGCATCTAATTTTCCTTCAAACTCTCTGGAAAGTTTGACCCTATTTGTCCACACAAATCAGAGCCAATTTCATAAATGACCTCACATCAGATACTAGTTTTTATAAAATTTCTATACAACTGTTAATCAAAGGAACTGGATGGGAGTTTAGGTATGAGTCCATTTGTATTTTGCAGACTTTTGAAAGGCAGAGTTTATAAATCATTCATTAACAAATTGTGAGTGATTAACAGACATTTTAAATAACACAGAAGCTTAACTGAAGTCAAAGGGCAAATCCATGGGCAGCATGACTATCAGCTGCCTGCAGGGAATTTAAAAGAGTTGGGCTTGAGCTTGTTGGAAGGCACAAACCTATCTGTGCTTTCTCTACATTTTTATCAAATTAATTTGAGAACAACTTGTTGATGCTGACAAGGCTGTGTTCTGAATAGGAATTTCTTTGATAAGCATACGAGTTACTGCATATACAGCTAATGTCACTGTCTCCTTCTTGGTTAGCATAGATCTTTTCTGGAAGGTCTGTGTAATGGTTTCAATTTATCTGTTCTTTGGTATCATATCATTTGAGGCTGTGAGATTTTTTTTGTTCAGCTGAGGCTAAAGCTAACAAGTCTGACTTGAGAGCTCACCCAAAGTTTTCTTTCATCTAACTGGACACCACCTTCTCAACAAGTAATAACCTGCAGAGAAAAAGGCCCTATTCAGCTCATATTTGACTAGTGCAGAAGTCTTCTGGATTTCTCTAAAGTATAAGCAAGGGTCAAACAACTAAAGAATGGAACAATGAGGTTAGGGTGTGGTGGTCAAGCCCTCTATTTCGTTATTTTGGGTTTTTGTTTGGTTGGTTGGTTGGGTTTTTATTTGTTTGGTTTTTTAATTTTATGAGAACTAAAAAATGTAATTGAATGCAATTTCATTTGGAATTATGAGTACTTTAAAATATCCTGCTGGGGATTTTAAGCTTAACTTATTTTGAGACAACAGCCAAACTCACACCCAATTGCTTGCTCACTCACTCCTCAGCAGAATATAAGAAGACAGGAAGAGCAGGAATGAGAAAGATTAAGTGGAAATAAAGATAGGGACAATGACTGTCTGTAGAGCAGGAAAGACTTGGGAAATATTACCCTGATTTATCGCAAATTAAAATAAAAATAATTACTAATTCAAGTAACAGGAAGAGAAAAGAAACATCAAGCTAGCACCTTTTCTGCTTGGCTTCCACGCTAAACTTCACTCCAGACTCCTCTACCCACCCCCACCCTCCTGAGCAGTGTAGGTGGGATGGGAATATGGGGTTATAGTCCATAACCAATCTGCTTTGTTTCTCCTTCCTCCTCACAAGTCTCAGCTGTAGTGTGGGCTTCTCCACAAGCAGCAATCCTGTCAGGAAAATCTGCTCTAGCATATAGGTTCTCCACAGGTGGCAGTTCCTTCAGGAACATCCATCTGCTCTTGTGTGCTCTGTGGGCTGCAGGGAAGATCTGTTCTGCCATAGAGAGCCTCTTCCTTTCTCTTACCCTCATCTTCCCTCTTTGTTTCTTACTCCTTTTTTTCCCCTCACTCCTTCTCCCTGTGGCTATTTTTGCCCCTTTTAAAAATAAGTGTTTTGTTCAGCAGATAGGTTCAGCTGTGTCCTACCAAGGATCCCTTGCAGAACTGCAGGAACTGGCTGTGTCCAGCACAGGGAAGACCCTCACCTCATCCCACAAAGGGTACCCTGTTCTAGCCATCACTACCAAAACATTACAACTGCATCCTACATACTTAGTATTACCTAGAGTGGAGTTTTACATGAAATCTCTTGTTTCAGTTCTGTTTTACTTGTGTACTGAGTGATTTATGATTGGTTTTGTCCTCTAGTGGAATAGTTTCGATAGTGCTCTAGTAATTTACCTATTGCCCATGCTTGAGTTAGTTCAGCCATTGAAACTGAATTCTGAGGGAAGAAGTCTAGAAAATTCTGGTGTGTGATTCCAATAGTTTCAAACCCTATTTTTTTTTCCTTTTCTTTTTCTTTCCTTTTTTTTTTTTTTTTAAATAATATTATAGTTGTATCTAAATTGTTCTAGTATGGAAATACCTAAAATGTTATCAGCCTGGGCATTAGCAATGTCTACAGTATGAGTCACTGCATTGTGGTTTTATTCTGCTGGTTGTATCTTTTACTCAGATTGACTCCATCAAGCTTATCAGAGTTACAGGAGATTTACACTGTTCTAACAAAACTAAAGATATGATCACATGTCTTCTCTTACTGTGAACGCTGTTGTAACTGCTTCAAAACAACAAACAACAATCTGATTTAATAAGAACAGCACTGCAGTAATTTATGGGTCTGTTGGGGAGAAAAAGCCCTCCTTTTTTCCTGGCTAGACTGGGTGGGGAATAGCAATTGTATCACAGTATTGCACAAGTAGAGAACAACAAACCAACACATGGCACTGAAGCTGATAGCAGTTTGTGTACATTTTTAAAAAAATAACCCCCAGCAAATGGAAGGAACACAAATAAGAATATTTTATCATGTATGGTTACATGATAAAGAAATAAGCAATCTGTTTAAGATACAAAAGCAGCAGCAGGTTTAGTAGGCTGTTGAACTGAGCTGTAATCAGAGGTGCTTCTGGTACTTTGGTATGTAGAGGGATTAAGTTTATCTCCTCTTCAGTATTTGTCACACTTCATATCCGAACAGAAGCACCATGTGTCTGAGGTAAGTTTTAATTTTCATCTTTTTCATCCTACTGCTTTATATTTCTTAACTACGGCGTTTCAGACACTAACTTAAAATACAATCTAGTAGGTAATATTTGTGGACAGTAATTTTTCACAGCTCATCAAACCAACTTAAATTATATTTCAAAGGAAGTACATATATGGAGCATAAGACAGAATTCGATGACTTAATTTTTGCTTCTGGCTGGACAAATGTTTATTTTCCTTTGACTTTGAAGACTAACAAACTTCATTATATGTCTAGATAGTTCTTTTGGCATATAGTATTCTAGAATTACTAATACTTTTATTTGGATTTAAGCATAGAATTTGTCAAAACAGTGCTTTTACAAAAAGGCTTATCAAACCCTTCATATAGCTTAGCTACTCTTTTTTTTGCTAGAGATAGTACATCTATTTTTTAATGTTGTTGATACTAAAAGTAAATGCTGTTCTGTTGTAAATGTATGACTAACATTTTTAAGTTAAACTGAGAGTTAGACCATAATAATTTTTCAGTTTTTAGTCTTATTTTTTCTTAATTTCACTTAAATTTAACTAATTTCAATGCAACTGTGAATGTTGGGCACCTGTGGGAATTCAGGAAAATCTCAAGGTGCTTCTCAATTGTAACCAACATTCTGGCAGTACAGTAAAATAATCTGTCAACTATTTTAGAGGGGAAATATTTTTTAAATGAATTTTTACTCTTTTCCTTTGCATTTAAGGAGGAGCATTTTAATTTTTTTTTTATTTTATTTTAAAATAATTACCAAAATAGCTGCATTTATCTCTTAATGACACTGGGTATTATATGGTTGGTGTAAGAGCTCCCTCTATAGGTTTTATTTTAAATCTCAGTTTAGGGAAATAAGGGAAGGAAATTCTCACTTCTTGGCAGTGCTTTATAAACATATTCAGTTCATCAGCATTACATGATTTTTTTTAAACAGTAGGATTTTGTGGAAAGAAAACCATCTATTTTACCAATGGTTAAAGCAAGAGGACATAATAGATTTATTACAGGTTTTCTAGACTTACTTTTGTCTTTACAAAAAATTATACAATTAATAGAAGCCTGATAAACTGCAAAACTTAAGCTGCTGTTTTATGTTCACTTTTGTAAGTGAAATGTATACGTTTGTATATGTTTTATACCATCAACGAGTTGCTGGCCTGTGTCTCATGGGCCGGTGCTCAGTGCTGCATTAGCTCTCATATATCCAGGTGCATATAAACTATTAAATAGCTCTGTTGCAAACACAATGTAGCACAGCATTGTATAAGATTGTGTTATATGAGGCTTCTCTTGAATAACTTCAGTGGTCTTCATAAAAAAATGAGCTAGACTAACTGAACAGCTGACTTGGGGGATAATATTAGAAGTTTGCATGAACTTTCATTTGTATATAATTATTAATTTGGTATATAACTATTAAGTAATAGTTAATAATAGTTAATAATTAATGTATTGTACCCAGCATTCTGAAATTTATATCTGTACTAGCCTCGATTCAGCACTTCTCATGGCATGGCATTGTAAACACAGAAATAGAAAAATTGATAATACTTTAAAAGGAAATGTTAAGCCCTGTGCACAGAATGAAAGGATTATAAAATAAATCTTTGTAGGCATTCATATCAGAGTGTTTGGCTTTCAGAGATGAAAATGAGGCCTATATACATGCATAGAAGCAAATTGTTTGGTCGCAAACCAGTGGAATTGTTGTGGTTATTACTACAACTAAACAGTAATTAAAATAGTTTGAGACAATTAGTGAGGGTACTGGGCTGGAAATTATTCTCATTGTATAAACTCTGTATAATATTTTCCTTTAGTATTGCTGCTGTTACTCTGGATTTGCAAGTGAGAGAAGAATTTTGCCTGTAGTCCAGTTAGAAATGTTTTATATTCTTGAGAAAACAATGGGTCAGAACATGCATATATTGTTGATGTTTCTAGCTCTTACTCTCATGCTGTTCATAAATATAGTTTGCAAAAAAAACCACACTAGATTTATGACAGTGTGGTAAATCTGAATTGGCTCATGAGTCGAGCATCTTATTTATAATTGCCACCTTCTTCACAATTAAAAATTCTGTCACTAAGAGCAAAAATGTTTTAAAGAAAAGTTTTCACCATTTTTGCTTTATTGGAATTTAATAGCTGTATAAGGAAAACACTGTTTCCTTATACCTGTGTGCAGACCCTGAAATCTTTTTGTCAGTGACAGCTGGAAAGGAACATTGTAAATTATAAATAAATATTTCAATGTTCCTGTAGTAGCCATGACTTCTGAGAGGGTCTGAGGAATTCTAACTATATGAAATAGTGCAGAGAAAAATAGAACAGCCATATTTATGTTTTATCTAAGTCAGGTACAAGGAAATTACTTTCTCACTATGTAGTGTCTTTCTCTTAGGGATAGACTTGTGGTTAAATAATGCTAGTTTTCAGAAGAGCTAGACAGATTCAGTTTGTCTCACATGAGAAAGGGGAGTAAAACTATCTCCCAATCAAAAGAACTCTCATCACTGAGCAGAAAAGGGTTATTACCATCTCTGGTGGCTTAAATTTTTTGGAAGTTCTGCTTGACACAAGAACATGTATGAGCAAATCCCCTTCAGTTGGAATAGACAAGTCAATGGCTTCAGGGCAGAAGAAATCTTGGTCACAGAGAAGTGTTCAGGCATCTAGGAAACTTAAGCAGAAAGTGAACAGGCTTGTGTGTCTGTTGGTGGGGCTTCAGGACTTAGCAGTAAGTTTGAAGACCTACATTTTGGATGTACATCCTAAATATGGAAAGTAACTTGAACTCTGAGTAGTTTGTGCTCATTGAGAAAAGGACTGCAACAAGAAGTGATGCACACATTGTGGGAGGGGAAGCAGAATTCAAAAAGAACACTTTTTGTTCTGTACTATAGCTTTATTCTGTATTTATGGTAAGATGCAGAAAGTATTGTGCATGATAATTTTTCAACAAATCAAGACTTCAGAAGTAGAAAAGAAGATGTGGCTTGGGAGAAATAAAAATACTACAGTCTAGCCAAAAGAAATAAAGCTCCTAGGATGGGCAGGTTTATTACCATGTGTTTGGTGTAGCTCCTGTCATAACAGACTACAGCAATGGTAATTTATGCTCCAGTAATTTCCTGCCTCTTTGATGATACCTACTTTGTAATGGATAGGTAGGTGGAACCAATCATTCTTTGTCTCTTCCAATTCCAGCATAATTTCTCTTCAATCTTTAGTGTGTTTTTGGTCATTTTTTTCTTTTTTAGCCTAATTTTGTTCTTGTTTAATCACATTTGTGATTGTAGTGCTTTCCACTTCTGTGATTCCAGCCTACAAAAGTGATACTTAATGTCTGATTTTACAACTAGACATGAGAATTGGTTCCTAAGTCTGGGTAAATTATTTTCTTGATAATAATTCCTAAGCAATTAAATGGAGGTGTAGGATTTAAATTTTTGTTTTTGAGATTGTTAATACTTTCCTGGAAAAAGTCTTGTGCATCCCATTCTCCTCACTGCAGTATCATATCACTACTAATTTAAATATGGGGGAAGACAAGTTTGGACAGAATATATAGAATGAGTAGGCTAAAACTAACTTGTTTCTGATGAGAGCATCTTCAAAGTAGTTGATTGTGTTTGATACAGGATTTGTAATCTGAACGGGGACTGTTAAAGTGGCCCAGTAATCTCCTGCATCTGTGTCAAAACCAAGGGTAACTGAAACTGGATGGCAAAAGAAGGCTTCAGTCTCAGAGAAAATACTTATCCAAAGTATTTAAAGAGAAGCTATCTCAGTCACTTATTTGCCCATTTCCCGAAAACATGCAGAGGAGATAATAAGGACATGCAGTTTTACCAAAGATAGCCCAACCAAGTTCAGCGATGTTAAGCCTAGAGTTTTATAGATCTAATAATTGTTTCTAAATACTGTTAGGTAGAAAAAGCATAATAGTTTGTGAAGCAGACTCTGATGTGGTTGCCACAGTAAGGAAGTGGATTTTATGACCCTCACATTCTTCTAGTCTCATTCCTAACTGAATTTTTCTCTTTTATTTCAGCCCAGAAGATGGTGAAATCCATCCTGAAATCTGTAGACTATATATTCAGTTGCAATGTTGCTTAGAAATGTACACAACAGAAATGCTAAAGTCCATATGTCTGCTAGGATCACTGCAGTTTCATCGGAAAGGTACTGAATTGCACAAATATGCAGATACTTGTTTTAGAAAAAGAACAATCTTTTGGGGCACGTCTGGGGATTCATGAAAGACAAAACACTGTCCTGGTTTTGGCTGGGGTTGAGTTAATTTTCTTCATAGTAGTCATCACGGAGTGATGTTTTTTGGATTTGCACTGGAAGCAGTATTGATAATACAAGGATGTTTTAGTCATTGCTTAACTCACACAAGGTCAAGATTGTTTCTGCTCCTCACCCCACCCCACCAGCAAGGATGCTGAGGGGGTCCAATGAGTTGTGAGAGGACAGCTGACTTCAGCTGACCCAAGAGATATATCCCAGAACATACAGCATCATGCTCAGCATATAAAGAGGGGGAAGATGGAGGAATGTGAGGATTTCAAAATGATGGCATTTGTCTTTCCAAGTCATGAGGTAGCTTTGTTTTCCTGGGGATGGCTGAACATCTGTCTACCCATTGGGAGTGGTGAATAAATTCCTTCTGTTGCTTTGTTTGCATGCATGTTTTTTGCTTTATTTATTAAAGTGTCTGTACCTCAACCCAGGAGTTTTCTCACTTTCACCCTTTGAGTAGTCTCCCTCATACCACCAGGGGCAAGCAAATCATCAGCTCTGTGGGGCTTCATTGATGTCCGAGGTTAAATCACAACAAGCACCAAACTGTAAAACAAATTTTATATATATATATATATATATATCTATCTGTAGATAGGTTTTCATTTACTAAAAAGGAGCTCTATTTCTGTTTTTCATCATTCTTACAGAAGTGTGTCTTATCAGGTATGTATCACTAATGTCCTCACCGCTTAAAATTCTGATTCTTTTTTTAAAAAGGGTGGTTCCTTAAGTTTTAGCTGTCATTAGTCAGATGGGTGGGCAAACTTAGTAATGTTATTAGACATATGTCGGGCAAGATATGTTTTTAATAGTGTTGCCATTACTATTAGTTTTCTTATCTAACTGCTGCTTACCTCTTACTTCTGGTTATCTTTTACTGGTCCCAGTAAATTGTTCTTATCTTAACCCGTGATCTTCACCTTTTGTGCTTCCAATTCTCAACTCTACCCTACCCCAACAGAAAGAGGAGGGGGACAGTGAGTGGCCTATGGTTTGGAAGAATGTCAGTGATAGCACTAAATTCCTAAAACACTACCATAGCAAAAGGCAGATAAATACTGTTCAAAAGATACCTACCCTTATAAAAGAAAATACTAAACTTGGTACTGAAAGATGTTCTCACTTCAGTGAAAATGCAGCTCTCTAATAATTTCATACTTGATTAGGTACCTACTGAAAGGAAGATGTAGAAATGCTGATAATTTACCGAATAGTTTACTTAGTAACCTCATTGCTCAGTGATGGTACAGGCTGATTAGGGCTGTTGCAGTGCTGATTGTAACTACTCTTTCCCCAGACAGTATTTCATCAATAAAAAAATAGGTAAAGCAAGGAAAAGTTCTGTAATGAAGTGCAATAAAGATCTTATAATGAACCTGTTGCATTTCCTGTCATACTAAAAGGTTCTGTAGTGTAATTTTCATATCCACCTGTAGAATACTGCTAAAGCCAGGGATATTTTTATTATGAAAGTAAGAATGGGAGATTTATTTGTAAATGCTTAACTGTGGTTCTCAATTATATTCTCAAATCAAAAATAAGTCTACAAAATAGGAAGAGAGAGAATTAGCAGAGCCATTGTAGAACTAGATAATAGTAGCTGTCGAAATGAGTCACCTTTTTTAAGACAGATTGTACTGCATTTCCTAGCATTTGCAACAGTTGTCAAACCATTTGCTGAACTGCTGAAAGTAAATAACTTAAAGTGACCTGAGTAACTCTGAAATGTCTCCCCCTTTTGCTTCTGGATGGAATCTACATTAATAACTTAAACTAAACATCAAAAAGTTGGATAAGAGGAGTTACACCTTTGTTCCTACCTTGCAGTACTTTGATAGGCTTTAGTTTCTCAGCTTACCACAGAGAGAGTCATGGTAGTTATTCTGTCCTTACCAAATAGTGATTTTTATCCTTGCCAAATAAAGTGCTTTGGAGATAAACACAGTAACTTGGCTTCTAGTTTCTGTGACATTCTTTGGAAAAAATACATAGTAAGCAAAAACTAAATTATGACAGTAATTCAAATAATTTGAATATCCAATAGACAATAGCTTTTTTATATTAAATATTTAGTGTTGGCAACTAAAGAAGTATTGCAAGGGTATCATGCAATGTTGGAAATTCCAGTCCTATGTTAATTGTTTTTTCACCATGAAGGTAGCTGCACACTAGACAGGCACCCAAAGGGGCTGTGAAATATCCATTCTTGGATATACAGATAGCTCAAATAGTCCTGAGCAGTCTGACGCAAGTTTGCCCTACTTTCAGTGGGATGTTAACACTGGATAACTTTGCAACTTATTATTCTATGTTCTGACAGAACATACTGTTTTCAAAGGAGCATTCTGAACCCATACTATTCGTTGATTTCTTTACTTACAGAGAATGATACATTAGTGTAGGCGAAGTGCATAAATTTATCTCTAGGAAGGAAAGAGACAATAACTTCACCATTATAAAATATATTGTGATGCTGCTGTGTATAGGTGTCTAGGTTTGGAAAGACAGGTGTCTGCTAAGAAAGGCAGGAGTCTCTCCTGAAATTTAAAAATGTAGACCCCTTCTCTCCAAATTGATATAAATTTGAAATTAAATGGGATCTCAGGCAAAAATATGGAAGCAGGAATAACAGTTCTTTATTAGGGAAGAAATAAAAAGATAAAATAAACAATGCAGTGAACCAAAATAACATTGACAGAGTCAGAATACAACCTGCCACCCTGCTGGACAGGGTGTTGGTAGCAGTCCAATTGGAATTGTGGCTGCAGTCCTCCCTGGAGTGTCAGGAGGTGGTTCTGTCAGGTGTGGTTCTGTTGGAGTAGTGATCCTGTAGAAAAGGGTGCAGTCTTCCTCTGAAGAGGCAGTGGAAAAGGCAATTGTTCCTCTGGAAAATCCAGTGCAGAAAAAACTGCTGGTGGGCCAGAATCTCAAGACTACATGCAGGTAGGAATGCTTGGCTCCTCCCTCTGGGTGGAGCATCTCACATAGGATGTTATAGTTCTTATCAATCAGGCAGTGACATCCAATGGTCCATTATCAGCAGATGTCTCCCAGAAGGGGAGGAGATAAGGAAAAACTTCCTACTTAACACCAGACAGCTGCCATACAGATGGTAAAATAGAATACATCTTGCTTTTCAATCTGGGACAACAGATTTTTTATTTCTCCACTTGTTTAGTTTTTCACAGGTCTTTAATCATCTGAATGACCATATTAAAAAAAAAAAGTTTCTTGAGTAGAAGGAGTACTGCCCTTATAACCTTTGCTTAACCTGTAAGTCTGTGTGTCTAGTGTTCTTGTTGTGTATGGAAGCTCATTTCTGTGGGTAATTATTTTCCATTTGGATGTAGTATTTCACTTCTTTAGCCCTCTTACTTCCAGACAATTTGTATGTTAAGTTTTTAAACCTCCCATGAGATTTCACCAATTCATGTTCTTACTCAGGAGGCTGCAGAGATTCAAATAGAACGACATGCAGACTGTTCTCAGTCACCTGTGGCTTATAAATAATAATGTGGGTATTGGTACCTTGATCAGAATTTATCAAACAAGCTATTGAACTGGTAAAACTAAGGCAGTGGGCTGATGCTGATGTTCTTTTCCTAAGAGAAATTCAGCCAGCAGGAAGGAGATGTCTTACTAGGAAAGCTATTCCCTTAACAAAACACCACACAAAAATTTGAAGGTCTGAGCTCTAGATCTTTTGACTGCCTTTCACAGCACGTATCTTCTCATATCTCCTTATCTTTCTTTTCAGCTGAACAAATATTCCTTTATTTGCTGTATCAATCTTCCTGTACAGAAATTTCTTGCATGTTTTAGAATTAATTACTGCTGTTAGAGAACCACTACTAGGAAAACCAGATAGTCTGTTATCTCTTTGAGATGTAACTACCACAGTGGGGCCAAAAACCATAATATTTGTAGCTGTGTTATGAAGTAAATAAGCTGAGGTAAGTGCTCTTCAGTAATTTTTTTTTATAAGATACATACACTACAAAAGTCCGGTGTTGAGAATATATAATGATTCAACAGTTTAGCATTCAGAAAGTTTGCAAAGAGCACAAGGAATCATACCTAAGTGTCTTTATCAAGGGTTTTGTAGTTACTAAGTCTTTGGCTACCTAAACATTTATTCTATTACTCTGCCTTTCTATAATCCCAGGAGTTCTGGCTAACTAGTGCACATATAAATACTTATTTGAGCATACATCTTTCTTTTATCCTAGTTGTTTACTATCATACATTTTATTTATTGCACACCATTAAAAAAAAATAACAGTTATTGAGATTTGTGAGTCCCACGTCACATGTATAAACACAGGTGAAGGCAGAAGGATACCAGCACTAACCAAAGTGATGAGTACCTGTGTAGTCATGCAAAAAAGGCAAGAAGTGAGTCTTACAGGAAAATCAAGCATGCATACTACTTGTGTTTCATGCAAGAAATTAACATCGTTAATTATTGTATTTCCAGTGTGTATTTTATGATAACAATTCCTTAAAATAGTACCTAAAAGTGATAGCTTATGCTACCAACTACAGAAATAAACCCTTGGTTCAGTGGAGAGATTTTTTGCTTTTTGGCTTTGTTTAAATGACATGCTTTTTAGAGTTTTGAAGGGGAAAGGAAGGATTATTTAACGGTTGTGCTACAATCTCAGTGTTTTATTTAAAGACTGGTAGATATGCATTATTACTTACACATATCACTTATGCAAGAGGGGTAAGACGCAAGTGTGTAGAAGAGCACACAGGTTTGGAGAAACAGAATCAAGAGATCACCCATTCTTACGTGGACACTGAAGAAGTGAAGGAATGGGACAAGAACAGCCATGGAAGGAGGGTAACAATTTTCACCACAGAATTGTTGTTCCTATTCCATTTTCTTTAATAATAGTACTTCCAGTGAGACAGTCTCCATCCAAGTTCTGCAGGTCCTGAGTGTAAATGAAGAATTAAATTCTTCAGGCCATTAGCCGTATTTCTCAAATAACTTCTTTACTTCCCGCACAATTCTTTCTTGTTCCCCTTTGTAGGTTTTCTTGCTTGTGTACTTTAGCTGTGATACATAGCTTGTGCATTTATCCTTAATTGCCAGGTTAGAAACCCGATGTAAACGCTGCTGTCTTACACTAAAATAAACAAGCAAACAAACTGAATTACTGATGAAAAAAGAAAGAATGCATAATTGCAACTAAAATTATTAAAAATCTTTCCACTGACTACATTGGAAGTAAAATTAAGGGTTCATATCCATTTTTTGAAGTATCTATGACAGAAGATACCCGTATCAGTGACTGTAAGGATGAAAATGTTTAGAAGCTTCTGTTTCCATATAGGCTGTGACCATGGTAGAAATGTTAAGCCTGAGTCATAGATTATTCAAGCAAAGCCTTTATTAGTAGTTGACTCTTTAACTGCTTTCAAGAGACTGAGCAAATCTGAAATTCAAGAAAGGCTTAATGAATTGTTCACAATACAATAGAATTACTGGTAAAGAGCTTTTTCCAGGTGAAAAGAGATCTGTGTCGTTCATTCTGGCAGATGTGCAAGAGCTTGTCTTTGTGCTGATGAAAAGAACATTACGGTTCCTGCTTCTGTTCTCAATCTGAGAAAAAAAACCTTTACTATTATTTCATTTTGTGCTATTACTGTTTCCATTGAAAAACCTTTACCATCCATGAAGGATGCATCTCTACAGCATGTCATTAAAGGTCAGGTCAGGATTCCACCATAGCGCTTAAAAATGATGGAAAAATCCATTAATACCCTGTTTCATGAGTAATGCTTTGTGATATCAATGGCACATTAGATGGTTCACCTGAAACCTTTTTAGTGAAAAAGTAACGTGTGAAATATTGGTAACATTATGTTGTGTTATGGACTTCTTGTGATGGGAAAAAATAATGAAGATTATATGACTGAACAATGAAAACTGTACCATATGAATCGTCTTAACAGCAAAAGCTGCAGTTAAGGACAAGAAAATTTCAAGTTAAACATACAGGGTGATACAGAGTATAAAACATGTAATCTGTGAAGCAGGCTAAATCTAGTATTCCACAAAAAATTGAGTAACCTTTCAGCATAAAATCTTGTAGCCAACAGAAAGGTTTTGGTCTCTTTCTGTCTCTCCTCCCTTTTAACGCCTTCACTTCTTCTACATTTCCACTGCTTCTGGAAAAAGAGTAATATGATCCTTCTCTGGAACTTGCTCCTGGACATGTAGGGTTTTTGACTGACCTTACTTAAACCACTTCATCAGAAAATACCACATTTTATTTTTCTTTTTTTTTGGGGTAATCTATCATTTCAATGGCTAAAGTGGATCACAGAAGGATTTGACAAAGCACAAGTTAGCAGTGGATGCCAGTTAGCAGCAAAGGACACAGGAGATTCTCATAGAGGCTAAATTTGTTATGGTCATGTCACACACTCTTTAGGATTCATTTAGGTAACTGTGGGCTTCCTAGTGGCTTTGAAGAGCATTCAAACATAAACAAGTATCTTCTGTAGCATAGGCATTCCTAGCTACCTGTTTGAGACAGGTAGCTAGGAATAACTTTTTTTCTTTCTTTTTTTCAAGGAAATAACTTATCAGAATGCAACTTTTTAGATAACTTACCCAAAAATGATATCTTGTGATCCAGGAAATTCTAGATTTTAAAAAAACAAGGTTACCTGCCTAATAGCAGGGATCTATATTTGTGACATGGAACAGCAGTGTACCATGGTCTGCAGTTCTGGCCTCTAGTGTCCCAGAAAAATGGTCTGAGTGACCTGTATTAGCTGGTTTTGTTCTTCATGTACTTTGTCAAACCTTACAGGAACTACTCAGATTTGTACTGATGTCAAAACTTTTCCAATTGCAAAAATTGCTAGATGAATAAAACATGCCCTATGCAACGTTTTTTATGGTTTAAATGGCAGTTGTCTAGGATGCACTCCAGTGTAAATTTTCTTCTGTATTTGGTGCCAGAATTGTACTTGCTACTACAAAAAGGAATGCTATCAGGTAGTCCAAAGGAGATTTGCAGGTTTACCAATTCTTCCAGTGTTAACTCTCTTGAATGCTCCATTATCATGATCCAAGCCTTTATCCCATTCTCTTCCTCACAAAAGCCCTGGAAGATCTGTCATTAAGCACCCCCCCCCCCCCCCTTCAATTTCAACACTCTATTTAATTTTCATATAGAGAGTCATATATGAAATAGGTAGGTGTCAACACAGAAATTCAGAATGTAATGCATTTGGGCTGTGGGTGATGGCAGCTTTATATTGCTATTAAATCATAAAGTACAAAATTTCATGTTTGTCTTTGGCTTTCCCTCAGTATTGCTGTAGTACTTGGAGGCATGGATTGCAGTGTTCTTTAGTGTCAGAGTTTTGAAGTTGTTTCCAGCATGTGCATTGTTGTTTCCTCACTTTGTTTTGTTTTGTCTTCTGGCTGTTATTTTGTGTTCCATGAGAGCCACTGGAGTTTAAATGAACCCTTTTAAATTGGTAAGAATAACATATGGCAGCACTCTGATTTCTAGCTTGGCATGGTGTGCTCTGCTTCTGAACAGTTCTTACTCAGAGTTTGCATCTAAGCAGTCTTTTTCTCTGTTTGTATTGTGCAAAGTCAAGTTCAAAGCATCAATTAGATAATTTGAGTATCTGTTTTAATCAATAAATAATAGGGATACATGTTTTGTTTAAATATTTTAAAGGAAAAGAACCTTGTGGCCCACCCAAGATCTTAGATACTAAAGTGGAGGAGAGTTCTGAAGTACCCATTTTAGAAGATACATCGTTATCACCTACAGATATTCAACAGCATCTATGGCAGGTTTCCACAGATATTGAAAACACTGAAAGGTATGTGTAGTACTTCATTCCTAAACAAACAAATTTCTTTCTAGGATTTATTTAGTCGTTCTTAATTTGACAGCCAGTGTTGCTACTATGAAAATTATAAGTAAATTAAATAACCTGTTAACTTCTCTGGTACATTTAACAGAGTTTCTGATTTTTTACATTTTCAGAGTTTCTGAAATATGCCAGACTCCAATTATGCATATCAAAATCAAAACCACAGAATTTCAGTTAGTTCTGCAGAGTTTTAAATTTGGAAGTTTTAGGAGAGAAGGGGAATGTTGTAGCAGTATTATCTTACTCTTTTAACTATGCAATTGAAAGACAAAAGACCCTTTGCTAGACAGTAATCCTGAATAAAAAAAGTTGATTGCAAAATGAAATCAACTTTTTTTTTGCAAAAAGTCCTATTTTGAGGCTTTGTATACTAAGTTGCAGCTGAGATTTGAATTGTTATCATGCTGATTTGCATAAAGCCAAGTTCTGTTCTACTGGGCCATAATGTGGAGAATAAACAGCACAATTTTTCATAATCATGCTGCTGCATTTCTGAGAACCATTTTATGTGTAGATGAATGAAGCAAGACAGTACTGGATTTAAATCTTGAAAGCATTAGGACATTACAAGCCTGTAGATCTGCCATCTATGTGCAAAACAGAAACTATCTGGAAATTTCTGGCCTCTTTCAAGACATATCAAAATGTGATTTTCTTTTGGAGATGATGTGTTGTTATCATATTTTCCATCATCTGCCTTTCAGAAAATCTAAATGCCAGAGTCCTCTGAAGGCGGGTGAGAATGATAGCCCTGTTCCTAAAATTTTCATTTCATGCACAGTGTTAAGTATCAAGGGTTAGTTGCATATCTTATAATTTTCTTCTGAACAGTGAAACACATTCATGGCACAAGCTACAAAATGCTGTTAAGGGGTATGAAGATAATATTAGTATTAGCTAATATTAGTTTTAAGATATGTTGTGTATTTTGCCACTAGAATCACGTTGTGCCCTCAAGAGGCTTTTATGAGAAATACTCAAGTGCTAGAATAGGTCATAAATTTGAACCAGGTAAAGTTAGTATGACTTTCATAAAAGTGCTCCCCTATTAGTTTTATTGATCTTTGTTTTGGTATGTATCTTCTGATACATGTATGTAAACCAAATGCTTGCTCAATAGATTTTTGTATTTATTGCTCCATTGTTTTTGCATATAATATTTTTGCTATACTTTGAGTCACACCACATGCAGTCTTCAACCTGTTGTTCCATTGTATCTTTTTTAACTGTTGTATCCACAGAGATATGAGAGAAATGAAAAACCTTTTAAGTAAACTCAGGGAGACTATGCCTTTACCACTGAAAAATCAAGGTAAGTTTTGAATTTTTTTTATTTAATAAAAATTAAGATAATTGAGGGGTTTTCCTTCCTTTATATACAAAAAAATCTAGGAGCCTTTAATGGAAACTGCAAAAATAAAAATCTAGGCAAAATCTCTTCCCTACTGATTCAGTGGAGCCAGAATCTAGTATGCGATCTTTGGCCTCTTGAGTTTCACATGAGGTATTCTGGAATTCATAGATACAGTATCCATAGATAAAATAATACACTTTTCCTGGTGATATAAAGGCAGAAGCAGAACTACTTCCCAGTATCTGGAGCCCTTCTTTCTCAAAGGCAGTGAAGGTGTAAATTGCACAGACTATGACAGGGATCTTTTGAGTGATGCGATTTGCTTCACTTCTACAAAGCTTGTAGCTTCTGCGACCTGACACTGACTCTGCACAGAAAAGCTACTCGCCTTGAGTCTGCCACCAGGCTGCTTTTCCCATAGACAGCTATCAGGCACCCCACAGAAATGCACAGGTGGGCAGGATCTCCATCCTATGCATGTATTTAGCAATGGACCTTCATTTTGTTGGCATGTTAAATACTCCACATCTACAGGCACTATCTTTGTTTGTGAGAACAGCATTAAAAAGATAATAATTTTTCTTTTTGATTTCTTCTTGATAATGGGTGTTCCTTAAATGTGGAACTGTCTTTGCACAGTGGCAACTGATGAAATGTACTGAATGTATCCTAGATCTTATCCCAAGTAACTAAGCAGCCTAGCATTCATCATAATACACTAAGAGATGAATTTAGAATGACTGTATTCATTATACAAGTCAGATTTCATGGCAGGATAGCTTGATTGAAAACTATGTTGAAAGGAAAAGGGGAATCACTTGTGATACAGACATACCATTGTAAAGACTGGAAAAGTGATGAAAGATCTAGGCTTAGTCTAGAACAAAAGAGTGTGCTGAAAATAAGGAAGGGAAAGACAAACTGGAGGGCTATAATGCATAAAGAAACCTGAATTCAGAACAGAGATAAAGACATACAGAATTCTTCTTTGTTGCCTGGTATCTACACTGCCCTTCAACAATGACCAGAAAATCACTGCCCCCCTGTACAGCAGGACAGGAAGCATCCCAGGGTTTTAAAACTCGGGAGATAATGGCCCAGGATCAGGTAATCATCATTATTATGGAGATCCTGTTAATTAGCATTGTAAGATTCTCAAATGAAAAATTCAGATTATTATTTTTTCTCTGCTCTATGGGATCTACCACATCACAGAAAGGGTTGTCAAGCATTGGAATGAATGCCTAGAGAGGTGGTGGAAGTGTTCAGAAAAGGACTTGGCACTTAGTGCTGTTGTCTGGTCAATGTGGTGCCAGTCAGTTATAGGTTGGACTCAATTTTAAGACTCATAAATGATTCTGTGATTCTGTGATCATGTAGGTGCTGCTAGGACACATAAATGATTAAATCTCTTTTTTGTGCATATGTGTACACACTTGTGTTAAAACGTGGGTTTTTTTATCACAGATGATAGCAGCCTCCTAAACTTGACTCCATATCCACTGGTAAGAAGACGGAAGCGAAGATTCTTTGGATTGTGTTGTCTTGTCTCAAGTTAGAAGTTTAAGCACAGAAGCACCAAGGAAATCATGACTTTGATTAAACCACTATTATTTGACCACTAAAAAGATGAAAATGGCTAATCTTGATTATAAAGCATATTTTCTACACTAGGCTATTCATTTTTGTCTTCTGCTCCATCCCCCTTTTCAAATAAGGGTTTTAATACTTTCAAATTATGGTGGTCAAAAAATGGCTGTGGAATAGATCTAGAATATTTAAAACTTTTTAAAGTATGTTTTGCATGCTTACTTTCAATCACTAAAAGAAGACACATGAGTTACGATTAATATATAATTTTAGCGGGTTTTTTAATTGTTTGAGCTGCAGCTAAAAGTTTGTGTGTAGTACAGTACTCTTACTAGTATTATATTAAAATCATACTCTTAACAGTCTTTAAGCATAGGAGAAGAACATTTGATCATTCTCTCAGTCTTTAGGAAACTATTTAAGAGCAAAACTATTAAAGTTCTGAGACATTCAAACAATATTGTAACAGATTTTGTACAAAATCTTCCAGTTGCTTTTTGTGCTCTCATTATATTTAGTCTTCCACTGTATCTCAACTTCAAAGCTTTATAGAAAAATATCTTAATTTATAATTAAAAAACCATATGTGAAAATAGGTAGGACTTGTAAATAGAGAGAATAATATCTATAAACTGGACAATGATTAGAAGCAACAAATTTCCTTTTAAGCCAATAATATATCCACAAGCTTTTGGAAAAAAATAAATAATTTATTAAAAGAAGGTGTATTCAAATAAACAGTGTAAAACACAATGCAAACGCATTTTGTTGCCAGTAAAATTCAAAGCATGGTGTCTGCATATCAGGTATTGATCTTATAAGGCATGCCAAAATTATCTCAGACTGTAAGATACTAAACGTTTTACATTGTTAATAAAGTTTTTTATTTAAATTAAATGTTGTCTTGTTTCTAGTTGTATTGCCTATGTATTTTTTTCTAATTTTGTTGTCAAGAGTATTACACAAATTTGTGACAATATTTCCATTTCAACAAGTATATTTACAAAGACAGATTTAAAAAAATATGCATGACTAAATTCTTTAAATAGCACAAAAAAAGGTATCTTCAACATATTTGAAGATTTCAGGTCATGAACTATTCTTAGGCATATATATTCTGAAGCATCTGAAATGGGGAGATCTCTACAAAACTGTGTGCTTGTGACAGCAAACAACATTTTTAAGAAGAATGGAATCAAAGTCCATAGCACAGTGTTTTTTCTGAGTTAATTATTTAAAGCTTTCTGCACATTTTTCATTAACCTTGTGCTCACTAATCAGAGCTGTTGTCCATAATGTTCACCACTGACATGTTTTCATTTGAGGTCTCAAAGCAGTAGATTCACTCTATGATTCCATCCCCAGAGATACACTAGATTTGGCAACTGTCAAAACTTTGTAAAAACAACTCCTGGTGTCTAATAGCTATTAAAAATACTCTGCAGAATTGATCAGTAGTTACAATTAATCAATTTAATTTTGTTCAGCATAAGTGAAAAAGACATTAATGCCAAAAAAAGAGTATGAATTCACGACTGAATGTACAGTGATGCCATGAGAAAGAAAGGGGGAAAGAAAATTTCACACAAGATTTCTTTAAAGGTCCTGGTTTTTTGGTACACACAGAGAATCAGATGGGCAGATAAAAGCACTGACCTTGTCTAATTCATTACCTGCCCACATATCATCATCTGCCAAGTTACATGACAACTCGTATCTGTGTTTTAACCACCGCTATTAAAATGGAATATATATTAGTAAGGTAAATGTATAAATATCCTAATTAGTACAAAGCTCTTGACATCAGTCATATCACAAGGAGTTCCCTAACTTCAGCACATTCTGGGATAGACTTGAACTTGTTGTCTTCAAAGCCCTTTGAGATTCCTATATATTGAAGTGAACGCTAACATGCATCCTTTTACCTTTTGTTATTCTGGAAACTTCAGAAGTTTCTTCTTCCTCAGCTAAAGCCTATTAAAATCACAGTCTGTTCGTTTTGAAGCCTTTCTATAATTCTAAGCAATGCAGCATCTTACCTGAAGCCTTTTGTATTATCCTATTGATCCCAATTGGAGACATGCTGTAATTCCCAAGCCTTATGGCCACTTAAGGAATATTGGTGCTCAAGGGTGAATGGAAGTTCTCTTAACAGATAGTGACATGAACCAAGACCTGGTAAATACCTGAGCTGAAGAGGTGTCAAGGGATAAAAATTGGTTTACCTAGGAATGCAGTGGATTATCTTTTACTACTTCAAAAGGAAACAAGAAAACTTTCTAAGCCCCAGAACACGGTGTTTGTAAAAGAAAGATAAAAGTTAGTGATATTACATTTTAGTTTAATGGAATACAGCAATGTAGGATCAAAGTTTTAAAGTTCCCTCATGAAATTATATACAAATTATTTATAGAGATTACTTAGAACTATTATTTGCTTTCCAAGTACTTTGAAATACTTCACAGTAACTCCCAAATGCATGGAAACAAGCAATTCAGGGAGAATACTGAGGAGAGCAGCTCTTGCTTTCTAAATCCTTCTTGGAGTTTGAATATTTTAGTTTAAAGTGTTATGAGTTATTCTTTTGCATCACCCATTCTTTTGCCCACTAGCATTCTTTTGCAGGGTAGGAAGCAAGTAAAAATTTGTCTCCCGACCAAATATGTCAAGTTTCACCAACCCTTTTTTTTTTTACTAAAACTTCGTGCAGCTCCAGCTTTTCAAAACCAGATTCAATTCTTTATAGCCACCTTTCACTGGTATCACCCATTTTTCACAGATATTTAGTGAGAAAAAAATACTTAAGGTGTCATAAAAGACTAATCCAAGAAATCAAATATCTGTGTACACTGTAAAGTCTCAATTTTTCAGAGCAGAATCAAAATAGGAGCTTACAGCAGTGGACAGCATACATGCAGCAAGGTTGCATGTTAACTTACCCAAAATGAGAATTTACCATGCAAAATCTGCATGTTAATTTACATAATAGGTCCAATACAAATCAGAAAATCTGGGTCAGAGAATGGGAAAAATACAATAACTAACCTTTATCCCATCTGAGGAATAAATATATAGTGGTGCATTAAATGCCTATTGGTCTTATGTCCATGTTAATAGTGAAATTCCTTATTACCTCTGTAAGAGATATCCTACCTATTGTCCAGCTTCATGGACAAGAGGCAAGAGAAGCTGAAGAAACATCTATTTCTGCTTATACTTAGTCATAAGTTACTCCAGTCAAGTAAGTGTTAAGTCTAGACTTATAGCATTATTTTGGGAAGTTTGTGGTCCTGTTTAAGTTCTAGGACCTTGAAGGCACTGACTGACATTCAGGAAAACTTACCCTTTACCAGCACAACCTTTTTTGCTTCAAAAATAACTGAACTAGGCTAAATACAGGTGGGCAGGACATATTTTATAGGGATCATGGTGTGGCAAAAGTTTTAACAGTGACTTTTAATTGTTCTACAGCTGAATAATTCATCTCGAATTCTAAACTATTTTCCCCGAGATTCTCTTCTCTTGTAGCAGTTTTACAAAAATAGCCCCAGCCATGTTTGAAGAGGTACACCTTTATTCTTTAATTGATGGTTGTACTCTCTAATGTGGTGTTTGATTTTTTTCAGCTTAGGCTGTTCCCAGCATATGCATAATCTGCTGTCCAGATCTAGCCTCATGTTGCCAGTTCAAAGCCAAGTGAGTTCAGGCTGGAAAATAGATATTTTCCAGCCTGAACTCACTTGGCTTTGAACTACCAGTCTCCATCTCATTAGTACTTTGAGCCTTTACCTTATTTTGTGTCATCTGTAAAATTTCTTGGAGCGGTTATTTCTCTCACTTCCATTTTTTCAAAATGTACTAAGTACCAATAGTAATGAAATTCTGGTGTCCAAGAGAGTACTTGTTTATATTTGTCCAGTCTGTTGCCATCTAATGCAAGCATATCTTCATTTGAGCCATTATATGTACTCAGTTCTCTCTTCCACAAGTTATTTCTAGCTCTTCTGGGACTGCAGTTCTTTGATGAAAACAAAGAACTGGTTTTTTTCTGCCCATTTTCAGCCTAAATCTCCTGGATAATTAATAACATATACAATGTGTTTCTTGCAGGTCAGCTTTATTGTTTGTTAAAATTCTCTGATGGTCAAAATTCTGCCATATCTCAGGATATTTTACATTCTGCCATGTATCAGGATATTTTATAAACTATTATACTAGATTAAAGCCTCAGGAAAATATACAGTATAGACAAATAAGAATTATCCCTCCTTCACAGTACACTTTCTCAGTGGGAAAAATATTTAGCTTACACAGAAAACTAAACCACATCCTGAATACATCTTGCTGAAGTTTAAATGAACTCTACTAAACAGCCTTTACTCTGAAAAGAGTTTCCCCCTTTACTGCTATTATTTAAACTCTAACATTGCTTTTCTAAATAAACCTGTTCTGGTCTTCTTTCTCAAATAATTTTTCCTTTTTTTTTCCCTAATATCTTTGATTTCTTTATTCTTCTACCTTTATTGTTTTCTGCTACCACCACCTCATTTTGTGTTCTTCTTTATCACCTAAATTCTTCTTCATAGATTGTTATAGTAGAATTTCTTGTGAACAATGTAAATATGCTGGCATTTTTACTACAGAAGCGTTTTTGATATATTTTTCTCTATTCAGCCTTATTATTATTTATTGTGATTTGCATCTCAGGATTTCTGTTAATGCCTTTCTCAGGTGCTATTGCTGTGGGGCAAAGGTGTTGTAGTAAGAGGCACCAAGTGTGTGTTTGCCCAAGAGAGTCTGTGATGTGTAGCAATTTGCTCAAGGTAAGATAGGTTGGCTGCCCAAGACGTGAGAATGTCAGTAAAACCTTTTTACAGCTTCACTGCTGGCTCTACTGTGGAGACTTCAGAGCACAACTGAATCATCAGTTGAGTGAACACATTTGGGATGTGTGACATTCTGTTTTGCATAGACAGATATTGTGTCCTTTTTTGACTGGGGAGAGATGATGGGAGGAATTGCAAAAGATGATCTTCTAAAAATACATCCCAGGAGTTCCTAGAACTGATTGTTACATGCAACAGATAACAACCACCATGTCCAATTCATTACTCGTGATACTTTTTAGAGGGGCCTGCAGCTATGACATTCTCTCCTGTTGTCAACTACAAAAGCACTGAGTAAATAAAGAGTTCAATATGCATTATCTCAGCAGCTTTCATATCCTTAAAGAATAAGCCTGTAAATATTACTTAGTCCATTTCAAGTTCACAGCTAGATGCTGCAATTTTTTCTATCCATAATTGTGTTGTTGCCATTCTGAGTTATGATTCTTCACTATGACTTATTTTTTTAAAGGAAAAATAAGCCAAAACCTTCCAATTATAAAGCTGCATGCTAATACTGCATTGCAAAGAATTTATTTTTCCTTTTGTTCTACCTCTTGGGTACCTATGGCTAAGACTTTTGTTTGTCCATCATTTATGCTTCCTTGCAGAGTGTACAATAACCAACACATACCATTGAAGAGAATACAACAGAGGAAGTATTTGACTAAACTGCAAGAAATATTTATGAAAGAGTCCTGTAAACAACACAAATTGACACTAACAAATGACAAAATCTTTAAAGTAATATTCATACAAATTTCAATGGTAGTAGAGCTTGTAGTGGTACCATTGCCTTTTTGCCCAACCTCTAAATTAAACTTGAGATAATTTTAGTAAGGAGGTAATATAAAGGGGGATCTTTAATTGAAGGCCTTCAGAAGCAGTTATGGAAAGATGTCCACAAAAGCCCACCTCACCCCCCAGGGGCGAATACTTTTTTTTAAGTTTTAGAAAATTAGCATAATTGATAAAAAGCACCAATTAGGAGGACAAGTGGTCAAACCCAGGTCAAGCCTGGTCTTCCTCCCAGGTCAAGCCCCTTCTCTGGAGCCCCCACTTCATAGCGATACTTTGTCCATGAGAATGTATCTTCAAGAGTTTTTCTCAATCTTGGTTCCCAGGAAGAACTAAGATAGTACCTTGTACCTCCTGGGGTTTGGAGCTCTGGAATACATTTTGTCTTTCTGCTTATGGAAAGGCCATGGAGAAGTACTGGGAAAACTAGCTACTAAGACAATAAGTGACAGAGTTACAAATACATGTGAGAAAAATACAGAGAACATATAAAAGAAAAAAAAAACAAAGGCAAAACCCAAACAGCATCAACACAGGAAACTAATATTAAATTGCAATCAGTGATGTACACACCACTTTCCTCACATTGCAAAAGATGCTAATAGCATCAAAAGACTTCAGAAGTTTATGAAGACAACAAGTATATTGTTAAAATGCCTCTAAAGACCATGAAAACTACTAAGTATGGAAGAGTATCATCTGATATGTATTCAAATTAGAGTAATACCTGTTATACAACATTATTTGTGTTGAAAGAAACTTTCAATTATTCTAAGTACATTGAAGAAATTATGTACTCTAAACTGTGAAAAGAGACTGAAAGGCTTTCCTTGGAGTCTCACAAATTGCAGAGAATGCTGAAGCTGTAATTTTTGTACCGTGAATATGTATTTCCTTTGGATATTTGTGAAACAAGAGCTTCATTCAGTTTCAATTCAGCTATTCCAGGCCTTGGTGCATTTTACAGCTCAGTTTGTTTCCCAGCTTAGCAGCTCAATTGGCAATGTGCACATTTAGCTTCCACTACTGGGATAGATGACTGAAGGAAACACCAAGTATCAGCTTTTGTTTCCTGGTGCGTATTGACAGAGACTGATTTGCATTTCAGAGTTTATTGTAAGGCAGGTTGCTGACTCTTCAGTAGTCTAGGAACTCGGCATGCCCACCCCACATACTACTCATGCTTTATTCTTGTCTGTCTTTCTGGAAATACACATTTCATTCTGTATCTGAGATAAGCTGACAGGGAATGGCACTCTTTTGTATTGGCATCACCTTTGTATTGCAAGAGCTTTGGAGGCTGTAGACTAGCAGGGTACAATCACTACTTGGGGTCTATACAACAGCAGGAGTTATGCCAGGGTTAGCCTTCAAAAGTCTGATTCATGCAAAGTAAAGCTAATAACAATTGACATAAATGAAGAAATAGCTGAAGTTTAATACTAGAAGTCTTGTTTTGATAACCAAACCTTTACATCTATATCAAAGATGAAATGGCCATAACTGTAAAAGAACAAAATCCAAGGAAAAAGGACTTTAAAAATTGATAGCTTTTGTTTGCTTCTATTTATTTTCAGTTTGCTCATAATTATCCTGCCAAAAGAATGTGTAATTATGTTTCAGAGTCTACGACTAGATCAATTTTAGAAGATAATTTTGAAGGCTCAATCTTTTTTAGCTTCTCATTGCTCATTTCCCCTCTCAGGCCCTGAACACTGATTCATATTTGCTCTTACTGATTAATGTATGTAAGCAGAAAATGTTGTGTAAAACATACATTTATTTAAAAGGTAATAGAAAATCTCACTTGAATTTCCAAATCTGATGTAACCAAAATCACACCACAACACACCATTCTGACATTATGCATATTTAAGTCCGTATCTATCTATACAAAGGCTTGCAAACTGGAATTTACATTCTTTACATCCTACTGTAAAGGATTTCACACACAATCACAACTGAACTAAAAATATGAGTGAAGAAGTTGCATGGTTTAGTATTAATAAACCTGAAATAGAAAAGCAGATTTTTTTCATAAAATGGTCCATCTAATAATTTGATGCTCTGATGTATGCCAATAGATTTCTCAAAAAAAATATATATCTCATTTTAAAACAGCATTGCAAAGCATAAATAAACTTGCTATGAAAGGAAAATTGTCTTCTCTGCAAAAGCGAGAGGAAAAATAGACCACCATGTCAGTCACTGCTTGAACTGTCCGAACTGCTAGAAGATGAACTTTTTTCCTTTCGTCTCTTCTTCTTCTCCTTTTTATGATGCTTTCCTTTCTTAGATTTATGCTTTTTACCCTTTTCCTTTTCTTTTTTGTGTGATTTTTGTTTTTTTGACTTTGGCTCATCCTCTTCTGCTGAACTTGATGAGGAAGATCTAGGAAAAAAATGCAGATCAATATGTAATTAAAGAAGGAAAATTACACAGTAAAAATTTAAGGTGTCAGTATTTTTGTAATGTCAAAAATTGAATTTGGTGTAGAATTTGTACAGTAGCATCCACTGGTAAGCTTGTATCTTGGTCTGCATGTGTAAATTAAATTATGACTTTCCTAATGTGACTTTAATGCCAGAAAAGCACTATGTTTCTAATACAGATTAAAAAATAATGGAATAGGCAAGTTGTCTGGGTTTTCAGTCTTTGAGAAAAGAAAGACCCAGAGTACAGACCATCAAAAAATAAAGTATGACAACAAGATAGAGCTTCTGTTTTTAAAATCCCCTATGAGCATTAACAATGCTAATTAATGCCTTCAGATATATGTCCCTGATGCAAAAATGTAAGAGAAACTGTTATGAAAAATTTTTACGTTCTTGCAGCTCATACTATTGTGAGGAAATAAAATGCAAGACTCTCAAAAGTCACATCACGCATCTAAGAAGATGAGGTCAGGAGTTGAACTAAGCTAAAGAATTCCCAGAACATGTAAACTCAAAGGAATGTTTGAGTATGTATAATCTTCATGAATATGCATTTGACCAATGCAATTAAAATGTAAGAAAAGTTGTTATAGTTAACCACATGCATCTGGCTATGGCTATGCACCCAGCACTGTTACTTTTTTTTTTATTCCTTATTAAACTTTTAAAAATTTTAAAAGAGTGGGCCTCATTACTCAGAAAACTGACAACCAGATTGACTCTTTTCTATTCTATTTCTTCACAAGTGTAAGGGATGTCTTCAACAGTGGAAATTTGAACTACACAGTGTAAATAGGGAAAAGGAAAAATGCAAATACAACAGGTATTAAATCCTGTTTCTTTGTTTTGGAGGGAAATCTTCATATACATTTTGCAGTGTTACCTTACAGAGCAGTTTCTGGCATATTCTCTTATCAATTTTCTTAATGATGAAACATTAGTCTCATCTATATTGTCACTTAAAAAAACCCCAAAAAAGTAAGTCAGTCCACAGGCCAGAATCTAGATTCATAATACATTGGATATTATGACATTTTAGGCTTCTATGTTAACAGGTACATAAAAACTCAACACCTGTTCAATTTTACAGAAGTTTCCCTTTTGATAACTGCGAGTCACTCAGAGCCTGCAGGTGTGCTTACATATGTGTGTGCCTGCAGGTATGTTTACATATGCATGTGTGCACACAAAGAACCCTACAGTCTCTGAATTTCAGAGAGCCTTCTCCAGACTGGCTAGGTTGGGGACCAGCCCCACAATCCTCCTGGCTTGTTCTTTTCCCATCACAGCTTGCTTAGAGTTGGACAGTCAGGGGCAGTTCTGCTTTTTCTGATCTGCAGACCTGCAGCTTGCTAGAGCTTTCAAAACTCCTATGATCCCAACTCCACAGCAGAAAGCCTGTGACTCCAGCATTAATCTAAGAACATTTACCTTACCATTATTTTACCAATGCTTTATCATTAGTCAGTTCTCACTGGAAAAAAGAAAACTTTTCAAATGGAAGAAGTACTTGCAAAGAAAGTTGCATCAATAGAAGCAATATTTTCTGACAAAACACAAGTCTCAAAAATATTTCTAAAGCTGTGTTTTCAATAGAAGTGTGTGAAGGTTACCTTTTCCTTGGTCTTTTTAATTTTGTTTTCTCTTTGCTTTTCCTTTTTTGTTTCTTTTTTTCTTCCTCTTCATTTAAATCTATAGGTAGAAAGTTAAAGTTTACAGAACACTTGTCTGAATTAAGATCAGCATTAAAAAAGTAAGTTCAATAGCGATGTCAAGTTACTATAGAATTCTTGTTAAAAAGCTTTCTTTTCCTTCCCTCAAATTCTGGTTAGTATAGTAACTTCAGAAATATATTGCAGTAGCAGCAGGACTTTTATAGACAACTTATATTGACATTGATCTAAGCACTAAAAATGAAGGAAGTCCTGTAAAATGTAGCAAAAAGACCTTTTCCTATAAATTTACACAAGATTCAGGTTTTCATATCTCTTCTTTATCACCAAAAGGGTGATAAAGTTCTGGATTGGTCTGCCTGGGGAGGTGGTGGAGTCACCATCCCTGGATGTGTTTAAGAAAAGACTAGATGTGGCACTCAGTGCCATGGCTTAGTTGAGCTGTTAGGGCATGGGTTGAACTCGATGATCTTTAAGGTCTCTTCCAACCTAGTGATTCTGTGATTCTTCTGTATGTTAACAGTTTTAACATTTAACATACATGTCCAAAGTCTGAAAACTAGAACAAATAAAGAAAATAATATTCTGTTAGGCTTCCCTGAGTTACCTCCACACATCCCTATTTCATGTTTCACAAACAGCAATGCTGTGAGACATAGCTGTTTTTCCTGCAGATACCCATCTTCAATAACCTTAGGAAAAAACCCAACCTTTACATTCAAAAATACATAACAAGTGGTAAATATTTTTTCCAAAGAGACTTATTGCAAGGAAGTACCATTGCAGTACCAATTCAACACTCTTGATAAAGAGCCCATCCACTTCTTTTGACGTGTACAACTATAGAGTTCTATCTATCCCTTTTCCTTTCTAAATAGCATTTTCCGTAGGAACTAAATGTCAGCACATATGAAAACAAAAGAACAAAATATAATGAAAAACAGAAGGGTGGAGGAGAATAATGTTCATTAATTTACAACACATTGAGGTGAAACAAACTCCCCTTCTTACTTAGGTGCACAACATCTTTGGAGTCCAAATTCAAATGAACTCAAGTATCTGATAAACAATTAATCTATTCTCACTTTGACAAGGAGCTGATACTCAGACCTTCCAAATATAGAACAGTACTTCTCAAAATACAAATGACTGAATTCCAGTCTACTAGCTGTTTCAGTCAAAATCCTACTTAGGAACTGGAGAGAAATTCAAGTGTCATATTTCTCAGTAGTTAGAAGATGTTTATACTATATGTCATAATCAGAAGATTAACTCAGAACACACATGTCATTTTATTCTAAGCTTCTTCTTAGTAAAATATCAATCAATCTCTTGTATTTAGGAGCTCCTTTTGAGATATTCCAAACACATACATTAGTAACTTCCTATACAAGGAATTAATTATAATACTAAAAGAGTGTGGCTGTATCAAACCTCTGAAGTCTAAACACAAAGTAAAAGACCTATTTTTAAATCACAGGCCAAAAGAACTAAAAGGAGTTATCAGAAAGGATAAAATGAGAGTCTCTGCATGTCAGAAGACTATTATCCAAAACCCACAAAAAACACCTTACTCTTTTTTTCACGCATGGCTTGTAATCTCTGTAGTTCCTCTTCCTCGCTGTCTTCGCTGCTAGTGCTGCTAACATCCAAAACAATATCTCTTTGGGGATCTACTCGGAGGAAGTTTCGACATTCAAATGTCAGATGACCAGCTGAACAAAATAAATATACAAAAATAAAAATTACAATTTACCAAAAGAACATCAAAAACAAAAGAAAATTGATTTTTGTATTATTCAGTTTTGAGAAGTGAAAGGAAAAAAGGGAGTCTGTGATCTGTGAAAGGGGCAGGAGAATACTTACTTTGAAAAACTCTCCAAGAATTTGATAGAAGAGCATTGCACAACCTATTTAAGAGTGCTTTATGGCCTCTCTCCTATTCTGCTAATTTGAAGATTTTTTTCAACTTTAGTTTCTATTTTTTAATGAATGGTCTTAGGTACTTTCTTAAGAAATTATAGCATGAAATATTTAAAAAACTACAGAAAGTATTGCATTGCTTAACTCCGTCTAGTGAAATGGTAGAATCCTATTTACTCATGAGACATACTCTTTAACAGCCAGCACTTAATACTGACTAAATTACTGCCTGACCAGTATTTTTTGGTTTTTAAGTTACATCTTGATAATCATGACCAGCTAGAAACCTTGTGCTGAATACTCATTGAAATTTTTAAAAAGTAAAATTTAAAAAAATGGAAGATATGGTTTGGGAGACACAGTAATTCAAGTAGTAATTGAAATAAGCTCATGTTCTTAGTAAGGATGATAACAAACTACCTACACCTTGAAGACAGATATTTTTAGGAACATATAAACATGGATCACATGATATGACAAGTTTCCTTCTCTTTCAGAAAATTTCTGATACTTGCTGCATGTAGAAAGAAAGCACTAAATCTATATTAATATACACTGTTCTTTGAAGGAACAGATACACAAAGCAAGTCATTGACAAAATTTGTCGCAAAAGCCTGAAATGAAAGAATGAAGAAATTTTTTTTCCTGTCACCGTGTAACACTCATATAAAGAATCCGAACAGCTTAACTCACTGAGCTAAAAGTTCAAAACAATTCAGTACAAAACAGCATCCATTCCTCCAATGTTCTAAAAATAAGAATCAGTGATTAAAAATTTAAAATCTTCACTAAGACCTGTCTCCATTAATCATGAAAGTAGCCACAGACATTTACAACTAGTGTATAATCCAAAGCATGAGCTAAATGCCAATTGCAGAACTTGTAAGCAATAACGGTAGCTGTTTCTTGAAATACACAATGCACAAAATAATATTTTCTTAGCGTAAATGATTATACAGATTTTAAACTATTGTTTTTTCTAGTGAATTAGACTGGACTTAACTTCAACTGAAATGCCTGCTTCTTTGCAGTCAGATTCAGAAGAAGCACAAGTGCTTATATCAGTATATATCAAAGAAGGCACTTTCAATTAAGTTTGAAAAAAGTTTCTCAAGTAATTGCATTGAAATGTAGTATGTACAAATATAATAGTATAATTTTTTTGCTAAGAAACTCAAAGAGTAATGATAAGTGACATAAACCAGAAAATGAACATGAAATAAACAGAAGAAATATAACATAGTAATTTAAACTGACAAATGTCTGGGCAACAAAGGAGAATACGTCTTTCCTTTTTTTCCCCCCTCTCCTCAAAAAGCAGTTCCAATCAACACCATAAACTGAAGAAAACACTGTAACTTCATATTGCTTATTACAGACTTACGGTAGCCACACTTCTTGCATCCAGCTCTGATATTATCCTTATTTCCACCTGAAAGAGAAAATTTCACCAATTAGGTGTTGCTGAAGAGAGCCTTCAAGTCTCTTTCAAATGTTTCTTGACAATGTCAATACATAGACAGAAGTGATTACCCCTCAAGAGTATTAAGTACACCAAGATCTCTTAAAAAAAACTGCACTTCTAAGCCTACTTTTCTGTGCAGTAATCTATCAGAACACTCTTGACTAATTTAAACTGCTAGAGATCATTTAGTCTTATCTATTTTAATGCCAAATCCTAATTTGATTTATTGTGACCTTTCCACTTGTTTAGTTACAGTATGAACACAGTAAGAGATATCTAACATTCCAGGGATCTGTAGCACATAATATAAATTCCAGCACTGCAAGGATGTTGACAGACATTCACTGGAAACTCTGAAGTGATTCATATTTTAATTACAAGAACAGACCTTACAAAGCAATTAAAAAGACCAAACCAAATCAAAAAATAAATCCTTGAAAACAAAGAAGGAAATTAAAAAGTCAACAAATTGTTAAATTATTCTGAATCCAGACAACATGACACCAAACACAAAAAATGCAAGAAATCAGAGTCAGCAACAGAAAAATCTGGATTCTAAGCAGGAAGAAGATCTGAATAATGCAAATTTTAGGTATTGAAAGTGTGTGATTCTCACACGTGAGACAACAGTTAAGTGAAACAGACACCGCAGGACACAATTCAGGAGACGCACCAGGGATTTGCCCCACCCCCCAACAGATCAATCTTAATTTTAATCATTAAAGCTATTGGTAATGAAAGTGACAACTGAATTCCCAGAATCAAACCATTCTGTCTTCCAACTGAATACAGTAGAAAAACCCCAGCAACTTAAGCAGTCATATACTATCAGAAATTGAGCACATTGGTCACATTAATTTAAACTATGACTTACTGAAACAAGCACTGTTTTTAGAAAATTCTACTCAAAATAACAGAAACCTTCAAACCCCAAGTTGAAAAATATACCTTGGAAACTTGGACAACTCAAGTGTATGCCTTAAAGAGTGTTGGAAAGCCAAGCAACAAAGATCCATAATTCCACTATAACAGGTGATTTTCAGCAGATCTCAAACCCTTAGTATTACATATCCCCTTCAAGGTCAGCAGTGTTCAGGTACCTGTTTCGTGCCTACCTTTATAAGGACACCCATGAGGGATACAAGGAGGTAGGGAACATAGAAGAAAGACTCACAAAATAAAAAGCAAAAGCATACCCGCAACCTGCAATGTCACATCAGAAAAACACTCAAACCAGCATTTGCTTGTTCACTACTCCTTGAGACTAGAAAACAAGATCACTCAAGCCACCTACTTTGTCCCAATTTTCTGAAATATTTCTGAGTCAACCTCAACCCCACTGCACAGCTGACCTACATAAAGAAGGATTTGGTATTCCAGCCAAGGGAGGTCAGTAAAGTCATGTGCACACTAGAGACATCTCCCGTGTGAGGCAGGCTTTCCTTTCAAGAGATACCCAGCAGATGACAAGAATGTAAATATTGTCGTCAAATATTCCTACCAGATTCCTGCGACTGAAATTTTGTTACTGTTTTAGGCTTTAAATAATAATGTTAGAAGCAGGAGCTTAGACTAGATGAAATTTTAGCTGACTAAAAGCAAACTAATTGCAAGAAGCTTCCTTTCTCACTCCTTCCCATATCTTAATTCTCAAGACAATTAACAAGTGGTACAGAACTAAGGACTTCATTCACTGGAGAGTAAGACTGAAAAGAAAACCTGTGGAAACCTTTGAATGCAAACACGTCTTCCTCAAAAACCCCTTCTAGAAAGGGAACAAGCTTATGAAGGCCTTCGTTTAATCAGAGAAGCAGATCACCAAGGCTCAGGCCTGTTCGGCTGTTCTCGAACCAAACACTGCCCTGTTTTCAGGGCAAGAGCACACTACGGAGCAATGGCCAACACAGACCTGAACACCTTGCACATCGCGCAGGTGTTTCTGCCTGCCCTGACCCACAAGAACCATCTACTGGGACACAAGCATTAGGGAAAAGCCAAGTCTGCCAGCCACCGCGCTCTCGCTCCAGCCTCAGAGGAGGCGATGGCAGCGCGGCGCCGGGATCCCCGAGCCTCGGGACGGGCCCCGCAGCGCCCCCGGCTGCCCCTGCCAGCGCGGGCACGGCCCCACCTCATCCATCTCCAGCTCATCTCCACCTCCACCTCATCCATCTCCAGCTCATCTCCACCTCCAGCTCATCTCCACCTCCACCTCATCCATCTCCACCTCCATCTTCCTGCCGCTGCCCCGCCAGCCCGGACCGGAGCAGCGCCCGCCGCCTCCCACACGCTTCCCAGCGCCGCGCACAGCAGCGCGCCCTCCCCGCCGGCTGTCCCGGCTGTCCCGGCCCCGCCGCTCGTTCCCGTGCCGGGCTGCGGGGCCGGGGCCGGCCGCCCCTCACCCGGCAGAGCCATCGCGCCCTTCTCGCCGCGCTGCACCGGCCCGCAAGCGCAGCGACGCCTGTCCCCACCGGAAGGCTTTGCCCGGCGCACTCCCGGATCGTACCACTCCCAGGGAAGGCAGGGGACCTCAGCGCCCCTAGGGCGGGAGCAACGCTGGGAGACCCGAGAGGTGTGGAGAAGCCTGCCGACATTTCCCCAGACACGTTGTTTCTCAGTGAATCTCGGAAAGCCTCTGGCCGAGGACTCGTTCCTTCATCCTTTCTTCGGCTTGTGCAATTTCGTCCCCCCTCCCCTGGGCTGCATAGGGGCGCCCAGCATGGCGGGCGGCTCGGGGCGGTAGGAAGTGCTGGCGGCGGCGAAGCGGGTCCGGCTGCTGGGGAGGGCTCGCCGGCCGGGCCGCTCCTTTCCCCACCATGAGCAACATCTACATCCAGGAGCCGCCTACCAACGGGAAGGTGAGGCTGCCTGGGTGAAATCCTGGAGAAGCTGTATGTTGTAGGGTTATGGGGGGACAGGCGAGAGGAACACGAGCTGGGGTGGTGGTGATGATAGTGATGGTGGTGGTGGTGGTGGTGATTGGGGGTGGAGAGGTCGTTGTTTCTGTGGTTGATTGGTTTGGTTAAAATTACTTCTTTGAGGCTGCCAGAGTCAAAGCATGTGGCGTGATGTTTGGAGACATAACACAGAGCAGTCCTCGGAGTTTTTAATTTAATTTTTAATTTAATTTTAATTTAATTTTTTAATTTAATCTGCTTCGGATTATAGTTTACCTCCTTAATTTTGTTATGATCTCTCACTGGATATTATGTTCCTTGTAAGGGCAATATCTGGATATTTATGGCTTCTTTTTCCCCATGCTGTTTCATTATAGAAATGATAAAGGGTATCTAAAGTTTCTGTGAAGCATCAGCCATCTTATGTTATGTGTTATGCTATGTTATGTTATGTTATATTATGTTATGTTATTACAACTATATTATACATCTTTATTATACATATTGATTCAGAGCTGTATCTCAAGTTCTGGAAATGCTAGTTAGAACTAACAGTAGCTACCTGACATACTTAAATATATATCACTCTTACAAATATAACAAATTCAGATTTAATTTTTTTGGGCAGTTTTACCTTTGATCAGTGACTAAGTTACAGTAAACTGAGTCTTCATTTATCTGTGTGTTTATAGGTTTTGCTGAGAACTACTGCAGGAGAGATAGATATAGAATTATGGTCAAAAGAAGCACCAAAAGCATGCAGAAATTTCATCCAGCTATGTATGGAAGGTAATGATTGAATGGGGTGGGGAGCTGTTGAAATTAATTACTACGTGATCTTTGTGCCCTTTCTGTAAAATAGAGGTCATAATTATATTTTGACTTTAGTATGTCAATAAGTTTATTTGTGTTCAGAAATTATTAGTTAACACTCTGGCAATGTTTTTCAAGGTTACCAATGAAGCTAGTGGAGAAAAAAAATAAAAATTTTGGATGATTTTCTCAAATTAAGCTGATGACCTAGAATTGAAACATTGTCTTTCTGAGTCTTGAGAGGCTTTCTTTCAGCAAATGTCTACAAATTATAACAACATCAGTGTGTGCATAAAATGGCAGTGATACAATATTGGCCATTCTCCAAAACTGTCATTTCTGCATCACAATTTACACTATCATTTCTTTTTTCTTTTTTCCCTGAGCACTCCTTATGTTTCAGTTACTGTATTTTTTGATTGATAAAAGCTCTGTAAAACTTTACAGCAAACTAGTGGGTTCTTGAATGAGAAGCTCCCTTTTGAGAAAACTGTAACAAAAATCTATGAAAGGCTTGATGCCTTTATATGTTTTCTAACTGGTATTATTCTCCTATTTAAGCATTTGTAAAATTGTGAAGAGTTCTTTTTGCCTTCATATGTTAAACAAAAATAGCAGTCTAAGCTTTGTGCCTCCAGCATAGATCCAGTCTGTTTTGTCCAGTCTCTTTTCCTGAATGTTGAGACTTTTTGCAATGGTAAAGGAATTTCTAAGCCCATGATAAAGGTTCATATGTGCTCAGTAGGTTTAATTTAAGTCTGATTTTTTTTAATTACTGTAAAGCATCTTGTGCTTTATAATACATTTAAGTATTTCTCATTAATATCCTAGCATATAACCATCCATGACTGTGTCTAGTTATGCTGCAACATTTGCACACCCTGCCTTATCTTGCAACATGCTACAGAATTATTTATTATTATTATTATATCAACCAGGGGTTTGATTCAGGTAAAGTTTTGTTTTCAATCCTTTTGTTTTCTTATGATCGTATAACCTCTATCAGATAGATAAAAGAAGATAGCTTAGAGAGCAAAATGTACCACATATTTTATTCTGCAAAAATTACCAGTTTCAATACAGTGCAGGTGATTAAAGATGTTCTATGCTAGTGAGTGAAAGTGCAAATCATCTGTATATGGGTATTGCCAATGGCTAATGTTGTATGTGAGATCTCATCCAGGATACAGCACCATATTTCTAGTTCTCCTTTAAAATTGGTGCATTTTGATAGTGTCATTCCACTAATAAAATCTTAAAAGTTGAAAAGAATGTAATTCATCAAGGTCATCTTGTCAGTGATGGGCAGGATTTTTTGCAAAAGAAGCATGTGATACCACAGATTGTGATTTCGTAAGTCTGTGGAGAATAGAACGGAAACAAATAGAAGCCAACAGTGGAATCTAGTTGCAGTATTTGCTTTCTGGAACTTCAGTCTCTGGATATCACTGCATGATCTGTATGAAAGTTTGGGTTTGAGACCACTTACATGTATTTAAAAAATATATTTTTTTTTCTTTTTTAGAGTATTACAATAACACAATATTTCACAGAGTAGTGCCTGGCTTTATTGTGCAAGGGGGTGACCCCACTGGTACTGGATCAGGAGGAGAGTCAGTCTATGGAGCTCCTTTCAAGGTGTGTATCTGTTACTTACACATGAATTTGTTGGGTATTCTCTATCCTTTGTTATTCCTACCAAGTTCTGAAAAATCAAATGTTACATGAAACACATACTTGAGCAGTAGTTGCCTTCATGTGCTACTTCAGTGTGTTTGAATATCCCCTTCTAAATTGAGAGTTCTTAGATCTAGCTATGCTGGTATAATGATAAACCTGGGGGCTCAGATCCTGAGCAAAGCTACACACAGGCTGAGCAGCTGTGTTCTGTTCTGTCTGACTGTTTTATTTCAGGTGGGGCAGGCACCTTTAATTTGTGACTGAAGCTGCAAAGCCTGTTTCTAGGCCTTCCAACTTCTTGCTGACTTTTGCATTTCGCACAAGCCTGAAGTTTGTGGGAGGGAATGGTTCCTGAGCAGAGAACAAAACAAAAATTACCAATATTGTAGTAGCATTGCTGCTTCAAAGTAGTGGTATCTCAGTATTGCAGTGTTTAGAATTGTGATATTGCAGTGGTATTCAACATGTTCGCCTTGCTTTGAAAGGAGTCTTATTTTGTCTTCCTAATTCTCGACAATGTTCTTCCTATGGATTTTTGCATTACTCTACTATTACAAACTGTTATTGTGCTTTTAGTAACTTTACATGAATTAGGATTTAAATTCAGTTTTCCCATAAATACAGTGATTGTCAAGAATAGTATTTTTGCGAGAAGTGTATGAAATGCAGTTACTTTTTAAAATGTTTTTTATTTTCTTAATATTGGAGGATAACAAATGCAAAAAAAAATAATGAATAACAATTGATTTTTAGGCAATAACTGAAAAAAGATAAAATTAACAAGACAGAACTTAAAATTTTTTTGATTAGTAATGTGTCTTTATGTTATTGATAATTTAGTTTCTAATTTTTTGTTTGGTTTTTGTTGATTGTTGGTTTATGGTTTCTTTTGAAGATTGTTCATTTGTTTCCATCATGAGAGGCACTAGGGATTAGAAATACTGACAAAAAGTAATTTTTACTGCTCATAGTAGGAACTTCTAAGTATAATTCTAGCATTGAGCTTCAAAATACTTGGGATTTATTACTGTCTGAATTTAAAAGAAAATTAGCAGCATTTTTTGTGTGTGCATGTTGATGTAAGTAGTGTCACTCCTATCTCCTATCATGCTGCAGCTAAAGGAGTGAAAAGATAGCTTAATACTGAACTCATTCTCTTTTCTATCCTGCTTTTACCAGGATGAGTTCCACTCACGATTGCGATTTAATCGAAGAGGACTTGTTGCTATGGCAAATGCTGGGCCCCATGATAACGGGAGTCAATTTTTCTTTACATTGGGTCGTGCAGATGAACTTAACAACAAGCACACAATCTTTGGAAAGGTCTGTTACATTAATTGGAATCCCAGTTTAAGTCTGACAGAAGCTACTACAAGTTTCTCTGAAGGCTGGTTTAGTATTGTTTGCTGCTATGTGCATTTGAAATTTATTTCAGTGCTTTCTATGCTTTCTCCATTCTCTTCGTTTCTTATATTTGGCATATATTTCTTATATGTTTCTGTGGGTTGTTCCTGTTATTATCTATCTTGCTTTTGTTATTCTTCTAAATTGTATTTTCATGTTGTGCTGCCTGTAAATAATCTTATTTGTATTATTATGGCTCTGTAATTAATCAGTTCATCTAATACTAATGACATGTTAGAAAATTCTATTTAGAATTAATTAGATTCTAATTACCCAAGAAGGGTCAGGAAGATGAAATACATGAGATTAATTTACCACTCTCATTATTTACTTAAAAGAAAACAAAGCAAACATTTTTTTATTTCAGTGGTTTTTGTTTTCCTGTTTCGTAGCTCACAGTAAGACTTCAACATCTTTATCTGCATACATTCTCAAAACTACCTGTATTCCTTCAACTTTTGCCATTAAATTTTAAAACCCAAACTTTTGTTTGAGTTTTAAAATTTACTAGTACTGCATTGTGTACATTTACAAGTACATTACATTGTACTTGCTGTCTTTTAGAAGTCTTACATGCTTACAGTATTTCCTATAGCACCTGTACTTTCAAAATTTTTTACATAATAATTGTCTTGTATTTTGAAGAATAAATAACACAAATTACAGTCTTGCACTTTCAAGCGTTTCTTTGTAAATTTGCCAGGTTACAGGGGATACGATATATAATATGTTGCGTCTGGCTGAAGTAGAGGTTGACAAGGAAGAGAGACCTCTCAGTCCACACAAAATAAGGAGTAGTGAGGTGAGTATGTTCTGTTTGAAATGTGACATTTAAAATTTTTTTTTGTGCATAGTCTTCAGAAAACTTGGCTTGTCCTTTTGCATATTGTTTTAAAATATCAAACCACTTAATTACAAAATATTTGCTAAAGACATGTTTAAAATACTGTTTTTTTAAACAGGTTTTGTTTAATCCTTTCGATGACATTGTCCCACGACCAAACAGAAAACTGAAAAAAGACAAACCAGAAGAAGAAACTAAAAAGTCTAAAGTAAAAGGCACAAAGTAAATATATGCAAGAGAAATGGTGGTTCATTTTCTTTCACCTTTAATTTGTACCTTGGCAAGTTTTTGCTTCCATTTATGCGTTTGAAGTCCTTCCTTGTTTCTGGGAGGTGGGGTCATGCAAATCTAGTTTCTCTCACTGAAATGTTACTGTGCATCTGCTGAGCTGTAACTGTTTCATGCACAGTGTAGTTTTTTGAAATAATAGCAGGTAGTTTCTTTCCTATGTCCTGCTATGTGCAGTCATCTGAGATGACACTGCAGTTAAAACCTCCTGGTGGGAATAACTGGGTCACAGCTCAGTTGTTTGGGATTTTTTAAACTTATTTCCTCATATATCATTTCTCCCCCATTGTAGAACTTAGCAAGAAGCAGGCATTTTGACATGGGAAATTTTAGTTTCTGTGAATGAAAATTCATAAACATGTGATGAAAAGTAATAGGAATGTTAAAGTGGGCATGCTGTCAGTTCTGCTGCATAAAAATAGAACATGTTGCAGCTGACTGGTTCCAACAAAGTGAACAATTAACTCTTGAAAAATAAATTACAGCTCATTTTTTTTAATTGCATTCTGTGAATGTGTACACATTTGATACATTTCTGAGCTTTCATATCTTGAAAATTTGTGTCTTGAATGCTGCTCTGTTGAGAAAAAACTGCAACAGAACTGTCAACATTCAAGAATCTGGGAAAGTGAGTCAAGACAGGATTTCTTAAACTGTCTTAACTGATGTTGTATTTCAGGAGTATAATACAACATGCTGTTCTGAATATTTATGATTTATTGCAAAGCAAAATGCAGTAGTTGGTTGGAATTGGTCCATTTAACAGGATAAAAAGTTCTTTTTTAAAAAGTCATGTATAATATGAATGTAATATATTTAAAGTTAATGGAATGTTACTAAGACAGTATTTAAAATTTTACTATTTTTTTTTTTTCTTAAAGAAACTTTAACCTGCTTTCCTTTGGGGAAGAAGCTGAAGAAGAAGAGGAAGAAGTCAGTAGAGTTAGTCAGGTATTGTACCAAATTATCGTGATTTGTCTTTCCAAACTAATTATCTTTTCTGCATATTTGTGGAAAGCTTTAAAGTTTTTAGTCTTCTCCCTACATTTGCATTTTGAACAATAATAATAGCAGTTTCTTCAGTTTTTAGGATTCTGCTGTTACAGCATTTTGAAAAAACAGAGGTTCATAGCTTTCTTGATTTTGAGGGCACCTTGAGTTACTCCATGAATGTTACATTTCCATGAACAAAAAGTTTCATAGTATAAGTTTATCTCTGCTGTTTAAAAGTCATGGAAGCAATTGATACTTTATTCTTTTTCAAGTCCTTTATTAATGATTGCAATTATATAGTAAAATACTTGATTACTGAGGATAATCTTATGCATTTCCAGTGTATGCTTAGCTCCATTTTTTTACATTTATCCATCCATCTGTAAGCAAAATGACATGTGAGTATTGTGGAAAAAATAGTCCATTATCATAATTTAATAGTGCATTATAGTGAAATGTTTGCATTCACAGAACCAGAATTGGTCTAATTTTTCCTTTCCTGGCTTGGCACTAAAATAACATTAATTTAAAAATTTCTTAAATAAATTTCTGATTTATCTTCTACTGCTGACGAAGTTGTTTTGGTAGACTCCTAGGCTTTCTACAGTACATCGCTGCTTGAGTTAGTGATTAGACAGCATGGTTCTACATCCTGTACCACATAAGTGAAAAAAATGGTTGTTAGTACTCAGAAGTTAGCTGAAATACAAAAGAAAAACAGTGAATAATGATGGACAATATTATAGTGAGATAATGATAATAGAGATTTATTTCAATATCAGCTTTAACTATTTTTCTTTCCTTTTTTCAACTTACCAGTCAGACAAAGTTTACTTGTTTACCTTAATATGCTCATCTGCTGTTTTGCTCTGGCCGTTTATCTGGTTTCTGATACTGAGTTTGACTCAGTTGCTTGGACTTCCTTTCTTTTCATGCCAAATACTTGTTTTCAGTTTAAAATTATCTAAATAGAATGCCTCTTTCATGATAAGCCTAGTTTCAGTGTTTCCATACTCTCTTTCAATTCAGCCTCAAAAACTCATCTGCTTATTTGTCCTGACTAAATTCTGGATTGGTTGGAGCTAGATAAGTAACCACAACAACTCTTTTTGAAGAATTTCTCGTCATTTTTTTTAACAAAATAAAACCTTTTTGATACCTCATTGTTTGTTCATAAGAGGTCTAGATCAGTGTCTCTGTAGTTCTGGACATTATCTTAAGCTGATTAAGTTGAAATGCATGAGTATCAGCACTAACTTGCATTCTTTGTTTTTGATAAGAAAAATGGAATGTCAAAGTTGTTATTGAGATTCTTTGACACCTGCAAACTTAGAATCCTATGAGCTTTTTGTGGTTGCTAGATGCAGTAAGTCTTGCTTGTTTTAAGAGGGGCACAGAAGCTCTGAGTAAAACCCCTTTAAAGCCATTAGTGCAGTCAAGGATCTGGCTCTAGGGCCCCCACTGGTCATTGATCAGTCTTAGCCTTCAGTGTCCAAACTGCTTATTGTTTGTACCTGTTTGGAGCATTTTGCCATACACAGCCCCAGCACCACTCCAAGCACACTGACCCTTCCTTAATGAAGGAATAATCTTTTCATTTGCTGAATGTGTTAGTCTTTGTTTTCTACATTAAAAAAAAATTGTAGTTGCATTTAAATAAATAAAATTTTGTCCACATGTCTACTTGTCTTCCCAAAAGCATTAGACAATGCATCTGCAAAGGAGACATTCACAGTACAGACTGTTCCTGCAGCAGAGATTTTCAGTCTGATTTTTCTCTGAAAATGAAGAATATTTCTTTTTCAGATTAGCATGCAGAATGCTTCCTAACTGCACTGTCTCTTTTTATTTGAATTCTTGTGTCAGTAGATCATTTCTAAATTATGTATTCCAGACTGATATATTGCAGTTTGTTAATTTCTTTCCTTAGGGATCTAATTAGTGTTCTTCCAATTAATAAGTACTGTTTTGCACATGATGGTTCTTTCAGTTGTCATGTGTCATTATTGGAAAATTAAGTTCTTACCTCTTTATTCATTCAAGTGTATATGTGCTACACCTACTACCTTTATGATGTGTAATGATTGTACGTGATTAAACGGTATCCTTTTTTTTTTTCCTCTCTCTCTGTCCTTTAAAACTAAGTGCATTGCTATTGCAAAAATAAATCTGTGGAATCAGTTTGATGTTTCTCTTTCTGGAACACTTTATCTTCCTTCTGTTCTTAAAAGTGTTTATGCTTACTGGATAGGCTAAAACTAAAAAAACACAGGTTATGTTTTTTTTTACCATAATCCTTTTTCATTATCTAGCCTCTTGATATGAAATGAATAATAGCTTATTTTCTTTTTTCTTTTTCTTTTAACAGAGCATGAAGGGAAAAAGTAAAAGTAGTCATGATCTCCTGAAGAATGATCCACATCTTAGCTCAGTTCCTGCTGTCAAAAGGTCAGTATGTAATTTCCAATTTCTAGAGCAGATCTACTTTCAATATGTTATGACCAGTTATCAGCATGTTTACTTGTTTAAGAAATGTCAATTCACATTACTCTTTAAAAAATTAAGAGTGCCAGTGCTAAATCAGACCACATATTTCTCTAACCCACTAAGCTGTCACCACCACTGACCATCAGTGGATGCCCAGTAAAGAGTAAAAGCAGTGCAAATGTAAAGTTTATGTGAGTAGTCTTCCAGCTGCCATCAACTTTCACGTCAAAGGACTGTTGGAGTTTGATGTGGTTCATCTATTTGGTAACCTTTAATAGAGCTCTCCTCAAAGTGTGTATTAAGTCCATTGTTTCAATTCCACCATCATGTCTACGGCAGAAGAAATATCCTCCCTTTTTCTTCTCAACCTGGATGCTACCAGTGGCATTTCACCAATTCTAACTTTCATTCTGAAAGAAACAGCAAGTTGACAGTCCCTTTTGTACCTCTCTTTACCACAATCTTTACCATAGACTGTCTCTTTCATGGCCTAAACTTTTAAAGTTACTTAAATTTTCTTCATGTTGAAGATGATCTGTGCTGTGATTATTCTATAGGGTTGCTTTTCCCAACTTTCTAGAATTTATCTTTTTTTTTTCCCAGTTCTAAAGAACAAACAAAATAGCAAGTTAATCAAAGATCTTTGTGCTTGAATAAGCTTGGTTTTCTTCTCTATTTTTTCTACTTTATAAATTCTGATTTTAACCACAGTTGAATTATAAAGTGAGAAATATCCACGAAAATATATTAACTCCAAGAATTTGCTTATCTTAGAATCCTAGACTAGTTGGTTTGGAAGGAACCATTAAAATTTATCACACCCAACCCCCCTTTAGTGGGCAGGGACATCTTCAACTAGATCAGGTTGTACAGAGCCCCATTCAACTTGGACTTGAATGTTTCCAGGGGTGGAGTATTTACCACCTCTCTGGGAAACCTCCTCCAGTGTCTCACCATCTGCATCATAAAAAACATCTTCCTTATGTCTAGTCTGAATTTACCCTCTTCTGGTTTGAAACCACTACCCCTTGTTCTTTCACAACAGGCTCTGCTAAAAAGTCTGTCCCTGTCTTACAGACCCATGCTAAGTATGTAAAGGCTGTGTGTTATAAGGTGTCCCTAGGGTCTTCTCCAGTCTGACCTATTGTGCCTTTCCCCATTGGAGAGGTGATCATCTTCGTGGCTCTCTTCTGGAGTCCCTCCATCAGGTTTCTGTCCTTCCTGTACTGGGACCCCAGAGCTGATGCAGCACTGCAGGTGAGATCTCAGCAGAGCAGAGGGACAAAATCCCCCCCATGGCCCTGCCCACACTGCATGCAGCCCAGGGCACAATTGGCTTACTGGCTTGAAGTCATCGTCAGCTCATGTCCAGCTTTTCATCCACCAGCATCCCCAACTCCTCCTTGCTGGGCTGCTCAGTCTATTCATCCCCTGTGTGCATTGATACCAGCAATTGCCCTGACTCAGGTGCAACACTTTATTAAATAATGTCATTGATTGCAACACATCTAGTGTTTCTTTAATGATCTTGATTACTATTGATTGCTTTTAGCACACTTCAAAGCCTTGACTTGTGAGACTTCTTTAGTATTCCTTGGTTTTTCTCTAGCATAATTTCTTTTTTTAAAATGTGGGTTAAAATGGTTCAAGGACCCTTATTATTTGTGATAATTAACAGTGGGTGTGTTAGCTATAGTGTATTCAGATAGATTTCTTTCTTAATTCACCAATCTGTAGCTGTGTAACAAATTTAAATCTTGATGTTAAGCTTAAGTATCAGTAAAATGCATCTTCCAAAATATAAACTAGTTGCAATGAAATGCTACTAATTGTTTGATAAATGAGACCAAAAGCATCTCAACTGAGTTTTGGTGGTTTTAACTATACGTATTAGTGTTTTGCTTGAATAGCTCAAGATTTGTCCATTGCATGAATGCCCTTGTTTTTAAGTATTTTTAATTAGAAAAGGTTGTGACAGTCAAATGATAGAAAATAATATTGATAATTTTAAAATAAATGTGAGGATGATATAAAGTAGTAAGTTTACTAAATTTTCAGGTGGCTAACAATTTTTTTTATTTAAGAAATGTTGAGTTTTAAATATTATTTTAAATCTCTAGGACTTTAAAGTAGTTACTTTTTTTTTTTTTCTTTTAGTGAAGTGGCAAATGAAGAACAGGATTTGAGTGAGGCAAGTATTATTTTTTACTAATAATTTTTTGTTTTTTACTATGTTCAGATAAGATATCCATTGGGGGGCAAATGTTACTTTAGAAATCTTTAAGAGCTAGCTCAAGTCAAATTTCTGGCAAAAGTGTGAAGGCTCTCTCTAAGCTCTAAGGTTTGGCTATTCGCAACAGAGTAGAATTAGCATACTACCTGCTACGTTTTATAGAAACTGATGGTATCATATTTCAGTTAGTAGATTAGTTATGTAGGATTATGGGATATGGTTTGTGTACCAAAGGATGACAAACCACCAGAGTGATAAAACACCCTGAAAGTTCTTCTAAAAAAATAACTAAAATCAAGTTTGTCATGAATAATTATATAATTGCAGTGTTTGAGGGTAAGTCTGCATGTGAGTCAGAGTCCTGTTTGAAAGATTTCTTCAAGAGAACAGTAACTCAGCAAATTATTAAATTGTATCAGTGAAATTGTATTGAAGATTGTCACCTCTGAAAGATGGAATTGGAATAGTCAAGCAGTAACATTCATCTAAACATAGAGGCAGTTTAAGTGCAAGAAAGCTGTCATACATGGTGCCAGTAAGCATAAATTTGTTACCTGAAGTATGTCTCTGTCTCCAGACATAGATCATGGGAGTACCCCTTTGAATTGCCATTGAGATAAAGATGTAATATATGACTAGCACTGTAATCTCCCATTCATCTAATTGAATCCTGGAAAGTAATTGTTTTCTACATCTGTCCATCATGCACAAGTATTATCTACACTGTGTGTTGACACAGTGGAAGGAAGAGCACAGTCAGTCCCATTCATGTGCCTAAAAAAGCCCATCTGCTTAGACACTTTTTCTCTTCTCACAAGGCATAGTATGAATTTGGGCTTTTTCACTCTTCTCCTTTGTAATTCTTGCTGTATAGGAGCATTTTAGTGTTAGAAGGGTTTGGAAAATGCTATTTAATTAGTAATTTTCAGATATTCAAATATCCTTTTCTTAAGCAAACTGGATTTGGGGAGTGTAGAACATGGGTGTATTAGGCTGAAGAATAAAAATTTAAATAAATATACTAATTAAGCCAAAGTTGGAAATATGAAGGCTTTTTCTCATTTTTTCCTGGAGAGGTGTTCTCTTTAGATTGTATTCCATTTAAGGTTTAGCTAAGATCTAGCTCTTCAGGCAGTTACCTGGGTCTTGTGAAGTAGTATTTTATAATCTCTCTTGGAATTATTTTAGTTAGCACATCATAGGATCACTTTTGCATTTACACAGCTGCAACATGTTGTTAGTATTATAGCCAAACCTGGGAGCAAATAATTCTTCCAGATCTTCCTACTTCCCCCAGCCTACAAGGTCATAACATGTATGAGAAACTCTTGTTAGTATTCCCTAAGTACCTGGCCACACCTGGCCTTGCTGTTCCTGCTATTAAATACCATCCTGTTTCTCTTACTGCAGTCCTCAAATTTGTACACTTAATTTTTTGAGAGAGCCTTTGTATTAGCAGTACCTCATAGCTATTTTGGTAGGATTCTTTTTGTGCCCAAGTTGTTAATGAAAACATTACATGAAATGTATTAACAAAATGTTTTCCCACGAGTGACATTTCTTTTCTGCACAATTTCTTTTTCTCTTACTATTTGTGTGTCAGTTGCTGAACAGTAAGTTTAATGTAGTCCTATGTGTAGATAAAATTAATTATCCATTCCTCAGTTTAATAATTTCCTTAAATGGAAAAATCACATTACATACAGTAGCCATTCTGTCACAAAGTGTCTCATTTCAATTTTTATTTTCATATTAAGGAGAAGAGTAGAAGAATAAGGCAACTCCACCCAGCTAATAACAGCAACAAGAAGTAGTATAGCTTTCAGGCAGGCAGTTTTGTATTTCTATGTCACAAGGAGAACAATCATCAGCCAACAGACCAGCCACTTCCCTTTTGAGGTGCCATGCAGTTCAGTCTGGATTGTTGAATCTTTTGTTAGACCTGTTTGTTGAGAGAAAGAGGGACTGAAGGAGGAGACTGGGAAGGAGAAAAGAGTAGAGCTGCAGGAGGGAAAGCAGTTGAGGAGGAAGGGCATGTCCTGTCTACTCTGTGTTTTTCTAGAAGGAAAATGGTGAAATACTGTGCAAACTAAGGCTGATGTATGGTTTGGGAAGTAGTGGATTTAGCCAAGTGGGACAAGTTAAACTGTTCTGTCTTTCCAATTTTAACCTTCTTCATGTTAGTCAGATACCTACAATTTTTAACTAACTTACTGCTTAGCAAATGCTGGTTGTCTAGAGTTGTGCATTTTATTTCAGAAGTTCTCCTGTTCAATTAGTTGTGTTTCAGTGAAATGCTTTTCCTAAGCCCTAGTCAAATCTCCACCAGGAGCCTGTCTTTGTCCTTGACTGCTAAAGACTTCAAACACACTTTTTTTTTTGGACCTCCCCCTGCTATTGAGATCTGTAGTCACCCATCTCTCTGACAATTTATCATGTAAGCAAATCTTCCAGAAGGTTTCATTATCTCCTATGTCAAACAATATCTTTCTGGTAAATTAAGGGAAATGTCGATCCTGTTCCAGTTTTCTCTTCCCATGTTAAAAAGGAGCAGACAAAACTGCCCCAACAACCTTTCAGTCTTTTCATTGGCAAAATATTCAGCTGTTTTACTGTGCTGAATATTCAGAAATTCTTTCTTATTCTGACTGGTCTTGTCTTGTCTAAATCTCAAATCTAAACATTCCAAAAGATTCCTAAACAGTGACTCCACTACAACTTCTGAAATCCAATTCTTGATTTTTCTCTTCTATTCCCAAATTTTGCCTCTTTCTGTTTTTTACCTTTTTTATTCTATCCTCCTCCATGTTTATGGACAAGGCCTTCATACTACTTTTTGTCCTACCTCTGTCACACGCAGGACATGTACATGTTCTTCCTTTCCAAGTACTTACATTCTGGCAGTCTCCTGGATACAGTGAAGTCCTCTAGATGACTATTTCTTAGTGTCCTTTCTTTCTTTGGCAAAAATTAGGATCACGTAGCATGTTACACTTTCCTTTTGCTGATGAGCATCACACCAAAGTAAATGTAAAAAAATACACTGTGTCATCTTCAAGCTGTCATTCTTCAATCAAGGTTAATACAGACTTACTTCTTCAATGAAGGAAACAGTCAAACTTAAAACCTTTGGTCTGGTCGGGCCACTTGTTCATTCTCCAACTATTTCTCCCTTCAAATGTCTTTGATCCAAGGTGCTTTATCCCCTTTTGCCTACCTGTGCTAGGCGTGGAGGCCTGAGGCCTCGCCTTTGACCTCTGTAGCAAGCTGCAATGATTGATTCCACAAGTTTTCACAGCCTGCTATGATCAATTTAGTATTTATAAATTCCCTAATAGGAGCTGATGGGCTACCCTGTTCTATTCATCATGACTGTAGTATAGCTGTGTGGTAGGGAGTTAAGTTTTTCGTTCAGTGGAAAATGAAAGATGGTACCATCATATCTCAATACCATAGAGAGACAATCTTATTGTCTCAATCAAATTTTGGATTCACGAACAATGGTACGGGTAATATCACACTGTGTGATGTCATTTACAGACCTGTAGGAATTAGTAGTCTAGAATAGACTGTTTTAGTTTTTTAACCCTACAGATAAGAAGTAATTTGTGTATGGAAAAGAAACTGTCATATTTGTGATTTTTTTGTTACCTCTGAAACAAATAAGGATATATTTCTTTGAAAAGTTTGCTTTTTTCTTGGAAGAGATTATATTTATAAGAAAAAGATTTCCATATTTGTCATTCTTACTGAAAAAAAATCTAAAGTAGTTTTATCATTTTAAATCAATAAAGGATGAAAAGGAACATGATGAAGATGCTGGTAGTGTAGAAGATGAAGCTGCTAGTAATGAGAGATTTCAAATAAAGGAACGCATTGCCAAGAAATTGAAAATTGATACAAGTGAAAATACTAAACAGCAACTTCAAGAGGAAGAAACCAAGACAGAAAGAAAAACAACTAGTCGCAGGTAAGGATTATGTTGTTTGGTAGGTGTTTTTATTTAGATTGTTTACAGTTTTAAGTTTTTCAAAATGTATTGATTCTTTGTATGGGAGTTTTATTTTTCCCTGTGAGTCAGAAATAAAGTATATTTATATGTATTTGTCAGTCTTTACTATCTTCTCAGTCGTAAGATTGAGTTTAGCAACTTCTTTGCCTGTGTTAACACATAGTAATTGTCCACCACTGAGACTCACAGAAAGAAGAGTCATCTGGTGGTCTGGTATAACACAATGTTCATCCCTGCAGTGTATCAGCTTTCCACTGCAGTGGACACATCAGTTTTTATTTACAGACATAAAAACATGGATTCCTGTCATGTAATTTAGTTGTGCCAGTGTTTGTGAGCATCCCTTCCAGTTTTTATATTGATCATGATGTCACGTGGCCTGAAGTACCTCTTTTGTCAACTGGGGCCACCTGTTCTGGCTTTGTCTCCTCATAGGTCCCAGACACTCCATTCCCCCTGCTTGCAGTACAAAAAGCAAAAAAGACTTTGGCTCTCTATATAACAGCTCTGTGTTCAACACAAGTCCAAAACACAGTCTCATGCTGGCTACTGCAGGGAAAATTAACTCCACCTCAGCTGAAACCAGCATGAAACTAATTCTGGAGCACTGATTTTCTGTTTTTCAGTGTTCCTTTCTCTCAGTAAGAGCAGTACATATTAGTACATATAGCACTGGATATAGTACACATTGCAGTACATAAAATAGAATATCATGAACTTATGGCTATCTTAGACATAACTAGGTATTTTTTTAAAGAACATGTACAAGACATCTTGCAAAACAGATCCTCTGACTTTTCTTTCTGTTGTCTTTGAAGTTGTGATGTGTGTTGCTTTGGGAATTGGCGGCTGTACTATCTCTGCTGTAAACAGATGGTCACAGGAAGTGGAGATCAATGAGTATGATGGATAACTTCAATCCAAAAATCTGGTTGCTAGTCCTGTGGTTGAGACTGACACAGTGTTAAGCTTCTCAGAGTCAATTAATTGTTCTTGGCTGGGGAAAATAAACAATTACAGTTTAGCATTAAATAGCCATATTCGGTAGTGAAGGCAAGGATTTAGAAATTTGGAAGTCTCTAAGAAAAGCTCTCTCTGAAAAAGATCCTTGAACTATATGGCAGCCAAATAACTTCTTTACAACAGCAAAGGGCTTTGGAATCTGTACATATTTACTGCCTACCTATCTGTCCCACTACCTCTCCACCAATCTGTTTGTGTCTGGGGTTTTATTAGAACGGCTACTGGAAACAAAATTGACTAAGGTATAATAGCAAGTTTGTAGCATGAAGAGAACACTAAGCTAGAGAATACCCTTAGGAATGAGGTACTCAAAGCCCAAGCTTGCATGATGTTGTAGCTTATTTTAAGAGACATTTGTGTAGTCAGTCTGTAAGCTGCTGGCTCTACATGTAGTCGGTCAATGTGTTCTGTTTGTGGTTATTCTGCTCTTTCAGGGAGGCAGTAGTAATAGTATTAAAGCCAAATGGGTTATCTTAACTCAGAAGAGGGTTTTATTGGTTGCATTTTAGCAGTTGGGAGCCATAGCCTTGGGAGATACTGCTTAATATCACAAGTAACATAAATTTCTAGACTTACTCTTTTCCAAATAATTGTCTGCAGTCCTCTGGCATGAAAATCAAAGGCACAGTATTGTTTGTTATAAATAATGTGTTTTTACATTTGAGGTCTGTTTAGGTAAAGTAAGATAAACAATATAAAGTTTCATTGTCTGAAATAGTGACTATTTTCATAGTGTACTGGAGATGTTTAATAATATACTCATGGGTGTTCACCATCTACTGTAGTCAAAGCCTGTGTTGATCAGAGGCAGAATGTGGGAGTTGTAAATATCGAACAAAAAGTTGGATGGGCTATTCATAGCTTGAGGGTATTGGCTACAGACATATCAGAGGTTGAAGAAATTTCTGATATCAAAATTTATTCCCTTCAGATACTTAAATGTGCTAGTAGAATAATTGAACTTCTAACATTTGTTTCAGAGTACTGCTTTTACATGCTTGACTTTTTCTGCAAAACAGTATTCATTTGTATCAGTCCAGTTTCTTTTAATCCAAATGCATTTATAAGGTGTATTTTAGCGAAGCAGTATGAAAACAATAGACACTTATTCAAATTCATGGTACTGAGATCCAATACCACTTCTAAATGCAACCATACTTGAAGTGCTCAAATGATGAAGTTAATTTTAGTCATTTCAGTATGCATTTTAACCTCTTGTGTATATTTTTAATATAGCTTTATACACTTGACAACTTCGTATTAGATAACTTGAGAAAAAAAGTCTCCCAATCATTCTGGCAAGTTGTTAGAGAAACTCTATTGGTCTGGGGTTTTTAAAAAAGCTTAAATCTAAACTTCACACTTTAAAACAGCTGTTTACCTATAGGAATGTTTAGAGATAGAAGAAGTGTTTGCCATCATTGCATAAGTAATAAAATTTCTTGGCATTGTATTAAATTTGTAAAATGGCAGAGGTTTGAGATGACTCTGACAGCTTCAGTGTAAATAGTCCTCTTGTAGTCTGGTAATTAAGATTTCTTTTCATCCTGTAGGTGGAGCTCAGATGCTACACATTTCTGCTTACTAGCTTTAAAAATTTTCAGTGCTTTTTGTTTTTAAGACAAGCATTGTGGGGTGAAATACAGTAGATTGTACAGTTTTCAGTGTATAATCAAGTTTAATTGCGTCCTTGTAATGGGTATGGTATTAAATGGCAACATGAAATAAGTGCTTAAAATAGCTGAACTATTGAGGAAGATAAGCTGACTTTTTGAGTAGTTAATATAATTTGAATTGAATTTGATGTTTCCTCTTGTATATTTTCTCTTAATAAGACTATAATTTGCAGTTGAACTAAGTAATCGTATTTATTTTGTTTTACAAACTATTACTATCCCAAGGAGATGCATAGTAGTAGTAGATAACTACTACTATCAACTACTTGTAATTTGTAGGTCTATTGCCACTTCTTTGCATTCCTGTTATTTTCTTAAATCCATTTGCTTGTCATTGGTAAAATAAATCATATGTGAAGCTTTACATATTTTCTGTTGCATATATAAGTAATTAATTCCTTCATCCTCAAAGTAGAAACCTGTTAACAGTTTTTAAGATGTAATTCCTCAGTCTTACTTTTTGTTGAAAAACAACTTAGATAAAAACTTACACCCCCAGGTCCTGTCATCTAGACACAATTATAATAAAAAAAGTTAATAATGCCAGACAGGGTTTCAAGTTCATGTTAAATCCAGTTCGGACCATACAGTAAAAATTGAATATTGTGAATACACCTCAACATTTTCTTGGCATCAACATGAATAAACATTGCCACACTGAGCACACAAGTTTGCTTTTCTAAATGCTTGTATAGTACTGTGGTGTGGAAAAGCCAAAAGTAATTTTACATGATCACATGGAAATCTTTTTAAAAAGATTTTGAAATCAAAACTTTTCTCTTTATAAATCTGCAGTTGTTATAAACTATGAATTAGATATTTTGTATCTGTAAATTAATAATTTACATTAAAATATGTTGTTTTAAATGTAGTTATTGTGTGCTTGTTACCTTATGCTTATAATGCAAGCACTACACTGTGAAACATAGTAAAAATATGTATTTATGTTTCTACTTATTTAAACTTAATCTAGTATCTTGTTTTGTGTTCAGCAACCTACTTCTGTTAATTGGAAGTAAATAACTATAGTAATGTGATGCCAGTACCATATATTTAGAGCTACTTAATTACTTTGGAATGTTAAGTGTTATCTGTTTCTATATGAACAGATATATTTCTTCATAAAACTACTGTTTTAAATTTAATAACTGTACTTCTAATAATACTAGCATTTTCTTAAACTAAGTGTAACTTACTATCAGGCTTTGTCCAATAATAGAGTTTTTCAGTTTTTTCCTGGTTTTTCAGTTTAGCACCAGAAAATAGACATTGTATGTTAGTAAGACTGGATTTTGAGGTTCTGAATGGAAACACTTTTTGCAACTGACTTCAAACTTCAGTGTACCTAGAGAAAAGCTTCTGTTTTCATACAGCAAATTTAGGTATTTTCTTAGTAGTGTTTTAAGCCAAAGGAGACAATTAGATAAACTGTGTATCTCATGCCATAATTTACTGCCAGTTACCCTTGTATTGAACTCACTGTTTGGCTACAGCTGAACAGGAAAGGTATTCATGCATAATTTTTGTAGATGTCAAGAGAGTGTAGTTTCCTCCATATTTAGTCAGTGAGTGTATTCTATTCCAGTACTTAAATATATGATTCCTAACAGTACTTCTTCCAGTTTTACATTTTAATTTGTCTGGGTTCAACTTGTAGCTACTGAATTATTTTTTGCTGAGCCTTTTTCTGAAATTCACTTCAGCAGACTGTATTTTCTCTTACTTCAACCACTTAAATTCTAATTGAGTCCTTTCATTAAGTTCTTTCTGGACTTCAAAGTAAGAAATTTTTTCTAGTCTTCAAATTGCTTGGATTCTTTTCCATCTCCAATTTTTAAACATTCTTTAAATCTCTTTCATCATTAATCTCTTATTAGCCTTAATAATACTGTATACAGAGAGCAGCAACTTTTTTTTTTTACTTCCACCTCCCTGTTCAGTCACAGGTTGACCATGTCAGCCCTTCTTACAGCCTTTAACTGATATCACTTAGGTTGCTTGGGCTTTCCAGTTTCTTGTCAATCATCACTCTCTGAGAATTAGTTGTCATTTTCTCTGTTTTTTAGTTCCTAGATTTTGGCAATTAGATCTTCGGCTTTTGTTTTATTCAGCAAGCCCTGGTTGCATAGAAGTTCTGGTATGACAGTTTGCTACTGTGGCAGTTTGGATTTAGTAGAGTTCACTGGAATGTATAGGTATCTTTCTACTCAATTGTTATGTGCCTCTGACAACTATTTTAAGCAATAACTTTGTAGCCTAATTCTTGAAGATGTTTTTTGGCCTTTTTTGTGTTGCTGGATTTTTTTAAGACTTCCTTACATGTATATACTGGGAAGCACATTTTCAGCTTTTTTTGATTGACTCTAAAATTAGCGAAGTTAGCAACCAGTCAGGAACTTATGCTTTGTTCTACTAAGGAACTCCCTGACAGCATTGTGTCAAAATTTGTATGCTACTCCACAACCTAAACTTCCCCTTTTTCAATTTTTTTCTCAAAATGAAACTCCTTGTACTCTGAAGTTTAACAGTGCCAATTGCAAAGTGCTGCACCTTGGTCAGAGCAATCCTAAGCACAAATAGAGGGTGAGCATAAAATGGATTGAGGGCAGCCCTAAGGAGAAAACTTGGGAGTATTGGTTGGCAAGAAGCTTTACATGAGCTGGAAACATGCATTTGCAGGCCAGGAAACCAGCTGGGCTTCTTCATAAGTATGGCCAGCTGGGCAAGGGAGCCAGAATGAAAGATGGGGATAAATTTTTTAGCAGGGTCTTTTGCAGTAAGAATAAGAGGCAATGGTTTTGTTTTTTTCAAAAAATAAAGGGTCAAACAAAGATGTTTTTTGCAATGAGGGCGGTGAAACACTGAACTGTTTGCCCAGAGAGGTGTTGGATGCTCTGCCCATTCAGTTTGTTCAGGATCTGGCAGAACAGAGCTCTGAGCAACCTGATCTAGTTGAAGATGTCCCTGCAATTGTAGGGTCCTGGAGGCAATAACTGTTAATCATCCCTCTTGAATCTCCTTTGAAAACAAACCATTCCATGGTTCTGTATCTCTTGTTAAGGGTAATGCTTGTGTTTCATGGGGAAATTATAAATACTTTTATTTTATTAAAAATCATTAATTCTGTATTTCAAAAAAGGCTTGTTCACTCTGTGTTTAATATGCTCCATCTTTATGGATTTTTTTTAAAACTAGGAGCCATTTTTAGTAATACACTGGCAAAACAGCTTGTGTTGTTTAATTTTAACTTAATTTGAAGCAGGCCATTTTGATACTAAAATAAGTGTTCAAAGCTTTAAACAATTTTAAGCAATGTATATATTAAATGTATACATTTCAACTTTATGCAAAAGTAGCTATTAATCACATACTGAAATAATTTTAAATAATATTGAATAAAATTCTAACTAATATTTCTGTAAGAGTGCAAAAACTCAGTGATGAATTTCAAGAGAGCAAGTAAGTAAATCTTTGCTACTCATCCTATTTTGATTCACGGTATTGAAATGTTTCTCTTAAATCCTAACTTTTAGTGGCCTTTATTACACTAAGCATATTTAGGACTGTTCTAAGTGTTCTGCTTGTTATTCTTCAGTGGTTAATAGATTTCCATTTCTGTTCTTTCACTCTTGCATTTAATTGTTGTTTGAAAAGCTTATTGGAGAAATACTGGGCATTGAAATGTGCTGATACATATACCAAACACTATGGCAGTATTTCAGTCTTTCTGTTTTTCTGTATCTTGATTAAACTGTTTCCAAACAAAATTTTATAAGGTTAGTCACTTGCGTTAGATACAGTACATCAAGAATACTAGCTAAATCAGACAATTCTTCTTGTTCATCATATAAATTCGTGAGAAGGTATTAATTGAAGCATGCAGACTTGGCCATGAAAACCTGACAAGGTTGTAGGAGATAATGCAGGTAGTTCCTTACCTGAGTATTTTCAGTGTGTATCAGGACAGTGCTCTTTCACTAGAGAAGCACTTTATGGAAATCTGGGCAGGACTCAGGCTCAGTAAAGGGTTAGAATTTGGATTATTATTTGAAGTAATGAAGTTATTCTATTATTTATGAATTAACTCTACAGCTTAAGAACACAGAAAGCACCTGCCAGTTGTCAAGATCAAAACATTTTCTGGGCATTACGCTGTAGTTACAGATACTCCAACACATACAGTCCTTGCTCACATGCCAAGTTCAGCTTGTACTCAGAGCGCAGGTGGGGCTCTACCTTTGAAGAGTTCTGAAGTTTATATCAGAAATAACATAGACAAAATGACACATGCCTCCAGTGGTTTGAAGATGGGACTCTCCTGAATTCTAAATACATTTAAAATTATTTAAGGGAATATGTCTTGTGTTTTATAGCCACTGCAAATGATATGCAAATATGCATAAGCTGAAGCTACCTGAAAACTTTTTTTTTCTCCTGTGGCGTTAAGAAGAAACACAGACACTAACTGGTGGAAATTCATTGGCTAGGTACCAGAAACAGTGGGAATGGAAAGTAACCTGCAAAAGGAACTTATTTTTATGTATTCTTTTAAAACCCAGTTTGGTTGAGTGTGTTGATATAATAGCAGTTCTAAGTTTCTGCATTTCAGAAGGTATAAATACTTTCACATATTTGTAATTTATAAACTGAACTTTCTGTTTGTTTCTGTTTGGGCTTTCTTTGGCTTCTGTGAACATGTCTTTATACACCAGATCCCCAGAAAAAGAATGTTAGATACTTCTATGGTGCCTTGCTTGATCTTGACTATGGCAAATGTTAAACTAGTAAATCACACACTCACATGCACAGATTCACTACAGATGTAAAGAGAAAAAAGGAAAATACTTAGTTTTTTATATTTCAAGTGTCTGAAAGAAGGTAAATGTTTTCAGAGTATTTTGGTTTGGTACTGATATCCTAATTTTATAATTACATCATATACAGTCACCAACAGGCCATATATTCTTACAGTCATACTTACCTATATGTCAGATGTTTATTTTGATAGGATTCTACATTAATTCATGTGTATTTTGTATGCTTTGAGTGACTTGCTGTAGTATATAAATTCAGTAAGGATTTGAAATGAAATTGCTAATTTTTAAATTGCCATTTATCCACAACAAAATGAAAACTGCTCACTTTTGCAAATGTGACTCAATGATCGCAGTGAAACTATTAGTGTAAACAAAAATTTGTAAATAAGCTTGACAACCAATGAAGTTCCTTTGGAATGGAATTTAATAATAATTTTATGGTATGAGAATAAAGGAAAGAAAATAATATTCTGGTGAAAATGACAGAAAAAAATCCTTATCCTTGGGATTTAGTGACTTTTTATGATTGTCTCAGAGATTGTCATCTTCTGTTCTTGTCCACTTGGTCTGGTTTTCTTGCCAATTTTTATACAACTAGAGTGTTCTAGTTGCTTGTGGCATTCTCAATAGAGTTCATTGCTTACACAACCTCAGTAAATCAAATTCTAAAAAGTCAGCTACAAAATCAAGGCCAGAAGTAAGCTGTCATAGACAAGAGCCTTCTAAGCAAGTTTTAGGGGTACAGAATGTGGGCAAGGCCCCTTCTGTCCACAGCATACTGTATAAAAGATATCAGTCTTAAAGTGGAATGAGAACAGCCTCTTGCTTAGTCTAGAACCTTGAGTGACATTTATTATTGTTTTAATCTTTATATATTTTATCAAGTCATTTTGTTATTGTTTTTTTCTTACCATCACTTAATTGATATTTTCTTTTGCTTTAGATACTTCTTTTCCTCAGTTCATGAGGGATCACTCCAGTCTATTTTTTTGTAAGGATAGCAATAATTTTTTTATCTAAGTGTAATGTTTCATGTTTTAACCATTTTTCTTTAATATATTCCTACGTTATTTTTTGACTGATGATAGTGTCTCTGTGTTTGTTTAAGAAACTGAAAACAATTACCTACTTTTCCTTTGATAAAAATGAGTTTTGAAGTTATCTGCAAGTTTAAGAATCTAGTGGGTTTCTTTCAAGTTGCATTTTTATATTTTGTTCAAGAAATTAAGTATTTTGGACACATATTACTGACACACAGGGGAAAAAAAGATGACTCCAGAATTTTTTTCAGAAATGCATTTATGTTCTGAATAAGACTATTTTCTTAGTGCTAAGGATTGCACAATTCACTATTCTTTTCAAAATAATGTTAATTTTTCTGCCTTCTTTACATTAATAATATTCATTGTAAAGACAAAATAATCCCAGACATACTCTTTGTAGAGTTAATGATTGGCAGTAACTTAAAAGCAGACTATACTATATTCAACACAAGCCCAGATTGTTTGGGCACAAAACCCAGAATCCCAGCACTGAGATTTTTCTTGGCTAAGCATCAAAGCATGTTAATAGGTAGAGTGTTAGGCTGGGACAAAGACGGGATTGTTACTGTGGTATATTTCATCCTGCTGCTGCTTGGCAAGACTCAGTGTATTTTTAGGTGAAGTTTGTGTGTGCATTTGTCTAGTCACCTGGAAAAAAGGATGCGTATATGACCCGTGAAAATGCAGTTAGTGTAATGGGAGGTGAGAATGTGTAATCCGTATTATACAGTGAATTGTTAGCACTATATAGTCGGCAAGATACCATTTCAAAGAGTTGGAGTGTTCTCAGTTTTATTCTTGTAACATAACAAGATGGATTTAGCAGTGGTATAGCTGTGTACTTTTTAATTGCTAAATGTTCATGCTCCGTTTCCTTTCTTTGTTTTAAAAGAGTTGAGTAGCATGGGAAGAGACTTTCTGAGGGTTTTCGTTCTATTATAGAGTATATTTTCTGTAAATGTGAATGGTATATCTTAAAGTGGCACTGCAGTGAAGGATGACTGGAGTACGTTCAAACAATTTCTTTAAACATCACATCTGCTGTTTAACATTCAATCCATATTACAATTAAATATTTTTATTATTTGTACATGCCTTTCTACAGAGCCAAGCAGGTACTAAGTATTTTTGATATAGTGTAGAAGAAGTGATGTTGGTTACCATATTATGGTTATGGAATGTTTATGAGTAATGGTCTGTAAATAAAAATAAGGGAATTCAATTATTGCCTAAAAAGTTGTTCTGTTACATTTCTGATAATTAGTAGTTAATAGTTGAAATTCGATAATAGTGAAACAAAATAAATTACAGAACTTTCCGATCTGAATCACAGAATGGGTAAGGTTGGAGGGGATGAAAAAAATCTGTATCAACATGAATAAAGGAAACCCAGCTTGAATCCTTATAAGGTTATATCTGCTTCTAATGAGAAGAAGCTGTTTATCTAATGAAAGTGGAAAACATCCAAAAAGCCTGAACCTTGAGAGGATAAGGCAGAAAAGACTGCTAGGATAATTTCATTCAGTGATTTACCTAATAGAGCACACAAGACGTCTGAATTCTTTTATCTCCTTCTTATCTTTTGGTGGAAAAAAATGCCACTTTAATGTAGAGAATATACTCCACAAAAATTTTCTTTGGTAATTGTCTTTCTTATTAAGTAAATAAAAGTGCTACTTCTTTTTGGTCCTTTTGGCTCCTCTTGGACTCTTTTTCACTTATCTGCTGGCCTTCTGTTAGTATTTCTTCATTTGCAAATGGTACCAAATTTCTCTTGGACTTTGGTGTATCAAGAAGATTGAGTATTAACCTTCTTTTGTGGCATTTTACAGTTTTCCCCAGCTTTTTTTATGTGTCAGCTTCATCAAATATTATACTCTGTTTTCTTTCTTCACACAAGATAGTTTGATTTTCTTTTCTTATGTCCACCAGTGCTACAAAAAATTTTGTCATGACCCTAAGTTATGGTTCTGTTACTTTTGCTGAAGAACACCTTGTCAGTCTTGGGCATATAATTAGCAGAGTTATATTTTCTCATTATAAAGAATGATATAACACTGCTGTTTCCTCTTCTTTCACTCCCCGATTCTCTAGATTTTTCCTCCTATTTTATTCACAACCAGTATTCCTCATGGCTCAAAGAAACCTTCTAAAAAGCACTTGGAAGCAAACTGCATGACCATGTTGTTTTTTCCTCTGATGCTTATTTTTACTTATTTTTCTTTCTGTTATGGGATAATTAAAGAAGACAGAAAAATATGTCATTCTCAGGTATCATATCAGGCTTTCTCTGATACATGAGCAGAAAGAGCTATTTTTTCCTTCTCAACATTGTAAGTCTTTTTCTTTTCTGGAGGGGTTTTAATCCCTAACATAAAACAATAATAATTATGTATGGAGGTTTCTGCATGTGCTCAGAGATTAATGTCTGTATATCTTTAGCTGTCTGTTGTCATAAGTATCTTTTCCTATGTGGTACCATTTTTTTGATTCAGGCCTTTGGCAGCAAATTACAAATACCCAGCTTTATTCTATGCAGTTTTTTATTCTTTGTATTTTCCAGAACCTTAAGTATAAAATTCAAGATACTGCTAAAATCAAAGTATAAAGCCAAATATCATGTGTTTGTGGCATCTTTTTGAGTACAATTTTTTAAATAAAGTCACGTGGGAGGTTTTTGTATTTTAGTATGTTAAAGGTTGTAAATATGGGTGTCTGTGAATGAACACACAACAGAAAACTGATTCAGTGAATTCATGTAGTTTCTCCTTATTCTGCTGGAGATTACTGTTCTCTTAAACCCAAAATACCTTTTACTAGTAACTGGATTGTATTGCTAGTATTGCTAGTTTCTGTAGAGCATGGCATTTTGTAGAGACTGTTTTTTTTATCAAGAAGGTCTAAAAGGGTTGGACCAACACTACAGAATGGCTGTTAGTCTGAGGGGTTATTAGGATATTATAGCATCTGGCATGAGGAAATAACTCTGGTAATATAAGTAGCATTGTTAATGGCAGTGGGACCAGCAGTTCCAAATACACAGGTTCATGGAGCTGGATATACCATGTGAATTTTCATTTTACAGTTTGCTACTTTCACTGTGACTTATTTTCTAGTTCTCTTGCATGTCAGAGCTCTACAATTAGTGGCACTGCCCCTTCACTTTCCAGTGAATTAGGGAATGCTTTGAGGCATCAGACAGATGGGGACCATAAAAGTGAGCATGAGAGAATAACGTACAATGCTGTTATGCTGTAGTATTATTGTCTGCTCATTTCTAGCTAAGGGATATTACAAAAGAAGGACATACTGCTGCACAAGTTAGTGAAAGTCAGTCTGACTTTTAGTGGATTTTGTGTATTGCTAAAGAAATGGGTCTTAACTATCTGCAAAGAGACCTTGGTTTTAAAATTTGTATAAACCATGTTACTTCAATGTAGAATGAAAGTCTTAAAATCATGCCCAGCCTATCTGATAACATGTGGAGACACCCTGTGTGTTCTTGCACATGTTCTTAGAGCAGTGGAGTTGACTCTTTTGTACCACATGATGATGTGTGGAGTCAGTGTGGCTTATTGAGTCGTACAAAATCTATGCTGCACCCAGCTGTATCTCCATAGTGTCTTTAAACCTCTAGAATGAGGTTTAAAGACACTGAAACATACTCACCTGGGAGAAGTGAGGTGGGAAGGTAATTAACAAAACCAACCAACAAAATGAACACATTATTAAAAAACAAGCAACCAAGCAAAATCCCACAATAAACACAACAATGTAGTTCTTACCACCATTTCCACTATTTCACATTTTAGCTTATTGTGCACCTGAAAGTCTGTGATCCTCTCAGGAAAAAGGTTAATGCACATTGTTTGACAGCTTCCCAAGTTAAAGAACAGCAAAGCATACCATAGTCACAGTTGGATAATTTCATAATAAGATCGCTTTTTAATGAGAAGTGTATCAGCAGTACAGACCTTTTGAAGTTCTTCTTAAGTTTGGCTGATAAGCAGTCATACTGAGCTCATTGATGGAAAAGCGTTATTTGCTGAACAAGCCTCATGCTTAAGACTGGAAGTCATTGTTACGTCATTTCTTGGTTAATTGGCTGCACCTGTGATTTGTTAACAGCTCTAATCCAGTGGTCTCTGAACCACGTGTGGAAAGGTCAGCAGGAGAGAGTCTGGTGCACTGTGAAGCATTGTTAGAGGTAATCTTAGTTTGGCAACCTGTCATGCCTGTTAAATCCAGATTGTCACTTTTCAGCTCCTGACGTGAGCTTCTCAAAATGAGAACAGTGGAGAGAACTGGAAAATGAAGTCCGTTGTTCTTTTCCTGCAAGGCAATGCTTAGTTAAAAACACAGAGATTTTTTTAAAGTATTTATTAATTTGCAGGTTTCTCTTTCATAATGAAAAACGTTTATAACATTGTTCTTCTGACAGTTGGAATTTGTTGTGTTTTTTAAAATGGAAGGGTAAAATTGATGTGAATCCAGTGAAATACATCTAGATGTCTGTATGTACACATGCATGCAAATCTATTTGTTGGTATTTCACTCTCCCTTTCATGTTATAGAGTTTAGATCCTCAGCAGTCTCAGGTGCTTGTCATTATGCTGCCTTTTATAATGTAATCCTATCTGGTGAGACTGAATTTTCAGTATAGTTATTATAGATGAGTAATTATGCTGGTGCTATTTATATACATAAAGTTTCATTTAACTCCAGTGTGCTTTTCAGGGAGTTAAGTAGTTTAAGTCTTGCAATAAATCAGGAAAATACTTTCTACATATGTTTATACTATACCTGAATTTAGAAAGTGTCTTGGGCAGTAGAATTTGCCTTTGTCTTTTCTGTATATTGTATAATAAACAGGTTGCTAAGTCTGTTTAAATAATTTGAATAAGTTTTCTTAACTGAAACATCTCTTGTAACAGTCTTTATTAAATGGAAATAATCTTGCTGAAAGTTATGATACCAGAGAATCACAAAATTTTAAGGTAGGTTGTAATGGTCTTAGAAAGGTCACCTAATCTAACACTCCTGCAGTGAACAGGGGTATTTTCCATCATATTATTTTGCTCAGAGCCCTGGCCAGCTTGACCTTAAATGAACCCCAGGGATGGGATATCCATCAGTTTTCTGGGTAATTTGTTTCAGTGTTTCAGCACACCTATTGTAAAAAATGTCTTCCTTACATCTAGTCTGAAGCTGCACTCTTTTAGCTTAAATCCATTACCCCTATTCCAACAGGTCTTGCTTTAAAAACATTATATCTTTTTTATAGAACCCTTTAGATACTGAAAGGCTGCAATAAGGTTACCCCAGAGCCTTCTCTCCTGGAGGCTGAATAACCTCAACTCTTAAAGCATTTTTGTATTGGATAGATGTTCCAATCCTCTGATCATTTTCACGAGTCTCCTCTTGACCTCGTCCAGCAGGACCCTGTCTGTCCTGTGCTGTGACCCCAGAGCTGATGCAGCCCTGCAGGTGGGGTCTCAGCAGAGCAGAGCAGAGGGGCAGAATCCCCTCCTGCCAACACTGCTCTGGATGCAGCCCAGGATATGGTTGATTGATTGGGCTGCAATTGCACGTTGCTGGGTCAAGGCCATCATTTTATCCAGGAAATCTTCAAGTTGATTTTACTGGGGCTGTTCTCATGACATCTTGCAGCACAAGAATCATGTTTTGTTCAGAGAAGATATAAGTTGATAGGATTTTAATTATTGAATAAACATTTGAATATTGATTGTGAGATAGCAACAACGACTTTGGAAATTGTTGGTTGTATATGAGATGGAGAGTATTTCTGAATGCATGTGGATTAAATACTAACCTAGTACAGTGTTCATGTTTCATTATTTCCCAAATAATTCCTCAAGAAATAGTAGTGACTTTATGTGTAGCATGTCATTGTCACAGAAATGCCATTATGGTAGTACTCTCATTTTAAGTACATGTACTGTAGATTAAGTGAAAACTGTTAATTTATGCCACTTCTGCTGTCGTAGGAGATAGGGGCCAAGCTAATTTTATGAATATATTTTCCCCCATAAGATAGCATTCTCAAACAAGTAGGTTGGATGACTGTTTCAGTGACTAGAGAACACAAAATGGAAAAAAATAACTGTTACTGTGAATTGAGGTCAGCAGTTGCATAAACACCACCAGAAAAAGAGGATGGACTTAATGTGTTCAGCTCATTCTGAACTGCAATTTCATATTTCTATTTTTTAAATTTTCATTTTTAATGCTTATTTTCTGTGGAACTCACTGACAGCTTCTTCAAGACTTAATTGGGATATTAATTACAATGTACTTTGGAGTATTCTGATGAAATATACTATTTTTATAATGAAAATATTATGGAGGTTTCAGATTATTTCATAGATACTTTATGTGCTCATTTTTTTCTTGTAATTCAACACTGAGCAATTTAGTGTTCATTCACAGTAGCCTAAGACAAAAAGCTACCAGCTATTTCTTAGGTATGTTCATGTTGTTAGCTATTTTGGTTATGAGATGAAGTATCTGAAAGTAGTCATTTTGTTAAAAGTCCTAAGAAAAATAGGTCACTTAAGCCATCTAAAATGTGAAATTGTTTATCAGCATTATATGTTTGAAGTTAAAGTTACCTTTCATCAAAGAAGTGTATTTTTCTCATCTAGAAATAAGTGTTTAAATGGAAAATAAACCTTCACCTACTTAAAATAGCTGTATTTCTTATGTCATGGTATCCCTTCTATTTCATAGTGAGGATAGTATCTTCACAATAATTACTTTTAGTGGAAAAGCAATTTAATTAAATTTGACACAATTCAATTTGTTTAAAAGCATAAAAATTGAATTAAAAACTAATTTTTATTTTTAAAAACAAGTGTGTAATCCAGTGAAATCAATCATTTTAATTGAAGCTATTAGATTTTTTTAATAACACTTCTGCCCAGAAAAAAGAGCTGTAGCTGATGGAATGTTAACAGATTTTAGGGCATTATTAAGGCATATACCCTTTCTATGTAACGGAATGTAAGCTTGTTTGAAAAAAAATACTTATGCCTACCAAGAATACAGTATTTATATTGCTTTTTATAGTAATCAAAATTCAGTGATACTTTTGAAGAGTTATTATCTGTTATAAACTGATTTTTGTTTGGCAAATCTTTAATAAAAATTGTCCAAGTAATATGATCATCCTTAATCAGAGACAATTTTTAAATCACATAATTTATAGTCCTGTCCAAATCAGTTACAGGGGCTGTCCCTCAATTCCTGCCTGTAATTTGTATGGTTAGAAGTTTCTTCTGTGAAACTTCCAGTGGACAGACAAAAATAAATAGCTTAACTTGTTCAAAGGCATAAAAATACTTCTATTTTTTAATTTTATCTGCAGTCTCTCCATGGCAGATATATTATTATAAGGTTATAGGAAGGCTTTAGAGTTGTAGTTGTAGCCATTTTCTGATGGTAAGTTAAAGGATTAAGCAGATATTTTCAAAACTGTGTCATCAGTAAGGTGGTAGAATATTGGTGAGCGAAAAATGCATTCATGGGTGTCTGTTTTAATTCAAGCATTTCCTCCACAAATTTACTGCCTAGTAACCTTTAGGCTCATTGTTGGTTTTTTTTTCATTGACTGATGAAATGATAGTTGCAGGCTGTTGGCAGAAAAGGTTGGGTTTGAATGGTGGCTATTGTTATGTTAACATTAGACCCTCTGGCTAGAGGATCAGCAAGAATGCCTGCTAAGATTAAGTAACAATATGTCTCCTGTTCATGGAAATAACTCGCTGATAAACTATGACAGTACAAAAAGCCCTAAGGACTTGGAGTGGGAAAAGCTGTATTGCTCAGCAGAATTCTCACTTGCTAGCCAATTTGTCCACTAGTATCTATTGGGAAGTAGGAATAAAATTTACTTGTTTGTACTGTTTTGATAATTCTTGAAACAATTACAAAATGAGATTCTATGTATGTTTCTCCCTACTTTCATGTTACTTTTTTGATACTAGAACATCCAAGGTATTATCTGATCCTTACAAGGAGTTATATAATGTTTATTAAGTAAATGTATTTCCAGCGCTCTTACTGAAATTCATATGTTCGTATTTCATACCTTCATATCTTTGAGTATTTCTTACATTCAGGCTAACTGGAGATAAGCATTTGTGCTATAATTGTTTGATCAAGCACTGCTACCCTAGTCCAAAAGATACTCAGCTTTATCTAAATGCATTTGTGAGAAGTATTATTTGTGATTCATATAATGGTATACAAACACATGCTCCAAAATACCTTAGATTTAAAATGTTCTGTCATTATTGAAATACTTTAATGTGTATAGAAGTTTGGACTTCTCAAAGAGAATTTATCTTTACAGTATTTAATCTTTACAACAATTTATACTTTTAGAAATTTTATAACAAAGTTAAAACTGTTAATTTAGAAATATGGAATTACTGAGGTTGGAAAGACTGTTAAGATTAGTAAATCCAAACATTAGCTCAATATGCCCAAGTCCCCCACTAAACTATGTCCCTAAGTGCCAGATCTACAGGTTTTGCCCATAAATACAGTGATACACAACAGCATTGTGTGAATAGAGAAATTCCTAGGAAATAAGATTTTAATGTGTTTTTTAAAAAGATATTTCTGTGATTCGTATGTATTTGAAGACGATATTATGGGAAGTATCATTTTCTTTTTTTTTTTCTGTCTCCAGTGATGATTTTTGTTTATCAAGTGTGTGAAGGCTATCCCTTACTCTCAAATCTAAACAATGCAAATTGTTATCTGTGTAAGTGGAATGAAATTATCTGTTTTAGAGCACTTGCAGATGAAGGTATTTTAGACCTTCCATCGTTCCAAATATTCTGGATAATTTACAGTGTTACCAGAATATCACAACCCAGTCTTAAAGTGGGATTGCATACATTTATTTTATTAAATTATAAGAATTGTTCAGACTTGTACCAAGTAATTTTTTGTGGTTACTCTTACTCTAGTGAAATAATTTTTTCTGGCTTAAGTTAAGATCCTTGAAACTTATTTGAGCCTTATTAATTTTCTTTTATTATTACATTTTCTAAAAATTTAGTGCATCCTCTTGGGGAATATACTTTGTTGTAATAGTGTTCTATTGTAGACTAAGTCTCTGTTCCATGCATAATATTTTAATTCCTTTTAGCTGTGCAGAAGGAAGTTCTTGATGCACTCTTGCTTTGACTTTTAAGACTAATCTGAATGCAGTACTGAATAAAATACTATTTTCTCATTTATGTTACCAAAATTACGCATTCTTTTTTTGCCCAAAGAGTGAAGAAGGACTGTCCTGTGGGCCAAAGCTGAACACAGAATTTGAGGTGTGGCCTCACCAGTGCCCAGCACAGGGGGACAATCCCTGCCCTGGTCCTGCTGCCACACCATTGCTGATCCAGGCCAGGATGCCATTGGCCTTCTTGGCCACCTGGGCACACCCTGGCTCATGTCCAGCTGCTGTCACCAGCATCCCCAGGTCCTTTCCAGCCACTCTGCCCCATCCTGTGGAGCTGCCTGGGGCTGTTGTGACCCAAGGGCAGGACCCAGCACTGGGCCTTGTAGAACCTCACACCATTGGCCTCAGCCCATTATCCAGCCTGCCCAGATCCTCTGCAGAGCCTTCCTGCCCTCCAGCAAATCAATAACCCACACAGCTTGGTCTTGTCTGCAAGCTTGCTGAGGGTGCACTGGATGGAATCATGGAGTTGTTTTGGTTGGGAAAGACTTTTAAGATCCTTGGATCAAGCTGTAAACTTAACATTGCCACATCCACCACTAAGCCATGTCACTTAAGTGTGGGAATGCATCTACCCCCAGTGTGAAGGAACATAAGTCCCATAAGGAGCAGCTGAGGGAACTGGAGTTTAGTCTGGAGGAAAGGAGGCTCAGGCTTTATTGCTCTCTAAAACCACCTGAAAGGAGGTTATAGGGAGGTGGGTAGCAGTCTTATATCCCACATAACCAGAACAGAGCAAGAGCAAATGGCCTCAGGTGGCACCAGGAGTCGTTTAGAACAGTTATTAGAAAAAACTCCTTCTCCAATACAGTTGTCAAGCACTGGATCAGGCTGCCCAGGGAAGTGGTGGAGTCAATATCCCTGAAGATATTTTTAAGATCTGTGTGATGTGGTGCTTGGGGAGATGGTTTAGTGTTGAGCTTGGCACTTCCTCGGTTAACAATTTGCTGAGTTAACAGTTGAACTCAATGATCTTAAAGGTCTAATGCAACCTAAAAAATTCTAGAAGTTTATTATCTGCTCAGAGAATCTCTCAAAAACTGCAATTACAGGTGCTCTAGCCTGTTTTCCACAAATCTGTAGGTTCTTACATTGACAGATGACAAGATGTAGAGTTAATAAAACCTATGTTTATCAGCTGAGATTCTTCATATCATCTGCAAGGGCTGGATCTGTCATTTTAAGCTTTGCTAAATAATGCATGCTGTCCACACCAATCAAAATTTTCATCATAGATAGGCTCCATTCCTCTCTAGGACAAAAGATCAGGTTTACCATTCTGTACTAGACAGGAGATTTGGTCCTATTGTTTCCAAGTGCTTTTCTCCCTTTGCTAAATATGCTCCTTTGTGCATTCTTTTCATGCTTAATTTCAGTCATGGTGATATTGATTTACTGTTTGAAGCCTTATATTTGCCAAGGAAAGAAAACACTTCTATTTAAAATGGGTACTTAAATGGAGTGATGAAGGACTGTTTTTCCAACTATATATTAAGGAACTCACCTTAGTAAATGTTTTAGCTTCTGGAGTTCATGTTTCACTGTACAACAGTTTATTTCATATCTTAAGGTCTTTTTCTGTGGTCTGTCCTTTTTCCCATAGATTAGCCAAGAAATATATATTTTATGGTAGCATTGATGTAAAGAGTTAAAAAATCTTACTATTGCATTCTTTGGAATCTGCAATTAAAGGAAGTAGGTATTCTGTTGTTCAAGAAGTGCTTGGACAACACTCTTGGGTGCACCCTGTAATTTTAGGGGTTGTCTCATGCAAGGCCAGGATTTGGGATTTTTTTAATCCTTGTGGATTCCTTCCAGCTCAGGATATCCTATGATTCTGTGATACTATTGACAGGAATGGTCATCTATATTTAATGAAAAAGAAATCAGAGGAGGTTTTTTTAAAGAAACTTTTTTCACCATTAAAATTAAGATGTAAAAGATACCCAATTACAGAGACTTCCTAGTAGCACAAAGTCATTGTGTAATAATCATGTTTTCTTTCTCCAAGAAAATGCTAAATTATATGTGCTAAATTATATGTTCTCTCAATGTGGATGGACAGAAGCAGAACAGATAACAAACACAGCAAATACCATAAATTAGCTGAGTGATTACAAGTATTTAAAGCATGACCTAAAAACCCAAAAAATAGAGAGGAGACCAAATTACTTAGCAAAAATTAAAATTTACTTGATAGTTCCAAATAATCAGCTGGTCTGTAGGATTAATTTACCAATCTCTTTTCAATCACTCTCTTACTCCTATAACCCCACCTCCTGCTTCTGCATTTTTACTCCTTACTATCCACACTTGTTCCAGCCCTCATCAGAGGAGCACTGACTTATTTCATTTTTTTGTAAGAAAGTTAACTTAGCAAAAGCCATTAGAAGTGTGGCTGCCTAAACTAGATATCATGGTAGATGGAGGAAGAGCAATTTAGGAGGGGACAGTAGTGCAATACCTTTTGTTTTCAGTGTCAGCTGACTACTAAAACAGCTGGGCTGTTAATGAGAACTTCATCTATGCATACTGCTAAATTTCAAATAGTTTCTGTATAGTATCAGTCTAAATGTATTATAATACATTCAGTATTTTTCTATATTTTGATATTTTTCTTTCTATTAAATTATGTCATTTGTTAGTTTCAGGTAGAATTGTTATTTAATTGTGAATGAGAAATGTGGACTGTTGTGATGTTAGGTTAGAAAATATTCTTTAAAAAAATATGAAATCATGTGATTTATGTAGAGCTGGTCCTATTGCAGCACTCACCCTGGAAAAGAAAATCCAAGTGCACAGGAACCCCAAACTTAAGGTCATATCTATAGTTTTCTCTCATTTTATGTCTGCCAGACTTGTAGTACTAAGATACGATAGTGTTTCTTGAGAAAGGCTAGAGACGTCAGTGTCTCAATGGAAGGAGACACTATTATTCACAATGGAAGGAGACTACTATTATTCACATAGTGTATATGTGAATAATAGAGTTCAATTATTTAAAAAATTATGTCCATATTGCCTTTGAGATGCATACTTGTAAGAATCTGGCTCCTTATATTCTTCTGCATCATGTTGCCAATAAAAGTTTTCTATCCCTATATAAATGAAAGAAGGCATCAGTCATGCTTGTACAGTCAGTGTTTTACAATTTCATCCACTAGTACCATTCTCTCAATAATGAGGAGAATACCCTAATGCAGAACAGCAAATTTCTTCCTATTTCCTTGGGAACTTACATTATGAATTCAAATACATTATCAGATGCTTTCTCTTCTTAAAATGTCTTTTCAAGGGCTTAGATGGTATTATTTCTGCTTACATTGTTAGATTCAGCTAGAATCAACATAAATTGAAAAAGAGCAACTTTTCTTAAGTTAATTTGCCTCTCTCCCTGAAAGTTTTTGAAGGAAAACTAGAGAAATTACTGATTACTTTAAAGTTGTGTTTTCTTTTCTGTGGCATATGTACTGCTGTAGTAATTTGCCACTGTGAGATCTTGTTATTCTGTTTTTCAAATCTGCGTGGTTTATTTCTCTCCTATTTTTTCTCTTTCTCTATTGAATTTTTCTCTATTTTAATTTTTCTGCCTGATCTGCTTTTATGTCATGTTGAGCATTGTCCCAAATTAGTTTGGATTTTTTTTTTCTTTCTTGCGTCTTCTCCAGTTGGTGATAAGTTATTATCCATTGCTTGGACTGATTTGAGATTTTTAATGTATGCTATCATGAATTCTAAATATTTCCAATGTTTTGATTTACAAGCTTTAATTTTTTTATAGCATGAATTTTAAAACCTCATTTGTTTCATACTGGGTTTTTTGCAAAATATGCTAAAATTGAATTCATATGCACCCAATGCTCATTTCAGGCTTTAAATGATTCTAACTTTATAAAACAGGAAAAAATTCCATAGTGTGAAATAAACCATACAATGCCCTCTAATTTGCTCTCCATGGAAGAGTCTAGGGTTACATAAACTTTTTGCCAACCCATCACTAAAACTGCATTTTTGTCATGGCTGTCATAAGAGTGATGGATTCCAAGATTTTAAAGTTTTTAAAAAAAATATCTATGACTTTTGACTTTGTGGTTTTTTGCATGTGTGTGGGAGGATGTGATGGTAAATAGTTTGAGCCATTTACAGTGAGAACTTTCCAAGTTGCCAAGTTAAGCTTTGAGCTCCATGGGAAGCAAGTGGAGAACAGGAGCTCAGCAGCAGTTCTTCAGTGACACACAGGATTAGGCATGTGAGCTCTCAGTGAGAACTTCTGCTTCTTCCAGAGGTAGTTAGGCATCCGCTTCCTCAGGAGGGTGGGGTTTTTTGTTACTTATAAAGGTCAATAACTATAGTTATACAGTGATTGCTGTTTGAGATCATGCTGTGGTTCTCAGAGCAGACTCCCAGCTGTTTTTTGAGGGGTTTTTGCCTTTTTTGGTGGAGTAGAGTACTTGAGCATCTTGGTGCAAAAAAACATGGCTTATGACAATTTGCACTGCATTGCTATAGTTTTTAACTTCATCTCATGCTCTTAGCTTTTAAAAAATACCTGAGGAAGAACTCCACACATGGTTTTAGACATGGTTTTTGAGACATTGATTATAGACAATGGAATCAAGTTCAGTAAATGTTGTTTTATGTTTTGCTTTGAAAATACGATAAATTAGAATAGCAAAATCATTCAGTTTGTGGATTTAGTGGCTCCTGAATTTGGCTGAGAGTAGGGTTTGCAGATAACTTCAGGGACATAAATTAAAACTGCATTGGATTAAATAACAGTTTAAAAATTCAATCTATTTTTACCTTAAATGCCTCTGTATTTTCCATTTGTCTGTATACATGTTACAATGCTTCATAATTTGATACCTAGCATATATTTGGATGACAGATTGGCTTTCAAAAGAAAGCAAAAAATAACAGGCAACTAAGTATTGTACTACAGATTGGTCTTGTATCAAGAGTTGTTCATGGTAGCTTGTGGTACTTCATTATCTGTCTTAATTGATCTAAACTTATGGCTGAAAAGAGGTGAAAAACCAGATATGGTTAATCAAGAAGTATTTCAGCCTGTGCATGCTTTCTCTTAATGAAAGAGTCTGTTTTGAGGTTTTTGTCCATTAGTCTAGGTAAACTGAGAGTTTTGCAGCTGTGCTGTACAGCAGAGTACACGGACTTTACATCAGGCAAGCTCCTACTTAATAGCCTCAATGTATTGAGGCGTCATGTACTTTCAGAGATGTCCAACAGTCCTCTTTGTCTCCAAGGTATGATTACACACAGGAATATTTTTTCTATCAAGTACGTCAGATTTGTACAGAAGGAGCTTTATGTGTTTATTAAAAAGATTGTATAGGTTTTGTAAAAGTAGTTTACTATGCATTTATAAAATTTGTAGGTCAAGAATAAGATGTGAACATTTGATCCTTCATAGATTATGCAGAGCCTGGAAGAGAGTATTTCCTTGTAGGTCTGCATGTTTCTGACATTAACTTAAGTAACCACAGTGTTATTAAATTTGTCTGAATACTTGAGCTTAAATAGTCTAATAGTATTCAAGCTTTGGAAACTATAGCATATTCAAAGAATTTTCACTATATTTTCCTTTTGAATTTTTTGTAAATAAATATCCAAAATTACAATGTTAGAGCAAACTATGTTCTCTCTATGTGAGTTAGCAAATCTTGTTTGTTTCTGTCATCTTCATACTAATGATTGTCTGAAGAGATAGTATATGATGGAAACTTCAATCAGATATCTATGAATTGCTCATTTCTTTTTATATAAAAGTCTATGTTCTGTTTTATAAATCTTAGTGAACTTTGGGCACTATAGATTTTTGAATACTTGGCAAGGAGGTATGTTTATTTTGGCTAAAGATATGGAAATGTGAATATTTCCTTTTTCCCATCATGTAAACTAGTAATGGAAAAAAGCATGGACCTATTAGATCATCTAGTCTGACCTTCATTATACCATGGTTTGTCCCACTTACCTTTTTCATCCCAGTAATCCATGTTTTTTGAAGGCAGAAGTTGTGTGTTCAGAATATGTTTTGAAGAAGTGGGTATCATGATATGAAGACAAGAAAATGTGAAGAATACTCTTCTTTCAGCAGTTTCTGGTAGCAAGTAGATATCACTTCTATGAAATATTTGTGCCCAATCTGCAACTACATATTTTTGTTTTTCTCTGCTAATGTTAGTCCTCATGTCTCAGTATTATTTCCTCTTATTTCATTTGTACATTTATACTGTCTGTCTCCTTATTTGCTTTTTCTTGGAAAAACAGAATAGACAGTCTTTGAAGAAGGGTTATTTTACAAGGGGTAGTGGAAGACCCAGGGAAGTGCAGACCAGCCAGTTTCACCCTTGTGTCAAGCAAGATCATGGAGCAGATTCTCTTGGAAACTCTACTAAGGCACATGGAAACAAAGGGGTGATTGGTAACAGACAACATGGCTTTACCAATGGGAAATTGTGCCTGACAGATCTGGTGACCTTCTGTCTAGGCTGACAGTACAGATGGATGGGGCAGAGCTACTGACATCTCCTCCTGGACTTATGCAAAGTGTTTGACACTGTCACATGACATCCTTATCTCTTAATTGGAGAGACATGGATTGGAGGGATGGACCACTGGGTGAATAAAGAACTGGCTGGATGGGCAGCCACAAAGTGTGGTCAAGGGCTCATGGTCCATGTGGAGACCAGAGAGGAGTGGTGTCCCTCAGGGTCACTGCTGGGGCCAGCACTGCTCAACATCTTTGTCAGGGCCATGGACGGTGGGATCAAAGGCACCCTCAGCGAGGTCACTGGCAGCACCAGGTCGTGCGGGGCAGTCGACACGCTGGAGGGAAGGGATGGCATCCAGAGGGACCTGCACAGGCTTGAGAGCTGGGCCAGTGCAAACCTCATGGGGGCAACAAAGCAAAGTGCAAGGTCCTACAGCTGGGTCATGGCAATCCCAGACACACCAACAGCTAGGGCAGAGGAGTGATGGAGAGCAGCCCTGTGGTGAAAGATTTGGGGTGATGGTAGATGAGAAACTCAACATTAACAAGTTCAGAAAGCCAGTAAAATCCTGGGCTGTGTCCAAAGGAGCGTGGCCAGCAGGCAAGGGAGGTGATTCTGCCCCTTTGCTCTGATAAGACCCCAGCTTGAGTGCTGCGTTCAGCTCTGGTGCCCCCAACATAAGGACAAGGAACTGCTGGAGCAAGTCCAGAGGAGGCCATGAAGCTGATAAGAGGACTGAAACGCCTTCCATGTGAAGACAGGCTAAGCAAGTTGTGGTTATTGAGCTTGGAGAAGAGAATGTTGTGTGGGGACCTCATAGCAACCTTCCAGTATCTGAAAGGAGCTGCAGGGAAGCCTGAGGGGCTCTCCATCAGGATCTGCAGTGCTAGAACAAGGACTATTGGGTACAAACTACAAGATGGGAAGTTTAGATTACGTATTAGGAGGGTGTGAGGTTGATAAGACAGTGGAACAGGTTTCCCAGGGAGGTTGTGGTTGCCCTAACACTGGCAGTGTTCAAAGCCAGGCTGGCCAAGGCCTTGAGCAAACTGATCTAGTGGGAGTTGTCCCTTTCCATGGCAGGAGTGGTTGGGACTAGACGATTAAGGTTCATTTCAACCCCTTAGCATTCCATGATTCTATGATTCTTTATAAAAAGTATTTTCTTCGGTAGCTGAGAAATGTTTTGGCTCTCTTCCCTGCTGCACTTCTTAACTATTTTCCATACAAATCTTTAATAATGGAAAATTTATCACTTACTTTTTACAAAATACCCTTTTTTTTCCCCTTCTCATTTTTTTGTCATATTTAGCAGTTTGTTGATACCAAGGCAATTGGCCAGTAGAACTGCTGGATAATCCTAAATCACTTTGTAAAGACTGGTATGTTCTCAGTCTTCTAATTTTCATATGATAAATCAAAAGTGAGGAGATGTAGAGTCACTCAACTAATCCTTATAAGTTAAATAGAAGTTGACTGATTAAATTGTATTTATTATTCCATTAAATGTATTCTAAAAACTTCCTTTACAACTGGTGGACTGAAAAATGGTGCTTAATTTTTGTGTAGCATGATTCTGGTTTTTGCCAAACACAGAAATACATTTTTTTATTTGTGTGTTCATATCCCATGTTGTACATAGTGTGTTTTTCAATTTGAGTTGCTGCATTCCATTTCCCAGTGAACCACTCTGGGGTTCCTACCAGTGTTGTCCTTTTTATGTGTTGCAGAATTGTGATTTGGGGCCAGCTAACTTAACATTTTTAAGGATTTTCAAATGTAATCACAATGTCTTTGCATTCTAGTAGTCTCAATTTGTAATAATTCTATGGTCCTTCTGTAATTTTTATCAGTGTTGGAGAATCAGCTCAGATGTCACACTATTTTCATAAGCTTGTGAGCCAGTTTGCTCTTATTTTCTCTTTTTAGTTTGTGATCAGTGGTCTCTAGGCAGTCATTCTCAGTTCAAAAACCAACTAACCTTCATCTCATAATGAAGTCTGAAATACTTTGTGTTGGATACAATATCAGTGCTTAAAAGGTCATGTAATACTCCTTAAGTTCTTTAATCAGAACTTCCACTATAATTTCTGATTTTTACTCAGTGCCTTATTGACAGATAATTTTAGATTATTGTACATTTTTTTGTTAGGGATTTTGTTTTGTAGACAGTATCCCTAAATATTCTGTTTTCAGGATGTTCAAGTTTTTTAGTTATCAGGCTAGTCTGCAGGCCTGGAGAACTCTTCAGCTTTAAAAGTGTTTTTAAATAATTTCTTGACTTGCTTTTACTGTGCACTATCTTTTTAAACTTGAATTCTAGTCACTGATTTCCTCCTAGGATTTTCAACAATCTTTTTTGTTGGGAAGGATGGATAAATATAATCAAAAATAATATAGCCAGGATGAGAACAGTCCCCTCTGCTAGCTGGACAATGCCCCTGCCTACGGATGGGTCCAGGGGTCAAGTGGACTGTTCTATCTCACCCCCCCCAAAATGTATGGTTCACCTTGCACCTGTACCCTCCCCTGAAACATCAGGTATCTGTGACCCCATTGGCCCGAGCCTTGTTCCAGCCCACCTTGAAGCACCCTGATAAGGGGCTCCGAGGGGCCAGACGCTCTCTTGGAACTTCCCCTCTCTTGGATCTTCCCCTCTCTTAGAGCATCCTTTTGTCTCTTCCCTCCCCCATCCTCTCAAGCCTCACCAAGTGCTGCATCTGGCAGCTCGAAGCAGGACCTTTCTCCATCCCTAATAAACCTGATATCCCAAGAGCAGCCATCAGAGATCTATCGTCTCCATTCACCTAAACCATCCTGGAGCACAGCTCACCCTACACTGTATTGATCCTGTAGGTTTCAGTAATGTCAATTATATCAGTTAGCCAATTATACCAATTAGTTTCATATCACTTAATACTTGGAGTATGGGATCATTCCTACTAGAAATGAGTACATTGCAGTAAGTTCATGTAATCTAAATGCAGAAGGGATATATTAGGTCATCTAGTCTGTCATCTCATCAGAGGGGGATTGATTATACTCTTTCATATTCTCTAGAATGGTGTTGAGAACAATATGTTCTGAGTAATGGTAGTTCCATCATGTGTCTTTATTACTCCACATACAAATATGTTTTCCAACAGCACTTTGTGGCTCTTCGTGTGTGTGTGTGTGTGTGTGTGTGTGTGTGTGTGTGTGTGTGTGTGTGTCTGTGTGTGTCTGTGTGTCTGTGTGTGTCTGTGTGTTTTTCCTACTGAATTACTAAGTAACTGAGCTGTAAGGCAGTAGCCTTGGTCAAATTGAACTGTTTCAGCAATGTATTTCTGGTTTTGCTCGTTTCATGTCCTGTTCTTTCAGATGGCAGTGCCTTTTCCTAAAATCTTATATGGATGCTTCTAAACAGGGATCTTTTGTGCAATTCTGATATATTTTTTTTACTTTCATGAGAGTGCTTCAGTAAATGAGTTTGTGAGTCTTAGTCCTCTATATTTTCCTCTAGAATATTGAACCATTCTGATTTCATTGTTTCATTTCATTCACTGTTGATCCACTGTTCTTCATAGTGTACTGACTTTACATTAATATGTAATCATGATCTTTGAAAAGTGGGACAGGGTCCTCTGAAATACCATTTAATTAAAAAGTTGGGATCTTAATGTGTTACGGCTCTGTTTAGTATTTTTTTAATCCCTCTGTGCATGTATAGGTAGAAGTTTTTTGATATAGTAATCTTCATAATGTTTTTCCTCACCCTTCTCCCTGAAGTCAAGCAATAATTCCTTCATTTAATTGTTGATCCAAATGTTTTCATATATATAAAGTACTTTAACAATTACTTATTTTGTTGTTATTAAAAATTATTGTGGATTAATCATGAATGGTTCAGTGCAAATCTTTGACATCCCATAATGAGAAGTTACATAGTTGGCTAGTATCTGTTTTTCTCCTTTGGTGCTAGCCATTGACTCTGCTTAAAGTTAGCAGTTTCTGTGCATGGTCTGTCCCTGGCTTATACACTAGCAGCAATTAAAAATGTGCAACAGTACAGCTGTAGTATTGTGAGTTCTAAAACTTAGAACAAGGTTCACAAAATTGCTTTAAATATTTAGTGAGCTTAAATGGAAGTAGGTAATGGCTCTATTTACCTTTTTTTTGTAAATTTTGATTATTGTTTCTGCATGCAGTGCATACAGTTCACCTTTTGGTGGAGACATAGCATGCTCTGCAAACATTTCAGTGGAAGGTAAAAGCTGCTGACTCATTGAATTCAAAAGGCTAGGCACTGGGTTGTGTGGTAAGAGGAGAGGCTTGTTAAGACTGAGACTGGAGACAGACAAAACACTGTCCAGGTCTTAGAACTTCTTATGAAATACATAAACACGTAGCACAGAATGGAGGTGAGAGGAGTTGGAGGTATCTTAAGGAAATGAAGTTAGAGGAAAAGGATGCATTTTAATGAAAACTCACTATGTGTGCTGGAAATGTCTCTTATATGCCCCCCAAGCAGATGAAAGGGTGCTTTTTTCTTTTCATGAATTGAGACTAAAACATAACATCAGTACTCCGCAGGAGACTCCTGTGGGACAGGTGTGGTCAGAAAAAGACTGGTAATGCTGTCTGAAAAGAGAGAGTCTGAGTGAGCAATGTCTTGAGGCAGTTAACATTCACTGTTTCGTCACATGTTTTCACACTCATTTACAGACCAGCATTTTTATAAATCTTAGTTTGCTCTCTTTTAGGTTATTGACTTGAAGTTCTTTCCATGTAATTCCTGCTCATCTATATTGAAAAATAGCATGAAAAAGCTGCATGATATTAAATTAATCTAACAGTCATGAAAAGGAGCATGGACAAGCCAGAAGTTTCCAATTACAAAAACAACAGAAGTGCAAGTTATTTCTTTCATTGTTTCTATATTTGAAAATATTAAATATGTAATACCAGTTTAACTCAGTCTAGGTTTTAGTTTTTGAGTTCAAAACAGGAAAGACACAAAGTAGTAAAACTCATCTTCAAGTGGTATCATGAATTGGAAATTTTTCAAGAACAAATAATGGGATACCTATACCTATGCAAAATTAAAACAATACAAAACCCACCCAAACAAAGGCCTGAAACATGAATAAAAATGCATGTGTAGCAATAATCTCAAAATATTTTATGGAATCTGTGCATCTTTAATACTAAAAACTATTCCATTAAGAAGTAGTTTAATGAATTGTTACTTTTATCCTTTATTTTCCTGGGCCCATCATTTAATATGTACATCTTTGCAGGTTTTGGGTATATATGAGAGATATATATGCTATGATTTGGGTATATATGAGAGGTATATATGTTTTTATTCCCCTGGCTACTAGCCTGCCTGATGAGATATCAAGCTGTTAGCTATACTATTGCAACTGGTAGTTTCACAAACAAAACTATTACTGCATTTCCCAACACAGCAAGTGGGTCTCCACTTCTACTGCAACGTAGACGTATTCTGTATGTATTTACCAATCTCTAAAATCTAATGTCTTCATTCTTAAAAATAATGTTTAGTAGTCCACTGTGCAGATTTTTTCAAAATCACGGGTTTTTTTTCCTGCCCAACTAGATTAATTTTTTCTCCTAAAGAACTCCTAAAGCCATTCCTTACCTGCATAACCAGTTTGGTTTGCATGGCCATGGAATGCAAGATTACCAGTTGTCCCAGAAGTAGCTTCATCCAGACTAACACCATGAGCTGTTTTCAATTCTTCTTCCAACATTAACTTTTTTAAATATGATATAGACACTGCACTGAATTTGGTATCTAAAATACTCTTTCATGATGTGCATTTGAACTGCAGGATTAAGTTTTTTCCATTTACATAATCTACTCTGTATAAATAAGTCATTCTATTCATTTAGTTTTTGTATTCATATTTAAAGGCATTTGGCAATTAAAACTAGAGTGAAAAAGTTACTTTTTGTATGTGTGTATAAATAAATCCAACCTGGTGGTAGATTATGCTTATTTTTAGCAAAATAAGCATGTAAAAATTGTAAATGGCTGCTCTTGCTTTGCTGCCACTTGATGTTGCCTGTTTGGAAGATGGTCTCTTGATAATGATTTTTTAAATTATGCTTAATATTCTTGCTCACTTTGAAACACTCAGCAAAGTTGTTTTTTTAAAAAGAAAAGTAATTTATTCTTCCTTTATAGTCTTGAGGATTATTGACAGTGAGGGTATCGATATCACCATACGTAACTGTCTTTTATGCCATTTCAAGCTGGATCCTGTGTTAGCATGGAAAGGATACAGTCTTTGCCAGCATATTTCCAAGCTATTGGCAATCAGAAAAGTGGGGTTGGGGCATTGATGCAACGTGCAAATACAGAGCACAGAATCACAAGTTTGTGTTTAGAAATTAATATAGTTCTGCTCTTCTTGTTCACCGTTACGGTAAGTGGGAGTAGGGAAAGACAGTGGGAAAAATAAGAGGACAGAAGGGGCTATTGGCTGACATCTGCTTACACATGGTATCATTTGGGGGGTTCTAAATATTGTGGCAGAGGATGAGTAGCACAGGAGGCCTTTGAGAATGAAGTTTTAGTTTCTTTCTGGATTTTATCACAGAATTTCAATCTAGATGAAAGAGGCAGGAAAATAGAAAGCAAAAGAGTGTATGGGGGCAGAGCTGAGAAGTATTTATGTACGAAGCTAGACTCTTACGGGAATGAAGTGACTTACCTTTTTTACACCACAGCAGAGGCATGAAAGTCAGTTGTCTGAAGTCTTTTTACTTGTCTCTATCAAACGCAAATTTTCGTATTCCTTGTGCTCATACAGTCTGATTGGAGTCAAAACACACAATCTTACACAGTAGTGTGAGATTGATCTCTTGTTGGACAATGTAATCAACAGTGAGATGTGGTGTTGGCATATTCAATTTACTGAATGCCAGGATAGCATTTTGAACTAGTTGTTTCTATTACCTATACACAAGGCAGACTCTGTATGTTTCATTAATACCAATTAGCACAGTCCTGTGAAGAAAAATAGCAAAAACTGACATTATTTTCTTCTTTCCTATTTGCCCTTTTTAATGCAAAGGTAGACAAGACTTAAATCATCACTTTGGGCCCATTTAATTTTGTGGGGTTTTTTTCTTCTCTCAAATATAATACATTTATTTTATACTTCTATAATTTCAAGATGTCATTCCTCTCCAAAAGCAGCAAATTCCGTTATCTTAAAAATACAATTGAAATTTTCTGTTTTAAGGAGGAATCTTTGGAACTTAGGTTTAAGTTTATTCACTCATCTCTTCTTTCCTAAATGCTCTAGAATGTATTTCTGGAGAGTTGTGAACTGCTGTATTTCTGCAGTCTACTTAGCCTGAAGGTAGTGCTCTACCATGTACTGCCAGGGGAGTGGATGCAGTTACTACTTACACCTCTTTCCAAATAAATTAATTTTTAGTTTGTTGGGTTTTTTGGTAGATCTGGTGCTGTATTTTAGTGGTATTTATATGATATCTGTTACTGGCTAAGCCCTAACTACCTTGCTTTGCCTTCTAGAGAAACTTAAAACCACAATTTTTTTGTTCTCTGTTAGTTTGTCCTCACATTGTTTGTTCTCTGTTAGTATGAAATCCTTCGTGTAGAAAATGCTGAATATCATGAGGTACAGGAAAATTAAGTAATTAAAATCTATTGCTGTACTTTGTGAATTGTAGCCAAGAAGTTAAATATTCCCCTATAAGATATTTTGCCCTATCTACTTGAGCAATTTTACTACTTTCTTATGAATGTTAAAGAAATTGCTTTCATTTGTCATTAAGTTCTGAGATATCTGCTTAGTGTCAGGGGTGGGTAGGAAGGGTAGACATGAAGCCTGGAAGGTGAAAGACATGGCTGTACTTTCCTAAGACTCACTTCTGATGCTGCTGGTTTCAGTCTTTTGCATACTTTAATAAACTAGTTGTGGAAAAATTTGTTCTTAATGAATTAACCCTTCTTTTTAACTTTTAAAGTAGTTTTAGTAAAGGTATTGATAAAAGTATACATAGTATGGCTTTTCAGTATGTCATATAACAGAAATGTTAAGTGACTCCCTTCTCTTTTTTTTCTTTATTTGGTTTTATACCAGATCAAAAATTGTGCAATAATGTGTAATTTGAAGGTTGCTGCATTCTTTGTAACACGTACTTAATTTTATGCAAGAATGGTAACGCAAATATACAAAAAAACAGTATTTGGCAATAGTTTAGATAAGGATGAATTACTAAAAGGATAAACAAGATCGTAGAACAGTCTGAAAAGAAAAATAACTGGTAGAAAGGCAGGAAAAACTGTTGCAAGAGTATCTACTGGAAAAGTCATGACCATGAGCCAAAACTGATGTCAAACACATGAATGTCGATGAATAACCAAATATCAAGGACTTTTGTACCTAAAATAAATGCTAGCGCTGGATTTACTGAATATTTAATTTTTCATGTATTTTTTTTGTTTTAAGTTTTCATGTCAGAAGTCATCTGGTTGATGTCTTTTTTTAATCTGGTAACACAGTGAAACAGAAGAGTTTGGTGGACTCTTGCAGTTTCACTGACACAGAAGAGAAGCGGTTAAGGACAAGACAAATCAATGTTACTCTTGTTAGGGGGAAAAGGGTAGTTCTTTTTCTGCATCCAAACTACACAAAGTGATGTTAAGTACTTGAAAGTCAAAAAAGTGTAAAAGAGCTGACTAGCTGCCAGCCAAGTGCAGGTTTCATTACAAGGAAAAAATAGATTTTTGAGGAAAGAAAGTCTGCAAAAGAAGCTGTGAACAAGCTTTTAAAAAAAGCCCTGAGAGCAGGTGAAGACAATGTGCATGAATGATATATTTATGTAGCTGTGAGACATAAACACATGAGCACAGCAGCTTCCATATAAATGTGGAGTTCAATTTTTCTTTATTTGCAATGTGAAATTTTTAAATGGAACGCACTTTTAAAATGTTCTGAACCTGTAATTAATAGTTTCGTGTTTTTGTGGTTTAGAGAACACTTTGATCATGTTATGCCCAAAAAAATCCAATAAACTGTTGCTGGTTTTTAAGGGCTTGTGTTATATACCAGTTTAAAAAAATTACTGGCCAAGTTTTAGCTTGGTGATTTCCTATTAATTTTTTGTTGTATAGTAATCGCTTCAGCAGATCACTTAAAAAAGGTATTGACTGTTACTAAAATCCTGTGTTGAGAAAGATTGTGAAGTAGGGAAATTCTTTGAAAAGTAGTGAGTTATGAGAAAGTATCTTCATTTATTACTTGTTTTGCTGTTAAAGAAAGCTTTGTTTAACCCAGTTTGGTTTTACTAATTGTGAAATGTTCTGCAATATATGTCAGTAGTAGAAATCATTATTTATCTGTTCTTTGTGTTTTGTTTTTGTATGACTTATTTTAAACAAAACGTAATGTGTAATGCCTCATGACTGCTTGGTCATTTCTGAGACTAGATATGCAAGGGAGATTATTTTATACAGAGTACTTAAAATTATTTATAATATTTTGCTGGAGAAATATTTATAGGCCTGTAGTCTGTTTATTAATACATTATTACTTCATAATACAATGAGCACTAACTGTTTTCCTCAGCTAAATTATGTGAAATATGAACAGCAGCCTTGTCTTGCAAGTTAGAATTTTAAGAATGTGATTGTGTAAATACTAAATTCCCTTGAGAGTATGTGTTGGAAGGCATTTATATAAAATATTAATCAGCTACTCAAAAAGTACCAGACTTAAAAGGTACATAATTCTGCTTTGGTATTCAATTTGTCTTCCAGTGGCCACAACCCTCAAAAATTATAGAATTGTGGATTATGAAATTCCTGGTTTTGTTCACTAGAAATATTAATTGATTAGTAGGATCATGAAAATAGCTGTCTAGCTTTTTCTTTACAAATTACTCTTTTTACTATACCTACTAAAGGAAAAGGAAACTTTAAAAGAAGCCAGTTATCCATCGTAATTTTTTAATGCATTTTGAGTACTAAACAGAAAATCTGTTTCTGAAGTATCCATGCTACTTTCATTATTTCTTGAATTCCATTCAGTTTAGAAATACAACTGAATATAGTTTCAACCAAGAGCCTTCTGCCTTAGCTTACCAAAAAACCTAAAGTTAAATTGAATGGTACTGCAAGATTAATTGCCTTGAGAAGCTGTAATTGACATTTTAATTTTATATTAAGCTAATTTGCTTTATTTTGTGTTTGAGATTGCCTGTATGTATACAGTTATAACTGGTCAGTGGACGCAAAGTCATTTGTAAAGCTTTAGTGTCTACTCGTGTATGAGGATGTACGATAGCATATTTCTTAAGGGACTTTTCAAAGAACAAAACCAGGGAAGTTCCAAGATGTTGAAAGAAAGGGAGAATCAGAATATTTGAACTGGATATCAGAAATATTTTCCAAATTATGAAGCATAAGGAAATGATTGTTTGAGATATTTATACTAAGAGTACCAAAAAGTGGTACGTGTCTCATAGGAAAGAGGAAGCAGATAAACTAACCTAGTAGACCTTCTGCATTAGATCCATCTTTAAAAATAATTTGCTACAAATTTTGAGCTATTTCTTTTTAGCTATTCCAAAAATCAGTTTAACATTTGTCATGTAATTTGGAACTTTTAAGTGGAACTTCAGCCAGGACTGGTATGACCTGAATATTAATTCCACAAAATTTTTTAAAGAGAACTGTGAATATAGCCACAGTGCTGTCTTCAGTTTTGTTTGCATTGTCTGTGGGTTTCATGCTACTATGTGGTTCTTCCTATTGACTAACTCCACTTTTACCTATCTTCCCTATACTTTTTTCTTGCACTTTTCAAAACAGAGTTAATTATTGCCCAGATTTTAATTTCTATAAGTCTATTAATGCATTTCTGGTTTTATACTGCAGATAAGAATTATTTAGTGTCTCTAGATGTTTATTAATATACTGTTTACTGTCTGATTTTTAATTTAGCCAAGTCAGTTTATAATAGCTAGTGAAGAAACACAGAGTTACGAAAAATACCAACAAATTCACAACAAAAATGATCACTGGCAGGTAAGATTTATGGTACTGAAAGAATGATGACTATGTAAAAATCAAAAGAGCAAGAGCAAATATTTCTGAATAATCTGGTTACATAAAACATGCTTATCTTGTGTGTATTGCATCAATATAACTGCAGCTCAATCATTATGTGAAGTTAAACACTTTTTACAAGAATAGTATTTAGTCTGAGCTTAAATGTAATTCCACTTTTGTCGAAGTGCAGTGCATCTGTATTAGCAGACACACAATGATTTAAAAAAAAATCTGCTAGCAGATGGTGTTCAACAAAGAGTACTATTGTTTCAGTATGAGATGCTTCAAATGTTCTGGGCATTTAGCCCAGACAGAGCCATTTTTCCTATAGTATGTGATCAGGCAATAACAAAAAGAATGAAAATAGAGGTGTCAGTCCATATAAAAATATTTTTATAACTTAATATATCTAACAAGTCAGTGGCAATTATTAAACCAAGTTAAATTAACAAAACTGATCAGATCATTCTTTTTACATTTTCATGTCTCTCCAAACAGTTATTTGGCATTCTACCTTCTAGGAAAAATGAGTTTGGAAAGTTAAGCTACCTGCTGGTACTGTTTAAATGCCCACAGATAACATAACTCAAGCTGCCTGGTGCCTGAAAGTGAGTGTTGGGACAATCAACAGGAACAATAAAAATCTGTTCAAACAGAAAATCCACAAATCCCGAGGATTTGGAGCCTCCCTGTGGATTTTCCACAAATTTTGCTGTTTTCAGCAGAATCAAAGCTTTTATTTTAAAGGTGAGCTGCAAAGCTGAAAAGAAAATTGACTTAATAAAATATGTGCTGAATACCCTGCTCTCCTTTTGCAGCCTCCTGAGGCTGTGTGCCACATGTGTCTCAAGTTTTTCTTTAAAAAAAAAAAGCCTCAACACATTCAGTGTTTAAATATTATCAATACTTCTTGACCTCAAGAATAAACCTCGTCTCAATAATCTATTAACACTCAAAAAGTTTTTAAATCCGTTATTTTGTTTTCTTCAGCTGAGGTGTCTTCCATCCCTCAATTTAGTCTCACTTTGTGTTTTCTGCATTTAACCCTTTAGAATATGAACTTTTGAGCATACAGCTGTCACCTTCTATTTATTAGAATATTACAGATATAAATATTTTAGAATAAAATAGGGTACATCTGATTTGAATGAGGTTTGACTACTGATTTTAGTTTGTAAGCATTTTCCCAAGTATTTTTAGATTTAAATTGTAAAAATCAAATGGACTCTCACAAAAAAATTGAAATAGGTTACTTAAGTGACATGAGTATTTTATATTAAGTATATCAATTGACATTCCTTACTTGAGAATATTTAGTAATAATCTTTGGTAGTTCAGTAAAAACAGGAACAGGATTTTACTGACTAATCAACCAATGAAAACCACATCCCAAAATGCTGATAATGATAACAGAGAAGTAACTAATACTCTAATAGTATATTATAATATAGTATACTGTACTATATGTATTCCTGGTATTACAATGCTACACGTTTTGCAGTAAAAACCCCTAAATTACTATATTGTATTTTACATTATTATGTATAGACTTTAGGATAGAAAGGAATTTTTTTAATATAAGGAAAAAGTAACATTGAGGATCATGAGACCCATTATCTCAGTCCAGTGATCTTTATTGTTTTAGCACTGATTAACAGATGCAGTGAAGAAATTAAACATAAGATGAAAAGTAAAAAGGTATTGGCAACATTTTTACTTTATGTTCTTGTAGAAAGACTACTTCTTGGTGTGATCTTTTTATCTTTTTCTTTATTGACTGTCAATAAATGTTCTTTGTCCGTAATTTCAGTAAGAAAATTTAAAAGAATGGGACATCCTTTGATTTCTAAGTGCAGATATCATTATTTTAACTGTCTACTTAACTATTTAAGCACTGAGTTTTACTGGTTTATTGGTAGACTTTAGTATTTTTAGGTGCATTCTGATTCTAAATTCCAAGCAGCCTAGAGATAACACACTATTTAGTGCTAAGAAGTTGAGACTAATAGGCTCCTGGAAATTCTTAGACTTTTTCACGAAGCATAGTTTGCCCTTAGTGTTTCTGTACTTAATTAAAACCCATGTAGCAGGCTTTGTTATGATGCCACATGCCTGTTTTGTTTTCAAAGTAGTGATGAACTAGTTACTAATTTTTGTTCCTTAATCCAAATGAGCACTGTCTTCAGCAGGTGATATTTCTGTGTGTTACAGCTGGTTTTCTTGTCTGTTTAATGGAGCTTGTCTATACTAAGAATAATTTGCATTACTTCATAGAGTGTAAAACATAGTTAAAGTATATGAGTTATATTATTTGGGCAATAGTAAAGCAGTTACATGTTTATTAAATCAAGTACTATGTTTACAATTTTAAAAGATTACTTATGTGACAGCATGTTTATATGTGACAGATAAATGCCCTCTATAGCCCTCTACTAATCGAATTAATGTCAGTAGTGGCATTATTACAAGCACAAACTGTTCTTGTGATATGAGCTGTAAACATGTTACTATGTCAGCTTAAATATAAAATTTAGTCAACTGTTTTATAATAAATTCAACTAGTAAACAAAAACTTAATTGACCAAAGCCTAAAAAGATGAAACTTGCAGGATATTTCCGAACTGAAGCAGTTACACATGGTATAAAATATATGCTAAGTAGCACCTTTCTTAGAAATGCTCAAATATGAGGTTTGTTTTCCTTGTATACTTAGAGCTAGTTGTTTGGAAATATTTTCAGCCTACACATTTTAAGCCTATATAATTAATAGATTTGTTTGGGTTTTTTGTTTGGTTGTTTTTTGGTTTTGGTTTGGGTTTTGGTTTTTTGGTTTGGTTTTTTTTTTTTTTTATCATTTTATTTCATTTTGAGATAGGTATAATACATTAAACTATATTTATAATAACCCAGTAGAATTAGTTATATATAAAGCATTGTATAAAACTGAAGAATTGGGAACTGCACTTAGAATACAAATAATTCACATGGTTGTATATGCCATTCTGTTATCTCTAAATTGCTACAATCACTAGAATAAACCATCCTGTTGATCCTTAAATAGGCTTGATACGGATAATGTTAATTATTAGTCAATTACAAATCTTTTCAATCACACCTGAGGGTGAGATGATCATCTGAAGTAGACTTCTATTGCAACATAATGATTCAGGTCCAGTTTCAGATCTACTGAAAAAATAAAATGTCTTTGCTACTTGATTTCATTTTTGAGATGTGCTTTAGCTCAATTTAGAAATTCTTTTCTTTCAGCCTTAAGAGCTATCAAAGTGTTTTTTCTGGCTCACATATAGTCCATGCTTAATTGATATACAGATGTGAGACAATGTAAGAGGCATTTTGGCGCCATTCTTTTTTCACATGAGTAGGGAATGGGTAATGTGAAAAGATCGGAGATGAAACTGCTTCATAAGAATGTGAAATCCACCTGGAGTATGAAGCAGATCAGCTCAAATATTCCTCTGTAAAATAACCTAGACCTGAGATGGTGCTTGTTGGGGTCTGAAATAATGGACCTTACTTTTGGTTATTCATAGACTTCACAGATTATAGTAATTGTTATAGAAACTATCACTTTAATTTTATAAATTCTTTTGTAGTGTCTTACTATGATGCTAATTTTTCATTGATTTCTGTGACTCATGTAGTTGAAATCAATAAACTAATATACAGAATATACTACACACTGAAATACATTTGATAACACTGGGATAACACTTTGATAACACTGGGAAACTGGGATTGTTTTTCTGATTGTGTGTAAATTGGTGTAATTAATTCTATAGTCTTTAGACATTCTTCAGATAATTCTTATGTCTGATGAAGCATGATGGTTGAACTTTAAGTGCTCAGTATGAAGGCAGTTTCCACAGGTCATAAATACCGACTTAGGCTTTGATTGTATTTCAAAATTAATCTATTGGTAATTAACCTACTTCCTTGTTTTACCATTGATGCATTACATAAAATTAGAAAGCTTTTGCTTTTTGTTTTACCATTGCATATCTCACAGTTGTTGCTTTCAATGTTATATTAAGATTTACAGTTACATAAAATAGGACTCTGATCTTTCTTGGAGCAGCAAAATAACTTAGTTTCCCTCCATTCAGAAACAGAAAATGACAAATCATCTTCTGTCATGAATATTTTTACATGAGCAATATTTAATTCCTAAAATAATTTTTAAAAATAAGTACATTTATGCAATTTCAGACATGGAAGTCTCTAGTATGGCAGATACCACTCCATGGTTTTGTGCTACTAAGTCAAGTAATGTCAGTGTTTTAGAAGCCATAACTGATTGAAGAATAAATTATGCCAAATTAGATCAAAGATCTATTTAGCCAAATGTCCTGTCTCGCATGGTGGACAGAAGCAGCATAGTATTAGAATACTACTGGGCAATTTTCCTTTTTCCAACAATGTGAAATTCAAGGGTTATTTAGTCAGGAAGTTCATTTGACCTTCTCTGTTCATAGTTCTGTGGTATATTTTTCTTCTGTGACTAGTTACTTTGAACCTGTTCATGGTTTTATTCTGTTTGGTGTCTTGTGGTAATACATTCCTCAATGTAATTGTTAGCAGTGTGGGCAATATTTCCTTTTATTTCTTTTAAATATACTGGTTTGCAGTTTCATTTTATACCCACAAGTCCTGGTCATATTAAAAGTAGCAAATAACACCTGTAGCTTACATTCTGTTGTCCTCTGTTTGTTTGGATGTATTTTTATGCTCATTCAGATCTCCATTTATATTGTATTTCACCTTCTACACAAAATGTCTCTTTACAGTATATCTAATCACATTCTATCTTATGTCTGGAATCTGATTTATGAACAAACTTTGACATGAGGATCTTTTCTTTTACTGGACAGCCAGAAGGACTTGATGGCGAATTCTCACCAAAATCCCATTTGAAACTGATCTGCTCCTCCTGTCAGCTTATTTAGATAGAGGAGATAATAAAAACAAGTCAGGAGGATTTTAAAACATCCTCTTAACCAGCTTGTGTCCTGGTACAGAAGCAGGGGTAGACTGAGGTTACAGTGCTTGACAGAGAAATCACAATATATTACTTGGCTTATTTTGATTGCATTCTGTTGTGGAACTCAGGAGGGTAATTCCCGGAAGTGCTGTTTTTACTGCATATGTCTCTGTTTCTGCCTTAAATAGGAGAAGGGAAACAAAGAGCAGGATGCTGCTACCAGAGCATCTCATCCAGCCTGTACCTAGCAATCTTTGTCTTCAGGAGTTCCTCAGAAGAATATGATGTAAATTGTTCTGACAGTGGAAATCCTGGCTTTTGACTTTCCCGTAGTGTCCTACATCTCCACCCTGTCACATCAGGTACATGTGGTTCCTTCATATGACAAAAGAGGCCTTGGGAAAAGCATTTGCTGCAGCTAGGTTCTTTTCTTGCTGCCAGAAAAATTCTTTCCAGTCTGCTCTCTCTTGTCTGGATCAGAGGAGCCCCTAGAAGAGGGGGCAGCCAGGGAGGATCCCCAGGCTGGATGAATCACCCTGTTGGATCCTTTGAGGCTCAAATAGTACTATTGGAAGAAGGAGGGGGTTTTTGTTTTGAGTGAGGCTCAGTGATTGTTTCTAGACTTGAAACATTCTGCATACAGTCTTTAAGCTGGCATTAAGTCGATGACATTTTTATGGACAAAAAAGCAATTTTATGTAAAGTTGACATTTGGGAAAAATTAAATTATTTTCTCTTCAGATATCTGCTCATTTCTAGTCTTAGTAAAAAAAAAAATCTGTAGTTGCTTGTGGAGGAATACATTAGGAAGATTCTGTAGAATGTTTAGCTGATCTTTCAGACATTTCAACATTGATCCTGAGAGCACCTTGAGATATACTTAATTTCAAGCCTTTTTTACATTACTAGAACTACTAGCTACTGTGTACTCAGTTCCCAGTTGTAGTCTGCAGTAGCAAATCATTTTAACATGGTTTGGGTTTTAAATACCAGTTATAGATAGATTGCAGAGCAGACTTACTCAGGAATAATGTTGCCATTTTGTAATAGGGAAGAATGTTAAAATCTATAAATGTCTAGGCCAGCTAGCTGTATGAAAGATTTTTGGCAAAATTCTTTTTTTAATAAGGTTATTCAATGTAATTAGAAATAAAATTTGTTTATTTAACATTGCTTCTACTATAGAATTTACTATTTTGTATTGACAGGTCAGAACAGATCAGAAAATAACTGTATATCTGTGGTGACTATATTTTACAGTGTCTGATAGGTTTTTATGGAAGCCATTTGGTGATCTCATCAGCAACAAGTCTATTGTTTCATTACTATCAGATTCAGTGGGTTTGTGATTAAATCAGCAGAATCGAGAACATGAAGGGAGTGCTGTTCACTTTGCAATCATTTCCATCTGTTAAAAATTTTTATCAGATGTTGGGAAACAGCAGGCAAAACTCAGAGCAAGTGTTTTATCCAATTTCCAAGAAATGGTGATATATAATTGGCATATATTATATTCTTAGTTTAATCTGTCCAGTTAGATGTTTTAAATAACCTATGGTATACCAGTATTAGTAGAATATATATAAAGCTATTTTCATCATCCCTGGCATTACATTCTTTTGAAGACTCTGGTGCTGATACAAATACTTTGGTGCTTAGTAATCATGAGCACTGATGACACTTTGCATAAAATGGAGAGTCGGAATGAGACTTGTAGAGAAAAATTTCCATTTGGCATATGCTGCTGTCTGAAGCTTCTTTGCCTCCATTGATGATGTAGGAATCTGCAAGTGGAACTGTCTGGCCAGTGACCAGCACCATTGGCCTCAGAGACCTGGGAAAGGAATCCATCAGCAATACCCCTAAGCTGATTTGTAACTAGATGGTGCCAAGGCATAGAGTATTCTATTTCTTCTGAAATTAATTTTTAGCACTAACTGTTCTAAATAGATGTTCCTGTTTTTCATGTAAATGTCAGACATGCTTTGAATAATGTGAAGGTTTTTTACCCCAAAGAAACTATAGTCTCATCTGAAAAGTGAAAAATATTTTATCTTTTCTAAATTACTGGGATATTACTGAGTGCCTCCTTGTCTAGTATTAAAAGTTTGTAGTAAGCTGTGGTTTTACTACACTTTTTCATGTTTTTTCTGTTTCATCTCTTGAAATGAATAATTCCTTTTTGCTTCATCTTCAGGTCAGGGGTGATTTTTCATGATGGGAATAATCTTAGTCATCTTTTCTGGAGTTTCCTGTATTACTGTGTTGGCAATTTTGGCATAGGATATTCAGTTTCATTTATAGTATTCTAAATGGAGTAATATTGACTGTCTCTTTTAGAGCCACTATAATAATTGCTGGTTTATTCTCCTTAAATAAATATACATGTTCTGTTATTGTTTTCCACAACTACAGATTGGTAGAGATCGTCATTGTGCTGTTACTAGTTAAGTTCATAGGCTTTTTTCATTAACTTTTTCTGTTACTTTAGAGTAACAGCCCTTGTAAAGAGTAGAAGGACTTCTCTCTGCAGGGTATTCTTCAGTTTTGTAAGATAATTTTATTTGGGTTTTTCCATTCCTGAGCTAAAACCATGAGAAACCACCATATTTTGTCTGGGGTTGGCTGAGTTCCTGATTTTGGATCTTCTGGAAATGTATCTCACTCTATTTATTCAAAATATTTAACTTGAAGTATTAATTTAGTTATTATGAAATAAGCAATATAATTGCTTATTCTTGTCTTAGTCTAGAAAGTTTTTTTCACTCTTTCACTCTTCAATCCACTTTTCACCCTTTTCTCTCTCTTTAAAAGGCACATTCTATAGGCTTTTTGAATATATAAAGCTGTTCATCTTGTTGTCTATGACTTTGTTCATCTACACTTTCACCAGTCAGTTTGAATAAAATTACTGGATTAGTGAGAAAACTTAGAGACTCATTGTTCAAGTTTATTTTTACTTATTTACTTGATTAGTTACTTCAAACATAAGTTGTCAAGACATCCAGAGTGCTGTGCTTGGTCATCCCTTTTGTTGTAGAGATGAAGTGTTTGTTCCTATTTGGTCATCTGGTACAGCACTGGTTTTAGGGTGAGTTATTGAAACACTCATTTCTGAGTTCTTTCTGAGGATGTACTCTGGAACTTTATCACACTTAAAGTTGGTTGAAATTTACCCTTCTGGCACCTCTCTCTCTGTTCTTGTTTCTTGGAGAGTTACTCCCTAGAATCTCCTTTTGAGAAAGCTGACACAAATCAGTCATTTAATCAGTAGTTATTTCACTTTATTATTGCTTTTAATCCCATGTGACCTGGTGACCTTTTGCTTCTCTTGTTTTAATTAATTCAATCATTTTAGCATTAAACTTTCAGCTCTTTCCTTTTAAAACTCATCTTAGCCCCTTTAATACACTTTCTAACATAAGACCTTTTACAATCCATTCTGACAGCTCTAGCTTTAGGTTTGCAGAGACAAAATTCCTCTAAAAATTATACTGCTTGTTTGTCGCACTAATTAATTGCTTGACTTTATGGTCCATATTTTTGTGAGCTTTGCATTGCAAGTAATACTTTTTAGATTTTTGTGTGTGTGTGTGTGTGTATAGCCTTGCTACTTCTAAAGGGTTTATTAGTTTTATCTAAGATATTAGAACCTGTTTGACTTTTATTGTGAGACCACACTTCTAAGATTTCATATTGAGTTACAAATTTGGTTTGCTTCCCCTAAGATAGTAGAACAAAATACAATGATCTAGATATGAAAATAAGAATATTAAAGATGGCTATTAGTGGCTAATAGAAAAAACATGTTGAATTGGTTTATTTAAAAATATTCTGATAAATTAACCTGCATGTAGGTATTTCCTGAGCCACAGTAAGACTTTTTTCTAGGCTAAATATTCATGATAAAATTTATTTAAGATTAATCTGGAGGAGATGGTTAAAATTAAAGAGAGGAAAACACAGAACAAGAACTGCAAAATAAGTAAGAAGTTGGTCAAAAAAGAATGTGAAGTATGTTCAAAGGTATTGTTTTGAGTCAAATTTAAGGCTAGTTTTAATTCCAGGTGTTCAGTAGTAATTTAAATACTAAAAAAAAAAACCCACCACAGTTTGTTAATAGACATTTGTAAGGATTGTGAAGTTGGAAAGAATGTTTTACCATTCAAAAGCTTGAATGATAGAAATAGGGTGACATTTAAGAATCAAAGAATTATACAGTAAGGAATAAAACCAAAAATTCCTCCTGTAGGCCGTCATTCCAAAGTGACAGAGTAAGAGGAAACCTCTTAATTGCAACAGTTCTGTTGGGCTGCAATGTGGTATGTTTTTTGGGAAAAAAAAAAAAAAATACACACACAAACCCTACTTCTATAAAGCATTAAGTTAGGCATTTGCAATCCAGATAGATACAACATTGGTCTGGATGAAAGATGCTATTGGTCTCCACTTTTTCTTGTTTCATTTAACAGTTGTTAACTATTTTGCGGTAAGCAAAGTTAGGTTTTCATCTTAAACTGAGAAAACTTAGGGTCTCCTATCTGTTCTAGGATCTGCTGTGAACATAGAAAGTCCACACAGTGCATAAAATCAGCCTTAATATATGATATATGCTTCGACACATGCCCTCATGTATACATTTGCATTTTCTGGCAGTGTAACTGATGGCTGAAACAAAGAAAGTTTGTAGTGAAAGCTAATACCTTTTATTAAGTAAACTGTGGAAGAAAAATAAACTAGCTGAAGAGCTTGTGTGCCCTGAAACCTGTGGGGTTTTTTCCTTCTACATCTGTGTTAGTAACCATAATGAAATATATTGCCTCTTTATTGGTATCTTTCTTACACAGGTTTGTACTTCATGTTCAGCTTATGGGCCCTGTTTGCTGAGTTTCTCTCAGTAGAGTCAAATGTGAACATTGTTCCTCAGCTGCAGCCTGTGAGAATTCACTGTACAGTACTGGGACTGCTGATATACCACATAGCTTACAGTTCAGTATGTATAATTAAAATAGAGTGCCAGTTTTCTGAAGTGTTAGTGATGTGATGCACCTGTTTACACTCAGGTTTATGGTAGTGAAAAGACAGTAACAGTTGGCCATGTAGTCTTCAATAAACTTGCCAGTCCTTTTATATTTCATCATTTAAATCTTTCCTAGGTAAAATATATAAATTGTGGTGATTCATCCATAAATTAATTAATTCAGTGCAGAGGTTTTTAACATTTTATTTTTAAAACACAGAATTGGAGTCCTAATTGCAAACTGTAGTAGACCAGCTACTGCTGAAGTCAAAAACAAGATTAACTGTCAGCTTTACTGTTAACACAGGTGGCCATACAGGACACAGCAGCTATATTAAAATGTTTCATTTACAGTTTTCCAATGTCAAGACTGCTGAATATGTCGGCCACCATTTTTATATCATCTTATTTGAGATACAGAAAACAGACATATGTCTGACTTCTACAGCAAAACCAGGCTGGCAGAGAGACAAAGTGCATATTCCAAATCCATAATTTTTATTCTCATATTTACAGTTATAAAATTCTTGCAGTACCAAAGTTGAAGAGTAATGCAGTCCAGACAAAAATAAGATTCTTGAACCCCAGAAAAGTCTTAGATGTACGTGCCAAATGGGAAATTTGCTATCCATTCCAAGAATTGCATGTTCACAGATACCCAAGGAGCAGAAGGGAATATCAGAAAAGGCTTCAAAACTGACAGTGTGGAGCAGAACATTCACCTTGATTCTTCCACACATTCTGCAAATCATCTAGTCATAAAACATGACATTTTATATTGTTTTGTTTTACCATTGGGTTTCTGTATTTGAAAATACTGTTTGTATTTTAACTTGGAATTGTAATGCCCAAACAGAATTTTTTGCATTTTTCAAGAGTGTCTAGCAGAAAACAAAGCTATTATCTGAATAGAGATTTCTGTTTTCTTTGTTATTGTCTCTGGTATTATTAAGGTGCCTTGCTTGTCAGTTCTAGAATAATCTTTCCATATAAATCATGGGCATTGAAAATTATCATTAATAAATATAAGAATGAGAACATGAAATGTGTTATTAATGGAATTAATGTGTCTGGGGAAAGATGTGGGTGCCTATAATAGGAGGGGATTGAATCGAGGACTTCCTTCCAAGCTATTAGTTTACATGATGAAAAGATAATATTGTACTACAGCTTGGTTTTTATTTGGTTTATCTAAACTGAATTAAAATCATCTCTTCTGCTATGAAATTAACATGAACAATGTTGAAATACTTCCGTAATAATTTTATATTATTAAGTTGCTATAGGATTCTGCTCCTGTAAAAATTAAACTTATGTAATAATCTTGATATACTTTTGTTATTTATAACATTCTAGAATTGCTTATAAAATTAATGTGAGTATTTTAGGTTGTTTTCTTAGTTCTGATATGCTTACTTGGAATAACACTTCCTACATAATGTTACTGTTTAAGGATAACCAATTAGTTATTTTCATTTGATGTTACTGGATGAGAACACAGCAAAAGCAAATTAAAGGAAATTGTCTTTAAAAAAATATAATCAATGTAATTATAATACTAAAAAAGAGAGAGGAAAATAACATGCTATGCCATCAAAAATAATAACTACAGCGCTTCACTGAATTAATTCCTGTTTCAGCCATGACTTGAATTTTAGAAAAACCTCAGGCCCAGTGATGAAGATGCCCTGATCTTTCTGTTGTTCAGTGTCTGAATAGTTCTGCATTATAAATTTACATTTATCTCAGTAAATTCTCTAACTGTGAGGCTATCTGTATTGTTTTGCCACCATCTAAATATTTCAGTTTTGAAAGAATGTGATCTTGTTTAATAGTGATTGTACCAGCACCAGTGAATGACTGTATGCTAGGATAACCTCAGGGAGCTTGGGCCTCTCTTTGGTCTTACGTGGAGTTTAGAGAGGGAGTAGGAAATGCTCCAAATTGTAGGGAAGTTTAGAGTGGAGTTGGGATAAATTTGGAAATGCATAGAATGCAAAGTTTTCCATCACTTTTTGATTGGAATACAGCATCAAATTAATTTCAGCATCTTCTGAAATTTGTCATCACTGGATGGGAATAGCTGAATTAGTTTTGAATATATACAGCCTTTTCTTTTTCCCTAAATCACAGTTAAATAACATACTGTGCCTCTCTAGGTCTTAATTGTGTCTGTATATAATATATATTTTATTTGTTAGAAACTTGGTATGCTTAAACACACACAGGTAGTTATGGTTTATATACATGCGCGCAGAAGCCTACAAGTACAAAGAGGCATATAAGTTCATGTAGAGAAGAAGGAATAGTTTTGGACTTGTGCATACCAAGTATGATCATATGGACACTTACATCAAAGTCACAATTACTGTTCATTTCTATAATCAGTTCTTTTTGCTTTTACCAAAGTGAAGTCAAATACAGAACTTCTGTTTTTTGAATAAGAAGACCCTTAATTACTTTCAGAAAAACACCTTCAGTACATGTCACTTAGAAGCAATTTTATCCATTTAACCTAAAATATTTGGCTAAATTTCAGCTGATTTTTATTTATACATATTAGAAAGTTGAAGCATAGAATATATGTTGTTAAGAAGATAACTGCAGAAAATAACCTCCATCTCTCTGGGGGCCACCCTGCCTTTGATGCAACCCAGGACACAGCTGGCATTTTGGGCTGAGAGTGCACACTGATGGGTCATAACCGTGTTCTCCCAGTCCTTTTCAGTAGGGTTGTTCCCAAACATTTCCTCCTTCATCTTTTAAAATTAAACCTTTTCAGATAATAGGGTTGGCTTACTTAAGTATAAGAACTTTGGTGAAATTGTAATGCTTTCTGCTTTACTAGTGTTCATTTTAATAAAAGTTAGAAAACTACAAGAATTCAAAGAACAGAACTACTATTTCATCATTATAGGTATGATGACAAAGAAATGAAGGCAAGTTAGCCTTCCTTCACTCATAACCAGGTATAATAAAAGGGTTTCCTACACTTTTCAGAAGAAAAAGAAATTACCAAAATTAAAATTAATGCAAGTTTGTGTGATTTTGTAGGTAGTAGATAACTGTATTGCCTTTTGGGAAAACAGGAGGCAAGGGATTATATGATACAGGTTCAGAAAGTGTTGACTCTTTGATTTAGAGAAATAACTGAACTTCTGCAGTGTTTATAGTACAGGAAGATTTATGTCAAGCATTTATTTGAAAGCCAGTGATATTCTTATTTTTATTTTTTAGAATAAACATGTGAACAGAATATTGCAAATAATTTGAATTTAATACCTAAGTTGGCACAATACAATAAAAATATCCTTGTAATATAACTAAATGCTATGTTTTACAGCTGGAAATCAAGCTGCAGGGCAGTACAACTGCAGAATGACATTTATAAAGAAATGTCCAAGAGGTGACTTGAGAGTCATTGTAGAAAAGGAGTGCTTGATGCAGTTTTGACCTTATGTTCCTTTTTGAGTTAGGAACCAAGTACACCACCAGCAGAGACTTGTGGGAAAGCTGAAACCCATCAGTATATCTAATTCTGAATTCATTTTCTGAAGGACTGAGGAAATACTGCAGGGAGTCCTGGATTAGAGAGAAGTAATTTAAGTGCATATTGGGAGAACATTCTTTCTTTTAAAAAGAGTATGAATTAATCTGCTAAAGAGAAGCCAGACTGGTAGCCATAATTAACAATGTAGAGTTGTTTCTTCATTGTGCATTCCGATAGTTTACTAGGAAGGCTGATACCTTGATATCTTCAGGGTGTGACTAGATTTCAGCACAAAGTTACCTAAGTACTTATAGTTCTTAACACCTTGAGTTCCTGTCAGTTTACTGTTCACAGTCCTATCAAACCAAGGCAGAGCTGCACCAGAAATTCAAATGGAATATCACTATAAATTTTGTAGATAAAATCACTTTATTTTTCTGAGTAGAATCTGAAAATTCTGGTATTACGAACCATTTGGCTAGATCCTTTTCAGTCTTCTGCAGAGGAACGTTACATCTGCTCTGGCAGTGTCTCTGCATATAGAGAGTAGAAGTTCCCAGGTTGCAGAAACTTGGAAAAACATGAAGAAGCAGAAAGCAAGAGGAAGAGGAGAGCCTGCTGTAGCTGTGGAATCAAAGGAGGAATGAGACAAGGATGGAGCAGAGAGCTCCATTATAGCAACAGAAGCTGTCCAGGGATAGCATGCACTTACAGCTGTTTACAAACTAACAGCTATGTTACGTTAAACCTGAATGCAAATTTAGTGCGTGCAAAGACCTAGGCATCAAAGAGGAAATTATTGCCTTTCTCACCAGCCTAATTTGGCAAAGTAAGCCTAGAAATAAAAAATATGCCAAGTGTGGAGTCTGTAAAGAACCAAGTATCAAGGTTGTTTATTGACCTAGTACTGATCATAGAAAGGGCTTGAAAAAATATTTTGGAGTTAGATTTATTAAGAATTAAGATTTTCTGTGTTCTGTACAAAAACCTCTTTTGACTGGGGAAAAAGAGGGTGAGGGGGAGCTGAATAATAGTCACCAGGTAGTTCACTGTTCATGCTGCAGTAGTGTTTAGCTAACTAAAAGAGTAAGTGGGTCCCCCTTACGGGAAACTTCTGATGTGTTAGACACTGCTAGTCCCAATTTGTATTGCCATTTGCAATCCACTCTCTGTGTTGATGGCACTCTATGTTACTCTAAATATTTTAAACATACAACCTTTTATTGACGTGTTGTTACTGCTGTGTAACTCCAATAAGAAAATATTGCAGTATACTGTAACAGTAATGCAGCTTTTTACAGTTTTACCCCCAATTTATAGAAAAGCAATGAAGATAATTTGGATCAAAATCTTTATTTCTTTCTCCCCTATGATTTGCTTTTCAGATAGAAGAGTAGAACTGTAGGCTTTTGTAAAAGCTGTTAATCTTGCTTAGTGTAGCTTCTGCCATGTGTTGAAAATAAAGACTTCCTCATGTGGTTGGCTGAATAACTTTACAGTGATAGTTTTCTTTGCTAGTGTTTTTTCCAAGTGCTTTTCTGTGTTTGTACATACAAATGACAATGAAAATCAAAACTTGCCATCACCCAACAGTTCCGAGTCTTTTGCTTAGAAAAGGGTGTAGTCAGTAGTGGTATTACAGATGAAAATTGAGGTACATAAAACAACTGCAGGGAAAAAATGCTTGTATGTCATGTTCCTACATTGTAGTAATTTCTGGAGTTCATTGATTGTGAAGAAATTTGAATCAGCCAGAACCTAATTTTAATTTTTTTTTAAATTTTAAAGTGCAAAATACAAATTCTAACATCAGAAAAATATGAACTAATTACCAGTTCTTTTCCACAGGTTACCATTAGATGGACACAAATGACTTTATGAGTTTATTTCAACTCAGCATGAGTTGAAATAAAATTTAAATTCACTTTACAGAAGAGGTTTTTTTGCATTGAGGAAGGTTAAGAACTAGTTGTTGCCCAAAGATCTTTTGGAGTCTCCATTTTTAGATATTCAGAACCTGACTGGACAGTGCTCAGAGCATCCTCCTGTATCTGGTCCTCAATTGAACAAGGAACCTGGACTGTCTGATCTTCGGAGGTTCCTTAAAAATTGTAATTCTAAGAAGAAAAATATTTCATTTCATATTGGCAGAATTATTTGAAATTTTTCATTTCTTTTTTTTTTGTGTTATCATATGAGCTATTTGTAGAATGAAATTAATTTTCATCTCTAATAATATATACTTACATACATTTAATTTTTTTGTCACTGAATTTTTTTGTCCAGCCAAAAAATCCAGGAAAAATACTAAGATTTATTACTTGAGTAAATTGAATTTTAGAACACATGCAATATTTATTTGGCAGTACCTCTGTTTTAGATTCTCTTCCTGTGCTTCTCATGGCTAATAGAATGTTAAAATTCAAATGGGGATTCCTTGTTTTATTATTCATTTCCCTAATATATTTCTAATGGGGTCTTAAAGTAAGATGTCTGCTGATGTTCTTTTGTTATCCCTGCTAATGAAAATACAGACTTTCTGAGGTCCTAAGTGATCTTTGAGCCATGTTCTTAGCATCAGTGCATACCTTCCCTTTGTTTGTATCAAAAATCTACTGCCCATTTACTTTGATTCTGTTTCTTCTGAGTAGTTGTACATCTCAGAAGGTTATATTATTGTAAATATTTCTCTTTGCAGTGAGGAGCTACGGAAGGAAGCGCGGCAGCTGAAACGAGAATTGCTGGAAGCAAAGCACAAAAAAGAAGAAAGAGCTTTAAGACCCAAAGAGAAAGAAGGTAAGAGGTTTTGTCTAACTCTTCAGTTAACATTCTGATTTTAAAGGGTTTTTTGGTTTTGTGTTTTATAAATATACATAAATGTGGGCTATTGTTGAAATGTGCTTTTTTTCTTTCCCTAGGGATGGTAGTAATGTAATGATGCCAGTATATAAGGAAATTGTATAGGTAGCATTTGTTCTCAAATCAGTATTTCTCCTTCTAAGTGTTCTTTAGTTACATCCATGCTATGACCTCTTGACTTTCAAGGTCTTTCTGACTTTCTGACTTGGAAAGGTTCTTAAATGCAGATGTTTAATTTTGAACTCGAAGCTACTGACTTCAAACTTTCATATACTGTTAGAAACTGATGGAACTCAAATTCACAGTCACTACTGTATTTATTTTCCTTAAACCTTAACAAAATGGGATCTTCAGCTGACCTCTTTGTCAGACAGTTTTTATATTCTGTTGCTTTTTAAATGTGTATAAATTGCTACATTTATAATAGTATGTAAGGTGTACATTTTAGTCCAGAAGGATGAAACACACTTTATTAGACAAACTGAAGAAACAAAGTGTCTTTAAACACTGTGGAGTTGCATGACATACTTTTAGAGTGGATTCTTAGCTCACTTCTCAATACCATAGAAATATGGAAGAAAATATAAAACTATTTTTTTAAAAATTCAGATTACACACAATTTACAAGAGTGGTAGAAAGTATAACATAATTTTTAGAAAAATTTGTGGACTGTCTTGAATAATGGGTGAGCTTGATCAGCATTTTGACAAAGTAAAAATACATTATCATGAATTTGTATATGAAATCTGGCACCAAATGTTAAAAATCGTTGACTCTGAAAATGTTCTAGTAATCACTGAATGAATATAAGCTCTCACTGGCAAAATAATGAATGCTGTCCCTAGCCATGTAAAAAAAGAGCTGTGAGTAGAGGTATAGCAAAGGTGAAATGTAATCCTTTTGTGCATATATGATAAATTATCTTGAATAGTGCCATGTATGGCAGTGCTTACACTATTGCTTAAGCTTATCCCTGTTCTGGTGCCAGTCAGTGGACATTGTAATTTGAGGAAATTCACCTTTACAGTGACAGAATAAAGTAATACTTGGGCAATAGTTACTGCTATGGTACAGTTTGGAAGGATACCTTCTATTCAAGCAAAGGGAGCTTGTATACCAGGGTTGGTGGGGGGCTGGTATTTTCTTTGAAATAAATAGCAGGCAGGCCATAAATCAGTTGAAAGTCTGCAGTTACATTAGTTACAGCTAAAGGTACAAATAATCTTGAATAATCTTGGCTTTCCTTTTTGTGATAGGAGGGTCTGTTCCAGTACCTGTTGAGAAAGATGGATGACAGGAAAGAAGCTATTGACCTAGTCAGTGGAGTACCTAACTAAACATCTTAAAAATAAACGTTCTAAAATTTAAGGCAAAATTAAATTTATGTTAAATGAGATGCAAGTAGTGAAGGATAAAAGTATTAATATAGTGAAATATAGTGAAAGATTTCAGGTTTGTACTAGAAAATGAACTGAACATTAATTTACACTGTGATGTGGCTGTCACCATGTGGTTGTTGCTACAAATGCAGAACCCATAAAAGTGTGGTTGTATTACTGCACTCAGTTCTGAGTATTGTACCACCAAAAAGGATCATGAACAATTTGATAAAAATGGACAAAACCACCCAAAAGTAGTATTTGGACAAGTTTATTAGGAGATACTTCAAGATACGTATAATTTATGTAGAGAGGGGATGGAAGCGTGAAATGTCAAGTCAAAGGAATGAAGCATACCTTTATTGTGAAACAGAATTTACAACTGAGGAATAATAGAATAGACTTTAGAAAGACTTTATCTTTAATATAATGAACTCTAGCAGAAGTGTTGTACCAAGTAAGTAATTTCGCCCCAAAGTTAAGAGCACTTAGTGATTTTATATTTATTAGCCTGAATTTTCATCAGTACAGTAGAGCTATCAACATGGAAGATAGACAGTCTGCTAAACGTATAATAGTTTACCTATTCCACATTAGTTTATATATAAGAAATTGTACCTATTTTAAAAATACTTCTATCTGGAAGTTGATGTTTAAGTAGCAGTAGATTTTTCCATTGTTCTCTGCCTATCCTCTTGGGGAGTTTGAGATGGGGAGTGAGTTGTCATGCTGTGTCAGGTATGCCTGTGCAGATGGTGCAGACACTTGCATTGTGTCTGCCTATGCGTTGAGCTGACTGCATTAGGAAAATATGTTAGTTCACAGGCTATGTACATTAGTGTGGTTCTGTGCTTGATTAATAAACGCTACATCACAGCCAGAACTTCCAACCATAATGGGAGAATTTCACTAAAGATCACAGAATGATTAGAATAAGGCTTAGTTCATACTGGACAAGATTGGGTCTTGTTCTGAGAGGATGCTAAGGAAGGGTCAGTGGCGTGAAACATCTATTTTAAGTCTATTATTACTGGCATCACATTTGGTATCACTTCTTCAATTTGTTCATATTATGTTTACTAATATTTTTCTGTATTTGGAGATTAGATTATTTAAGAAAGACTGGAGAGTGAAAATTAAAGTGTTTACATTGTTTCAAGAGGTCAGAGGAAAAAAAAATAATTCCCTCCATACATGTTCGATTATAACTAGTATTCCAATTTGTAAATAGTATTGTTGACTATGCCAGACTGCTGTCAAGACCTTACTTTAAATAAGATATTTTTCTTCTGTGTGACATGTTGTACTGATGCCAGAAATTAGATCAAACACTATCATTTGAGTGCAGAATTAGTTCAGCATTTTGAAGCACTTGGTCAAATATTCAACAAATATCTTTTTGAATTTTCAAGGTTCTGTAGAGTAAACCTGGTAATGTACTTCAGTGAAATCTGCCTCAGACATACAGGATCTGCCCAGTTAATTATATGTCAGTTTTAAATAGTAAAAGTATTTAGGAAGTAATATTTTAGTTTCTTGTTAGAACATCTTTGTAAATGGACAAATAATCTGTAGACTATGAAATTTAATTGTCATACATGAGAAAACAGAAAAGCTATAAAATACTGTCTGAATAGGGAAACCTAACAACTAATGTAAAAACCAACATTCAAGGGTAAGAATTCTACACAGGCATGTAGTAGTGAGGCATTTTCTGCTTTGTTTTTTATTGTGATATGGTAATCAAATGATTAAAATGTTTAGATAATTCTCAAAATCAAGTGAGGATAACATTACGTTTTATTTCTGTTTTATTTTAAAGTCTGGTTAATGTCAGGGGCACTCAAATAATTAAGCACTGTCTTACATGGAAAGATACTTTCTTGAAGTCTGGGACTTTAATAGGGTGTTGGGCCCTTCAGAACACTCTGAAAATAACAAAATCCAAATTTCGATGGCTTGGTAACTTTGCAGGATAAGTGAAGATTTTTTCAGTATATAAGTAGAGCTGCATTCTATTAAAGTATCCATCTGTCATCTTTGCAAAACTGTGTTTCTCCCAATGTTCACATTTTTTTACATTTAATGTCCTAAGACCAAGCATCCCTATGCAGTCCCATTCCTGCTAAAGTGAATACTTTTTTCCTTTTGTCTCTCTCTGCAGAAGAAAAGAGGACATAACCTCTGTAAACCAGCTTTGATTTTAGTAATAATCTTAAGCATGTACTCAAAATCCACCAGCATTTGAAAATTAACTTTATTTTAGACTAGGACCATGTGCCACCAAAGTTCAGGAAGCATTTACTAGAAATTTGCTGTTCACACTGTTTTACAAATCTGCTGTGGTCATCAGATAAGTGTTTTGAACCTCTAGGAATTACTTGAAAGATTTTATTATTTGAGTTGGCTAAATGAACTATTAATTTTGTTCTAGAACTGTTGCTTTTTTCACTGTAGCAAACTGAAAATACAGTAATCAGTCCAACCATGGAAGCTCATTCTGTAAGCAAATCTATTCAGATGTTCACAGTTGCTAAATATTTCCTGACTCTTACCTAACTTCTTGGCAAATAGTGCCTCTTGAGGATCTTAGGCAGGCCAGACCTATAGCAACATGAACTAAAGAGTTCTGGAAGATGCAAAGAAAGCCATAAGTAGAACTAGTCTTAAGCAAAAATATACAGGAGAGGATTTTACTAATTCTCTCAAGCATAAAATTATTTCATATTGTTTTTCTGGTATATTAATTTTTACACTACTTTACACTAAACTGTATTTTAAGTTTCAGATACACCATATTTAAAGATGTAATAATTTTTTACTAATTCTGGAAGTGAGTTATTTGTTTTAGTTATTAATTATCCAAAGTATCTCTAAGTTATGTATTTGTAAATTCTGATAGGAATTCTGTTTTAATTCCTGAAATATTATGGCATATTAGAATTTATTTTATATTTTTTGAGGATTTTGTTTGGTTTGGAGCAAAAACAACTTTTTTTAAGATTTCAGTCTCATTAAGATTTTTAAAATGAGTACTGCATACCCTTACAATTCCAAAAACTGCAATATAAACTGAATATTGATGAGCTGAAAGTGGAATATACTGAACTAATACAGGAATATGTTTTAGATCTCTTATTTAAATTCACCAAAACATTCAATCATAATTACTTTCTCTTCAAACAAGAAGTTTTTTGAGGTTTTTTTCACCCTTTGGTATTTAGTGTAGCTATGCCATGCATTTTGTGGAATTACTGACCACCAGTAGGTCTTTTATCATATGAAATCTGTCATCTGAGTTGCTAAAGAATACATTTTGGATACTGAAAAAATTTATGGGCCTGCCACATTTCAAACACAAACCCTGCTAAATAAATTGGAATGCCTTTTTATGTATGCATCTTTGTACATCCTTCTTGTCATCTTACCTCAGTTCTGCATAAAGTTATGATGACATATGAAAATTTCATTACAATAGTTAATAGTTTTACATATCCAGAATGTTTTCTAATATAGAATATTTAAGTATGTAAATATCTGCATGCTATCTGTATCTCATCGAAGAAAAATCATGTCTTTCATTGATCCTTTTCAGTGCTATAGGCTCTTGTTTTTTTATGGTTACATTAAATCTTCAGAATCAGCATGTGTTTTTCTCTGTCATAATATGTATTTTTTTCTACCCTTCATGTGTGTTTCTGGTAATACTTTCACCAAACAAAATTAGTTTCATTTTCCAACAAGTGTTTTATGCACAGCTTCATTATCTCTTTCTTAAAAGGAAGTAAAATCTGTAGAATTGCATACAGATATAAGAACAGTAATTACTACAAGATTTGTTTAAAAAGGTTTGTACTATGACAAATTGTATGCATACTCTCAGACCTGCAGTGAAATTGTACCTTATCTGTGCCACAATTGGTGGACTTGTTATGGCAAAGTTACCCTACCTGCAGTGCTAGGAATGGAGCCCAGTCTTCAAGAGAAATATTAATGTGAGCATAAGCAGTGATCATGCTGTTCTGATCTGCCATAGGCAGCTGAATTAGAATTCATATTTCTTGGTTTCATTTAATGGAAGATAAAATTGCAATTCTGAAAACAGAACACTTCTGATATATCTTGTGTTGAAAGTTTGTTATGTTGTTAAATGTACCAGATGCTTTAGGAATTAAGCTTAAAATTACCAAGCTTTCTTTCCTTCTTCACTTCTTATAAGGAACTGATGATTTCTAAACCATCCACTCGTTTCAGTTTAGTGCTCTTGGATCAAGTTTTGCCTTTGTTTTACTTCCTCCATTTGGTAGTTAAAAACATCATTTGAACTGTTTTATTTAAGTGTGAGCAAAATACGGTCTTTCATATTTTTTAAAAATCAGTATCCTCCTTTCAGTTTTAAAGACTTCAGAATTTCCTCCTTAGTTTCAGACTATCACTGTAAACCATGTCCCAAACTCAAAGTTTTAGGTTAGATTACATCATCATGTTGGCATGTATTTGCCATCATTTCAGGATAGAAGAATCTGTCTGAAAGAAATTTTGACCCAGTAAGGTGAAGACTTTCTTGGTGGAAACTCAAGCTAGCTTACATAAATAACAATGTACTTATAAATTCTTTTGAAAGTAGGATGAAATGTATTTTCAATAAGGAAGGTTATCTGTTTTCTTTTTTTTTTTCCCCTTCACCTTCCTTACTGATGGAATATACACAGCAGCTTGTTCAAACTAAAGAAGAAATTCTTTGCTTCATGCTATTTACACTTTGTGATGAGATCCTCCTAGGGAACAAGATTCCTGTAACTTAAATTATCTTCTGCATCTTGTAATACCTAAATTGAATTTAATTGTTATTTTACTTCTGTGTATCCATGTAATTTTTCATTAATTTTTGTCTGAATAAATCCTCTTGGATTAAGGAGATTAGTACCAAAGTCACGATCTTTGTACTTTTACTTAATGAGCAAGCTGGACCTAAATTTGTCAAGCTTGATGTGAAGGTCAAGTCCATCATACAGTGCTGTTGTTCCTCTTATTTTCAATTCAACTGCAAAAGATTTGCAGGGAATCTTGGCTGCAGACTGGGAGATAAAAAGTAGTAGGCAGCAATCTACTTTTACATTTAAAAAGGTTTCTTCCCACCAAGTCTCTCTCTTCTGGACTTTTTTCCTTGCTTGCTAGTTAAAAGTCAGACACAAAGTAATTTTATCAAAAAATTCCTGCTTATCAAAAACTGAATATATAATTTCTATTAAAAAGTACTCTGTGATTTTGTAATCATTGGAGTTTTCAAGTTTTAAAATGTTAATAACCCTTTGACTTAGGAGCTCTTGAAAGTCCTTCCTATTTTGTTGCTTGCTTTAAATGTTCTATGATAGGTTATAAGACTTAGTGAAGAAATGCAAGCATGTTTTTAGGTTATTTTAATGAAAATTAGAAAAATATGATGTGTACAAGTGCACAACTCTTTCAGTTTACTCTGAAATTAGTTCAAGTGGATCTAATTATCTTTTGTCTGAGTTATGAAAAGGCTTTTCTAGGAGGCAGAGAGCATAAAGTTGAGGATTAGAAAACCTTTGACAAAGACCCAAGAAACAATAATACCAAAAGAAGACTTTAACTGAAATTTAAATTACTTGTATTAACAGTAAGTGGCACAACACATAGGAGTGTGATAAAAACACACAAACACGCAGCTTTGGGAAATTTTACCCTTTTTATATAAGAATTGTATTTGAGCTGCACTACATTAAACTAAATTTTAGTCAAAAGACCTATATGACTAAGAATCACATCTTTAAATTCAGCATATGTATATCAAATACCAGTTTGTGACTGGTATTTTCAAATATGTTCAAGAACACTCTTTTCAGTTCTTTTGTTTGTCATAGACAGTCAATTATATTGATCATGGGGTAAATGTTATTCCCTTCGAAGCACTCATTTAGGTAAATTTCACCTGAAAAGTTGTTTTTTATAAGGAATCAGATGTTTTTGTACATCAAATTATTTATCTAGGGGCTAAATGTTAGTAAAAGAAGACATTAGGTTGTTTCCAGATAGTCAACAGTCCAAATACTTGCATTTATGTAAAAACTAATGTATTATTTTGACATGGGGTTGGTCTTGAATTAAGAACTAGATTTTTAATTAGTAAAAAAGATTGACATAATAGGGGGAAATACTGAGATTTTTCATTATATGGTAGTTTTTTCATGAACTTCTGTTCTCCTCAGTTCATCTAATATTATCCACATGAGATTTTATGGCAGATTTTATTTCATTCATGCAGCTGTTTAATCATCCCTAAATGTGTGTGTGTATGCATTTATCTATTTTGGTCATTCTGGAAGATGGATTTTTCTTTCTTTGTCTTGCTGATACCTGCCATACTCTGTTCATTATTATATCCAGCATATCAAATGGAAAACAGCAAAAAAACCCAGCTCTGAATGGTATTAAGTATGTTTGATTATTCTCCCTGGTACCTTTTAAATGCAATGTAGAAAGTGTTTAAGTGTTGTTTAAATGCAATATAGGAAATAAGATAAAAAGGAAATGAGACATTTTATTTGTAGAAATAGGTAAACAAATATTTTATATGTAGCTATATAATTACAAATTTATTTCTTTTTGTTACAAACTGCTGTGTTTATAAACTTCATAGAAAACTTGAGTTGCAATAGAAATTTAGTTTGGAATAAGAAACTTTTTCTGTATAGCTGTCAGCAGTCATCTAAAAAAACCTGATAACAACAAATTCATTTAGATTTAGAGTTCATCAGGCCATAGATCCTGAAATTTCTTGAAACAGTTTTCTTCAGAAATGTTTTCATTTGCAAATGTTCATCATTTGCAATGGATATCCAGGAGGTTTATTCTGTTTTTTACCAGGAATAACAGTTGTGTAAATATGTGTACATAAATTTTAAGTATAATAAATCAATATGTACAATGTCTTAATGCTGTTCCAAGCAGGAGAAAATAATGTGAATGTATGGTATTGATCAATTTTCCAATTCAGTTTTTGTTCTCATAAACTACTAATGAATAATTCACTTATTAATAATTTAATGGGACAGTGAATACTCTACAGTGAAGACACTGTTAAAAAAAGACAAAGAAGAATAGCTCCTGACTCATCCATATATCACTTTATAAAAAAAAGTTTTATTCCTGAAGAGTTATATAAAAAAGTGTTTATTCATGATTGACAACATGGACTCTGTTAAAAATGTAGATGTTACTGACTTTTTTCTGTATTGCAAAATCAAGGACTTGATTTGTGGCTACTTCAGCCTGCAAAAGAGGAAAACTGCAAAATTTTCTATAAATTGTATTTGTTTCCTTTTGAACAAATAGTCACAGAATATTAATACATGTAACATTTCAACTGCTACATGAAAGATTTTCAGAAATTAAGGTCATCTGGTTAAAGGAATTTTAAGAGTTTTCATCAGAGGTTTTATTTCTGCTATCCTGCTTTCCCTGGCTCCGTAGTAAAATATAATTGAAACAAAAATCTTTTGACTCATTCTCTGCCCAGTGCAGTGTTGTGTTTTTCATTTCAGCAAGTAGCAAATCATTCTACTGGTGAGAAAGCAGTACAACAGAAATGTTTTATGGGAGTGTTTTGCTTGGTATTTTATCTACAAAAAGACACTAAATCATGAAACCAAACTAAATTTGTTTAACCAAATATGTTTCCTTATTCAGAGGAGGAACCTGCTCCAAACAGTGTTGTTGAAGAATACCTTCAGGAGAAGAGAAAATATGAAGACAAGAGAAAGCAGCAGCCAAAGAAAGGAGCTTCCCGTGAAGATCAGGTAATAGTTTGATAGGCTGGGCAACAAAAATCAGAAAATTAATTATGTTCATTTTTGAATATGTTTATCTCCTAATTTGTAAAAAAGCAAAGTTTTAAAGTCTGTTGTTTCAATTTCCAAGGAAGTTATTATTCATAAAAATAAATATTTTCATTACCCGAGTAGACAGGTATGTCAGTTTTCAATGTGTGTTTGAAAGGGCTCCAAGTTTAGTTACTGAAATCTTCTGAAAGGAAATGCTGGTCACGAAAAGTGTCCTTGATTCCATTTGTAAGAATTCTCATTTCTTCACCTTATGCTTTCCTTGCCATAAAATAACACTGGGACAGAAGTTTGCCTATTTGGCATTTGTTATAGCTGGGGTTTTTAACATTTTAAATTACAGTTTAAAATATTAAATTCATCAATACTTCTTTTTGTGAAATGAAAGAAATAGTTTATAAGCACTATAAAAAGTGAAGATGTTTTAAATACAATTAAAGTCATTATTCACAATTAGTTAGTGTGTCTTTAGGCTTTAATAAGCTAATATGAGCAAAGTAAGGTTTGCTGTACAAAGGCATTTGTTTTTTCTAAAATAGGAAAGTCTGAAATTGTCAAATATACTAAACTGCCTATGAAGTGGAAATATCCACCGACCTAAAATCTGTGTTGTGCATCAAACACATTGGTTTGTAAGTGCATGTCAGTTCAGCTACGAAGATGTTCCTGTTCACAAGTTGAATCCAGAAGAGATTGGAAACTTGAGGTTTAGTAACTTCAGAGCACTATTTGGCAAACCTTTATATATGCAGCAAGCTGATTTAGCCCTAAACTAAGAAGTTTATGGAAACTTTGTACATTCAAAATCCCATTATCTTTGAATCAAAGAGTACTAAAGCTCTGTTGGCAGTGTGGATCAAGGGACTTAAAACCATGTCTAATGAATTTATATCAGTCCTGCCGTGGACATCACCAGAAAACAAGATGAGATGATAGGGATATATATTCTAGGAGATGTTAATTTTTATTTATGTAACCCTGCTGGCAACTATTCAACAATAACTAATAAGTTCTTTGTAATCCATTTCACTTGTGGAGAGCCTCTTCTCATCCTGCGCTCCTTGTAACTGATCCTAGAGCACAAGACCATTTTCCATCCTCAGTGCAATAGTTAAGGAAGAGGGAAAAAGGGAATCTTTCCCTAAAATGCTAGATAATGGAAGTCCTAGCCCTCCTATTCAGCAACAGTCAAATTAAAAAGTTATTCAAAGCACAGTATAGCATCTAATGACTCACTGCAAAAATCCTACTAAGATATTGCAACATTATTTCTGTCATCAGGTCTTTTCACAGGAATGCTGTCACCAGAAAAAATTAGACTAGACGCAAGGAATGTGGCTTTTTTTGGTCACAATTTCATATTAAAAGGGTCAATTTGTTTCCTTCTGATGACTTCAGCAAAGATTTCCTGTCTCAGGTGTTTCAAGTACAGTATTTGTTTACAATAGTATGGAAAGCTATAGAACTAGAATGATTTGCAGGCCCAAATATCCTCAAAACTTTCCTCTCTCTCGCTTTAAACAGAAGATTAGACAGAAAATGAAGAAAGTAAATGCAAAAAAAGTCCTCCAAAGTATGCCCTTGGCAGTGCTAAAATACGTTTTTGAAAGAATTCAAAGGCCAGGAAACTCCTCAAGTTAAGATTGCTCCCAGAAGGAAATTTGATTCCAGTGAACACTTCTGGTATTTCCTATTTCTGTTTTCTATTCTTGTTTAGTTTTTATTCTTTTAAATTTGAAAAACTTGACCAAACAAAACTACACAGCCATACAGAGGTGTTTTACAACATAGGTTGCCAACCTATCACCTACGAATCAAATGGAGCCTGCCACATAAATTCAGTTAGGCACTTACTCCCTGATGCTTTCATTTTCAGGAATGCCTCAAATATCAGCAAAAAGAAAAAAAACTGTGGGCTGTGCAATTTATTCATATGCTCTTCGCTTTTTTTTTGAAGAGCCCCCATCTACCATTACAAGGCTTAGACATATGACTTTTGTATAATCAAACTCCCATTTGAGATTATCAGAAACAAGAACTATGGTGTGATCTTCAGAGAATGTTCAAGAGAATCTTCAAGAACTATGGTGTCATCTGCAATCTGGTGACTTCATTGTCCCTGAAAGATCAGGCAATGTTCATTTGAGAATAAAACAGCAGATTTAAATGAGTATGAGCTTTATGTGGGCAGCATAAGAACCTGTATCTGCAGAATTAGTTAAACTGGTTCATTTTTTTTTTTTAGACAAAAACTTTAATTTTTTTCAATGTCCACGCATATTTTAAAAGATCACCAATATAAAGTATATAAATATCAGATAAACTGGGTCTTCAAGGCTTGAATGGTTTGTAATTTATACAGTGGATTACTTTAAAAGAGGACAGTAGCATGTCCAAAAAGTAGAATTCATTGTCAGCACTGTTATTTAATCAGCTGTTTTATTCTGTAAGTTGTTACAAGTATTATTTTCCTCAAATACTCCTTTTACTTCACTAGATAGTGAGAGAAGTGCTTTTTCACACCTGACAGGCCCCTCCCTGGTTGCTCTTCTTGCCTCAGCATTGCCTGCCCACTCACTCCATCAGCGCTCTCCATGCAGTCCCACTCTCACACCCACCACTGCCTCTCTCTCACTTGCCTCTCTAGAGTATTTCTTCCAAATTCATGTGAAACATCACTCTCATTGTGCTTTTTCTCAAAATAATAAAAATGTTGTATATGCCTGTTGGTGTGTAGAAATACAACATTTCTCTAAAACCATGTGTTTAATTTCAGACATTGGCTTTGTTAGACCGATTTAAAACAAAGTTAACCCAGGCAATTGAAGAAACTCCTGAAAATGAGCTTTCCGAACCTGATGTAGATAATGACGAAGGATGGTGAGTTTTTTTCCCTTTGGATTTCTGTGTTTACTAATACAAATCCTGCTGTACAAACATAGTCACACTGGTAAGCGTAAATTTGAGTAGTAGAAAACACCAAATGTGAAGGCAGCTGCTTCATTAGGAGTCAGCTAAAAGGTACTGGCTTAGCACTCTGAAAAATAAGTCATGAGATAAATGACATTTAGTGTACTGTAGTTTTAAATCCTTCTAAAACTGTGTTGAGCATAGTAAGTATTTTTAAATGATGGATGAGATGAAGATAGTCTGACTCATCTGAAGTGTAGGGGGACCCCAAGGCAGTGGGGTATTACTGAAGTTGATAAAGCACTGCAGAAGTTACTGCTGTAATGCTTCCCAGTCAGAATCAGTGTGTACCCCGGTGTCTTATATTCATCTTTCATGCAAACTACCCACCTTAGGTAATCAAGGGGATAAAAATCAATATGATTTGAAGTGTGATCTTGAAAGTCCAGGTTGCATGCTGTTAAAAGTAGGTGTAATGCAAAAAAAAAAAAAAAAAAAAACTGGAAAAAAAGAAAATAAATCTTAGTAAAAACGTTTTGTAAGGATATGTCATCTCCATTTATAAGGCAAAAACTACAGCTGTTCCAACAAAATAGGCAGTCTCTGCCTCCAATTTTTTCATAGTTGTGTACATAAGGCATTGGAGCTGCAGTAAAATTACCAATAAAATAGAAACTTTAACAAAGTTCTTGGCAAATGTTTTAAGACAACCAATATTTCTGTAAATCAGATGACTTTAAATTATTTTATTGCTTCTTCAAACTGTTTTCTTCCTCCATTATGTCTTTTCCTACCTCAGGTTATTTGAGGATGAGAGATAGCATACAAAATAAATTTCTAGATCCTTGGATTTCACTGATATTTTGAGATCCTTCTGAGCTACCAAAGTGCTTCTAAGTCCTCCAAGAATTATACAGAAACTATTTCATTTGGAAGGGACCTACAACAATCGTCCTGTCCAACTGCCTGACAGCTTCAGGGCAGGCCAAAAGCTATGTTGTTAAGGGCATTGTCCAAATGCCTCTTGAACACAGGCTGGGGGCATTGACCTCCTCTCTAGGAAGCCTTGTCCAGTGTTTGGTCACCCTCTTGGTAAAGAAATACTTCCACATATCTGGTCTAAACCTATGTCCACTATGAGAGTCCTTTATCTGAGCTTTTTATGAACATTTTATGAACTTGATATTCATGTTTTTTCTTGTCACAGTAATACAACCAGTCTTTTAAATACTTTTATAGAGTTCAAACATATCTTTCCTATTTCTTTTTGAGAAACTCCTGATATCTAATAGTCAGTAATGCTATCCACTGTAATTCCTACTGAATTAAGTGCTGTAATTTCAGGTTATGAAGTTGTATTTTTGTTTAGAAAACAATACTACATTCAGAATTGCACTAAAACAAGTACTTAGTATGAAACTACATAATAGACTAATAATATCATTAATTTTGCAGCTCAGTAAGTGTTCATGTTAACTTTACAGACAGATGAGGCAGTCTGTTTTCAAATAATTTAATTAGAGGCCAAGTAAATTGTAAAATGTATGTTACACAAATTGACTATAAACAATGTTAACAAAGCAACAAAATCTTCTGAAAGCTATTAATTATTGTGTGAAGCACTCAGAAAGTTAAATTGCATATTTTGGATTAAGTGTTTACATTTTCAGTACCTTTGTTGTATAGGAATATTTGAGATAACTATAGTGACTTTACATTTTAAAATTCTTTCTTAATTTGAATCTACTTCTCAAAAGAAAGTAACTCACTTTATTTGATTTTTATGAAATGCAATTAATGTATGGCATATGTATATATGATACACACATACAACATGGTTCCTCCAGGCCATTTTGTAGGTCATAATTGCTATTTTTATGGAAAGGGAAAACGTGCCAGTATGCTTTGCTCTACTGTCAGGGTGTGTTATCTGAGGTAAAATGATTGCCTCTGAGACATTTTTATGTGTCCATGAGTGGCCACACATTGAGGTATAATTTTCATTCTCTGTCAAGATAGAAACCATTACCAATTTGTTATGTTTTCTTTTGTTTGGCAAACTTCTCTCTGCATATTTGGCTGAGCTGCTGTATTGGCATGGCACATAGCAGACGTTTGGGCACTTCTCAGCAGCATTCTACTTTTTATGCAATAAAAAAGGAAGAAATATGACTCTATTGTAAACAGTGTGTATGGTGTTTGATAATTATTACCAGACTTTACTGTCTAAGAACACATCTGAAGAAATGTTGTGAGGAGTGCTAAAGAGAAATGCGTAAGACTAAGTTGTAACGTGGGATATCAGAATCTTTGCTGAGACATTTTATTGCAACCTCTACTGTTCTGTAAGAATGGTTATCTATATTTGTCTGCAGCAATCAAAATCCAATTTCCCTTACAGAATTCAAAAATACCATAATAAACATGGTATCTGCTCAAAGGAGGAGTCAAAGAATAAAAATGTCTGACAATAAGTGGACACAATTTTACAGCATCTGGGTTCCTTAGAAAGACATTCTTGATCTGTGTTCTTCCAGCTATTATTTTCCTTGTGGCTTCATGTTGACAACTAGTGCTTGTGCTTTCCTCTTGATGACTTGTTAGATGGTCTCAGTACTATTTGATCACTAGTTGTTCTTTATTCACTTACAATCCAAATAAGAAGGACTCAGATGCATTACTATATTCTTTTTTCTTGAAGGTTGTGTAGAGTGCTGCAGAGGTAGGTTGAGATTATCTAGCAGAACTTAGTTACATTCTTGGCTTAGAATCTTAACCAAGAAGACTTTTCCCAAAAATATAGGTGAGGTCAATCACAGTGGCAGTGGGGTATCATTTGCTTAGAGGCTAATATTATGAAAAACAAATATGTCACAACAGAAGACCCAGCTGGGATTTACTTTATACTTGCTACTTGTTTTACTCGATAGACCTGAATTTGAATGAGAAAATACTGCACAGACTACCCTTATTCTGAACACTGCTGCTACTGTGTAGGATTTACTGTAACACATATAGTTGCATGCATGTGATACCCATTCAGGTAGTAGTGACACTTCAGGTTCTGATGATAAGAACAAATAGTTGCAACTATAGTCAAAGATAGATTTCATTCCAGAAAGTGTTACAACAATTGCAGATAATGAAACTAACGATGCAGATCCTGTGAACATGACAAAATATTTTTCATAGAGAGAATCCAGCAATGGGATAAAAAAATTCCAGTGAAATCAAGTACATTCAAAAATTGTTTCAGTTAATCTATGCAAAATTTTCCTCTTAATTAGGGTAAGAGTGATACTTAATACTGTAAAACACCCTTTGATCAAGTAATTCTGAGTGTTCCAAGTGCTTCCTTCAAAATGTGAAATCCGAGACTAGATACAGCATTCAGCTAAGTCTGTCTGTGTTGAGTGGAAGGATTACTTTTATGTTGCTGTTTTTTTCATACCTGGTTTCCATTCCTTTCTAAGCCACAAATCCTTTCCTATTGAAATGTTGCCTAACTTATTTCTGTCCTGTCCCTATACTGTTGATCACTCTTATTGGAATTTAGCCATTGCACTTTTAAACTTTACACTTTTTGTATCCCATTTTTCATACTGCTGCTCCAGTTTGCCACAATAACGTGAATTCTGGATACTCCAATAAACATTCAAAACTTCATACTATACATATGTTCTGTAATTATATTCATCTCCAGTATAGTCATAAGTGGAAATTAACTAACAAACCATTACCACATTAAGCTGTTCACTTTGACATTAAACTGTCTACTCCTAAAAACAGGGCTCTCCAGCTGAATTTTTAGGAACCTTACTTGCTTGTGAAATGTATCTACAGTTTCCTACCTGGAATATTGGTTTTTGTGGAAGGAGCAGATTTTCTGCTATAAAAATACATGTCATGTCCTTAATCTGGATTTACATTCTTCTCCCTCTGATCTTTTAAAACAAGTGGAGACTTCCTGAAACTACAAGATTTACAGGATTACTGAAGTATATCTAGTGCTATGACAACTCTTGAATTGGTGGAAATTTCTGTGGTAAGGAATCCACCACATTGCTTTTTGAAAACTCACCTGATTGCGAAGTCAATTTAGCATATATCTGTAGGATCTCCATTATTTATAGTCTCACAGACAAAATGCACAAAAAATTCAGGATTCAACTTCAGTACCATTTTTGAACTTAAAACTTAATTGTCTTTGTCAAGTAGCTGAAAAATCAAAATGATCATCACTGCATACCACCAAAATACTATACATTGCACATAAAACCAGTCAAGTTTACAGAACTTTATAAGATGTGGAAGACACATAGGCTAGGAAATGATGGTGGGTTATTTTTTGGTTTGATTGAAAAGACATCTCCATTCATCCACTTTTTGGGACTGATGCTCTTCAGTATCTTTATCAGTGACAGAGGCAGTGGGACCCGAGTGTACCTTCAGTACATTTGCAGTGAATGGAAGCTGAGCAGTGCAAGTGACACCACAGAAAGATGGGATACTATCCAAGGGCACCAGGACAAACTTGAGAAGCATGTTCATGTGAACCTCATAAAGTTCAACAAGGCCAATGTGATGCATCTGGGCCACGGCAATCCCAGACAAGAGCACAGACTGGGAACAGCCCTGCCCCGAAGGACTTGGGGGTGCTGTGGCTGAGAGGTTGGACATGACCCAGCCATGGCACTCACAGCCCAGAGAGCCAAACGTGTCCTGGGCTGCATCCAGAGCAGTGTGGGCAGCAGGGCCAGGGAGGGGATTCTGCCCCTCTGCTCTGCTCTGCTGAGACCCACCTGCAGGGCTGCATCAGCTCTGGGCCACAGCACAGGACAGACAGGGACTCTTTTGAGCTGTTCCAAAAAAGGAGCACAAAAATGATATCTGGACTATCTCTCCTGGGAGAAAAGACTGAGAGAGCTAGGGTTGTTCAGGCTAGGTAAGAGAAGGCTCTGGAGAGACCTTATTGTGATAGATATTTCAGTAATTAAAGGGTGATTAAAAGAAAGAGGGAGAGTGACTTTTTGCTTTGGTAGGTAGGAACAGGATGAGGGGTGATGATTTTAAATTAAGAGATTTAAATTAGATGATAGGAAGAAATTCTTTACTCAGAGTGTAGAGGCACTAGAACAGGTTGTCCACAGGAGTGGCAGATAACCAATGGCAGTGGGGTTGGATTAGGTGACCTTTAAAGGTCCCTTTCAGCACACATCATTCTATGATTCTATAATATGAACATTGCATTGAGGCAGTATTCTATTCCTGCTTGAGAACTATTTCCATGCTGGTAATCTCATTTCTGATAAATACAGTTTTACATTGTTACTTCTTCAGTTTTGACTTCATGGAAGATTCCAGATTCATTCTGTTGAACCTTCAATATTCAGTGTAGAAACTGAAATATTAACATGTGAAAGTTGTTCCTTACCAGATGGACATGATTATGTGAAGTTCATTAAAATTGCTGCCACTATGGACTCGGCCAAAATCAGTATCATCCTCAGTAGAAGGATATGGTCTGTTATTAATCCCATCAATTCACAAGTCAGGGCTGCAAGTAGACCTCCAGTTGATTTTAGAGTTTGTGTTACAGTGAAGCCCAGTAATTTTTCCTTGATTCTACACCTGGCTAGAAGTTTAGGATTTCTTCTTCAGGATGCAGGTCTCATCACTGGCCTTTATCTTCACTCAGTTATGCACTCTCCAGCCTTTCAGAATTTGACTGAGACTGCCAGCATGCTACATAGTTGATTTAATTAATAGCATGTGATGCCAGTGCTTCATAACTGAACCACTGTAATGTTTCCTGGGTGGAATGTAAGGTGTTACATGTGAAACATAAAGCTTCTTAATCTTTAGAAGAGATCAGCTTTTTCTTTCCCTGTGGAGTGCTATCACAGCTGTAACTAAGCAACAAATGTAAATAAGTCATTTAAGTTTTTTTGGAATTATGTCTAGACTCTGAAACTTGTTCTTTCTTTTTATTTGAAATAACATAAATCCATTCAGCTTTCAGATATACTGTGGGACAAGAAAGAATGAGCAAAATGGGAATTTGGAATGAGGTGGTAGTTTTTCACATGGTTTTTCAGTCTAAAATTCTTCTGGTTACTTACCTTTGTTGAGTCTAAACTATTTTAAATCTTGGTTAATTTGAGGTATAGGAAAAACTAACTTTTTAAAATCAAAATTAAAAAGTCAATACCTGAAAATATCTTCCAATTTGCACAAAAGTTCGTTGTGAAAACTGTGTGACAGTCAAGGTCTTCTGTTTTAAACAAAAAGGTATGTCTTGCTTAATGGATGGTTTAATATCCATGTTGTGTAATTACTAGTGTTGCCAAAACTATTGTCCTATAAATTGTTTGTGAAAAACCTCATGTAAGATAATGAGGATTAAAACCAATTCAAATGAATGTAATGACATGCATACTTTAAAGATACTGTTTAAAATGTCATGTGTTTTAGAAAGCTTTTAAACATATCTTTTTCATCGTCATAAATTACCTTGATCTGCACAGTGATGCTTTACATAGATCAGATTACCTGATTTCAGCAGAAATTGAAGAGAATAGGTCTGTTTTTATTTATTTACTGGTTCTGTGGACAAAAAATTCATAGAAGTTCAGTGCTAATCATTTAAAGTGCAGCTGGCTTATATGTCAGATACTGAGATACTGTAATCTGTTCCAAATTCTGAATTTCAGAAAACTGTCACTGGGGCCACTTAAATATTGTGGGAACATTGGGTGCTAATGCTGAGTTCTTTTTGTCAGGACAATACTTGCAATTTGAATGTACAATTTTTTACCCAGTTTGTAGAGATAGTTTCATTTTAGTCTAGAACAAACAGAAAATAAATCTGCATATTAAACTAAGGTATTTTCTATCCAGCATCAATAGTTATGCCCTCTATCCTTTTTAGGAAATGTTTTTGTTCATAATACAAGGAATTTCTTTTCAGAATAATTACGACTGGTTTCATGAAAAATATGACACAATTAGGAGTGCAAAAACACATCTTTTACTTACCTTGTATTCTCACAGTAAAAGGTTTTGTAACAGAGGACAATTGGGTCTTAAAACAGTATCAAGATATCACTTCCCAATAATGTCTGTTGTAGAGTATAAGACTTGGGTATTTTTAAATTGAAATAGCAATTTTAGAATCAGGTAAATGCTGAAATTAGCCAGACTGTTTTTATATTATAATTTTTAATTTTTGTCAATAGCTAAATCACAGTGCACACTGTTAGTATTTAATCCATATACATTTGATAATTTGTTCCATTTTATTTCCAGGATTTCTTATTTACTGCAGATATACTATGGAAATTTGCAGGGTGAAGTTCTTCAGGATAGACACCTAAAAATATTGGTTATATTTATTTTACAAACCTTGTTTTAGATACATTTTTTTAAATGCAGATTTTTCTTTCCTAACAAATCTCAAATATAGGGTTATGAAATATGGCTTCCTCAAGATTAGCACCAATCTTTGCAGCTTCAGATGCAGAAGCTTAACTGTGACAAACACAGTAAGCCCGTGAAAACTAAGCTGCAGTCTGTTTTACATGCTGATGCTAGCTTGGGGAATGACAGAAAAAGTGCTGCTATAATTTATGCCAGTGAGGCACAAAGATGGATTAAAGCCATGTTTATTCCCCTCCTCCCATCCAGACTTGAGCCAGCGTTCCTTCACTAGTCTGGAAAAACTGGCTCTATATTAGGTCTCTCCTGCTAAGGCCATTGATTTACTCAACTACATTTTTTAAAAGTTGACAAAATACTTACTTGATTGTTACAAAGGATAAATGAATGCCAGAGGTCTGTATTAGAAACACATTGGAAAGAGAGGTTTCTTTTCTATTTGGCAAAAAAATAAGTGTTTGTTTGGGTTTTAGTACTGCCACTAACCTTTAAAGGAAGAAAAGAAAAAATCTTCTGCTGTAAATGTTTCTTTTTTTGCTCCAGTTTTATCTCCACCTTCACTCCTGTACTGCTAGAATAGGATCAGACCTTGCTTGATCTGTAAGTGCCACCCTCTACCCCACTGCTTTAGTCAGTAATCCAAATTAACAAACTGTTCTTCTGCTGACGTTGTATATTGATTGCCTCTAGCTGTTCAGCAAGTCTGAGAAACTCAGAGCATTTAAAGTGGGGTTTTTTGCTTGTTTATTTTTTGCTAATTCCTCTGTATCTTAGCTTATTTGGACTAAGTATCTGAATTTTGACTACTGTTTGACTTAAATTCAGAAATTATACATGCTTCAGTCAAGGGATATCTAGTGTTAGATTTACTGTCTGGAAATCTGGCTTTTTTTATTGCCAGAAAATCTTGTGAAGAATGAAGAAATAATCTTCTAAATCTTTACTAGCCTGGCTTAAGCTTCCTGTATATTTACACACCTTTTCAAGTACTCCAACTTCATTGCATTGAATGACAAATTTAAGTAAGGATTTTGTTATATTCAGAATGAGAGGGGAAGGGCAAAAGAAAAGGGAGAGTATCCAGAGAAATCTGAATATTTTGAAAATATGAGTATTTTTGTGCTGGAAATACTCTCCTCACCCTTCTTTTCACTCCAACTCTGTGCTGTGTTGATACAATAATGCGTGACTGCTTGTGTTAACTTGGGGTGGTGATTTGCTGACTGACTTCAGAGTGTCAGATGTTTTACAAGCTATTGCCAGAGACAGGATGCTAGAATGGATGGATCCCTGGTCGTTTGGTGGCTCCCATGTCCTTGTAGTAAATGCTGTGTAGAGCTTTTCTGTACTGTGTGCTGTCCAGAGCAACATGGGGAATTTGCATTTTAGTCTTCCATACCAGTCTACTCTGCCAGGAGCAGTTGTCCATTTAAAGCATCCATCTTCTTGAATCAAACTACCTAACATTTTTGTGAAGGGGTCAAGGATGTAGTGAAAATATACTACACATATTAATTGTTATAGAACAGAAGCAATATTAAGATAGGATAGGATAACTCAAGGTAACTGAATTTTATTCAGAAAAATATTTATTGCTTGAAAAATTAAGTTATCGTAGTTTAACGTAGTTCTCCTGATATTATGAGAAGTCATCGCATTTTCCCACAGATCATTACAAATAAGGTGAGCTTTTTCATAGTTAAGGTGATTTCCCTTTCTCTTGGAAGGTTAGTTACAGTTAAATGTTCTTTCAAGAGAAAAAGATTTTTAGTACTATCTTGAGCAATCCAAGGATACAATACTATTAGGTTACTTTGTTGTTAGCTTTGCAAAACCTGGTATCTTTGGGGTTCTTTTTAAGCTGGAGGTCACAGGGTTAGTGAAACTATTAGTTTCCTTTTCTAATTTTGGTAGTGATTGTTTTGTGATAAAACTAAGCATATTACAGTTCAAATAAACTATCTAATAAAGTATTTTAGAAAATAGCGGCAGAAGTTCTTTTCTCATAATTTTATGCTGCCAACACAAAGAGAAAATAATGACGATTAATTCTTTGGTTTGTGGAGGACCCAAAACTTGCTGGTTATTCTGAAGAGGTTAAGCCAATTTTCAGTCCTCCAGTTACTAATATACTAATTCAAAAGACTAGTTAAAGTTACCAGAAGTATACAGGCTGACTTTGTATAATATTTTTAAAGTGTGTTTTCATCAGTTTTACTTACTTAACACTGGGGACATTTTTGCTTTGTGCAAGAGCAGCAGTTGTCATGGTTTGTCCATTGTTGTCATGGTTTAACACAGCCATCAGCTAAGCCCCAGGCAGCTGCTCACTCACTGCCCCACCAGAAGGGTGAATCAGAAGATTAAAACGTGAAAAAAAACTCATGAGTTGAGATATACAGAGTTTAATAGGGAAAGCAAAAGCCCCACACACAAGCAGAGTGAAACAAGGAATTAATTCCTGGCTTCCCTTGGGCAGGCAGGTGTCCAGCCACCTCCAGGACAGCACAGCCCCATCCTGCATGACAGTTACTTGTGAAGACAGACACCATCACTCCAAATATCTCTCTTGCTTTCTTCTTTCCCCCATTTTACATATTGAGCCTGATGTCACCTTGACTGGAATCTCCCTTTGCTCAGCTGGGTCACCTGTCCTGGCTGTGTCTCCTCCCAGCCTCACAGGCACCCCCAGGCCCCTCACCAGTGTGGCAGCACAAGAAGCAGAAAAGGCCTTGGCCCTCTGTGAGCCCTGCTCAGCAATAACAAAAACATCTTGATATTATGAATTCTGTGCTCAGCACAAATCCAAAGTACAGCCCCACATCAGCCACTGTGAAGTTAACTCTACCCCAGTCAAAATCATGACAAACAGCTGAAAGCTGAAATATTGTAAACTAATACTGGGTCTTGCAGTTAACCTCAGGAGAGTACAGGGTGGGGCGGTGTTTATAGCAATAGTAAATTTTTTAATTTCTATTTAAAATCTGTATCATAATCACTAACATGGATTGAAACAATATTATTTTGAAGTAGTAAGTATTTTATGTGAATACTTAACATTTGAAGTGGACTGCAATATGGGTCATAGCTGTATTTTTAACTATCTTCTCACTACTCTTCTAAGCAGTTTTTTAACATCTAAAACTTCCATGGAATAACTAATTATTTGTGTTTTGCTAAATCCGAATAGCAAACTTTATTTCCCTTTTTAAATATCAAGTCAATCACCATGAAAAATACAGGGTGTTATGAAAGCATTAAAAAATGTACAAGACATCACATGATTAGAAAGGGAGATAAGGAAAGAGAAACAAGGAATGTGGAATGATGAAAACAAGTACTGAAAAAAAGATAGAGTGAAATCTCTTAGTGGTAACAATCACAACAGAAACCTAGGACCAGAAGTTATTACTAGAAAGTTTTTTGTGTAAGTCAGTCTCTTCTCCCAGTTAACAGGTGATACGACAAGAGCATGCGGCCTTAAACTGGGAAGGTTTAGATTGGGTATTGGGGAAAATTTTCTTTACTACAAAGGTTGTCAGGCATAGGAACAGGCTGCCCAGGGAAGTGGCTCCATCCCTGGAGGTATTTAAAATGCATGTAGCTGTGGCACTTCAGGATACGGTTTAGTGGGCTCAGCAGTGCTCAATCATCGGTCAAATTTTTTGATACAAAAGGTCCTTCCCAACTTCAGTGTTTCTATGGTTCTCTGATATTAACTTAGTTAAAGTGAAATAATACCTGGTTTGACAAACTAGGCATGGTGGAAATGTGTGATACAATGTAAAGTTTAAATACCAAGTGCTATAAAGGCATCCAGGCTTTTGTAGGTAATTTAGCACAGCTCCATACTATATGTTAATGAGACATACAATACTCAAGGAATTTGTTTTCTGAAACATCTTTTTTGAGACCGAAGTGGCTGTGTGAAACAATAATTAAAGACATGAATCTATCTTTGAGACTGGGTCTATCATGGTACTTAGGATATCAACCCTCATTGCTGTGAGAATTCAAAACTACTTGAATTAGTTGGTAAAAAATTGTTTTTCTTTTACTTTGCTTTTAATGATAACGGAGAGAAACTTGGATTACAAAACTCCTTTGCATGAATAGAGAAATGATGGTTTATGTTACACAAGAAGGAAAACAAATCTGGATGTTGAGACAGGGAAAACAGAATCTGCAAAATTCACTTAAAAGAGTTGTATTGTACAGACCACTTAGTGATAGTTGGAGATTTCATTAGAGACACAAACATACTTCCTTCTTTCCTGCTGCATTGTATTTACAAAATTATTTATCAAGCTCTTGGACACACTTATGCAAGGAATAACGACAGCAGCCTGATCCAAGAGTCTTACTTTACTTGTAACATCTCAATTCAAAAATGTTTTTTTAAAATGGAAAAATATTAGATGTCAGTAATGTATTTCCTCCTTCAAAATTCCCTTTGTTTTATGGCCTTGACATTTTTTTTTGCCTTGTTCATACTCTTGTTCTCGTCTTGATTCAAAATTTATTCATATTTTTGATTTGACAATTTTCTTCACTTGATTTACATTTTGATAAGTCTCTTTCTCTGTGTTTTTGTTTCTCATTCTTATATTTTTTAGTCTTTACCTTTTCCAATTTTTTATTTTAGTCTCTTCACTGTCTCTCAGTGTTTCTCAAATGTCTCTCTTCTTCCTGTGCCACCCACTACTCTGCTGGGAGTGGAAAGAGTGACAGTGTCCAGAATAGCCTATTTTTTTTTTCCTTGGGAGAGACATCCCCTTTGCTCTGATCTTTGGATTTGCTTTGAATCTGTGGATTTTCATCTCTTTTCTCATCTATTCAATTGAGTTACTTTTCTGTCCACTGCCTAGGTATCTTGTGGATGGTGGAAGAAAAGTGCTGGAATGTTTCCTACATTAACCATTTTTGCTTACACTTCAATATTTATTGAGTTTGAAGGAAAATTAGCACTAAGTATAATATAATTTACAGAAAGCAGTAGTGTTTGAGTACCTATCGTTGTTTTTTTGGGTTTTTTTGTAATATGGGATGCTTTGTGAAATTGGGAAAATAGGAAGCCTGTTACTTTCAATCAATGTTCTACTCAGAAACAAATGGTACTGCTAGTAATTGTGGTTCATAATTGTCCCATTTTTTAAAGAGCCAATACAATACAACTGAATTTCTTGACACAGATACTTACTCCTTCTGCATTCATTTTACGCAACCTGATGGAAAGAACCAATAATTATCATAAAACACAGCGATAATGTTCAAAATTGTGATACTCTACATTTTATAGCAACATTATTAGTTGCTTTATTTATTTTGTATGCATTTAGTGTAAAAAAGAGTATGGCACCAACTGCACATCCAAAGTGCAGGTACCCACCTAAAACTGCTTCAGAATTTACAGCTGCTCTGCCAGAAGCTACTACCCTTACAAGAGAGTTGGCAGGATGCAATTTTGCTCACACTTGTTCGTGATCTCCTGTTTAAAGTGCTGATACAGTTGAATGCAAGATAATGTCCCAGGTTTACCTCCGGGCACCAGGAGGTTTGCTCTCTAGGGCCACCTGTGCAAGGAAAGTCAAGGGGGGCAGTAGGCAGGTGGTAGCAGACAGCAGCTGTATCAGTTTGAAAAACAAGTGTGGTCTTAGGCAATACAGCTTTGCACTTTCATTTCATTTAGTATAAAAATCCCTGATGCATGAGTGTACCTGGAGGTTTCAGCTTCAAAAGAGCAAAAGCATAGTGCTTCCTTAGTCTTGCCAAGATTCAAAATTATTCAGTTCACTGATTTCCACTTCAGTTTCTCCCAAAAGGGGTTCTGGAAAGGCCAAAGCTGTTGGACCAAGGGGCTTCTCTTTTTGCTACATTTAACATGACTACCACCTGTCAGCAGCTGGCATATGGTTCACAACCAGTGCATGGCTCATACATCTCAAAAGCAGAGGGATCACAGTATATCATATCTTTTCTTGCAACTACCGTCTCACTAGAGTAGTTCAAAAGAGCCTGATCTGTTTGCTGACCTGAGAATATCACTAAGCCACAAGAGTATCGTTATACCTTTGAAATCCTGTGCTGTCTCTGAAACTGTCTTAAATTAATTTGTATATTTCAGGCTAATGTTTCAAGATATTCCATTTTTGGAATACAGAAGAGAGCCAGCTACTGAGTGTAACATGTTACTTTAGTAACATGAAAGTAGAGAAATGCAGGGCAGGTTCTCCCCCATTACATGAGATAGGACCATGGTCAACTTGTAGGATGCTGTCATCTGGTCAGGGTAAAAATCAGCCTCTTCAGCAATAAATCCATGCAAAGATTGCTCATTCATTTCTGTTAAGATGATGAGCATCTTAACAGAAATCTTGTGACTGTATCTTCTATTTAGGAAAAACAACAACTTGCACAACTAGGTTCTTCAAACCCAGAGTAATCAGTTTTGGCAAGCTATTTTATTTTACAACTTTTTAGCAAAAAAACTAGGCTGCAAAATTAAGGTTTTGTTTTCTTTTGAGTTTTGCTTGGTAAAACGGATTACCTCTCATCTTTTAAATTTTGAAGAAAAGTAGACTTTAAAATCTAATGTCTCTTATATAAAATGAGCTGTTAACATCAGTGATAGGCACAAGTTAGTGGGTTTCTGAAGACTAGAGACACAGGGATGAAGTTATTACTTTCAACACAGTGACTGCAGAAACATGACTGGGCAGCCAGCTCCTCACCAATCCCAGGAGCATGCAGAAGGGAAGAGAGCTATAAATTTAACAAGGAAAACTTATGAAACTTGTATTTGTGGAACTACACCCTAACTCTGCACTTGGAAAATTATGCAAAGGCAAACTTCAGTTAGAGGAACTTGAGTAAGATGAATTTAAATTCAAATGCTTAATATAGAAATAATTATTAAATGCTTCCTATGTTCCTTTAAAAAAGAAAAAAATAATTTCCTTTGAAGAACAGTATTCACTGTGGTTCACCATTCATATAGATGCAGAACAGATCTACCTGGGAAGGAGAGTGACTTGCTAAAATAAGCTTAAGTTCACAGAAGAAAAATATTTCTTAAAATCTCCACTGCAGTCTGTGTTTATTTTGCTTTGCCTCTGAGATGCTGCATCTAAAATTGATTCTGGGAATATCAAAAAGTTTCTTAATATTGGCTTATTTTTAATCACAGCTGGGAACGTCTTAGTGGAAAGTTATGAATAAGAGTCAGAGACTATGACTTCTTTCAGTTCTTGGGGAGAAATAAATATTGCTTAGTCTGAATCTCCTGCATCTAATTTGCAAACTACTTGGGGCACTGTATGGCCTGACCCAAGAATTAGAGATGTATTTAATTTTAATTCCTATTAGTTGAATCCTGCAGATTATGTCCTGTGCTATAGTATTCTTGGAAAACCTGAGTTGATGAAAGGACTAAGTGTGACTACACTTCTACTTACACTCCTATAACACACTTTAAAACCATGCACCCAGGAATGACTCCATCTCTTAGACCAGTACTTTATTCATACTAGAACAGAGGGATTTGATATGTCTCTTTAATAAGTTGAGAAGAATATGACAAATGCAGAAAGCATGTTAGCTAAAATAAATTACTTCAGTCCCTCCACTGTGAGACAATGTTTTTATAATTAAACTACAAATATGCAACCATGAGTCACTCTGATGGTACATTATGTTATTCTGAATTGTAGAGATGACTAAAAAAAAAACAAGTTTGGGTGTTAGTAGTGTGGACAGAGTTATAAACTACCTAAGTTTCTTACACTGGAAACAACTCCTTAAGTATTTATGAAACACATATGTCAAGAATCAGTTGTGATGAAAATTCTCAATTTTTGTTTTTAGGAATTTTCTAAAGCATTCAAGCAGATCACGTATGGTCTATACTTTGATTTTTTTTTTTTCCTGGTTTCTTTAATAGTAATATATTGTAATTTGCAGTAACTGAGCTGGTTCTCCCTCCTTTTATTTATGTATGGAGATTTGCTCTAAAGCTCTTTGAAAACTGTTTAGTTGAGGATGTCTTACATGTTGCAAGCAGTACTTCATTAGCCACAAAAACTTTCCTTTTGAAACTTGCTCATTTTCCTGGATTTTCTGTCGCAAAAACGGTTGACAAAGACATGCTATAGAGATTGATATGCTTAGATTTAGATCAGTAAAGTTCTTAAACTGTCCTATCAAAGTTAAAGACATTTTTGAAATTGATCACACTGAATCCAAAGGTTAAGTAAGTGTGTTTTTACCTTGATATATGAGTTGTACCTGAAAAAATAATTTACCACATTTCTGGGCAAGCTATTCCAGTGTTTCACCACCCTTGTCTTAAAAAATGTAACAACAGGGTCTGTCACCAGCTGGCCTAGTAAGTCCTGTTGTGTACTGCTGTAAGATCTCCTGAGAGCCTTCTCATCTCCAGGCTGAACAGTCCCAACTCTCAGCCTGTCCTCACAGGAATGCTGCTTCATCCCTCTGATCATCTTGGTGGCTTCCTCTGGACTCTCTAGCCTTCTTTTGGTTCTATCCTTCTTTTGCTGTGGCCCAAAGCTGATGCAGCCCTGCAGGTGTGGTCTCAGCAGAGCAGAGCAGAGGGGCAGAATCCCCTCCCTGGCCCTGCTGCCCACACTGCTCTGGATGCAGCCCAGGACACGTTTGGCTCTCTGGGCTGTGAGTGCCATGGCTGGGTCATGTCCAGCCTCTCAGCCACCAGGACCTGTAAGTTCCTCTTGTCACAGCTGCTTCAATCCCTTCTTCTTCACCCTGTGTTGTTATTAACAGTTGCCCAGGTGTGAGATGTAGTATTTGGCCTTGTTGAACCTCCTGTGGTTCACGTGTGCCTTTTCTCCATTATGTAGCAGTGATGTTTTCAGATTACTGGAAATTCGCTGAAATTAGGAAGTATCTAATGGGGGGAAACTTCTAATGAACAGTAGGAAAAATGGTGAATTGAACAAGGCATTTGTTTAGTCTGGTATTCTGAGAATTGAAAAGCATGATCTGAACCAAGTTAATGTGGAGCAGCAGGACATTAAGCATTCCCCTTTTGATCTTCTGTGTACCTACTTCAAACATTTTCCATGTAAACTCTTCCCCACTTTGGTAAAACCCTCCACCCTGGTGAAAGGTGTTTAAAGTGACTAATAGGAAAACTTGAGAAACACTCCCTGTTCCTGGGAAAAATTTGCCATACATTTTGGAAGATATGCTAAATAGAAAAAGAAAACAAGAAAACAGAGTTTAGTATATGAAATGAAATCCAGAGAAAACTCTGTCTGTATTTAGCTGTATTATAAAAGGAGTATTTACAAAATTATCACCTTATAATATAATAGTCTTCTAAGAAACAAACAAACAAAAAAAAAAAAACAAAACAAAAAAAAAAAAAACCCGAAACCTAGGCCAGTTCTTTTTTGCTGTAACCAAAAATAAATCAGAAATCTTATCATGCATATCATAATTATAAATTGTAGCTTCCATTCTTTTGCTGAGTTGGAATTTGTTTTTGTTTTTATTTTTTTTTTGTAGGATGTCACATGTGCTTCAGTTTGAAGACAGAAGCAGAAAAGTGAAAGATGCAAGCATGCAGGATGAAGACACTTTTGAGATCTATGATCCACGGAATCCTGTAACTAAGAGGAGAAGAGAAGAAAGCAAAAAGATAATGAGAGAAAAAAAGGAAAGGAGATAAAAGGAGTGTAAAGTTAGCCAGAGCTGCCTTGGAAAGTGACTGCAGTAAAGCACTGGCTCTTTTGTAAGCTGATCCTAAAATACCACTGGACAAGTGTGAAAAGGAATCTCTCAAGAACCTGTTGTGCAGTTTTGAAGCACAGCTATCATTTGTTTCTTAAGTTGTGCGGTCAAGTGCTCTCACTGTATATCCAACCTCTCTAAAGGTTTTTAGAATGATGGATTTAATAAAACAGCTGACCTGACTTTTGTCCATGTTTTAATTACAGTACTCAAAATCTTTGTTTAATCACAATATGTTAATCAAAAAGTTTACAACATAATGAATGGAAATTTGTGTCAGTGAGGGTCAGGTTAGAAGATGGAAACCCCATCCTCAGGCTTTTAAGATTCTATGAAAGTAGAATTTTAATTATTTTCATTGTTTAAAAGACACGTAAACTTTGCCTGCCTGAATCACTCTGACACAGAATTAAGATGATGCAGTACTTTTTAGAATGGTCACAGCTTTATTGAAACAAGCTAAATTTAATTGAGAGTCTGGCTATTGCCTCTTTCTTTTGAAATACACATTCCAGTAAAGATCCCATCTTGGAAAGCTGGGATAATACATTTTAGATGTGTTATTTCACTATCCATATCATATGAATTAAAAAAAAAAATATAATCTGAATATGCTGTAATGGTTGCTTAAACCACTTGTTGCAATACCAGAAAAATCCCTTTGGTAGAATTTTCACTGTAAAGTGGCATGTAATGAAGATTGGATTGTTAATTAGTCCAGTACAGAAACAAAAGGAAACATGATCAGTCTCATTAAAAACATAACCCTGCTTTATTCTGTCATCTAAAATTGAACTCAGTTGAGCTCAAGCTTCCAGTTTATAGATTTTCCTCATATTTTACAACCCTGGATAATATTTTAATAATATTAATATTTTTACATATAAACAGGAATTTTCATTGTTACTTTTTTACAGCAGTTCTGATGCCACAGGAACATGCATTACCCAAATGACCAATAGCTAAAGAAGAGTGACCAAGGTCATTAAAAAGTGCCACCAGAGCAGTGCTTTTGCTGATGTTGTTTTTAGAACAAGTTCAGTAAGGTATGGTGTCCTTATCAAGCTGCCACTGCCAATTTCTTGATAGGGTTTGAGGTGTGAGATACATAAACCTGCATTGGTGGGTTAATATGGCCCAAATATCAGAGGTTAGATTAATACAGACTATTGCTTTAATGCACAGTGCAACCTTTGAGATAAGGAGAAAACTTGGAGGTGTGAAGTGAGATCCTGTATAAAGCTGTCATTATCCTCCTCTTAGGCTGAGTGAATTATACTGTGCCATGGTGTAAAGAAGTTAAGAGGGGTTACATTCCTAAACATGGCCATTCACAAACTAGTGAGTCAAAGGTTTTTAATCATTAAGTCATTTCTGTCGGGCTTCTGCTGGCAAAGTAAAGAACATCTAATGTCACATGCCTCTATTCAGTGCTTTGTTTGTGGAGAAAATTTTAAATCAGTCATTACAGGAAATGAGCATATCAAACCACCATTCTGGTGGAAATGGGAGGGAGGAAAAGGTGGTGAACATGGGGAGAAGTGAGGGCTAGATCTGAAAAGAACCTTGAGAATTAATTCCAGGACAGTTATTGCCCCTGGAATAAAAAAATGTTCTAATTACCTATTTTTCCTGCAAGATAAAGTAGGAGGCACGAGTCAATAAATGGACAAGTCGGTTAACACCCTCTTAGTTGATTGCTGATTACCTGCATCAGCTCTGAATAAGCTGTATTAGATGATTCCCAGTTTTAAGCACTAGAGAAGCCCAAAAAGGAAACTTAATTTGAGGGTTAGGACTCTGCTCAGTTGGAAGAGGTTTGAAAAGTCTGGACCTTGCACAGGACTGGTAACCTGACAAGAACAAGAGAGTAACTGTGTTGACATGTTCTTGGTAAGCATGCATTGAAAGTCAGATTATCACAACTAGTCAACTGAGAGTTGATAAAGTTGACTAGAAATGGGCTAAGATGTCTAAATTTTATTCATTTCACTGATGCAAAAGTACTTCTGTATTTCATTTAGGAGACATTTGGAGCAAAGTTAAGAAAAGCTTATGTTAGAAGTACATTCTCAGGTAAAGTTAACACCAGGGAGTAAGAACCTCACAGAAAGACGTTTAAATTATGAGACTTGTCTGAAATAAGTAGTTTGGAGTGTCACAGGTAACTCCCATTCTGCCAGTAACTATCCTGCCAGTTTCCCATACTGCCAGACTAGCAGAATCATTTTAACTCAAACCTATTTCATTAATCATCTGGCATTTCTGTAATTACATAAAATGTTGAGTGGTACAGCATTGCACTGTTTTTTTTTAAAATAGACTCTGAAATGTGTGTGCTCAGAGTTACACCTTTATTAGTCAACTCTGAAAATCAAGTGGGGAATACAACATGGGCAGGTGTCTCCCTGTCTGTGAAAGAGTCATAGTGAGCTAGGTTAGTGGCTGAAAACTGAAGGAACAGTTTGTTTTGTGGCTGAAGAAAGAATTTGTTCTATGGTAGTGAGATTTTTGACTGATTATATTTTCCTAAGACTTTATTAAGCATCTCCCATGTTCCACCCTTCTGGCCACCACCTCACCTCCCAGTATAAACATGAGCATAATCTCTACATAGTTGTAACATACAACTAGGTACATTTGTCTATGCACTACCAATAAAAAAGTAGTGTCATAACAGTTGCTTTACTTCCTAAAAATGCTAATTAGGAGCACAGATTGCCTAGCTTGATGATGCAAACCACTGTGCTTGTGTGTAGTAATTTCTGTTGACAAGATAGGGTGTAAAATTGCTGGGTATGCTCTACTTCCCCACCATCACTACTTGCTTTTTTGAATACTCATTACATCAAGCTAAAAATTGTATAAACCCAGACTATGACTGCATTTTGAGTTAGATCTACCAAAGATCTACCAAAGATCTACCAGTATTTAGTGGCAGCTAACCAGCAATTTCAATACATCAGCTTTACTACCAATAAAGCGGATCAGTGTTGACAAATGTTCTGTGAGACAGTCCCTTCAGTCATACCTGTCTTTCTTTTAATAGAAACATTAATAGAACCTTTCATTTTGCAAGAGGGAATGTGACTTCCATAGCTGAAAAGACAGGGTGGGGGAAAAGGTTTTCATCCTTGCAGATACCATTATGTTGGTAAAGTCAACATTTACATTTCCAAACCAGCTGGATTTTGAGTAGATAAGATCCTTCTAGGCCACATCTGGTAATAGCAAGATCCTTGAGAAGGCTTGCCTCAAATGCCAGCAACTAATACAATGTGCCCTTTTTGCTTTGGATCTAAAAAAATCCTGAAGTACAACAGAGCCTGGTTTATTTCTGTCAAATAGCCACTATGCCTAGGCTGCTAGGGGTGTAATCTGCAATGCCACATTATGTAGCTTTTCCTTTGCTGCTAGCTTCCAGCATGAGCTGGTTTGGGAAGAAGTTTTTCCCATACTGTCTCCTTTCCCCAGCAGAAGAGTGTCTGAGCTATAATGGTTAAAATAATTACACAGCAATGTTGTCTGCTTTCTTCTAGAGGACATCAAGTTTGCAAAAGACACAATTATGTTTTGGCAACATAAAAACTAGCTTCAGACAGAAAGGATAGCTCCAGACTCTGCCTCATTCTGGCAGAGACATGTGCATCTGTCATTACTTAAATGAGGACAGACTTGGGCTGTTAGAAGTTGAGGGGACTTCTTACCTGTGTGTTCTCAGTAAAAGATGTAGGTATTTGCTTACATCTTTCACTGTAACAAAGAATGAGCGATTGTATAGTGGCTATATTTATAAAGTTCCTGATGACTTACATACAGCACAGAGAATGTAAACTGAAATGTTTTTTAATGCACCTAATCATCCCGTGATAGTACATTCCTGCCCTACTGATATTGCAAGTACCAGCAGTTTGCTGCTTCTCAGTTGGGTGCCATAAAGTGATTCCCTTCAGTTATCCTGGGCAGATGTGCCATATTCCTGCTTGATACTCCCAAATTCCTCATGCAAACTGACAGACACCTTGTACCCACAGGAGGGCTCTCTAATGGATACGTTCTGGTCTGCAAGGCACCCAGGGCAGGTGGCACACAGCCTGTCAGAGGCCTGAACACCTCAGATGCTGTCACAACAAAATATTCCTCTGAATTCATTTTCACAGTACATTTCTTGGCAGGATTTCACTTCCACTTCAGTATCCATCACAGATGGGATTTTCCATTTGATTTTTCATTTCTTTTGGTTTTTAAGAACCTGCTCACATAGCATAAGTTTCATTTATAAGTCACAGATTAGAAGAGTGTGTTTAAAAAGCTACTGTACACTTGGGCAGATCTTTCTTATGCATCTCAAACAGACACATTAGAATTGGTTTCTGCCTCCACAGGCTTCATCACCACTTCTCTTGTCTCATGCCTTCCCTGTCTGCCTCTATTACCAAGGGCCAGACAAAGAATTCATGTCCTCCCCTCCTCGACCTTTCCATTGCTTTTGCATTTATAACTAGCCCCTGCCCCACTGTCTTCTCCAGCTCTCTTTATGTCTCCTGGCTTCCCAGTGCTGAGCTGGAGAATCTGTAAACCACCAGGTAAGACATACTAAAGCTGCATTTTATTTTATTATGTGCCTGTGTAGATTTTGCATGTACTACAAATGCAAAAAACATGAAGCCACACTTCAGAGAGTAGACTTGAAATTTATATTTAAACTTTTTTCTGTTTTAACACTTATGTTTTAACACTTCCTTTGTATATAGGTTTTTATTTTTAAATTATTATTCCTGAAACACATAGCAAAATAGCATTGTCTCTGATCTGGCCACAGAATAAGGATCTGCTGATTGTAACCTACAATTGTTGTCTGGTATTGCTCCAAAGCAGTACAAAATCCAGAAAGCTACTTTTTTTGGAAAAAAAATCAAGGCCTTTTTTAAAACACAAATTGGTTGGTACTAATAACCTTCTAGTCTTAAAGCACTGTTTTAAAAAGCACAAGGACAACTCTATAGACATGAAAGAGGACTACAGACAACAAGACAGCACCTTCTGAGAAAAAAAAAATCCTAAACCTCAACACATCAGAAAAAGAATTGCATTTTTAAGAATAATTCACCAAATCTAAATTAGCAAAATGCATTATAGGGAAGTTAGGTGGGAAATCTACACTTCGGGACCTAGAAAATCACACGGAAGAGAAAACAAGTCCTGATATGAATAGGTTCATATACTTTTACTATGGTTCCTATTTCTAATTTATTAAATGCACTGGCTTTGGAACAAAACATGATATGATGGTCATATTTGTATGTCAATGGGTATTAACACACTTGAAAGTCCAGTCCAATATTCATAAGATTATTTAAGTTGCACACTTGCCCTTTGTGATTTGTTTGTAGTAGTAAAAGGGCACAGTTACAGAATGGCCCTAGGATAGCCTTTAGTTTTGGCAGCTTTATTTGGCAGCAATAAAGCATTGAAAGCTGAACCTCTTTATATTGAACACAGTCTGGAAGATCACATTTTTGCAGCCACTATTGAAACTTGGTTCCAAAATCACATATGTTCTTCTTCAGAAGTAACTTCTGAGTCAAACAGATTTTAATACAACATTGCATTCAAAGGATACTTCCATCACCTGCTTGAACAGAGATTCTCTACAGTCTTGGGAAGCATGGTCTGACCTGTATAATGAGGTATTGCATCCTTCCATCTAAAAAGTTATTTCACTGGAACAGCAGAAAATAACTGTCAGTATATGGTCAGTCACTTTAAAAAAGATTTCCATTAGAGCTACAGTATGCTCTCCCTTACATTTACAGAATATACAAACCAAAGAGTTAACACATTAAACACATAAATTATTTCAAATGTCAGGACATAAGTTGATCCTAAGTGATCGAGTAGACTTGGCAAGATGGTATAGTAAGTATGAACATCTGGATAACGATTCAGGGGCATGAGCTGGTAAATTAGATCATTAACTATAATACCTAACCCTGCCCTATGGATTAGGAAAACGGTTTTAGGATGATTGACCCTTGAGGGGAAACACAAATATGTATCTTGTGCATCTTGTGCAAGATATTTTTATCTAGAGCACCAAACAACCAAGTTATCCCAAATGACAACAAAAAAGCATTTGAAAGAGCTGTAAATGGGAAGGAAAAAATAATTCTGACTTAACTATTCCAGATTTATTTATATTTACAATGTAGTCAAAAGATATTCCTCACAGTATTTCATATAATTTTATTTTACAAAGACAGGAAAACCGCAGTAAGCAATGTTTGCCTTTGTCAAACAAAGAACTTGCATAAAAGTTTGCAAATAGATTAAAAAAAAAAAAAAAACAAAAAACTCAGCCCAGCTTTCTTCAGCTTCTAAATCTGATGCACATTGGCACACTGCTGTTTTTTGTTTAATTTCAGGTGGTTTCACTGCTACAAGATGAGACCTCATACACCAGAGAGACCAAAATATACTACCTCACTGTCATATAATTTAGGCTCAGTCATACCTCAGACAATATTTTTACAAGGTCACTTTGCAAAAGTATGTCTAGCCTATCCAAATTACAATATTATTTATGCCAAAGGTTTTGCTTTACAGATGGAAGTATTCCAACCACTGTTTAATAGGCTGTATGGAGAGGCTAAGAAAACATCATTTGTTGCACACACAGCTTAAGTATACAATACAGAACTAAAGTGTACAGACTGATCATTGGCAACATGGGCTAAAACTGGCCTCAGTGAAAAAAGCCACAAAAGCAATGAGCTTCTGAGTTTTCCTCTCTGATATTATTTTTGGAATTCCTGAGCTTAACCAGAAATATGAATGCACAAGTGAGAAATAGATGTGAATTCAGTAACTACCTGGATATTAAAAATGCAAAAAAGATATTTTTCAAAAGGGACTTTGTAGCACAGACATACAACTTCACAAGGAGACAGGACAGCACGTTCTCAGCTGCAGTCTCAGAACAGGGAATGGACAGGAGAAGAATGACAGGAACCCCAATAAAAAGTTTTTAAAAGTACTGAGGTGAACACAATATAGTCTTCAAAGCCAAAGTAATTAGTACCAGGACCAAGTGTTTCTGAAGGCAATTTGAGTAAAACAAGCATGTTTCTTCTCAAGCTCTATTCTTAGAAAACAAGTTTCATCGGTCAACTTTACTTCTAGTCAATTTGTAATAGTTTTTCTGGTAAACTCTAATTCTCTAGGGGCTGAAACTTGTTGCTGTGGCTAACTAAAATCATTGTGGATGTTGCTAAGATTAAAAAATCCACACCAGACAAGCACTACCATATACACCAGAACATTATAGCATGTGCAAATCAGCTGGCAACCAAACAATTTCAGCACATCAGAATCATTAGGAAAGTGTAATTAAGATTTGGAGGAACAGAAGCACAATAGGAGATCCCAAGGGCTGAAGAGGGAGCTGGAAAGGTATCTGTGTAAGTATCTTAGCCAGGCAAGCATGGTACACAGGCCACTGCATAATGTTCTGTAATAGTTCTGCTTTCAATATGATAAATTAATGCTTATTTACCCTACAGAACTGTGGAGTAGCTGCCATTCTTCCTCTGTTTAAGTGCCAATTAAGTCCATGTTTTCTGACAGCACCAAAACATGCAGAAATCTGGGAGTTTTTACCATATGATAAAAACTACAGCAGGGTAAGCAACCTTTTTAGATGTTTAATTTTGAGAATATTTCTTGTAGACTAGTGGTCAAAGCAGAGACTGGCAGCAGAACAGTGCAGTGTTGCTCTTTCTGTTCTGGCCATTCTTATGCTTTGGTCTGATCTGTATTTCAGAAATATAAGTTGGTCTTTCAGTAGTCAGACCACAGGTTTAGTTCAGGTTCCAGACAGGAGGGGGAGAAGCAAGTAAAGAACTTCCATAGTGACAAAGTGTTTGCTATTTCCACAATGTGGCTTTTGGAGTAGTAGTCCCTTATGACCACAGAAAGCCACAAGCATGCAGAGCCATTTGAGTAAACCAATACAGTATCACACAGCTATGGACAGACAACATTTGGCTTTGGGACACCCTGTATGGAATGTAGTTTTAGAAGAAAAATATGTTAAACTCTTGGTTAGAGGGCAAGAAAGAAAGACTCAGTGCCTCAAGTTATCTATTGATTTCTACCTTAAATACCTAAAGTACACACTTATACAGTATGAATGTGCCTAAAAAGAGAGTTTGGAGGCTGAGGTGCTATTTAGTCACAAATTAGTGAACACATTACTGTGCACTATTGCACACTAATTATTGCACTTCAGAAATACAGGCAACATTTGCAAGGGAGAAGGCTGAAAGCTAATAAGGGGGAAAAGGATGCCATTGTATGAAGGCCAAACAGGATCAAACTGAAATCTAGAGTCCTTTAACAGCAGTGAATTAATCAAGAATGTTTAGTACCAAAGCTATACCAATACCTAATGGAGCTACATATGAAGCAAATATTCCTGAAACTTCTCTTTTCATGCTTTTTTGGCTCTCAGCTTACATATAGCATCCTATTTCTAGTGAGCTTCCAAATAATAATAACATAGCCACTAAACATCATTTTAAGTCAGAACAGACAACACATAATCAGATAAACTTCCATAATTTAAGAAAGAGGTTCGTCTAACCATCCTCACTACTCTATATGTTTTTTTTCCCAGTACATTAATATTCTTGTCTTCAGAAATATTTTTCTAAAATCTTACCTAAATCTCTCTTGCTGTAGCACAACCCGTAACTTCTTGTACCAGTCTGAATAAATAATCTTTTCCGTTCTGTAGCAATATTTTATGTATTGAAAGATTTATCATGTCCTTTTTCTCCTCTAGAATAAACAGTCCCAAAATTTTAGTTCTCTCCCTAACAGTAATGTTTTGTATGTCTCTAAATCATCCCTACTAATCTTCTCTGGCTTTCCTCCCAGCTGGCCTACATTTATCTTTACCTGTGTTACCTAAAGAAAGCTGGAAACAGCAATCTCACCGAAGTCTGATTTGTGCTAAAAAGAGAGGAATTAATCTCAACCCACAAAACCCCTCTCTGTACATCCAAGCATGGCTTTCTTTTCTCCTCCATTTGCACAGGTTTTTCTAATGATGTTCAGCTCTGAACATTTATAATCCTCAAATTCTTTGCTATTAACCTACTGATTAGCAAGTTGGGTTTTTTCTTTTATGGTAGTAATTGATTATTCCCAGAGTGGTGTTTGGTATTCATCCATATTGAACTGCACTCTGTTATTTTGATGTGTTTTATCAAATAGTTGTAATCATTATGAATTTGTCTTGTTCTTAACATGCTTGGAAAGCCTTCTAGCTGTAGTTTCACTGACTCAGTACTTCACAGATTGTTTATCAGAATGCCATATGAGACAGGTCAAACTATCACGTGATCAAACCTCACTACTTCTCTACTACATGCAAGTGCTATTACCCTACACTAGACTTCAATTTGTCAATAAAAGTAAATGCATGCTCTCAAAACTAAGGTCAATTTCATCATGTTCTGAAGAATTATATTAGGGAGGAAAAAAATCTACTCCTTGGAAGGAAAATATATTCTGAGATGCAATTTATCCTTATTATATAGACTATGTAAGATAAGAAATGGTTTCATCCTTGACTAAATCCAGCAGCAACGAACAAAGCTAATACAGAGTTGAGAATTAAAGTCTGATTATCCAGTCAGTTACAGGCATTTCTCTTCCCCAGGTGTGTCACGAACAATAGTAATAAAACGCCTGTCTGCAAACAGCAGGAATTAGTATACCTCAAACCTCAAGCCCTTTAAACTGTCTGGATGAAAGTGTAAAAGTGAATAAAAAGGCAGCTCTGGGTCAGAACAGAATGTTGTGAAGGAAGTAAACACTCCTCAGCTTTCTTACACTTTCATGTTAGCAAGGGTATGGAGCTCCTTCTGAAAAAAGGGAATCTGTAGAGGATTCTTCCTTATGTTTACATGGCAAATTGTGTCATGTATACACAGTAACTAAAACAATTCCTTTCTTGTAAGTCCTCATATGAGTAGTTGTAATTCCTCTTACCAAGATAGAAAGTGAAAAGGAAAATAATTAAAGTGTCAGAACAACTGTTCTCTTCTGTCATTTGATAACTGATCTGCCATGTCTGCACAAGGGAAGTGAAGTGCCTCCAGCCATTGTTCTTAGATGGATTTCACATAGTTTTTTACACTTTAGTCAAGTGTACTGCCACTGAAAGGAAGCCCACAGGCTACAGAGAGGGAAGATAAGGGAGATGCTAAGTGTGGGAAATACTTAGTGGTGACTGTGAATGTAAAACAGCATTTCACATTTATGAAAGCCAACTGCACATAGGGTAAGATAATGGGTCTTTCTAAAAAGACCCCCAACCTTGAATGTGAATATAAAATTTATTCAGTCAGTAGTCAGGCTGATGGTGAATCTCTCCTCTTTTATCTTTTGAAATATTGGACACATAATCAGAAAACATCTATCTGAATGTTGTCATTATTCAGGTCCAAATATATTTGTCCTGTGTAGCACAGTCTTTGCTATAACTATACCTTGATTCTGGCACTTTTCTCTGCACATTAGTGAGACTTTAGATAGCTTGATTTGACCATCTTCTCAGAATCAAATGGCATGTTTATTTTTGAATTGGGCCTGCTAATTCGTTAAACAAAATCTAAGGGAAACAATACCTCTTGTATTGAAAAGTCTGTTGAACCGAGAAGCAACTGCCTTTCCCTGTTCCTGCTGGTATACCAGAATAGTTTGGGGGAATAGGGTTTCCATACAATGCTTTAATCCTGGTAATTAGTAGAGCAACCTGTTGCAAGTGAAAAACAGTGACAGTTGTTGCCTGAGAGATATTGGACATATAATGTGATTCTCCTTGGTATCAACATAGTCTTCATGCTCTGCTCTTGGTGCCTTCTGTAGAGCTATCCCTTCCAATCCTCAAAATTTTGACCCTTCTTAAATGAGACACTTCTTGAACAGAGCCCCTGCTTTCCTCAGACCCAAATATGATATCATCTGAATAAATGAACACGTCTGCATTTCTTCAATAAGTCTTTTTCTGTGGGCATTACCTAATCAGAACAGATGTGGCTGTTGTAAGAGTAGTTTGTGCCTTAGAACTCCAAATTTTTGTTCCCTGGACAATAAGAAACAGCTGGCCAAATAACAGTCAGAGATACATCTCCTACAAAACGCACACCAGTATCATTTTTTTGAAATGAGAAGATTTTTAGCATGACAAACAGGACTGAAACCTTTTACTGTAGGATTCTCAGAAAAAAAAAATCCTTTCAGGTCTAAAGAGAAATATTAAATATTCATCTTTTCATAACTGAATGAAAGCAATCCTACATCAAGGTTGAGCTGGATTCATACTGTATTGCCAGCCTCTCCTCTCCCAAGCAGAACTCACAACCTGTCAGGCAAAACACAGCCATGTCCAAGTGTTGCAGTCTGGGATGTACTTCTAAGAAGCACATTGCAGAAGCTCGGTCTCTCTTAGCTGGAAACACCTGCATGCTGCTTCAGACACAGGTGTAGCTTATCTCTGTCTGCTGGCACCTCATGTATGCTGTGTTGCTGTCCCTTGAAAAAAAATTGTTTTCCTGTTAGAGCAAAGCACAGGGTGTCAGAGGTAAAGAGCACCTACTTCTTTATACACTAGTTGCATCAAAACAGTTGCTTCTCTTTTACCTAACATATTTTTACTTACTTGATATTAGAAGTTACTGTTACCAAGAAGCTCTGTTTGTTTTGGGGTTTCATTTTTGGCCAAATTCTGTCTTGGAAGAAGACCAAACAGAAAAACATGTATTAAAGCTTCCATCTTATTGCATGGGTTTTACTAATATGATATTTTTCTCTTTACCAAGTATTTTTCCATAGCATCCACGCCAAATTTCTCTTAGGCTGTAGAGAGGCAGAAAACAGAAAGGGTCAATGATATTTGAAGGCAGTTTAACTCACCTCCAAAATAATACAGCTGCAGTCTCTTGTGTCACTGGCCCACGCTCACTAACAAAAATGAAATTAAGTGCTTGAAGACAGCAGTTCTTTCCCCTAAAACCCAACAGAGCATATCCTGGCTTAGTACATGGGCCCTGATTGCATTTTACATGCAGGTAGAACTAGGGGAAATTTTAAGTATTGAGTACTGACCTGGTATTTCAAAAGCAGCTCTCAAACACAGAATTTTAGTTTTAGACAAGCTAGAGACCTAAAAGCCATTCTGAAGTACTTGAGAGTTTAAAACTTGAAAACTCTAAACATTAGACTATATTTCTAATGATTAAAAAAAAAAGAGAAAAGATAAAAAAAAAAAAAAAAGAGAGAAAGGAATAAAAAGAAATATCATCATGCATTTTGTAATGTTTAGTTTTATGAATCCTCATTCACTGGAATTCTGGGAATACTTTCCTGGATCAAATGGAGTTGTTGTGACCCAAGTGCAGGACCCAGCACTTGGCCATACTGAGCCCCATACCTGCATCTATATGGAACACAGTGTAGGAAGGGCATGGACCTGTAGAAAAGAGTCCGGAGGAGAGCCACAAAGTTTATCACAGCACTGTGAAGGCACATCAAGAGACTTGGGGTTGTTCAGCCTGGAGAAGGGAAGGGTGCATGGAGAGTTCATATCACCTTCTAGTACCTGAAGGGAATCTACAAGGAAGAAGAAGAGGGATTTCTTACAAGGGCAAGACAGGACAAACTAGGGAGTGTAGATTAGATGTTAGGAAAAAATTAATGTGAGGGTGGTGAGGCACTAGAACCATCTGCCCAGAGAAGTGGTGGCTACCCCATCCCTGGAGGTGTTCAAGGCCAGGCTGGATGGGGATCTGAGCAATCTGGCCTAGGAGGTCTCCCGCCCATGGCAGGCAGGTTGGAAGAAAATAATTTTAAGATTCCTTTCAATCCAAACCATTCTGTGATTCTATGATTCTAAATCCATCTGATGCACAAAATAGATTGAATGTGAATACCATTAAAAGAGATTCAGATGGATATTCTTAATTCATGAACATTCTGAAGAGTATCATCATGTATCTTTGGAGGTTGCTGAAAGAAAAGTCTCTGGGCTGATTACAGCTTTTTCTCCTTCACCATAATCAACATATTATGGCAAGATCACAGAGTTAGTACTCAGTATTGCACAAAAATTAATTATTAACTGTAAGGTAAGACATAATGAATGTTTTCTCTCTGAAAGTGAAAGAAAACCATGTTTCATTAAAAAAAAGCAGATTTAAAAGCTAATGGGACAGAAAAATCCAATTAAGATCTCAGTCAACCCATTCTCATGTAAATCAACCTTACAACTAAAAAAGATATTTTTGCTGTCAAAAAAGTTATTCTCTCTCCATCTTCTTTGAAACTGTTGAATGTAAAGTCAGCTCCCTTCCAAGAAGTCACTGAGGAAATAGTTTCATTCTTAGCCTGTAAACTTAATTACTCCATGAAATTAAAAAAAAAAAATACTGCATGAAATAAGTTGTGGTCATTCTTTCAAAATAATTGTCATCATACTTTCTATTCTGGAGTAATTTCTGAACTTACTTATAGTATAAAAGGTCTACTTAGAATTATGTATTGCAAAGAAAAGGAAAAATTACAAGGGGATAAAACTCAGATTACCAAACTCAGTTTCTCTCCCATTTTCTCTGTTTCCTTTTATATTTTTAGCATTTCTCTAAAAGTTCCCTTCTCCTTGGTCTTCCTTATTTTCAAATAGGTTTCCTCTGTTTCTTGTTTTGGCCACCTTCAGTCATTTACCATTAGTCCTGGTGAACCATGGAGTTTCCAGTTGACTGGAAATTAGTACATATGATGCCAATATACAAGAGTGGCTGGAAGGTAGATGTTGGGAACTACAGGTCCGTCAGCCTGACTTCAGTGCCGGGAGAGGTTATGGAGCAGATTATGGAGTGTGATCATGCAGCTCATGCCTGACAACCATGGGATCAGGCCCAGCCAGCACAGATATGTGAAATGCAGGTCTTGCTTGACAAACCTGATCGCTTTCTATGGCAGTGTGACACTCTTAGTGGGTGAAAAAAGTCTGTGGATGTTGTCTGCTCGGACTTTACTAAAGCTTTTGACACTGTCACCCATCGCATTCCCCTGGAGATACCGGCTGCTTGTGGCTTGGACAGGTGCACAGTTCATGGGTTAAAAACTCTCAGGATGGCTGGGCCCCAAGCGTGGTGGTGAATGGAGTTAGTTTCCTCCAGCTGGTGGCTGCTTACAGATGGTGGTACCTGGAGCTTACCACTGGAACCAGCACTGTGTAATACCACTGGGTATTGCTGATCAGGTCCACCTTCAGTTAAGTTCATGTATGACACCAAGGGGTTATTGATCTGCTGGAGGGCAGGAAGGCTCTGCAGAGGATCTGGGCAGGCTGGATCATGGGCTGAGGCCAATGGTGTGAGGTTCTACAAGGCCCAGTGCTGGGTCCTGCCCTTGGGTCACAACAGCCCCAGGCAGCTCCACAGGCTGGGGCAGAGTGGCTGGAAAGGACCTGGGGGTGCTGGTGACAGTGGCTGGACATGAGCCAGGGTGTGCCCAGGTGGCCAAGAAGGCCAATGGCATCCTGGCCTGGATCAGCAATGGTGTGGCAGCAGGACCAGGGCAGGGACTGGGCACTGGTGAGGACACACCTCAAATCCTGTTCAGTGCTGGGCCCTCAGTTCAGGAAGGACATTGAGGTCCTGGAATGAGTCCAGAGAAGGGCAAAAGAGCTGTAGAAGGTTCTGGAGCACAAGTCCAATGGGGAGCAGCTGAGGGAGCTGGGGATGCCTAGCCTGGAGAAAAGGAGCCTCAGGAGAGATCTTTCTGCTATCTACAACTGCCTAAAAGGAGGGTGTAGGAAGGTGAGGTCTGTCCCTTCTCCCAACTAATAAGTGGTAAGACAAGGACCACCTTGTCTTATGAGCTCAGATTAGGTACAGTTTAGTTACAAACACTTGAGAGAAAGGTCCCCTTTCATGGGATCATAAAATCCTTCACCATCCATCCAAAATAAAGGACCTCTACAGCTTCCCTAGTGGATTTGGGCAATGGGAGATGACTCAAAAAGGACATAGAACTTAAACAAGGACCATTAGCAATATATAAGAAGTTAAAGATGCCCCTTTAACACAAAACTTATAATGGAAATACAACAAATCTGTCAGAACCCAAAGGTTTTTTTTATTTTAAACTAGAAATCTCAAATCATGATAATAGGCTTTTTCTCCAGATCAATGAAACCCATTCATCATCACAGTCTTCAGAGTGGTATAAATAAGACATTAGCTTTTTGGGGAAGGGAGAAATTCTTTGGAACAATACAAAACAGCAACAACAACAAACAACAGCAAAGAAGACATTATTTCCTGTTTCTTGGTGTTTCTGCAGATTCTTTCAACAAGTAGCTACTCCTTCCCTCCATGTGCAGAAACCATGTGCAGCAACTTCACCCAATCTTTCCTGGATTAATATGTAATCTCCTGAACTATATAACTTCTACCAAAAAATAGCAATAGAGGCTGGAATAGCAATAAATACATGTAATAGTGAAACAAATTTAATAAAATTTAAAAAAGCAATAAATCAATGTATATGCTAAACATTTATGAAAGGAAATAGTTTACTAAAAGTATCTGGAAATCAAATAACTTTTGTTTCTTCTGCAAATGGCAAATTATCATTTTATAGATTTCAGTATATTTTAGTATAACTAAACCTTTACAATTCATACTTCTACATTACTTTACATACTTTTCCATTACATTACATTACATTACTTTTACTTTTTAAATTTTCATATGCTGAAATAGGATGTGCAATTCCTTTGGATTCAGACATTTACACTCAGCCAATATTCATTCCATTCCCCCTCCACACTGAGTAAGGTGTTAGCACACACACAAAAAACAGCTGCAAACAACCAAAACCAAATACACCACACATCGACTTTAGAACATGCAGTGAGAGCTCTGAAAACTGCAAGCATTGTGACTGTCTGTTTGTCTGGAGAGTGATAGGGCCAATAGGCTTTTTGGTTTTTAGTTCTAGGCAATCAGTAGAAAGAGATTTTAATCATTTGGCAGTGAAATACATAGAGAGTTACTGAAATAGCTATAGATAAAATCATATATATCTACATTTAGTTACATGAACAGTGCCTTTTGTGTGCCATTTTGCCAGAAACATGCATCAAAAACATAAAATAACATAAAATTCTGATGGGAAAAAAAGTAGAATCAACAAGGGAGAAAGGGAGTAGGTTGTCAGAAATTCATGTTTCCCAGAGAATAAACAAATAAGAGATATGGGATGAAACCAAAGTAATTATAACATATAATTAATGAAGAGAGTTTGTAAATGGAAAAACTACTAAGAAAAAGGTAGCCAAAAAAACCAAATTAAAAAAAAAAAATCAAGCAACAAAACAAACAAATAAACCAAACCAAACAAAAAAACCAAACCCAAAACAAAACAAGCAAACAAGCATAAACAAACAAAAAAATTGGCACAAAACACCACAAAAACAAAAACAAAAGCATGCCATCAAAAGATAAAGAAATTATACAGGAGGAACACTAGCTGATCAAAGAAGGAAACTAGTGATAGATGGTCAGTATGTTGCAGGTGTACTCTTTTTTTTCTTGAGTCTACACATAATGAAAGAAGAAAGCATCCTAGGGACTGAGGTATGTTTTCTTAGGCTTGGGGGAGTGAATTGTTGAAAAGCTTTACTCTCATCATAAAGAAGACAAGAAGGCAATTAGAACTCCTGAAAGCCAACAAAGCAACCCAGATGACTTAAATACCCAGCGGAAGAGAGGACAACTATAAACCTTATAGAAAAGATTTATGACAGGCTACTGAGAACAGGGTATTACAAAAGGGCTGGAGAAAGAATTGATGCAATTACCACATTCAATAGAGGAAGGAAGGAAGGAGCCAGAGAACAAATGCATTGAGCTGTTGACACAGATATAGGAAAGGCTAACTAGAAAAGATAAAAAATTTGCGTGACACTGATACAAGATATGGAAATAATGAGAAAGGGAAGACAGGGAAATCACATTTTCAAAACTTGTTTTTTGTTTCTTTCTCTGTTCACCTTTAATATAGATCCCCTAGAAAATGGGACATGCAGTAAAGGCGATTTATCTGTGTTTAGGGCAAGAAGATATCCCATATCTGTATTCATGTTGATTGTCACAGGGTGTTTTTAGTTGAAGAGAGCAGTTAGTCCTGATAAAGCACCTATCACGACAGCTGCATCAGTCAGTACAGCATGAATGTGTTCACTCCAGTGGCAGGCTTCAACCTCACAGAAGCAGAAGTTAATTGAATAGCCCAGAAGATAAATCTGATCACTCAAGAGAAATTTCAAAAGTGCTACAAGCCATGAAGACAAGTGCCCAGAGATTACAGAGCAGCAGCAGAACACCACTGAAAGACATATGAGTCACAAGTCAATGTTGAAGGGACACTTTCAGAAGTGTCTTTAATAAGTAAGCACTTTTATAAATGGAAACACCACAATTTGCACGGTCAAAGTGAGATAAAAGGGGAAAAAATTAAAGAGATTAATTTCTTTAAGGTCAAAAGACTAAAAGCAGTAAGGGGATATGTGCAGTCCCTCCCCTTTCTCTCCCAAATAACTCCACCAAATTAATTCCTCTAAATTACACTGTTAGTTTACTCTGGAAGACATTCATTTGTATTTTTAATTTGTACTTTCTATTTATAACAATTTACTAGCTTCAGTAATTAAAGAATATCTATGATCAGAAGGTCAGAAATATGTACTTACAGGTCTCTATTTGTACCCTTAGAATCTTGGGTATAAAATTTGATCTGCCAAATTTAGAAATACTTCAAATTTCTTGCCACAATGTGATTTGGCACATGGAGCTGAGACTCAGGTAGGAAATTAGTCCACTAATTTCTTTGAAGATCTTCTTTCATACCACTTCACATTACTGGTGGAGAAAAGTACTGGAGGATATTTTTTGCAAAACCAAAGTATGAGCATTTTTAACAAGATGCAGTTTAGAAAAGCATAGCCATAATCACAGGAAGAGGCAGAGCCCAAAACAGCCTTTATACTTAAATAAAGACCTTCACTCTTATCAGCAAGCCTGTGCACGCTCTTGTCCAGAGTCTGTCACACAATTTATCTTTTCTAGAGGGGGAAAGAGTTTCTGTGGGAAGTGGTGTTAAAAGACTGGCACACTTCATCAGTATGCAACAATAAAAGAAATACCACTATTTTTAGTTTCAGTGAAATGTTTAGCTCAGTAAGTGGCACTTCTAACTGCCCTAATCACCATGTCAAGTTCTTGTTATGGACAACATTTCTGATCATCAGAAAACTAACATGAGCTTAAAATATACACATCATAGAATCTTAGAGTGGTTTGGGTTGGAAGGGATCTTAAAAGTCAGGAGGGTTCTATGGTTCTATGACAGGGATGCCACCAACTAGACTAGGTTAATTAAATGCAGCTTGCCCTTTGATAACAGCAGTGATGAGAAACAGCTGGATTCACTGGGGAAAAGAAAAACAAAAGCAAATATTTACCACACAACAAAAAATGCCTGTACAAGCACCAGCAAATTGCAATCTAGAGCCACTTTTGTTCATCTTCTAAAAATGCGTAAAGTATTTGTGTACTAAATCCATGTACCAAGATCACAGCAAAAGTTTCATACAAGGTTATAAACCAATTAACACACAAATTCATCAGAACTGTATTTACCATAGGATAGCAAAAGCACATTAGGGAAAAAAGATGAAGTGCGCTGAATTAGGAAAGTCAATTTCTAATTCTAATGTACAAGCGCAGTACTGGAAGTTCGATACAACTAATTTTTAAATGTAAAAATTGTGAGAAGATAAACAATAAAAATAGCTATCTTAGCATCTCCAATATTTTATAAGGCCAGCTCTATGTAGCACCATTCTGAATTATCATTGTCTGTCATTTAATATCTGCGTATTCTAAACTACACAGTTAACATCTCTGGAAGCTAAGAATCTATGAACTGCCTTTCCATGCTTTATTCCTACCATTTCGTCACAGCCTTTGAAAACACTGATTGGACAAAGAAATTAACACAGCTGATATTACAAGTGTTACACAGCCATACGGACCATTTTCTAGTTATATACAATAAGATCAAAAACAAGTAAGAATTGTGATGCTTTTTGCCTCAACACAGAATAGCTTCTAACTCAGCTTTTGACACACTTTCTCTGCCTAGACTACCTTTTCTTCTTCTTTTCTTTTGCTGGTAGGGTTTTTTTTGTCTTTACCTTGTATTTTTATTCTTTATTTTAGCAGGTCAGACCATATCATCTTGGATAGCCTCAGGGGCCTCTGAGCAATCAATTGCAAAGAAAGGTTGAAAAAGTTTGAAAAAGGTTGAAAAAGCAACTGCAGGTGCAAACTACGCTATCTCTGATCACATATGGTGCACTGTAATCATCAATTTCTTAAGGCTTCAAAAACTCCAAGCTGACCTTGTGCTTTATAAATCATGCCACTTTTACAGAACTATCCCCTTGAGCTATTAACTGAATTGTTTTGCATAAACATGCATCAAATCTTATTCTTCCTTTTCAAGCTTCCAGAGGTCATAGTTTACCCCAGGGGGAAGAGAAACTAAGGGAAACTTGGAAGACAGTTTGAAAATTCCCAAATACCCAGTTACTATATTCTAGCTAGTCAAAACCCACAAAAATCAATGCTTATCCTCAGGACTCATCCCTCTTAAAACAGTTCCGACATTATTTAAATTCAGAGTAAGCTTTGTGAGAACATATACATTATTTGCTCACAAATACATTAATTTTTTTTTCATTCATAATCTTATTTAATTAGCATAAACACAGGAAAATGGTTTAAGGATGACCTTCAGGGAGACAAAGAGAAGTATTTTTTGGTTACAATGAGTACAGGGGAAGTCAATGTATTAGGCCCATAAGGAAGCTCAAGATTTGCATCCATTTAGATATCCTTATTCCTTAAGCCTCCCTTCCTATGTCTGTAAATAACAAAAGTTACTAAAAAATTAACTTAGATTAAGGTATGTACCTAAATGCATAACACTTTAGCTGCATTAAGCAGGGGTGGACTAGGTTAATTCTTAATTTCAGAATAAAAACGTTGACTTTTTCTCACTTGTTGGTATATGCACTCAGATTACATAGATTTCCAGACAAGACACAAAAGAAATATCATAATTATCTCCTACTCTGTGATTACAACCTGACAGTGGAATAAGGCACAGACTATGTAATTTTAATGCAAAGACCTTTATTGGTTTCAAGCACTTATATTTATACTTTCCAAAGCTGTGATAAGATGCTCCACTTAACGCTTATTGGTAACATGTTATGGTGTTTGCCTCGTGAACTGATTGTGCTGTGGTTACACTTCATTCATGAACAGGATTGAGATGTTTCTTCTTCCTGGATGCAGTTCATGCCATGTGATCAGCTTCAAGGTTGTTGCTGCACAAGATTTAACAAATCAGCTGTGTTGCTCATGTCATTTAACTCATTCTGCTTCTCAAAAATGACCAGCATCTAGGATGTGGAGACCAGAGTGCATGTAATTCTATCTGTCCTGAGGCTTAGAATCCATACCTTTCTTATGCTTTTTCTCATAATTTTCCCCCTAAACACCAAGCTATGGGAAACCTTAAACAAGAGGTGAAGGCATGTGCCATTAAGGGAGATACAGCATTACTCTGATACAACATGCTCTTGTGCAGCTAGCCATTACATATTCTTGGAAGTTCCCCCATAGTATTTGTTTACATGGCATTTTGCAGGCAGGCACATGAAAATTCCACCCAAACAGAGCCAGCAGGACATGTGCCAGCTGTGAATGAAAAGCCATACTGTGCATTTAGCACATTATTGAACCTCAAATGATAAACTCCACTCAGCAGTAAGCAACTCTAAATCCTGACATTTTTTAACCTTTTACTCTTAACTACAAAAAAAACCCCAAGGATGTCTGCTTGTAGTATATTAAATAGCAAGATTAAGAATTTTCCTCTATAGCAGTGCTACAGAACTTATGCTAATAATAAAAGTAATACGTAGTAATGTAATAAAAAAAAAAGTTAGTAATAGAAGATTAGCTTTTATTTTGTGTCCCTATCTGTGAGAGGTGAAGACACACACCCTGAAATTTTTTCAGCTTTTTGTAAGACAGTAATGCAATCTGAGATCTTGGGAGGAGCAGCCTCTGCAGGCAAGCAGGCCATATTTAATGGGCCATTCAAAATGATCTAGCTATTTCTGAGGCAAAAAAAAATGTTAGAAAAAAAATGGAGAGCTTTAAAAAAACATGATCTTAGTGAAAATACTCATCTTAGACTTCCCTGTTCCCTCACCAACTAGATTTATGGAAACCACTGTCAAAACATCCAAGATCCACATAGAGGACAGCAACCTATTATTGCTGCCAATTACTTTCTTACTTCAAAGCACTTGCTTTGATAGGCTGAAAATTTCAGTCTATTTTGAATGAAAAAAAGCATTTTGGAGAAAGCATATGATTTTCAAAATCAATCACTCAAGTGTAACGAAGATATGAATGTAAAACCTACTTATGCAATATTAATTCAGCTACCTGTTTATGCTTGCTCAGGTCAGATCTAGCAGGGAAGGGAGCTGAAAGGACATCGCTATTTTACAAAGGCATTTCTCAAAGCCAAGGCTAATAATATTCTCTGCAAAATTATTACTATTCAGAAAGTTACTTAAAATCATCCTGCCTAGTTTCAGATAAGAACTAGCAATAATTTGTGCATGCTTTTGAAATTGTCAGTTTTCTTATTTGAAAAATAAGTTTCAGTTCACAAAGCAATTCTGCACACACTTAGAACCAAATCCCAAATCATCAGTCCAACATTCCTCTCTCAACAGTATAACATTCTGCATATATTTTAGCAGCAGGACAAAAATTAAAATTTCTGCTCACTGTTGGGAGGCCTGAGCCTTGCCCAGGAGTCTTTCTAGTTCAAGGCAGGTAGTGGTTGTGAACAAGCCACAAACACAAGTGATGTTCAATTCTGTTTGTGCTTGTATTAGTAAGAGAGGGAGTGGAATCTGAGCAAAAAGTCAGATCAAGTTTAGTATTACATGTGTCATTTTATATCCAAGACAGAATTTGGGAGGACTGAGTCTCAATCTGGACATGAAGTATGAAAGTCTTCACCAAATTAAAGGAAAAAAATCCTTCAGGAGTTCATCTAAGTTAACGGTGTAACTGTGGAGTTAATCCTGAGGTTGAGTAAATAGCTATTTACTTACTTGTCTAACATTTTCTTGTGTAAATGTTGATTCCAGCCTAAGAGACTAAACACCACTGCATTCCTTTCCTGTGAACGTGGCAATTCCTTAAACTGAGGGAAGTAACAGCATTTCAGCAGGGAGAGCCTGAACCTCAGGACACTCCCTATGAGTCTGCAACCCTCCCTCCCTTCATCTGTCCATGATGTTATGTTGCATACTTTAATGATCACAAAACAATTTTTCATTAATGACCTCTGCCCCATTCTGTATGTTTGAGACTTGGAGGGTGAATCAAGGCTGCACATGAAGTACAAAAGGCTGTCTTCTGAAAGCGCTCTGCTTGGCCAAAAACACTGGGAGAAATATTTGAACAAAACCAGCATTGCAGAAAGAAAAGTCAGGTTTCATGCTCAAGGCTGATAAGTGATAGTCTGGAGCATTTTTCTCTGGACCTGTATCTGCATAACACTTTTCACTTTAGGAAATGCTATACAATGCCATACAATGCTACATGGGAGACAAGAAAGAAATAAATAAACAAAAAATAAAAACCAGAAAAGAAATATTCCAAGACGTTGAAAACTAGACACCGAAAGCAAGTTATAGCATTGAATTGCAAGACTAAGTTCTGATCTATTAAATTGTGAAATATGGGATCTATTAACCTGTTTCAAGTGTTTTGAAAATATTAGCGATACTTTACTATTATTTGAGAATGCTTAGTGTCAATGCCATCGTGTCAATTTCCTTAAGAAACAATCAGAAAACAAATAAAACTATTTACTTGGCATAATTTTTTAAAGCACTGGAAATATGGTCAGGTTTAGATGCTGATTTACTTGTTATTTCATCAACAGTTATGGTATCAGAAGTAGCAGAGCAAATAAAGCTGCAGAATGTGTTTGGTCCTATGTGCAAAACTCCTTTACATTGTATTAAGGACCTGTTTAAAAATGCTGAGGTTTTTTAACAACAGAAGCCAGAATTCCAAAGAGTTTTCCTGTTAGCACTGTCATCCTGGGCACTAATTATTAAATTTAAATAGCAGGAAAAAAAACAGCAATTCTGTGGAATTATTATTATTATTTATACACCACTATTTTTATACCTTATTATGATTTTTATAATAAAGTGTCAGAGGAAGATGAGCTAGAGCCATTTTCTCTTATTTTGTGCAAAGCTTCTGAACTCTAAATATCTAATATGGTCTTCTTTGTCTTAAACATGAAAAACAACATTCACATTTTTCCATCTTTAGGACTTCATTACTTAAATAGCTCATGCTGAGAAAATAATAATTATATGCCTGTTTATTTTCTAAGATTTCACAGGAGAAGTCTTGAAAACATTTTAAAATGTAAAACTGTTTAGAAAACTAATGTCAAGTAGAAGGACCTCAGCAGTTTGCATTAAAGCTCATTTCTCAGGACAGAAGGTACATTCCTTCTTTGTGGTATGTAAAATATAGAGAACTTTATTACAAAAGTTGACAATTAATTACTGGGTCAAATAAATATTTCACTATTTTTTCCTTTTTTTTTGTTATAAACTGTCTTTAGCTGATACTGGTTTGACCACAAGGCTTCAGGCTACATACAATCCAAAATCACTGCAGAACACTGATCAATCAGATAGTGATTTTTCTCCCCTTCATAGACAAATTGTGGGTTTCCTATATGGATTAATCTTAAAATTAGCTGTTTTGTTTCTTCTCCTGCTTACTTTGCACTTCTTACCATCCTTGATTTTTTTATTGTTGGAGTCCTCAGTGAAAAAAGGGACACATTTTTTAAAAAGGTGAATGGAATTCTGGGAACTACTGACCTGTCAGCCTCCCCTTGCCACTTTCACTCTCTAAATTGGAGATTTGATGTGTGGACAGTTAGATGGACAAGCTAGATGGAGACCTGCAGAGAATATTGGCCACAGTCCAAATGAAGATCAGTGATGACTGCTGTCCCCCCGGAGTCTATAATGGGATCACTACTGTTTGATATCTTCGTTAATGACATTGGTGAAGAGACCAAGTGCGGTCTCAGCAAGATTGGAGATGACACCAACCTGAGTGGTGTGACTGACACACGTCAGTGATGGGATTTTACTGCCATGTCCACTCCAGCTCATTACTCGGAGGCTTCCCGGCTTGCTCTGACACTGTGCAGCGGGGGCCACCTTCCCGTTCCCCGGGGGGCTAGGAGGACAGCTTTGGGTTGGGCCCGTAGCCATAGGAGAGACCTGGACAAAGCTAAGACACAGGAAGGAGCTGACTCCTGTTGGGTCTCAGTCCAGGTGTATTGAGGGACTCCGAGGAGCCGCCCAACCCAGGGATGAACACCCAGCAGAAGCCCTGAACTGAGCAGTGTGGCAGCGTTCAAACGGGGCTGGAAACGAGGGAGCAGTCTTCTCACAGACCAACAGGGTGATTGAGGGGAGTGGGAACAGGGAAAAGGGCAGGAACGGGCACCAGTGGGGGGAGTTGAAGGGAGGGGACCCCACTGTCCAACCTATCACTCGACGTGCCCGGTGGAACATTCTGGAAGGAGGGGAAGGGCTGTCGAGTGACAGGCAGACCCTGGGGTGGGGCTAGGGGAATGATTCCGCAGGTTTGGGTGGTAAGGGGTGGAGGGAGGAAAGGACTGACATTGGAGTGGGAGGAGGCAAGGGAGGGCAGGAACACTTACATGGGGGTGCAGGACCAAGCCACCTAATGGAACAGAGCAACTTAGATAACACAATATGACAGGATAGCATCCAGAGGGACCTGGACAGTCTTAAGAAGTGGGTCCCCATGAACCTCAGAAGTTCAACAAGACCAAGCACAAGGATTTTTACCTGGGTTTGGGCAAACCCCAGTATCAATACAGGCTGGGGGATGATCAGAATGATTGTTTACTTAGGTTGAAGTACAAGTTAGTTCTTCAATTTTGTTGGTGTAAGAAACTAGTACAAAGGATCCCTGACTAAGGTATAGTTCTTCATCTCAATTTTGCATGCTCTGATAATTGCTTTGAGTCACAGGGCTGTGTTTTATCTTTAGATGTCTGTTCAAGGAGGTAAATATCTGGCTAATAGGGTTGTAATTAACTCCTTTTTTCTTCCTTCCCCTTCCTCAAAAACTACATGTCTAAGTCTGACAGTGGCCTATCCCCCTTCCTCAAGGTAAGAAGGAAACATTGCAAACAGGTAGATGTAATTTCCAATTCTGAATGTGAAAGCTGTGCTTAAATAAGTGCTTCTTAAATTGTAGCTTTCTCCACATTGCCATCATCAGCAACCCTATTGATTTAACTAATGGTAAACAGTTCTAAAATAGATTGGTACTTTGATAATTAATAGTATGATAGTTTACATATATCCAGTTCCAAAATATGCCTTGTTTTATAATACATTGTCATATATTATAGGCATATTCATCTTGGTTCAAGGTAAACAAAAAATGCAAAAGAGTATCTGCATATATGAACTGAAAGGTATAGAGAAATAAAATCAAAATAATTCGATAAAATTTTAGTCTCTCTCTTGTTTACAAGTTGAGTAATAATATTGCTACTTCCTGGTATTTCCCCTTAGCATATCTGCAGAGCTTGTTTCTCCCTAAGATAGAAGTCAAAGATAAAAAGACACAAGGTTATCCCAGATTTACAGAAATTAAATAATTTTTTGTAACATGTTTCTCATTAGCTTACTACCAAGGCCACAGCTGTTGATCAAAGGCTGTAAAAACTGAGTCACAGGCTCATAGATGGAACACTGAAGTAGAATATTTGATAGGTCAATAATAGTTTAGGTGGAGGCCTGATGAATCTGTTCCCAGGAATCACATTCAAATAGATTTCATCTTGCCACCTTTTTATGAGACTGCAGCTGAAGACACATCTTTGTCTAGTTTTCACAGGTCTGAAATAAAAATTTCATTTTCAATTTAAATTTTAAAAATTATTAGAAGCTTATTAAGCATGCAGATACTCCCTGCAGAAATATCTTGTTTTACTGTGTGCCATATCTGATAAGGAAAAGTTGTATCAAACACCCTGTGAGACTACTCCTTACATATAAGGTCCTCCCTCCCACTTAATTTTTTCCATTTTTCAGAAGGGACCAGACAAGGTGATCATTCCTCCAGAGCCCTTGATGCAAATAGGCATTGAGTGAGCTGCCGGCTCCTCTCGGATGGGCTTGGCAGCCTCCCCCTCCTGCCATTGTCTCTTCTGAGTGCCTTTGTGGGTGTTTTGCCACATAGCCTACCATTTGGATTTAGAAATAAAGAAATAGGAAAATAATTTTTAAAATAAATCTAATTTTAAGGATGCTATTTAGCTGTAGCATATCTAGAAAATTACTACCTATAATTTAAGCTTTCCAATTATCCTTATGGTCTCAAGCTGCAATGATGCTGACAGTTGCAAAAGCACAGTTGGAAAACAGGAAGTAAAGTGAAGATTAAAAAATAAAGTTACATTTTGTTTTGCACCTTTCTTTTTCTTCTCTCATACTACTTCTGCTTTGATCAGCTGATGTTAATATTTTGCTGATCTTCCATTTTGATCACACTCAACTAAGTTTTTCCTGGGCTTGTCTTAGGCATAGCTTCACCTTTTCAGATAGCTTCTCCCTGTTTCAATATTGTATAGCAAGTAACAGATATGTAATGATAAGTAGCATTAGATGGGCTAAGTATACATGGGATAAGTAAACATTCTGCATTTCAAGTGAAACCTCACTGAGACATTGAGTCTGATTAGAGCCAAGTGTTTAATTTTTTTCTAGATCTTACAAGTTCTGGCACAAAGAGTAAGGACCTCAACTTCTTCTACTGCTTTTTGAATAAGACACAGTTCAGTAGCACACTATAAATTCAGTAAATATAGCACCAAAGGATTTTTGGCTTCATCTTAGTAGAAAAGCCAATGAACACACTATACACACACAAAAAGGGGAAATCTCACTTTACTGCCTTTGATCTAAAATTCCCTGGGATAAGGAAAAGAGAAGCCACAATTGTTCTTTTCTAACTAACATAGCATAATTTTGACCACTAGCAATGTCTTTTTATTAAGATTACTAGATTTCTCTTTTATAACACCCTGTTTCTCAAGTGATCAGCAACTCAGCAAGACAGCAACTTTCGGCATTTCACATTTTTCCTACCACCTGGGCTTGCAGCATCTATAATTCTTTGAAAACTGAGAATACAACAACTGTGACTAAGCCAAGCAACATTTAAGCTACAGCTCTTTCAATTTATTATCAGCTCTTTAAAAAACAGTATCTATGTGAAAGCAGAGTATTAACAGAGTTTCTGCTCCCCTGTCTGTCCCAACAGGGCTCGAAATAACAATCACACAAGTGTAGGATCTAACTCTCCTAGACCAATGAAGTTCAGTGATGACCATTAGAATTGCCTCGTAATGTGCACACATGCCAGAGCACTGTTTGATTTCAAAGCAAAGGTTCAGTCAGAATGACTTTATCTTCTGGATATATATCAGACCTGCTTAGTCAGGCCTAATGTCTACTTACTCCTGCTCTGCTAATCTCTGCATGATCTACAACCTCTGAAGGGTAGATTTTCACCTAATTACCAGATACGAAATACTTACTGCCTTTCACTTCAGTGACAGTGACCTCTCTTGTCATCCTGGAAGGAACACCAGTAAAACTGCATTAACTATCTGAAAACCAAGACTATCTCAACTCTGTCATTGTAGCCCAAAAGGAGTTATTTGCTCAGAATTTGGCAGCACTGGAGTTCTTCTGACTTCAGGCTCAGTTATGGGCTCCCAGTACTATGGGATAAGACCAAGCCTATTTAACTGTCTGTTGGTTTTAAGCAGATATCTGAAAGACAAGTAACTTGCTAGGAAAAATGTGTTAATCTCCATCAACGATAAAGAACTTTTTCTTCTGACCTTCAAAAGGGATTACAAACAGCAATTGTCCTGTATATCTTACCTTCTATTGATTGTCCCACAGAGTAAGAGATTAGTTGTTAAAATTACATGCATAATACTAAAATTATGAAATACATATATATAAATAGAGAAAAAAAGCATAAAGTATAGGACTCCACAACAGCATGGTCAGCCTAGGATCTGCTTTTGTATCTTCCTGATTGTTCTTATATGACTTTATTGAGTAAAAAAAATGTCTGTAATTGACTGAATGTGATATCTTGCTCCACAAAAATTTCCATAACCTAAATGTGCTTGTCTTTCCCAGCTCCAGATAAGGCATCCCCTGTGAAATCCAGACATCTGTATGGACTACTTTATCACTTCAAGAAATCAGCTCATGAGAGCACCACAAAGATCTCTTGAAAAAGCTTTGGGAGCAACTTCCTATTTGCTAGAACTGTATGCTCAAACCTCAAGCCACAGGTACATCATCAGGAGTTTTAGCTTTGCTTCAGGCAGAATTGCTCCAACAGCAATGCCAGAAACACCCTTCCAAACCTCAAAGGAAACATCAAAGAACACATCAACAAACTTCTGTAACCTCCCCCTCGGAAGCCTCCCAGCAAGGATAGGCACCCAAAGGCAGTTTTGAGAGGAAATGGGAGAGTGTGAATAAACCCAGTTTACAGCTTGACAGCTACTTTTATCAGTTTCAGAAAGTGCCTGAGGTTACCTAGGACAAACGGTTTCTCAAAATTCTCAGCAAAAGGTTCACGAATGGTTTTCAAACTTTTTCAAACCTATTTATATTTCCAGTGCCCAGCTGGATTATAACTCATGTTCTACATTTGTTGTACAAGTTTGGAGTCTCGGATTTGCAAATGTGCAAATACTTGACTCTGTTTGTAGACAGTCCTATATGTAGGACTTTTGGCTATATGGCCAAAAGCCTATATGGCTTTTTAGACATCTACAATGACAGAACCAAATCAAGCAGTAGCACATCAGAGAGACTATAGGAGTACAACATCTGAAGAGTTTGTAAATTAAGTAAACATGGGACTGCACCTCACATGTATTATCAGTTCACTTCCTCATATGCATTTTAGCTTAGCCACACAAAATTTGTATCTCAGAGCTCCATTAAACAGGAACAGCAGTTTTGTTCCAAAACTCTTCCAGTCAATGACAACCATGCATCAGTTTAGCAAGTGCATTCCCTCTCTTCTGTGGTATCACTGCCCTGTGTTTGTCTCTGCTGGCTTCTATACATAAGGAGCATGGCAGAAGAATAAGAATTATGGCTTGCCTAGAGCAAGTTCAACAATAACGTAAAATTATTGAAGAATATACTGTGGGTTACAAAGAACAGAAAGATGAGCTCAGTATTGACAGAGACATCCTGAAGCTTCTTTAGGGCTGAAATTTGTATTTTCTTAGGGAGACGATAAGATCCAGAGGTGAACATGACAACAGAGAGGAAAAAAACTTTCAGAAACAGGAACAAGTTTGTGACCCAGTCTAAACTTGATTTGACCTTGAAAAATATCAGGTGGGATATTTATATTATATATAAAGTCCAGGATAGCTAAATGAGCTCATTCTGAGATGAGTAGTTCTGTTAAGAGGTATTTGTAAAAATAGATATTTATTTTATACTAACCAGAAAGCAGTGTAAATGTGTCTTGTAACACTGCATTCATTCTTGCTAAACCATAGGAAACTTATAACTAATCTGAAAATAGGAGGATTTTTAAATACATATAGGAATATGCAGTGCATATAATTTGGCACTTGGTTCCAGGTACCAATGGAATGAAGTGCTTATAGGTTTTAAGACTTAAATATGACTGCTAATGGCCAGTTTGCAAAAAAGAGGTTACAGGTAACTTTGTCGTAAAATCACTCCCAAGCTGCTTTCCAAAAAAATTTAGCAATATTTTAACAGAAAAATACACCTGTGACAGGGCAGCTTACAATACAGCTGGGAGTTCCCAGAGGTTATGTATAACATGGATGCATAGCTTATGCAACTATCAGTGAATAAATAACTTCATGCTTGGACATGCTCATTTACACATGATCTTGGGAATGTTGGTGAACTTTCTCTAGGATTAACTGATTTCTGTTAAATGTGTCAAGGTACAATAAAGAACAGAGTGAGGCTTAACTGAAATGAGGCCCTGATTTTAATATTTTTGTGCTGTCAATAAACTGCAACTGAATGTTAGCTATGCAGTGTATGGGTCATGTTGAAAAATTTTATTTGAAAGCTGCTTCTCCAAAGAATGTTTTGTGATTATTTTTTTATAGTGCATGTGTATATTTTCAAAGCAGACTATTAACAGCTTTTAGAGATTGACTTGTAATTTTAGTTCTAAGTCAGAAATGCTGCTTGTGCTTTTTTTTTTTTTTTTTAATTGGAACTGAAATGCCAACATATCTTTCAAATCTTCTCACCTTAGCACTTCTTCAACAGATGCCTATTAGAAAAGCATATTCAGTCTGGAACCTTATGTGGGTTTCTTCTTAAACAGAAGAAAAAGAGACAAAATACTTTGGGAAAGATCTCTATCAGTTTATAACAAACAACTCCGAAGCAAACTCAGTTCTTATCTAACATATTTACATATAAGTTTCTAAGATGTATTACTTTGTGTTGAGTTTTCACTAGACCTAGCTCTTTGTTAACAACTTTGGATGAATCACAGGAGTACCCAGATACCATCATATCAGCACAGTACTTCATCAAACACTGACGTATGGGTCAGATTATCCATCCAGAGAAAATCATTCTTTTCCTTGTATGTTTACTTCAGCACTGTTATATACTTATATGGAATTGTTATTTAATCATATTATTGCCAAACTGGCTATAACATAATTCACCTAGCACTGACCAACTACAGAACAAAAATCAAACAAATATTTTGCTGTTGTTAAAATTTTTTTCTGTGGGTCTGAGCTTCTGAAGCCAGCAGGTCACTTGGATTATATATACAATGTTGATAATTGCATTCCTTAAATCTACAAAATGCAATACAGCTCAGTATTTTCCAAAATAGCTTTAAAAACAATTACAATTACTGCCCAGAAATTTTCAAACACAGCAAGCTATTGGCTTAGACAGTGATGGAAACCCTAAAAAGAAGATAAATATTTTGAAATGCACTGTAAATCAAATTTGTGCACTGGACTAAAAATGGATTATCTGCTTCTAAACAGCAAAATATGCTTTAGCTTGAGGGTTTTTTTCCATACTTATTTACTAGAAATGATTTTAAATTGTGTCTGTGTGACTTTTTTTTTTCTTGAGATTTTTAACAGCTGATTTGTAGTAAATGCTCCACTATAATTAGTTCTACATACTTTACTCATTACATTTACTGATGCACCAGAATCCACTGTTTTTCAATCTTTTAATAAAAAATACATTTTTCAGTTTAAAAACCATTTTGGATCAACGCTATGTTGGCCTAAAGCTGCTCTGTAAATATTTTTAGCAGATGTATCTACAGACTCAATTGGTGATGTAATTAACAGAGGTATTGATTAAGAATGAGATTTTGAGGAAGATTATTATATTGTGATGTACTATATTTTGATCCTGTGTTACCAAGACAAAGTTAGCCACTTTTTCTAACCTTCATTCCAGAAAGTGTCCTGGGTGGGGAGGGGGGGAAGTCAGCTCAAATGGAAGCCAAAGGCACTGGTTTTGTGTATGTCCACTCCAACCTGATTATGAATAATCAGTTTTCTGACTTTGGGCCAGATTCACCTTCTCTGTTACAGCAAGACTTTTGCAGGACAAAGACAATACTGGCTGTGTACCTTCTGAGGAATCCTTCTGCAGACCACAAGCACATGTCCACTGGGCATCTTCTTGAAAGAAGGTATGCCAGTAAGATAGGATGATGCTAGATTGATGCTGATGGATTACTAATTGTACAGAGCTGGAATTGCAGCCTTCTCTTTTCTAGCAGACCTCAAAGAGAATGTGGGAAGTTCATCCTGGACTCTCTGAGTGTCCAGCTGAAAGACAATCCCTTGGAATGCTCCAGAAGGAAGCAACATTTTCCTAAGTCAGGTCATTTTTTTAATCAAATGGGTGCAAACAATTAAAATTTTACAAAATTTGTCTTCACAGAGAAGGGTACCTATCACTTTCTTAGAAATATCATGAGTATTTAGTTCTTAATCAGAATGGGGTATTATCCTGTTAGCCCTTGTAATATTGTACTATGTTAAAATATTTGTCTTTTCTACTGAAAGACTTCAGTTGCATAAATCTAGCTGTTGAGTTTCCTATTTTTCCTCTTCCCCTTAGAAAGTGATTTTCTGTCTTTCCTCAGTATACAGAGCAGGAAAATATGAAAGAAGCAAATCATAAGACAAAAAAAAAAAAAAAAAAAAAAAAAGGCAAATCAGAAGTTTGATTTTGGTTTGGTGGTTTATTTCTCACAGTTGCGTGATTTTTTCTAAATCCTGGTTCAAAGTTTTTGTGCAGTAGGGCTGATCATTCATCTGTCCATCCCTTTTCAAACTTCTCTGTATTATATCCAGGTAAGAATAGGCCATACCTCCAAAACCAGCATGAACTTAATCAAAACAGATAAACATATATTGCTGAATTATACACATGGTATAATAAGGAAAGCACAAGCAAAATCAAGCTGAGACTTCACATGTAACCACAAGACTCCACTGCAAAACTCTGGACACCCTATGCGAGGTCACTGCTTTTGTAATCAAGTTTCTCAAGCCACAGAAGAATGATCAAAATTTCAGTCCAAATTTACCAACACATGTTACTTGTCTCTTTTATTTTTAAAGGAGATTCAAGGTTCATTGTTTTGAAGGCTGTGTCATACTTTTAACAAGCAACATACCTCTTGGCAGCCCTTCACTATCTTGATTACCAGCTGAGAGTCAACACGCCCTGTAAGCATTTGTTCATCAGTTCAGCAGAATTACCCAGTGAGCATCTGGCATTCAAGAATGCAGCTGTCTTTGTGGCAGGCAAATATACAGACATGATTTTTGCAACTGCAACTGCTAAATACAGAATGGCCAATTAAAACAGGTTATCCAAAGTGGTATAGTTATCCAAAGTGGTATAGACTTCTGCTCACTGCTGCAATTCACTGAGAGACTCATAGCTTCTTTTGTTACTAGTATATACAACATTCAGGTGTTCACTGAAGGGATTAAACTAACCCAGGCTCTGCAAGGGCTCTCTACTCTCCATCCTGAAGACTGAGTTTCTGCAAGGGACATGCCCGAGCTCAAACTTCTGCATGTTTCTTGCACTCCATCTACCCACAGAAGCCACATCCTCTCCTCTGTAGGGGTACCTCTGGCTTGGGACCTGTGGTCTTGACCTATGTACCCAACTCTTGCTCCAGGATCCCCTTGCTGAGATTTCCTCAGCTCTTTACACACCTCCCAGCTCCATCTCATGGCCCCACTCTTTCTTCCTGCTTCCTGGCCACAGCTTTCCCAACCTCAGCTCCCCCAAAACCACTGTCGCTGGCCTTCCACCTCAGCTGAAGCCATGCTGTTCCCATGCAGAGTTCTCTGTTTGGAGCTGTCGTGGCTGCACACTGGGGCAGCCCCTCCGCCTCTCCAGCTGAGGAGGCAGCTGTGGTGAGCTCGAGGCTGGGCAGAGGATGCTGCTCAGCCAGGCCCAAGCAGCGCTCCCCAGACTCAGGGTTTCCTAAGAGAAGCTGAACCATACCCAGCTCTTGGCCTCACCTCAGGTGCCAGCTGCTTACAGGGGAGACTCACCACAGCTCAGAGCTCAGCAGCTCTCCACACCAGCATGATTGACCAGGGATTGACAGCTGCCATGGCAGAATTGCACATTCCAGTGTTCCAGCACCCATCCTGGCTGCAACTCTGGGCAGACACAAGCCACAGCTGAGCCCCAGCAAAGGGCTGAGGGACACCTGCTGCTGTAGACCAAGAGGTGGCTGCTGGCCAAATTTGAGAGATACTCTGGAACTCTGTGCCAAGCATGAAAGCCAGGAGACAAAAAGGCCATATTTCATAGGAACTAATTTTATGCAGCGCTGGTCCAAGGCACCTGTGATACCTGATGCCACAGCCATCCACTGAATGGTTGTCTGGCCACACTGCAGATGAGCAGCCAGAGACCTGTGGTACCAGAAACCTGTTCTGGTCATACTGGAGGAAAAAAAGACTACATGGCAGTTTTCCAGCTAGAGGAGAAAGGAAGTGAGGGAACACATCCACAGCCATGAGACCAAGGCCTCAAATCCATCATTCTTGGTCTTTCATTAAAATTTGTAATCATCACAACTACAAAAAGTGATTAAAAAAACAGCATAGCAAATCTGGGGGGAATTATTTACAGAAGGGTGCTTGAGACCTTTCCTAGATGGATTAGGGTAACAGAGAGAGTTAAAAAAACCCCAAACCTCCATGGAAGTAGAATTCAGGTCATTTGTCTTCAGCTTTACAAAAATTTAACAGTGCATTGAGCAACCAGTGCTGAGCCAGCTTCTTAAACCTCACGGAAAATCAAAATGGAATATTCTTACTTTACACTTTCCTTTTGAAGCTTGTATAAAATGCAGTTTAATTTCCTTTACTCTTTTAACTAAATAGGGTGTTCTGCACTTTATTTCACAAGAACTCTGAGTAAGATATAGTTAATTGATATGTGTAATTATAGCTGTCATACCTTCCCTCCTCTCTAGAAAATCAGTTACAAGCCCTACCCTTGACAAAATGCTTTTGAAGAATAATACATCTGAAGTCAAATGTTATTGATAATTGGCAGGTTAGTTTCAACAATGTAACCTTATCTTAGGTAAATAAACTTCTACAGAAACTTTGAGCCAGAAAGGCCAAATGAGATGTTTGAGATTCCTTTTTGCTGCAGAAAGTCTTGTTTTGATAGTGCATTTCAATACAAAGGCTACATGTGAAAGACAACCTGAGACCAAAATATTGGCTTGGTTCCTCCTGTTTGCATTCGCTCCTAAATTAATATTTTTCATAATAGGAAAAAAGTAACTTTAAGGGGCCTCTAATTGCTGCAGTTGAAAAAAATATTAAATATTATTCTTACTTGGACTATCGTTAGAAAAAGAATTAATGCACTTCCAGTTTTTTTCTTGAAATTCTTATTTAGATTTTGTATTTGTTTTTACACTTCAATGAATAATTCACAAAACCAGCCTAATATGTGCATTTTTAACAAATAACTGGTGTTCAATTACAGATGAGGAAACTCTCAATAACATTCACATTAAAATATCTGAACAAAGACAGCAGTACTGTACACCAAGTATGAGAGACATAGATGTGTTAAAGCAGTGAGAAAGAAGAGAAACAGCCACCAAGGGGGGAGGAGATGATGGAGGGAAGAGATATCCTGTACCAGTGTGTGGATTCTGAGGAGTGGAGTCGGAGAAATGAAAGAGAGTGTCCTGGAAATGGATTGTAAACTTTTCAACCACACATTGTCATTAATACATAAGGTCCTGCCCCTATTTCTGGTCAGTATTCAAAGATGTTAGAAGGCAGTGACGCTACTAAGCACACTGCACTTCTGTAAATTTATTTGCTTAATGAAACATAGTTGACCTCAAAAGAAATGTGACAATAATGACTTAAAATGCATTCTCAACTGAAGTTTTTCTTCTGAAATCCCTAGAGTGGGTCTGGGTCTTTTCATAGAGATATAACTGGAAGATATTCCCACATGTCCAGAACTGTTACCTCACAGTTAATTTGGAGAGGAAGTGTTACTCAGAAACATTACTCAGCATTGCTTCTCAGGGGAGGTAGATTCTACACAGAAGACTGATCTTCATTGCAAAAGATAAATTATATTGCAAGATGGGTTTTTCAAACAATGTGAGTGATAATTTTGTTGTAACCACTGCAAGAATGTGCACATTTGTAGACTTTGATGTCAAGGTGGGGTTGGGGAGAAGAATAATCAAATATACTTGTCTTGATGCAGATGGAGAAATCTGACTTCCAAAACCCACAGCTTATTCCTTATCAGCCAGGCCAAATCTGATCTCTCTGTGTGGTCATAGCAACTGATGCTTGAAGCACTCACTGGCTGAGTCTTCTCTTCCAGCTTCCAAAACACTTCCTTTTCTATCTCAAGCTGTGATCTGATAAATTTATTTCAAACAGAACTACTAAAGAAGTGAGATTATTTATTTACTGATCTTGATATATCTACTCTGAAAAGGCCTTCCTGTTTGTAGAAATTTAATCTTCCAATCCTTAATGTAGAAATACATATATCTTTTCCAAAACAGACTTCAATAATTTTCTGATTGGCAGCTATATGACCTCTGAACATAAACTGTGCCCTGTCCAGCTCAATGAAAATGTCAGTCTCATGCAAAACAGAAGAAATTACACATGGTGTTAAGGTGTTAAGCCAGTTTAAGGATGCAGAATCCTTAAATGTATACCACCCCACATTTTGAGTGGCTCATTTTCCTAAACTGGACATGAACTTCCACTTTAGCTGGGCCAAATACACTTGGGAAATGACCAATGCCCTAGTTCTGTAATGAACCTTGTTCTGTGGCTGACTGAGCCCTTATAAATCTGTTTGGGATTTCATCCTGATTACTGTGTGGAAATACTCCTTCACCATTCTGTCTAGAATGAAGATTGGAGGGACCACACAGAAGCAGTCATCCATCCCTTCCACCTAATAGATTGTGGTGAAGGGAAAACAGCCAGATAGGGCGTCAATTCTTGCAGAATGATAGCCTCAGCATAGTAATGGTCTTCTACAAGACTCTTGGATTGATGACTGACTACCTCCAGATGAGGCTCACAGGACTCATCCAAAGTCCATTGCAGTAAACCTCCATAAGAGGACCCAGAAAAGTCCTGGGACATAGTTCCAAGTAACAATAAAAAAAGAATAAAGAAGTCAGGACAATAGAGAAAATCTGTTCAGAATTCTACAGAGGATATGTAAAAATGCTTCTTGTACATCAGAGAGCTTCAGATAGAACAGTAAGTATACTCAAGAACAGTATAGAAAGGGAAGTCAGGAAAAGGAAAAAACAGTCCCTCAGGTAAAAATGGTGTTCATTTCCTCAATAAATAAACTGAAAAAGTGTAACAGAGAATTGTAGTAGTAGGATTGACCCCAGTATCAAATTGGTGAAAAAAAATGAATTTTAAAAAGACTGGAGGGATTATTTTGTGTCAGGAGTTCTACAGTCATCATGGGTTATGCCAGGTTTAAGGTAGCAGGAGAAAAGAAAGGAGAAAAACCTCTGTTTCAGTGTTCTCAGTCTGTCATCATAATACCAGCAGGAAAAAACATCACTGCAAACTGAACAATAATGGGAAATCTATCAGATTATAATTTAGTGTGAATGTATGGGAGCAAAGTCAACAGCTTTACAATGACAGAGAAAACTGCCACTAAACTGTGTTATTTACTGAAACTACTTCATCTTTAACTTCTCATCTAAAGGGCAATAAAATTTTGTGATCAAGCACAGATAGAAATACCCATATTTTTAAAACAAGCAATTAGTTTTTGAATCCTTAATTGTAGATAGAATAACAAAAAATAACCAATATTATTAAATATGTCATCAATGCATTTAAGGTTCTTTCTTTAACATCTTATTCACAAGATTGGAGTGTTTATGTTCATTTAACCAGAAATTAGATTTTAATTCAGAAATAAGAAATATTTCATAGGACTTGATCAGAGATTTCTATAGCAAGTTATTTGTACTGTGCCAGGTAAGAAAGGAAGCATCTCTCAGCAACAGCTACCCAAGCACCAAGTCTACTGAAATTACTTTCTTCTTTATATTTAAAAATACCATGGCTTCAGATAAACTTCAGATAAAACCTTAAAAACTCAATGCAAGAAGGACATTTTATTGTTATTATTGACTGTCTGTAATAATTCCAAGAAGTACAAAATAGTTTTGCTGCCAATAATTTCATTCTTGATCTACATCACTGCTTAGACTAAGTAAGTACGTAAGTAATGTACATGACCGTATTCTTGATTTTTCCTTTTTGTTATTTCCTTATTTGCTTATATATGACAAATATTGCCGCTGCCCAGGACAGGATTCTACCATAACATAGATGTTACTTCAAAGAAGACACCTTATATATATTTTGATGTACCGGATGAAGCAAACATTAAGCATACAGATTTCTAGTAACTGTAAGTAAGGGAAGAGACAACTGTATCATGGGTATCAATCTTAAAAGCTGCACTTTTATTTTACTAAATTATCTATGTTAAAAACAAATCTGTGCCTGGTGTGGAATTTCACTGCATCAAGTGTTACAATATTTTTGTTTTTATTACAAGCAGGAGAATGCATGTAGAACAAGTGTTAAGAAACATGACAATAAATTAGAATATAATTTACAAAAGCAAAAATAATAATAAAGTAACAGTGTACCACATTAATACTGAGTATAAAATAATAAGCAACTAATCACAATAATACAAAGGTAATTTCAGTCTGTACTATTAAGGATATCTATGTGACATTCACTCCTTTATAAAGTTCCTAATGAAATGGACTATTTCGGATGTATACACCTTGAAGGATTAATCTTAGATTTTTATTTCTGTTTTGATCTTTACCAGCTGATAGTATTGCTCAGCAGAAGTACTAGCACCAGGTTTCTGCATCTTGTATTGTACTATTTGATTCTAGGTCTGTCATATTTATAGCCTGCACAAAGACTCGTTTTGTCACTACTTAGGAATATAACACTATTTAGCTTAGATTATATAGATGGCTACAGTGTAGCAGCAGCAATGAACTGTGCTGTTGAAACCAATTATTTTTCTTTTAATTCGGTTTCATATTTCAGTCTTAGTCTGTAGCGTTACTTAGTTTGCAAATCCATATACATTCTGTGTTTTGTTCCCTTTAACAATACAATTCAACATGGCTCCAGGCAGTTCTTTAAATTCCAATCTCAGTGCTGTTATATTGCAGAGTAAACATCAGAATCCCCGGTGTTCTAGCCCCAGTAAGAGAGCAAAATGTGTCTTTGGAAACATTCCTTACAATTTTCATGTCCTAAGTGAGGTAAAAAAAAGGGCTTATTTTCAATACAGAGAAAACCCTTTTCTCATTAGCTGAAATGACACATTAGCTGATAAACAAAATCATGTCCTGGAGAAAACTGGACCCTGATACAAAGAGGCCTCTTGCTTAAGGAATGTTGCAACAACCCCTTACCCTTTCATCATACTTCTGATCTAACCAGGGCATGTTAGCACCAAGGTGTTTTGTCAAAAGGACATAGGAAGTCAATTCACTTAACAGACAAGGACTACATACTGCCCTTAATCTCTATGTGCAACTCCCAAAAATTTGGGAGTTTTTATCTACTGGTGTCAGTTTTAACAGGAGTTGTTTACATGGTGATGAGAGCAACAGATAATAAGCATATGTGAATACATGCAAGCCAAATGAAAATTAATTCAACTGGTCACAATTGTACAGAAGTGGAAATACTGGCAAGAGGTAGCAGATGACAAGAATTTGATGGTCATGAGTACAGACATGGGGCTACACAAAACCCCTTGACAGATTGTCAATATGTTGGGGAAATTTCATAGTATGAGTCCTCTTAACAGCATCTATTGTTCCATGTTAATTCACATTAGTAAGTAGTGTGCAATATATTTGGTTTGTTACTGGTAAAATACATTGGTACACTTCAATATCATATTTTGAAATTATTTTTCACTGAAAATATTTTTTTTAAAAGTGCTATTTGAGTTAGAATTTGTAACACATTATTGTTCACATAATTTTAACTGTTTTATAACAAAGGAGTCATAGCTGGACACACCATCACATTCATGAAGTACCTGTTGCAAAATGCAAATGTTCAAGTACAATATATTATTATAAAGTAATATCTACTTTCCTTATCTCCTTGTTGAGACTGTTACTGAAAAGTGAAGGGGAGAGGAGCATGACAATTAACTTTTTAATGTTATATTCCTGATTGTGACTTGCCTAAGAAATTTGGTTTCATTTTTAAAAATACTAAGTATTTGGTGAATATTAAAAATAGGGTAATATGAATAAGTGGAACATGGCAGTGAATAGTTAAGACTATTCACTATCTAGCTTCTAATTTACAGGCATGAATTTGTTTCAGTCTCATGCTGAAAGCTGCCCCTTGCTTAAATATGGTCCAGCTTCAAATAGTTACCTGGCCATTTAGGTGAAGGCAGCCAGAAGAACAGCCATCCCTTTTCCAGTGTGCCTTATTCCAGGCACAGGCCTCTTGACTCGAGCACACTTTTGACTTCTCATTTGAAAACAGAACCTAGATACCTCCATGAGTCACTTATTCTTTGGTTGCAATCCTTGCTACTCAGATACGGTCTCCTGAATAGAACATTCACATATTCCTTCTCGTAAACAATACCTCTGCTATGGTATCAAAGGAGGGAACATCTGGAATCCATTTTAACTTTCAGCTTTGCAAAGGATTGTTGCTATTACACAGTAGACTTATCATCTGCATTCAAATCACTTAGTTTTGGAGAATCAAAGCTAATATGTAAACCAGATCTAGAAGCCCACAAAGTTGTTTCTTCTTTGTGGCTGGTGTTGTAAACAAAAGTGAGCTGGAGTCAAAGTGTAAATCCTAAACAATCTTTATGGTAGCAGTGAAGGAACTGGCAATCCAGTCTTCACCACTGCTGGGGTCTGCCTCCCCATGATAATGAACTGTATTCCTTTCAGTTCTGTTTCACTTGTACAATGGTAAGATGGCTATAAACTTGCAGTGAAGATTTCATTTTGTTTCACAGCACACTTGTATTTAATGCACCACTGCAATAACTGTTGCACCTCTTAAAACTAAGTCCCTCATGGTTGTTCTATTTAGTATAGCTTTATATATGGCTCACAGCAGTGTTCAGGAAATATGGATTACTCCAAAGGGAAATAGGTGGAATGAAGGAAAAATACTTTTTTTTCTAAAAAATTTCTTAAATGCTCCTTAAATAACATTTCAAAGCTCATTTTATAATTTAAATTGTGGTGCTGTGTCAAGAGATAAAATAGTTAAGATTTTTAAGCTATGAATTAACTTTTTTTTGATTATTTTTTACTTCCATAGTAAACCAACTCATAAGAACTACATTTTAAACAGTTTTAAATAGAAATGGATTCAGTGTCATTGCTAAGTCCATAATAAAAGTTATTTTAATGGTCCATGGATGTAAACAGACTATTGGATTTAGTCAAAAGAACACAAATGTTCCACAGTAAGCTATCTATATGTGTTGTGTGAATCTTTCAAATTTGGGATCCCCTCATACTGTGTCCAGCACTTTGGATTAATAAATCCCACTTCACAGAAGTTAAAATAATATTGAAATCCCGTCAGCTGGGGCTGACCAGTGGTTATGTTTTCCACAGGGTAATGCATTTGCAAGGACGTCAATCTTATTCCGCTGTGTGGCTCTCTTTGATGGACACTCTTCCACAATGATAAAAACAAGGCACATTCTTCTGCTTCCTGTGGGTCAGTGTCCTTGGCAGGTCTTGCAGCACATCTGTCTGAAGTATGCTCGACTGCAGAACTTGAACTTCAGCACCAGTGGGCAATAGGCCACTTTGTTCACATCTTTGCACTCTAACAATTAAGAACATTAAAGAGAAAAAAATCAGATCTATAACTTAAAGTACAAAGGATATTTGATGTTTAATATGCTTCTCCTCTATCCATCTATCTTGCTTTCTCTGTAGCTACTCTTTCTAGTACAGTCTAGTGCATAAAATATTGCAAATTTTAAAAGCCATAAAAACATTTGCAGGGTTTTCGACATTTAGAAGTGTGTAGTCTTTGCCTTGGAAGAACTATTATTTATTGGGATAAATCATCACTTTACACAGTTAGAAAATGTGAGGTATTTTTTTACGTTTTTATTTCCTTCTACTTCCTTTACATATTTACTTCCTTCTCAGGAGTTACTTTATTCTTCCATGAGAGATTATCATTATGATGATTCATGTCCATATATTTGTAAGAATCCTTAAAACAAAATGAGCATTGCAACCTAAGAGGGATGCAGAATATTACGTAAGTGTTACAAATAATGGTACCAACAGGTTGAGTTCAGTGACCAAAATGAATGGTGGATTATACTTTAGGCTTGGTTCCACACATCCACAACTTATTTTACATTAGAAGTTTACGCATGTAATAGACATAAAAGGTTTTTCTCAAACTTGTGTTTTCCCTTTATGCTGGGCTTACTGCCTCAACTGCCCTGTTGTACTGGCAAGTAGCTTTCCCAGGAGGGGAGAACTGAGCTCAACCCCATGGAGGAAGGTTTCATTCTTTTGCATCCCACACAGGTTGCATATAAAGTGACTTTGTGGGTACGTAACAGGAGCTGGAAAATGCTGTGGTACTCCTCTGGCTCATTTTTTGCACCTGTAGAAAGAATGTGGGAATGGAGAATGGAATAGTTTGATCTGTGCTCAGTTCTTATCCTGATACTCCTGATAACTCAAGAAAGGGCTACATCCGAGAATTCAATAACACACATAGATTCTACAGATCTTTAGTCTCCATATAATCTCCTAGTACATGATTCTTGCTCTGGGGCAGGGTGTTACATATAGTGGATTAACACTTGCAAGCATACTGTAGTAGCAAATTGAGTTGCAGATGAGAATTTTTTAGTATTTGAACCTAGGAAAGCATTATTGAGGCTGAACTTCCAGGTCTGTATTGGTCAGTATTTCTGATAAATGGCAAAATGCATGCTTTTAGCTAAGCAAGAAGTAGGTAGGAAATTACTTACTTTCATGTCATTAACACAGATATAGCACTTTCATTGCAATTCTTTCACTCCACCTACATGGTGTTTAACATACTGCTTTTCTAATTCTTTAATTCTTAATGGAAACATAATTGAGTGACAGGAAAAAAGATATTGTGGGTAGCGGGTAGAAACACATATATTTCTCTACTAGAAACCACACATGGTCACTGTATTAGACTGAATTTCAAACACTCTTCACAAAAGAGGTCAAGTCTCTTCCAGAAATATTTCAGGTACTCATGTTCGTGAAGTGAAGTGTAAAATAAAAAGTTTACTTCATCTCAACAAGACATTAAAAATTCACTCAATCCCAAAAATAACCCTCAAACCCACTGTGTTTAGTTGAATACAAGTATAACCACTGACTCATTTTTTTCTAAAAGTAGGATTTCAAATGATCCTTTTTCATATTTCTTTTAAGTTATTCTTCCTCTTGAGTAAAACAGGACTCTGTTCAGCTGATGCCATTTGGACAGCAATGAGAGAATATTCTGGAAGCTCCCCAAAACTTCTGTTTTAAAAATCAGTTTTGAAATAGATAATGGTAGCTAATGAAGTAGCCTATTCTTCATAGGGCTGTGGCTGAATGGAGAAGGTTTAGCAGAGTTCCTTTTGTTTCTAGTAACAAGTGTTAATAAGTTTCAGTAAGCTACATGCACAAGCTCTTCCTTGCTGAAATTTGTGGCTAGATGACATGATATTATGATATTAACTATAATTTTACATTAAAAAAAAACCACAATATGTCACTGTGCCTCCAGCTAAAGAAAGTGCAAAGATGTATAATGAAATAGAAGAAAAACTGAAATGACATAAAAATAGACAAAACAGTTTTTCAGGTAAACTTTTAAATGGGCTTTAGCAGTCTAGATTCAGCAGACATATATGTATTTAAGAGAATAGAATAATTCTGAATAGATTTCAAGTGGTGCGGTAGATGATTCCTGTAGTTCACTTCAGCAGAAAATGCAACATTACCCACATTAGTGGCAGCCCATCAAAACCACATCTACAATAAGCCACCAATTAAACGTTTGAAAACCCCAGAGCTAAAGCACATGTAAAATATGACAAAATTCAATGTAACTTTCTTTTAGTATTTCTGTATCCTCAAACTTTTGACTCTTGTTTTATGCAAACAACCCATACTTTCCCAAAGAAAAATTTTCCAAGTTTCACCAACATAATCATTACACTGCGGAGTGGTTCAAGCCTTCTCAAAACCCTGTTTGATTTTATCTTTGGGTAGCAAAATTAAATTGCTAAGAAATTGCTGAACAGGATCCACAGTGTGCGAGCACAGGCATTTAGCAAACAAAGCGAATCAGGTTTGCTGGGGTTTGAAACAGGAAGAGCCCCCCAGATAATCTGACCTGCTGCAAATCAGTGCGTTGCTGCTGAAGTTGCTTTTGCCCCACAGCGGAGCCCAAAGCACAAGGCAGTGCTACAGGGTGGCACATGGACACAGTCCCTGTGTGTGGGCAGGTATGCTCTGCTACACACATGCACTCTGAAGTGGACAAACCCTTTTCTCTGGGTGACCTGACTCCTTCCTTGAAACCCAAATACTGATAGGCAGATCACATCCCACTGTATCTGCAGAGTGACAGAAGTGAGCAGAGGCACAGCATGCCCCACTCACAAATATATTCACAACAAAATATCATAACTCCAAAATTTCTCACAGAAAATACTACTTTTCCAAAAATATATGTGCTCTTTAGGATTAGTTAGCTCTTGGAATCTTTTCATCATCTCCAGGATGGTGAAAAAGATAAGCCTCATTGTTTAAAAGGCTGACACTTTACTGCACTAAGAGATGTCAACTCCTCTTGTGTCTAAGAGGACTTTTTTAAAGCAGAAAATGTGTCAAACCTGCTCATTATTCTGCAAATCCTGTTTGTGCTTCTCCTATTCACTATTCAAGAGAAGCTGTAAAATATTTATAAATTAGAATATATATAAGAAATACTTATACAAGTATTGAAAAAAATACCTTGAAGATAGAATTTTTGCCTGATTTTGGGATAGGGCAACCTTAGTCTTTCACAGATTGCAGTGAAATTCTTCTGAAATCATCTAAGCATATTATACTGTTAAGTGTTTTGAGATAAATACTGCCAGTGTGAGACATAAACACAAATGGGATGCTAAGCAGCAATGTTTTGGGAACTATATCCTTTGGAAGATACTGTGCTATATCTTTTTCCCTTTGATTCTTCTTAACTGTGCTAATGAGCCTGGATGACTGTCAGTAAGGAGCTAACTTGCACCTGGCTCTCTCAGAGTGCGGGCCAAAGAACAGACAACCATCAAGAATACAGTAGAAGTGTTTTTCAATATTTTTTATTTGTGGATCCCCAAAATTTTCCAGTGAAGGTGTGGGTCCCTAAAAACACAATTACCAACAGACTCACTGTACATAGCTATCCTGCACAGTTCTACTGTAGGGAAGTTCAGGCCACCCAGTGTACAGATATCACACACAGAAAATCCCCAGTTGCATTCTTCTATAAGAGATTAGCATATTTTCTCATAATACTGAAGAATTATTAGTGAAATTACTATAAACAATATGCCCTTGTTATTTAGAAATTAAGAGGAGACAGGGACTGAATCATGTCCACTTATAAGTAATTTATTACCTTCCTTACTTTTGACTCAAATCAACATTTGTGTCTGGATATAAAATAACATGTAGCCTGTGAGATTTAAAAGGCAGAAAGTTTCCTAGATTGATAATTATCACTTAAAGATTTCTTGAGAGCACTAAACAGAAGCAATGCAAACTTTACTAAAAATAGTGAATTATAGTGTTCATACATTGAAGCATAAGTGTATTTCTGGGACAATCTTAGTATGGTTCCATTTCATCACAGACATCTCTATTTGCCAGACTTTTATAACAATTTTGAATCTATGGCATGGACATCGATGGATAGACTAGACATTGAATGAACACCAAATCTGAGTAGACAGCAGGATAAACTTGCCTTCAAAAAAATTTAACACAGAGCATTTGTTCCACATAAATAGGACATTAAACTCCAATGTAGGAGGAGATTTTGTGTAAAAATACTCAATTATATACTGCACAGAGATGAGTTATGTTAAAAGCAGCAGTGCTAGTGACATTGTAGTCAGGTACTTAAAATTTAGGGAATACAAATTTTGGGAATAAGTGTTTTAGAGTGACAGTTTTTGCTGTGTAATTTGATAATTTGGAGAATTTTCTATTCCTTTTCTTCTTCCACACAAAATGAATTGTACTTATCTCATGAGAAACTATTCTGAATTTTATAATCAATGAGCAAACATATTTTTTATTGCCTAGAACTCCAAATCTACTTTGAAGTCGGCATTTCATAATAATTTGGTCTAGACCACTTGCATGTTCATATCCAAAGTATTTAATAAGTGTGAATAAGCTTCTTTTCACAATATTATCTCATATATTCACTACCAAAAATACATTCTGATGAAGTGAGTTAATAGTCTAATTAAATTGGACTGTATAGTGCAAAAAATACTATAATTATTTTGAACAAGCATTATAAATCAAAAAAAAAGTTAGTTAGAAGAAGCTGAAAGGATGTCAAAGTGTAACAACAGACTTGTTCTTACAAGAACCATGTAGCACAAAATCTATGGTCCCAGTCTTCCAATGAACACTATTTTTTGCCACTACATTGCTGTGTTTAACACTGATTAGGCAGGTAGGAGGTCAGTGGATGAAAGTGTATTATGCTCCCCCTGCAATTATGAACATTTCCATTGAACTCATGAAGAGATTAGAAAATCAATGACACAAACAGTACGTATTTTGCCCATGACTTAGGCTATATATTTTAAGGGTATCTTTTTAAACAAACAGTATGTATTTAGGTTTTCATTGACTGTACCATTGAGCTACAATGACTAAGCAGAAAATAATTTTTAAGAAGTCATTCACAGCCTGAGAGATGACGTCATATAGACTTTTACCAATGCAGCAATGCTGACTATGTCACTTTACTCTTTTCAGAAGAAATAATATTAAGATGGTAGACTTACCCTCTGTGTTGGAAATGGGAGTACTGTCACATTTACTTTCACACTGCTGCATTGATGGAGGTCTGAGAGTTTCTGAACACTCACTGGATGCTTGTCCAGTATATGACAGGCACTGTACTGTTCTCATTTGTTGCCCAAGACCACACTGTGCAGAACACTAATGAAGGAGAAAAAAAACTTGAAATCCTGTGTTTAATTTTTAAATATATAATAAAGCAAGAGGAAGCAATCAGAAACACTTCATATCCACAAATTTTATAGAAGACAGGCATTGGAAGATGTTTGGTTAATAGAAAAAAGAATTATCATAAAATATTCCAGGATTTTTTACAACCCATATGAGCACTTGTCTCTTAAAGAAAAGAAAATGCAATGAAATATGGACTCCCTGAGCACTTCAGATGTGAGATATCAGAATACAATTTACTCTATTTCATATATCATACTGACCCTCTAAAATATAGAAGAAAAAAACCAAAGAAAACAATAATTCAATTCTGCTACAGGACTTCTTTTCAGAGAAAAGTAGATATCTTTCAAACAAATAGACTTTGCTGTTTGAAAACATTTTTAATTTCTGTAACTAACTAGTTACAATTTTAGTACAATATTAATTAAATATAAAAGTGGAACTGAAGAATCACCAGGAAAAAAAGCCAACTAGATTGTAATATTGCAAATTATTTTCCATTGGTTAATTAAATAAAATGTTTCATTTTCATTAGAGGAAAATTGCTCCACAAACAGCAAATTATTCATAATTTAATATTCTAAGAGTAGGCTATTGATCACTAATGAGATGCAAAAACATAAAAAAAAGAAGTAAACTTAGTAAATCATATTTTGAAGCATGGCATAATGGCAGCATTATTCATCCTGTCCAGGAGTAATTTATCTTCCTGTATGATAATTCAATATTTTATGTAAAAAATTATATTGATCTCAAAGTGTGGGTTTTCAGAGATAGATATATATACAGATGTGCTACTACAATAGGAATAGGCTTTATATTTCCATTATGTTTCTCAAGGAAGTTAAATGTGTTTTAAAAATAGTACATTCTGCAACACTCCAAAATCTTTTTATTTCCAAATCTTTTAAAAGTAAGAATCTTTTTTTTCTTTAGAGTGCATGGAGAAACTCATCCAGCAGAAACTAGATTGCTCTTAGACAATCATCACAAAGAATCACGTTTCAATCTGACACAAAAGGAGAGAATCTTTTTGTTTCCCTCAGCCACAGGAACCACCTCTTATCTATCTCCAGGGACATCTTAGACTACGAGGTGCTAATGTGGGAGACTAACAGCAATGAAGACTTGCATGAACTGTCCCACCTGTCCCCAGTCCCCAGCAACCCAGCGAGGAGGAGGACATCGGCCTAAACTACAGCGGATGCGCACTGGCGGCTTGTTCTCGTCTTGGCATTGTGCAGCTGGAAAGGTTTTTAGAAGATCACTGCTTTTGCACAGGACAATTCGGTGTTTGAATCCTGGGCCACACTTTGGTGTGCACTGAAAAAAAATTTATTCAAATAAATAATTAAAATCTCAGTAAAACACCAATGAAACTCTCAAAAATGCAATTTATAATACAGGACATGATGATTTATGATCTTAAAATTCAACTATAATCACAATACAGTAATAATAATTTTTAAATATTTAGAAACACGCACAAGATGACTGAAGTTTGTTTCATTATGTAAAAACTTTTCTAAGTTTTAAATTTCCTTTGCTGTTTATATTTAGACTACAATGATATTATTTATGTCAGGCTTAAGAAAAACACTAAAGCAGAAAGGTCTGCCATATGTAGCACTATTATGAAACCAATTTGAGTGTTTCAATAATTAAGAATAAGACAGTTCTTAATATCACCTTAATATGGTCTTCATTCACTTTATCCACAGACAATGAATACATTTTTTCATCAATACACAAAAGGGAATATAAATGTTGGATTTGACTTCATAGAAACTGCATCATTCAGATATATCAAGATATGATACCCTCTCCTACAGTGTATGCTTTCCTCTCTTTTCCTATTTAAATTTTAACTCTTATTTCATAGTTTTCCCTCCTTTTATCTCTCTTGTGCTAGTCTGACAGCAGACAATAAAACAGCCACTTGAAAAGGAGCAGGCCTGATGATCACTGCTTTTCCTTATCTTCCTTCACCATGGTGCTGCTGTCATTCTCTTTCCTTTTTGCTACTCACCATTAACTGTCATACACAGTAGCTCAACTGCATAATGAGGAAGAGACAAGTGCTAACAAAATTATAACTCAAGACCTTTCCCAAATCAGCCCCTTTTTGGCATGAGACATTGTACGTATGGTTTTGGAATCCTTTATTGGCATGTTAACCATTATCCCATAAGTATATCCGCAGTATTTGGATCAGAATCAGTTTTTGACAGCATAAACTTTACATGCAGATTATGCTAACTTGTTCAAGATTGGAATTGACTTTAATATGTAGAGACAAAACATTATTTGGGAAGCAACATTATGTGGAACTGGAGCAATATTCAAGAGTTGACATACCAAAGGCTTTCCAAACATCCAAAACAATTCACTACATCACTGGGGAAAAAAGAAAAACCCCTAAGATTAATTTTCCAAAAAATTACTTGATTGAGGCAAACTTAATTGTTTTATGCCTAATCCTGAAGCATCTTTGAATAATTTATAGAAATTTTAAAACAGTTCCACAGTCTTATGTAAGGATATACCCTACCAATACGTACAATTTTATAGCTCTATCTACATATACCTCAAAACAAGAAGAAAATCTCCAGAGAGAGGCACCTAAACTAGTCCATATAGAATAAAAGGTTTATTCCAAATGTTATTTCCACTTGGATTTAGTATCTTAAACTGGGCTGCATAAAGATGAGTCTTGTATTTGAAGTTTATAATCCAGAATGCAAAATGGCTATATAATCACTTTCCTTAAAACCTAAGCTTTTCTACCCTATTTGATCTTTTTCTACCGAGGTACAGCCTCTTTATCTGCAGTAGCTCAGTATTCAGATTTTTGATACAGAATAAACAGTTTCAAACATCCCTATACTTCAACACCAAATCTTGTGCACACTGCCTAGTAGAAAACTAGATGTAAGAGGGAAGTTAGAGAAGATGTCTAGTAGAACTACACACATAATACTAATGATAAAGAGAGACCAAAGCCCAAGGACAGTTATTATGTAAGGTCTTCCAAGTTATGATCATGACTGATCAGTTTTGGTCCAAATTTCAAGGAGTGTTGTGAGTACTTTCTCCCACATGTATTTAATGTAAAATGCATGACTTTTTAAGTAGGAAGTAAAAGTATGTGTCCCTTCCCAGCTAAGTGCTTAAAAATCACATCAGTCTGTCAAAACAAACAGAAAAGTGACCATGTTGAAAGGACTGTGTCAAAATGTCAAAACCCAATTGGCCTGTGAGGTTCCATAATTATAGATTATGGATGTTAGCAAACAAGCAACAAGGACTAAACTTTGAGTTTAGGAGCATCTTCCTTCTAGTACTAATTGAAGACACAGTCTTGAATCTATATGTAAGATGCCATCTGAGAAAGATCTTCTTCCAGCTACTGGTACCAGAAGAGAACAACACTCCCTTGTCTGGACTTACATAGCATAAGTTCTACTAAGATGGACTACACTGAATCCCAGAAATGGAAGTGAAAGAAGGAAATAGGTTGCCTTCAATAATACTGAATCACTAAAAATAATAGATACCAATAAAATTTAACAAAAAGATTGTACGCTTCCAAAGAAAATGAAAAGAAAATATTGAGATAAGTCAAATGAGGACAAATTATCTTCCATTATTTCCATTACTAAATGCTTCTAGAATTTCTGACTGCCTTTGTGGAAGTCATGAAGGCAAGTTATATGTGCTTGTCTGATAAGGCTCTTCCCAAAAAAATCCTCAGAATATTTTTCCTGCTTTTTAAAAATAATTATCCTGAAAAATATAAAAGAAGTAGTTTAGAGTGGGTAGATTAATTCTATCAAAGCTCAGCTATCACAGAGTGTGAAAAAACTTATGGCACTAGCTAAGAATTACTACATTCCAGTAGGAAAGTCATCCTTAGTTTTTATTTCAATTTGATAAAACCATGCTTACATTCTCCTAAGAACTTAATCTAACCAGTATGTTTACAAAATGTTTCTGTTTCTCTAACCAAAAGGATATATAATTTCTTGTTAATGATCACTGAAAATTTTAAAAACATGTAATTATATTGTGTATCAACAAATGCATAAGCAGATAAAATAAAACAGTTCTGTAATTGTTTTATTTGTAATATGCATTATTTTGAAAATGAAAAGAAAACTTCATATCTTGCATTCCAGAAAAAAATTAGCAGGGTTTGCCACTGGTTTCAATTGGAAGAGTATTCAACTCTTCATTTTTTAAGTTCACTCTTGTTTTCCTTTTCATGTTTCTGTCAGAAATTCATATAAACACACATACAAAAATGTTCTCATTTATAGTATGATAGGGATTTTAATACATTATATTTCTATAAACCATTAACAGACAAAAGAAAAACAACTTTTCTCATTATATTAAAATGGTATTGTCAGTCAAGACAGTCTGCCAAGCTACACAAATAAAATCAATACCAGAAGGAAACCTGGTCCTTTTTCACAATCCTGATTAATTATCACAATCGGAAGTTTAGCAAAGTTTGAGTCTTTAAATTAGAATTATTTCGTTCAAAATCATTACATGATCTTGCTGCATAAAAGCCTAGATAGGATAACAAAGTGTAAAATTACTTTAGGTAACCAGTATGTGATGCCTGTGGGAGAGAAGGAGCTAACTTAGGGTATAGTGATACTCTGTAGGTCATGGGCATTTTCCTAAGAGGCAGGAAACAAAACAATGAGGCACAGGTGAAACATCCTCTGGGAGATTTTCCTATTAATCCTTTACTTAGCAAGCTCTGACAGAAAATGTACTAGTATTTAGTGGTCAGAGGCCCTGCCTCCACTATTGCCAATGAGCTAACACAGTGACATTTCCTTACCTCTGACCAGTCCAGAGCAACCCACTGTGGGGGGCAGGACTGGTTGTTGCAGGGCTCTTTTTCAACAGGCCGGTGTGTTAAACAGTTGGCAGCGTCCAGCGTCTCCTCCTCAGAAGGCCCAATCTTCCTGATGCAGAGAACTGTTCGTGAACGCATTCCTCCATCACAGGTCTTACTGCACTCTGACCAGTCTCCTATAAACCATCTGGATAGAAAATGTTAGGAGGCTCAGTTAAATACATTTCAGAAACAGAGCTGATATCTACACAAACCAAGAATGCAAACAGTTTAAATCACTAAACCAAAGGAATTTTTAACAATGCACACATTCATGGTGAAATAAAGTAGAAATTTATGGGTCCTTTTACTGAATATTTTAATTTATGCCCCACTGCAAGAGTATCTTCCAATAATAACACTGCTTTGTATTTGCTAGAGCAGCAATTTCCATCCTAGCCTGTAGTAGTCAGAAAGGAGTGTTTGAGACTGACAAAACTGAAGCTATTTATGTAGGTTTGTATTGGACTTGCCTGAAATAATTTCTGTGAAAATGGTTTGCAACTGGAAATGTCTGGGAACCATTGCTGAAAGTTACATCACAAGTCAAAAACTAAGATGTTTGCCTCTTTTGTATCATTGCAATAAAATAATTTTATCTCAAAACTGGGCTTTTTGGGAGTTAATTTCTCATATGATAATGAGACATTTGTAACTTTTTAATAAAAGACTACACTGAAATGTAAAATATTCTCATTTTTTAAACTGAAGCAAACACTAGTAAGATATGAATTCATCTCATAAAAACAATAATTTCAACAAACTCCTTTAAAATTTAAAGAATTACATTATAGGTGGTAGAGGGAACTTCTGACTGTTTCTGCATACATAGTAGAAACTAAGAATTATAAATATTAGATTGCTTTGTGCTGCTGCAGAGCTTAAAGTAGCTATTAATCTGGCTGCAATGTTATACATTTCTACATATGAATGACTAATGCAGCTCAATTAAATAGAAATATCTCTTCATATTGATGAGCACATTTGGTCTTCAATATTTATTATGTTAATTAGTTACTCACCTGAGTCATCCTTAAAAAGGATGAAGTTAAAGTCTAGTATGCTATCACTTATTGCCAAAATACCAAAAATGCCAGGCATGTCAGTCACTGTAGATGCTCCTGGTGGTATGCCTGGAGCTACCTCACAAGATCTGTCATTTTCTCAAGGTGCTGTCAAAAAAGAATTTCTCCTATCCTATTTTGTTACATTACGTGTAATATATCCTAATATGAAACTATACTGATGCAGAAATGGAAACCATTATGTCAAAACCTGTCATTACTTTCACAGCCAAAGGAAGTTAATTTGTTATTCTTCATCAAAAAATCTTATGCTTTCACCACAGTAGGGGGAATCCAAAGCTCTTCAGAGCTTTCAAGAGGCTGCAGAGTTAATTTTTAATTGGTGTTGTGATTTGCTCAAGTGACTTTGCTCTCAGGTACTTTTAATATTTATACTTTATGATAAGACAGCACTATTTCTAATTCATAGAAATAGAAGAGCATTTTCTTGAAATCTGAAATGTAAGAGTTACTGTAATAACAAACAACTTATTGAAAACAAACATAGTCTTCTGTTGTTCAAGGACATCAAGTATAATGTAACAGGCATTCATTTAGAAAGGGTATAATTTTCATTGCTTTTGGTATATACCATGAGAAGAGTAGAATTGTACTAACCAAAAAGGAAATATTTCACCAGTCCATCCACCAAGTCTTACTGCTCGATAAAACTTTCTGTCAAAACAGTCAAACTTTGAATAACTATCTGTTATTTGAATAGCCTTCTACTAGATTACTTAGAGAATCAGGAATTGTCAAACCTTTCCTTAGTTTGGCACTTAGTACCCACTCTGGGGGGAACATTATAACGGAGGCTGACATGGGTTGAATTGCTGTGATACGTTGAAGTAGATAATTCATACACTACCCATTTCCTGAATACTGATGTCTTAACTTTCACCATGTTCATCAATATCCCTGTTGTAAAGGATGGGGATCCAAAAGCTTCCCACTTTGTGGGCTGGGTTTTATTAGTTTTTGGGGGTTTTTTAAGTAGTGTCAGTGAAAAAGGGAAAAAAAAAAAACAAATAAAAAAAAACAACACAAAGACTCCTTAAATTAAACTAGATTGGAATAATTTTGTTAACATTTCTTTTAAAAATGTTAATTTGCTAATAGTCAAGCCACACAAAGGAAGGCATTGGAATGTGTTTGGTAAAAAGGAACTGATCAAACGTGACTGCTGTTCAAGTCGTGTTCTCAGGTACACATAGTTGGTGCACTCAGAGCCATGGCAAACAATGTAATCCAGAGAGAACAAATGCATATCCTTCCAGAATAAATATATATTTACACATAGACTGTGGGGACAATTATTTCAACCTAATTTAGACCTGTCTGATACAGCTTATTCATTCAAACATAATAGCAGTGCAATGACTTCACTTGGCTTTACGCCAAATGAGTGTTACATGACATGAGGTGTAAGAGATAGTTCTCTGCCATCCTGCAACCAGGCACCACACCAGGGAAGCAGCTAATAATACCTGGGGAAGAGACTGACTTTAGTTGGAAGTTCATTGACCTGCTGTGATTTAATGCATTTAATCTTGTCTTATTCCTTACAGACTCTTTCATGCTACTATTTAGCAATTTCTAAGAGACATTTAGAGGTGACCACAGTATTGTGCAGAATCTGCATTTAATCAGCATTAATGATTTTCACACTCAGCTGGAATACAGCTACACAGATTATCACCAAAGTCAAACTAACCACAGCTTGGGAATCAATAAACTGTTGTATTTGTTCCATCTTTTCCACAAGTTTTTATTTGTTTTTTTCCAAAGTATAAGGAAGCTGTTGTTCACATGCTGATATAATTTTCTAGTCCAAAATATCACAACTGTTTCTAAACAGGTTTTGTAATAAGATTTAGGTATGCTCTATGTCCTTGCCAAACTACATTTTTGATCAATTGAGCTGCTGGGGTTTTAAATATAAATATATAGCATACACTATCTTTAAAAATAAACCGAAACAGAATCTAAGCACATAATCCTAAAGGCATACAGCATTACTCTACAACACTGAATATTCTGGAGAAAAGGTTTGACAAAACTATTTGCAGGAAATTGTTTGGTCTACTTTTAAGTTTCTATATTTGGTACTTCTCAAGTGAACACTTCTACACAAATGTTAATATAACATACTTCAAAATATGGTAAACATTTCAGATGCAATATTAATAACTAGGGTAAAGTTGTCTCACCCAAACATTTTTTTATCATTGTTGCCTTAAGAAAGGTCCCCAGTTCTACTCTGTGCACTACTCATTGCATATGACACTCACATCCTAAGAAACTGTTTTGCTACAATCTATTTACTTACAGGGTTTGGTGTAGTTCAAACATCACTATTGTTCCTCAATCAAACAGAGATCCTCAATGCATTTTTGAGAGATTATTTTAGAGGAACAAGAAACTAAAAACCTTTTCTGATAAGACAGGACATGAATACTAGATGAGAATCTTATTTGGTTAACAGGATTTATTATAGATGATGAAGACTTATCTTTCTGTGCAAAACCAATGTCCATTGTAAGTGACTAATGACTTACTCGGGTGGGCAAGGCTCAGTGTTGCAGGATCTTTGGTTTTCTGGAGGCTTACTGTCAGGGTCACAGTAATTGTTTTGTACAATGGAGCTGTCATCCAGCCTTTTACACACCACCTCTTGTTTCTGGACACCTTGAGATGAAATGAAAGACCATTAATTAATCATTCTTGCTCTTCTAATTTTTGAGTATAATTGCATTTCACCTGTTGATTATTAATTCTACCATCCCACTTTATTTGGCCAAAGTCTACAGCAGTGAGAATTTAAAATGCTTGAATGCTCCATAACCACCATAATTTTTAAAATTTCCTTCACTTTTAGGCTGTCCCACCGAGAAAGGAATTTAAGATTCTGTTGTTTTCTTAAAATAAACAAAACAAAACAAAACAAAAAAAAAAAAGGGGGAATGTATTTATAAATTTACTAGAAGTTTGTTTAGTTTTATTGTATACTGCACAAAATTCTCTGTCTGCCATCCTCTCCTAGTAAAGACACTTAAATTGCCAAAGAAAACAACACCAAATAGAATGTGGTCACACTTCAATGCAGAATTATTGTTTATGTGCTCTGGTTTCAAACAAACCAGCAATACTGGGAAACAGGTGTTGCATTTGCATATATTATCCTACATTTTTTTCAATAAAAGAAAAGAACTATAATTCATTCTGAAGGAGGCAGTATGTCTCTGTGAATATTCATTCTGCCTGGCAAATCCAGTTCCTCTTTCACTGTTAACCATCAACAGGCAGTTTGCCAAAACATGGTATATCACTGGCAAGACAACATGATAAGGTAGTATATTAAGCATGTTTTCTGAGTTGGTTTTTTTTTTAAGCAGTAAAGCACCACTGGTATGATGGCAGTATATTGTTGCAATACACACTGCCTTACTTCTCTCTTAAAAACATGCTGTGAGATGTTTATTAGAATTTTAAAAATGTGTATTTGCAATTCACAGGCAGTTTTTATTGAACATGTATAGTTATAAATCTGAAATAATGGCATTCTCTGTATTTAAAAGTTTCAAAAAGTCCTGTACCTTTCTTCAAAAGAGAATCAATCATTTAACTTATTCCAAAATGTGAAATGCATTAATTAAATGGAGATTAAAACCTCCTGGCTACAAATATCTGCTAACTTTGCCTTACAGCCATCTCTTCATTTTAAGACATATATAGACTCATAGAATGACTTGGTTGCAAGGGATCTTAAAGATCATAGAGTTCCAAAACCCAGGCTGTGGGCAGGGAGCCTTCCACTTGACCATCCAGCCTGGCCTTGAACACTACCAGGACTGGATAGCCCACTTCAGTGGACAACTTGTTCTGTGCCTCACCAACCTCACAGTAAAGAATTCTTTCCTAATATTTAATCTAAACCTCCTTTCTTTCCATTTGAAGCCATTCCCACTTGTCCTGTCACTAAATGCTCTTAAAAAAAGTCCCTCTCCATCTTTTCTGTAGGTTTCCTTTGAATCCTAGATGCCTGTTATTAGGTCACCTAAGCTGTCTCTTTTCCAGGCTAAACAAACCCAATTCTCTTAGCCTTCCCTTGGAGGGGAAGGAAATAGCATCCTCTTTGGCTCTTGAAAAATAACTGAAAGATATAAATATATGAGAAGCTGTGAGAAGATTCACCTTGAATTCTATAATCAATGCAAAAACTGCCAACAGATGACAATAATTCAAATAGGCCTGACAACCTAGCAATTTTCTGCTCACATTTCATTACAATAAGAAATAGTATTTAACAGTTCTAGACAAACAGCAATGCCAGTAATGTGGCACTGCTAGCTGATATACAATTCATGCTGAGTTCTGACTAATCATTTATCCTTTCTATCACAAAGTGCCTTAATTCTCTTGGTTGAATCAGCTGAATGTGGACTTCATAATGATATTTTCCTCAAATACATTTAGTTAAAAATAATTTTTACACAGTTTAGAATTAAGCATTGTAATAATGCACACCATTCTCACAAATGTACTTATTGGATAGCATTGATATTAATGTTATATTTTTACTGTATTTCCTACTGGCATCAGACACATTTCCTTCTAGAATTTGGCTAAAAATTGGCACCTTTAACAAATTAGTTTTTGAGGAATTTTGTAATAAGAAAATATTCTAAACTTCTATGATTGCAAAATATCACTCAGCTTTAAAAAATTTGTGTTATTAACTGAATGTTGTTCAGGTAGTATATCACCTGTAAGACAGTACTCACCCTATTCACTTACAGTGAAGAATCTTTAGTTGATTCCAGGAGATACATTAATCCATTTTTTAAAAGTTCTGCAGTATCTTGTCACACAGTATATAAAATTTACATAATTTCTGTCTAATTTTAATATTATTTATTAAAATATTAGATTAAAAAATTAGATAATAACTTTTAAGACAAGAAAAATAAATGGAAAAAGTTCTAAGTGCTGTTTTTATCCAGACAATAGATACAACTTGGTTATGCCCTGTATTGAAAAATTATTTTTAAATTATGAACTCTTCCCTGAGTATATAGTCTCTTTCAAAAGTAATATTAAATGCACAGATAAACATGTTCATTTAAACACTGGGGGGAATAATTACAAGCAGTTAGATAGAAACATTCTTTCAAATCTACAGATTTTTAGTTTATAATAAAAGACAAAAAATGTCCTCATGACTGGTCAATGCAATCCTAAGAGAAAACAAAACTCCCATGGTTTAGTGACCATAATCTCCTGAGAACAGAAATGCTTTGTAGATTTCAATTCACAAATAGTCTGCATGATTTTCAGCTGCCAAATTTTAAATTACATAGAGCAGATTTTATTCTTGAATTAAAATTGCAGGCATGTAAATGCTGTATCTATTTTTAAAAGCAATCCCAAAAATTGTGGCTTGTGATTGCAACAGTTAATTATAAAGATGCCAGTACCAATACATAGTGAAACTTGCATCTCCAAAACTAGTGCATGCTGGTTAACCCAGACATACTTTCTGAGCTCACTCATCAGGTCACAAGATGTTCATCTCAGAGCCAAACTTATATTTTCTTTGATGAGGAAATGCATGTTTTATTTGCTTAAAGATAGTTTCATAATTCATCTGAGGGCATGAAAGAAAAACATAGTAGGCATCAATCTAGATGGGTTATGAGCAGCAAAGAAAACTGAACAGCAATCAATTTACTTATGATAGTAATATTATCCTATTTTATGAAAAATTATTAAAAATATTTAAAAATTATTTAAAAAACCTATGAATAGCTGCGATATTTAATCCATCTGGAAATGAACTCTAATAGAATGAATGAAATCCTAACCAATTCTTAGGACTATTGGCAAATTCCAGATAATAAATGCTGTCATTTGTTGCCATAATTAAACATAAAATAAATTATACAAGGAGTAGGCAGTTACTTGAATTATTTTTGAATGCATAAAATATAAAAAAAATTAAGAAAGACTTAGTTCCTCTGCTAGATTTTTTTTAACAATACCACCAGAAGTTCACTGCTTTATTAAGAATACTTGTGGATCTGAACTGGGTAATATACTTTCCCTTGGGAAGTTACAAGATATAAGGAAAGATATGCCTGACAGTTAATAAACTATAATTTTGTGATCTATAAGTGATATAAATGTCCTTTCCTTTCACTTTCCAGAATCTTCATTGTATTGTCTCAGTTCCTATTTCTACATATCTTATTTTTAATTTTCTCTGTGTTTCTCATTAAATAATATTCAGGTCTTTAAAGAAAATCTGTTGTTGACATTAATTTTTTTTTCTGATTTCCCTGTGTTCTTTCCTTTCCCTCTCCTCTCTCTATAGATAACTTAGTACTGTACATTGCATTATTTTCTGGCATTGCTTTCATATCATCTTGTCCAAGTTTGCCATTGGCTACAAAGACCTACCTACATAAGATAATCACAAGCTTTTCTTCTGAAAACCCTTACCTCAGAATAGAAGAGTTTTTACTATACTTTAAGGAAAAGGGGCAATTAATATGAAGAATACATGTAGATCAGCTTCACATTATTATGTAATATACATAATTTATATATTATATATGCATATATATATATATATAAAATATATAATATGTATATTTATACATCTCTCTTTTTTTTCCCCAGAAGAAAATAACTAACATAGACACTATGAATTCATATTGTAAAGGAAAATTTTTCAGTAGAAAAAGTACAGGTTCTATTGTACAAAAAGAAGAGCTGCAATTCTGGATCCCCAAGCCTAAAAAAATACTGATATTAAAAATCAGTGAAATTATCTTCTTGTCCTACATATAAGCATAGGAATCCTACATAAATAAGACTTGTTTGTCATCAGACATGCCTTTTTAACTATCTGATAAATTTGAAGATCCTCTTTTAAGGAAAAAAAAATGAAAATACCAAAACTGGTCTCAGACTTTGGAGATTTGGTTCCTTCTTGATTCCCTGTACAGTAAGCATCAAGGTCAATTGCAGAAAAACTACGTGTACCTTTCTCCTTTAACATAAGTGACATTACAAAATGCACAGTTTACAATCTCTCATAGAATGGGTCAGGTTGGACGGGACCACAGTGGGTGATCTGGCTTAAATTCCCTGCTTAAGCAGAGTCTTCCTGGAGCACATGGCACAGGATTGTGTCCAAACAGTTCTTGAATATCTGCAGTGAGGGAGAATCTACAACCTCTCTGGGAAACCTGTTCTGGTGCATGGTCACCTGCACAGTAAAGAACTTCTTCCTCATGTCCAGGTGGAACTTCCTGGGCATCAGTTTATGCCTCTTGTTTCATTGCCTCTTCTTCCATTGGTTGGTACCACTGAGAAGAGCCTGGATCCATCCTTTTGTCAGTATCCTCCAGCAGCTCCATGTCTCTGTTGTCCTGAGGAGCCCAGAACTGGACACAGCGCTCCAGGTGAGGTCTCGCCAGGGCTGAGCAGAGGGGCAGGATCACCTCCCTCCACCTGCTGGCAATGCTCCTCCTAATGCACCCCAGGACACCATTGGCCTTCTTGGTCACCAGGACACGCAGCTGGCTCACGGACAGCTTGTTGTCCCCCAGGACCCCCAGGTCCTTCTCCACAGCGCTGCTCCCCAGCAGGTCAGCCCCAGGCTGTGCTGGTGCCTGGGGTTGTTCCTCCCCAGGTGCAGGACCCTGCATTTGCCTTTGCTGAATTTCAGATGGTTTCTTCTCTACCCATCTCTCCAACCTGTCAAGGTTCTTCTGAAGGGCTGCGCAGTACTCCAGAGTATCAGCCACTACTCCCAGCTCTGTGCCCTCAATGAACTTGCTGAGGAGGCATCTGCCCTTCAAGCCATTGATGAGTAAGATAAATAAAACTGGGCCCAGTATTAAACTTTGGGTGACAGCACCAGTACAAGCCCTCTAACTAGACTCTGCCACTGATTATGACCCTCATTAGCTGTTCATCAAGTCTACATCTCCTGAGTTTGCCTATGAGAACACTGTGAAAGGGTATTGAAAGCCTTGGTGAAGTTGAGGCAGACAATACCCACTGCTGTCCCCTCATCCACCCAGGGAGCTCTTTCATTGCAGAAGGCAAACACCTGATCACCTTCCGTGAACTCATGCTAACTACTCCTGATCAACTTCTTGTCTTCCACATGGACAAAAGATGGCCTCCAGAATGGGGCCATCATCTTCCCAGGGATTCTAGCCCATAGTTCCCTGGGTCCTATTTCTTGCCCACTTTGAAAACTGGGATGACATTTCCTTTCCTCCTGTCCTCAGCATCTATCCTGATCTTCATGATATTTCAAAAGTGATCATGAGCAGCCTCAATACAGTGTGCAGCAGCTCTCTCACCACTCATGGATCCACTCCATCAGGGCTCATGGACTTGAGTAGGTCTGTCTAGTTGTTTCAGACCAAATCCTCCTTCCCTAAGAAAGTGTCTTCCTCCCAGCATTCCTTCACCCTGGTCTCCTCAGTCCCTGAGGCCAGTCTTGCCAGTGAAAACTGATGCAAAGGCACTTAGTAACTCTGCCCTCTCATCTTCCCCTCTTACCAGAGTCCCGTCTCCATTTAATAATGAGCTCACATTATCTTTTTCTTTTGTTATTGATGTATTTGAAAATACCCATTTTATTATGCTTGACATCCTTAGCCAAGTTGAAGTCTAGCCAGGCATTGGCCTTTATAGCCTCATTTGTATTGACCCTGACCACTTCCCTATATTCACTCCAGGTGGCCTGACCCTGCTTCCATCTCCTGTGTATTTCCTGCTTATACTTGAGTAATAACAGTAGTCTTCATTCATTCATCCACAGAGATCTCTTGCCCCATTGGCCTAATTTCTTTCTCATTGTGACGCATTGTTCCCAAGCCTGGAGTGGGTGACTCTTGAATATCAATCCACCCTTTTGGACCCCTATTCCCTGCAGGGCCTGTTCCCATGAGATTCTTCCAAAAAGATCCCTAATGAGGTTAAAGGTATGTCATAGTTTGACGCAGAAAAATAATTTTTCTGGAAGGAAGAGGTCAATTTGGATATTGACCAACTGAAGGTGGACACACCTCTGAGAACACAGAGGGTTTAAAAGCAGAATTCCCAGGAGAACTCGCTCTCTCTGGTTCTGCTCAGCCGCAGTGCAGTCTCTCCCCTGCCCGGCCGTGGCTGGGTGGGGAGGGGAAGGGCCATGGCCTGACTGAGGTGGTCCAAGGGTGGAGGGACTGGAACCCCCTGCAGATGGAAGGGTGGAGAAATCTGGGATGTCTCCGTTCCCCCCCAGAGTCTCTCTCAAGATCAGCAGTTCACTGCAGGGAAGGAGAAGAACGAGGGGGGCCGCAAGGTGCCCAGCTGCCTGTGGGAGCCGGAGAATCCAGGCAGAGAGACAGCCAGGGAGTTGGGACTTTTAACCCTTCCTGAGAAATGAAAGCCTTGTGAAATTTTTCTCCTCCTCAGTTTGAAAGAGAGGAAGAGAGACAGCTTAGACCCTAAGATGTTCTAAGAAGAAATTCTAAGTGAGAAGAGATGAGGAGTGGCTTTTTAGCTAGACTTTTGTCCTTATTAGCTACAAACTAAACCAATTTTTCTCCTCCAAGATAAACTATATTTTAAGAAGATGCCAGTAAGCCAAGGACCTGCTTCAGCTGAGAAAAGACAGAAGTAGAGCAAACAAAAAAATGTTAGGGGGTTTGTAGTGGTGCCCCCTGTCCTCAAAAAAAGAAAAGAAAAGAAAAAATCTCTGCCCTTAGACCCTTGGCCCCAGGGGGAAAATGGGGGGGGGACTGTGGTCCCAAAAAATGAAAAACTGAACTGTTTTTTTTTTTTTCCCCCTCTTGGCAGGGCATCCTTAAAAAGAAAAATCCTAAAAGCAGTCTGTCCATCCACACATTAGTAGTGAGAGCACTGTGCATAGAAAGAAAAAAAGTCACCATAGCAAACTTTTTCTCCAGGCGGTGCCATGTGTGACATGGAAGCACAGGATGTGGCAGCTGTGTTTATTGGGGGGTCTGTGGCACAGGAGAGGCTCCTGCCTCCCTCAATAGACTGAATATCAATTGTCTAGAAGGTAAAAACCTAATTAAAGTCCAGATTGTGTCTCACTGTTTGTTAGAATTAGGTAGTGAGAAAAAAAATACTTTATAAAGTTTTCATTTTAATCTTTGTATATATTTTTTTCCCCTTTCTTTTTTTTTTTCCTTTTATAGTAGTAGCTTAATAAAGTTTTTTCTATTATTAAGCTTAAGCCTACTTTGCTCTGTTCTCAATTACATTTCACAGCATTCAATTAAAAAATTACATTTTCATAGAAACACTAACATTATGCCAGTGCCAAACAATAACAAGGTAGCTCTCCTGAAGTCCATGGTTATAATCTTTTTTGCTGTCCCACTACTTCTTACTTCAATACAGAATTCTACAATCTCATGGTCACTACAGCCAAGGCTGCCTCTCATAAAAGATTTTCTTACACCTTTTAGAGGCAATCTAAATATGTAAATGGTTTTTTATGAGCTCTAACTTACCTCCTAGATCGTTCTATTGAGAATACAGAGGGACAGGAGGTATAACGTCTACTGTGAAGAGCCCATCATTTCATATGAAATGATGAAATTCCTTGAATGCTTCAGAGGTCAGAAATTCCAGAGAGCTATACATACAGTAATGAACTCCTAATGAGTGAATGTAATATATGCTTTAAGTTACTCAATACCATGAGAAGGACACTGAGGAGACAGGAATGGAATTCAGAGCTCTGGCATTGTATTGAACTGTCATAAACAGGAGAACTGTCATAAACAGGAAACCTTTCTTCTTCCTGCAATTCCACTTACTGTGCTCTTCCTATTCTTCAAAGTCAAGACAGGCGCTAGAAGAGAGGTCCTGTTTGAAAAGTTAAAGCAATTTTTATTGTTCTGGTGTGACTCTTCAGCACAGCAGAGATGAACATAATATAGAAGTCCAGTGGAAAAGACAGCATGTTACTATTCAGTCAAAGATTGTGGGTTTCTCCCAGCCTGCTCTTAGCCTATTCCTTGACTCCTGACTGCTCTAGTCAGCCCTCTTCAAGATAAGGCATACTAGCAGGTCTAGGAAGAGCTGAATATAGTTGACTGCTCTTAAAACATTATGAAGAAGAAAATCAGACACTTCAGCAAAATAAAGTACTCCAAAACTATTTAAACTTTGCACTGCCACAATGTCTTCATGCTCTGCTTCATGACATTCAACACATATGCTCAAGTTTCACTTACTACATCAATACTCATGTTTTAGGAATCACTAAGTAATTAAGAAATGCTTAAGTCACTAAGTCATTAAGCAATGCAGATACAGATAAACTGATTTAGAAAGAGCTAGACTTAAGCAGTGCACAGTGAACATAAGGTAGCCTGTTAAAATGTCTCTGTTTAATAGAATATTTATATCAGTTAAATTTTCCTGTTCAAGTCACTGTCTCTTCAACCTTTGTTTCCCTTTTCTTTTTCCTGACACAGCTCCACTTTAGAATTGTGTTTTCTTTTGGCCTATAGTGAAAGGCATTTCATAAACTGACAGAAATAGCAGGAGCAGGTTCTCTCATGGAGAAAGCAGATACATGTTTAAACATTAATTATAGCTACAATGAAATATATGTTTATGAGTAGTATGCTCAGTGAAAATAAATAACCTCAATATATCCTTTTATTAAACAGAAAGAGAGGAGAGAAAATGCTTGGTTTGGCGATCATAAGCTACCAAAGCAAATCTAGCCTACACCTCCTCTGGGTTTTGCCACTTTAAGGGATTCACAAATCTTCCCTTGAAATCTAATTAATTACATCAAAATTTTTTAATCTTGACATGTGCCTACTCCTTCAGAGCCAATTTTTTTTTCCACTGTATTTTGTCAAATGTGTGAAATGACAATGACCTTCAAGACAGGATGTCCATGGCTAAAATCTTGTCTCAAGCTAAATCAATGGGAGTTTTCCCAGGACTTCAGAAAGATCATTAGCACATTACCATCACAAAAAATAGGATATGACAATACCTTTAAGATTTGGATAACTGGAATTTACTTTCTCTATTAGCTAGGCACTTCTCGTCTTTATACTTTTTAAAAGGGTTTTTTTCACTGCCACACTGACTGTTACTAAAATTGTGTTTAAAAATCAATCTGTCACCCAGGAATCCAATAAACCAATAATAAAAATATTGGAGAAAGTTGGCATCCTTTATTTTGTTTCAAGACTTTCTCTAGTGGCACAGAAAATAATTTATGCTATTCTTTGTGTATTATGTATAGTTAGGCTGTATTTAAACTGCATACAGCTAGTAACAGCCAAACTAGCTTCCAGCAGAAAGGTGAGTCATGATGAATACCTCAGGAAAAACAAGAAAGCAAGACGTATTTGGTCCAAAGGTTCTTTAAAAAAAATATGGTGTCTTCTTCTTGAAAACGACTGTCCATGGTGCCATAGAAACTGAAATTCTGAGATGCATTTAAAGCATACTCCCATATCTTCTGGAACAGAAGTATGTTGGGGAGATGATTCATTCAGTCTCCAGAGAGAAGAAAGACACTGTTCACACAGCACTTCTACTCACCAGTTCTTGCAGCAGCAATGGTGTTGGCTTTGAAGGAAGCCAACTGTCCTGCTCTCCCAGCCAGAGGTAAAGAATTGCATTGGTGGCCACTAGAGGGAGGATTAGGAATATAGTAAGTTGTCGGCAAAAGCCACCCATGATGAACCACATGGGACAACCTACAAATCCCCCACTGCTGCCCAAGGGCAACAATGCTCAGATACTGCTACGGACTGGCAAGTAAAATCCAATTGTTATCATCTTCTACAGAAGAGCTGCCAGAGTGCATCCTAAACTTTGGTGGCTGGAGGATAGGAGGGCTGACTAGGACTGTGTGAAGCACACCTACAAACAGACAAAGACATGTCTCTTTATTAACAGATGCCTATTTTTCCTTCTCACTTTTAATCTCCTTACTTAAAACTTTTGATGTTCTTTATCAACAAAGCTTCTGGGAAAAACAAACATACCAGCTTCAAGAAAGTCTCAGAAGTATCAGCAGAGAGAGACACTGTGCCAAGATATGCTGTATTTAACAAAAAGATCTGAACATATTAAAGGTACTTGAAAACAAGACAATCCGCTGTGATTAAAATAAATGTTCATTAAGATCTGAGGCACACCTGAAAGAAATGTTTTCAATTAGTCACCTAGATAATTATACAGTGAAGTGTATCTTGCAATTCAGTTTACCCTGTAACCTGACTGTCTGGTGTCTTACCTCCTGCACAAGTGGCAGAACATTCTGACCAAGGCAGATGATTCCATGCAAAGCCAACCTCATTGTCTCCACTGCCAGTGCGAGAGATCGGAACATTGAATTTATATTTTATCCCCAAATTCTGTTCCTGTAGCAGAATCTGTAGTTGAAAACAACTGGTTATACCATTAAAGCAGGCAAGCAGAGGGCAAACACAGTGACATTTATTCTAGGAGTGTGTTACATTCTGCTGAACAGGAAGAAAGTAATAAAGGAAGTCACAGTAGTTCTTTTTAGCTATTCCCCAAAAGAATCTGTACCAGCTTTTAAAACATATACAAAAGAAAAATATTCTTGTTCAAGGTGAGCTTTATCCTTTTTTCTCCCTTATTCCTGACAAAATTTCTTAATTTTGCTAGTTTCCTAAATTTTATAAATTTTGCTAGTTTTCATAAAATTAATGTCTTCATGGAAATTAACTTGAGAGCTGAATAATTATGGGAGGTCAAAGTTGGTAAAGCACATTACTGTAGAAACATGCAGCAGTTCTATCTGAAGTCTTGTGAGGAGTACAGTCCACAGAGTTTTGAAGCCATCTCTCCCCTTGTTAGCACTTCTAGTGATTACAGTACATTACTTCTAGTAATAGTAACACCAACGGACTGTTGCTGAGGCCACTGTTTTCCCCTAATGCAACAGCCAACAGCTTAAGGTGTGATTGGTGGAATCACACCTGTGATTCCTTTAAAAGAATAACAAAACTCCCACTGCAGCCACATCACTGCAGGCAACATAGACAAAAGTGCAATGATCACCATGAGTTTTTGCCTAGCCTCGCTGTTGAACTGCACTTCTACAGATTACCTGTCCAACACTAGCTAGGGTTGACTCAAACCTTTTTCTTTCAATGCTAATAGCACAAAATCAAGTTAGACACAGTAATCTGGCTCACCCTACAGCTACATTTCATGCATTTCTACTTTCTCTTATATTTTGCAGAGGCACATCTGTCTATGTCCACATGGCAAAAGAGCAGAGAACTTCTAGAAAGAAAGTCAGTGACACAGACTGAATGAAAGAAGGCACTATAATTGTGTTGCTATTATTCTGTATGGACTGTCTAGCTTATGCACAACTACAGAAAAAAAAAAAAGATTATTCAAGTGTTTGAAAATGCTGTCTAAAATATGGATATCCATGCAACAATTACTCTGTACAAAAAATATCCTATCTGGCTCAAGCAATCACTGAACTGCAAATCCGGCAGCTGACTGAATACACTGGGAAAATATCAACTTGTTCTCATATTCCTCCTCAACATAGTAGTGAAACATCATGTTCACCATTGCCTGTTGTCAGAGCTGGCATCAGGATCCTGGTCATATCTTCTGTTACATTCTCATACTCTATAAAATTTTTTGAGAGCAATGTATGTAACAGTAACATACTTTAACATGGGTCATACCATTTTACTCATTCTGTGGTAAGACTATATATAAATATCACACTTAGGCCAGGCTTAAAACTACAGAAATGTACAGAACTGTCAGGGACTGTGAAGTGTCAGCAGTATGCAGACATACAATACATGGCCCATTCGCAATTTTTTCTGCCATTACTGTGAACCACATTTAAAGAGATGGTTTATTTTCTGTGAGTTTTTCTGGTGCTCTTCTGACTTTATCCCCATTCCATCACAATGTTTGCCAGTCAGTTTTGAAACGTAAGAAATGTGTGTTAAAACAGTCATACAAAGTTCCACCTAAACAAACTGTATACTGTTAGTAAACTCAACCTATTTTAATTTCACTCATGATATTGCGTTTTCTCAGAAACAAATACATATTATGAATTTCAGAAATATATTTACTATAACTTTACCATGACTATGAGGTTTTCTGAAGTAGGGCCTAGTGCTTCCAAAGACTCTGGTTCATCTGTTGGCCTCTTGTAATGGAAGGCTGTTCCAGCAACATCAAATTTTCTTGGCCAGTCAATAGTCCAGGCACCATTAATATAGTAGTCATCCTCTTCAGATTTTAAAGCTTAAAAAAAAATACAAGCCACCTAAAAATTGGAAGCAGCATTTATAATGGAGAAGCCATTGTAAATTTATCTACTAATCTGTTAGAAGTATGCAAGCTTCAGCTCTATATCACTGTTTTTTCAAGCAACACAAAGCTTTTTCTTTAGCCCTAGTAAAAATATCCCTCAAGTAAATCAACAATTTTGCCTCTGCAATAATCTTCAATGTGCAGATTATTTTGCAGATTTCAACATGCAGATGCTGCATGAAATGAACCAGAATGCCTCATGCAACTTGAACTATTATTCTGATCTACGTGAGATACATGCACGTCTGAAACATATAATCAATTATCAACCTCATTTTTACATTAAGAGGCTGGGGCATGGAATAAGTATCACAATGTGCAGAGGAGAAAAAGATAAGGAGCATTGAGTCTGACATATGGCACCAGTCAGCTGTTTCGTGATCTATGTCCACTAGCTCTTTTTTGCCTTTCTAAAACACAAATACAAGGTATTTTTACTACAAACTGAAATAGTAGCTACCTACTCTGATATTTAAACCTTCTTAATTTACAGCCTTGAAACACAAAAAGACTATAAACAAAACAGAACTTTCTTAGCTAATCAACCATTAGGATGGGTAAGTGCATCTTATTCAGTGATTTGAATTTGATGTTTTATTAATAATATTACATTAAGTTCCTAAATATGAAACTGACATTGTATCTTAAAGTGAATATTCAGTTAATTAAATATTAACTTTTTGATTTAAGGTGAAGTTTACCAAGTTTTACACTATTTATTTATTTATTTATTTATTTATTTATTTATTTAAAATATATCATGTTTTTGAAGGAAAAATGATGGTTGGAGCCCCATAGTCAAAGAGCATGTCATATTTCATTGAGACAAAGAATTGATTTTACTAGATAAGGGAAACTTCACATCATAATGCTAAGGAGTAAGACAACTTCAGTTATCTAACATTTTACTCTCAACTACATGTGTGTGGACAGTTGGTTTACCTTTAACAGTTAGGGAAAATGCCTCAGTGATGCTTAAGTTGTCTAAAACAGATCAGAGAGCATTCATGTAAGCAGGAGATAGAGAGCTAATATTGTTCTACTGGTGACAATGACATTCAGCAGAAATTAGTAACTATTTCCATTAGCACCATAAGGTCTGAAAACTAACAAACATATGCTATATATGCTTAAAATAATATACATCCAGAAGAAAAGTAGTTAATTTTTACCTGCCTGCCAATGAAAAATACATTTTCATTCTCTAAGTACATTTACCTAATGGCAGTTATGCACAGGTGAAGGCCACAGTTGTGAACAGCAGTGCAATTATTACATTATAATAATTATGCAGTGGCATAATGCTAGTAGCATATGAGCCAGAAAGAACAAGTTCATGTTCATAATCAAATAATTTATGAGGATCTGAAATGCAGGAAGCCCACAGAAAATCAGCATAAGAGGAAAGCCAGGTGTCACCTTGGATCAAGCCATTAAGGGAAGATAACAGCACTACTAAATATGCAGTTTTTTCTGCAGCTTTGAGCACAGACAGTTTTGTTTTTCTGCAGCTTTGAGCACAGACAGGTTCTTTGTTGGAGAAATCACTTAAAATATTGTAGTATTTGTGCAGCTGCAGAAATGGGCTTTTGACCAATTTTGTCACTAGGAGTGATACTGGTGAAAAAGTGATCAGCTGATCAAGGTGAGAGAGGACAGGAGCTAACTTAGCTAATTGAATTGTCTAACTGCACTCCAAACTTGAGGTCATGGATTTCAAAGGAACTCCATCCTAGTTTAAGTAACTCTGGGATGTGTGCTGTGAGTTACTTTGAAAGTCTTAGTTTGAATAAAGGAGTCAGTATGAGAACTACAGAGGAAGAGGGGTTTATTTTTTTGGTATGTTAGAATCATATGTAAAGAATGTCCTTACCAATGTAGTTTTTTGACATTGCCACTTCTCTTATTTCAATGTGCACAGAACCTCTTGGAATTTGAATCACTTCCATATATCCTGTAAGACAAAGATAAATCTTATTTAGGAAGGTAAACTCTCTAAACTTCATACAAAATTTTTTAACTGATAGCAAGAACTTTAGTATTCAGGAATTCCTTTTTTTAAGTGCTAATAAAGTATTTTCAACAGTATCTCAAACAATTTAGAAATGTCTTCAGGGACACAGGATAATTCAAGTGTAAGAGGATTTCAGTCAATCATTTAGTTCAACTTCCTACTGCAAGGAGGTGCAGCTAAGAGATCAGACTGAGTTACTCAGAGCTTTATCCTGCTGAGTCATGAAAAACTCCAAAGATGGCAACTATACAACCTTTCTAAGAAATCTGATCCGCTGCTAGACTGTCCTCCTGAGGAACAGCTTTTTCTTCTATTTGGTTATCAGTTTATAGCTCCTGTCTTGTCTCCATGCACTCACCAGAGAGCCTGACTGTTTTCTCCATGACCTCCTCATAGTATTGGAGGGCTCATACCAAATCCCCATAAACCAGAGGATTCTGCAGGCTGAGCAAGTCGAGTTCTCTCAACCTCTCCTCACAGAGGGTCAAGTGTTCCAGATCCCCATAATCACGTGGTCCCCTACTGGACAGAATTAACTGCAGTGCACCGCTCCATTTCCTGAATTATGGAGTCCAAAATCTGATAACACTAAGACTACAGGATTAGTATTTTTTGAGCTAAGTTTTAAAATAATAGCCTATATATATTTCCTGAATTCTTAATATTATCAACCTCTAAGATTTTTCTGTATTCTTGCTATTCTAAAATTTCATGCATTACTATCAGATTCTACCATATACAGCAAAATAATACATAAAACAATAAAACATAATACAATAAAACATCACTCTTAATATACCACCATATCTAAAAAATAACCAAAAACTTCACCAACAGAAGTAAGCATTCAATAATTAAACACATTGTTGTATTTGGGATAAATCCAAACTAATACACAAAGCCAGGAAACAACAGGGAAACACAGTCAAAGTGAATGATCAGCAGCAATGCTATGTTGGGAATTGAAGGCAGCACTTGTATTTGCTATAGAGTAATTAGCACTGGTAAATGCTAAAAGCATTATGCAACTGAATGGACATACATGTACATACCTCCTCTGGGCAATGAACCATTGAAGAAACCTTCAATGGCTTCACATGTACTCCCATCTCCTCCACAAACACGGCATCTATCTTCCTTAGCATCAGACCCCAAAATATTATCACAACCTACATGCTGAGAACAGATAAGAACAAATATTTTAATAGGATACCAACGGTCATGCACCGTTATTTCTAAAGTTTCTTTCAAGTGTTTCTCTCGAGTTTGAGATATTCAAGTTCTTATTTTTACCTACCCTATTGTTGATAACAAGTACTTTAAGTGGGTATTTACTTGACAATGAAAGAAGATAAAAAAGGAGAAGAATTTGCATTTTGGGTTGTTATTAAATCTTGATTAGTAAGAACCTTGCATTTCTACTGTGACTTCTAGGAAGGGATTTCACAGTGTTTTGCATGTTATAAAATTATTATACTTATTAATAAATGATTGATGATGTTGTTATTTGATATTACAACAGCTTCATGCCATCTATAATTTTTTTTAAGGCCAGCATTTGCTGTGTGATCCTTAAACATTTAGACAGCATAAATAGCATTCTAAGGCATTACAGCCTCATAGACCATATAGATCACATGCTGCAGGGGAAACTTGTAATTTGTATAGGTATGAATGTAGACTGTAAATTACTTCACAGTAAGAATAAATGCAGAAACAAGTAGGCTGTAACCAGAATAAAGATTGCAGCTTACCAATATTTTTCCGGCACTCATACAAAGAAGAAGGTAGATACCTAATTATCTAGCTTTGTTTTCAGTCTAGCACTATTATTTTCCATCTTGTAAACAGCTAACACACACATTATAAGAAAAGTTAAAATACCTTCAATAACTGACAAAATATTATTATTTTAACTCTTTACATTTTGACTAACTGATTGACTAAGATGGCAGACACCAAACTTTCTTCACTGTTCATTCTCAACTTGAGATTCTTTTCATTGGTTTACTAAAACATGGCAGAACTTTCATATCACTGTGTCATTCAATAAACATTCATCTTCAGCCCTCATTTAGCAAAGTATTTCAGCATTAAGTTAAGCTTTAGTTATGTCAGTTGTTTTGTTGAAATCAAATAATTTTTAGAGTCACCAGTACTTTTCAAATCTCTAGACCTAAATACATAATTAAATGCTTTGCTAAACTGAGGAAGAAGTGGAATGTTAATAACCAAAAAATATGGCACAAATCCCCAGTCCTATTGAAATTCTTCTAATGAAGTTCTATGGAACTCTTACAAGATAATCAGATTTTTAGTAAATGGCAAATACTTACATCATTATACATTTTTTCCTAGAACCACAGGGCAATAGTCTTGACTTTCTGTTTCAATTTTATTAACAGCATAATTTTTTGCAACAGGATGAACTAGTTAAACAGATTAATATGTTCACATTTAGTGTTTTTCAGCCAGAGTGATGTTATAACTGAAATAATGGAATAGGCCTTGGAAGAGTGCAAGGAGCCTGTTCATCTCCTGTTGCCATTTCCATCAACTCTTCAATAGGAACCACAAAGCAAGAAAAATTATAAAGTGGCAGATTCTAGTAATGTCTCTGAGAAGTTACTGAAATTCAAATTATTTGTCTATTTTATGCAATACCTTTTTTAACTTTCTGTCTCAGTCTTACACTTTCACTAACAGCTTGACCTGTCAACACTCCCTTTCATATAATATACAAGTGCCTTAACTACATATAGGTAACAGCAGACACAACAAAGAAATCCATAAGTACTTTATAAAACATTTGTAACCTTGCATTCTCCATTGATACAGATATCCAGTGAATCAGCATTGCACTGAGTCCCATCTATTACTGCAGGAGCACGTTCAGTGTAAAAATTATACCCTTCAGCCAAGCAGTTTAATGCACATGGTTTAACCCCACCTGTACAACAAAATCAAATGAAAGGGGAAAAAATTAACAAAAATTTAGTTAAAAATATTATATATAAACAGATCTGCAATTTACAATTTTATCTCTTATCTGTCATATACAAGGTATATATTTTATTTAACTTCCCCTTAATGGTTTCTTGACTTGACTCTTCCCTTTTGCAAAAACAAAGTTGTACGGTATTTCACATAGGAAGATATGACAAGGTTGTCTGGGTCCATAATGATGCTATTACGCTAGTACAATCCTAATGGTTATTTAACAATTTCAAACAATGAGATACCACTTCACTAATTGAACAGGAAAAATAGCAACAGAATGTAGTCCTAGAAGTATATCAAAACCAAGATCAGAAAATTTCAATTGGGAATTCAGTCCTATCAAATTTCACTACAGCTCACACCACATGATCATGACAACCTTTCTTAGGCTTTTAATCTAAAAACCTGTTTGTAAAACTACTTAGGCTGTTAAGCTAAAAATCATTGGTAAATCATTTTATTTAAGTCAATAAAGTATAAAACCCACAAGTTATACCCTCCAGTTTTAGAACAGGAAAAAATTATTAAATTATGATATTAAAAATACTGCAATTATTAAAGTAGTCTTTAGAGACTTCTATAATGCTTTTACTTCTTTCTAATTTTCCTAATACGTTCATGACTTTAGTAAAGGTGAAATTATTGTGAGATTACTTAACACTAAACTCATTAGTGTATAATAAGAGGCACTTGCAGATCACTTATGGAATATCTAATTCTAGTAGAGATGCAGGTGGAGAACGGCTCTGTATTTTTGAAGTGGAGTCTCTACAATGATGTTGACTCATCTTCAGATCAAAACAAAATCTACTAGAATAAAGAAATTTTGCTCTTCAGTAACACTTGCAGCAACTGACGAAAGTACAAGCTTAAAAATCTTAGCTCACACTATCTTTGTCAAAACATTATATTTACAAACATTACCCTCTGCACAACATTTATATAATTTAGAAATCTTCACATATGATAATGGTTTTGCAATGCTAACCATTACCTCCAGTGTAGGGTTTCCAGTTATAATACTTTCCCCGGAAAGGCATATTGTCAAAATCCGCACATTGCCTCTCTCTAAAATCACGAGCCCCTGGAGGACACGGCTAAAAAAAAACCCACAAAATCCTTGAATTATTTCAAATATAAACATGAAAAGAAATGCTTAGAAGCTTATACTGCAAACACAATCATGCAAGTGATTAGCAGGTTTTGTCTTGTGGCTCTGACTCTGAAATTTGCTTTATTTTACAGCTGAAGTGTCCATTTGCAATCTTAGGCTGGCATGAAGTAGCTGAAGTGATTTAAAGAAAGGTAAGTGTTACGTAACAGATTCCATAAAACTGGAAAATCAGAATCCTGTCAAACTATGTGTCATAATCAATCCATCAGTTACCTTCTTATAACCACATTAAAAACAGCTGGAAAAAGAATTTGGTTGGAGTTGTAGGTTTAATTATACTGTACGAAGCAGCTGTACTGAGACACATTATTAAGACATCAAGGAAAAAAAAAACATTTGCTACAGAACTATATCACTCCTGCTTACCTGTTGCCTTGACAAAAGCAATTTTTAAGGCTAAGAAAGAGAATAGATAGCATGTCTGGCTCTTACTACCAGCATCCATGAGTCAAGAAATAAAAAATTTCATTTAAATTTTCATTGCTTTGCATTAACAAAACCATGAAGTAACTTTTTTACTTGGCATGAGGGTAGATTTAAGTAAAATTAATCTTGGAAAGAATTACAGGAGAAATAGAATTCTTTGCTATTTATAACATTTTTCATCATCAGTTTCAAAGTAATCTTGAATATACCCTCATGTTATTAAACATTATTGTCAATGTTTAAGACCCGCTAAAATTGCAAGGTTCATCAGAAAGTATTTAAAACACCGATTAAAATGTTGTTTAGAGTGAATGAGAAAAGGATTTTTTTGACAGACATCAGAGGTGTTAATAACCATAACTACTTTATGAACAAGAAAATAGTAAATTTTATGGCATTTTACTTGTCTTCCTGTATAGCTAAGCCAGTTAACTCCTCCCAGGAATCTGAAATGCATTCAAGTGAAAGGGAATTTTTAATTTTAATTTTCTCTATTACTCTACTACCCCCTTCTAATTAAAAATTAATTTTTAAATACAATGCATTAGCTGGTAAGAACAGAGTAGTGCAATTACTTTTATTAAAGAATCCTTTGGATGATAACAAGAAGCATTCAAAACAACTATGGAATTTAAAAAAAAAATTAATTTCAGGGTGTTCTTAATAATAAGCCAAACTAAATTTGCCCCTTTGCATCACATCCTCGAAGCAGTGGAACAATCAGTCTTGACATCTCTCAAAGCTAGAGCCTGAATCTCTTGGGTACTGGTCACTTCACACTCCTTCAGTCCCATTTGTTCAGCTCCTAATCTACACAACTGGTATTTTTATTGCACTGAATTCTCCTTACAAGTTAAGTAATGAAACCATTTATCTAAATAAACCCTTTCTCTTATTCTAGGATAAAATAATAAAATATGAAGATGAGTAAAGAAGGATCAAGATTTTCTTTTTTATACTCAGAAAACATTCTCGCTACCTGGTCTTTGAGATGTAATCTTGCTGCCTAATTTTCCTATCTTTTTTTAGTATCTCACCAATATGTGACAGGAGGTAAAACTAAAGGCTACAGTCTCAAGAAATGCATTCAAAACTGTTCTTGGCAAACCTGGTTGCGTTCTATGACACAGTAACCTTCCTAGTTGCTGCTGGGTGAGAGGTGGACATTGCTTGCCTGGATTTCTCCAAAGCTTTCAGCGTTGCTTCCCACAGCCTCCTTGTGCAGAAGCTGATGTGTTATGGCCTGGACAAGGGGTCCGCAGGGTGACCTGGCTGACCCAGGGCAGTGGTCGATCGCTTCTCTTCAAATTGACAGCCTGGCACAAGGGCTGTTCCCAGGGACTGATGCTGGGCCCAGCACTGTTTATTTTTCTGAGTGATCTAGAAGATGGGATCAAGTGTATCCTGGTGCAGTTTTCCAATAATAATATGCTGGTCGAGGAAGCGTGTGCTTGTGAAGGGAGAGCCACCCCGCAGAAAGACCTGGATAAGCTGCAGTAGTGGGCTGATGAGAACATTGTGAAGTTCAGCGAGGCCAAGTGTAAGGTTTTGCACCTGGAGAAGCAAAACCTTAGTCCAGGAGTGCAGCAGAGACAGGGATCCACGCAGCTTGGGAGCAGCTCTGTGGAAGGGGCCGGGTGCTCCTGGTGGATCAGCTCCATGGGAGTGCCCAGTGAGCTCCTGCAGCACAGGAAGGGAGCAGCTCCTGCTGGCCCCAACAAGAGCCTCACCAGCAGAGATGAAGTCCTTATCCCACCCACACAGGGCCGGTCAGGCCACACCGGCAATGCCGGGTCCGGCTCTGGCCCCGATGCACAGCACAGCTGGGGACAGGCTGGGGAGGCCCAGAGGAGGGACACAAAGGCTGTCCAGGCTGGGAAGCCTGGCAGTGAGGAATGGCTGAGGGAGCTGCGTTTGTTCAGCCTTGAGAAAGGAAGGCTTGGGGGAGGCCTTCCCATGTTACAGTATTTGAAGGGTGGCTACAGAGAAGATGGAGAGTCTCTCTTTAGCAAGAAGTCACATAGAGGAGATGTAATTTGTATAAGTAATTCCTGGGCAGATTCTGATTGAATACAGAAGAGAAACTTTTCTCAATGAAAACAACTGGCCATTGGAATAATTTCCTCAGAAGAGTGGTAATTTCACAACCAGTGGGTATTTTTAAGATTTGGCTGGACAAAGTGCTAGGCCATCTTGTCCAGACTATGTTTTTGCAGATAAATGTTGGACCAGATAGCCCTTGATGTCTCTTCCAACCTAAGACTCTATGAAAATCCTAGCCACAGAAATGCAAAAAAGATTTCCACCAGGTAAGCCACAAAATGCATTTACAAAATGAGACCTCTTTGGCACTATCTCTTTGTGTATGCGTTCTTTCTCGAATATAAACATGCAATAACTGCTTTTCTTTATTGGGTAAGGTATTTCACTTTTTTTCATGCAATTATAATACATGGATAATGCAAGCTAAAGACTGCTTGTGTTTCCAAATGCTCTTTTATGAGACTGCATATCATGAGGTAGGAATCCAGCAAGCATATGAGAACTTAAAATCATGCCTAAATAAAGTCCTGAGAAGAAGAAGTTTTGAGTTTAAAAAGTGCTAACAAATTACTAAACCTACACTAACACAATACCTGTTCATCTTGGAGTTTGGGCTCTGGTAGATTTCAAAACTTGTTATTTCCTATTAACAAAGGTCTATACAACCCCTCAGAGAAGATTAGAACCAAGCCAGAAGAAAGACAGTTCAAATTCAGGTACTGCTACAATATGTGGCTTCTTACATCAATTAATTTCAGAAAAAAAAATTGCTTGAAAATATTAAAATAATGAAAGAAACAAAATATATCTGTGAATGTATGCATAATGAAAGGAACACACCCTCCCCAAAAGAAACCAACATTCTGTCAAGAGAAGGGACTTAAAAAAAATAATCTTTTAAAAGTATGTATACACACCTATATATATAAGACATTTTCAGAAGCAAACCATATTTTTCATCATATATTAATAAAATTACACTTTTACAGTTTTAGATATATGTCAAATTAAGATTTGCATCCTTGTAAATATTTTAAATCAATTAGTTACTATAAATGAGAAATTATGTTTCTTGCAATTCTACTAGAATTTTGTACTTCCTTTAAAATTAAAAATACTTTGGCTGGAAAAAAGACATATTTTTTGTTAGAGATAATGTGGTTGGTGGTAAAAAACAATTTTCTGATGAGCATGTTCTTTCTACCACCCTTATGTTTCCAGAACTTATTAGCTAATGTTATTTTCTGCTGATCTCAATGTTTCCATTAGCAGATGCCTTTTGAATTAAGAAGTCATATATGGTTTTGGAAGTGCTTGATGAGAAATAAGTCTAGTAGGAGTGCGTGCGCTGTTTCCAAAGGATTAAAATGGTAAAAAAAAGACAAGAGAACTAGTCTGCAAGAAAACTGAAGTCAAAATAAGGGGGTTTTTGGATTCTGAATGGTAGGCATTTTAGGCAGGGTTATGTTGAAAGTTACAGATGGGCAATAAATGTTGACACTGCAAAAGAAGCTTCAACAGAAAAAAATGTACAAAGAGCACATTATTCATAAAAACAACAACACATTTTCATGCTTCCATGCTCACTTACATTAATCAACATACCATTCCATTAAAACTATCAAAGACTAGCTATCAAGCACTAAGGACTAACACATATTTTGAAACAAAACCTACTAGTGTCTCTGATTCTTAGTGACATAGAATCCTAAATATTCCTATAAAAGAAATTAACTAGAATTATCAAAACCATTAAGACTGTAAATTTAGACTTCTTAAGGTACCAAGATGTTCACACACTGGAAAACCATACCATAAAACATGAAAAAAATGGATCACAAACTCTAAGAATGGCATTTCCAAACTGCCTGGCTTGAGTTTGCAAACGATTGTATATCAGACCTAGGCAATGAAATGAAAAATTCTCTTTCTAATACCTTGTTGAATTACAGACTGAAATATGAGAATAGGTAGGAAAAGAGTATTTCAGAATAGAGTGCTGTAATTTAAAAATATTTCAATAGATGGTTGCAGTGGTTTGAATGGATGCAAATGACTACACTCAGGTATGAACAATTGGCTGTGAACGCACAGCTGGGGTGACCTCCTAAACAGCACTTTTAAGAAAGTGTTTTGGGCACAATGAATCAACTCGCTACTAAATGAACGTTGTCATTAAAATAAACAAAATACTAAAATGAATGAACAGAATCCCATAATTAAGGTGACAAATTAAGTTTGAAATTAGAGTTATCTCTGACAAGCCTCAGCTAGTGCAGTGGTTTGTGCACCATGCTTCAAGGTGCGTGCTGCTGGGATCCAATGGTTACCAACACAGAGATGGTCTGGTGTAAAGAAAACTAAGAACAGACATGATAGTGATCTGCACACACAGGAAAGGTTCCAATCTAGGGAATAATAGCAGTTATCTTCTTACTGGAGATAGGGGATAAGTAGGAACCTTAAAGGATTGAAAAACACACATTATATTTTATGAAAACTGTACTGACTGTAAGGATATTGAAAAATCTTAATGTTATTTTCTGGACTAGAAGTATTTCAAAGCAGGTCAGGTGCCTAACCATCCGTTAAGAAAGGTGTATTGAGAATTATTTTGTCTTTGTGCCAGGGAATAACCTGAATGGCCTCCTCAGAGACCTTCTGTATGTTTCTCCCTCCTCTGACTCTGTAAAGTTCTTCTCTGTAAAAAATAAATAATGAATAGGGGAAGAAAAAACAACTGAGAATAAAACTGTCTGAAAAGTGACAATTAGAAATTTAATATAATAAAATAAACCAAATCATAGCAACATTTCTGTGGTGTGTCTAGGTAGATATGGCATCACTCTTAATAATAAAAAAAGCATTTTAATGGTATATTTGTGAAGGAATGGGATTATATATTATGTAAATATTTTTATATACTAGTTACTGTGGCATATTGGAGACAAATACAACATTTGAAATAATAATGCCTAGACAAATTGTTCACAAGAATCCTCAGAGTTGAAGGAAGAGGGCTACTGTGTGCCGTGTTTTTTAAGAAATCTTAGACTGTGTAGAAACTGAAACAGTGATAATGTAGGAAGATCATTATTTGAAAAGGATTAATAAAATAGTCTAGATTAAAATTTCCCTCATATCAATCCCAAATAAACAGATCAGTTGGGAGATACTTGACTGATACAGGTTTAAAAGAAAGACAAATAATACAAATCAGTATTTTTGCATAAGTTTTATCAATGAAAACTTGGTAAAACTTTTTAATTCTTTAAAGTTTTAATGAATTGTTTAATTTAACCAGCACAATTCCTGTTTAAATTAAAAGGATAATGAAACATGCCTACATTTTGGTAAATCACTTAGCTTAGTAGTAGATGGCATAATGAAAGATGTTGTAATAGTTCAATAAAGCATATGTGAAATTTACTAAATACTGACTGATAGGTTTCAGTATGCAGTCATGTGGTTGCCTAATTTGAAAGCAGATTTCCTATCAGCTGTAAGGATTAGAAAGACACCTGATGTAACTCAATGTTTTCATTTGTGAACTACAACTACAAAAATATTTCTTGTTTATGAAATACTCCAATTATAAAAAAACCATCTGAGTGAAAGTAAAGAGAAAGGTAAATTATTTGCCGAGTATCATTTGATAAACCAGATCCATTAAAATTAACATTGTACCAAGACAGAGAAATGTAAATATATACATCTACAGAAAATAAAAAACAAAACCCCACAGTCAAGGATCTAGAATGGTGCACTGGATTTTGGAGGTCAGACAACTGGAGAAGTTTTACAGCTCCTACAGGAGAGCATCTAAAGTTCAGTTTTTCTTACTACACTGTGGCCACTTCTTGTTGTGAGAACAGGGCAGCTGTGATCAATAATAAGAAAGTAATTTTTAATTAGGAAATTTTTAATACTGCCTAATAATGAGAATAACCGCCACAGAGAAATTTGCAGGGACAGAAATTGCAATAATTAATAATGATCATAAATGCAAATTTTTCCAAAGAATTAGTATACAAACAATTATAATTTCCTGAATATATCAAAAAATTAAGAGGTGAAATAATATCTTAGCTAATGATTCTCTCTGTGTTACAAAATTCCTTGATTTAAGACAAAATTTAATATGAATTTAAAGCTAAAATAGTAGAGAGTCTTTTTATATTTGCAGTGCTACTGACCTGTAATTTGACTTGGAAACTTATTAGTGAAATTCCTTATAATGTGTATTTTTTCTGGTTTGAATTTTAAGTTACTTGAATTTGTAATTTAGGTTCATAATTTGACCTCATACATTTATACTGTGTTCCACCCCTTCAGGATCCCTGTCCAGTGGGCTCAACTGTAAAATGTAACTGCAGGATCATTCTGGTAATACAGTAACTAACAAATACCTGGTGGCAAAACAGCAGGTTTTGAATACATTTGCATACAGCCTGTAAAAGGATAGTGTAACACATTAGCACTGAATGTTACAAAGGTATAAAAAGTGTAAGAGGGCTTAAAAGTAGGTTCATGGAGAATACTTGTGGCAGTTGATGTGGTACAGATACAACATGAGTTCCAGCAAACTTTAGCAACACAGCTTTTGGAAACCCACATGGTAAACCAATAGAAAAGTCATCCTTTGCCTTTTTCATCCATCCTTTGTCAAAAGTATGTAATTTATTCCCTAAAAACCTGTTATAGGCCACTGCTGGAAGGTAAGACAGTGGGCTGGACAGATTTTTGCTCGATGTGGAATGATCCTTGTTCAGATTTACCACAGAAGCTCAAGTTGAACTGACTCCAGGCCGTAATGCAACGGCACTAGCTAGACACCACATCAAGATAGGATCCAAACGTTTACCAGAACACACAGGGTGCCTGCAATATACATGTGTCTTATGGAACTGTTTGCCAATTAAGCACAGAAACTATACGCTTTCTGAACTGGAGAAAATGTGCACCCATTGCTGGTAAGTCATAAAACAGTCAAGTTGATCACAGTAGAATAAAAATTACTTACATCAGTATTACAGGAGCGATAACGCTTCCTTTCTCCAAGACAATATTTGCCTCCACCTGACGGCCTGGAAAAACATGTTTATATGTTAGGATATGGCCTAGAACAAACACAACTGCATGAAATATACTAATGCATTCTTAATAGTAATACAAGTCCAAGAGGTCTATATTACATAAATACAAATAAAAATACATTCAAGTTTTTTAAGATGATATTTTGATAAGAATTTTATCTTTGACTTGCATGGGAGCAGACACAAAATATTACTTGGAACTTTATTGCTGGAGCTTGCACAGGTCCCAAACAGTACAGTTTAATTGCATTTTGACCATAATTGTAAAAAACCCTGTTGATTTTAATTATTTGCTTGGTTTACAAAATTAAAATGAGAAATGTGTAAGCAACCTATATGATACTTTTTTTTCAATTATCTCATCTTACTTGAAAATCAAAAGACTGGTTTTATACTTGGGACCAGCAAAGACTGTATATTCTAGTTCAGAAATTTTACTCTGATTTGAATTAATCAGTATTAAATCTGAGGAAAATGGAGCAAGCAGATTTCTATTAGTGTAGATAACTGTCCATTAAATTCCCAAACTGCTCAAGAACAGTATCTATTTTCCATAGAGGTTAAATATTGAACTAACTTAGACTTATATGGAAGATTAATGAGACATCAGCTCTTTGGCTTTCAACTTGAAAGCAGAAAGAAAAAAAATATTTTGTGAGGCTTTCATAATAAAAAATTTAAATATTCACAATTTAAAATTAACTACAAACTTAAATCACTACTATTTTTCATATTACAATATTTATCCTTAATCAATATGGGTTTTTTCCCCCTAATGCAGACATATCCTCTCCCAAATGTAGTTGCCTGTTAAACATTTAAAATTTAATCATTTTCATCATACCAACCCAAATACATGGTGACAGAAGTTGAAAAAAACCTTAGGATATATTCATGCTCTAAACAAATATTTCACTAGGCTTTTTCAAAATACTGCTTTGAAAAAAGTAATTAATTTTTTTATTCTCTCACTAACACAGTCCAACTGTGTTATTGATGCACACAGATAATTTCTGATTTTGTATTTCTGTAATTTCTGTATTTGTATTGAGTAAGTAGTAATACAGATTAGGTAGTTATTGCTAAAATAGGGGACAAACAGACCATCTTAATTAGCAGTGATATGGTATTATGGTATCTGTCTTGCAAAGTGCAGTGGAAAGCTGATGGACAGCCTGGCTTGGAAAACACGGATATAAGAAACAAATAACCTAAGTGAATAGAGGGCAAAAGACAAGAAAAGGAGTGACAAAAGACAAAGAATGAATTTTCATGAAAGAAACACAAATAACTTTCAGAAAAAGTAGACTTAAATACCAGTAGTGGCCATGGAGATAGTGATTATGAGAAATGACAAGAAGAGAACATGGAGAAATAGAACTATCCTGCAAAGGCCTAGAGCTGTGGTGAGGTAATCAGAACAGGTAAAAGCCAAAACAGAAAAGAGCAGTGATTCATTCAGCAAAGAACAGCAATAGAAAGAGAAGAGATAGTAACAGAGAGAGAAGCACTTACCTGACACAAGTCTGGAACCAGTGCTCAGGATATAGGAAAACAGACAGATTGTAAGAGAAGTACAGATAGACAGACATAGACATAGACATAGACTAGACATAGACATAGACATAGACATAGACATAGACATAGACATAGACATAGAGATGATAGAGATAGAGAGATAAAACAGATCAAGCTGTAGTGGAGAAGCTGGCCATTCTTCAGACAGGGCAAACACACCAATAGAGAGTAGTGGCAGGGAAAAAAATTACTGAATTGTTTTACGAGTCAGTAGGAAGTCACATCTGAAGTGCTGAACAAGGCAGCACATAAATATATTATATGCAATATAATATTACTACCTATGGTTTGTATGTAAGCAGTTATATTGAAAACCTTGGAAATACTGTGTTGGGTTTGGGGTTTATTTTTTAATAAGTATCTGGCAATTCTTATTTTATATCTGAGACAAGCATTAAAGGAAATACGCCCTAAGAAAGAAACCTCTGTAAAGCATAATTTAAATATATTTTGATGAACAACAAGTCACATAAAGAAAATTATTGTGGTTACCACTAACTATAAATCCAGCTATCTTTACAGTACATAAGATACATTAAAAATGTTAGAAGCATGTCTAGTGAACTCCTGTTTAAGCATTTCTGTCTGCTATTTGAAGACAAATGTTGGCAAACTAGCAAAACATTTTTACAGATAACAAGTGAAACCACAGTTTTGAATAATTTCCAAATGTGTCTTTTTGTTGGCTCCGGCTTACTTTAGCTACTTACGCTGGACTGTCACAGTGTCTTATAGATGAGGAGACTCCTCCCCCGCAGGTCCGGCTGCACTCTCCCCATATTGACCACGGACCCCAACCCCCATCTATGCTCTGGGGCCAAGTGCCAAAAGGTACGCACTCTCCCTGATAACACCACTGAAAGATTTCACAAAAGAAACACAAAATTAGCTTGGAGGCTGACAGACTTATCAAGACAGAAAAATATAAGGGTCAGACAATGACCAATTATAGACATTAGCATTCCCTGTATAGATAACAAGACTAGTATTTTACTTTTTCTAGCCATGTTTAGACATTGGTGAGGGTGTGTGTGATTTGTTAAATGTCTCCACTCAGTCCTGAATTATAGGCCCCTAACACACACCAGAAGTATTTTTTATTTCATCAGCCTCCTTAATGTTTCACAATTAAGGAACTACAAGTTGCTTACATTCTTATAAACACTAAGATTCATTTCCAAGCCCAGTTTGGTAAAAGACCCTCTACTGAAGACTCACATAGAGGCTTCACTACAGAAAATGAAAAATTCCCCCAATAATATTTTTAAGAAAGTATTTATTTTTATAAAAGAAAATCTGGAGGACATTACAATGAAGGAAGAATTTTTTGCAGTATTTCATTCACTAACACTACAGACATAACAAAAGTAGTGCCAAAGCATTAGACATGGTACAGAAAATCATTTTATAATAGTGACCAGCCACTTGTTTGGTGCAGAATGAACATGTGTACTTCATTCAGGCAAACATTGAAACTTTTCAATATTATTACTTAAATCAGAAATACAAAATGACAGATAAATTGCCCAAATTATTAACTATTAAAACAAGTTTATAATTTAGTTCATCAGAGACCTTTTCTAAACCATTCAGAAATAATCCTGGAGCCCATATTTTGATCACATTCTAGTGTCTACCATATCACTGAGAATTTGAAGTAGCTGAATTAGATACCCTTTCCTACTACTACAGGCTTAGGTGACAGAGCAGAGCATGAACTCAGCTCTATCATGAGCTGAATCTGCACATTTCCCTTCCAAAAGCTGAGCAAGTGCTGTTTTTAAACTCCCTCGAATTTCTGTAATATAGACCCTTTCCAACAAAAAACCAAAGACAACTTCTGCGTCTACCCCTCATCCTCACAATGTTTTGCAATGCCTCTCATGACACGATAAGGATGGAGCCAGATAAAGTGAGCTAGAAGAGTGCCTAAAATAGTATGTTTTTCTTCTCTTTACTGTGATAAATTGATAGAAATTTTATTATTAAATATCAAAATCTCCTTGATACAATGTATTAGAGATGCCACAAAAGTACATGAACAGATATTTAAAGCTAAAGTCAAAACCTAAAAATTAAAATACCTCTAAGATTAAAAATGTAAGCAACCAACTTAATTTAAATTACACTACATACATTACAAACATACCAAGATTTAAGCTAAGAAATGCAGATTTAAACTCATAAGAATATCACAGATATAAAACTGAATAGGTAAACCATTCTAATTCCATACAATTAGAACTATAGAGACAATAGACAGGTACAATTTACCTACTTTATTTTTCCAGAGCTGTGTAAAACCCCTGTCATGCAAACATTGTCTTCCACATTCCCACGCTGCCCTGTAAAATCTCTTTAAATGCTGTGTTTTCTCATCTACTGATCTTAAATCTGAGGATTTAATGCTCACCTCTGTGTCTCTTCTTAATATTATAGTAAAAATGTATCTTTCACTAGAAGCCAGTGATGTATAGAATCTCTGTTACAGTAATTAAAAATTACATAAGTCTTCATTACTTCTAATGGGACTGCAGAAATGTGTTTCCTCCAAGAATGACAGCAACTTCATCTGCTATAATCAGGACTATTGAGTAATTACCATATGAAGAAAGAAGAGGAGGTGACAGCTATTTTAAAAGAACAGTTCTTTACAGAAGGTTTAGATCTGAAATACTAATTCTTCTCTAACATTGAAAGAATAATTGTCCATTATTTCAGCAGAAAGATGATAGTGATGCATTTAAATACCCATAAGATATGCAAATCCTCTGTGAATAAAAGGACTCTGAAATTTTTCCAAAAGAAGTAACTAAAGAAAATAAAATATGATACAGTGGCACACAGAGATCACTTTTATGAGTATTAGCTGCTTTACAGAATTAACATTTATAAAAATATGATTTTAGAAAAACCAAACAGCAAGTATTCTTATATAAATAAAAATTTATTTCCTATTTTGTATGAGGAAGAAAAATATTAGTGTAAATTTTGACTACTAATTTTCAATCATTGATTCTACAATTATTTTGCAAGAAAGCATAATGTGCAATAATAACTTACATTTATTTTATGTTAATGTCTAATGGCAAGTCAAATCATCCCACAATGTAGCTAGGTAAACTATCCTTTCAGCACTGTGTTTTCATTTTTTGCATGTTTGCCCCTCTTTTCCATCCCTAGCATGAATGTAATCCATGATCTACCGAAAGAATCACATTTTATATTACTTTAAATTAAACATGACATATAAGTGTCCCTATCAGTTTTGTCTCATTGTCTTAATTTCTTCATCAATGTATTTTTAAAAAATCTATCAGTTAATTTAGCTTCAACCACATCTCTGGGAAGACCAGGGAGAAACTTCATGTTTATTTAAAATTCTTACTACAAATTAGGACAAGTGTACCTTTTTGAACCCAGATGATATATAAAACCCTCCATCAACTCATTAATATATTAAAGCTTCAAAAGAGAACAGATAGCAGTTCCATCAGCAGGACGAAACAATTATATTCTTTTTTCCTGTATGCAGAAAACAGCTGAATAATTCTAATGGAAAACACTCTAGAAACTTTCAGGGGTAAGCAGATATCTACCATGGAAAATTTCAACCCAAAGGGTTAAAAGCTTGGCAAGTTTATAAAAACAACTGAAAGAAGGTTTTATTATAGAAGGTTAGGCTGTTTTAATTGTAGAAATCCCTACACATTCTGCCAATATATATTATTATGATACAATATGATGATACAATATATATATACATTGCATCAAATTATGGTTTGGGGTTTTTGTTACACATAATACATAAGTAAATATCTAAATACAATTAAATACTCTGAGATCTTGTTAGGTATTTAGAGCTGAAAATTAATTTTATTATGTAGCTGCACAAAATACATCAAAATAGGGCTTAACTTGGCTGGGGCCTTTAGGCATGACTGCAGTACAAATGCAGCAGCAGCAATACTAATGCTAATACTAATAAATACTAATACTAATACTCATACTAATACTAATAACAATAACAATAACAACAACAAGAACAACAACAATAACAACAAGGTGTTACAGAGCAGTAACCTATTTATTTCACGTTACTCTTTGGAAAAGGAAACTACATATTTGGAAAGAGCTCATGATTTCTGGTTTATTGCTACCAGGAACTTAATTTACATGAAGCCTTGTGGGTACAGTTTATGGACAGAATTCTCCACTGTTAACAGGCATCCTTGATTAACAGGTTTATCTTTGTAAAATGGTATGGATTCTCTCATTTCCCTATAAAATCTAAAGATGGAACAAAGCACTGGTGACTGGAAAAGGATGTTCAGCAGAGCGCAAACTGATTAAAACTTCTTGACAAGGGAATAGATCAACAGTGTCTAAAAGGATCTCAACTTGTAGTCTCATGGTTCAAAAAACATAATTGAGGTAAATTATTCTTTGTCATCAAAAAGGAGGATGGTTCCAAAATAAATCTAGACTGTTGATTTTAGAGTAGGGCTTCTAACATTTTCTATTACTCTAATATAAGGTAACATTTTTGGTACTATGTGAATGCCTCTCTATTTTTATTGGCTAACTCTATTCACTTATTTTTTTAAATGACCAGTTCAATACATTTATTTAACATGGTTTACCAATATTTCCAAACCCAGTATGCAAAAGCCATCAGTGATACCAGATCATGTGCCTTGAATGAAGTCGTCAACACGCATTAATAAACTGTGACAGCTGCCCTAAAGCTTTCATTCTTGCTGTTTAAACATCAGATTGCAAGTCAAAATGCACTGTTATCTTTGTTGAAACCAGCTCAGCTAGTATGACAAAAGTCAGAGTGAGAATAGATGTTCAGAGAAAAATCCAATCTGGATCACTGAATCTCATTAACAGATGCAGCCACTGTCAGACAGATACTGGAAATGGTTTAATATAACAAGCTCTTTTCACTTTGTACAAACCTGCATAAAATAGGTTATCTTGAAAAAAGGTATGTAGAATGCATTTTTTCCTCCCCAGTACATATCTTTAAAATAAATTTAATTTTTTTTTCTCCTTTTCAAGATCTGTATAGATTTTGCCTTGTAACTGAGAAACAGTCTTCTGACATTCATGTCTAGAACTACTGATATACAGAGATTGTTTTAAAATCAAAATTTTCATATTCAGATAGCTACTGTATTGTTAAATGTATCTATTGCAACACTGACTTTCTGTACTTTTGTGTTAGGTAGAAGAGTTTATTTAGCTGGACATCAAAATCCACAAAACCAAACAATTATCCAAGCATAAATGAAGAATGAAAAAATAATTCAAAGTCAAAATAGAAAGGTCACTGGGAAATACAGGCTTTTATAAAAATTTTTATGGAGTCATCTTTTTTTCTATATGCTTGTATGATTTGGCACATATCTGAAAAAATATTTTTTTCCCTTCTAACAAAATTCAGGCTCTAGATTTATGTTGCACATTTTCAAAGTTCACGGCAGGCCTAAAGCTGTAACAATCCTTAATGGAAGAGTGGTATAAAATAAAATAAAAATTAACTAAAAGAGTTTTTACAAAAAAATTACTCAAAAAATAGGCAGAAGAAATAGAACATATTTTGGGGGTTTTTTTTTGATTCCGGCTCTAGAGTTTCATAGAGAGGATAAATATATTATTAAATTACACATATAAAATAATGGTGAAAGAATTCTGTGGGACGCTTTCCATTACGATGTACACTTATGATAAACTATGTTTTTGTTTGAACTGTTATAATTGCTGTGAAATACTTTGATTTTCTAGTTCTTTCTTCTTGTAGTCTTTGAACAATAAATTCCATCTTCAAACAAATAAATTTTTTGTACTCACCCCCTTTTCAATGCTCCCTGTTTGGCAAAGAGTACCTTCTGCTGCTGGAATGCTGTTGGTAACACAGCGGTTACTTTTGCTGAGGCACCAGAGCTCTCTACACACTTCCTAGGAAAGAAGGCAGAAGCAAGTTGATCAGAATAAAAGCCTAAAATTTCTTCCAGTCCTCATACATACATGTATACACAAATTTGTTTTGAACAGAGACAATTAAGTTGTGGTCTGCAGAGAGAAATCTCAGGATGGCTGTGATGGTAGCAATTTTGAAGCCTCTATATTTGCCTAAGAATATCCTGTCCAAAAAACCTATTCAGGAAGCATCAAAATTATAGAATAATATGTTTTTCACACCTGCCATGAAGTAATATTTTATAATTGCTTTTTTCTTGACTTGTGCTAAGACTGAGCTTAGTATATTTTAGTGTTGTTATAGAAGCAGTCTTCAGATAAGGCTGTTACCAGCCTCAAAATTACCTGCCAAAAAGGATATCAATCATCATGAGATATGAAACAGCAGCAATTATTTTTCTTTCCTGTATGTAAAAAGAAAGTTTTTGAGCTCAGACTAGCCATATTCCTCTTCTGCAACACTTGTTAAAGCAGTGCATTTGTAGTTAGAACTAACTAACCAATGTACTAAAATATGTCCTTTAGACTTTTTAGATTTGCAGCTGCTCTTTCATAAATGATTTATCCTATTCTATTTCCTTATGTTGTCAGTGTTAAACTGAGATTTTCAAATCATCTTTTTTGTTCCTACCATATATTCTCATTTGGTTTTGCCCACTTATTAATTTAGATTAAGCCAGTTCTGCTGATATTGTAGATAAATTGTTAAAACTAGCGAAGGGTTGAAATTCATAATGTGGGCATGATCCAAAATTGGGTGAACACCAGAAATCTTCACAGTTGCTTCAGTTGCCCTTGGATTCAGCTGTGTACACACAAAAGAATGAGGAGATGTTTGCTTTTACAGTAAATTACTTACACAATAATCTTTGTTGTATTACCTTGGGATCTGTGCAAAAGTTCACAACTTCCTTATACATATTCTATATTTTAAAATATTTTTTAAAATTTTGAATATAACAAGACCTTTAATATGATCTTATGATAAACCTTACTGTTAATTTTATTTAACAGCTGCTTGAAATAATATTCTACAAAAAATCCTTGTAGAGGTTCTATAGGGAAACTTGAAAGAAAAAGAAAAAAAGAAAAGACAGTATGAATGAATTAAAGTTATTGTCTACTCCCCTCCAGGTTCACTGTTTCTGCGAGGTAATGAATAACTATCTGACACCTATACATCCTATGTTCTATACACATCAACAGGAAGAACTGTTATGTTATACCTGAGATTCATATTTCTTGCATTGTACTGCATATAAAAATTGATTTATTTACACATTACTCTCTAGCAGCTGCAGCAACAGTTCAACAATAGAATTTTTTCTTGAAAAATGTAGAATTATTAATGAGGTTTAAAATCAGTTCGTACCATTCTTGCAGGGATGTCAGCAGAATGTATTTAATTTCATGATCGTCAGAAGAAAGATATCTTTTCTACAGTCCATTAAAAAATATATTATAGGAATGGTTTGAAATTATATGGAAAGAAAACTGGTGATTCCTGGACTTCCCATCCAGTTTTTGTCAATTAGGCCTAAGTTAATTCATCCTATTTAGTGCCTGGCTCTATGAAAACTTAAAATTATTAAGCCTATTTTGGGAGATATACTGCCACTTGTAAAAGTCTACCTGTAGCCAATGCAGAATTTTTCAAATTAGTTTTTTTTTTTGTCAGTAAAGAAATGCAAGCAGCATAAATATTTACTTAAAACTCTGAACAAAATTTTTTTCTCACTCAGATGAAAAATCTTCAAATTAAGATACATGTGAATAAATATACTAATTAAAATAAAACAGAGAAGTAACAGAAGATACATCACATAGCTTCTTGAAAAATTTAGCTCAATTACGAATTTGACAGCAACCAACTAAGGTTCAACACTAATTCAAAATTCAATACTAAATTCAACACTAAATCAATTTCACATATAAATCAACCATGAATCCAAACTTCAATACAGTACATTTCACTTCAAAATGAAAACATAAAATTAATTCTTTTCAGACACAGTATGAGGTCCTCCTGTAATAATCCTGCCTTATTTAGTTTAACCTTTAATTTACTTCCTCATTTTGTTGAACAAAATTGGTATAATTTACTTGCTCATTCTTCATGTGTGGTTTATATTGTCAAATAAAAAAGAGTCAGACTGTGGTAATACTACTTGTGACCTTCTATTTATTTTAGATCTGACCAAGTTCAAATGTCTAAGTTAACAGCTGATCTGACTTCATGGAGTTTGCTCCAATGTTCTGAAAAGCAAAACATTCAATTGCATTATGAAAAAAAATATTTCAAATATTCCAGTATGGACAAAAGAAAAAAATAGGTCTGGATAGCAGTCTGGAGTTTTAAAAGGTCTATGTTTCAGGATTATTTGAATCCAGAATTCTGGTTTTTGCTCCGGAGTTTATGTGCAGAATGCCACTTCTGAAATGCCTACATAAGTATTCCTTCTATATATCATGTAAGTCATAATTAACATCTTCACCATAGGTCTCTACAAATGAAAGCATTTGACAACTTCCTTTCACTAGAGTCTTTCTGTATATTCAGACTTCTCTGGTGCATTAAACTTTTCTAATTCACTGATCTAATACCAGCCTGACATTTTAATTCAACAGTGTGAATTAATGAGTACAGCACGCCAAAATTATTTTAGTAATTTGTCTGTTTGTCAGAAGATTACAAGCAGTTCAAGTCACCTCCCTACTTCACAAAATGAGAAAAACATTTATTCTTAAATTGTTCTGAGAAGCAGTACATCAAAACTAGATACTAATACTGACATATTCTGATAATCCTTTTTCAGACTGTAATTTCAGCTAGAATTTACCTCAGTAGATCCCTAAAGACAAAATTATAGTGGTGTAAAATTACTATGGGCTTTATCATACTCTTAATGTGTGAGCAGAAACCTCTACTTAAATCAGAAAGGAGTTCTGTTTGAGACAATATCCTAAAATCATCAGAATATTTCCTCAAAGAGAAACTATTCAAAGCACTAAAGATCCACAAAAATAACACAGTGTATCAATTTGTAGATTGTATTTATATTAAACACAAGAAATGAAAGGGTTTTTGTAATATCTTTTAAATATAGCCAAATTTAAAATATTGTTTATTTTTCCCCACTGTACTGCATTTAAAAGAAAACATAGACTCTAAAGTATACTCTCCATCACCCTGTACATGAAACGAAAAATAACATTAATAGTAATTTGAAAACAAATGAGACACCTAAAAAGAAGTAAAAAATCCATCTATCCATCTATGTTGTTATTTCATTAAAATGAAAACGGAATTAGACCAGGTGTTCCTATGGCTATGTCTTCTTTATTTTCAACTGACCTTGGAAAGTTAAACAAAGTTCTGACTAAGGTTCATAAAGTTTTCTCTTCTCCAGCTCAAACCCATGAACCTTACACCTGCTATTACTTTAGTTATTGACTGGAGCTATTTCCTTACTACTACCATTATCTGGAACACCTCTAATCAATAGTTTTTAATAAGCCAGCCTTAAAAACATATGAGAAACTGCCCTGAAAAGTCAGGCTCGAAATAACTAATAGAAAATATACTGCTTTTTTTTCACACTCACACACACACAGAGGCACACACACCTACCCACACCCACCCACCAGGTGGCCCTTTTAGGGTAGTCTTTTCTTCCTCAGAAAAGGATGAAGCTAATGTATATTTTGCCAACATTATATTTGTTTGAATAATTCAATGAAACTAAGAGAAATAAGTATAATCTGGAAATTAATAAATTACTTCAAATCCAGTCTCCAAAAGTCTGGATTTAGTAACTACTGATTTGTAAAGTAAACAAGGGGAAAATTTAAAAATCCAGGAAACATAAACTGAAGCTGAGGCCTTTCACAAGATCAAGACAAGATAGATGACAACCTGTAACGGTGTATCTTAGGGTTCCATGACTTCAGTTTGGAATTCGGATGCTTGTATTTGCAGTAAATTAAACAAAGCTGAACCCATCTAGAGAAAAAAACACAGCAAATCAAATTACCTTCATTTTGCCTAAGTATTACAAATGATGGAGCCTCTTCTGTTGCATCATGCAGAGTTACATATAGGATTTCAAATTATGTAGCATCTAAGCATCCTGTATCATAATCATCATAAATTGTTACAATACAGCACAATGAAAACTCAGCAATATGAGCAAAGATCAAATTGCTGTGCTGTTCTTATTTTCAAAACTCAGGAAAGCTTTTAACAAATATTAGCAGTTCAGCCCATAAAATTAATTTTTTTTTAAAAAGGATGGAAAATACAGTCACAAGGCATATTATGATAATTTGGGAGGTTCACCTTTTCTTCATAAAAATTTAAAAATCCTAAATAGGTTTGTCTGTAACTTCAGCATGTTTAATTTATAATATGCAGCACCTCTTGAAGAGCATTTGCTAAAAGACAGCATAAAAACAATTAGCTTGAATTGCAATTCAGACCTGAAAATCAACAGAGTATTTTCAGGCTCATTGCTGAAATGAAGATAGCAACTCGACTAAAACTAGAAGACCCTAATTAATAAGGGAACTTCAGAAGATTCAAAGTTTTGTTCAGATAAGCATCCAAAAGTTACCATTTTAGTGCTTCGCTACCAAAAGCTCATTAAGTGGTGCAGCATGTTATAAATCACACACCTAAAGAATGTGAAATAGAATGCGAAACTTAAGTCCCACCTTCGTATTATGTTACCATCATTCTTTCATAAACATTGGGTGCTTCTTGAACCTTAAGGAAACTAAAGGAACCCTACAAGGTCAATCACCTCCAAGTACCATCTTCCCTTTCAAACCCATGCAACCTATCCATCTCTATTCAAACAACACTCCGGTATCTGGAATCTCATCCATTATTGCTTCTATGATCATCCTAATGCACTTCTCCTGTTCTGATCACCAGTTTCTCTTTGCACTTTCTTAACAGCATTCATAAAATGCAGCACATTGGTGTTGACATCTGTGTCTCTTTCTCTAAGAGAGAGAAAGAGAAAAACAAAGACAGAAAGGAAGGAAAAAGAGGGGGGTTTGGAGAAGAAAAAAAGGGGACTGCAAGCACTTGTTTGAAAAAGGATGTAGAAATGCTTTAGGTTCCAGAAAGAGGAAAACTTCTGGGACTTCCCTTGGCTATACACATCATAAATTTAGAAAAAAGAAGGAACAAAATTCATGTAATTGCAACACAATCCTGTAAGTCCTTACACAAGTAGAGCTTGAAAGTTTAATCATTTGTAATGCTGAAGACATGCACAGTAGAGGCGAGAGTTCTTTCAACTTACTAGGAAGCAGAAAAAAAAAAACAGAAAGGTTGATAAAAATGACAGAGTATGATACCAGTATCTTCAATTCCTCTCTTTACTTACACATACTTTTAACATCACTTTGTGAGCAATGCAATGTAGATCCACCTGATGAAACTACATATGCTCAGCTAACAAACAGCAAGCATAGGGGCAAATTAACTATGGTATGATATATGAAGCTGGGGTCAAAAAAAGGCACTTTACACTAAGTTATTATTATGCCCAAATTCAACTAAATGCATGATCCTAGGCATAGTATCAACAGTGAGGGAACAAAAGGAAAACAGTAGCTTTGGTGCAAAGATACAATATTGACTTCTCTGCCTTTCTTTGTGAAATATCATCAGTTTCCAGAATCTGTTTCTGCTTCTATCTTCCTATAAAACCCCTACATCAAGCTCAATACTACTGCTCCTCATTTAACTGAAGCAAACCACATCCATATCTCAAGAGAAAAGGGACAGTTTAATTAATGAATGTTAGAATTTGTATCACCTGATTACTAGGGTAAATTGCAATTCAGTCTTCTTGCCCTAGTGGAAATATTTTAGAGATAGAGATATAGAGTACCATATTTAGTCTCCTAAATTCTCCTAAATTCCCAAAATCTCCTGATTAGCACAAAATGCCAGAAAAATATACCAAATAATTGTAAGCTACTATCTCTGAAACCCTGCTGCTAGCAGCCAGCAGCTTCACAGATCGTAAAATGCAACACAGCAATACCAACCATATGCATAAAGTATTAACTGCTTTTAAAAGTTTTCTAAAAGCAGTTTTTAAGAGAGAGGTTTTAGCCTCTCTCCTAAAAATGTAGGGACCAGCTCTAAAGTAGAGCATGATTTTGAACCAAAAAATCAGTAAGTTAGGCATTTTTCAGGTATTATCTAAACTCATAAAGCACAGAATTTGAAAGTCAAGACTGAAATTCTTTCCTGAGTTAATCCAGAGACAGCAAACAGCCAACAGCCTTTACTAGGCAGATGCTCAAAGGTTAAGGAGATCAGAAGTCAATGAAACAATTTCCCTTATAATCACCTAAACCAAAAGTCTAAAGGAGATTCTGAACTGTTAGTGGAACAAAAACACAGCAGAGAACTGAGACACATCTGACAATCAGCAGAAGAAAATCCACACTGTATCATCCTAGAAGATGTAGGTTATCCAGCAATTACATAACTGAAGAGGAGCTAGCATTGTTTCTAACCTCAAAATCTTCCACTGAAGTGAATTCAATAAGATACCTGAAAGCATGTGTTGCCTTCAGGAAAAAACTATGCATCAATATCAAATGGTGCAATTTCCACCATTAGAATTTGGCTCACTCTTAAGTCATAAATTTAACATTCTCCTAAGTGTGAAAATATACCCTAAAAAGGAAATACTTTAAAGAGCTTGAGACATTGCCTTTCAGTTTTTATTCAAAATACCCATCTCTTCGCCTAAATTCTGTAAAATTTTCCCTGTATCAAAAGGGTTACAGTATAGTATATAGATTAGTATAGTATAGTATAGTATAGTATAGTATAGTATAGTATAGTATAGTATAAAGAACAATGCACATGTAACACTAGAAAGATCAGTGTCTACTTACTAAAATACAGCTTTATTTTTTCAGCTCCAACAGCTAAGGCATCACCTTGACTTCTTGTCTCAACATGCTAAACAACACAGAGAAATCTGACCAACGGCTGCAATATTTTTGCTAAAAGAGTTCTCTCTGAAAGTAACTAAAGAGTTGATTAAGAGCAGCCCTCAAAATAGCACCAAAACTCCTGAAGAGCTCCTTTTTATACCAGATTGTCCCCTTGTCAATAAACAAACACACACAAAAGCAGAAACTTGAAGTTCCTTTAGTAATTGAGTTCTGATGCTTTAGTTAGTCAAAAACCTCTCCATGTTATTTAACTTCACATTCCTAAGTAAGAACAGCTCCTACTTTAACAGTGAAAAATTCACTGTGGAATTAGGACAGGAACTATGATCTAAAGCAACAGTTTACTTTAATATCCAGGGGAAGCAGATGAGGAAATAAGGGAGAAAAGGCAAAAACCACAGATTAACATTAAAGCTACATGATTGAAAGAGGTACTTTTTCTAAAGGTTAGAAGATTATGGCAGAATTCCTAAGCAGAAAGAACGTGAAGATTTCCCAAGTTATTTTTAAAAACACCAATTATATCAACAGGTTCATCACAGTCCACAGAAGATTTTCTGCCTGCACATATTTTGATTTGAGAGTTCAATTGTTTCTCTTGTCATGGCTCACCACTAAATATCAGTGTTCATAAAGAACATGAGCAAGAGAAAAATGCAAGCAATTTTCTCTGAGACTTGGAATTTATTTCCTTTTGAGTCACAAAACTCCCTGTTGGAAAACCACTCTACACCTTTTTTTATTAGATATGTCAAATAAAAAGAACGAAAAGAAATGCTTGAAATTCTGTAGTATACAAACTACATTCTCTCTAAATAGGTGGTTTTTGCTAGTTTTTCCATCATAGTTGCACATCTGTTTGAAAAAGATCTATGAACTATTAGTGGCATCTTCATTGAATAGTATGTTGAATAGAAATATCCAAAGCACTGACTGTTTATTTTTGATAATAAGAGAGCTGAGCAGAGTATTTGATTTAGCTTGTCCTGGGATTTAGATCCAGTTTCACTCTTCAGTCCCGAAACCATTTCATATATAAATAAATATTTTCTGAGTAGGTTATTTTCATCTGCACTACAAAAGCTGTTTCCCCCCTGCTTCAAAATTATCACTTCAGATCTCTAAGATAATAATCACCATGGCCACATTGCAGAGCATTATGACCATGGCAGATAATACTTTTAAATGTATATACTATTTTAAATGCATATTATTTCTTAGAATGGATACTAGCAGATTTCTACAATAACTTATATATTAATTTATGCAGTTTGAATCCTGTGATCAAAAATAGGATGGTTATTTTCTGAGACACGTGGAAGTTACATTCATATTGATGGCACACTGACGGAACACCTCACCCTATATCAATTCAGAGGTCTGGTAATGAAGACATAGCTTCGTATCATGAAGACATTGCCTTAATTAAGTGTCAACATCTTTCCCATAACTCTTAGGGAATCCCTAAAAAGTCTTAAAAAAAAAAAAGAAAGCAGAAGGCAAAAAGCAAAGCTATTGTCTTCATTACTTACAATTATTTCTGGTTTAGACACTAGTTTAAGAAAATGCACTGTGCAGTATGATCATCACAACAATGGTTACACAGCTCAACAGTGTTCAAAAACCCCTACATATATGTGAAAAAGCCAGGTTTTGCACATTATGAACTTTCCAGTTTAATTTAGAACTAAATCTTGAATATGTCTCCAAAGACTGTGCTATAAATCATGGATTAAATAGCTGCAGATTTCCCTAGACTGCAAATAAAAGACTGTGGTGAAAAATTGTAAGAAAAAAAGAAAAAGAATAATGGTATGAATTAGAAGAAGAGACAGCAAATAGGGCTATTAAAAAATAGAGATGGGAAGTTAAAGAGCAACAATAAAGGCCAAAAGAGGCTTGATGAGGAATCAGAAGACACAGAGCTAGTTAGCCAGCTACATAGCTCTTAGATCCTTTCCAAAATGCAACTGCCAAAGAGGCATCCCAAAAATAATACTGTATTTATCATCCCAGAAATATTAAAAATGAAATTTCTTGTTTTATTTTAATTATTTAATCTGAAATATCTAAAAGTTCTAAATTATTAAAACTATTTACTTTTAAACCATAAGATATGTCTTCAATGTTTACTTAGTGTGGTCTCAGCTGATTATTTCATAACAAGCATAGCAGAATGCATCCTTTAACTGCATACTTTTGCCTGGAAGATTTTAAGTAAATATTTGTAACACAATGACCTACATTTGAAGGGGGTTTTTTTCCTACTGTAAATTTATTTACTTTAATTATTGCACACTGGTACTTGCAGCCAAATCTTTGCTAGTACTTTGCTACTCAGTATTCTATCTAGCTTCTTGTTCATCTATTCTCAGAACCATAATTCATCTTTCAAAATAGATATCTGAGTAACGTGAGATGCAATAGGCTCAATGTGAGGGGAAAAACAAACAAACAAACAAGAAAATAAAATCATATCTGATCAATCAATACAAGTACAAAAGGAACTTCAAAATGTAGTTTTATACAGAAAGGTTAAAGCCAAAAAGATAGACTTCATGTTTCAAGATTAATACAACATAAACCTCATCTCAACCAAGTGAAATTAGGGAAAATTCTTGATTAAACTTTACGAGGATCAGGCTCGAGTGTTCTGGGCTCTTTTTTTCCCTACAATTAAAGAACAGCTTACCCGGCTCATCATTACCCACATTAAGTGTACAGCATATACAAAGGGCTCAAGCAAAAGATGCAGCATAAGGATTAAAACTAACCCTTTGCTTACAAATGATGGCACAGGACATGCTACTGGAAATCTGTAACCCACTACTCCAACTAACTAAAGATTTATGCTATAAAGGAATATATACAAATGACTAAGCAGAACACTCAGCATAAGGATTAAGACTTCTTACCCCATATTTACATTGGCGGGATGTTGCTCCATACTGGAAGCGACACTGTTCATCAGCATCATACACCTGACCTGGGGCCACAGCTGGATAAAGAAAGTCACGCTTGGGAGGCTCATTATCAAGGCAAGTACCACGGCCCGAACTGTTCAACATAAAGGACCAAATCAATTAGGAATTCTACTGACTGTAAATCACAGTAATGATATTATGTATCTAGTTATTACTTTTAACAGTGCTGGGTGTGAAACAAATATGATTGCAATAAACAGACAGTAAGCAGGTACACCCATATAAACAAGAGAAAATATTTAGAGGGAATTAGGAAATTAAAATAATTTTTCATCATTATTATTATTTTAAAAAATGCTCATTTTAGATTGTGAAATAATTTTATATATTATCCTTTTTTAAAGTGTGATAATTTCTGAGCCACACAAGACTGATTTTCATTTTTAGTTTAGGATTCCTATTTGTTTTCACTGAAGAACAGCTAAATTTAGTCACAAAATGAAAAAAAAACCAAATCAAGCAAGTGCAAAAAAATCAGTTTACACTTTGAAATGACCCTTCTGATCCTTCAAACAGCTAACTATAATCTTATAGATAGAAGCAGCTCAACTGGTTTATGTAAAACTAAAACACATTCAAGTTTCAATATGACAAAATGTTTATAGGATCAGGACCTTAACATGTAAGCCTTTCTTCCTTTCGAGTGAAGAAAATGGTTACAGAGGTAAAAATTCTGCCGGAACTTCAAATTTACCTATACCAGGGTCAGTGAAAAAATTTGTACAGGTCCAAGATTTTTTTTACTGTACCAACAGTTAGCCCTAAAAAATTCATGTTGCAACCATAAGAATCATCTTTGCAAACTTCAATATTTTCTTCTTTTTGTACTCACTGTTTTCTTCAGTGGTTGATGTTTTTTTTCCAAAATATACCCATATTCAACCACAATATTTTAGTGTAGTGGAACAAATGATAAAGAAAGCCAAAATCAAACTGAGCTCTCTTTAGAAAACTTTGTACTTTGCTAAATACAATTATTCAATTTTATTGGGTCAGTGTGCATAAAGAGGACAGATGCTTTTTTACTTTCATTTCACATGTGAATAAGTGAGGATTTTCAAAGAATTCTTATGGCAACACTTAAATTTTTTTTCCGACATTCCTACCAATTTTGCCAGCACTTATGTTCTGTTTTTTTCCAAATCTTTTCCATGCACCTTGCCAAAGGAACGTAATTTCAGAAGTGAATGTTCTACACTGTTTTTTGGAGATCTCCAATTTTCTATACTTTTCATCTGCAGATAAAAAAAAAAAAAGTGAAAAGTATCCTTTAACTACACATTTAATGTTCTCATTTTAAACCTTTTTGATCAAGTCTTCAAAATACTAGAAAAGATCCTTTGGAAAAACAAAGAAACCTCTGCCAACCACTTCAGAAGGTGGCAAATAACAACTAATGTAAGAACTAGGTAAATACTGGAAAAAATACAGTATTTGATGGCAAATTCAAAGGATTTCAGTGTTATTCACCTGCATGCATGCATACCCATGCATCCGCTCAGCTTAAATCTATTTTAAAAATATCAACTGTGTGGTTCTGGCAGAAAAAAATGGTGTGCTTTTCCCTTTATCTCATGTAATTGCTGCAAGTATATATGCAGCAGAAGTTGGGAAAACATCCTTCAATCTTTTAAAGTATGTCAGTGTTCTATTTTGTGTATATGAGGAGTGCATGTTAATTCCAGTATTAAAAGAACTGACATACAAGCTGATTTTTCTGCAATGTCTGGACTAAACTGCAGATAGAATCTTTCCTTAAACAAGCAGTGAGAAGTTTAGCATTTGGCACCAGCTTGAGCTAGTATTGCCATAGATGGGAACATTTTCATAGATTCCAGTATTGTTGTTTATTGTAAACAATGATCTTGTAAACAGATGGCCAAGGGCACAGCATTTAAAAAACCTCATTGCCTTCAGTGACTTCTCTCCACAGGCATATGTACCCCTGCCCAAATTAGATTACAGAACCTGTTCTAAACCTTAAAATTTGCTAAATTAAAATCCATACCTACTCTACAAGAGATACAATGGCAGAAAAGCAAGTCATAAATCTTTGTATTGAATACAAAAATATGACTCTTCTGCTCTAATTACCTGATTTGCACCATAATAAAATATTGTTGTAGTAATTACATGAGAAAAGTACTACTGAGAAGTTATTCTCTTACTAGCTACATTATATCACAACCTCTAGACCGAAAATTTATTTCTGACTTCTGCTTCAGTTCTATTGTTTATCTCAAACAGTCGAGCAAAACTGATCCCTGATACTGTATTGCAGGAACTGAAGTATCCTGGAAAAGAAATGGCATGATCTTGATAAACACATTAATAAAACCAGAGACTTTACATTGGTAATGAAAGGTCTGACCAAAGTTCTGCAAAGGATGAATACAGGCTGAGGACCATTTAACCTTTCCAGAAAATTTTTACAGGATTTGGCAATGGTCCAATACTCTTGTGTGTATGTCCCTGTTCTCGCTTTCTTTGTTCCATCAAAGCAAAGCCCACATGCTTGAGAAAAAAATTTATGTTAAATCTAGGGAACTGAACCAAAAGGGTCCAAGAAGATTCATGGTTTTGGAGAACTTTATAAGCAGAGATCTAATTGTTATTATCAGTTAGGCATATAAAAGTGTAGATGTAAAAAAGGACCTTCATATCTACAATTTTAGAAAATTTCTACTCACAATTGCTTTTGTGCTTTGTGATTTTATCTTATATAGGAAGTATATACAGCAAATAAAAAAATCTACAGGATATCCCTGCAGAGCATTTGCATTTTTGAACATGAGGTGGATAAATCTTTAATGTCTGCAACAGAAATAAGATGATCTCAAACTAACCATTACATTCTATTACTCTACAAGGTACTAATAGTATTCACGGTTTTTCTCATTTTCCTAACTTTAGGTTAATTTTGTGAAGTTTTATGGGACATACTGCGACTTGTTGCAATTATGAAATAGCTAAGCTTGATGTCATTTCAGCCCAGTATTCCAGTGTAGTGTCTCCAGAGATCATTTTAAAACACTCTACAATATAATTTAAATTTTTTGTTGTATTTTAGTATCACAGGGCAGCAAATTATTCTTCTATTTGAAAGGATAACAAGGATACTAGAATTTTCTAGGAAAGCTTAGGATTTCAGGCTGCTATCACTGCTAACTGCTCATCTAAATTAATACCAACCAGGGAGTAAATATTTCTAAATCTTTACAGACTGAACAACACAAAACTCAGAATCACCACCTCAGCACAGTTTTCACAGTTGTATTCAAGACCAATAAAGAGAAAAAGCAAAAACCATGGATGTAGATCTCTGAGGGTTTATGTTCCTATTACAGTATCTATTCTTAAAAATCCCTACTTACGTAGTATAACCCAGCTCCTTCAATGGCTGAAGAAAATACCCCAGAACGCTGGCTCTGAAAATTGGTTTTGAATGTCACACAATAGCTTCATTCATAATAATAATGTGGACTATAATGCAAGCTACACTTCATGATCACAAATTAAACATAGTATGAATATTTGTGAATATCTTTAATAGCTAAACAATCATATACATACGTACATTGGTAGTATACATAACGTTTTTTAAATTTTTATACCAAATAAGCCATAAAATATGAAAAAAATAGTAAAAAATATTTTTAAAAACAGAGAGCATTTTTACATATACATACCATTAATTATTTGCATGCCAATATATCTGACTCCTAACAGAATCCTTACTTCATATTTATAAGTAAAAGCTGATTTTTTAAAAGCACTAGTTTATAGTTCGGTACAGGTTACAAAAGCTGCTTTACTCAACATTAATGGGTAAACATTAATGGGTAAACATTGTCAATAGTCTACAGATCTAAGGATAAATATTTGTAGAATCTGGACATAAGTAACAGAACTGAGATTTGGATTTGGTGTGCTTAAAATTAAAATGAAGCCAAATGCAATTACAAAAAAAAAAACTTTATTGAATGTTAGGGAAATTCAGATTTACCACTCACTCATCTGATAAAATCAGCTTCTTTCCATTCTTTCATGCCAAGGTTGGCTCTGTCTTAGTATTTATTTCATATAAAAGACTTTGTAATTTTGCACAATCTTTTCATCACACTCAATGTTCCTTTTGCTTGGAGTAGCAATTTGCTGTTTCTTTAATGCATGCTTTCCTATGTTCCAAAGCATTATCTTATTCATTAGAATATCCAGCAGCTGTACAAAGAAGAATCTATTGGTTCATCTATCAAAACCATCCTCCTACCAAAATCTGGTTTTAAGAGTTCAGGAGATATTAACATATATAATACTGGACCAATAATTTATTTCATCAGATACTCTATAAATAAGTTAATGGAAATCTGATGCTTATTCTGCACTTTACAATTTCCTTATATTTAAATGAATCAAAAGGTAGACAAAGAGTAATACTTGCAAAGTCAACACTCAAAGCCATATTGTCATCCCACAATTGCAGAAACTCTTAGGTCTTTTTTTCAACTAAATTGTCTTTTAAGTTAAACATAAGACTTTCAAAGTTTCAGAAATCTATAGAAAAATAGGGCACATGTTTTTTATTTAATTACCTGTTAGCAAAAAAATTTTAAATATTAATATAATTTAAAGAAAAGAAGCAAATTATAATCCAAAGTGTAGCTCAACACATCATATTGAATGCAAATTTTCTCCACTGATTTGTAGAAAGAGATATTAAATTATGATACAATAGATGTGATCTTATCTTCCAAAACTAGTCTTAGTTTATACCTTTTTCAGAAGTTACTTTATATTTCTGGAGTATGAAGGACCTGATCACAGATAACACATGAGGCATATGTAGACGTATCCTATATTTACCTTGCATATTCACCTGCACAATTAAGATTCTTAGGCAGATGATATCTGGACCAGAACACTGAATTTTTTTTTTTTATATAGTGTCTGCATGGGCTTGCTTGGACAAAGATAGTTTTGGCTCCCTTCCAGATTTAGAAAGTTGTAGTCTAAGATCTAAATCTTGCTGTATGGCAATCACAGAGTGTCTCCAAGAATTTCCTGTGACAGATCTTAATGAAATAATTTAAGACTCTTGGTTCTCCTCCATCTTCAAAAGACAATCCTGCCTTTGAAAGACAGAGATGGCCATCTTGCTTCTTTTAACTCCTCTCCTGTTACTGACAAGAAAAATAAACTATGACTCCAGAAATCACACAGCTTTTTTTAAAACAGAAAGTAGATGTTATTTACACACACACATGCTGCATGGCATTAAATTCATACTAATTGTTTTTCAATCATTAAAATTTTAGGCTTGGTTCTTTTCTCCTGTGAACAGATATTACAGGTTTCTACTCATCTCACAGAAATCTCTGTCCCCTGAGACTGCCTTCCAGGCTTTCAATTCTCAGTTAGTATTAGTGGAATTAGATCCATATAGTGTTAGTGAAATTAAAGCCATTGCAAAGCACTTATGAACAATTCAGCTGATAAACTGAATTATGTCAGTCTTTCACTTCACCTAAAAGCTTGATAGACAATAGCTATTTTAAGCTTGGCAGACAATAGCTCTTATGTGCTTCAGGGAATGTTTTCTCCAGAAAAAACATATTTCCTTTGGCCATTGATCCTCTGTGCTCATTGATCATCCTTGCTGAGAGTGCTGGTTGACCTATTAGCATCACACAATTTGCTTTGTTTTATTGTCATATTTTGAGCCATATTCATCCTCTTTCCAGCACTCCTGCAAAATATTTTTCTTTCCCAGCTACTGCCTGACTGAACTGATAACCCTCCAGGTGATACTTCATAGCTACTCCTCAGTGCAAAACTGCTGTAGCAAAGTGGTGACCTGAGCTGGTAAACTAGTAAATCCACATTAGCTTTCCTTACCATAAAATACTGTGAATGTGTAATGAAATTCTATCAAAATCCATTCCAGTTGTATTAATGTTGTACCATGACAGCATGGCCCAAACACGTGCAAAGGTTCAAAGCTATAAATCTAAAAGGTCTCACAGATCTGCTTTCTGCTGGGTATCTGCATCTAATATGTTCAAGTCCTACCTGCCTTGTTACACACAGCTAAATTAATCCCAAGCCAGCTTGGCCTCTAAAACTCTAAATCAGCATTTTTCTCACCAGTTGCTAAGTCATCAAGAAATATTAGGGGAAAAAAATAATTTTTCCTGTGAGGATGCAGACTCTTCTACTCTTCTAAAAGCAGTCACAGATACGTTGCCACGTGAAACTTGCTATTATTTTTTTGATTCTTGCTAACTGTTTACTACTGCAACTGAAATATACCTGCTCTCAGAGCTGTTCTCTCTTAAGGAAAGGTGTGAATGGGTAAAAAGTGTCATGCAGATATTAGTTGAACTCTTAACAGCTGCCTTTTGTAATTGAGATGGCATAAAAGCTGGTGAGGAAACTAGAAACTAGAGAAACAAAGTACAGTTTTACAGACTATCTACCTTATGAAATAATAAATCAAATATTTTAAGGAAAAAATGATCTATTAATTTATAGGATATTAGGTCCACAGACAATAAGAAGCATAGATTTATAATGAACAGAGCATGTTTGAGAAATATGACATTCTGAAAACAGATTCCAGGATTAGTAGATGAAAGAAAAGTTATATTTGACTCTTAGTACAGTATTTAACATTGTATTCTATACAACTGGAACATGTACAAAAGTTGTGGTGTGTAACATAGTATGTGTCCAAGGTGGCTTGGAAGAAAAATAACATCTCTATTTCAGGTTACAAAAATACACCTGAAGTATTATGAAAAATAATTTATCATTGAATCTCCTATGCATAGATTGTTGTTTTTTCTCTAGTTCAAATATCACTTAGTATCTTCAGTAATGATTTTTTTGTGAAATTCCTTTTTAACAGAAATTCAAGTAGAGTTGCAAACACTGGCAATGACAGACAAGTATCTCGAAAAATATGAGGAGATTATGACTGTGGAAACAGATTCAACAGAGTACTTCTGGCTTTATAGTAATATAACTACAATTTCACTGCCATCCCACAGACTTCAAAAACTTAACCATAAATCAAACCTATGGAATGGAAAAGAATAATAGAGGTGCTAACAGTAAATAATAAACTAAATCAGTAAAAAACCCAGTGTAAAAAGGCTCAAGATAAAAATGTTTTTAACTGGCAGTAAAAATTTGAATGACCACTGCATGCATCAGGCTAAAATTTGAAACTGTGCAGGAGCATTATGAACAAATGTTCAGCTTTATCATTTTTGCAGAATAACACACACCACAGAATTTTATCATGTTCCTTTCCCTAAATCCATAAATAAGAAATAACTTCATCACTTTATGTTGAATTATTTCCTCATCAACAGACAACTTATTGTCAGGACAATTATGGGATCAAAATTTAGTTTTTCAGAGAAGAGCAACAAATAGAAGGAAATGAGACAGAGAACAGCAGAAGTGTAACAAGAAGAACAAGCTCCCAAATACTACAAAGAAATACCTGAACAGTAAGCTTACAGTTAGAACTATAAAGCTGTGAAATAATCCTAGAAGAAATATGAAAACAGTATTCTTTTTCATAGTTAAAACCAGGCTGCAATGACATACTAGAAAGATTACTAATGGGAACAGCATTGAATTAACAAAAGTAAGTAATTGGTAATTATAAAACAAAATAGCTATGTATATTTTTTAAAATAATGCTAGTGTTAAATAAATGCACACACACCCACACATATATATACACACATACATACATATATATATATATATATATCCTCTTAGCAAATGAAATTATATTGTGAGAAAGTTGTACCACACATATATGGTAAGGATGATTTACTCATTTACTGCTTTAGTTTAGACATTCATCTTAAATATACCAGTATATAAAACTGCGTGGAGGCACAGTTAAGCGGTGTGACACAAAATGGCTTAAACCTATTACAGTAACTCATGAGAAGTTTTCTTCGTCTGAATAACACCAACACTTAAATGTCTGTCTCTGCCCACTGACTCTACAGAATTTCAAGCACCTTGACAGCCCAAGTCAGTGATTCTGATTCTCTACATTATGTGGGAAGCTGATGTTTTGGTCTAAAGGTTTTGGTCTAGATGAGTTCCTTCAGAAAAGATACACAACAGCATCTTGTTCTGAAGTTAGATTCTTAAAAGAAAAGAAGATGCTAATTTTGTCCTTAAAAGAATAGTTGGACAATTGACTTGTTTAAGTCCCTCTCTTAAAATACAATAAATGTCTGAATTACTGAACAAGCTGTATTTCTTAGGGCGTGATTGCACAAATGACACTGAACCTGTCAACTAACTGTTATTTGCCTCCAATAAGGACCATCTTCCAGCATCTAAACAAATTGGTTAAGGATCTGTTTTCAGTGAACTCATGATTAAATGTACTTGACTTCAAAATTTAAAACACATACAAGGCTTCATTATGAATCATCAGTATGTATAAATGTATAAAATAATACATTTCTGTGAACAACTTATTTTGACTGTTTGAATTTTTTCATAGTGAAATTTCAGGTAGCAAACTACTTCTGGATAAAAATCACCACAGAAGTAGAAGTTTTCAGAATTTTAAGGTATTAACATTAAAGATCCATGCCATCCACTTCTATAATCTTTATGTTCTTGCCAATGGTACCAAAAAACACCAAAAACCTACAAGACTGTCTGAAAAATATCTGAAGAATGAAATGTAAAAGGAACAGGGCTATAACCATCTTCACTTCATTAAATTCCCTCACATTATGTATGCTAACAAAACATGACCCATAGACAAATCCTAGCCTCTTTTATTTCCCACTTTCAGGTTAATGAAATAATGAGGTATGATCAGAACTTCAGAATTTTTTGAGTAGATTAAAAAGAATAAAGAACTGTTAAGGTGGTGAATGGAGCAAAAGAAGCTTTTGACATTTACATTGAAATAATACTCTACAGAAAAATAGAGTTTTAAATGATGCACTATATTTCTGTCTATTCATTATAAAAATGTAAACCATCAGAACAGGTCACTATATCTCTACAACTGATCCCAAAAGGTGTCAGTTTTTGAAAATGCATTTTTCTTGAGAGATTACTTACTCTAAAAAACTGGTGATGTAATCCCGACTGCAAGCTGACCAGGAGAAAGGATTGGTGTTTGCTGTAATATGAGCTGCCATTAGCTTTGCTGCTTCATGACCTTTGGTCCCACAAGAATTTCCAATTCCATCATGATTCATACCAAAACTGCTCAAAAGAGTAGGAGAGAAACAGCCCATTACTTTTCTAAGGCATCATATATCACTTAAAACATAATATCACCTTTACAGCAATCATGTTGGACCAAAAAGAACACAGTGCAGAACTCCTAAGTAGAGAGTCAGTTAAGTTCTGATTAATTTATTCAGATCTCATAATACAGCACAATAACATAACTGTCTTCCCTTCTATGGAATTTTGGAATAATTGTATTTGTTTTCTAAAGCTTTTAAAAAAAACATAACAGTATTCTTGCAAGACAAATATAGACCACTCAAGCCTTTATTTGGTATGGTATGTGGATATGGAATATTTATTATAGCTTATTAATATTTATTTATTATTTGTTATTTATCTATTATTTATTATAGACTCTTGGATTAGTAAAAAAGGACTAAGATTAGGTACTGTTGCTGTAACAATACACTATATATAGGCATGGTGCAACCAATGATAATTCAAGTAGAACATAGGTTTTGCAATTCCTAGGACCATCCTGTACGCACACTCTCTCTGCATCTACCCACAGAGAGACCTGGAGCCCTCCTGCTAGAGCTTTGCTTTGTCAAAGAATGTCAAAATAAATACAATTAAAAATCAGCAGAAAACAAGAAACTTCTGGATGGAACTTGGCCAAAAGAGATTTTGGAAAAGGAAAGAAATTAACTTTCAAGAAAGATGATATGACCTTAGTAAAAAAAATCCTAAAGAATTCTTATTCTTATTGTTATAAAATAATCCTTATTCTTATTATTATAAAACTCCATGTTCTTAGTCCTTGATCAATTTTCATTCAATCACTTGGGGAGAAAAGTTTGTTCCTTCATTTCTTATTTTTTTAAATATTAAGCTTTGGTCAAATTTACTCCTTCTCGAAAGGCTTACGAAATCAGAGGGGCAGATAGTGAGAGACACAGGAACCTCCCTGCTAATGAAACAGAAGTAATTAAAACAATGCCAGAACTAAGATTCTGAACTCCCAGAATCATACAGAGAAGTCTGTCTTTGGAGTGAGTCTTCTGTATGCTAAAAGGACTGACTCTCTGATTTCTTCCTCATCGTTCAGGAAAACAAATGTATTGAGGCACTCAGTTTTGATTTTCTGTAATATTTAGGACTGGCGCTAGAACATGCAAAAAGTAGTAGAAAAGAAACTGACCTTTTATCAGCTGACCACTTAATACCACTTAATATCAGTTCATGCCACTTTTTTCACTGAAATCAGTGCAGTTGTTTTATATTAATCTGAACATATTGCTCCAAAATGTGGTATAGTACCACAAGATTTTAATGTTACCCTGAATTTCAATACACTATTTCACCTCTTCAGATGATCATAAGAACCTACAAGTGAAAGGTGCTGGCAACCTTTCCTTCCAGAAAAAAAAGAACATCAGTGAACGATGGATGATTCCTACAGGATCAGGAAGGATTTCATCATCAAAAATGCATGGCTGCCCTGCCTATGGAATACATATGTCCCTATGGTATACATATTCTACAGCAATGCCTACATGTGTCTGGTTCAGTTTGTGGTACCTCACAAATGCAGAAGCCATATACTGTATTATATACTGGAAAGGTCTAACTGACACCTTGGACTATTATATAAGCAAATAAAGGATGTCCTTTGTTTATAAAAAATACAGCTTTAATCAACTCATCTGAGTAATGTATGTAATGCATTGAAACTTTCAGAGCAGTGTTGATTCCTATGCTCTTATCAATACCTATTCATATTAGGAGAGGAAAGAACTTAGATGTCCTGTGCAACAAACTGAACTAGAATTTTACGATTAAAAACGTGCTTTATTTACCTGTTCTCTGCGGCAATTATTTCCTAGAATTTGGGGTACTTCAGAAACATTCCTTTTTCTGAAAACAGAAAACTTTATTTTTTAATAATCTCCATAAATTATTCCTTTATAGAAATGAGTTGGATGATTCTTGTATTCAGTTTATCTTTAGTTAGTGTATTCCATTTGTTTAAAAACTTAAAGACTTCAGTTCTCTGGAAATGAAATTTTTATCTTCTGGATGCATAAGTGAAAAAACAAATTTCATGGTTTCAATAACCTTCCTTCTATCTGCTCTCCTGTGAAAAAGACAATATTGGTAACAGTGGCAGTGATATGCCTGATAAAAAGCGTGTCTGTGAATGGAAGTCATAATTTCTGACACAAATGGGAACTCAATCAATGCTTTTCCACGATCTAATGGTATGCTTTATAAAATATTCCTTCTCCTAAATCATCTATCCCTTTCCTAGAAAGCTTTTCTACTTGTCCTTGCTTTTGAATTTAAGAGGAATGTGATCATGAGGTGCAGGTAACTTTTTCTGATGTTTGCAGAAGGGTTTTACAACTAATGTCTTAATTTCCAAAGATGGTAATGGCAGCATGCCAGTACAGTCCAGTAACTTGCCCTCCTGTGGGCAGGATTGCAGATGGAAACACATTTCTGACCAAATTGCCGTTTTTATTTCCAACAGAACAAGCTGGTCATATTTGGCCATCATTACATTGAAACTAGGTCTTTACAAAAGCATGCTTGCAATTGGATTGGCACAGAAATGTAGGGAAGAAAGTAAAGAACATAAAATATTCTTTGTGGAGCCACCGTTATAATTTGCCTACCTTTTTCAATTTCACTAAACGTACACAGACTTCTTCCTTTCATTGGCTTAAAAAGTCTGTCTAAAACTACCAGTATAACTTTGTCTTTAGAGGAACAGTCAGATGGATGAGCAGAGACTGAAATCTCAACTGACACAGGAGTTATTTTGTGAAGTTATCTTTCCACCTGCCATCTCAAGGAAGGATGTTTAAAGCAGCAACTCTTGCATTTTCATGCATTATGGCTCCTCATTTCCCAAGAGAGCACTTACTTTACATTAAAGGATTGTGCAAAGTAGGAACACTTAAGAAGTTTAAAATTATAACTGAAACTCTCCTGCAAATTATCTCTAGTCTGTATGTTTCTTAAAAAAATCTAAAGCAGAACATCCTAGTCGCGCTCACTGCCTTGTTTCACTTACTAACATCTGTAACTGGATAGTTTTTTTTCCCTTTGGAAATCTGCTTTTCATTATATCTGAAAAAATTATCTGAGGGAATTATTTGCAATACTCATCCAACTTGCAATCCAACCCCAAAAATCACAAGGGAGATAACTAGTGTCATCTGTATTGAATAAAAGGGCAATAGATAAGCAGAGACCCTGGAGTATAAGCAGAGGGAAGGATGTGAATATAAACTTCTTGTCTACCCTTCCTTTATCTTGCAAAAAAAACAGCATGGCAGGTAGGTCCCTACAGTTTCATTGGCTTACTAATATTTTTGGTAGTTCTAAACAATGATGGTTATGACTGCCAAAACACTTATTGCTGATTCATATGAAATTACAGCAGTCATTTTTGTGAGACAGTCAGAATGCTTCTGTCCTTATGTATTACCCAGACACTTTGGATTCAGAGAAGACAGATCCACACCAATCTGAATGCATCCCCATACTCTTCACTGACATTTATTTTATATACCATGTACTTTATTAGCCCTGAAGTTTTCTTAGAAGTAGTACTCAGGTGAAATGCTGTTTTTCAATCAATTATCTCTTCTATCTAGCTGAAGTACTTATTATCTTCATATCAAATGAGATCTTCATTATCTTCAAAAGGTATCTTTGTATATTCCTAGCTTTCTTAGGGTTTAGGGGATTCAGAAAAGCACAGACTGTTTCATTTCTCTAAATACAATAGAGACTGTTCGGCTTCTTACCAATTAATGAGATATATGAATTTGACCCATTTTTTTTAAAGCAATGTCTTTTATGTTGCTCTGCCACTTAACAGCATTAGGAAGAAGAGTACCAAAGACAGAATTGTGAGTCAGGTGAGGAAAAAAAGTTACAGGAACACAAAAGAAATACTGTGAAGTCAAGCACTGCATCTTCTTGTCCATTATCTGAAGCTGATTTACAGCTCCTCACAATAAAGAATTGCCACCCTATCTTCCTAAGAGAAAGAAAAGCCACCTTAAGAGGTTTAATGACACTAATTATTTGTTCTAGGAGATGCAAAGTGTGAAATGGGCTATTTTCAAGTGAGTATCTTGACCCTAGGTACATTGCAAGTATTTCCTCCAATGTCTCACACTGACCTAACATTTATGGAGATTGATGTAAAGGGTAGGGAGGCATCATAAAGTGTATCAGTGAAGAATGCTTTAAAAGTTTCTAATAGTAAATCTCTGCCACAGTATGGGCATGCTGGTACAAGTATTCTTGTATTTGACGGAAGACCTAAATAGTGAATCATAATTTGCTTGGAGAAATTGAATTTATTATATTAGAGACAAAAAAATTCATAAAACTTGTATTAATTTTCCACTGTATTGTACTTATTCTCATAATGGTTTAAAAAGTGTAATTTAAATCTGCGTATGTATTTCATATAGCTTAGAATGTCTATTTAAGGCCTACACTGAAAAATTAGAATGTTAGCTTCCCTACATCTGTAAATATAGGCGTGGCTTCAAATACACTTTTCTTAATGTAAGTAGAAAATACACAAGGGAAGAAAGGGAAAACGACCATGTTTCAACATTATTTTGTTCAGCAAAAAGCGGGTGAATCTGAACATAAGCTACTATTAAAGAATAGTAGAAATGTTTTTCCCTACAATATCAGAGATATGAGCCGCTTGGACAAAGTACAATTTCTATGTGGACATACATGGTAATTTTATTAATTATTCTTGTGTCTTCTAGGACTGAATTATTTGTCAGTTGTTATGAGGTTATGGTAAATGTTGGACACATTACAATCATCAGATTTTATGTTTCCTTAATAACAAAAATAAGCACTTTTTCTTTACTTTTGTAATTATTTCCCCCATACTGTCTCTTAAAAGAGAATTCTCCTCTTTCTACGTAGCCCTCCATATAATTTTAGCCAATGTTATAAAAGTATTGGTTGTATATACATAACAGCATGAAAACTAAAATTTACCATTAAATGACATTACAAATGAAGGGGAAAATAATCAAAAAGTATTGTCTTAAAAAATCAATTTATTTAATTTTAGGATTCCAAACATTGATAGCATGCATTGAAAGTACCTAACATTGCATATTCCTCAAGGGAGGAATCAAGGTTAATGAGCTACTTCACTTTCTATTTCCATGTCTTAAATGGATTTCAAACTTAACTACGGATTTACTGCATTTGGACATCATTCTGCAGTTTGGAGTATCCCTAATGCTTTATTTTGAAGTAATGCAGAATTTTAAACTTGGGTGAAACATATTAGCTCCCTGAAAGCTTAGAAAAAAAAAAATCAATAACAGGAGCTTTATAAAAAGCATATCTACCATGAAATTCAACATTTTAGCACACTTCTATCCTAATCATTCCTATTTACTTCCTAAATGTGGTTCTTCTCTCAGTTATGGATGAAGACCAAACACCACAACAAAATCAATTTTTATAAATGAGTGTCATTTAGTATTAAATAACATATGAGGCTCTTAAAAGCATAGCAATTTCTAAATTATTAAAAACCAATGCATTTTATTCACAGAATCACAGAATCAAGGAATAATGAGGTTGGAAGAGACCTCTAATATTGTCAAGTCCAACCTATGCCCTAAGACCTCAACTAGACTATAGCACCGAGCGCCATGTCCAGTCTTTTTTTTAAACACATCCAGAGATGGTGATTCCACCACCTCCCTGGGAAGGCAGTTCCAATACTTTATTATTCTTTCGGTGAAATTTTTTTTCCTAATGTCCAACCTATACCTTCCTTGATGTAGCTTGAGACTGTGTCCTCTTGTTCTGTCAGTTGCTACCCCATGGAAGAGACCGACCCCCACCTGTCTAGAGCCTCCTTTCAGGAAGTTGTAGAGAGTGATACGGTCACCTCTAAGCCTCCTCTTCTCCAGGCTAAACAACCCCAGCTCCCTCAAACATTCCTCACAGGGTTTGTGTTCCAAGCCCCTCACCAGCCTCATTGCCTCCTCTGGACATGCTCAAGCATCTCAACATCCTTCCTAAACTGAGGGGCCAGAACTGGACACAGCACTCAAGATGCAGTCTCACCATCACCTTCAGAAACCTGAAAGTTCAGAAACCGCAACTTTGTTATAGGGAAATTACAGACTTCTGCAGGACTGTTACAAAAACAGCAGAGCACAAACTTGTCCTAGATTACATTGCCATAGCTTCATAGCCTTCATGGTACAACAGTAACATCAAGAAGGGTTTATATGCTACACAAAGCCTATAGTGCAAATGCATCAGGTCTTTAGACTGTAGGTCAAAGTGTAAAGTATTGGCTCCAATCAGGAAGCAAACTTCTGAACTCAGATGTCCTTTGGAAATTCAAGATGCCCTGAAGATTATAATAACCTTCCATTTCATCCCCATTTATTCTTATTGCACTTTTGTTAAGACCTGTGAAGTGCTACAATGTTCAGTTTCCTTGAAAAATGCTTTGATGTTAGAAAAATTATTTTAGTATTGCAAATTCTGAACTTCAAATAATATTTCAGGTATGTAGAGAAAGACATTTTTTTCATATTTTAAATATAAACATGTCATGCAACTGGGGGGTTTTCTCATTTGCTTATGACATTTTATTTTATATGCATGTCACTAAAACTGAAGTCCCAAAGAAAACTTTTTAAAACCTGCAATATTATGAAAGCAGGCATAAAACATTGTTCCTTTAGCAAAAAAAAAAACAGAGCAAGGAATGGACGGTGGGGAGTGAGAGAGTTAGAAATAATTATCTATGCTCTTATGTGGCTTGTGGACTCATTTTGGTTAAGGTTTTTGTTGGTTTTGTTTTGTTGGGGTTTTTGTTCCTGTGATTGGTTTGGTTTCATTTTGTTTAATTTCTTTTTTTGGGGGGGGTTTAGTTTGGACTTGGTTTGGGATTTTTAAACTAAAAAAGATAATTAAACTGTCCCTAAAAATTCACACCATCAATTCCAGAACTCCTAGACATCTAGCAGAAATAACTTTAATGTTTTATGTTTGCTGTTGAGGTATTCATACACTGTAGATTTGAGAGAGACTGCTGTAGTTAAAGATAGAAAACATCATCATCTGATACAAAACAATGATGCCTGCATCAACCAGAGAGGTGACAGGAGGTGATGTTAGTACAATTCATTCTAGTTGTATTTCAACTAGTTTTGAAAAAGCTATTGTAAAGTTTAGTGTATGTGTCTCTATTACCTCAGACCGGAATATTTTCTTTCTAGCTGTACAAAAAAGACATTCCTTGACAAGTACTTCTAGAAAACCTCTCACTAAAACTCAAGTCCTGTAATGCAGCTGAGGTTTGACTGATTGTAATGAGTTGACCCTGGCTGAATGCCAGGTGCCTGCCCCTCTCTTCCTGAGTTAGACAAAACAGAGAAAATATCAGGAAAGGTCCATGGGTTGAAACAGGGACAGGAAAAGACTACTCACCAATATACCATTATGGGCAAAATAGATTCAACTTGCTGAATTCAGCTTAGTTTTATTACCAATCAAATCACAGTAGGAGTATGAAAAATAAAAATTAAATCTTAAAACCATTTTCTCCCCATCAATCCATTCTTCCCAGGCCCAAATTTACTCCTGAATGAAGAATGGGGGTTACATTCATTACACATCACTGCTGCTCCTTTTGCCTCACACTGCTCTCTTCCCCAGCATGGAGTCCCACCCACCCACTGCAGACAGCTCTCTATTAAATTCTTTAACATGAAGCCTTCCCATGGGCTGCAGTCCCTCATGAACTGCTCCAGTGTGGGTCTTGTCCCTCAGGCACAGCCAGCTCCTGTGTGGATCCTCCATGGGGTCACAGGTCCTACCAGGAAATCTTCTCCAGCACAGGCCTCCCAGAGTCACAGCCTCCCTTCAGGCATCTGCCTGCTCCAACATGTTCTCCATGGGCTGCAGGTGGATCTCTGCTTCCCTGTGCTCCTCCATGGGCCATAGGGGTACAGCTGCCTTACCATGGTCTGCACCACAGGCTGCAGAGGAACCTCAGCTCCAGTGCCTTCTCACTGACCTTGGTGTCTGCAGAGTTGTTTACCTCATGTATTCTCACTCATCTTTTCTGGCTGCTGTCCTATAGCAATTTTTCTGCCCCTTTTCTGAAATGTGTTATCCCAGAAGCCCTACCACTGTCACTTATGGACCCACCATCCTACCACTGTCACTCCATCCTGAAACCTCCTGCCATTGTCTCTGTGGGACATGGAGGAAGCTTCTGGCAGCTTCCCACAAAAGACATCCTTCCCACCTGCCTGCCACTAAAACCTGGGCATGCAAACCCAGTGCACTGCTCAAACATGAAGCTCACTGGTCACTGAAGAATGAGGTGACCAAGAATGAGACAAGCAAGCATCTCCTGAAAGTACCACAAGAGTTTAGCCACTAATCTTACCTACCACCTTGTTTCTTACAGCCCTCAATTGTTGTCTGTCATTAGCAAATTATTTTCTTACTCCAAGTCCTATGGGCAACTTTCTGTCCTAAGCCTAGTGCACTTTCCTCATATTTTGACATTTCCTTTTTTTTATTCTATTTATTCTTTCTCACTCTGTTTTTCACTTTCAAAATCTCAGCCAACTCATCCACAAAACTGCAACAATGAATACCTTTCTTTTACCACTATACCTCTTTCAGTGGAATCTGGAATTCCTTACCAGTTTAAGTAAGCATGCTTTACAGCACGCACAGGACAAGCTAGACATTTTAGAATGTACCCAAATATAAAAGCATAGAGCAGAAAGCCACTTAACTCAGCTGGCTGAGGAATAGAAAATGTGACTGGATCTTACATCATTCAACTTGTCTGGGATAAAAGCATGATCATGCCTGCAAAGGGTTCCTCTCTTCAAAAAGAGAAAAAGTCAAACTTTGACAATTTAGGGGATACACGCTCAAGTCTCACTCCTGGTACAAGAAGTTACTGTTTGTGATTTTTGCTTACCAGAAATCTTAAGCATCTTTGGTGTGAAATATATAATAGTAGGAAAGCAGACATTCTGTATGTCAAACATTAAAATTCAGTTTTCTAGAGAAATTATTCTGAAGTCTAAAGGGCCAACTCTAATACTCTAATTTTATCTAATTCACAGAAGTACTAAGAGTAATACAGGATGTTCTCTGAATCATGGTCTGGAGAAACAATCACAAAACATTAATTTCTCAATTGTTTATGCCCTCAAGGAAGAAACAAACACTGTGTACCACCATTTTCAATAAAAACAGCCGGTTATGAGCCTGAACTGCACAAAACTGAAGAGTAAGAAAACTAGGTTATATACATAAAAAATCTACAAGTGGTAAGGAATGGCAGCCAGAATTAAAAAAAAAAACAAAAAAAACCAAAAAAAAACAACTGTAACAACTTAACAGAAAGTATAACTGACTATTACAATCAGACTACCAGTTCCTTTAAGGTTTCAAGAAGTGTTTTTCTGGTATTCTTCCTGGAGTACATGGCACAGGATTGTGTCCAAACAGTTCTTGAATATCTGCAGTGAGGGAGAATCTACAACCTCTCTGGGAAACCTGTTCTGGTGCATGGTCACCTGCACAGTAAAGAACTTCTTCCTCATGTCCAGGTGGAACTCCCTGGGCATCAGTTTATGCCTCTTGTTTCATTGCCTCTTCTTCCATTGACTGATGGATCCAGGCTCTTCTTAGAGATGCTGAGTCATAGGACAGAAACTGATGCCCAGGAAGTTCTACCTGGGCACAAGGAAGAATTTCTTTACTGTGCAGGTGACTGAGCACTGAAACAGATCACCCAGAGATGTTGTGAATATCTCCCTAACTGGAGATATTCAAGAACGAATCTGGATACCACCTGTGCCATGTGCTCTAGGATGACGCTATTTGATCAGGGAAATTGAACCAGATGACCCACTCTGGTCCCTTCCATCCCCATCCATTCTGTGATTTTGTGTAATTGGTCTTTTGTTGTATGTTACATATTTGATGTAGATATGGCCCTTAAATGCTTCTGTTTTTCACTTAACAATGAAGTCAATTTTCTATTCTAAGTGTGAAAAGAGGTACAGCCAAAGAAAAATGTTTACAAGGCTGTCAGAAACAATTATTTTATTCACATATGCAAATAATGTCTAGTAGCTACTGAATACTAGGAGATTGAGAGGAAATAACTTTGACTCTTGTAGAGGTATTCAGTCATTGCGTGGGTAGAATGACAGGTGATGTTGTGGCTACCACAAAACATAAATCTTGAAGATTTTTTTATCAAAAAAACTTGTATAAAAGCTAAAGGAATATTACTTCTGCATCTTATCAAATCAGCATTTGACATATCATGCCATCTCAAGAATTAGCTGAAAGCCTCAAAGAGCTGAGATTTTTGAATTTTAAAATACCTTATATATAAGAAGCCAAAAGATAATACAATACACAGAAAACAACAATAAAAACATTCCTATGATGACAGGATAGATGAACAGGACAAGGAGTCAAAAAAGTAAAACACAAGAAGTTCCACTCAAAATGGTCCCTTCCAACCCTAGTAATTCTGTGATTCTATGAAGGGAAGGGAAGGGAAGGGAAGGGAAGGGAAGGGAAGGGAAGGGAAGGGAAGGGAAGGGAAGGGAAGGGAAGGGAAGGGAAGGGAAGGGAAGGGAAGGGAAGGGAAGGGAAGGGAAGGGAAGGGAAGGGAAGGGAAGGGAAGGGAAGGGAAGGGAAGGGAAGGGAAGGGAAGGGAAGGGAAGGGAAGGGAAGGGAAGGGAAGGGAAGGGAAGGGAAGGGAAGGGAAGGGAAGGGAAGGGAAGGGAAGGGAAATGTGTAGGGACTTTTTAATACATAATATAAATGCGAGCAGAGTTGCCTGGTGATTATCTAATATGATAGGTAGGCTAAAAATAACTGTTTATTTCAACTCCTTTTTTTGATCAGCAGATTGCTAGCTTTCATTTCAGTCCACACTGGAATTTTAACAGTTCCATGAGCTATTGGGTAGAAAAGCATGTCATCCATAACTCTGTATTGGTCAACCCATGTACATAAAAAAGAAAACCTCTTGATAAAAGGTGTCCAGTCTTTTTAGAATCATCACATTGTACTGAGTGCTGTCTTTTGATGGAAATCCTTAAATATTTCCAGACCATACACTACTCAGATTTTATCAATGTCATAGCAACATACTCTATATGCTAATACTTTAAACGTAACAAGTGATGCTGATTACTCTATGCTGGTTTTATACAAATCATGCTTGAGTGAAAGAGGACTTAAAGCATATGAATATTGACATCAGAATCAATGTTTCAATGATAGTAGGTTGAATTATATTAAAGACAAAATAAAAAGAGCAAAAAAAATTTTACCTTTTAACCACTTCTTTTTCCTAAAGAAAGGCAGAAAAAAGTAATGGGGGAGAAAATATTTTCAAAGCCAAATATTTAAAAATATGAAACAGAGTAGGAAGGTTGTGAGTCAAGTCTCAGAAGGACAGATTTAACTGGAATCTGAAATCAAAGAGTATACAATGAGTCTTCAGTTCTAAATTTAAAGTCCCTGGTAATACATACTAAATAAAATATAATGCCACTTATGAATGCCATATACAGAAACATGGAACATCAGAATAGAGATGATGCAGGAAAAAACTTATATCAATTATTAACTAATATTAAAAATGTGGTAAATTGAAATTTATTCTTATTTTAAACTCACTCACTTGTGACCAATCTCATGTGCAATGGTAAAAGCTGAACCTAGGCCAATATCTTCATTAATGCTGCAGCTCCTTTCAGGCTCACACATTCCAGCCACAGAGGCCAAGCCTGAATAAACAGAAGGAGACACAAAGGATCATGCCAAGGTGTTTCAGTCTTAAAAGCCCTAGTTATAAATGCCTGGATTCTTTTTAATAACTTCTATGCACAGAAGGAGCAGTTGGCAAAAGGTTAACTTTCTAGTCATTTGCAAAATCACTGGGGGGAATTTCACTTTGCCGGCTAGACATTAATATTTTTTGAACTGCAGTCAGTGCTGGAAAATGTCTAGACTAGGGGTTAGATTTATAAATTTTACTTCTGGTAACTTGGGACCACCTAGTAACTTGAGCCAGGAGAGGGAATTCAAGAAAGCATTTCTATTTTAACATTCTTGTGCCTGAAGAAAGCAAAATGTATCCACATTATTTTTCTAAAGAAATCTGTTTAAGTTTAGTGGGTTCATAAAAACATACAAGCAATTTTTTTAGCTATGAGAAACCTCACATGGTACGTTAAAAAATAAAAAAAAAAAAAACCAAAACCAAATGCATCAGTGAAGAGAGAGGAGACATGTTAATAACAAGCAAGCATTTAAGCATGGAAGTCTTTTCCATTTGTCACCCATCATCTTCTGGCATGAAAATCTTATTGTGTTACAAGGGCTTTTAAAAACTTTCTTCAGAGAGAGAACACCACAGGCATTTACTGACTATGGTTCTTCTCTATCATACACATTTTTCAGCAACAAATTATTACAGAACATACTGCAGTCATAATTTAGTACCATTAGAGAAAGACTTAAACATCAGGTTTATTTAATGTATTTCTCCCCTAGAATTTCTTATCTGAAAGAAGCAGCAAACCTTTCTTTAAGGACGTTATCTGCTCAGTTAACTACATTACCAAAAATAAAAAACGAAACAGAAAAAAGAATAATTTATAAATAAACAAGTACATTCTAAACAACTACAAAAATAACAATTAAAAAAATTGAAAATTCTTAACTTTGGTTGAGAGATGAGGGGAATGGAACAGTGAGTGGGGCAGAGAGAAAGCAAACTATTTATACGAGTAGGGACTTCAAATTATTCTATTTGGACCAACAGTAAGAAAGTCATAATATAACAAGTGCTTCCTGTTGTGTCCACATTAGCAATTAATTTGAAGCTGTAGGCATGGATCAGCACAGTGAAGCACTGAAGCTGAGACTCTTCACGTATCTTTGCATGTTGGTTTGGCCATTCTGGACTAGTTGAATCCTGTAGGCTGAAAATCACTATAGGTGTGGCTCAAAGCTTCCTGAAGGGAAAAAAATATTGCAGGCGTATCATGAAAACATACCCCATGGGCAATCTTAGGTCTCCTGTAGGCACATGTAGAGTATTTGAGGGGTATGTGTTCTATGTTTTCTTCCAAATAAACCTAGTTTGGACACAGCAAAACTACTCTGATAGCCAAATTGACATGGGCAAAAGCTAACAATGTGTGTCTGGAGAGTTTGCAGTGTGGAACCTACAAAAAAAGCAATAATTAATAGTTCACCCATGCTGTTCTAATTGAAGAATTCTGAAAACAACATGGCAATACATATATATACAATTATCATGTTCCTCTGCAAAGTCCACCATATTTGAATGATAAAGTCATCTCCATCTTCAGGTCTTAAAAGTGAGGACTTGCTTCAGCACTGAAAAGAGCAGAGTAAAATAACTCCATACTATGCTTGCAGAAAGTGACAGAGATCAAGCTAAGAACTCAGTCAGTGACTCAAGACTTTAAAAGGACTTGTCCTTCACTGGAGCCACAGACACACTGCATAGACATCTGAGACCTTTTCTAAGGGGTTCCATGAAAGGTTCCCTGCCTCAGGTGTCTGAAATAGGATACAGATGTTTGCGCCACATGAAATCTTTTACTTCTGTCTCTTCCTAGAATACCAATTATTCAGGTTTCTTTTGACCTTCTGAGACCTCTCTGTGACTTTTTTTCACAGACTCCTTTATATATATGTTTAACTTTAGTTATTGGATGTCAGTGAGACTTAAGCATATCAAATGCCTTGCAAAAGAGGACTACAGGGCCTTGTCTCTTCTCCAATTCAATGTCTATAATGCACAGAAATTGTCATGGTTGTGTTGCCAAGACCCCTATAACCGTAAGTTGGAACTGATACCATATGTAACTCTTATTTTTAATTTTTTTTAATTAAACTTTTAGTTTAATAAAATATGTGCCAAATCTATCCTCTGTTACACTGGATTCAAGTGAACCAAAAATTGCCTTTATGCCAAAATCTGATAGAGTCAGAGTTAGTTACACTAATGATCTGTGTCAAAAGTATCACATAAAAATATTGAATAGTTCATGCATGAATGTATTCTCTTTCAACTTTTCTTTTTTTAACACTTGCAAAGCCACTTCTAAGGAATCATCTCTTCAGTTTCCTCACCTCCAATGTCAAATAAAATCAATTACATTTGGAAATTCATCAGTATGATTTGCCTTTAACTAAAGCATGCTGTGGGTTTTGTTTGTAGCAGGCAAAATTCTGGTACTTTTCCCCATGTAAACTACACCCCTCTGCCAAAAACATTGTACTGACTTGTGACAGACTTAAGAAAAAATTAACATAGGTTAAGGCTACCAGTAATAGTGATATACATTAATATAGGAAAGACAAAGCAAGTACAATCATGAATTCTGAATGAGAAAAATATTAATAATATTAACTAGCTGAATTAGAATTTTGTCTTTAATCACCTTCAAGAAAGAGGCTTATGAAAGGATGAAAACTGAAAAAAAAAATCTAAACAAGTGTTATGCTAATCTTTGAGTAACGTTCCTTTTATATGTTAAAGCACTATTGGAAGCAACAACCTATAGGTCATGTGTAGTTATTTGTTGTAGTAAATAACTACTGGTGATATATTTAGGTATGGGGAGAACACTAGCTCTCCATTCTTATTCTAGGGTTGACATATGCACTTCTCCATCGTCAGAGCACTGTTTTAAGTAGTTTCAATGTTACCGTATTTTCTATCACTTTGCTATTTTTTCTAAGTCTGTGAAAGGAAAAACATGAAGCTGTACTTGCAGTGTACAACCCAGCAACAGTGTAAACCTCAAAGTCAATTTCTTTTGTAATGTTTATGGGGGTGGTTTTATAACCTTCCTGAGGATTTTTACTTCTGTTTTTTAAATTAGATTATAGACAAGGGTAAATGGAAATAAACAGCAAGTTCTCTTTCGTAAGAAGTAAAACTGAGTCATCCGTTAGGTTTTATCAGTATTACAGCTGTCAGAGATGAAATACACAGCACCAGCTCACACAAACTCTCAGCAATGTATCAAAGCCAAGATCCACCTGGATTATCTTTTCTTTTTCATGTTTATAAAGCTGCAAAATTTTGGAACTACAAACTTAAAAAGATCTAATCAGTCAATAAATCAATAGCTACGTATAAAGCCAGGAAACAGCAAATATGAGCTGAAATGTCTCTTTATAATCTTACCCAGTGTTCCACAAGGCTTGTTTTTGTAAGTGCAGATATCATATCTGTTAAGAAAAAAATGTAGATAAAGTATGTCAGTGAATCAGGTTTGTAAGATACTTTGTGTATTTATCACATATCTGTATCATAGTCCAAGTTGTCAGACCGCAATCAGTTTAATTATGTGCAGCCAGCTGGTGTCGGCCTTTTCTGCACTCTGGTGTAAACCACAAGCTGCAGTACACTCACAGCCGCTGGCCTCAGGCCAGTGGGACACCTGCCAGCAAGAAAAAAATTGTTAAAGTGCATCTTTGTAATCACCAGCTCCATAAAGCAGTCTACCATTCTGTTATGAAGTTACAGCAGCATGGCTACAGACTGCTACTGATTCTTAAACCTTACATTTTACTTATTCAGCATAATTTAAAGCCTTCTATGGTCTCACACTTATCAGCTAAGTCATACTACTTAGACTTTGGTTCTAGTTAAAAAAACATTTTTTAAGAATTTTTTGTAACATTTTTTAAAAGATCTTATGATCTTACATTATAGTGCCCTTCTCATTATCCTTCCATAATTATAGTGTACCTTAGGAATATGTGCTAACCTAAAATGAAAACCATTTCTACAAAAAGCTAAAATATTTCTTTAAAGGAAAAATTTTGCCATTGTAGATATAATCTTTCAAACACAGAAGATAATGAGGTTTTGTGTAGTTAATATGCAAATATTTGGCACTAGCAATGAAATTAAAATGTTTTCTGTGGCATAGCTTTTAAAATAGCATGGTGGCCATACAGCAGTCAATTCATTAATTACACCTTCATATTTTGAATATGCCATCCTATAATATAGATAGTGATAAAACTACACTCCCACAATGCTATTTATTTTCAAGAATTTATACATATTTCCTTGATTTCTGAAGTATACTATGCTTCAGAATAATTTCTACTCTTTAGAAAGCCAAGTGAGAAAAAATATTAAAAGATACCATCTTTATGCCTTAATCTTAAACCCAAATAGTTACTCATTCTGGGCCACCAGACATTTTATGTAAAAATACTGTAAAGACTGCTATCACATAAGAGTCTAATCACAAGATAGATACCTTTCACTGCTAAAAGAGTTATGTTCTGTCTGCAATCCAAATCCATGGACAAAATAACAAAGCTTAAAATTTGGAACAAATCCAGTAAACTCTCTGTGCATGCAGACTTCTGTGACCACATGGAATTCCTTTGATTTTTAAAGGGTACTGAGTGTGGAGCAGTTTGTGGGATTAAGCTGTAATTTTGAACTTAAATGTTCATGTGCATTAATTTCATCAAGGTGGTTCAAATGTGTACTGATTTCCTGTTTGCTGTCTGGAGGAGGTGAAGGTAACCAAGTCAGCATTCTTATAGAAAATATTCTTATAAAAAAGCTTTCCTATTTCCCTTGAAATATAACGATTGAAATGGCCCTAAGTTTCAAGATGACATGGATTCAGACTAAAAAAAAGGCTTTTTATTGAACATTTCTTGCCTTTTACATAATTAAGGAACCAAACTTCTTATTTCTGTGTTTAGGAGGGTGTTTGAACCTAATCCTATTGAAAATTTGTTCCTCAGAGAAAGTAGATGGCTCAGTCTTATTTATTGAGGAAAACCCTAACTAAATTCCTTAGAACAAAGCTGAAAACTGAATGGAAAAAAGTCTCTGAAATACACATGTCTTTTGCTTTTTAATATCCAATGGCAGGTAAGGAAAAACAATTAAAGACATACATCCTTAGATAAAATGGATGTTTGAAAATAAAGCCAATTCCACTCAAGTAAAATGTTGTCACTGACTTCAGCAGAGTTAAAAACTTTCCTGATGGTCTGAATCAAATTATTGTCCTACAGGAATGATTCTGAAGTTACTCCTCACCTAAGGTTCAGTTTCACGAAGAACTGTGACAGGAAAGAATTATATTAATTAAGTCCCTTGCTTCTGTTATATTTTTGAAAAACAAAGACTACAGTATTCTTCAGTTTCTGCTGGGAAGTGTGTGTTCTTCTTCATGCATAACCTAACATTTTTAAGAAAATATGATGGCAATGAAACTTAAATTAGATAATAAAACTAAGGAAAAGATAACTTTATTTTTCAATACAGCAATTATTTTTGCAAGAACATACTTGGGTAGTAACATGTTCTAAATATGCTATCACTAAAAATTCAAATTTTATAGACAATTATTAATTTCCTGTAAGGATGTCTATACACTCTCCTAGGCCCAGGTTTATCAGGAAAATTTTTTCTGATCTTTTGAAAATATTTTCAGTCTAATAACTTACTTTATATACATCATCTTACAGCTCCATTTTTTCATCTTATTACTTTCATATGAATCGTTTCCCCTTGTGTTTTGTCTGAAAGGTCACAGCATTCTTATGAACGAAATTGCTTGCTTCCATCATTTACCTCTATATATGATTTAAAATCAGATTAACTTGTCTTTTTTTTTTTTTTGGTTTTGACACACTTCTTCAAAATTTATTTTGAACCTTCAAGGAATCCATTTAGTTCTCAGCTGTTGGGTTCCAAATGCAGAAGACTACATATGTAGTACTAGACACTAGTAAATTTAATATAAGAAACCCCTGAAAATACAAATCATCAAGACTGGCCATGAGATTAGATAGGTCTAATTGCTATGGGAAATTTAACCACAAACAAACAAAACTAAACAAAAAGCCCACATCCAAAAAAGCAGCACAAAGGTGCAGTTTGATCACCAGATGCCTAGTATATACTTCAGGAGCGAAAGAGACCCAAAAGGGAGAGTCTCAAGCCAACAATTATCTCAACCAACCATTAAAGATTATGAAAACAGTCACAATTATGACAACTGCAAAAATGTTGGTTCAATTCACTGACAGATGGTGTAGAAGGGACACCACGCAAAAGCTGAATGAAAGAACACAGTTACATAGGTAAATAACTTGGGATAAGATGGCAGCCAGACCATTTTGAGACAGCCAAGAAAAATCTGTGCCCCAAGCCAAAAAAGATCATATAACTCCTAATAAAGTGGGTGCAGTGCCCCTGAAATGTGACCACACTGGGGAAGTGGAATGGAAAAGAGGTAGGAGGGAAGATGGTTGATTACATGGCCATGCCTGCCCTGAAGAAACTAGAAGTCATTTCATGAGGCAGATGAGGAAGAGGTCTGGGACTGCTGAGCATTCCTGTGGGGCTGTTGAAGAGCTGCACAGACAGACAGGAAATGCATGATGAATGTACAATTGTCACTGACAACTCTGACTGACACATCAGCCAGAAGGAAACTGCACAGACAGACCATTTTCTGTTCAATAGGCTGGTCAAGGACTGGAGCAGCAGTACACTCCTGTCATGCCATGGATCAAACAGCAAGAGTTAGTGCACCACACAGGAACACCTTAAAAAGAAAAAATCCTAGTCTTTTTTGGCAGTATATACAGGCACCATGCTAAAATATACTTGCACACCGTATTAAAAAGTGAAAGGGATCACACTAGACACTGAAATTCTACTATCTGCATAATCAAACTGCTTTAAAACTCTTATCACCATTTTTTAAGAAACATTCCTTGCACAGATTTGGCCCATGAGAACAACTGATCTCAAAGAACTCCCACGAAAAGTTGTGGAGATGGCCATGATTATTAACAGGCAACACATACAAAACTAATCTGTTTTGGAGAAGCCATCTTAGTAGTGTGTACACAAGATCTGTGCCAGTGGTACTCAGTGCTATAAAAAAGCCACTAACAAATTTATTTCATGTATTTGTGTAGATGTAAGCTACAGACTATCTCTTCTTACAGATAGTTACAGATAAGAAGTCTCTCTTATCTGAAAAAGAATCCATTTCCTTTGAAAATCTTATGACTGGCATGATCATGATTATTTGCATAGGACACAAGTCAAACAGATATACAAGACGAATTCTCTGTGAATATTATAACCACTGCTCAAATTTGTTAGGTAAATTTTCTGCAGCCATAGCCAATCCCAGGCACCTTAAGGAATACAGCCATTTGTCTCCTGCAGACCAAAGAGAGAAGATTCTTCCTGATCCCTGCAAACTGTTTTGAGGCCTAATGCATGTGGTTTTGCAACTATGTAGCTCACACAGAGTTCCATGCTTGCAAATGCATTCCCACATTAAAAATAAACATAAACTTTTAAGAAAGAAACATACTAATTCACAGATTTGACTATAAGAAAGTATCACAAAGATTCAATAGTACTTCCACTCACCCTTAGCATAAAAATGTAAGTAATTTATTCTAAAAGCAAGAGTAGTTAAAAAATACTCCTTAGAAGCTATTCACTCTCACATTAAGAATTATTCGGAGCACAATTTGGGAACAACTGTCCTAGGTTACCCAGTTATCTGCCCTTCCCTTCACAGTAGTCATTTGTGAGTGTTTGCAAAGAAAACAGGACAGCTCATACTGATACTTCCCCTGATAGAAGTCCCCAGCTCTGTGGCTTAGGGTACTTCAGAGACAGAGATTGCATCTTATAATTTAATTGATTTTTCTTTCCTTATCTTCAGCCCTTCATTAATTCCTCTTTATTCTGAAAAAAAACAAATTGCTTCAGCGTCTGTCTAGGGGATATGGTCATGCCTTTATCAGCAAAGTTGAGTCCCACTGTTTTAGTAGAGCTTCTTCCCTTTCAAATCACTATATAAATTTTGTTTTAATCAGATTAATATATGGGATTTCTCAGAATTGTGTCATTACAATGTGGCCCTTCTGTGACCACCATGTGAACTCGTGGGCTTTTCAGACTTTCTGAAGTGTGTGTATTACAGTTCAAAAAGTTATTCTAAAAGTGGCATAAACAGTAGTAGATACAAAGACAAAATTAATTATTTCTCCTTTCATGTTAATGTGTATTTATAAATTCAGGGATAACATTGCCCTTTCTGGGAGTCTCATTATCCAAATTTGCCCTTTAACTGGAAAGAGTCTCTATAAAACAGTAGTATTCCTAGCTGTATGCTACTGAAAATGTCCAATGTGCCAGAAGGGACTATTTGCATCAAATAAACACTGAGATAGAAAAATACCTGTTACAGGATTGGAAACATACATGAATACTAGTATTAGATACACTTGAAAGAATTTCATTAATCATCAAGAATAACCCACGCAATATCTTTAAGTACAGTAAATGAGTAAAGCATGAAAACTATTACTAGAAAAGCAAACGGTTCAAAATCAGTATGAAACACCAGCTGTTTACTTATACATACATCAAACTACTCCAAAAGTACTCTGAAAGCCACCAATAAGCATGAGTAATATTTAAGATAGATATTGACAGTAATAATCAAGATTTTTTGAAAGAATATTTCTTAATGGAAAAGATTTTAGGAGACCAAATACAGTCACAGTGAATCGTTGAGGGAAAACCTACCAAGATGGATGTAATTCAAATGTTTTTTTAAAAAAAAAAAAAAAGTAAGAAAAAAAAAAGTAAGAAAATTCAGGCTAGGGAAAACCAACAAATATGTATGATGGAACATGAAGCTCTTTGTAAGTTTCAGATAGGTGAACACATATTCATACATATAATACTAGATGATTTACCAGTTAAACTGCTTGAAAAGGTTGTCAGAAAATAAAATAAAGTAAAATAAAGAGAACCGATTCTGTTCTGTCTAAGAGTCAACAGAGCTAAATACTACAGATTATTTATGTTTCATTTTTAGGGAATATTTCTAGACATGTTATCTCTGAAAGCAAGGTTTTATTTTTTACTTTTAAACCAAACTATACTTTTTGATACTCCCTTTTTAATTATTATAGGTTTTAAGAACAAGCTATTTAAATAAGGACTATCCTTCTCACACACACTTGCTCAATAATAAAGCTAACAAGTGCACTAGGGTTACATATTTTTTACTTTTTATCTTCATGCTGTGCAATATGATTTATCTATGCACCCAATCATAGATGTTTCATTTCTGAATAAAGGTAAAAGACCAGGCAAAAAGGTACCTCTTATGAAAAATTAAATTAACCTAGTTCCAACACCTATGACTATAAACCGAACTGCTGCCAGATCAGACTGAAATCTCAGATGTCTCTTAAATGGATCAAAACCTTCAGGCTAACTCCAACTCCTATTTTTAAAGTATGGAAAATCTAGAAAAAAGACAAAAAAAACAGTGACTGTCTTGTACTTTTACTTTTTTTTTTTTGTATGCATATATTTGGCTATATTAAAAAAGTGGTAATTTTGCAAGTGCAGAAAATGTCACTAATGCTAGAGAAGTGGATGTCACTAATACTAGAGAATTACAGTCAAATTAATAACTCCTAAGATAATTTGGTCATTCATTAGATTTGCACAGGTTACCAATACTCTCTACTACATAGTATTTGTTAAGTCTTCTTAAAGGTTTACTTCAGCACATCCTATGGCTTATAGAAAGTGATACACCACAACAGCATTCTGGCCTAAAATAAAGAACATTTCTTATTTGGTTCCTTCCTCAAAAACCTCAAACCAAAAAGAGCTATTTAAACCAAGGAAGGAAAAGAATAACATACATGTTACACATCACTCATCAGAAATAGCTTTTTCTATTATTAGTTTTCCATGTCTTTAATGCTGCCATAGACAACCAAAGACTGTCCCTATTGGACTATATTCTGATACTTAGCTTGGGCGGATAAATTCTGAGTTACAGCCAGAAAAAGTATGGCTGCTGTAAGTTCTAGTTCTCCTGATTTATATAAATCCTTTAAATAATTGTATTGTAAATGAAACATCTCCATACTATTTTTTCTAACTGCAAATACAGTCAAAAACATATAAATAAACAGTTCTGAAAAAAAAATTAAAGCTGTCATTTGTATTAATCAATTTCGACAATGTAATAAGAGAATAGCAGTTGCAAGTTTATTACAATCAGTAGTATTATTAGTGCCCTTAGAACACTCACGATAACTCCTGATCCACATAAAAAATATTATGCAAGTGCATCAAAAATATAGAGCCACCTACCTGTGTGACAATGGTGATTTTGATAATTCAGGGATAACACAGAGATTCAGCATTGGCACTATCACCAGAGTGTAAGAAATACTTGATTTGTTGCATTCTGAACCTCAAGTGTTTGAAATTTATATTGCATTCTCAGTATTGAGCCAAAATTTAGATGGAGTTATACAGATGTAGGTATCTCAAACAAGGCTAGAGAATAAACCAGAAATTTCTACATATCTGCTCTAATTACACTGTTAATCATTTCTCTATCAGTACATTCAGGATAAGTCCAGCAGCTAATATGTAAAGCTTTTTTTCAAAAGACATTAATACTGAACAGCTTAAGCAGTTTGTAGGGCAATGTTTTTTTAGAGTTTGGTAATGCAACTAAGTCTGGGGAAAAAGAAAGCTAGCAAAACTAATTACATAGGTGTGGTTGGGGGCATCCTGCCACACAGCAGAAAATAGGAAGCAACTAGTCTAGACCTCTGGCAGAAGGGAAACACAACTAATAGCTATGATTACTAACCAAGTTTTAGCTCTCTTGTACAGAAATAAATTAGATAAGTTAGAGCAATAACATATTGCACATATATTTCTAAATCTTCCTATTATTTCTTTCTGTGATTTTTCTGTGGGTATGCCTTTTTTTACAAATTTCTGAATACTGTAAACAATTGGTTTACAATCCCTGAGAAGATGACATCTCTTTACACTCAAAATGTCCACTTTATTTACCCTTACTCATACAGCATATGGCATAAAAGGCTAAGCCTTGGCTGTAAAGAACAGCAGTTCATTAGGATGACGGACCACACCTGGTACAGAAGAACCTAAGAACTGCAACATGGGCCAGACCACAGATTCCACTATCCCAATACCCTGCCTTCACAATGAACTAAGAGAAGGCCCAAGAAAGAATAACACCACTGTAAGCATAAAATGTCAATTATACCAGTACTCTCCCAACTATTCTTGGCTCAGAAATTTTGAGACAGATGTGCTTCTGTGTATTTAGTACTTTCAATGGATTTTTCTTCTGTGAACATGCCTAGCCAACCTTTCAACCTATACATATGTCCAGCTTCCATAAAGTGACTTGCCAAAAAGTTTCAACATTAGCTAAACCTTGCATTAAAAGGGCTGCCTCTCTTCTCCTGGTTTTGAGTCTTTCTTCTATATTTTCTGGACAGCCTAAATTTCTTGTGGTGAAAGATGCTATGAATGATTTTTTCCTCATTTATGCCCTCCATACAATCTTGTGACTGGTTAGATCACCGTAGTGCTCTCCCAGATTTGACTTTTCCAAAAGCTGACTTCTCCAAGTAAGAGAGTCCTCAATTTAGCTGTTCCTTGTAAAGGAAGTCACAGATTTCTCAATCATCCTTGCTTCTCTTCTCCAATTCTCTGAAAACCTTTTGAGATGAGAAGGTCAGAGTGATACAAACTATTCAAAATGTAGGCATACCATACCCCGTTTAATCAACCACTATAATAAGGTTCTTTATGCTTCTTTCAATAATCTTTAATATATTTGATTTGCTGGATTAACAATATATACTTGACAAGTAGTCCAAATGTTCTCAGGAAAATAGTAATGTTATCCAGTAACAGGAACAGTGGTTGTGTTCTACTTCTACTTCTGGTTGATGTTCATACAAAATTTATGAGAAAAAGATTGAAACTCTTGCACATATACTGTCATAACTTATTTTTCCTGAAAATAATAAGAACCCTGTGCTTGGACTCAATTAAATAATCACAAAATTATATTTACATAAAGAGCCAAATTTCACTAGCTTAGTGCATTAATTAGAACCTTCTTCAGTCAATGCAATAAAGCTTATTTGCTGACTTCTAAAGGTCAAAAACAAAGACAGTCATTCCACTGAAATTATTTTTAACCTGGACTAGAATCAAAATAATTTTTTGTCTTAAGACCACACTCACAATCTATTTTACAAGTTTAGTGCTTTTTTCTATAAGCATATGTTACAATGAGTTACAAGAAAGGATTTCTCCTCTTCAAAAAAATGTCAGCAAACAATTTGATCTTATTGCTTAAAGAACAGTACAAAGCCAATTGAGTGCTGGACATCGGTGGTAGTTTTCCAGATGACATGCAAAATACAGCTAATAAAGTTTGAAGCTAGCATATTCTGGGATCTGCTCATGAACTGAATTGAAAATAAATACACAGAATGACATAATTAAATGGCAGCAGAGGCAAAGACTGCTCTAACAAAGAGGATCAGTTGAAAAGAAATACACACGTTTACAAGAAGAAAAATATGTCAGAGATCTTGTCTGAGTTTGTAAGAGCACGTCAACCTGTCATGTTAAGACCAGAAGGAACTTAATTTGATTCTATGTCAAATGGAATACATGCACTTCACATGGATCTTTGAAGTGTGTCTGTATGAAAAGCAGAACCCATACAATTCAGAATTGAATGCAAATCTTTGTTTCATCTTCTTTTCTATGGAATACAAGCCAGGAAGAATATTAGTTCTACTGAAGACAAAAAAAAGTTTGTGTAGCATCTATTATCATTTTCTAACTTATTTTTTACAAATCATTTTAATGCCAACAGCAACTAACTGCTGTGAAAGAAGGGCTGAATACCATGAGAACATTAACTGACTTTACACTCCTCATAAACCACATCACTCTTATTGCATACAGGTTAGGATTAGTCAACTTTATCTATTCTGGCTGTCTACAGGCATACATCCTTGCTTCCTCTTACCTTAAAGAATCTAAGGGTGAAGCTGCTGTAACTTATTTTATTACTCCTGACAAAAAGAAAAAGAATCACAGAACTATATAGGAAAAAAAATGGGCTTCAGATACCATGATCTATCTTGCAAAGGGATGCATGTGTCAGGGTGTTCTGTATAAGAATCCTTCCACCTAAGCTATTAAATCCATATTAAAACTACATGACTATCAAGAGGAATTTCTCAGTGATTCCTTATTTTTATATCTTCCATACATGATTCAAGCCTTCACTTTGTAAACTAGTCTTTCAAAGCTAACCTATCTTGAAGTGGGAAAATAAATTAATAAATTCCTCTTTAGCTACTTCTGTCTTTTCTGAAAACATTTACAGTTACCTTTCCAAAATTAGTTTGGTTCCTCATAAAGTTCTATTATTTTTTTTAACTGACAATCTACTCCTTCATATTAAAATTGACCTGAACTTCTGTTTTATTTTTTACCACATACTGCATATTACCACGAGACTATTGAAATAATTATTCCCATGAGTTTTATAAAATTTTAAATGCTGAACAGAAATTCTGGCTGGCTCTAAGGAGAACCTTTATTCCCATGAGGGCAGTCCCATAGTAAAGTGGCCTGCCCAAAACAGTTTTGCAAGATTTGACTGGTTAAAGTCTTGTGAAACCTAGTTTGATCTTGTAGCCCACTCTGCTTAGGGGATTCAGTCCAAGCATTAGACTGAAGACCTCCAGAGGTCCCTTTTGGACTGAATCCAATAGATTCTAAGTAGGTGTTACCTAAAAATCTTCAAATAATTTAATTAATAATTATGAAAAAATAAATATTATATTCTAACACAACTCTTCAGAATATTATAGGAAAGTAAATTACATGTAAATGACATTACTCAAAATGGAAGCCTCATTAGAACCATAGTTATTGTATAGTATTAATTTTTCATTGATAACTAGGGGAAGAGGTTCCCTCTCCCTTCCACTGAGTTGGAATAATTCTACATCTTCCTAACAACGACATGAAATCTCTTGAACTTCATTCCCCAATTAGTTGACTGTAAAGTTGTAAACACTTGACATTGTTCTGTAAAGTATATTCTCTTCTGCAATGCCAACATCATTGCCCAAAACACTATCTGTAAAAAGTTCAGAAAGTTCAAGCTGAAAGAAAAATAAGCATGCCTTATTTCTTTTTGCCTCATTAAATTTTAGAAATTAATCTAGTTAAACCATTATAAATAATGCCAGGTAAATACCGTAAGATCTACAAACAAGAAAAAAATTGCATCCAAGAAAATATTTCTTTCAATTGTGGCTGAAAAATAGGGAGAATTTCACTGTATTAACGTCACAAAATCATTATTTTTTAATTATTTGTTTCATTTATGTAAAGTTATTGATCTAAAACACTTAAGTTCTCCCTAGATTTATAGAAAAGGAAGGATCAATTTAGAAGTTGAATAAAGTAAGGATGATTTAAATCACATGTAGGAACTACCACTATTTGATTTTCTTTTTAATTTATTAATGCAATTTCTGTTTTATAAAGTAGTCTGATTCTCATTTATTCAGTTTAGATAATTTTAGAGCTTCTATTATTGTCAAGCATGGCTTTATTCAATAAATACAAGTAATTTGCAAATGTAAATACTTTAATCAAATTCCCACTTTTGCTTGGAAGAACCTGGAAAAAAACATGTGGTGTTCCTCAGAACTGTGTTGGGGCCAGTCCTGTTTAACATCTTTATCAATTATGTGTATAAACCTCTGCAAGTTCACAGATGACACTAAGCTGGGTGGAAGTGCTGATCTGCTGGAGGGCAGAAATGCTCTGCAGAGGGATCTTGCTGGATCATGGGCCGAGGCCAATGGTGTGAGGTCAAGTAAGGCAAAATGCCAAGTTCTACTCTTGGGTCACAACAGCCCCAGGCAGCTCCACAGGCTGGGGCAGAGTGGCTGGAAAGGACCTGGGGGTGCTGGTGACAGTGGCTGGACATGAGCCAGGGTGTGCCCAGGTGGCCAAGAAGGCCAATGCCATCCTGGCCTGGATCAGCAATGGTGTGGCAGCAGGACCAGGGCAGGGATTGTCCCCCTGTGCTGGGCACTGGTGAGGCCACACCTCAAATCCAGCTCTGTGCTCAGTTTTTGGCCACTCCCTACAACTCACTGAGGTGATGGAGTGGAGGTAGAGAAGGGCAATGGAGCTGGGGAAGGGTCTGGAGCACAAGTCCTGTGAGGAGCAGCTGAGGGAGCTGGGGGTGTTTAGCTCAGGAAAAAGGAGGCTCAGGGGAGACCTCATCACTCTCTACAACTGCCTGAAAGGAGGCTGTAGAAAGGTGAGGGTCAGCCTCTTCTTCCAGGCAACAAGTGACATGATGGAAATGGCCTTAAATTGTGCCAGGGGAGGTTTGGATTACATATTAGGAAACATTTTTTCACAGAAAAGGTTGTAAAGCATTGGAACAGGCTGCTCAGGGAAGCGGTGGAATCACCTTCTCTGGAAATGTCCAAAACACATGTGAATATGACACTTGAAAATACGGTCTGTTTGTGGTGATGGTGAGTTGACAGTTGAACTTCATAATCTTACAATTTCTTTCTGAACCTTAATGATGCTGTTATTCTATGATTCTATCTTGTAAAAACCTAAAGCAAAAAATCTGAATTAAAATGTTATTTTTATTAGTTAGAATTTTTTATAAAATTAAGATTCATTAATCTGTTTAAATTCTTGAGCTACTTAAGAGAACATGCAAGAAAAGAGTTTCCTTCCAGTAATGCAGAGAGAGATGGCAATTCAGCAGTGCACAGACTATAAAGAAGAGTTTTAGTGAAGTCAGTACCTCTAGAACAGAACCATACTATTTAGAATGCCATTTTTAGGAAGAGACACATAGAGGAACAAAGTTTTTTAGACTGCCAAATAATCTGCTTAATTGACTCAAGACATAACCAAAAATAGAATTGCAAAACATCACAATTTTCCTGACCAAGTGCATCTCATACTATCTCATATTGCTATTGTTTTATGCTTGGTTTTTTTAACCACTAAATAATTAACAATCATAACCACAATGCAACTGAAATGGAATAGCTTCAAAACCAGTCTTGGTCAACAACTCATAAACACTTCCATGGCCAAAAAGACTACATTTCACACATCTGAAAAATTCCTTGGTTTTGCTAGTACTTGAAGTACAATTTCTTGTTTTTACAAATTTCAAACACACTGCTCACAATTGCGTAACATATTTCACTCTGCTTTGGCAGGTGGTTGCAAAAGCTTATAGGGTAGAAATTTCTTCTGAAAGAATCTGGACAATGAACATTTGTCAGCATTACTTATGACCTTGCAATTTCTAAGCAGGACTAACTATCCTAAAATAACAATATAAGCGAATACCTTTCATTACAGCTAAATTAATGTGCAAGCTAAGGAACTGCCTGTACCTCTTCCTGCCTATTTATCCAATCACTTAGCACTCCCTTTTTCAAGCTGCTGAGAGTAATAAATGAGAAATTTACATGGGTCTGGCTGAAGTAGTGTGAAGGCAATCCAAATGCAACCTCCATGCTATCCAAAGAGCCATCTCAAAAGGTCTGAAAAAGAAGCACATACATTTGGAAGCTGAATAATTTCAGCTCCCAAAACTACAAGTTCTACAGTTTTCAGAACACAACCTGAACAAAATGTTCAGAAATAACAAAAATATTAACTTTAATAATTTACACCTGATGTCCTAACATAATGTTACAAGTACCTACAGCAGTGATTTGATCCAAACAGCAGTATTGGATAGTCATTCCTTCTGCAACTCACTATAAAGTTAATTTTAAAACAAGGTTTTGTAACTGGCCATATTGAAAAGATAAAAATGAATTTTGGCTGTTTCTATCCTTCCTGCTCTGACCTTAAGGCATCTTGTCCTTCAAGATCATAACTGCATTAACTCTCAGCTTATTGACAGCGAAACAGCCAGCTTAATGGACTAACCTAACTTCTATTATCTTGTTGGTACTTCCTAGTAAGTTGTTTATATCTCTAACCATTACACAGACTCTTACATTTCCCTGGCATGAGCCTTACTCTATGGAAATCTAGGAGTCTTCCCAGAAAAATTATGTTGATCAACATGTACTTAAAACTCCAAAACATGTAAAACTGTAAGTCATTTAGGAACTATGTCTCAACTTCAGAAAGAATCCAAACAAAAATATGAAAATATATTTTCGCTAAATGATCTCAATGTTCTTCCTTCTCCACTAGACTTACCAGGATTTGACACTCCAGTTAGTCTTACACCAATCTAAAACCATTACTAAGAGTTCCAAAATTTCATCCTTCATGAGTGAGTAATTAGTCTGGTTACATAAATTCCAGACTACAAAAATTACATCTCACTGCTAAGATATGCTACTGACAACATTTTCAATTTTTTAAAACAACAAAAGATCAGAAATTATCTCACTCTTTTGAAAATCACTTGGGAGGGCAAGTCAGGAGAGGGGGCAGACAGCAGGGGTCAGAATTAAAAATGGGGGAAAATTAAATAAGTGAAAATTAAATATTGAAACAATCCAATATTTAATGTTTTTTTGTTTCTAGATATTTAAGTATTTTTAATTAAATCTATTATTCCTAAGAACTAAAAATAACTTGCTTTTACAAAGGAAAAACATCTCTTCATTTATTCACAGACTTGCTTTAGTAGCTATTATGCCAGAACTTGGTTTTCAGAGCATCCTTTCAAAACTGATAAAAGACTCAAACATCATTAATAGATTCATTAATGAATGATTCATTCATTTAGCAGTTTGCTAAAAACAATGCCAGTCACTATAGCAACTTCTGTAATGTGGACGCATATCTTCTTCTACTTGGAGAAATACTAATTATAATAATTACCTATTATAATTATTACCTAATTAACAGAGAATTGTCCTGAATGACAACTATATTCTGAGAGATAATAAAAGGTTTCAATTCCAAATTACAAAAGTCACAATGACTGCTCATTGAAAAAAAAAGAATATAAAGTGCATATGTATAGAAACATCCTTTTTCTGCAGTACCCAGGAGAAAAGTGTATCTTGCCAGCAAACTGCAATACCACATGCCCAAAACCTCAGACTGTAGACTAACTCTGAACACTCATGAAGGTACTGATTCAAAATGATTGTCAACTTAACCTGTGGGGACATATTCAGAATAATCTGTTTGCCCAAGAAAGGCTTGGGCAGAAAAAACAGGTAATTGACTATTTCAAGTCACGTGAAAATTTCTTCAGCAGGGGGCAGGCAGGCAGGAATCTAGAAAGCTAGAATCTAGAAATGTAATTATTTCTAAAAGTCTAAATCTAATCTAAAATTCTATAGAAAGAAAGATGTTTACCATCCAATCTGGAGAAAAATGCAAGGTGTGACTGGTAATGAGCATTAAAGCAGGAAAGGGCACAAAATAATGATTCTGCTTTCAAAGTCACCACAGAAAGAAATTTGATTCCGGGAGAATCTATTCGTCAGTGCTCATCACCATATAACAGGTCATCAATCCCGGGGCAGATAGCTGGTAGCTTTTACTAAAGTGTCTACAGATTGCTGGTTGAGAATATATCACGGGTATCAGAAACAAAACATCACAAAACATCAGAGGAGCACACCTCAGTTGTAATTTTTGTTTGGGAGGCTAAAGAGCATTTATCTTTTCATTTTACCAGATTACAAAGAGAAAGAGAACTCCAATTAAAGAGTAAAGCTAAATCCATGAGGAATAGCAGAATATGCATCTGAAGCATAATTATAAAATATAAGCATATAACATTCTTTTTGCTTTGTGGAAGCTCTCACTGAATGCTATGAAAAGCTTGTCTTTCCTGATTTAACTGTCCTCTCAAAAAAGAAAAACTCAAACCAAAATCAAACCAAACTAAACAAACAAACAAACAAAAAAACAACACACACACAAAAAAAAAAAAAAACCAAAAAAAAAAAAAAAACACCACAAACCAAAAATCTTTGGATGTGTCCAGTAATGATACTTCAAATCTGTATCACAGAACACTTTATAATATGGGCATATTTCTAAAACTGGTTCTTATTTCCATCTGTAACTTGATAAATTCTCTTACTGTGGAAAGTAGAGAAAAAGTATGAAGAAGGTGTGGGCACTGTTTTTCAATGACCTGGATGCACAAAACCAGAAGAATCACATAAACAGCTAAAAGAAAAAGCACATGGTATAGAAGTCTGTGGATGGAATAAAAGCACAGTGTCTCTGGCATAAGTACTAACAATAATGAAGAAATAGTAAGCCCAGGTTTTCTTGTTGCCATGGGTTCAGGGGATGCAGACATCTGCAGCATGGCATGGACAAAGGTACTAACAGTCAAAACTGTAAGACAGTAACTTCATATGACCCAAGCACACTGGCAGTAAAATTCAATTTCCAAGTTAATTTCAATAAAATGCATGTGAAAAGCATGTATTAAATACTGTACTTCATATTTAAAAGGAGTTACAGGTTATTTGCATTTATGCCTGTAGTGGCACAATCAGACCTTTTAGCAGATAAAAGCACATAGTAAGAGATCCTGTTTGGAGATAATGAGTGCAGAGTATCAACACAACTTAATGTGTAACCTTCACACAGAGAATTTTCACCTTGGCATGAACACAACTCTATCAAAATCATAAGACTTAAGTGACTAAAGATTTGGCAATGAGGCCCTGCTATGTGCAAGCTCAGGAGTGAAGGTTGGAGGAGTGTATGTATGGGAGGGCATAACAAGTGTTTTAATACTAACACACACAGCAGTTCACAGAAAAAAATCAAGCAGCCATAGCAAAGATTGAGACAAGTAAGAATGTAATAGTTAAACAGAAATTTTGTCAAAATATGACAATTGATACTCATGTTCTAATGAGCAGTGGTAGTCAGGATCAATTCTATACTGTAAAAAAAGGTAACCTTAAATACAGTTGACCTAGCACCTTGGAGACTCAGAGGGAAGAGTGCCATCTACTGAGGCAATAACTTAATTATAATACAACCAGCAAATCCTATTTTTGTTGTGAAACAGAAAAGGAGTTTTAAAAGCAATTTTAAGTGTCTTCTATATCCTATTGAAAATCTAAGCTTTTTATTTTGAAATATTACTACAATTTATCTGATTGTGGTTCTGTGTTCTTAGTATGTTAGTGCTTTAGCTGAATTAATATTTAAAATATGTTTGAATATCTTCTAAGTTCTCTATTTCTAAATAACCTAGGAGCTTTAGTTTCCAAATAAAATATGTCAATTTTTGAATATTCTGCCTGTTTAGAAAAAGCTCTTATTTGGACATAGAAACATGAAGATACTCAAAGTGACAACTGAAAAAGGCCTTTATGCCTTTTTATTTTCCTTCATATAAGATTCTAGTGTTGAGTATAGTGGAGGACAAAAAAAAATAAAAACATAAGGAACCAGTTACAGAGGATATTCTGAAATTATTTGACCTTTGGGTTAATAAACTTGTTGATAATCAGCCTGAAGCATATTTTTCAGCAAAATTAACTACTTCTAGAAACATATGCAGTAGTCAAAGAAAAGTACATAACCTCTTAGTGTCTTCTGTTTGACACTCTTTGCCAAGTATAGTAGAATGTTATTTGTGTACAGATGTCAAATTCTGTAACTTAAATGGTATAATCTAAGTGATTAGTTCTGGATGTTTGTGAGCCAGTTCCTCCTGTGATTTATATATTTGCTAAGTATACTATACAACCTGAAACCTGGTCATTGGAAAGTACTAGAAGTGGAGCACAAACTGCATTGTCAATGTCTCTTTAAAGAATACAGGTATATCTTAAATTTCATTCTCCAATACAGAATAGTAAAATAATAGCAACGTGTGTTACTGGAACCCTTGCCAAACTTAAAATCTGCAGGAGGACTATTACAATACTTGTATAATGTCTGATTTCTATTTTTTCACCCCCCTGGTGTGTCTTACTCTCTTAATGGGGAAACACATTCAAATGCATACTCATGGTAGTTTACTCAAGTATAATAAACTTTTTATGATGGTTATTTAAAAAAAAATAATAAAATTTCATCTGTGGAAATCAAAACTTAAGAAATCTGACCATGTTTCTACAGTTACCTACAAAAAGCTGTATTTGAAATATGAAGCAATCATGAGCCAGCATTCTTGGATTTAACCTCACTAAATGCAAAAGGAAATTACTTGGTAACTATTTGAAAAAAAACAAATGCATGGAGTAGAAGATCATCAAGATTTTGGTTTGAGAGCAACCATGGAACTCTGTCTCATATAGTGTTCAGGGAGTGTATAGCATGGAAAAACTAGAATTTCTCATCTTGATTTCAGCATATAAAACTGATGTAATTCCTAACAACAACATATCCTGTGACGTATTAAGGGCAAAATGACAGTTGAAAAAAAGTAAGATATTTTGGTGGATTAGATAAATTATGTTACTTACCAGCAAACTGAGTTCTTCAAGATACTTTATCCAAATATTTTATCTAAATACACATTTTCATAAAAATACTACTAGTGATATCATTATTTTTTTGCCCTAGTACTGACAGGCAACCATTCTCTTTCTGGTTTGTACTGACCTGATATGATTTCCCATGCTACACACATTCCAGCTATTTTCCCAAATTTTAAAAATCAAAACTTAGGAAGGAGAAAGCAGGATGGGAGAATGTGGTGCATCAGTGTAGATTCTAATGCACGGTAGATACTAGTAGTAAATTTGGTTCCTTCTCATAGTGCTGTCAATACACATCATCTTTGCAATAGATGACTGTAGCACTGAGTTTCTGGAGACTGTTTCTGGGATCCAGGGCAGTAGAAACTGTGTGCCTCTACTCAGAGCTGCATCCACCCCAAGCAATCACCCAGTGTTCACAGTGAGCACTTATCTCTGTGTTGGAGACCACAGAATTATTTTAATTGGAGGGGAACTTAAAGATCACCTAGTTTGCTCAACTCCAAGTGGGCCTTGAACACCTCCAGGGATGGGACATCAGACACGTCTGCGCAACCTGTTCCCAGTGCCTCACCACGGTGAGTACAGAATTTTCTCCACTTAAACTAATTTAAGCCAAGCTACTCTTCTTCATTTTAAAACTACTTACCCTTGCCCTATCACTACATGCTCTTGTAAAAAGTCCCTCTCAAGCTCTCATAATCCCCTTTTAGCTACTGGAAAGATGCAATAAAGTCTGACTGGAGCATTGTCTTTACAGGATAAACAATCTCTGAGCCTTTCCTCATAGGAGAGGTTTTCCATTCCTCTAGTTGTCTTAATGGTCTATCTCTGAACTCACTCCTATCCTTCCTGTTCTGAGGACCTCAGAGCTGAATGCAATACTCTCCATGAGATGTTAAAGAGCAGAGCAGAGGAAAGCAGAGCAGCAGAATCACCTCCATCAAACCCCTATCCACATCTTTTTGATGCAACTCAGGGCACATTTGGCTTTCTGAAATCCAAATGCACATTGCTGGGTCATGTCCAGTTTTTCATCCAGTCCCAAGTCCCTTTAGCAGGGCTCCCCTCAATCCCCTCATTCCCTAGCCTGTGTTGATAGCGGGGTTGCTGTGACCCAGGTGCAGCACCTTATAATTAGCCTTGCTGGATCTTCTGATTTTCACATAGGTCCACCTCTCCAGCTTACCCAGGGCCCTCTGGATGGCATCCCATCCTTCAGGTGTGTCAACAGCACCACTCAGCTTGGGGTCATCTGCAAATCTGCTGAGAATGCACTTGATCCCTTTGTCTATGTCATTGATGAAGACATTAAACAACAATGGTGCCAATATGGACACTGAGGGCATCACTTGTCTGACATCCATCAGAACTCTGTGCCATTGACCATTCCCGTCTGGATGTGATCATCCAACCAGTTCCTTATCCACTGAACAGTACACCCCTCAAATCCATCTCCAATTTGGCAAGAAGGATGTTGTAAGGGGTCATGTCAAGGCTCTACGGGGTCCACATAAATGACATCTGTAGCTCTTCCCTTATCCACTCGTGTAGTTACTCCCTTGTAAAAGGCCACTACATTGGTCAAGGGGGACTTTTTTCCACTCACCAAGTACTTCACGTGACTGGCACAACTGGCCAACTCTCTCAGGACTCTGACACTCTGAATGTGTCAGGACTCTGACACATTCTCAACAAAACCTATAGATTTATGTATGTTCAGGTTCTTCAGCTGGTCACAAACTTGCATTTCACTTAAGAGTGGGAAGAACTTTGCTACCCCTTGTTTTGCGGTCCATGACAGACATAGAAATATTTTTCAAAAGAGCTACCACAGCATGCATGGTAGAATGAGTTCTGAAATGCAAGGCAAGGTCTTCCTTAGCAGACCACTACCCATTTGGTAATTTTAACTAAATTACTGTTATTCCAGATCTTTCAGGTATAAAAGCAAGTATCAGTAAAGAAATTTGTTTGGTTTTAGTAAGCTTAGTCATATATAAGCAAAACTCTTCACACCAATTACATAAAAAACATTAAAACAAATATATAGAGGGCTAACAGAGGGGAGGTTTGCCCTTTTGGAAGAATAAAATGGCCTGTTTCAACCTAGAGCAATTAAAAGGAAAGAAAACACACTGCTGTTTATGAGTGGGGAGGTCTTAGACATGTGGGTTAGGGCAATGCCTTAGACATGTGGGTTAGGGCAATGCCAAGCACAAATACAGGCTGGGTGAAGAATGATTTGAGTAGCCCTGAGAAACATTTGGGGATGCTGGTTGATGAGAGGCTGTTTATGACCCAGCCATGGGCACTCACAGCCCAGAGAGCCAATTGTGTCCTGAGCTGGATCCAAGGCAGTGTGGGCAGCAGGGCCAGGGAGGGGATTCTGCCCCTCTGCTCAGCTCTGCTCTGCTGAGACCCCACCTGCAGGGCTGCATCAGCTCTGGGTCATAGCACATGGGAAGGACATGGACCTATTGGAGCAAGTCTAGAAGAGGCCACAAAAATTATTAGAGGGATGGAGCACCTCTCCTGGAGGACAGGCTGAGAGAGTGGGATTGTTCAGCCTGAAGAAGAAAAGGCCTTGCGAACACTTTACAGCAAAAAGAAAGCTGGAGAGAGACTTTTTACTAGAGCCCATTGTGATAGGAGAAGAGGTAATGTATGAAATTGCCTCAAATGTAACAGATAGTTATGACCTTTTCTCTGTTGTGTCTTTAGAATCTCCTTTATTCAAAATACTACACTAAACTCCTCTTACACATACATGTATCTTTAATATTGTGTTACCAGACCCAAAATCTTTGGTTTTTTATTATTCTCTTTTCTTTCATTTCTATCCAGTTTTTAATCTAGCATCTAATACAGTAGTTTATCTAACAGTATTTGACACAATAGAAACAGCAATTCCAGAACCAAAATGTTTTACTGTGAGCTAGAAGAAACTACGCACACTGAAACAGTAAAGCCAAAAGATAACTTGAGAAAACAGGTCCACTTAAACTGATTGTCAAGTGATCAAGTGTCTTGTCTCTAAAAACACACACTGATAAATTCCATTATATGCATGTCATTTACAAAAATCAAATACATTTACCAGTGTGTCTGAAATCCAAAATTCAGGCACTCTCATGAAGGAAATTCACACAGGACTTTACATTGTCTTAGCATAAAAAAAGTTTTCCTCTGAGCCTCTGAACAGACTTTACAGACTGCATATTTCTAACTATGTAGAATCAAGGGACAACAGTACTTCCAAAGTTGAAGACAATGATCTAACAACATAAAGGTTGAAATTCCTTAATGAAATACCCTATGGGAATGGAAAGAATTTTAAATTAGAAAAATCTGTCCCAGCTGAACACGACTTCTCACTGCCAAATCTTCCACAAGACTACAGAGTAGCACAGGAACTAAACCCTTGGCCAAAGGACCTTGATGAACCTTTCAGTTTTGTGAGTTTTTATTATGTACATATTGTCTCTAGACCTTAAAAAAATTCCAAAGTACACGTTTATTTTACGCTGGGTGTATGATTCCAAATAACAGTTTAACAATAGAGCAATTCTATTTCTACAGATGAGGTGATTTTAGAAACAAGACACTAAAACACATCTGTATCACCAGTCCCACAAAACATTGCTCCAGAATACCTCACAGAAAATATTTTTATACAGCTGCACCAGACACTTGGGACACAAGTGATTTAAGATTTGTATGGGAGAAGACTCTCCTTAACAGACAATGAAGGAGCAAAGGACACATCTGAACAAGGATGGCGGAAATCTTATGGCATACAATATTTGCAAGATACAAGCAGATACAAGTAGAACAATGACCCCCAAGAAAAGAAAGCACAGTGAAATAATATCATTGAAACAGCAGAAATAATTTTGCAGGCTTAAAGAAAATACATTTAACAATTTTATTCTCTTTCCTCATTCTACAGAATGAGCTTGTATTCAAGTCACAAGATCAGCATGGCAAGAGAAAAAAAAAAAACATGATGTTGGAAGAAATGCTTTTTTAAAATAACACTACAACATTGTAAAAGAAGTCCTAAGTATTACAATTTGTTTAAGAGTGACACTTTCGTGATTCCGACTGAGGAATCTGCACGGTTTTGTTGGCTTTAAAGTGTGGAAGGAAAAAGTGGTTTTGGTGTCATTCCCCACACAAGCACACACACAAAATATTCTTTTGTTCCTCTCTCTCCCTTCCATACACTAAATCTAGTTGTTATCACCTATAAGCAAGAAGAAAGTACTCTGCCCTCTAAATGGCCTTAATCCTTCAATATGATATACTCATGCAGAGTTAGTTTTTAGATATATATAGTGGTGCAGAGCCAAGTTAATATTTAAAGCACTTGGCCTAAGTTTTAGAGTTTGACTTAGAGATCAAAATACAGGACTGCAGCCATAGTAAATATTCTTCCTGATAACTCACTAAACAGAAACACTTAAAGAGAAATTACATGTATAGAGGTCACAAAGGATGATAGAATTATGTATTATAATTATATAATTATATATTATTCTGATGGCAGAAAGGCCTTTTGGATGAGGCTGAGAAAGATTAAAATCTTTTTTTACAGCCAAAGCAACCACACTGCATCTGTGCATCACTAATAGCTCAATGTTTTAATATATTCTTGATTCTTCTAATGGTCAAAGCAATTGCAATTTATCCATTACACATAAATAGATGTATCAAATTTATTGAAATAAAACTTCTGTATGTAACAAATAATGATTTTTCTCCAACTAGAATGTCATATCTTTCACTGCACTACCACAAAAAAAAAAAGTCAGACTGTGGTATAAAGGAAATAAAAGGAAATTTTAATCTTCTGGCAGGAAAATACATACTGAAAAAAAAATACCTCTCCTCTCTGAAAGAATGCAAGTTCACCACTACACCCTTCCACACTAAAACACTTTATATATTCAGTGCTTGCCTGAATAAGTTTCAAGGAAAGACTTCTATAAACCATTAAGAAAAACTTATGTCAGTTTGAAGGGATGTACAGTGATAAAATAGTTCAAAATAGAGGAAAAATTGAGAGTAATACCAAATAAACAGATACGGTCCTGAAGGAATTCTAGTCGAAATTGAAGAATACTTTCATCATGCATGATGAAAGTAGATGAGAAGAGAAAGAGGCAAAGGTGACAAAAATGTTCTTTGGTTTTTAGTTGGTTAAGACTGGTAGATTACTTACTTTGTATACAAAAGTAAACACAGCATACTTTAGGAATCTATCTGAAGATACAAATTGGGTACTTAATATAATTTTTAATCAAGGATTAAGGCTTACGTCCACAAGTCAGAGCGAAACAAAAACAATTCTCACATAAAACCAGAATGAGAAAATTAATGTTGTAATATGTGTTGAAAAATTAGTGATTGTTGGGTCAATTTTGCAAGTCAAATAACCAGAAATACCTTCTTGGCAGTTTGAGTTGACAAGGGTTCCCTGTACTAATCAAATACTTTCTATAGTTATTTATCCAAGAATTTACCATCCTACCTGTGTACAAAAATAAATGTTAAAATAAAACATGCATACCCCTACTTATTTTAGTATTCATTCTATTTATGTAAGACCTCAAGTTTATACTTACTATGCGAAATCTAAATATAAAATCTTTTTGAGCATAAGAGCACTTATCATATAAAGCAGTATTTTCCTATTTGTGATACTTGAAGCTGATCATGACCAGTGTTCCAAGTGTAGTTCAACAGCATTTATAAATTAAATCTACTTCTCTCTAGATATAAAATAATTACAAAATGCAACAGAGCAAAAGTACATTAAATACTCAGTACAAACAATCTGTGCACAATTTGGTGCCAAACCATCAAAAAGTAGAATACCTATCACTATTGAGAAACTAACACTTTGACTCAGTAAACCACTCTAAGTTGCTTGAATATAACTGTTGCCTATTAATGAAGTTACCAGACTCAAAAGAAGATACATGCACATATTTTTTTAAAAAATTAATTCAAATTGTTGATTAAATGTATTAGCTTAAGGTATCACTACCACATGTGTCAACGGCAGTAAGCCTTGGCAATGCATACACAACTTTGGCTGTCTCCACAGTGTTCACAGAATCTCAGACCTTATGGATCATCCAGTTCCAACTCCCCTGCCTTCACCAGGGACACCTTCCACTAGACCAGATACTCAAAGCTGCATCCAACCTAACCCTGAACACTTTCAGGTATAAGGCATTTACAACTTTGCTGAGGAACATGTAGCAGTGCCTCACCACCCACACAGTGAAGAATTTCTTTCTAATAACTAACCTAAATCATAGAACCATAAGGACCTATAAGGGTCATTGAGACCAGCTCTAGGCTCTGCACAGTACTCCCCAATAATTACACCATGTGCCCAAGAGAATTGTCCAAAAACTTCCTGAAGTCTGGCAGACTTGCTGCTGTGATCACTTCCCTGGAGAGCCCGTGGCAGTGTCCAACCATCCTCTGGTTGAAGAAACTTTTTCTAATATCCAATCTAAACCTTCTCTTTAATGCCATATATAATCTGAGCCTCCTCTGGCACAACTTGAGATCATTTCCTCTTGTCCTCTTACTTGACACTTGGCAGAAGAAGTTGGCCTCTACCTCACTACAACCTCCTTTCATGTAGTTGTAGAGAGTCATGAGGTCTCCCCTGAGCCTCCTCTTCTCCAAATTACAACAGCTCCAGATCCCTCAGCCTAATGGTGCTCCAGCCCTCTGATTTCCCTGTAGCCCTCCTCTGGACCTAATTCAAAATGGTCCACATCCTTCTTATGATGGGGGCCTCAGAGCTGGATGCAGGACTTCAGGTGGGGTCTTGTGACAGTAGAGGGGGAGAATCACCTCCTTACCCTGATGGCCACACTCCTCTGGATGCAGCCCACAAAAAAAATGGCTTTCTGGGCTGCAAATGCACATTAACAGGTCATGTCCAGCATCTCATCTGCTGATCCCTCAAGACCCCTTCTTCAGGGCTGCTCTCAATCCATTCTCCATTCAGCCTGTGTCCATGTTTGGGAAGGCCCTAACCCACATGTAGGACCTTGCACTTTGCTTTGTTGCCCCCATGAGGTTTGCACTGGCCCAGCTCTCAAGCCTGTGCAGGTCCCTCTGGATGCCATCCCTTCCCTCCAGCGTGTCGACTGCCCCGCATGGCCTGGTGCTGCCAGTGACCTCACTGAGGGTGTCCTTGATCCCACTGTCCATGCTGCCAACAGAGAAGTTAACGTGTGCTGGTCCCAGTATCAACCCCTGAAGAATGCCACTCGTCACTGATCTCCATGTGTTCATAGAGCAGTTGACTGGTCATCTTTTTAAGTAGAACCATCCAGACAATTCCTTATCCACTGGTAGTCCATCCATCCAATCCATGTCTCCCCAGTTTAGAGATGAAGATGTTGTGTTGGACAGTACCAAATGCTTTGGAAAAGTCCAGGTAGATGACTTCACTCTCATCCCTCAGTCACAGAAGGCCACCAAATTGGTCTAGCAAAATTTCCCCTTGGTGAAGTTATGTTGGCTGTCACCAATGACTTCCTTATTTCCCATGTGCCCCAGCACATTTTCCAGGAGTATTCAATCAATGATCTTCCTGAGCACAGAGGTGAGACTGACTAGCCTATAGTTCTCCAGATATTTTCTTTTTTCTTTTTTTAAAAATGAGGTTTATATTTCCCCTTTTCAGTCACTGAAAACTTAACTGAGCTGTCATGGTTTCAAAAATACAATGAACAGTGGCTGAGCCATTTTCTCCACCAGTTCCCTCATAACAGCTGGATACATCCCAGAAGGTCCCATGGACTCATGCACCTTTAGGTTCCTTAAATGGTCTCAAACCTTATCTTCTCCTAGCCAGTACATCTACATTCTATAGTGATAGCCACTGATATTTATAGCCAGACATATACAATTCTATATTGCCTTCTGCAATTCAAGGAGTGTTAGCTCGAGGACTTGCCAGTTAAGACTAAGCAAAAAAATAATTGAGTACTTTGGCCTTCTCCATGTCCCAGGTAGCCAAGTCTCCTGCTTCCTTCTGGAGAGGACTCACATTTTCCCTAGTTTTGCTTTTATCATTGACATACTGAGAGAAGTTTCCGTTGTTGCCTTTGATAGCCCTCAGCAAGTTTAATTCTATCTGAGCTTTGACTTTCCTAATCTGACCCCTGCCTGCTCACACAATCTCTCTGAATTCCTCCCAGGCTACTTTTCCCCATCTCCACCCTTTGCATGCTTACATTTTTGTGTCCGAATTTGCCCAGTAACTCCTTGTTCATTTTTGAGACCTCCTGGCACTTCTGTCTGACTTCTTCTTTGTTAGGATGCTTCTGACCTAGAGGAGATGAACCCTTGAATATTGACCAGATTTCTTGGGCCCCTCTTGTCTGTGCAAGTCTTTATCCCACAGTACTCTACCACTGTGTTGTCCCTTCAACAGCTCTCTGAGTGGCTGAGGTCTCCATGAGGACCAGTGTTTGGGAACATAAAGCTGCTCCTATCTGTCTACAGAGGGCCTCACCCATTTGGTCTTCCTGTCCAGACCCCCACTATAATATCACATGCTCTCCCTTTAATCCTTATCTCTGTAAACTCACAGTTGGACCTCCATCAATCATAAGGCAGGGGCTCTGTGCACTCCAACTGACATAGAAGACCCTCTGCTTGTCTCCTCTGTCTGTCTTTGTGAAACAGCCCCTATCATTCCATTCCAACACTCAGTCATAGGAGTCCTCCCACAACATGGCATGCACAGGGCTCCATTTTGTTTACTTTTCACGCTGCATGCATTAGTACAGAGGTACTTAAAATAGGTCCTGATGAAGGATGAAGCCAACTTACTGGCTTTGTGCTGCTCTTCACATGATATCATTCTGACCTCTGGTCGCTCTCCAAGCTCTGGGCATCTCTTGCTGGCCCCGGGATCAAAGTGGTAGGAGCAGAATGAATTGAGGTTTCTTTCCTCCAGCAACATTTGCCGAAAGCCCTCTTCACCATCTTAGCAAGCCTATGACTGAAGATGCTCTTCTCCCTCTCTCTTAAAGATCGACCCCATCAGTCTGCCAGAGACCAGATGTCATGGACTGCTTCCATAGAGATTTGAAATACTATATAGCGCATATTAATAGTTTAAATTAGGAGTATCTACAATTTGGCATAAGTGCATGTTTGGATGTTTAATGAATGACTAGTGATTTAAGAATGACACTCGATTATGCAGTATTAGAAGAGATTTTTTTATTCACAGTAGATAATATTGTTATTGCTGTCCTGCATTAGATTGATGAGAAGCCATACAGCAAAGAAAGGCCAAATCAGAAATTCAAAGATTTACAAGTCTAGAAATCACTACAAGAATTGTTGCAACTGTGGAGTTGCAACACTTGGAATACTCCCACTGCCACAATTCCACTTATAATAGGTCAGTGACAGTAATAAAAGAGAAAAATAATGGTAGGAGGAACTAGAATATAGTGTATGAAAGAGTAAATCTACACAAGACTTGCTAGTCATTTTATGTGTTTACAATTGCACGTTTAATTCTTTATTTTGTGAGATCACTTCTTTTCCACAGGCTGTGACAACATAAATGGTTTGACCAGAATTTTAGTTAGTTCTCAGTGTTATCTCAGTCTTCGTATTCCAGCAACCATCTTTTCGAGAGTTAACTTTACATAATAAAGACTGTATAGCACATGTCTTACACTTATTTCATACTAATGGCCATAAAACATGTATCTTTAGAAAAGTAGAAATGCCAGTCAAGGAAATAACTAGGAATGCATATTCACAAAGAACTGGGAATGCAACATAGGCAGTAATTTAATTCTGAATACACCACCTGTAAACGAATGTGGTTTCTTATTTTCTGTATCAAATATCTCATTCATTAAAATATTTGAGCTGAAAACAAAAGAGTTTGATTTTATATGAGTTTAAAGAAAAAAATGTATTTCTTCTTTAGCAAATCTGATTTCAAAATCAGCTTCAGTACCAATTAGCCCTGCACATGTGGTTAGTATAGCAATTACAAAATATTAAAGTACAGAATTTTAACTGCAGATTTTTACTATACCATCCAGGTTGGTCAGAATTTTAACAGCTATTAAAGTTACATTTCATCATACACTATGAAAGTGAAACAGAACAGTTACAATTGCAAACATGAAATGTAACTTTTTTCTTTACTTGAAATGATTCTGTAATATCCTCTGCTCCTGCCTATTCACACCTGCTCTTTGAAAAGAACTAGAAAACTTCCAGGCACTTGCCTTGAAGTGTCACTTCTTTGCTGTAGATTCACTGAGAGCAAGCAAGCAGGAGGAAAGACAAAAATTACCAAAAACCCCACTAAGTAGTGCTAATCACTTTGGAAAGTAAACTTAACACATTGAATGTACTTAAAAATTAGTCAGGAAGTTTATAAAATTAATTTAATACAGAAATGGGTAACCCTTCAGAGAAAATACCACATCTAATTTTAAAAAGGTTGAGACATTCATGCACATTACTTCATTATTTCACTGCAATATTTCTCAGAAAGTTTTAAGCAGCATGGAACAGACAATGCTCAGTTTAGTTTTTACTTTACTATTTGCATAATTAAAATGAAATAGCCATAAACTCAAATTGAAATCTTATCCAGATCCTACTAAAATAATGGGTATGTTGTAAATGACCTCAAAGCCTAAAGAATCATGTCCTTCATTAGAAAGATTGGAGTAAATTATCAGAAATTAGAGACTAGTGAATATGAAAATGAAATAGATCTGATGTTGCCACTAAAAGAACGAATTTACAACCAGTGTCCTAGTTAAAACCACATTTTTAATGTATTATACATAACCAATCTAATAAAAGATATCTGTAAACTTGAACTAAATACTCCAGACTCATGTTTAAAATGTGAAGAAAACATGAAATTGTAGTATATATATATTCCTGTGCAGCAAGAGACAGAATTTATGCAACAGATCACAAACAAAATCCAAAATTGGTAAAAATCCAGGAAATAAACTGGCCTAATATGTTTTTCTGGATTGTTAAGAATGAGGGAAAAAAAATACTCACTGGCAAATGTATTATTCTGCCAGTCATTGTAGGCTATGAAAATAATAACATACCCAAGAGAAGGAAAAAACATAGAAGAAGGTAAATATTCTATTTAAGACTACTAATAAAACTTTAAAATTATATCTTTTTAAACAAGTGCATATATTTTATAAAAATTTTTAAAAAGAAAGCAAAATACAACATTTCAAACTGCTAGAAAGCCCTTTGTCAGATATCTGGCCAAGCAGTAACTGAGTGTTCTAGCAGATATCCCAAACTATTACCACCAAACATTTCCTGGAAAAACTATAATTTGGATAGTTTTATGACCCTTTGTGCAACTCAGAAGGTGAATGCCTGGAGAAAAAAAAAGCCGGGGCGGGGGGGGGAGGGGGGGGCAGGGCAGGAATACAGCATAAAAAAAGTATTTTTCACTGTTTTTTCTTCTTTCTCTGCTAAGTCTAGTATACGAATAGAAAAAATTGTTTACAAACTACAGAAGACATTAACACACCATTACTATCAACAGCATATGCAGCTTGGCATTTTATAGGTTTATCCTGATGCATTTTCAATTGCCAGAAATTTCATTGCCACATTTAGAGGAAGACTTTGACTGGGGCAGTTATGAGTTGCTCATCCGGTGTGCTGGTAGATATTCTCAAATGTTCCAATTCAGAAAATCATCAGGTGTGTAACCAGCTCCCCTCAGTGAGCACATCTTAAGATAAATTTGTGGGATTACACCCAAAATTTCTGTCTCTCCTATTTCAGATGAGATAGGTGAACATTATTTTTATTCAGTCTTTTTATTTGGTGCCATTTATTTTAAACAGTTTAACAACAACAACAAACAAAAAACAAAACAAACAAAAAAAAATACTTCAAGTCAGAGCATGAAAATCTGAGTTTAACTCCACAACATTGGTCACTCTTCTGGATTTGGTATTAAATAAAGCACATTTTGAACACATTTTGTCCATCTGGAATGGATTAGGCAAACTGTGGTAAAACTTATACCTTTTCCATCTTTTCACCCTCACAGACTAAACTTTTATAAACTAAATCAGAATACACATGTTGTAACTAACCAGCTGTACACTAAGAGTCAACTAATGGCATCAGAAATCAAAAACAACAGCCCTTTTATTAATTAGAAAACATTCCACTCATACGTTGTGCTTGTTAATTAGTTATAAATAACCAGCTGGTTGACATTTGCCATGCAATAATCAATTTTTCAGATTCACATTCTAGCTACTTTATTGTTCAACATAAGTTCCCTCAAATCCCACGGAGTCTATTTGATTCCCTTCAGCTACAAAATATAGGAATAAAGTTTAAAGACAATTTTACCCACATCTATCCCTCAAAAAACATCAAACAAACAAACAAGCACTCACAAAAAAAAATTCTCAGCCACGTGTGGACACCTGAACAATATTTCCAACCTTATTCTGTTAACATGAGGTGCAGGAATAAAAAAACCCGCACAAGTTTATAACTGTCACAGAAAGAGGAACTACATAAAATGCCAAGGGATTTTATTATTTTCCAACTACTTCCTGTTTTCTTCTATTGCCCGTTTTATCTACTGATTTCTGCCATGTCACAGCCTGTAGACTCACACCTCACAAAAAGACAGAAAATGGGTAACAGAGAATTCTTCACTGAGATCTTTGAGTAGGTTTCCCCCCACATAGAATGCACAGCACTTGCAATATTGGAACATGGCTCTAGACCCAGATTTACCTAAAGAGAATAATCTAAACACAGATTACAGTTGTTATGCTGCATGTCTCATTCACAATTTTTCTTTTATCAGTCTATCATCATTCCAAAGAATATGCCTTAGCAGAGACAGCAAAAACCCCTAACACTTTTTGACACAGAACAACATAAAATGCCTCTCTTTCCTTAGTCTGCTGAGCAAAGCCCTAGTAGACTTCAATTTTGTTTGGGTTTTTTTCCCCCAAATACATCATTTTGAATATGCAGGTACATTTTTTCCTCTTAAACCCCTTCAATTCCCTGAAATCAAAGATACATGGGAATTCAGTGGTACTATCTGGAAAGCTGACTCCTTATATTTTATATATCTGCAGAGGTAGACACTAAGGGCAATATATGCCTTTCTCCTTTTCAAACTTCTCCCTCAATCTTGCACATGTCAATGGGCATTGTTATGATTTTTGCACAAAAGTCAAATAAGAAAACTGTGTCTCCTGTCAGGGGCTTAAATTCATCTCAAGGAACTCCAGCAGAAAAAGCTAAAAGGCTACACAAAAAACAAGGGCGAAAACTGCTTAATGGACTTCAGAGTCATGTAAATAAGAAACAAGACACAGAATTACTGCTTGAAATTGGAGCTCTTCTTACAAACAAAGGAACTAGCCACAGGATGAGGATCCAAGACAACAGAAATGCTTTGCATCTACGGATTTATTGGACAAAGCTAGGAAACTGTGCTAATGGAGCTGCATAAGAGTACCTTGTATAAAAGAGGAATCTTGCAACAACTTAAGAAGCCCAGAAGAAAAGTGGAAAATGCCTCAGAAAAGAAGCGTAACAACCTTGGACATGCAGGAGTAAAGGAATCTGCAGAGTCCTGACTGGTTGGCCTCACCTTGCTACCAAATGCCTTAACTAGTACAGAACCTGATAGGGGAATGTTATTTGCTATTACAGATTAATATTAAACTTACTATTACAGATTAAAAATATATTACTAACCTATAGGCAACTGACATGCAAAAGGGAAAGAGTATTAATTAAACAAATTTTCATTTAGAACTGCTATCTGGACAATGCAATTACAAAACTGCAGCCTAAAAACTCTAATGTTATTAAAAAAAATAAAGGTATGATTGTGGTCACTTCTACAAAGGTATGCAAAATGAAACAAGAAACCTTTTGATCCTCTTGAGCATCTACAGCAATTTCAGAAACATTTCTGTTCTTAGATTATGAACCACAAAAATTACAGGAGTTTAGAATTGTTGCCATTTAAGTATATTTTCTGTGTCCTAAGAAAAGGCAGCAGCACCAGCCTGCATGTTGGATGCATCTCACAGGCAAATCAAAGTGCTCCTTACCCATAAGGGCACATGAATGAGGAAACAACTGATTGAAGCATTGTGAAATTAATCTTATGCATATACAATAAACATAAATCAATTCTGTAAAATTCTTTCCTTGAAAGACCCAAGAAATCAACCACATAACAAACAATGCTAATGTCTCCCATATGGGCTTCAATAGTGTTGCTAGAGAAATGCTGCATACTAATACTGGTGTTAATGCCAACAGCAGCCACTTAGCAATATACCTACTTAATTAGTTACAAGTACAGTGGTACCCAGCAAAAATACCAGTGTCTATTAAGAAAGAGCTCATTCACTGTCTCACAATATTAACATATACAAACAAACTTAAGACCCAGACAAATAGGAAAAAATATACCATCTGGGGTACTGAGCATTTTTACTGTCATCAGTACAACCTGCAAATCAAGGTGTATTTGAATTAATCAATTATCAAAATTGATATTATATCAATTATTAGCTTATATCAAAATGAAAACATCTTAAGCTCTGATTCTTTATTCAATCAAATAAGGATCCTTCCAACAGAGTACATCAGTTCAGTGGGACTGTGGAATTAATTGCTGCTAAAGCAGTAAACCACTTGTGAACTTAATTCAAGTGGATTTCAAACCAAGTAAAAGATTTTTGTATTTCAAGGTATTTTAAGTCAAGAATTTCAGAAGGTGTATCTACATAAAACTACACAGGTTTTATGTAGATACACCTAAAAAGCTTTCAGTCTTAAAATTAATTCTAGTAAGTTTTCTGCAAGGAATGTTCCCATAGAAGCACCCAAGATGCAAAGAGATCTTAATGTTTTTGTCAAATATACTGAATTTGTTTTCCTTTCAAAACATAAAACAAACTCATGGTGTGTGAACTACCAACAGTAGATAACATTTCATTCAACAATTTTTGAGAAGTACTGTTCCCGTAAGTGAGTGAGGTTTCAAATGTTTTTCTGTTTAAAACAATTGCATTTCACTGACTAGATTCTGTCCCTTTAGAAATACACACCTCAACTGTACCCCGAAACCTTCCTTTCTATGGCCCATCCAGTATGCCTTTTTATTGATCTACTAAGGCACCAGGAGGCAAAGCAATCTTCCATCTCAGCAGCAAAACACTCCACTGCTGCAATGGCCACACATAATTTGGATAAACAACTCTTTAGTACCTGGATGAATCAAACTAGCCCTCTTGAGCTACAGAGAAATGCAGCACTAGAGAACACTTCCAGTATAAAGGAAAAACAAAAGGCCTTTTAAAAAATGTTTCACCTTCTCAATCCTGATACAGTGTAACCAAGAATCCAACCTTCTGGCCTTTATTGTTCTGTGCAGGTACATAGGAAAAGGAATGGTTCTGTTCATAATGTTAACAAAGGTGTTCTTAAGGAATACCACAATTCCTACTTCCTGATCTTTATGATCAAGAGAAGGAAGCCACAGATTGAAAGGGAAGGAGAAGGATAAAAAATATAAGCAAAAATAAAATAATACCTGTACACTATAGCTCTTAAGTTTTGTGGGTTTGAAATCTATGGAGACCCTATATCTTAAAGAGTTACTGAATAAACAAAAAGAGGAAGCAGCCTACCAAGGAAGGCTAAAAGAAAACCAAACCACCAAATAAGGACTAACTTCAAAAAGGCAAAATGATACCTCTACACTGGAGTGGGATGCACAAGCCTCAAAATTTACACTGGCTTTTAAAATTAATTATCTGACATTGTGCTAAAAAACAAAATTATCACATAATGATGCAAGAATACAGGAACCAAACTCAAGAGCTCTTTCTTTATCTAAGGATTTGAGATTAGACATCCATACAAGTTTTTCTCCTATTTTTATTATTTTGTAGTACAAAATAATTTTAAGGATTCCCTAGGATTATGTAAAATTTTCACCAAAAAGAAGGGCAACATTGCCTTAACAGCATTACACCAATAATCAGCCTCACATTCAAATCTGTCTGCTTAGTATTTCACTTTTACTTGCCTCCAAGAACTGACCTTGGACAATTTCAGGATAAAACACTGAAATTTGACACCTAAATATATTTTCTTACTGGAAAAAATGTAGGTGATATACAATATGAAGTCTTACTTAGACCAGTCTCTGGCCTGTGTATTTTTAATTAGCAAACAATAAGTTTTCTGCAATTTCCTACCCAGTTAGCAGACTGCAGGGTGGCTGCAGGACCATGACCAGATAGGCCCATAGACCAGGAATACCAAACTCAGGCAGGCTCTTGTCTAAAGATTGGTGGCTTAGTAGGCATGGCAATGACTCTGTGGGACTTAAGAGATCAGCTTGACATACCTCCACTCTAGTGAGGCTACCTTGTTTTAGCATAGAGCTTATTTAGGATACAAAAGTCAGTCTGCATTCGTCAAGCAGATACTCCTAGAGAATGTGCAGCCTTAATACTGTTTTTCTCAGATCAGACCATGACATCATTGAAAGCAACATGAAGGGATAGCAAAGAAAAGCTGAAGTGAAGACTCATTTTCCTTTGCCCCACATTTCAGATAAAGACTAATGTAGTTACAAACTTAAATACTTAGCCAGGACTCAGTAATATATTCAAATACATCAATACTTACCAAAAAATCTGGTTTTAATCAACACAAAACTATTCATAATGTTGAACTGAAACTTTCCTACTTTCCATAAAATAGAAGTACACACAATGAGCAAAAAATTGATTCCAGTGTCAAAGTCAATAAAAATGTAATTGCTCCGTACAAAGCAGAGCAGCATCAGTGGGACAGGTTCAGGAAACTGATTTCAAAATACTATTGGAGTGGCTAAAAGGTATCCTAATTTTTGGTAGTATAGGCCCAATCTCCTTTGGATAGACATGGTTATTAAAGACCTGTCCAGTACATTATGAGTTTAAAGGACCACAGCTATATCCTTCTCTTTCACATATAATGCCTTAAATCTGGTTCATCAATTGAAAGATAGACAAGAGAATGAAAACAAGTATATCAACATTTCAGTAATAAATTTAGAATTATTAAAGTTAGTGGATTTACATTTCTATATGAATATAAATTTGTCCTTACTCATTCCAACCACAAAAAGAATTATCAATTCTTCACATAACCTGATTCATTTTATTAGCAACAGCCAGGATATCCAGCAGTTTCTGTAAAAGCTGGATTCAGCCACTCAAATTGATTAGCGCAGCCCTTGTGATTATTTTAAGGATTTACAATTATTATATAAATAAATGAATAGAAGCATTTTGGTGTGAAACATTTATAACTGAAACTTTATAAAGGTAAGTATTACTAGCCTGCAGACACAACACTGAGGCACTTTCTTCATTTAAAATACAGGTATATTCTTAGAGGTATAAACTTCTTAGAAGAAAACTAGGAATCTATAAAATTCTTACATCCCTTTTAAAAGACAGTGTACACATGCTACATACTGCGATAATTATAGCCCCCATAATGAAAAACTAAAATGAGTCCTCAATATTTATTGGTTTTTTGATGAAAAAATGTAATTTTGAACAGCTATTACTCATATTCTCTCAAAAATCACTCCTTTTAGAGTTAAGAGGCCTGCAAGTTAACACTGGCTTGAGTTTTCGTCTGAAAATACAGAACTATTTGGAGCTACACTGGAATATCCCATTGGAACACCCTATCACCTAAGGGAAGGCAGTACAGAATACACAGTAATCAAACACATTAAAGCACAGCTGTGAAGGAAAACAACTGTGATTTGTAATGCCAGAATACCACCAACAAAGTGTCAGGTTATTCAGCCATAGCAATAAAAATATAGAGTTGCCAATACAACTTATGCATATGTACATTGAGGAGCTTCAACAGACACAACCATACCACCCAAGGATTACACTTTTTCACTTGTCTAAATAACACCAATGAAAATTTAATGTGCAGCAAAGCTGCAATCACATATAACGCTTCAAAAGTCCTAGTCAAGGAACTACTTACAGGCACAAAACTGATAATAAACAAAAGTATTTGTGAAAAATTAAGACCTTAGAATGCAACTATTTTATTTTTCATTGCATTCAATTTTTTTGTATTAGGGTTTAATTTTTTTTTACACTTCTTAAAATCTAAAATTTTTCTGAGTTACTCTAGCATTTAAGCACTCTGATTTTTACTATGTACTATTTAAGACCATACATAATTATATGTGAAATATTAATAAAAATACATGCAAGTGATTCACTAGCTTCTATTTCCTCTCAAAAATAAAAAGATTTGTTTGTTATGCAAAACAAAACCAAGAAGAAACACTACCTCCCTCAGGAAAAAAATAAACTTCCACAAATTTTATGCAAAATTATACAAAAGATGCATTATTTTAATCAGTATTTAAATTTTTCTGCAGTGAATGCAATTATTCCAAAATAGGTTACATACAAAGTAGTACAGAATTTGTCCTGGAAAGCAGAAATCATAATACAAAGACCCTAAACAAAATTAGAGCTGATGCACCTACTGCAACTTAAATGAAACACAAAAGAATAAATAGTATCCTTAAATAAGAGTGAGACTCATCTTCTATTAAAGTATTAAAATATTAAAGTATTAAAGTACAATTGTCTACACCAAACTGCAAAGGGACTGACACAAATGCTTTTATCAGGATCACAAGATTACAGTACAGGTTATGTTGAATTTATCACAGCAACAGCGAAATAGAAGCTAACAAATGGGCACATATGCAGGCTTTGAAACTACCTATTAAAATTGTCAGTTCTCATCTTAATTAAGCATAATAAATCAAACCAGCTACAAAGCAGAGTCTCATATTGCTGGAATCTGCAAGAACCTGTTTTCAGAGAAATACTATTACACTAGTTGAAGTTCTGGCTTGAAATTCTTACAAAAACACTTTACATGTTTAACAGTACATTTTTCATTCTGTTTTGTTCTCTGTGATCTTATGAATTATTTTCAAATATTAAAGTATAAAATGTTCAATATGATCCATCTTTTCTACTGTAATACTTTGTATTGGCAATTATGAAGTGAAAATAACAGCAGAAGCAAGAGATTTGCAGATCTTTTCTAAATTCTTAATCTAAATATTAATAATCTGATATATTTAAGACAAGCCATCTGTTAATCTTCCTCCTTTTAAGGTTACCTACCAAATACATTATTTTGCAACTAGCCTCTAGACATATATGTGCTAAGAACAAGAAAGCTACAAGAAATAAAATAAACACAATACTTATAATGACCATACCTAGTAATAAGAACCGCATTATCATGGTGGGCAATCCCATTTTCTGGAATGGTGTTTCCATCACTTTGGTGGGAGAGAATGGATTTCTGCCACTTACAGAAGCTATCGAGGGACTTGTCTGCATGGTGGTTTATCTCCAAGTTTGGCTGCAATACAACATGCATACCAGAAATGTTCCAAACAAATTACTAAGGTCAGTTATTAAGCCTTTTGAAAACTAAAATGGGACTATAATTAGAAGCAGTGGTTTCTAGGAATAAAATCTTCCTGCCAAATTTTATTTCTGTAAAATCTGACCCCAAGTTCAGCTGTGTACTGCTGAACCATCATTCTTTCTACTCCAACTTTAATAATAATTTTGTCAATACAGAAAAAAAAAATCAAAATACAGTTCTAAAAATAAAGCTGACATCCCCTAAGGTGTAATAATCGTCACCTGAAGTAAGAATACATCTTTGAGGTGATACATGAAGAATATTCCTTTGAACTGCTTCATCTTGATTAAAGTAGTGAAAAATTACATGATAGGTTTTGTATTCAGAGGCAGCCACTTCAAGCTATAACTAAATAACTCTACATTATGCAATAATGTAATTTGTATTTCACAGGTATAAAGCTTAGCACAACAGCTCTTACCTGATCTTCAGTGAGGACAATCAAACGTGTCACTATAATATTCACAACGTTTCCTAGGCTGGAATCACGATAAAGTTTGGCAACCTGACCTCCAGAAAATAAGAAAAGGCAAAAGTCAGACAAGAAACACTACTTGCTTCCTAAATGGTTAAAAATTAACCCAATTTCTTCATGTAGTTCCAGAATGTAAAGTACCATTATCACCTATATACAAGTTATTTTTTGACCAAAAAATGACCATTCAGTTAAAAAAATACCTTCTTGAGTCACACTTTTCAGTTGAAACCGTTTATACCTTGTTTCATAATTTATCCAGCACAAGCATTTAGTGTTGCTGTAAGCAAAATAATCTGTATAATCTGAATGTATTTATTTGAATTCAAAATTAAAGACAATAATTTAAATGTGATCACAACATACTTATTGACATTTTCCCAAAATCCTAAGATTTCCAGTATTTAAACTATTCATCTCTGCAAGTTAGTAATTATATTAAAGCATTATTCATGGCAATAAATAAACACTTGACAAGTTCATTATCATTTCAGTACATACGTATTGATAGGAACACAGAGAAGGATGAAACTTACAATATTCATTACACTCAAAATGTAGTGTTCAATGTCTTTGCGACCATGGTATCCCACCATCATTTTGTCTGCTACTACCAGCGTTTCCACAAACCGCTCAAGGCTTACAGATCTCTTCTGTCGACTATGACTACTTAGTGTGCCATTGACTGGAAGTGAAGCTGGAAAAGCAGAGGCATCATTCATCCACCCAGGTTTTTTGCTTCTCGTGAGGTCTTCTAGGAACCAAAACAATTAAATACTTGAGAGGGAGTCACTAGTAAAACTCATTCACATGCAGCTGGCTTATGTTGAGATTGCCATCTCCTCGGTTCCAGCAAATAAGTCTTTATTGAGGCAAAGAAAAATTAAATTTCTTTATTTTCTAAATTATTTTAAACTAACTTATGTTATTAAAAGCCAACTTTGAGCACCAATAATCTCAACTCTGCTCAAATTTGAATTAGGATGATAAAGCAACAATCCTCTCTTAATAAATCTGACTTTGCACACTCATGTTACTATTAAAGATTAGTTATAATTAACCACAAGAACACATCAGAATTTTAAGGAGAACAAGACAGCTGTAACCTCTGAAAAAAAATACTAGAAACCAAAAATTCAAAATTAATGTAAAAGTTATCAAAATTTACTGAGTAATAAAACGTGCTCATAAAACACTAAAAAGCTTTTCCCCTCCTGCAAAAATCTGTAATTTTTAGGCAATTAGCTTTACATGCCTAAAATGAATAAATTTTCTCTTCAGTAAGTTATCAGATTATATTTTATCTACCTTGCAAATTAACTGTAATAGAAAATTTTAAATGGTCTGACATGGGATAATTGCTGTAGTTACTTCAACACAAATTTCAGTTCAAATATGTTGATTCTCATTTGGCTTTCAGGTAAATATATAGAAAAATATTTCTTGTGTGCAAGAAATAAATTATTAAAAATCCAAAGAGCTGTAATTATCAGCAAAACAAACATTACAAGATGACTTTGAATTCTAATTCCTGTCCTCAGGCCAAAATTGAATCCATCCTTCCCTACAAAGGAAGGGAAGGATGCATTCAATTTTTTGACTTATTTTAGTGTACATTATATTTCCATAAGAGTTAACAAATATCTCAAGCTAAAGTTTAGCAAAGTATATTGTTAGTCTGGTTTTATCTAAGTAGGATTTCAAAATATCTACATTATTCTCATATACAGATGAGCACAAGAACATTAAGAGATACATTTATAGCTGTCTGAATAGGACTGCTCAAATGAGCAATTTTCTTGCATCATTACTTCTACTAAAACAGGGTCAGCTAAGGATGAGTAGGGATAGAACCAGTAGCTCCCATAAAAAAACCAATGCTTTATGCAAGTCAGCTAAGCACATTGATTTCAAAGAGAAAAACTACACCACAAAGTATGTATGCTCAGGTCAAAACAAGGAATACAAACCTTCAGCATTTCCACTGTTGCAGTGTTTCATAATTTTTGAGGCTACGGTATTGGCTCTAAAAGGCACATATTTTAGAATAGTCAAAAAATTTAAGTAAACCTGGTAGTTATAAAAATACCAGTAGCAAAATTGTCCTATAATTCATTCTAAAAAAATCCTGTACAAAGTATTAAAGCCTGGTTTGGATCATAGAATCACTACTAAGCTTTCTCCTGTTTTTCACCTCTATTCTAGAAAAGTCAAAGATGCTTAAATTGTTCAAAAATTTTCACTTCACTGAAACAGTGAGATGAAATGTCTTAGAAATGTCTGTAATTTTCTCTGACAGATACTATACTATTTTTTTTTTTAATTCATTCTTTTTCAAATAAGAAATGCTGATGGTTCCTGATGCTCTGGGAGTAAAAGATGTATTTTAGAAAGTACTGCTTCCACATTGACTCAAAATTTTCCTCAAAATGCAAACTATTCAAAACATTTAAAAACTACTGATTTCAAGTATAAAACTTTCAGAGGGGAAAAGAAAAAATATTATTTTGGAATCGTCTTCACACTATCTTTCAAACAAAGGTGTCAGAGGACTCCATAAGAACAACCATATCTCATTTCCTTATCAGATGAGAAGCTTAAGGCTTCAGCTAATCTCAAAATTATATAAATGCTAAAATATATATCAATAAATAAAGATATACAATTTATTTGGTGGAAATAGCTACATGGCAACTTACAAAATTCTTTAACTATATTCATAAGTTAAAAAAAGAAAAATTAAATTCCATTAACATTGAACATAATTATAAGGAAGTAAGAAAAGGGGAAAAAATGGAAAAATAAAGGAAAAAAATGCACAGAAAAATAATCCCAAAATAATTATTGCAGAAGTGTGAAATTAGGTTTTAAACTGCAACTGAAAAGAAATCCAAATCCATGTCAACATGGAGTTCACAAGTACTGTACACAAGTTTTCCTAAGTCAGTCATCCAAGATATTGGGTAGTGGTCAAAGTAAAAAGAAAGAAGCAAAAATAGAAAAATATCTTAAAATGGAATAGCAAGCTTGTTACGTTAAAGGCAACTATGATAATATTTCGAAGCAAAACATTATGCTGCTTTTTCTAAATGTTTTAGCATCATTATTTCATGCATTTAGCAAGCTTTTATTCCATTTTAGAATATACCAACTGTGAAGTCTGAAACAAATTAAATCACTACATAAATAAAAAAATAGAACTATCCAGAAATAATCTGCCACTCTGCAGCTTTCATATGTCAATTTTTATTGTTTCTGAATGTGATACAAATACAGCATTTTGCAAGATAATCCAGTGGTCTCAAACCCCATTGAAGCAATTGGAATTTGGCTGTGGAAAACTTCTTATCAAGGCCTTAGTGATTTCAGCTGTATTTAATAAAATATAATTAACTGGTGACAATACATACATGAAACAAAAATGCAACATTTTATATTTTGAACATTTTAAATGCTTAAAATCCAATTTAAATTATGAAAATGTATCCTGTGCTTTCATCTGATTCTCCATGCCTCTCTGATTGTCCTCTTGTATTAGCTACCATAATTCTACCATTGTCTATGAAGTAGGCCATCACTTACTGATCCAAATCAATTCTGATGATACTTTCACCAAATTCTGAGCTCCACTTTCTATTCCATTATTGTCATTTTTCTCAGAAAGCTCAGAAACAAGCTCCCCTTGTCTCTATCAACATTTCAAAATCCTGACTATTTCCATGATGGAGAAAAGGTGCAAAATAAACTAGGTTACAGTAGGGGAAACTTGACAAACAATGAATAGTGGCACAGTTTCTCAAGCAGACTCCTCCCTACATAGAATACTAGGAAAAAAGTTCTGCAGGTAAAGTTAAAATCAGTCTCCAGACAAAAGAAATCATATGCTGCTAAAAGGTAGTTACAGCTTTGTTACATTTGCATTTTAAACCACAAAATTGGAATGTTCAAAACTTCCAAACCCAGTCAAATTACCTAAACATCACTGAATACCTGGCTTTAATCCTTGTATGTGAAAGCTGCAGAACTGAAAATTAATATTTGATTTTATTTTTTAGCTATTATTTTTTTTTGGTATTTCAGGATGCTTTGTATGCCATTTCCCTTTAAGATAAAGCTGCAACAATGGCCAGAAAATGAGTTTAAAAGGCTTTGGTACCCATAAGGGTAAAACAGAATGTCATCTGGAAAAGCAAGACCTTGCAGTCTTGGCAGAGAGTGAATTTTTTTAGACATTTTAATGGAGTGGAAATAGTATACAGAACAACATGAAAAGGAGAAACTCAGATATGAATGAGCATCATAATATTCTCAGGCTTGTAAAAAGCGGTGCTTCAGTACTTCAGTAATTAAGGACTTCAGGCTATGAAAGCTCAGGGAATGCACAGGAGCTTCCAAGAAAAAAGGTATCATTAGTTATACTAAGTAATAAATGCTAAATATTGTATCATATTTTACAAAAAATGCATGCAAGATGTATAGCTCTGATCAACCTGCTCTCCGTGTGACAGAAACCACCAGAATAACAACCTGACAAATGTAGCTGCCTCTGCTTCATGGCTCGGAGTAGAATGACTTCTAAGCATTACCCTAGAAGACAAGATCCAACAAGGCCAATATCCTTTCTTTTTGTAGGGATATAATAATGGGAAAAATGACATGTCCCTACATTTCAAATCCTTCCACTTATTTCAAGCAGCTTAAGTGACAGCTCTCCCAGCAATATGAACATATACCAGTACCCTAATTTTACGATCAGTTAGCAGGCATTTCAGAGATTTGTTTTGCAATATTATAAGCATGTATATTGAATAATACTCTCAAACTAAAACAGAAGTGACACACATGAAGTCTGACATTCCATAAGCACAATTAACTGAAACACTCAAGAAAAAGCTATCTCCCAAGAATGGGATCTTGCAGACAATCTGTACTGTAAGCTTAGACAGCTGATGCTGCTAAACATTATAAACTCCAAGGGGAGCTAAAATAAATCACATCAATGAACAATGATATTATTTTATTTTACTGTCAGTCTGCCCCCATGCACTGAATCTCATAGAATGCAACTGCTTAGGACTGAACTTTTAAGAATAAGCTATTACTGAAATATAAACAATTTACAAGGTTAGAACATTTTTCTAGCATGTTAAAAAATTACTTTTGTGCTCTAAAAAAACTTGTCAGATTTACTGCATGCTGTCTTGAAGAAGTCAGTTTTCAGTTTAATCAAGGGTTATGTCAGAGTACTTGAAACATATATCTGTAGAGGTTAAAACTACTTTACAAAGAAAATATCTCCCCATCAAAACCATATAATCCTCCCCATAAGGCACAGGTAAATCACATACTTGACTATAATGGAATAATGTCAACAAACTGGACCAAAAAACAGCACCAAAACCCTATAAACCTCCATAAACAATAATAGACACAGTTCCAAATGTATTGATAATCATAATGCTGTATCAAGTTTCTTCAATGAGAATGAACACATACTAAACACTGAGCTGTAATATGTAGTCATTCAAGCACGCTTTTCTGTTGGGAAATGAAGTACATTTATACACATTTTGAGGAAGCCTGCACTCATTTCTACCACTGTACACAACATAGGCATAAAACAAGACTTACTCCTGCTATCTTAGTTTTTTAAATACACTATATTCTCAATCTGAAAAAAAAGAAAAATCAAACCTACTTTTCAACAAGACATTACATCACCCAGAAAGAAGATTCTCATACCAACATCCTTCCCTACGTCTTAAATGTGAAACAAGAAAGATATTAAAATGCATCTCAAGTTACCATTTTTTAAAAGGAATAACACTCATTCTTGTTTACCTGATACTCCACAGTGACTGTGATCATAGAGGTGCTGCTGGTGCATGGTAGATTTTTTGTATATAACATGAGGTTGACCATTCTCGTAATTATAGTTACTAGAATCTTCTGTTATATTTCTTAAAGGCTCAATAAAATACTCATCATCTTCTGTAGCAATGACTCCATGCTTAAAGAAGTAAATAAGAAAACAAAAGCTTACAATAGACAATATGAAACTACTATCACAAAACTTAACTTTAGAAAACATTCTCTGTGAAGAAATTCACAGCTAGAAGCTAACACATAAAACAGTGTATGAGCCAGCTCTTGTCTGCTGATTTAGTATGAGCAAAGTAGGTGCCTATAAACAATACAGTGAGAAAAAATAAAACTATCATTGTCCTATTTGTCGAGAACTTTCAGGTTTTGTTGGTAGATGCAGTTAAAAAAGCAAGAGATATTCTCAGAATATTACAAATCATTTGTACACAGGGATGTTCTGAAATGACATGATTCATTATCCACTAAAAATTACACCAAGCCAAAATGGCCTTGCTCTAATGCAGGTCCAATATCCCTGTGATGCCACACTGCTGAATGCTTAAAGCCAAATACTTCATCAAAGACAAACACCATGAAGGATCAATTTTGGAACACATGCTTAAAGAAAGCATTTTTATTTTAAATCCAGACACAATCCCAAAACTAAGCTATTTAATAGAAATCAAATTATTTATATTAAGTTACTCTGTCTACAAAGCATTTATTCCATAAAAACTGCTGCCATAAATCTAGTAAACAAGAGTTATTGCAGACTGTACACTAGATCTCATTCTCCATAACAAATGAATATTTCTTTTCCTCATACTGCAGTGCAGAATAGTAGATATTCTATTCTCATAACTTTCACATTTGTGAACTCAGCTTCTTCCAAACAGGAAGTGGTTTATGGAAGAAAGGGGAGATTTCGGGCCAAGTATGCAATTTCCTGAACCTTCAGCAATTAAAACTGAACTTTAGCAGAAAATCCAGGTTTTGGATCATTTCAGATATGGAAATATTGGGGAATAAGCCCTGACATACTTCTACACCAATGTTTTCTAAATAACAAATTCTGATACTCCTATGTAGAAAATTATGAATGTACAAACTTTCTACACAGGGAAGAGCTATTCATCATACAGAAGCCTGGAAGCAGGAACTGCTAAATTCATAACCTGACTTGATGAATCACAAATTTCTACCACATCTTTAATCTGTAAAACATGTACTACACATGAATCTTTTTTAAGACCTCTATGATGAGTCATAAGACCACTTGCTCTGTATCTGCTCTAAAAATCATAAAGCTGTTCTCAAAGATCAGAATTTGTCTTTGTACTCTTGGTCAAAGCTCTTGTCCTGCCACTGTTTTGTACATAAAATGCCTACTGTTCCTTCACTTCTGAAACAACATTATAAAACTTACAAAATAAAAATCCTATGTAATATGTCAGAAACAAGTGTTTTCCAAAGAGAACTCTATTATAAATGGTGAAAATATATGTATGAACCGACTGCAGCTTTCAATTATTCATTCCTTACATTGTGAATGCAAAAATAAGTGCTCCTCTTCAGTGGTATTTTTCACTACTAACTCAATTATTAACTCAGAAGGTAACATCAGGGTCTAAATTCACCTGGAAAATGCCAGTATCAAATTCCTCTTACAATGCCTTCTTGTAACGTGAAGTCTAAGATTTTACTAAAAAATAAATCATTTACTGGTATACTGCTGCTTAAACAGTATTGAAAATATAAACCAAATTGTAACTGGGCTTGCCAGATGTGCAGAAAGAACCTTGACAGTTTGGACTGCATCCAGTCTGCATGTCAGACATCTGGGTTCAAGTGAATCCTGAGCCATTGTAAGCTCTGGTATTATGTTCCCACAGGAAGAGAGTCCTGCAGAGTGGTTCTGGCCAACACCATCAGGCTGTCTGCTTCATGCCAGGCCTGAGAAGACAGAGGTACCATCCAATCTGTGGCACCATCTCAGAGTGGGTCCTAACTTAAATTCCTCCAGAACATACATTCTTCTTGTCTGTACTCAAGGCTAGCCATGTTTGTAAGTCTAAGCAGAAATGAGATAATTATATCAGATACTGAAACTGATAATTATAAGTGGCAAGATTACCTCAGCAGAACTAAGTTAATTCAGATATCATAAACACTTAATTGCAGCATTAATTCTCTATACAAATTGCATACTTGCTCCTGCAAATAACTAAAGAACATCTGCAAACAATGGCCACAGTTCCTTCAGGTGTCAGCAGTAAGGACAGCATCACCACTTCTTCCAATGCGTAGCTAATATCTGATCTCATTTTCCCAAATGCTATGGTACTTACGAAAATACATTCTAATAAGGCTTAGTTAAGGAACTGCAAATAAATTTTAACATAGATCTACAAGCAGGTAGTGAAAGCATGTGTGGTCAGTTGCTACAGCCAGATGAGTGATTCAATTAGCACTGGAAACACAATGACTCTGCATAGGCAAATATGCATTTATGCATCTACCAATTCCAGGCTTATACTTCCATAATTTAACACTGGAAGAACAAAATTGTTCTTCCAGTGCTAAATTGATGCAAATGGTCTTGATGAATTGCAGCGACTCAACTGTGAAATGACTGATTTTTAAGAAGAACTTTGAATACTGCAACTAAAAAGTACCTTGGTGATGGCCAGCATATATTCTAGGTTTCAAAAATCCATGTGGCTACAGATACTCACATTGTTTATGTATTCAGCAATATCTGAATTAATACATAGTGGGAAATATATATCCAACCAACATTCTAAATACCAGCCTTCATTTATAATACACTATCTGAAGAAAACAAAACTTCAGTTGAAAAAGGAGTTTGAAATAATGCCCATTTAACACATTAAAATGAATTAATTTTCATTTTCTTTTTAAGTGTTGCTATTGTATTTTAACAGTTCATAAGTTAAACTTCTGCTCCAAAGCATCAGAAATATCATTAAGACATAAGAATGACCAGAAAAGGTTTTGACATAATACCATGGATATAAGAAACAAGCTGAATGTACCAAGTATGTTACTACAAGGAACATTCCCAAGATTATTATCTAAAACAGATTGTTTGAGGTTCCATGTTATCCAATCCCACTACAGACTGCCAATTCATGCTAACATATACAAGGTCTGGTTCCAGCATTTTGACATGCTCAGACAAATCTGTGAATCCACATGGAGTTCCCCTGAATTTGTGAAAAAGAATCTTTTTCTGTCAGACTGTCCAGCCAGGGCCTTAACCTCCTTCAGATGGGGGACATCCATCAGTTGCAAAAACAAACTGAATTAGGGGGGACAAGTAAGCACATGCCTTTTCCACACAGCAGTTTCACAATTTTTCCATGCCTTGAATCTTTTTAGGCTTTATGCTTTATCCATCTTTAATATAAAGTACTAGTAATGGAAACTTCTGAAAACAAGTCAGTGTTGTTCAGTATGTCAACAGCTGGCTATACACTATGATTTTATGATCGAGGAAAAAGATTGCATTAACTTACTGTGCTCTCAAAGATGAAAAAAAAAGTGATCTGGCCTGAGAGAGTGCATCATGGAATCTAACAAAAACTTAAAACCTTAAAACTAGGATAGGAACAGCTTGTATATCATTTTCTGAATACTGATGTACTGCAAAAACATATGAGTATCAAAGATATCCCTAAAGACACTGATAAAGAATTATTTCACATGCAGTTAAAAATACCATATTGTATGTCAATTATTATCTATAAAAGTAGATGTATTGTTTAGAGTAAAAATGGTTTTCAAATTAACTAACTCTCACAAAAAATATTAGTAATTTATAAATATATGTATTTAGGAAAACATGAAGCAAACATTAAGTCTTCCAGCAAAATAATTCCCCACTGAAAAAGTAAGCTTATTCTCTTAAGCCACAGACACCTACCTGTGCCTTCTTTATCATTTCTGTTTGGATGGAGATAACTGTGCTGTCCAGCACGAACACTATGCAATGCATGAACTTCACATATATGGAAATACTGCATGTTTTACATTAACCATTTAATGTAAAACCATTTACTTGGGACCAGAGTAGCCTCAAAATAGTTCCTAATACTGAACTTTTCAGCCCAAAATTGGAAAATTTTCTATCACGCAAAACTTGTTAGAGCACTCAGTTAAGAGCTTTGACACCTGGCAGAGGACAAAGGTGAGTCAAAATGCAAAGTTTGGGTTTTGCTTGATGCCATTAGTGAAGGCTCCAGAACTTCGCTGACATTTGCTCCTCCCAGAGTCAGTCAAACTCCTTTCCCCTGAGGTGAAGTTCCTCTCTCTTCAGCTAGCCTACCACCATTTCTTTTCATCTTTCCTTCAGAAAGAAATCATCAGCTTAGAAAATGTCTCAGTCTGGTTGTCTTGTACCCAACATCCAAAGTCCCTAAAATGCTGCTCACTGTAGGCTCTTTCATGATACACCCAACCTGCAATCCACCCGCAAGTTAGCATCCACTACAGTAAACATGAGTTTGGAAGCCAGCAAGCCTGTGGACAAGACCTTCAATTTCCTCACATGAATGCTCACTGGATTATAGAGCTTTACTCGCAACTTCAGACAATTTATAGCATAATCAGGGGCCAGCAGATGGATGCTGCTGGACTGAAACTTCAATAACTAGCAGCCTGTAATTCTAGGGCACTTGGTAAAGAGAAATATAGAGGGAGAGGCTGAAACAAGAAACAGAGATAGGAAAATCAACTGATTGCTTGTCAGTTTTATTATAATGAAACACATTTATCTCAATGTAAGTGTTCTTCAAAGACATACAACATATGTTATTTAAATCATGTTCTTACATAACCACTTACATAACCACTCTGAATAACTAATAAGAATAATTCAAGACATTCAATAAGGGAAAAAAATTTGACCTATTTGTCAACAGTGAAACCTAACAGGGCAACCGGAGTAAATATATTGCATACATTTTATTTGTGAGCAACACTCACTATTAAATATTACAGCCTATTAAATATTATTTACTACCTGCTTCAGAATTAAACTTACAATGACTAGCTTTAATACAGATGTCAATCAAGGACTATTAGACTATGATTAGCAATCACAGACCAGCAATCAAACTGGAAAATACAACAAATCCCTTAAGTACAATGCATTCTGAGCTATTGCTAACTTTAAAACAAGTAATATCATCTTCAATATTCACTGCCAGTTGCTTTATTAAACATGTTCTAATCAGCAACTGTATAACAAAACATTCATTAGTAGGAATCTTAATTTAAAAATAACTTTGTGATGCATTTATCTCAATGGAGTGGTGACTCCCATACACTGTGCTTTGGAAGGCACTGCCAACACTGAAGTGTTCCCATACAGCAAAGGATGGTACCAAGTTAAGACTACTGCTGCACCCTCTGCAGGATTCATGCCTCTGAGACAGAGCCATGTGTCACCCTGCTGATGTTTCTGGAGCAACACAGGAGCCTCACATGCTTGTGACCAAATCTTCCTGAGAGATGCAATGCACAACTGATACATGAAGTCCCAAGTAAAGAGGCATGATCATGAAGATTTTGTGTGCCCAAAGACTAGATTAAAACTGCCTTAACACCTGAAAGACACACATAAGGACTGACAACAATCACAGCCACTGATGATGATTTAACTGGGAAACACTCTACACAGAAGTTAACTTACAAATACAAAGTTAAAATACTGACACCTGAAACCACAAGCAGCCTCTCTCCAAGCAAAATGGACAGCCTAAGGGCAAAGGAAAAACACGCTAAATGTCACCTCAGAGTGTCAGGCACAGAACAAAAAAAAAAAGATTCTGCTTCCTTATGACATCTTCCATGCTTTTTAGAAGAAAAAAGAAGTGACATAAGGATCAACAGATGGGAAAAGATGATAGAAAAATACAGACTATTTTGTGCTTCATCCCTCTTTTATTTTCCTAACATGAAAGGAAAAGAGTCAGCTATGGCAAGGGCAGGAGTTCTTGGCTCACTCCCCTAGCCAAGGTAAAAGAGGAACTGAAGTGGGATCACCATGGAATTTACTGCAGTCTCCAAGGGGACCAACTAGTCTGTGCATCAATTAGCATGAAGTAATTAGCATAAAAAGGTTTGCAGCCTCTTTTAAATAATGAGTCCTGAAAGAAGGGACTTTGTCTCCATCATATTTTTAGCTGAAAAGAATTCAAGCAAAGATGGAGTGCACTAGTTTGAAGTCTGAATAACTGTAATCAGAGGGGGGGGGAAATACTATTACATGGAAACTGCAATTAAACTGAAATTTGTACTAAATTCAGACCTATCTGCTATTAGTCTACATGAACCAAACTGTAATAGCACATTCAATGGAACATCATTTTAACTACATTTCTTTGAAAGTGTTCACTTAGTGTTGGAAATCCCCATTAAATATTTTTCTTCAGGAACATTTTGAAATGTTAAACTAGCCTGTATCAGGCATATCACAAGTAGTTGAGTGTAATGCAACCTATCTAGGTCTGAAACAGCTTTCTATTTTTTGAAAGTAACACCCTAAGAAGCATTATTCAATAGTGCTTCCAAGGAAAAATGAGAATTAGCTTAGCAATTCTGCATAATCTTTTTTTTTAACACAGCAATTAGTTAGATCCGCCTATTGCTAACAAGATTGACCAGCATTCTATCATAATAAAAACAAGAATGAGAAACCATAATATATATGTATATTTTTACTAGAGAAAACACTAGCTCTTGATTTAATGTTTCATAGTCATACCTTTCTATTTTAGTATTTTGTTACTCAATAGTCTGCTTTTTTATTTCTTTGCATTCATTTTCTAATTTCTTTTTCCATGCATGTACTACTGTCCTGTGATCAAAAGATCACCAGTAAGAGAAGAGATGAGAATAAATTAGGTAAAACCGTCTAATATTACTTCTAAATGCAAAGTTTATAATTTGTAAACAAAATCTTTCTGGTAAAAAATTTATATAATTACTTTCTGATGCTGTTACTTGCTAAAGACTTTTCATGTTTTGAATTCATAGAAGGATGATGTCTACACCAAGCAATTCCTCTTCTTTTATTTACTCAGTTTTTAAACCCAAATACTCAAAGACAGTGGGTATTCAGTCCAATCAACATCTCTCTGTAGAGATTCAGTACCCTGGAGGATCTAGTGTTTCTTCCTCCCTGCCCCTCCTCTAGCCTGAAAGGCTCTTACAACTGTAAAGATCTCAGCACAGATACAATCCTGCAACCCCAGTGTAGACACTATAAACACTACAGCAGTTGCCTCCTAGAAGACTACAGAATTGAGTCTCATTACTTATATTAAGCTTGAGAAACTGACATCTACTTTTCCCCAAGACCTAGGTCAGGTTTTAGAGATTCTCTGCACCTTCCTGTCTACTTGCTTCCCACGGGGACTTGAAAAACTGAGATGCCAATTTAAATCTTCTGTAATTTAAAAGGGACAAGCATCCTGTTATACTATAACATGTAATATGGACTTACCAGACCATTGCAGTTGCTTAAGGCCACTTTAGTTGTACTGTGTTGGTCTTGCAAATATCCTGTGTAATGACAGTGGTCTAAGAAATCGTGCTTCCATTGCGGTCCATCTTTCCCCCAGTACTCTACTGTAAAATGTCTGGACACCAAATCTGTGTTGAGAGTCAGGTTTAAATGAAAGTGCTTGCCATAGGCAGAAAGTTTAAAAAATAATTTAGATGCTGCCAGTTCTTGGTCATAAGGGTCTGTGCTCCTCCTCCTTCTTGAGGGTTTAGGATTTTTCACAGTAAAGCTGAGGAAGGCTCCATTTTGATCAACCCTTATTGGGATTGTTAGTTGGTAGTGTTCAAGGTAAGACAGGAATTCCTCTTTGTAATCAATCACAAGGTAAGACAGTCCAGGGAGTGGGCATAGAAGAGAAGAAAATATAACAGGAAACAACAAGTAGTAGCATAAACATAGACCATTTTTGGGTAAATTTCATCACTCTCATGAGTAAAAATCACCTTCAGGTAAGTGCATAATGCAGCATTTTACAAAATAAAATAAAACATTATTTTTTTTGTAAATCAAGAAAATGTGTTTGATTTCCTATTAATATGCTTATCACTTTGGAAATAGAAAAGTTTTTTAATACCTATCTTTTCCTATTTACCAAAAATATGTAAATAATTGGGGCTAATTTAAGAAGGGCATATTTTTCCCAGAGCTACCATTCAAAGACAAAAGCTATAAAATCCACTTGCAATAATACAAACAGTAGTAATGAAAAGGATTATATTGTAAAAACAAGATTAGATTCTTACTTCCTAGTCTAAAAGCATGTTAATTTTATCATGGCAAGTCTCTCAAATATTATCAAGTACATTTTATGAGATTTAATTTGCATAGCTTTCCTACAGTTAAAAGTAGACAGAGAGAAATTAGAACAAGGAAATTTTATCTGTATGACAATTAATCATGATAAAAATAAGAGCAGAGCCCAGATGAGCTCATGAATTATATAAATATGGTTTAGAAAATATTACACAAATACAATGCAAAAATACATGCTTCTTGCCAGCTACAGAGATTGGACCCCTACCTTGAGAACTGTATGAAAGCCTGCCGTTACTGAGAAATTCCGATGAAACCATGACTAGGCTCAAAATCCATGTCCACGTTTTCCAAAAAATTTCCATAATTTAGAAAAACAGAAAGTTCTTTTTTCTTTCTCCTTGGAGAGCTACCTGTGTGCTATAGAGTTAACCTCACTCCAGAATCGCACCATAACAGATATATTTATTTTATACTACTTTCTAATTAACTATAGGATGTTCCACTTTCTGGGCAGGTACTTTCTTCTATAGCTGCAGTCATTTTCTCAATTCAAAGTGAGTATTTGTAAGATTCCTTAAGATGTGAGACAGATGTTAGATAGGATAGTTACTGAAATTGCTCCATTTCTTTTCCTGAAAAACAGAAGAACATGAGTCAAGGCAAATTCTTTCTATTAAAACAGATCTATGCTATAAAATATTAAACCATGACAGTGGCTTATTACACAGGGCAACATTCTGAAATAATATTCAGTATCCATTTCATGGTTACATCCAAGCTCACAATCTTACAGAAAGAAAAAAACAGAAAAAGAGTTACCATTAACCTTGAAATGCAGATCCATACAGCCTATGATGGACTTATCAACTTCATGTTATTCTTATGAATTCTTACACCTATTTAGTGTTTCTCGTAGCTCAGATATTGTGTTCAGACTTGGTCAATCTATAATCAATTATATGCACTCATTGATTTCAACTGTTAATAACACATCCCAACATACTGATAGATAAAGAAAGAACCTGGGAAGGAATCCAGAGTACAGTTATCTGATCATTCTAAAAAGCATGTATTTTTTTTATTACTAGGGCTAGGGTTCTGCTTATGCAGGCAGAATTCCCATTCACTTAGATGGGAATGCTGTATGTTAGAATACTAAAGAACAAATTTTAGTATCTAAAGCTATTCATCAAACACATTACAATATTTCAAATATTTGATTTTTTTTTTTTTTTTTTTTTTACAACAGTCCAACAACAGTAAAAAGCAGCTCTAGGTGCAGTCAGGGATGAAATGGAAGATCCATACAGTCAACTAACAATCCAGTATCATGGGATACCAAACTATGTGTTGTGTCAGCTGGTACTCATCAGTCCACTTAAACACTCTCAGCACACCTGTGCACAAACTCTGCTGACGCAGACAATGCAGAAACAGAACACCTACGAAGGGAAGCTTGTGTAAAAACCAACTTCCACAAGCATACAGAGTCACTTGCACCAGACACATGCACCAGATATATATGCCTTTCTGAAATTCTGGGAATGATTTACAACATTCATTCATTCAGACAGGCAATACAGCTGCAGCTAATGGATTATTTATGAAGGTTTTATAAAGTGCTGTGACATAAAATATTAAGAAAAAAAATCATCACCCAAATCCTATTTACCAAGATTACAATGAATATTTAGATAACATCTTAGCCTGTTTCAAACATGCTGATTACTAATTATAATGTACAAATGAGGTTTATCTGACCTTTTAAAAATATTTCAAGACAGCACACAGGATTTATTCAGCTTTGGCAAGAGACTAAGAGGTACTCTGCAAACATGCTTTTTGCTTAGTATTATTTTTTTCCCTGGGAAGCAGACTTTGTGATGCCATTCACATATGGCTAGGCCTCAAAGCACATTAATAAAAATGCTCTTTGTTTGAATTGCTATGTAGAACTTTTATTTCCTAGCAAATATTTAGTTAGAGTTCTTAGAATTTTGCAAGTTTTGAAGATACATAATTAACTCCCTACTCTTTCAGCTACATTAGTACAATAAGTAATGTGCCTTATTTCTAATCTGAGAATGTATACTTTCAAAGTCTTGTCACTGAATCTTGCTTTATCCTGGTCTGCTAATGAGCTGGTTTCTTTTCCGCGTGTGCATAGTTATAATCTGATACAAGCATCTCTGGACACTTCCTGATTAGCAGCTCAACCTATTTGATTTATTTCATTCTGTATAATCCAGTTTCCAGATGACTGAATCCTTCTGCAGTTTTTCTCTGAATCGCTTCCAATTCGCCAGCATCCTTTTTTATCTGCAGACACTAGAACTGGGAACTGTAGTCCAGTAATGGCTCGTTAACACCATATATAGAGGTAATATAGCCTTACAGCTTTTACTTAGCCAAAATATTCTAACAGGGAGCTCATGTTCAGCCTGTTAGGCTGATAATAAGTTATCCTAAAATTAGGATCTCCTGAAGCTGCAGTACCTAAGGAGCTAGATAGCTCAGAATACTGGACATAAATTAAGAGTACCCATTATTTAGTACCATTATTTATTATTTACCCACCAATGGCCCACATGGTGGACCATAACCATATCTTAGTCAACAATGTTAAACAGTCACTCATGTCTAGTGTTATTGCAGAGATCTCTGAAGTGGTCTCTCTCATTTCAAGCTCCCTAAAAGACCAATCTCCTTTCATATCAAGCTTTCCCAAAGTTTCAGCAGAATTTTTTAACTCTTCTTCATAAATATTGCCAGCTTGACCATGGATATAAGCTGACCATATGAAGCTATATTAATATTTCCAATTAAAGAGTGGTAATGGATGTGAATGATAAAGCACTCAGGTAACTTCAAGATAAAATAGTCTAAGTGTGACATTTGGTAGGAACATCAAAGTCTGGACTCTATATCCTTTTTGTTATAATTCCACCTTCTTTGCCAGCCTATTTTCATGGCAGCCTGTAGGTTGTTGTTAAGATGCAAAATTTGGTCAATAATAAGCTTACAACAAGAAACGTCTAGTGTATCACATGGTGAACTACACAATCATCCAGTGGTTAACATAGGTGTGGCTCCATGTCCTCAACCACCACCTAAAACCACAGATCCCATCTAAGAGCTCTGCCAAACAGGGAAGGAATAGTACAAGATGTTTTCTGACATCAGTGACAAAACATCTGCATGGCACTGGCATTTCTGTGAAGGCACTGATAACCATGGCAGTCCTGTCACCGGTGTCTTGAGGTTCCTACCCAGTGACACTCAGTGAAGAGAAAAATGGCCACAGTTATTGGAGCACAAGTCTTATGCGAGGTGACTGAAGGACCTGGGAATGTTTAGCTTGGAGAAAAGGTGGCTCAGGGATGACTTTATCGCTCTCTACAGTTGCCTGAAAGTGTAGCCAGGTGGGGGTCTCTTATCTCAGGCAACAAGCGACAGAAGAGAACATATCCTCAAGCTGCAGCAGGGGTCGTTTAGGCTGGACACGAGGAAGAATTTATTCACAGAAAGGGTGATTAGACATTGGAATAGGGTGCTCAGGAAGGTGGGTGGTCACGGTCACTGGAGGTGTTTAAGGAAAGCCTGGACGGCACTTGATGCCATGGTCTAGTTGATAGTTCAGTCATAGTTGGACTCAATGACCTTAGAAATCCTCTTCAACCTATATGATTCCGTGATAAAGTGGACTATGAAGAGGTGACTAGCCAAACTGCTCAGAGCAGCCACCATGAGAGCCTCCATTTAAATAAACGTGCCTCGAGCAACTAAGGCATCACTTAACCTGAAGGCAGTTTTACAACAGGGCAGCAGCCGAGACCGATGTGCCAAGACAACCGCCACACCAGGGGAGTCCACGGCAGAACCGATGGGCTCCGGCGGGCTCGGGAGGTGCCAGAAAACACACGGCAGCGCACCGCCGGATCACAGCGCCCAGACCGCCGCTACGTCTCGGGGCGGGGTCGAGCAGAGCGACGATCGGAAAAGGGACCCGCCGCCCCGGCGGGCGGGACGGGGGCTGTCCTCCACGCCCCCGCCCCGGCGGCCCGGCCCCGCCGCCTTCCCGCCCTCCGCGGCCGCGCCGCGCGGGCGGCGGGAGCCCGCGGTGAGGCGCGGGCAGGGGCGGCCGTGCGCCCGCCCGGCACCACGAGTGGTTGCTAAGGAAATGGGGAGGGCGGGGGACGGGCATCAATCACACAAATTCAATTACAGGTATCGCGGCTGGCCGTGAAAAACTTCGCAGGGCTTCAAAAGCCGCGGATTAGCAGTGCCCCCGGGAGCTTCCCCAGGCGAGAACTGCAGTGCGCAGACCGCGACGGGAAGAGCTCGGTGAAGAAGAAGGGGGGCCAGGAGCGGTGGGGAGAGGGACACGTACAAAGGGAAAAGATCGAACCTTTTCCCCGGGAATTAACCAGAAGCCGAGGCGTGAGGAGTAAAGTTACTGCTGTGCGGGCCCCGGCGTAGGACGGGGCCGCCACCGTATGAACCCCCCGCTAGCCCCCATGCTCCCCGCCGGCCGTGCCGACGGGGCAGCTGTCACTGCATCTACCGAAAAAGCAACACCCACCCCACCAAAAGGAAAAGTCAACAGGCTAGGAAAATACATGGCTACACACACATTTAAACACGTACACACATGCACATTATCTGTACACGTCTGCACACACAGAGAGTTAAAAACACTGAGAGAGTGAAAAAAATTGGAAGTCACCAGACACACATCCCTCAAAAAAAAAAAAAAAAAAAAAAAAAAAAAAAAGGCAGAAGGAAAAAAAAAAAAATCCGTCCTCCCTAGAGAGGCTGAAGGGAAGAGTCTGGTTGCTGTGGTGGAGCTGATCCTAAAGTTAACTTTCAGCAGCCCATTTCCAGACAGCAGCGCTGAATCTATTTGGATAAAACGCGTGTGACCCAGACACTTGGCGTTTGGCCCAAACGCGTTGCACCGGCAGCCCAAATAAAAACAAGAGTCTGACTCTCTCCCTCTCGCTCCCTTCTCTCTTGTACAACAATGAAAGAAAGTAGCGAAGACAAAATCCGCACGCACATCGCCGGGGAGCGAAAGCCCACTTACCTCCTCCCACCAAACAAAGTCCCTTTGAACCCTGGGCGACTGCGGAGACAGACATACACCGACAAACACGAGTCCGCGGGGTTAAGAGTCTGGCAAATCCCAAGCGGCTCGAAGTAAATCAAAACCACACGCTTCCATCTTCCTGATGAGCCCAGCGAGAGCCCGACATCCCCGCCAGCACCGCTGCGGGACGGCGGCCGCGCCGACCTCCAAGCCCCGGTACAAAGTGTGCACTTGTCCGACCGCGGCAGCGGACACCGCCGGACACGGCACGGCCGAGAGCGGGGCGTCCTCAACTCAGCAGCAATCCGGAATAGCCCTGGGTTGTCGCTGGGGTTTGGGGGCTGCTTTGGTTTTCATCTGTTGTTTGGTTTTGGTTTGGTTTTGTTTTTCCTTTTCTGCTTCTACCAACGGTTTAGTATTCAAAGTATAAAAAAAATCTTTTAAAAAGTGCACTATTCGAGATGGTACTTCATCAATCACCTCTCTTATCGGCTGAAAAATCCTCGCACCCCCTTCCCCCATCTCAAGGCTTCTCTCTGAAATTACTCCAAATGCACCTCGCCTAATGCAATATAAATCTCCCCCGCTCCCCAAAGCCCTGCACGCACCATTATTCGGGACACAAGAAAAGCAAAAAGTTTCATTGAATAGCGTGAAATCTTCCTTACCGTTTTCATCTTCAATTTCTGATATAAAGTAAGTTTCAAACAATAGATTGCACAGGACGATTCCCGTATTCCTCTCTGCTTTTCCCCTCTGTGCAAGCAACCATCAGGGTTCTATTCTCCAACAGAATAAAATTCTCTAGCCTTCCTAAAGGGGATTTTAGAAAACGGGTTGGCTTGGCAGGAGGAAGGATGCCATCAATTCACCGAAGCTATCACCCTGCACATTTTGTCTTTCCAACAAAAAAGGGGGGGAGAGGAGGAAGGAGGGGAAAACAGGCTTATATTGGGGTGGGGGTGGGTGCCCTCCTCTTGAGCAGCCTCCTCTGTGCAAAATACCATGTGAATATCATCTGAGTTGCGGGGGGAGGGGGGACCGGGAGACAGAAAGGGGGGAAAGAGAAGGGGAGCAGAGGGGAGGCAGGCAGAGCAGGAAGGACTCAGGAAAGTTTGGTTGAAGTAGCCCCAGACCTCCTCTGGCTGCCGGCGCCGGGCCAAGCCGAGCGCGGCGGCAGCGGGGGAGCCTTGGCAGCCTCGCCCGGGGGACGGCGCGGGGCCCGCTGACGTCAGCCTGCAGATGTGCCCCGGACCGCCGCGCATGCGCGCCCGTCACGTGGCGGCGGGGGGGCAGGGGCGCAGCCGGCGGCGCGGGAGCGGGAGGGGCGCGGGACCCCCGCGCGGAGCCGCCTGAGGGGAGCCCGGCCCGGCCCGGCCCGGGCAGCCGCAGCCGCGGGTGCCTGCGGCGGGCGCCGGGCACGGGCACTGCCGGCGGCCGGCCGGCTGGGGCGACCCCCTGCTGCCATCGCCCCGCTGCTGTCGTGCTGCGCGCCCGCGGCCCGTTGCCGGCGTTAATAAAGGAAACCTCCCGGCCACCATTTGCAGCGGAGGGCAGGCGGTGTGCGAAGCCCGCGCGGCCAGCAGCAGCCGGGCCAGCATCGCGCCGAGACCGGGGGTCCCGGCCCTGCTGGCACAGCGCTTTCAGTTCCGTCTGCGGCCGGGCCGGGGCCGCGGCATCGCCCCCCTGGCCGGCAGGGCAGGGAATGCGCATGGGAGCGGGCGGCTGGCCGCTTGCGGATCGGCCCTGCTGCGGGCAGCCAGCGCTGCCGGCGAGAGGCTCACACGGAGAGTGGGCTGGAGCTCCCATTCGCCCGCTAACCACCGAATTAATTTCCGATTGCCGAAAAAAGAGGAAAAAAAAGGGGAGGGGGGGGGGGGGGAATCCTTCCTATACCTAGGTTCTAAGGTTTCAAGCTTCTGCTAACTCTATTTCCCAAATGGTGCGGGTGCGGGTTTTCCTCCCCAGCCGGAGGTAGTAGGTGTAATTGCAGCTTCTGGTGACTCTCTAATATCTGGCTGGGCTGTGAAATGATTGCAGAGAAAGGTCCAAGAGCACAGCTACTCCAGGACTTCTCCGGGCATCGAAACAGCAGGATCGGCCTGCAAAGTCAAACAGTCAGCAGGAGTCTGATGGTCAGCGGGGGCTGGCTTTGTGCCCTGTGAGATGGTGAAATCAGAGCCGTGGCTGGCATTCATCGTTTCAAATAAACGCAACACAATTACATTTTAATATGAAACAATACTATAGGTAAACTAGTATGTGAAATCTTTTAACTGCAGCTCTAACAAAATAAGCACAATGTCCTAAATAGTTACCTTTGTCGCTATTCATTCTGAAACAGCACAGCGAACGCTTCCTTGAGAGATCCGTTTACCGTCGCCAGGCAAATTAATGTAACAATGGTTAGGGTAGTAGTAGAAGGTACCACTGCATTGAAAACCGGAGCTATAAAATCAATGCTCCTTGGGAATACGAGCATTCAGAAAAAAACTTTATTCTGGAAATGCATCTCCAGCCTGCTGCCCCGGGTTAATTGCTCATACGGAGAGCGCCATCCTGCGTCGGCGAGCGGGGGCAGCGCCCGGGGCGTGCAGGGATGCTGGATGCGCCGGGACGCCGGGGCAGTTCTGCCCTTCTTCCTCTTCATACTGTATGTGCGTGAACAGTTGCCGCTTTGTGGATATGTCTAGGTACATTAAAACAGCTATTTCTAATATTGATAACAGTAGTTTTGTTAATATTCCCTAGTTCCTGCTCCTGCAGCAAACCATTATATGCGATGTTCGCATGGAAAAGCTGCAGAGCACTACCTGCTCATATGCAGCCAGGTGTACCCGAGTCACATCACCTATCTCCATGGACAGGCATTGCGACAGGTTCTGCTCAGCTTTTTCTGCAAATTCATTGGTTCGTACAGAGAACTTAGACAGTCTAGCCTATTGAAAGGACAGTCCGTGAAGAGACTTTTTTTACACATTCTGCATCAGAACCAAATAACCTTTTGAACAGACAGACACGCATCACAGCCAATTGCCTCATTGCTATGGTATCCTCGGGGGATTTGGGAGACCTGCCTTTGAATCAGACCCTGCCTGAATCAGACTCAGGAATGGTCACGTTGCTGTCTGACGGCTGAGCTGGGGACTATTCTGGTGTTAAAGACTGGCCTCTTCGTGGTTGGATCTGCTCCATTGTGTATAGCTGAATAAGTACTCATCAAGCTAAAAAGAAAGACAGCTTATCACTGTCTGGTTAGGGTCCTCACATGGACTCAACTCCCTGCTCTAAATCCAGCAAAGCAAAGCAAAGATATATGGACTTCACTAATCCAGCTGCTTACTCAGACCAACAAGTTATTTATTCTCTGTTCCAGACAACTACATTTTCTTGCCTAAGCCCACTGGTGTATATATACCAGTCAAAACTGGTCTATTACCAGGAAAAGCTTTGTCTCATCTTTAGAAATTCCTGTCTGTGATTAGAATTTCTGACGGAACTACCATTACAGTTTGACTTAATGGTTTTGTTTTATTGTATAAAACAATATTTCAGAGTGAACCTCATTCAGATAAAAATAGTGAGCTCATTTGGCCACTTTTTTTAGTGTCCTTGCCCCAGATATTATCCATATATATACATTTTTATGATCTGCAGCTTTTTAGAAAAGAAACTTACGCAGGAACTCATACACTGATTCTTAGTATAAATGTTTCTTTGCTGCAATTAGAAATGTTTCTAGGAGGGATAGTAATTTTACTCTGAATTCTAGTACTATGTATAAACCATTTGGGCAACTGCAGCTCAGAAGCTCTGGGCAGGATGACAAACTTATGGAGCACAAAGCATATTACTCTATGTCTTAACCATTTTCTTAGTGTTTGCTGACCATGGGTGTAAGTAGCTAAAGCAGTCTTGGCAACAGGCCTTTGAATCCTTTAACACGTTAGCCAACAATTTTTAAGATTAGGAAGTGCTTTCTTTTGTATAAATAAATATTCATATTGAACTTGAATTTAGAATTGTGAAATGTATTTGGAGGTATTTGGGGTTAATTCCAGAAATCTTGCTTTTTACTGAAATACATATAGAAGACAATGCAAGAAGTTAACAGTGTTTCTATAATATGAGCTTTTTATTACCGGAACATTTCAATGTATATGCTTGACAATGTCTTTGGTTTGCTGGTTTTTTTTCAAGTAGTTTTATGTGATCAGTGAAGTTCTGAAGACTGTAACCTATCTTATTTAGAAATATCCCAGCTGTGTTTCTGGAGAGAATAAACCTGTTTAAGAAATATATATAAAATCCTGTTATAAATCACATAAATACTGTAAAATTTAAATGCTGTATATCATTAACTTCAATTGACCATAGAGTTGAAAAAGTAGTAATGATGACCATGAATTTATATGTGCTATACTTTCTGTGCTTGTATGGAGAAAAATTTTTGATGTGCATAAGGGCTTCATTTTTAGTCCCTTGAATTAAAAGATTCTAGGGGTACTTAAAGGTAATGGTGGTATTGGGATCCAGTATCTTTCACCGATTTTTCCTTGTAAATAGTCTGAATTCAGACTGCTTACAAATCTCACCTTCCCTTGCAGGAGGAGATCTAACAGCATCTCTAGAAATAACCCCAGGCTATGTATGTTCAATTGTGCCTGGCACGTTGCATTTCAGAGGGAGAATGCATATCAAAGTGTACTTTCAGTTGGAAAATGCATCCCTTTTGAATTGAGCTCTTCTTGATGACCCTCTAAAACACAATTCACAGCGATGCATTTGGCTTCAAGTAGGGCTTTGAGGCTACTTCTGCCCAGTAATGCAATATTGCCAAGAATGTCTTCATTTAAATAAGAAGAGCCTTGCCAAACTGCAGGACCCCCACAAGCAGCTCTGTTTGTTACACTGATGTGGAGCTTATCCTCACACAATCCCCCTTACAGTCTGCAAGACCCTGTGAACCTGACTACCCGAATATTTTAGTTTTATATTTAGAAATAAAACTAGAAAAAAACTTGACATCCTCCATAATATCCAGGCCAGTTTCCTCCCTGGTGAACACAGATGAGACAGGGCAGAGAGATCAGAGAATATGAATGCAGTGAGAGTAACACCCTAAACTTGCTCAAAACGTGGGAGGGATGGACAGTAAGAAGAGTAAGATTAATTATCTATTAAACCTGAGATGAGGAATCTTAGTCTCATCAAATTGATTAGGGAAATGCTATAGCAGAATGGATTGCCTCAAATTTTGCAAGCAAAGAAGATGAAACAGATGCTATCCTCATTAAGATTAACATAGAAAATAAATAACACAAATCCAATAAAGTTCTACACAAGAACAGGAACAATAGTAAACAGAAAACAAATAGATAAAGCAGATGAGGGAGTTGGGTTTTTTTCAGGGTTTTTCCTGCTTTGTCTATTTCCAACTTTCCAAGTCAAAAGAGAGATACCAGAAAGATTAGGTCAGTTTAAAGGGAGCATTTCCCAACTGTATTTATTATAGTTTTTCTGTGTATTCTCATTTTGCTATTTTCCTATTTCCAGAGAAAGTCGTTCATAAGATCTGAACAATCTATGAGACTTAGAGAGAGCAAAGCTGAGACAAATTATACAATATGTGGAAAATGTGTATGTGGAAAATCTTTATTAAAAAAAAAAATTGGCAAATGGTATTCCTCAAAGATTAGTGTACACAGAAACATATAAAACCTGTGCAAAAAAATCTTAGGAAATACATAAGAATTCAGTTATTTTGGTTTTAGAATGAAAAATTGGGAATTAACTCACAGGAAAACCTGGCTATTGCCATGCAGAACACTGCAGCATTTTGCAGTCTGGCACTCAGCTCCAGGAATGACACTCCTGGTGCAGAATTAGGCATCTTGGTCTCATGTGCCTGAGTGACTTGTTTCGTTTCAGAATTGAAGGAGAGCGGTGATGAGCATCACAGACTGCTCATTTAGTATCTGCTGAACCATGTGGTGATTCCCCTTTTCTTGATATGTTTCATATAAAAATGTGGACACATAAACCATTGTCAGAGATTGTAAAACTGGATCATGAAATGAGCACAGATTTATTTTGAATGGAAAAATTTGGACTTTCCATATTCCTGGACTGTATAGGTGGAAAAGATTTATTAAAGATTCTGGACCATACTGTGCATACTGCTTTGGACACAGATTACAATTTTGTCTAATTTAGGTGGTTTTCTGGCATTCTTTCTATCAGACTGTCTTGCAATAGTTTATAAATGGAAATATATTTCATACATTCTGTTAAGACAATGGCTTAAGGAAGAATTGAAAAAAAGCCCAGTACTCACCTCTCCCCTTGTAACTTTTCTGTATCACTCCAAAATGCAAAAACTTATTTTGAATACTGTAAGGTATTAGGTTAATGTGGTTAGTAAATGTGTTTCTTTCCTCTTGCCTCACAAGTAACTTAATTTTTCATTTTTTTACAGGCTTATCACAGCACTAAGATCTTGTGTTTATGGTAAATAGTGTCCTACTTTGAAGGAGTTTATTAAAGCCTCTTCAAGAAGTTCAGCAGTTCCCTTTTGTGACTTATTTAGTATTGGCAGGTTTTGTATAAATCTGGTCTGTGCAGTAGTAAGTTCTCTGACCCTCATCTATGTGTCTAACCTGGAAGTGATTACACACTGAAGACTGGTGAGTAGAAAGAAGTGCCATATATTCTTGATCCATTTTTTGCCTAGACAAATCAAGTTATCTCCTTGTAGGTGCTCTTGGAGTCAAAATCCAGGGCCAGATTAATCTTTTGGTATGACCCAGCAGTTTGGTATTATGTTAAAAGCAATCCTCAACTCCTTCAGTACAAATGTAGGAGCAATAGCTTAAAACCATCTACCACTTCTCGCTAGTCCCCACTGCAATCCACTGGCATTCATACACATAGAAAAGAATTCTCTGTGCTGTTGACTTTCACACGGGGGCAGCTCAGGAGCATAGATATCTTGTATTTAGCTGCTCTGCTGTGAGATCAGTGATCTCCCATGAGAGAACAGTAATAAAAATAAATTGTGGAAAAGAACAGCTACTCTAGTGATGACCACAGCTATTTGTCAAATGAACCTTTCAAAGACCTCTGACATTTATATGAAGCTTGAGAGAAAGAGCAAATACCATGATGCTTGAGATTTATTTAACACCTTCACAGTAATTAGTGCTATGAATATTTTGTCTTTCCTCTAGATATTCTTGAAGTACACTCAGTGTTGTCGTTTGGTGAAATGATACAGCTACAGTCTAAACATAAAACTAAAGTAGAGGACTTGAAATAAAAGATCAACAGTAACAATGTAAGTTTTCCAGCATCAAAAGTATCTTTTTCACATTTACTGAAAACTCAGCTGTGCATTAAAATCACAAATAAAATTTTGTTTCTAAGGAGTCAAAAGATTACTTTTCTCAGCTATTGGCTTATATTCTGGGCACAATCTACGAACTGAAATATGAACAGGGTTTGGCATACTTCTGCTCCTGCAAGAGCCATCAGGGGATTATTAACATCAATATGCAAATTATAATGCAGAAGGATAATACTCAGTTTTTCTCAAAAGCTTGCAAGATGCCTAATATTGTGATTAAAGTGACTTGTACACTCTATGCTATCAGTTTGACATTCTAACATGAAATAACCACAAAATCATTCAGAGATATGGAGATGATGGTGTGGGACTTTTCCCAGATGCTTGGGGACAAAGGAACAGCAACTTGAGCCTGTGTTTGTATACACACATACTTACAAGATGAACCCAGATGAAAAGAGGCCTCATCCTCTATGTGGTCATCACTGCAAACTCTGGAATGGATTCGCAGTGGTTCTTGCATCAACCTTCTGAGTTCTTGGAAGGTAAACTTCTAACTTCAGTTTTTCTTTTATTCAAAACAAAACCAAACCAAACCAAACCAAACCAAACCAAAACAAAACATCCATCACCACCCCCTCTCTGTATTCCCACCTTGCCTGAAACTCAATCAATGGTAATAACTTCTGTGTATTATTTTTGTAAACTTTTAAATTAGTATTATATCAAGAGATTTTTCAGCCATAAAAGTATGCAAGGCAAATGGAGTAACAGCTAAAGAAATCTATGAGCATGGAGAAAGTCCTGCACATTTATTTTTAGCTCATTGCATCCACAGTTGCATCTACACAATTTCACTCACAGATTAGGTTATCCTACAATAAATAGAATAAAATTCTGTATAAACTATTGCATGAACAGTTTTCTGCATAGAGTTAATTATCCACATTACACAACTCTTCCCATACTTATATTCTGTATAAATTTTGGCTACTTTGCCAACTTAACATTGTATTTACAAAAAAAAATCAGGTAAACATATAAAGAGCACAAATACAAAGATATCCCACCTGCAACTGTTGTATGTATGATGAATTTTTCCCTCTGTCTTTAAAAGGAGGTCTTCAAGGTTTGCCTATTTCCCATGACAGCTAGTGCTTGATTGGTGCAGAAATGAAAGTTTAGTTTTGTGTTTTATCAGATATCATTGGTGTTTCCTAGCAGATCAAGTGGGACTGCAAGGGAGATGTAATTAAGCATTATTTTTTTTTCATAATTCAAGGATCTACATAACTCAGTTTGAATTCATGCAAGAATCCATCTTTACTACAGCTGGTACAAATTTAAGGCCAAAACATCTTTTGATAAATTTACAAAAATGTTGTACAATTTGTAAAAATATTTTTTACAGCTATTTTCTTCACTGCAGGGCTGCTTATTCCCTTAACATTGCCTCATACTTCTTCTGAAGTATTATTTTTAAGTATCACCTGTGGGTATAGCCTGTCCTTTCTATTTAAAGTCTAGACACAGGATGTTTCTATTTCTCATCTTCCAAAAGCTGTCCCTGGGCCATTCTTCTTCTCTGTCCCTATATATTATATCTGATTTCAGAGGTGAGAATTTGGAATCTCTCTGAATAGGGTTGGGGGAGGGTAAAGGGGTAACCTTTGCTCCTGCTCTGCTCCAGAATCTCGGCTTTGCACATGAATGAATACTTTTCTATTGGGGTCTTTCTTTTGGGGGATGAAACAAAAGAAAGAATACCAAGGATTTCACTTTATGCACTGTCTCTGTCTCTGCAAAGGTTTTCTCAGAGACTTCATGAAAAAAAGAAATTCAGAAGCTTGAAATGCCCAGTGTAAAACTTTTTGAACAAGAGGGTTTTCAGGCCAGCATTGATCACGCTGTAATCTACAGTATATCACAAAAATAATTTTCAAACAAAAATTACTTACTAGATACATGGTTTCTTACCAAAGATGGGATGTAAAGTGCATTAGTATCATTCTTATTATGTACAACTGTAGTTTTGAAAATTAAAAGCTATCTGTTGATTACTGTTCTCTAAGAAGGATGGAATCAGGGTTTTGTTTTTTGTTTTTTTTTTTTCAGTTCAAGAATTTGGGGAATTGACTGAACTATGATATGCAGAAAATAATACTTTTGTCTTAAGAACAGGCTCCAGATGACAAAATTAACATTCTATTAAGTATTCATAGATCTATTAGATACTATGAATGTTTTAATCAACATAATCCTCATTGTACTTGTGCTATAAACATGACATATGGCCTAGTAAATGTGCCTGGATGCATGCATTGCTACCGTAGTATCTTCTGTCCCCTGCTAACATGTAGGCCTCTAAGCCTCTTAGAAGCTCCTTCAGTGTTTTATTATATATTTTACATGAAAGACAGAATTAATCTTGTATGACTCAGTATGAAAAAGTTGCAGAAAAAGGATACAATTTTGTTTGTGTTTTCTTGGCTATAAAGTATTTAATACTACACTTATGAAATCTCACAGTATTTTCAGGTGAGCCAGTGACACTGATCAGCAATACTGACAATAAACAGCCATCAGCAGTAGGATCAGCAATATGTCATGGCTATTCTCATTCTGGCTGCCTCTCTGATCCTGGTTTAGGAAAAAGTGAATTCTTCCTCTGACCTCTGAGACATATTAAGAATATGAATGGTAAATACATGCATTACTCGTGGTATGTGTATCCAATCCAGCTCTTAGCTTGTTAAAGAACTTTGCACATACAAAAACCAGTTTGCTGTAGATGAGCTGGCAAGATCTTGCAGGCTTAGTGACTTCAATATAAATTAGTATTAAAAGAATTATACTATTTTAATCAGGTCAGCTTACACAGATTTAAATATAGATTTGTTTCATGAAAGGATGTATAGGTAAAAATATACACTTATGTACTAGTGCTGGTATTGGAAAGGTAGGCAAGGCTACTCTTTAATTATTTTATTTTCTATAAAATAGTGTTTTGCTATATTAAAAGGAAAGCACTAAACCTGATCCTGTCTTATGGCTAAAGTACTGTCTTTAAATTCAGACTCCTAGCTTTTCTCATTTTTGTTTTTGGACAGGCTTTTTCTGAAACATTCAGATGTTTTGATAGTACTGAACTTCTAAGAAGCATGCATTTGCAATTGAGAAGACCTTACACCTGAGAATGGAGAAAGGGCTCTCTTCTTGCTGATTTTGCATTAAGATTTGGCTTTTCTGACAGGTGCACAGGCCTTTGAGATCTAGATTACCCAAATTATTTTTTAACCCAAATTTTTTTTTTAAACACAGTCAAATTTAAGTTGTAACTGTATGGTTGGAAAGTGCTTTTTACCCCTTTTGGAAAAATACAAAAGTAATTAAAAGCAATTACCTTTTAAAATACAGGAAGGGTGTGTGTGAGATATACTTCTTATCTATCTTTATTCCCATTTTTTTACTAAATTAAACATACCTGACTATTTTTTTCCTAATACTGGTGACAAAATCAGAATCTGTGCAAATATTACAACTTTATCAGAATAGGTAATTTTTATTTCCCAACTTCACACTTGGTCATCAGGCAATCATCCCACATCAGGCAGCATAATATTTTAAACCTCTGAGCTATAAAGTCATAGACTGGCCAGCTGGAAGCAAAATAGGTTTCCCCTTACCCATTGCCAATGCTTCTGGACTCAACCAATTCCCTGAAGAAAAATGACTATATACTTGGCACAGAGCAGCTGCTAAATTTAAATTCCTCCTGCCTTTATATACTAAGCTTTCTATCTGATTCAACACTAAACTCCTATGATTTGGCCAGCTTCTATTCAGAAAGGGATCTTAGCCATATATAAATTTCCCGAAAATGATTCTTTGCTTTTCTTTCCTTCATAGGACTAAAAGGAAGTTTCAGTGAAATAGAAAAAGTGGCAGATGCAGCCAACCTAACATGCCATCAAGAAAAATTTTGGCTATTACCTGCACCGCTCCACATCTGATTGCACGGCTTCATTTCTCTTATGAATTACAGGTGTCTGTAGCAGTGTGCATATTTAACCAGCAAAACTGAACTGAATGCAAATTTTATTGAAAAGTTTGGAAGAAGAAAGTAGTCTGAATAGTTCCTTTTTAAAATGAAAACAATTTTATTGAGGGTTCTCAACTATTTCTGGGACTACATAAAATCCATCCAACGTCTTATTGAAGATTGTTGTACCCTTCTCTTGTGATTTTTTAAAGTGCCACTAAAACAAGGAAATACTTGTCTGTGTGATTCAGCAGACATTTATTCAACCCACATGTTTAAGATTTCTCTGATATCCACACTCTAGAGAAAATTTAGTTGCAGGATTAGTATCTGTATCTCAGATTATGTTATAAACTAGCCATGCAAACCTGATAGAAACTGGATAGCAGGTGAATAAATATCAATAACTTTGGCTGAAGAAATCAATACTAAAATGCAACTGTTATAGAAGCAGAAGTATATTTCTCTGATAATGTGCACAATGAGTTCTTACTCTACTGTATGTGCAATACATGGACTGAGATTTTAACATCATAACAAGCAACATAATTAAAAAAAAAGTAGTTTACTAAAAAATATGGAAGTGTTTCTGTGTATTGAGCAATATATAAAAACAGTATCATGCTCTTTGTACTTCATTGTGTATCACCATGCCAAAAAGTAGAAAACAACTTTCTAAAAATGATTGCATTCTGTCTTATCTTTTAATTGTCAATTTTTATTCAAGGAATTGTGATTATAAACAAAACCAATCTACCTTAATATCTATCTGCCATATATAACATTAATAAATAATTGTGATGATTACTTACTGCTTAAGTTTATTTTAAATGACCTCCATAAAAAATGAAATTTTGAACTTTTACTATTATCAGGAAATCAAAGGATTTCCTTAGCTATGCAAAAAGCAGGCATAGATCTTTGAAACAAAATTGTTTTGTGGGAAAATATATAACTCATTAATTTATTAAAAATATTCTCTTTGGTCTGAGTAAACTGAGTTTTGTCATACAGGCAACTGTGTAGTTTGCTGATAATTTGCTAAACACCCATATTTGAAAATGTTTTTTCCTATAAGCCTAATCCCTGCCATACCATATGCATTTTCACTGGAAAGCCTCACATTAATATTATTCATTTTTGCTTCTTAATTTGAGCTCTGAACTGCAACCACATGTCAGTTGTTTGAGATGGTAGCACATCAGCTTGAGTTAAATTATTTCAGTGTCTATTTTTTTCCCAGGCACTCTTTTTAGAATTGGCACTGGGTTTGTATCTCCTTGAGGAATTATGTGCATGTTGGCAAGCATCCAGATTGTATTTTTTAACAGAAGCAGCTTGAAAACAACCTTGCTAAAATGTTGCAAAGGTAGCTTTGCTCAGCAGTTAGGATAATGTTTCTTTGATGCTGCAGTAGTCCAGTGGGATGGTTTCATCCCTAGTATAGCCCTGCAGACAGTCTTATCTCCAGTGAAAAAGAACTTCAGCAGGAATTAATTTGTCTTGAGTAAAATAACTCTCTCTTGATTTAAGGTGAAGGCCTACATCTAACTCCTGGTAGTTCTACATGGAGTTAACTGATTTGGTTTAGTACGTTCCTGGCACAGTATAGGAGATTTCTTCTTGTAAGCATTATTCCTATTGTACGTCGTTCTGGGGCTCTGTCTGTCCTCCCCCAATTTACTTTGGTTTATGTGGCTTGGCTTTCTGAGAAGTGCTGCTTCTCTCACAGTAACTCACAGCTGATGTAGTGATGTAATATTTAATGAAATTAATATCTGTATTACATTATAAAATTTGAATACTGCTGCAGCTACACTCTTCTTGATGTAGAGCAGACACTGTTTGACTAACAGTCAAGACACAGTTGTTATTCTCAGCTTCAGTGTTCTTGAACTGTAACCCATACATGAGAGCTTGCTTTCTTAGTTAATCATCTCTTAAATTAGCAGTCCAGAGACTTGAAAATGTTTTTTAAATTCAGCTTTGTTGTTTCTGCCCACATCAGTTCTAGCCATAAAGGGAAATTTACATTCAAATTTGTGTTGTTCTTAGCAGAATTCTGCTGGGGCCCTCAAATATGCAATTATGATATTATTTTTATACTTTTGCCAGTTCTTCAATATTTTGTCTTCCCAAATAATAGATTACATGCAATGTTGCCAGAATCCTGTCATATACAAGGAACTTTGATTCACTTACAGAATTTTTGTCAAGCTTGCACTCAAGGAATGTATTGACTGCCTTAGACTTCATAAGCAAAAAGCATTAAAACTAAGCTCCTGTTTGCAATCAGGGCTTCTCCTGCATTTAGAGCCATCTGGCAACTACCTGATAAAGTCTAGATGAATTTTTAATTTGCAAAACAGGTAGGAGAACTATTCTGAATAGACTAACTTCAAATTGAGCTTAGATGAAGAGTTTCGCCTCTCTGATATGAAACACACATTTGTTCCCTTTCTGTTAAGCAGCTTCATTCACATGAACCCCAGTCTTTGGATTCTTCTTTTAAATACAACAAAATAATTACCTTGTTTTCTAGTATTGCAGTTCACTTTTGTAGGACTGTAAGTAACATGTTCCCAAATCTAACAAGCTTTCATTGTAATGAGTTTGACAAAACGAAACTCTTTAAGAGTGCAATAGATACAAATACAGAAAGAAATGATACTGAAATAGAAGCATGCTGCCCATACAAATAAAAACTTAACACACCACTGCAATTGGTTATGCATACACAGTAGCATTGTAAGCTTGTTCTTTTGCAACATTTAATATAAATTGATAATTGTCCATCTGTTAAATAAAAGCAATAGAAGTAGCAAAGATTAACTTTTACGACAGTTAACAGCTTTGAGTGCTGTAATTTGTTTCTGTGGATAAGTTAGTCTTCTAGTAAAGATGGTCTAGATCATGTCACCAAGAATAATTGCTTTCCTTAGCATCCATTCAAAATGGCCCAGTTTTCTATTAAAGGAAATAAATCACAACCACTTTATAATCTTAAGGAAACTTAACCAAACAATTGTCAAGTTAATGAATGGACTAGTTATTTATCAAGTAAACTGCAACACTAACCTACTTTAGTTTGTATTTTGAGTTTTTCTGCTTGAAACTATCTCCAGCAACTCATTCAATGCAACCTAAATTAACACTAAAATAGGAATACCACCAAAATTACATTTGTCTTGGCTAGCTATAATCAAAAGCTCATTTGCAAGCACCTGCAAGCAGCATCTGTTGCCAAATAGAGAAGGCAATATTATGTTTCATTTGACACAATAAATTTTCTGAAGTACAGAATTTGAAATGTTTGCGGAACAAAGAACTTCTTGTAACCATGACTGATTATAATTACGAGTAGTTTGGCACTGCTGAGGTACCTTGGAATGCTCATTGTTTAACCTGGAAACAATCTACTAAAACATGGTGTATTACCTGAGAATATGCACAAAATAGAGTCTCATTGTCTTAATCACTAGAATGTCATGCTTAGAAATAAGTATTGTGATCAAACTATTCTGTGCTAAAACAGTTTGAAGTAAAATAAATAAATAAGTAAATAAAGTAAAAATGCAACAAGAACATCCCCCCCACCCCCCCAAAAAAAAGCCCCAAAAAACCAAAATCCCCTCCAAAACAAAAAGCAAAAACCCAATTCTCCCAAACCAGCAAATTAAACAAAACCAAACCAAAACCAAACGGAATAACACCTCAACTCTCCCCGCTAAAAACTACACACCAAACCAAACAAACAACAATAAACCAAACCAACCAACCAGCCAAAAAACACAAAATCCCACCCCAGAGTAAATCCAGTAAACTAAACCAAAACACTGAAACCAATAACTTTCTCTCAGAAAATATGTGGACTAGCTATCTTCTGTGAATCTGTAACTATGAAAGATAGCTTCAAGATTCAAACAGGCATAAGACTGCTATCACATGCTTTCATAAGACTTTTCTTTTTTAAAAAAAAGCTTCAAATACAATATAAGATACGGAAAAAATAATGTAATTTTACCAAAATACTAATGAACATTCAAGAATTCAATATAACTTACTTTTCCAAGGTTATATATCTGTAACTAGCTACAGCACTCTTCATTAGTATCACCTACACTCTCTCAAACCACAAACAAATCTCATATATATTTCTGCCAAAACTTTACATCCAGAAACTTTTATGCCAAAATCTCAAAATCAGATTATTTTTCAATGCAGGAAAATGCAGATAAATATAGCAGTTGCATTTAATGCCACAATCAAAAATTGAAAATCTGCAGAACAATTTAATTATTTCACTAGGAAATCACATCAGTAAGTTTGTCCTAACAGCCCTTTGCACAGTTTGTGAAGACAGGTGTGGTCTGAGCTTCCTTAACCTCATAATACTACATGCAAGAAGGTCTTCCTATTGCTAGATCAATTTCCTAGCAATAAGAGGTTTGCTGTACTGATGTATTCCAAAAAGCAAGAAGAGCTCAGGGCTCTATACGGCATACACATTCCAGAAGAATCATTACTGTATAATGAGTAATTTTTTTCCTCTTGATATAAATGCCAGTCTAATGTCTAGACCACAGCAAATCTGAATGGCAAGTAAGGCTCCTGTGGGGTGAGATTTTCTACTGAAACAGTCACAGAAGAAAGCACCAGTCCCCAAGGTTTAGCCTATGATTCAGCAGGTGACTGCTTATACCCTGGCTGGTGACACAGTTGTGACTGGTATCTTATTCTTAACCATACTAAAACTATCAGCTCCATAACAGGAGAATATTGCATGTATTAGATGGAGAAGCTGCCTACTTATCTGGTGCAGCGGCAGCACTGTGAGAAGTTTTAAGCAGTGCCAATATTCCAGAGATATAGGCCTAATCAAAGAGACCCAGCTAATTACAATACTTCCATACTGAGCAATGACTGAAATCAAAGACATCTGTCCTTTTGCAGGTTGTTACCATGACATTTGTCTTGACCTGCATGGGTTATAACACACTGATAATAGGATTACCTGATTCTCTCTAGATAGGCATGGCTGAGTAGGGAACAGCTGGTCAACTAAGGGAAAGAAGCAAAGGCACAGGCAGACTGGCATTGATCTTCCTACTTGCACCTGGGATATGACTGGCCTTCTTGGCCACAGGGACACACTGCCAGCTCATACATCAATTTTTCATCTTACTCAGGCTTGGTAGCTCCAAATGTTCATTTAACATCCTAGTTTTTTTGGTTTTTTTTTGTTTTTTTTTTTAATACCTTTGTAGAGTTAAAAATTGATGGTAAGCTAAACAAATCCTTATTTCATGGAATGCACATGGAGTCACAATATTAGCATTTAATAGAGGTATAAATTCCAAACAAACAACTGTTATTTAGACACGCACAGAGAGGAAAAAAAGAAGAAATTATCCTACTCTTTCTACATATGGCCCAATGTTCCTGATTGTTGAAAGTACTGATGAAAGAGCTTGCTCCTAGCTTTTTTTCATAAGGAAGATCTGTTCTTCATCACTGCCTTGCTTTGCTTCAATTTACTTGTCAGGATTTTTCTAGAAGCTACAGCTTTCGGCTAGCTCTGTTTCAGTCTAAACCAGCTTCTCTTAAAAACTGGCAATGCATTTTAGGGTTGGATTATCTCTTTCTACAGGTTTTCTTCTGCTGTACTGATTCAATCCCGCCTGAGGAAAAAGCTCTACACTGAACCTTTGGGTTCTGAGCATATCCAGGGCCTAAGCAGAAAGGCTTCAGAGAATTATGAAGATACTGTGGAGCTGCAGGAGGATCTCAAGGAATATCTATGTGTATCTCCTCAGGGTTCAACAATTAGTAGGATAGAGATTTCTGAACCTACTGACTGCCAATTTTCTCTAATAATTATAAATCTGAATTCCTTGAGGCTTTTTTGCATGTTCATATGTAATCTTACAACATATTTCATGGCAGCGAGTTTCGTAATTTAAAGTAAAGCTTTATGTGAAGCACTTTCATTTAACTCTATTCTAGTATTTCATTTGGATGAGATTTGATTTTGATATAAAGAATAATGAATATTGCATCTTCTTTAGAGCATTTTTTTATAGACTATCCTATTGCAGTGCTTTGGTTTGGGTTTGGATTTGGAGGTGGGTGGTATAGGTTGGTATTTTTCTTCTTTTTAAACACAAGAGACTACTGAATGTTTAACATTTTTCCTTTCATTTATTAATGTCATGAGAGAAGCAGTCATCCAGCATCAATAAAATATTTAAGCAATATTAATAAACAAGTTGAAAGGATAGCAGAATACAAAGCATTTAAACACAAATGAAGGAAAAAACCCTAAAGAGACAATCCTATAAATCTAAGCCAAAAAATGTAGTTATTCTAATTCTTAATTAAAAATACTGTAAGATAAATGTGTATAGATTAGTCAGACTCTAGAATTCATAGAAGAGGTTAAATCACAACAGGAGGGCAGCTACACAAGCAATATGAGCCAAAAAGAAGTCAATGTTCATGTACAACAGCACACACCACATCCTATACTCATACTTAAACACCAGTTGGGAGGGTAAAATGAACAGCATTCACTCAAAACTACACAAGATGAAAGATTTTTTGCTTAACATTTAATTGGTTTAAAAAGGGCAATTACAGTGGATTGGCAATTATATTAGATTGGTCCCCCTTACTTCTCCCATGCATCCTTACATGATATTTAAAAGTCATCACACCAAATCACAGAAACACCATTCCAAAAACCATCACATAAAAACATTCTGTGAGTGTATACAACTCTACTTTTCCATCAAACTGAAAAATCATCCAAGTTCCTCCCTCAATAAACTAAAATCTGGTTAACAAAGGATAATTTAGTCACTACAGATAAGCAAGAGCAGAATTTTTGTACTCAGTACAATACTATAAATATGGCTACATAAAAGACTGAGATTGCAAAGAATACCAGCATTGAGTCAGAAGTCTCTCAGTCTCTCAACTGACATAACTTAGAAGCTGTAGAGCCCCATTAAAAGCCTTGATAAACTAGGTCTGAAAAAGTGAAGACAGATACTGTAAGGCAATATAGTGTAACACAAAGTGGGCCATTTGGGAAGCGTGCAGTGAAAGGTGCAGACTCAACATCTGTGCACCTTGCACAGAAAGATGTATCAGCTTTCCTATGTGTTTATCTTGGAGCCAGTAAAATTGTTTGCAAGGGCTCTGAGAAACAAGCAAGGCATTCTTGAGAGGATACCTCTCTGCTAGTTCCAAATGTTTGCAAGGCCATGTACAGGAGCAGTGCTGTTATTCTGAATTTTGTCTCTACAGAATACAAGAAAATACTAAAGGAAATAGAGATGTCAGGCAATCTAAGAAGTAATGTATAAAGTATGAATTTAAAGTAAAAAGGACTGTTAAACATATTTGTCTATTACATTAATTGGCATCTTACAAAAGCACTGAAAAAAGCCTTCCATAATGCAAATCTTGGTATAAAACTGAAAGCCAACTGTAAGCAGTTAAAATAGAGGTATAGAGGTTTTTTTCGTTTTCTACATTTTATGATCTTAAATATCCAATTTAATTTAAAAGAAAAAAAATCATCCAACAAGACGCAATTCTTGATACTTAGAAAGCTTAGTAGGAAACCTAAATATGTCCTGGCCCTGAATTAAGAGTACTGGTGTTGTTTTGTTTTCAAGTGAATGTGTAGGTCACACTACTTGTGAAAAGCTTGGAGGCGCATTCTGTTTGGATCTTCTGGATGTCTCAGGGCCATTCCACATCGCAGCAGCAGCTCAATGTAAGGTGGCCAAAATGACTCATTGATTGTTATGTAAGGTTCATGTGGTGTGGCCATTAATGTGTTTATCAGCATCTGGAAGACCAAAAGTATAGAATTTAGGAAATTAACAAAACAGCTAGATTTTATCTCCTTGAACCAAATTTTTACAAACTACTGTGATGTAGGCAATATAAGATACAAAGGACTACAAAAGAAACATGAGACCTGTTCAAAGTAGAAGTAAAGCAAAGGACTTCCAATTAGCTACACAACACATTTTTTGACGTAAAAATTAGAAACAGAATCCTCTTTTATTCCAAAATAAATGTAGATTAAATGCTGCATCAAATACAGAATTAGTTAATGGAGTTAAAAACAAAATCAGTTTTGTCATTCTTTTTCAATTAATGGAGATCATGTACATGCCCTCACAATATTGCTTATGGGGAGTACTGCATACATTACAGACTAAATAATCTTACCTATCCCACGATGCTCTTTCTATTTATCCTAGATATTTCATCTTTCTACTCAGAGCTTTTAAATGTTATACTATCCCTATTTCAGTAAGTACAAAATATTTTTTGCCCGTTAGTGCTAAAGACAAATTCAAAATCCTTGCTACCAGTTTTTATACTTTTGCATCCTAATAAAAGACCCACGACTACTAAAAGACCCAAATGAACAACTGTTCTTCTTTTTCAGAACACTCTGAAGAAGAATTGTTCCAGTTAATAGGTTTTGTACTTCCAATTATGAGAACTTACTCCAAATGCATTATTCTAGAAAAACTTTTACTTAGTTTTTCCTGACATCTGATACTCAAAAATAGCCTTCATGGCTGTAACTTTATCTGTATCTCAGAAAACATTTTTCAAATTTAACAGGGACTTGAAGCTAGAACAATATGACTCAACAAAGGAAAACCTTCCAAAATACAAAGATAAGGAACATTGACACTTTAGGTCAGGATGTTGAAATTCAAAATGAGTCTGAATTTTTCAAATAGTGTGTTCTTCCAAACAGAAGTCAGACATTACTTGAATACATTCACATTTTCAGAAGATTAACAATAGCAGAAAAATATGAAGGGCAATTTTAAAGCATTAGAAGAACTTCAAAATTCTTTTTCCATAAGGGGTGTGGCTACTCTGAATTCTGATCTGTTTTCAAGCTCTGCCTAATTTGGCATTAACAGGTATGCTGAGATATTTGAAACATGTAAAATTATTTTGATGATATGAACCCAAAGCCTGGCTTTAAACTATAGTACAGTGTCACAGTGATTAGATAATAGCATCTTAATACCAGAAAGTTTTTATACATCACATTTTGCCTCAAGAAAAAAAAATTCCCCAAGGATATCTTGCATATAGAAGTCTAGAACTGTCTAAGGAGGGGGAACAGAAAATTTCCCTTCAAATGCTACATTTCAGACAAGAAGGAAAATTATGCTTTGCAATTCACATTCATAAATTGCACAGCAATTAAAAATTCACACTAAGCAATGCTTCTATACTTATAAAATAAATCAGAAATGCATGAATTGGATGAACTGATTTCCTTGTATGAGTTAATAATCCAGTTAATGCACAAGACTATTGGCCCTCCTGAGGCTACATGGTAATTAGTCCTTCTGTTAATGTATATTTCAGAAATATTTTTCTTGAAACAATATAAAATAAAGCATGAAATGGACCATTTTTTTTGTTGAACAAAGTTATTTGTCTCTCCCAACATGAGCCACTAAGGCACATATAACTTCTTTGAACTAAACATTGTAAAATCAAGAAATAAGAGACAGACATTCTCCAGCCTAAACTGAACAGTATTGCCACACCTCTTGTAAAAATTTGGGGGTTACTTTCATAGGAATTAAAATAGAAAATTGACCTAGATTCATAGAATGGCTTGGGTTGGAACGTACCTTAAAGATCATCTCATTCCAAGCCCCTGCCATGGGCAGGTGCACCTTCCACTAGACCAGGTTGCTCAAAGCCCTATCCAGCCTGGCTGTGAACACTGCCAGGGATGGAGCATCCACAGCTTTTCTGGACAGCCTGTTCCAGTGCCTCACCACCCTCACAGTAAAGAATTTATTCTTGACAGCTAATTGAAATATCTATTCCTGTAATTTAAAACTATTCCCCCATGCAAAAAGTTGTTCTCTGTCTTTTTATAAGCCCCCTTTTAGTACCAGAAGGCTGCAATGCTCCTTGCACTCTTCTTGTAGACACAACATTCTTAATCATTCCAGATTAACTGTCTTAACTAAATACCACATACCATTACTTATATTAGCAATAAACACTTTATCATCATCATCACCATCATTACATCTGAATATTTAAAAATTCCTCAAATCTCTACATAGTAAAAACGTCTTACCTCTAAAATTTCTTGCAATGTTATCAGTTCTACAACTGGCTCTGCTGGAGAGTTCTGGAAAGATAAACATTCACCAGCCAAATTGACAAAACCCCAAACCAGTCAGAAAAAATATTAACTGACAAAGTAAAATAATTACACAATTATTCGATTGCATAGTACACAATAGATGAAAACTTTTAGTCAGATTTAGTCCCAACAGAAATACAGGTTACATTTAAATCTACCAGTTCAAAACCCTACACTTCAAATGTAACATTTTTTGAATTGTCAAGAGCGATTAATCTAAAGTGATCATGTTTTCACTTGTGTTTACAAGTACATCATATTTATAATGTTGTACAGAACCTTCTGTGAACAAGATTTGTTAAGAGGAAAAAATATTTTTCATGAGTTTTAAATAAGTGTTTGTAATACAAATTTGACACAACCCAGGACTTAATTTCATAGTATCTTAATATTTTTTCATGACTTGATAGTGAATATTTACTTGTTTTGAATTCAACTAAAACATTTATTTTATCAAGGTTAAGAAATAGAGTAACTAAAAATTTTGGTGGAATAAAAAGGCAATGATAAAATATCACTAGAAGATTATTTTCCTTTGCAGCAAGCAAATCAAGCCATTTGTCTATAGAGATTCCTTTGGCAGCAATGTCACTGGATCTGCCTGTACTGTTGCATGGTAAACCAGATTCTTTAATTTTCCTGTTTTATTCTTTTTCTCCATGCACTTCAGTTTCAACAAAATAAAGGAAATAATATTCCACTGGCTTTCTCAGCATTGCTGTTGAATATATGAGTTTAAGACCTAGGATATTACCAGTTGTGCAGCACCTTATACAAATTCCACTTCTGGACCAGAGGAAGAATACAAACAAGAAAGAAGAATATTCTGAAAGGCGAGTTCTGGATCCTTTTTCCCAGTCACAGTTTGTAATAGACTCACACCTGCAGAGAGTCTGAAGTTTCAGTTTCCAGGGAGAGCCTGCTCCATGGAAGCTCTGCAAATCCTGGAGCTATGACTCAATAGCATCTATCTATCTGCATTCATCTTGATATTTGGCTGAGGCAATAGAATCTACATTACCTATCTGCTAAAAGCTCCCTAGAGCAAACACGAAGGTATTTAATAACCTCTGCTGATATATTTCACTGTCAAAATTACTACTAATACAATTAAGTACCACTAATCACTTAATGCTTATAAAGTCATTAAGTAGGATGCTCAGCATTTTATTATTTAGCCTGAAAGGCACCTTCTTTACCATTCCAATCAGACAGATTTGCATAAAGAATATTCCTCAGCCTCTAATTTTTCATATTATTATCTTGAATAAAATAAAGTAGATTTTTACCTTAGATTTAAAATGCAAGATCATCATTACTACAGTCTACCTATATTAAAGGTGGTGGGCCATGGCAACAGAAGCCAATCTGAGCTTCTATGATGCAGTCTTCACTCCCACTCCCAATCCCACATGCATGTCACTAGGTGAAAGAAGGATGGAACCAGACGAGCAAGGTTTGGAGCAGTTCAAATTATGCTGCAGCCATGTCCCACAGACATCAACCCTGCACAGATGCCCTTTATGTGGAACCATTGTGAACACAACACACTTCAACAAAGTGAAGCAAAATGACTGATGTGCAGAGTTAAGAGTTTGGTGCTGCTAGACTGTTGAACCAAACTGATAATACAAGTGAATAATGTGTTCTCCTGAACTAATATAGCAGCTAATTTTATTGCCAGTGATTACAATTTGTATTTCTGACAATAAATGTAGGCAAAAATGGCCGGCTGTCCTGCCTTCACAATTACTTAGATGCAGATTAAGGGGTACCTGTTGTTAAGTCAAGTGATCCAAGTGAATCAAAAGATATAGAAAAGCTAGTAATTCATAAAGAGTGAAAAGAAAGAAAAAAAACTGTCAGAAACCTGTATGTTTAAGAGTTCAGAAAATGTATAAATAAAATTTAAGCTAAGGAAAAGATAAAACTTGTGTTGAAATTAATCAAAGTAGTTTTTTTGTTTAAGTAAAGTGATTGGTGATGGCCAACGTGGGTTCACTATAGACCATTTACATCCAACAAATTTAGTGGCCTTCTACAAGAGTTACAGTATTTGTGGAAAAGGAAGAAAACTGATGCTATCTAACTGGACTTGTGCAAAGCATTTGATACTGTTCCACATGAGACTGTTTCTAAAATGGAGAGACTTGGAACAAAATCTGTCATATTTACTAACAACAGGAAAGGAAAGCATTGGTTTGCAGAAAAACTAAGAGTCAACAAAATAAGATATTTGAATAATACTTTGAAAATTAACACCATGTCTTGACATCTCCACTTGGTATTTTTATGTGCAAAATATGTGCTTATGTGGAAAACAGATTTTTTTTTTTTTAAATTAAAAGATCAGGATTCATTAGCTGCAAATTATAGACAGAAAAAGACAAGGGTGTAAAATTTGGTGCCTTGGTGGTGGGTGTGAGCTAGTAGTTTTATTTATAATATCGTTTCTTAACAGGTTGTAAAAAACAAATGAAAACAAACATAGACAATGGTTATTACAAGAGTAAGCTAGGAAATTGAAAAATATGTCTTACAGGAGAACATAAAGGTGTTGCTAGTTCAATTAACAAAACAAAGAGAGGATATGAGACTGTTGCCATAAATATATCAGGAAGAATAAACACAAGAAAGAAAAGGAGCTATTCTAGGGAAAATTCTGGTGTAAGAATACGAGTGGATCTGTGTTAGACTTGGATAAATTTAGACTGGGAGCTGTGAGACAGTTTCTAACCAGAGTACTAAGATACTAGAAGAAAAAACACAGGAAAAACAGCAGTAAAAAAATTATTTGTGCTAAAATGGAGCTCAATGGTAATACTGAGGAAATTACATTATGTGGTTACCTGAAATAACAGGGAACTGGATTAAAGAAATAATTTCTACTTCTGTAATATTGTGTGCCTGAAATCAAAATCAAAACCTGCCTTTTTTCATAGCTTTTTCTGTATCTATCAAATAGTGATGGTAATAGTTTTATTTTTACTGCACACTATGAATTTATTATGCAAAATACTCCCTGGCTGCCTATTCTCCCTGAGGTCTTACGATAGTTTTTGACCCAGTTTGCCTAATGGTTAACATTCCAAACTACTCTGTAATTATAAACACTTTTCCTTATTGTTCCAAAAACATTGTTAAACAATTAAAATTTGCTTTGCCAAGTAAAATAGGGATCTAATTGCCCAGTCAAGTAAAAAAAAAAAAAAAAAATTTGGACTGAACCCCACACTGTTTCCAAATTTGGCAAAGCTTGCAGTTCAGTAAGAAATACAATATATTGCTATGCATCTCATTGGATAAAGGATATATACATTAAAAAAAGAAAATATCCAGCTGGAATCAGCCTTAAATAATATAAAACAACCTGAGAAATATAAATATATAAATATATACTGTATATATATTATATATATATATAAATATATATATATAATTATATATATATTATATATAATATATATAATATATATATATTATATATATAATATATATATATAATTATATATATTATATATATATATTTATATTATATAAAAATATAAGCCTAGAGGATCAGCTGTATAAACTATGCTTATTTCAAAATACAACTGCAGGTTCAATGCTAGTGACTTGAAACAGATATTGCATCTAATTAAGTAGAAATTGGACATTTAAAATTTAATAGGTAAAGAAAAGTCTTACCTTTTTTTTAATATTTTCACTTCTCTCTGGAAGGGGAAAATATTCATCCAGGAATCCACCCAAGGCAGTCAAGAGTTCTTTCCTAAAGGTCTTTAATTTCAATACTTTGGTTTCCAATTCATTGAGTTCTCTAATTTTCAAATGAACAGTAAAAACAGCAACAGAACAAGGGATCAAATCAGGTAACTAAGAAGTCCCTTCTAAGTAAAAAATCCTGTATTATCTATTGTTAGAAATTAAACATCTTTAATCACAGGATATATGTTAGGATGTTCATGTTTCAAATATGAAATACATTTCAAAAATGTAGAAATACCTTTTTGTGGAAGGATGTTCATCTTGGGTATTTACCTCTTCTTCGATTTTATTAAGAGTCTCTAGCATCTGTTTCTGTTCCTCATACCACTGCTGTTCTCTTTGAAACATGAAAGGTAGGAAATGGCACAACAGATAAATAGTTTCCTGGGCAGTCAATAAAGAAAAAAGCTTACAGCATTCCAAAGTCCCAATCATTGTATTACCTTTTCAGATCTTCTTCCAGATGTTTATTCTTTGACTGAACTGTTGACAGCATCGTTTCAAGATCATTTTTCACTTTCTGCAACTATAAAATAATAGAAATTAAACTATTGTTTGTAGGTACCCCAGGCTGTAGTATTTGTTCTATGTAAGGCTACATCTGTAAATCTGATAAAGAGGGACAAAATCATCTGCAATTTCTTAATAAACATTAAAATCTAGTTTAAAATGCAGGAGCTATTCAAAATGTCACTGTTACCTCACTGTTACCTTACTGTCAGTTGCTCATCAGTGTCCTCTTGAAGCTCACAGAGCTTAACAAAATATTTAATTTTACCTGAAGTACACACATGAACTGCTCAGCTGATGAATGGATGAGGAGAAAATGACTACAGCATCAGGGCTCTATGATCTAAACTATTGCAGCTGCTGGTAAGACGGAATCCATGCTACTTGCACCCACGTAAGATATACTGAAAATGAAGATGGGTCAAAGAAATACTAACTGCATCCATGAATTAAATGATCTTCAGTATTATGAATATCTGGGACAGGAAATATGAAGAAATAAAACTACTGCAGTCAGAAGCTATAGGCATTACTGAATCTAGGGAGTAGTGGATTCTCAGTGGGCTGGGTCTTTCACTATAGCATCACAGAATGGGTAAGGTTGTGTTGAGGAACACATTCAATGCAGGTAGCTCAGGGTGCAGCTGCAGCAGAGCTACAGGTTGAGCTCTGGGTTGAACTCGGGCAAGAGCCCCAGGCAAGAGGCCATGAACTGCCAACTCTTTGTAGAACAGGGGGCCTGGGGATCTGTGACCCTGCCAGGCGAGGGGACACTGAGACATGGCAGCAGCTGATGATGCCTGCGTTTACACTGTGAGGTTACAAAAGCCTTTTGTCTTTGAGGGTATAAAATTCATTTGTTCTGGGTCCCTCCCCAAAGGCACTCACCTCAAGCTGTTAGTCTATTATTATGCCATGATTAAATTATTTTATGGATCAGGATGTGTGAGCCTAAGGGAAGACGGAAACCTAGGATTGAGCTGGTAAGGACATCTGATCTGTGTGAGTGGGATGTGTAGCTGCAAATGGGTTTAGTGACTGACACCATGGACAAAGTTTCCTTAACCATTGTGACAGGCCACAGTGAGTTATGTGGTCCAACCTCCCTACTCAGGCAGGGATTATCCAAGAGCACATGGTTCTGGTTGCATCCAGACAGTTCTTGACAAACTCCAGCAAGGGAGACTACACAACCTCTCTGGGCAAATTCTGGGCACAGTAAAGAAGCTCTTCCTTGTGTTCTTGTGCATCCCATTGCCTCTTGTCCAATTGCTTGGCATCAACGAGAAGAGCCTGGCTCCATTCTCTTCAGATACTTGTATAAATTTATGAGGTTTCCTGTTAGAGCACTATGGTCTTCTACAAAATCATTATATAAGCCTGTGATTTAGATGTATTTTTATTGCTTCCATACAAAATAGGAGCACTTAAGAAGTTAGCTCAAAGAAATACACATTCTGAAAATACGCTACAGAAACAAGTATGCTCCATATATACACAACATCTGAAAAGAAAGCTGTAATCCTCAAATATCAGACTAACATGTCAATCAAAGTGTGTAACCTAACAACTTTTTGATAGTGACTCTTAACAGCAGTCAGGTTTGCTGTTGTGAGTGATACTAGAAGGCATTAGACACAGGAATATTCTCAAGTCGCATAGCATTCCTATGTCCCATCAATATAGTAAAATGTTACCAGCAAGACATCACTGATTTGCTATTTCCTCCAATGGAGGAACTCAACTGTGGAGTTGTGTTATTGCATGTTTTATTATAATTTTGCAATGTAATGGTTTGTTCCTATGTGCCTCCCATATTCAACTTGGTTTGTCCCTAGTTTTCCCACCTTACCCAAGTGTCAATCCTTCCCTTGTCCCCTCCCAGGTGCCCTGTCAGTCACTTGGTATCCCTTCCCATACATCCAGAAGCTTCCATCCTAGGTGCCGGGTGATTGGGCAGGAGCCTGGGGCCCCTCCCATATCCATCCCTCATTAGTTCCCATATGTGTCTGTCTATACAAGAGCCACTCCCCATTAAACTCCCATTGGCTGGTCGATTCCCCTCCTCCTAGTATATAAGATGTTGCAAGCACCCTGCAGGTGCTCTTGTTGGCAGGCACTGTTCAGGTGTTGTTGGGCCCTGCTGGGCTACAATAAACTGGATTTAGCCCCCAACAAGAGACTCTCTTCTCTGTCACCCGTGGGATTCAGCTGCGCCTGTCAGACCCACCAAGCACTCTCCAAAGCCCTGCTGGGCTCAGCGGAGGGTGCTTCATCTGCCCCTCTCGCCCCATTGGAGAGCTAGCCGGGGCAGAAAGGGACTGAGAACTGGGACTTGGGGCGAGAGCGCGGTACTCAACAAACTATTTGCAAATTATTGCCACAGAATTCAATAGCTAAGGTAACTGGCTCTTCTGTGTAACATATAATATTACATAATTTTCTATTAAATATGAAATTAAATATATTATAACACTTTGTTTAAAAAAGCACACACAAATATCTTAAAGGCAGGTGTCAGAGTATAGGGTCAGACTCTTCTCCGTGGTGCAAAGCGATAGGACAAGGAGCAAGAGGCACAAACTCAAACACAGGAATTTCCACCTGAAAATTAGGAAAAACTGCTTTACTAGAGGGTGACTGAGCGCTGGAACAGGCTGCCCCAAGAGGCTGTGGCTTGTCCTTTTTCAAAGATATTCAAAAAGCCATCTTGACACAATCCTGTGATGCACTTAGGGGCAGGGTTTAGTGGTGGATTTGGATGGTTGGACTCAATCATCTTAGCGGTCTTTTCCAACCTAAACTATCCTATGATTCTATCTCCAGAGGTCCTTTCTAACTTCAGCCATTCTGTGACAAATTCCACTTAGCAATTAAAATTCAGCCATAGATCATTTTGAAAACACAATTCGGAGTGGATCTACTTGCCCAAGCACTTGCACATTGATAAATGAAAGTAATCTTGAAAAGTAGTGTGTAGGCTTCAGCCCCAGAAATGCACCCTGCTGCATAATGTTAAAGATGATGGCTAAATCTTTGCAAGACATGGTAATCAGTCTCCTTGGCATGAGATTCCTGTCTCCTGGTGGCACCCAGCACAATGGGACTCTAATCCTAAGTGAGGCCTTGCAGCATTAATGTAGCAGGGGTGTAGGGGTGTCAATTATCACATCATTTTCATTGCATGCAGATAAGTTTGTTGAGCTACTGTGATTAGATGGTGTGTCCAGAGGCAAAATACTGTTTATTGTGCATTACTCAGTGACTTGTGCAATAAGTCAGTTTAAAACCTCACTAATTACAACTAGGAAATTCTACTAATTACACTAGAGGGGGGGAAAAAAAGCATTAGAAAAACATAAACGGCTGAAGGAAAATACACAGCATTTTAGCAGTAATCCACCCTAGGAACAATCAGATGAAAATGCAGCAATTGCATATATTATTTTTCTTTTTTTTTCCCCAGAATTTTTATTAGACTTACCTCTTCTTTTCCTAATTCTAACAGTACATCTGGATTGGTAGAAATTACTGAAAAATAAAATGAATCGTTTATTTTTTCACTGGACAATAAAGATTTATTTATTCTAAAAAGCAGCTTGGCTAGAGAGAAATTTGTGTAGCTTCTGAATAACAGTTTGGTTCTCAGTAGCAGTTTAATCATATGCTGTGGTGTCCTGCTGGGCTAACCTACTATCACGATTCAGTAAATTAAATCAGACTGAAAAAAGTGCACTGTTAATGCTTGTGTGTTATTTTTATACTTGAACTAGCTCCAAGTACATTGGTGCAGTTGCATAATGAATAAACAGCACATTTCTATACACTGCAAGACAACCAAGCCTGATTTTTTCAGCAGAAGGCAATCAACATTACCAGTGTGGGCAATAAAAAAAATTCTTCCAGTCCTCCGATCCCTTGCTAAATAGCCTCCTAAATGCTTGATCAGGACTATGTAACCTAGTTTTAATAACTTCAGAAGCACGTCACCATCCTTACTGTTCACAAGAACAGTAGGGAGATGAATGGCCCAGCAAAGCCAATATCCTAACTCAAACACTGAGCAATAGCAATACCTAAGAAAACCAAAGTACAATTCAAGAAGAAATTTTTCTCCAGAATGCTTCTACAAAATGCAGTGATTTATGACTCATGCATTTTCAGAACAAAACCAGAATTCTTGTTTTTTACAGCATTCAACAAACTCTAGCCAATTCTCAGATCCATGTCAACTTGCAGCTTCTGCATAAACCTATGACTTTTTTGACCTATTTCAATACATTAACAGGAGAAATGAAAGCTATTCTAACAGATTAAAATCTTTATAAGAAAGATTTTTTGTGCAAGTTTGGGCTTGAAATCTCTAATCTTACAAATAATGACTTAAATTAAAAATTCCTTAATCAAAAAGGAAATCCTTAACCCTCTCATGACAGCAATAAACATCACCTAAATAAAAACCATCTATTAAATAAATTCAGAAAAGTACTTTCTTTGCTAATGTTATAGTACTTACCTCAAAAATTTTAAGAAGCTTTAGATTAGTAGTTTTAAAAGAGCTGTTTGTTCTGAGATGAAAATCGGAAAACCTACTGATGCATCAAGAATGCATTAAATTAAATGTTTCAATAAAACTCCTTTTAATTGGAAAATTACTGTTTCTAAATCTTGATGCAAAATTTGAGTACTCTGCTCCCAATTAAGTTTAAGAGCTGCAGAAGATAGCAGTCTGTGCTTTATTAGAGTAGGATTTCTTTATTCACATTAATATACCTACATGTGCTAAAATTCATTGGTGCACTTTTGTTCACATTCACTGGCATATTTGAAGAAAAACCCATACAATTCTTCCCTCTGCCATCTCCTGCTGACATGATCTTTATAAGCCTTCCCTTACCAATTATTATCAATTTTTACAACTGCCTCATAACACTTCTTTATTTCTAGATACCTAATCCTGAGTTCATGCTTGTTGTTTATGCTGTGTGAGTATCAGAATAGAAGGCCCTGTGCTCATGGGAAAGAAATCACTAGCCATAATTTAGTGAAGGAACAATGCAGATCTAAAACACTGGGACAACACACTTATGCCAGCTGCTGCTGTAAATTCACTGCTTGCTCAATCCACAATCAATTCAATCTTTTCCAGTTTTGTTGAATCACTACACTTGCAAAAATCAAATGTCAGAGAGAATTGCCTAGTGATACAAAGTACAATTACTAAGAAAAATACTACCAGATGCTAGGAATGTAAAAGCAACTACTATGCACATGTTTATACAGAAGTTCATATTAAAATAAAACAAAAAGGTATTTGGCACAATACTGCTATTTTGCAAAGAAAAACAGAAATTATGCAGAGACCACAACTGTTTGAAATGGTTTAAAATATGGTTGCTTTCACTTCCTGATTTTGCAAAGGTAAAAGTTAAATTTTATTTTTATGTACCAAAGCTTTTTTGAAGTTGCAATTCAGCTGATTTAGCAGATCTTGAGCTACATAAATAATACCATAAATTAAGAAACAAAAAGACACTAAAGTTTAAGCTTTGCAAAAATAAAATTTGCATTGTGAATTCAAGTATGTTTGCCAGTACTGTGCTCAAAAAAATGTAGAACTGCCAAGCTATAACCTCTGAAAATAAGGTTTAAGATTGAAATGCTGACAGGTCCTCATTTACAGGAAATGAACTGGCCACTACTAAAAGCCAAAACCAAAGTAACTAGACAGCCTGACATTCATGCTCTATTAGTAAATTATATTAAATCAGTACTTCTGCTATTTCTATTTAGATAAAATCAGACAATGTTTTCAATTAAGTAATTCCTCCTTCAGAACAAACAGTAGGTAGAAAGAAGCCAAGACAGAGAAGTAAGCAAAGAGGACGCCTCATTTTCATACAAGTACCATAACTCTATTTGAATTCTTAGCAGGAACATTTTTCTTCCACTGGAAAGGGAGCCAAAAAAGGCAAAAATTTGGTTGTAACATATTAATTATGGATAATTCTCTAGATTTCTAATAAGAAATATTATCATCTGGGAAGAAGTAAGAATGGTTGAACAAAGCAAGTCAGCCAGCCAAAAAAATAGGCCAAGGATATTTTTAAGCCAATAGCTTGAAGTTTAATATACATATTTTAGTACGGAAATCTAACAGCCTCAGGTATTTTACCCAGATAAAAACTAAGTTCTTTCAATTAATTTGCTTTAAGCCAGCAACTTATTCATGAACAGCAGCCAGGAACCAGTATATTCCAAATTCATTCAATGACATGCCTTTGGTCTACATACCTCAGAAGCACTGGAGGCTGACAGTTCTTGGAGTGAAGCTAACAACACTGAACTATGAAAATATTCTATCTAATACAACAACAGAATCTATTTAATAATAATAAAAAAAAAATCCCAGCTTCTCTTATGAGTTGTAGCAAATACAGACTTTGAAAAAAAGTTGGAGAACTGCCTGTAATGTTGATTTGGAAAGGCATTTCCATTTGGCCAAATAACAAAACATTGGAAATCACCACATGCTGTCTATAACACTCCTGTAATTTTGCAAATACTACAAAGCCAAGCCTCTACTGGCATAAAAATATTCAAATGAGTCAATATATTAATTTAAAGATTAACTAGTTTTTTGGGATTGACAGGTGTAAACAGGTCCTTGACGGGAGACATAACCATGCATACTACCTGAATGATAGTGTAGTGTGAACTGTTTTAGGAATGTCCATATGGGACATCTGAAAACTAAGAATACTTTACTACTTAGATCCTGAATGCTTTTATTTCCAGTGTCTGGCCACATCAGCCTTGCAGGAGGGTGAAATCCACCAGGAGTGGTGCTTATGTACAAAGAGAATTTTGAAGAACTGAGGAATTGAGTTTTGACTAATAATGCCTAACAATTATAAGAACTACCACTAGTCTCAGTGGTTTGTGCTTCTCAGCATCAGTAAGTATTCTGGATTCCTGTGTTGTTTAAAAATTCTAGTGTCTCTTACCACTCTATATTGACTTGAAATCTCCAATCCCTGTTAATTCAAAATTGGTATTTTACTACAGTGTAGAGGGCTTAGCACTAAAGGTCTATTTCAAAGTTTCAACTATCATATTGTAATACTACACACCTTTAATCAGAAAAATAATCAGAAGATGTATGATTAATGTATCAGCTTCTTAAAAGACAAAATGAAGACAATATTATTTACCAAAGTATTTCAGTTCTAAAAATGAAATACAAATGAAAGTCAGCAAAAAAACAATCACACAGAAAAGAATATGAAGGAGGGTAACAGGATAATGAACTTGTCTTATTTGGTTAAGAGATCTGCTAATAGTTGTTTTTCCATTTAACTGACTGATGAATAACGGCATGAATCATGCACTTATTTGTCCAGAATCATAGGATCAAATTATAGTGGAATTCATTTTTAATTTCAAGTTGACTTAGAACTGAAGTGCAAAAATAATGAAGAAATTAAACATACACGCTACTTTTTAAAGTACCATTATTTTAATTTTTAAGTAGTTATGGAACGAAAATACAATCAGCAGACATAAATATACTCATGGCCTAGATGAAAAAAACTTTGCAGATTATAAAAGCATTCTTTACAAGGAAACAGTTACTTACATTCAGGATTTCTTGTTTGCCACTGATTAAAATCTACTGTTAAAGCTTTCCATTGCAGCATTAACAAGTAAAGCTGTGTAACAAGAAAAGAAGCATCTCTTAATGTGTGTTGAGTTGCATTGGCATAAAATGAGGTAGAACAGGATAAAAATTGAATTGTTAAGTTGACATAGCAGGAAACTAAAAAGCATCTATTACAATAGAACGCTAGTTTCTTCAATTCACAGGGATCAAGGAATGTTTCTATTATTTTTTCAAAAGGGTCAGGGTAGCCCCCAGTATCAATACAGGCTGACTGAGACACAACTTGAAAAGTTGGACCATGCACTTTCAGTCCAGAAAGCCAATTGTAACACCTGCATCAAATGCAGCATGGCCAGCAGGTAGGTCAAGGTAGGTGATTATGCCCCTCCACTCTGCTCTGGTGAGACCCCACCTTGAGTGCTGCCTCCAGCTCTGGGGTCCCCAACATAAGAAGGATGTGAACTTGCTCAAGTAAGTCTAGAGGAGAACCACAAAGATGATTGGAGAGCTGGAATACCTCTACTATAAAAACAGGGGAGGGGTGTTGATGTTGCTCAGCCTGGAGAAGGCTCCAGGGAAACACTATAGGACCTTCCAGTACTTGAACAGGACTTAAAAGAAAGAACAGAGACTGTTTACAAGCACATGTAGTAATAGGACATGGAGAAGTAAGATGATAGAGGGCAGGTTAGATTAGATACTAGAAAGAAATTCTTTGTTGTGTAAGCAGAGACACTGGAATAGGTTGCCCAGAGAAGCTGCAGATGCCCAATCCCTAAAAGGGTTCCAGGCCAGGCTGGATGGGGCTTAAAGCAACCTGATTTAGTAGAAGGTGTCTCTGCCTATGCCTGGGTTAGAATTAGATGATTTTAAGGGCCTTTCTAACCCATGCCATTCTGTGATTCTATGGTCATAACAGAAAATGAATTGTTTCTAAAAACCCACTGTCTTACCTTGGCATCTGATGGTGCCACTGTTTCTGCTCCTAGAAGCATTAGCTTGCTCTGACACTTGGTAGAAAAGAAAATAAATAAAGCACAAAGAAAGTTTGTTTACTCTTCTCTGTTGTAAGAACAAAACACAATTCTTAGAAATTTAAACACAACTTTTTAAATATAGAAATACAATAATTTTAACTTGGATCCTTCCACATTCTGTATACCCCAACCCAGAATCACAAATTAAGAAACGTTTTGAAATCACAACACAATAAAGTAGAACTTAATTAACTCTGAAGGAGAAAAGTAGCAGCTAAAGAAAGATGTATTCTTTGAGTAAAAAGGCAAGTTATGGAGGAAAAGTTCATACGGGGAAAGGCATTGAACAGATAAATAACATGAGAAAGAGTGAAGAGAGTCATGGACAAGGCTGAACAGGGAACTGCTGAGAAATTAACATACTTCCTGCTACACTTCTGGATTTCCAAACAGACTGCTCCAAACAGTATAATATAGTATGTATTTTTAGTTTTAAGTCATTTAGGGCAGTATACTGTACAGAAGTGATCTGGTTTTTGGGAGAATACATCAGCTCTCATGACTGCAATGAGGTGTATATGCAGTCTGAAAGTCAGCCCATCACAAATATCCAAGGCATAAAGAGGTGACACCTGCTAAACACTCTTTTTTCTGTCACCAATATAACCTGACCATAACAAGGCAGGATGTATTCTATGAAGCAGTACTTTGGAAACCTTGCTGTTAATGTTTGCATACCAGGACACTGTATAGGATTTCTTCCACAATAATTGATCATGATGACACAAAATTATTGGAACATTACATGCAACCACATAACCGAAGAGCTAATTAAATGACTATTAGTTTAAGCATTTTGCTGAAACATGAACATTTTGCATCCAGGATGCAAAATCCAAATAATAAAAATCCTACTATTTTCATCAACTTCCAAAAATAACACATCACTTCTTATACTATTTTGGGCATGCTGGGAATGAGATACAAGGTATCAAATATTTTCAAGTACATTCAAAACAGTAAACATTCGTATTTCTCTTCTAATTTGAAAATTCCATAGAAAGTTCAGATAGCATTCCCTGCCACTTGTTACATGCGAACTTATCTGAATACTCAAAAAGAAATAAATCCCATTAGTCTTTTTAAATCAACTTGTGCAAAATTACTGCACTGTGAGTTGTCTGTACTTTGTTCTCCTTTAAGGTGGAAATACTTTTACTTCAGTTTCTGGTATTTTATTGTTTTGAACCTACAACTCAGAACTCAAGCAAATACCACATACAATTGGAAATTGAGTGAAGTGATTAAGACTCTGAAAATATAATTTAGAATATGATTTTTCAACAGATTCAGCAGAATCTTACAGGAAAAACAGTATTCCCTAAAAACTAATACAAGTTTATCTTTTCTTGGAATCCTGAAAATAAAAATAACCAGTCCTAAACTCTTATTTTTTAACATATTGCACTATGTACATGAGAGAAATTTTAACCATGACAATGTAACTGTGAGTTTGCAAGGGAGTAAGCATAGGGAGACATCATCATCATCCTCTGCCTCTCCTCCAAGATCCAAAGCATCTGTGAAATGGAATCCCATCTTTTGTGAGGCTAAAGAGAGAAGCATCTCTGTATGCTGGTACTACCACAACACAAATAAATTGTTTCATTTTCTGTAATTTTAATATATACTCCCACACTAAATCATAACTTCAGCACATTGACACTACAAGGCATTCTTCACCCCTCCAAGCACTTCTACATTTGACCTTTCTGAAGATACTATTTTCTTTTTCTCTTTGTTTTTGATTTTTGGTTCGGGTTTTTTTGGTTGTTTGGTTGGTTTGGTTTTTTATCAAAGTGGTTTCTTTGGAGGGGGTGGGGCAAGCATGTGATGAATAAAATAATTCTGAAAAAGCTTTATAATAAACTTAGCCTATCATTTATATTTGCATACCTCTTCCATCTGCTTCCAAATACGCTCACATTCCTCCAAGAGTTCTTCCTTGGCAGCTACAGGATCAGCTTTGTTAGTGGTTTCCGATAAATATTCAGCCTATTAACAAGCAAATAGAACAGTTATCATGTAGATCTACAATAACTGATTTCTTAATCATACCTGCCATTTCAGATCAACTATGTAACAGAATAAATTCCTTAATTCAAAGCTTTTAGTTAATTCCTCTATAGTTTTAGAAAGCACACAGCCATTAAGTGAAGCTAACTATATATAACTAAGTAAAATTAGAAGACACTAATAATTTACTTTTAAAATTGAATAACAATGTCCTAAGTTTTAATAATTGCTTTGATTATCTGCAATGGATTCTTTATTTTCAAAGAACTTCATTATAGAAACAATAAGAGAATTTCACCTCTATAAAGCCATACTTTGCCTCCATTTATCTGCAAAGTTTTTAAACAGTTACTTCTGCTCTGTCAATAGACATGGTAATCTATTTCTCCTTTGTTTGAATTCAGAATATTTTTGATTAACAAATGAAGCACCCTCAAAGTTACTAGAAAAACAAACAAAATAACCTGAAAGATATACAGACAACTAAGGAAAGAGGGCACCTGGACAGCCAAAATAAAAATCAGCCCAAGTTAAATTTAAAACTTTGAGAAACTGCTGGGTGAGAAAGAAACAGCTGGGATCAAATTTATGAATTTTTATGTTTTTCACTTAAGAGATACTTCAATAACAGCAGCAATTAACGGGGAAAAAATAAGAAGGGGTAAGTTTTTTTTCCAGAGAAAACAATCAACAAGCTAGATGTACCACATACAGGAAGCCTTTAATACCTTAGTGGGTACTAAGCCCACCAAACACACAGGAATTAAACAGAGACATTAAAAATGGATAACCATCTAGAGAACAATTACACTTTTCTACCTTCTTACTGAAGCATAAATTACTAACTCAATCCTTTGTCCTTTTTCACAACAAAAACACAGCATCGGAGAAAATTATGTCAAAAGCCCTATTTAAAAGGGGTGAAATATTCTACTACTACTTGCAGAGTTCACGTACCTCATAACAAAGTGGATGAGGAAAGAAAATCAGAACATCTCACTGAATGCTGGAATTACCCTAAAGAACTCACATGTAGCCAATACATCTACTAAGTCTTCCTAGCAAATTTGTTCCATTTAAAACAGAAGAACACTACAAAATCTAGGTTACCATGATCTTATAAGAATTAATGAGCATAGATTTTGCAAAGGAAGATCATTATCTTCTTAAGAGTCTTGGAATATCTCCATAATATAAAACAGAACTAGTTCCCATAATTCATTAAGACTTCTGAAATGCCTCCAGCAAAGACTGCCCAGAAGGAAGAAACTAAGAAAGAAACCAAGCAGTCTTAGTTTTTTCTCAGACAAAAAAGGAGACAAAGAGGGTCTGGGGAGATAGTGGGGAGAAAAAGAACCCCGTGCTTTGGAAATTTGGGGTGGGATAAAATCTATTCTGCCCATATCCCCTGCAATACTATAATTCATCACCATGAAAGCATTATATGGAATAAAACTCTGAAGAGAAATCCAAAAATGATTACATGATTCTGTAGTTAACTTTAAATTTCTGGACCAACTACGTACAATGTTTCAAAATGTACATATTGTGAGACATGACAGGGCTCTCACAAGCCAAACCGACTTGCCATCCTTAATGCTGTGCTCTGAACTACCTTACACAGTATCACTTTCTGATGTTATTTTCTCACACATTGCAAATTTCCCTATTTCAGTATGGTAAATTATATTTCTATTTCCACATCAAAATTGAAAACTGGAGGTTTTTTTGGCATTAATACTAATGTCTTCCAGTTCCAACAAATTATTTATTCTCATCTTGTTTTAGGACTACATAATAGGTAAGAAATACACACATGTCCAAGTGTAAGCTCTACGCTAGCCAAGGCTTTACAAAATTAAATCACGGAATAGGTCAGGTTGGAAGGGACCACAGCGGGTCATCTGGTCCAACACCCCTTTTTAAGCAGGGCCATCCCAAAGCACACGGCACAGGATTGTGTCCAGATGGTGCTTGAATATTTCCAGTGAGAGAGACTCCAGAACCTCTCTGGGCAATCTGTTCCAGTGCTCGGTCAACTGCACAGCAAAGAAGTTCTTCCTCATGTTTGGTGGAACTTCTTGTGCATCAGTGTCTGCCCATTGCCTCTCTTACTGCTGGGCACCACCGAGCAGAGCCCGAGTCCATTCTCTTGGCACTGTCCCTTCATACACATGCATATTAAGAAGGCGAAATGCGTAATGTGACCAAGCACGTAACAACCAACTGCGGGAAGACGGTGAGGGAGGGGAGAGGAAAGCGATGGAAGGTCTGTGAGACACGAAGGCATCTTAGGAAGCAAAATATCGGCAGGGTACAGACAACATGGCAAAAGCGGCGAGGCAGGGAGCCCTCGCGGCCCCCCGGCAGCCGAACGGCGGGAGGACGTGAGGCGGGACAGCCCCGCTCACAGCCCAGGGAGGAACGCGCCCCTTCCCGGCCGGGCAGCCAGCACCCGCCCCGCAGAGCAGCCGCCGGCCCCAGCGGCGAGCCCGCCGCCCGCCCGCGGCGCCGGGGCCCCGGCGCGGAGCCGGCCGCCCTCTCTCCCGCGGCGCCGGGGCCCCGGCGCGGAGCCGGCCCGCCCTCCCTCCCGCGACGCCGGGGCCCCGGCGCGGAGCCGGCCCGCCCTCCCTCCCGCGGCGCCGGGGCCCCGGCGCGGAGCCGGCCGCCCTCCCTCCCGCGGCGCCGGGGCCCCGGCGCGGAGCCGGCCGCCCGTACTACCATGGCCGCTTCCCGCCGTCCGCCGTGCGCGTCACGCGCCGCGCGCCGCGCGCGGGGCGGCGCGTCACAGCATGGCGTCCGGCGAGCCCGAGCGCAAGCGAAAGCCGCCCGAGCTGCAGGCGGGCGGCGCGGGTGCGGCGGCAGCGGACGAGGAGGATGAGCAGGATGAGCGCTGGGTCGGCCCGCTCCCGGGGGAGGCCGCTCAGGCGAAGAAAAGGAGAGGTAAGGGGAGGAGTGCAGCACTGCCCCGGCTGGGGTCGGGGTGGTGGGATCGCCTCCAGGCCCCGCGGGCGGGAGCGGCCGCGGGTGAGGGCGGCTGCCGGCAGCGCGTGTCCTGAAGCTGTGTTCATATACTTTCGTGTATAAAGTGCGCACACTGCGGGGGAGCCTTCAGGTGCGGAATTACAGAGTAGGTGCTGAGAAAGTTGTGGCCTGCAGAAGAGAAGGTTACGTGGAGACTTTATAGCAGCTTTCTGAAGAGACTTACAAGGAAGCTAGAGACGGACTCTTCGACAGGTTCTGTAGTGATGGCAGCAAGACTAATTGGTGCAAACTGAAAGACGGGAAATTCAGCTATAAGGGAAAAAAATCTTTGCTGTGAAGTAGTGGCACAGATTGCCCAGTGACTTTTTTTTTGGGTGCTCCAACCCTGGGAGTGTTCAAAGCCAAGTTGAATAAGGCTTGGAGCAACTTGGTCTAGCAGGAGGGGGCTTGGGACTAGATGATATTTAAGTCTTATTCTAGCCCCTTAACATTCTATGATTGTTAACATTCTATGATTGTTTCCTCTGGAGAACATTTTAAGGCCAAGAGCCTTGCTGTGCAGGCTGAAGCTGTGCTGTTTATTGATGTAGAGTTAATCCATCTTTCAGATCACCGCCTTAAGGTGCAGCAGCAGGAGAAGCGTCTAGGCTGTATTTTGGCATGTGATATTGATGTCTGCAGCAGCTTCCAGCTCTTTGGATATCACTTTTTCTTCAAGTAAAAAAAACAATGTTCATCAGATGTAAACATGCAAGTTCAGTAGAAAATACTGTTGCACAGATGTTAACAAGTAGGATCTAAAACCAGAAACAAAACTCAAAATCAGATTATTTTAGGTCAGCCAGTTAAACAATGAAATAGGTGGATGCCAGCAGCTAAAATTTAGACTCCAGGACCTGTGCGGGACCACAAATCTCGTAAAAAAAACAGGGATACATGTGGTTTTAGAAAGAAATGAGGTTCAGATGACCTTCTGTTTTCTGGCAGTAATTTAAAAACTGGTGATTGATTTTTTGGAAAGAATAAGACTTACTGTAACAGTTGCTTTAAGAGGGAGGAGCAATATGAGTTAAAGCAGGATTTGAGTGCTTTAGTCCACAGAAAAGGTGTAAGTCTGAGTGTAAAAACAGAGCTAAAAGCCTTTTAATTATGTTTACACAAAATCCTGCATATTTTTGACTAAATATGAGTAAGCAATAAAAGGATAAGTAAAAGAGAACAAAAGGTAGGTCTAGCTTCATGAAAAAAAAAATCCTGACTTTTCTTTCTATTCTGTGTAGTTCTTGAATTTGAGCATGTTTATCTTGAAAATCTACCGTCAGCTTCAATGTACGAACGCAGTTACATGCACAGAGATGTTATTACACACGTAGCATGTACAAAGTAAGTATTTTTGTTTTCCATTGTATTCCTTTGTCTGGGGTGTATTTTTGTGTAGACTAAGAAATTTTCACTCTAGATGTTTTATAATGGAAAGCTACAATGTCCTGAGGTGGTTTTTAAAGGGTGGAGGGTTTTTTTTTAAAAGTAAGTGGCTTACCCAAGTAGCAAAGTATAAGTTGTTTTTATAGGCTAAAGGAGGGTCTTAAAATCCTTGTTAAAACATGCAGGAAATACAGGACTAAGATTAACTTACTCCCTCTGAAAAAATACCACTCACCAGAATTGCAGCGATCACACACACACAGTAACTACCATGAAACCAGACTTAAAATAGGAGTTATATTTACATATCCAAAAAGGATAGTGTTATATTTTTCTTCAATTTGACTTCTCATAGATTAATCCAGAATGCATTACAACACCTGTTTTGTTTTTCCTGGAGTTATAGTACCCATTCAGATACACTGTCACAGTAATTTCTTGAGATTTCATTCTCTACACAGTGTTAATTCTAGTGCAAATTACTGACTAGTGGAAAGGTGCATAATGTGTGCATGTTTTCTTGTTTTTATTTTTCTTTTCTAATTGTAGGACAGATTTTATCATAACAGCCAGTCATGATGGACATGTAAAATTCTGGAAGAAAATAGAAGAAGGGATTGAGTTTGTTAAACACTTCCGAAGTCACTTGGGTGAGAAGCTGCTCTTTCTTATCTAAAGAACTTTAGTTTTTTCTCTCTTTTGCCCTTTGTTGTTTGATTAGAGAGTGCAAATAGAGAGAGATTTTGGGGTTTCTTTAGTGCAGTCAGAGATTAAATTATATCTACCAATCTTCCTTTTATTCCTCTCTCCTGTTACATTTTGCTTCCATGCTATAGCAGGGATAGAATGAAAATGAAACATTAAAATGAAAACTGAAGCCTTTCCTTTGCCTTGTGCCTGCTTGTGGGGAGAATATCTGGGACACAAGTGAACAAGATATACAAAAGTGTTCATCAAAGCCAGAGAAGTTGAGAAATATTTAGTTTTAAATAAGGATACCTCAGTCTTTTTTTTTTTTTTTTTTTTCCCTTGCAGTGTGGGAAAAAAGCAGTTCTTTTCATCTGGAATACTGTAACTGTAGAGCAAATTCTGCATTATTGGTGTCATTATCAGACAAATTGCAGTTAAGGGAAACTTTAACCCCTTATTCTGAGCTAATAAGGACACAAAGGTTTTCAACACTATGCTAAGCATTAAATAGGCTGGACAGAAAATGAGATTCTCAGCAGCATCAGAAATTATTATATGCCTGAAGGAAAAAAATCCAATTTGATATGCAGAATGTTACAGTAAGTTTCCTTTTAGAGTTACAAGAAATACTAAAGTCTGGTTTTGATCTTTATCTTCAGCTTCTTATTATATATAGAAGCAAAAGGTGTGTACAAAACCTACCATGTGAAAATCAGTGTTGTGAGAACTTTATGGAAGGCCCAGTTGCAGGGGAGTTTTGAGTATCGTGAGTGTAATAATCTGTAGGGTTCTGCTGATTTTACCCTGTTGAGAAATACAAGCTGAGGAGCCCATGTTGTTTACCCCATCATAATGTTCTCAAGTTTCTAAAACCAACATTTTAAACTAAACTAACTGCCATTATAATATTTTAGTATGTTTTTTGTAAATTGTTCATTATCACATACCTGAGTCTAAACACTGATAGGCCATAAAATGTTGTTCTGTGAATTTTATTTTTTTTAAATACTTTATTGAAGTCAGGTAAAAGGTGACAAAACAGTTGGGAAACAGTTTTAAGCCTCTGTAGGTTTTCCATATATAATACTGAAATGAAGGATGTCCTTTCCCATTTCTTAATAGTATCTTAAATTAATTCACAGGTGTTATTGAGAGTATTGCTGTTAGTTCAGAGGGGGCATTATTCTGTTCTGTTGGAGATGACAAAGCAATGAAGGTGTTTGATGTAGTTAACTTTGACATGATCAACATGCTGAAACTTGGGTAAGTTACTTAGAAGTTACTCAGAAGTGTTCTTTTGAGATTATCAGAGGGGGTTGTTTTGCTAAGACATAAGTCAGTAATTTGGGGCTCTTGAGTTCTTCCCCTTCCCCATGGCCCAGTCATATGAAGTTGAGTAAACTGCATTTTCTGAAATCCAATGGCTGGAGACTGCCTGAATAGAAAAAAATTGCTACTGGAGTAGTAGAAAAGGAGCTTCCTCGGTGTTAAATATTATGCACAAGGATATGGGGTTTCTTCAAATATTTAGCTAGGCATAATTTCTTTCTGTTGTTTGGCACTGAATTTAAGAATTACAGTCTATTAGTAGTTCAATTAGGGAAGGGATTTGGCCTGCCCGTATTGTCTCATTTGTTGTCATAGGGATACAATTTCATTTTTCCTCTAGAAGCAGTATTGTTGCTTTCTCTAGTCTTGTAGTATTTTTGTAGTTACACAGTATATACCTAAAGGATGTAGGAGGAACAGGAATGGATGTTACTGGAATTGTAACAACACCAGAGGAAAACAAGCCCAACGCTGATAAAAGGGCGGATTTGAAGGGCTGGAGGATCAATAAAAGCTGCATTAAGAACAGCAAAAATACTGATTTCTCCACAAACATTTTAGAATTGGAAAACATATTCCTTATAGTCTATGATGTATTGGTTAATTTTGAAACTGAATAGAAGTATAAAGTTAGGGAAAAAAGCTTTTACAAAGAACATGTTATAAAAGCATAAGCTATCTGCTTTGTTTGTTATAGTTTTAGTGTCATCCTCCAAATAATGTACTTCACCTATAGGAATTGATTCTCTCTTGGCTGTCTGTTCTGGAAAAATTCCAGTTAGGCTTAAGCTTTTTGGTTTTGCTATTATTTTTGACATAACAGCCCTGTACTGTTACTACATAATTGCTAAAATCATAGAAAAAAGAAAATTACATTCAATAAAGCACCCTTGATCTTCAGAGCTTCCCAGTTCTAACTTATCTGTAGACCATGGCTCTTTGCAAATCTCCATGCTTTATGCTTCCATCTGTGATCTGGAAAACATTGGCTATTTCTGCAGAGATTTCATATTTATTTATTTGCTCCTGTTCTTCCTAATGAATTTGAGATGAAGTTTTTGTTTCTCTTTACTGGCAGAAATTGAAAATTCAAATTATTGGTCTGTTATAATGTCAGAATATCATCAGTCCATCAGCATCCATTAGTTCAGTTTGTGAAAGGATACTTAAGATTGTATAATTTATTTTTTATGTTTGCAATTTAGTTTGAGTTCTAGTTTTCAGAATCTTTGCTTACAGACTTTAAAACAGATATAACTTATATTATTGACTATATCTCTGACTTTTGTTATTTGTAGATTACACTTTTGCAAGTAGAAAATGAGTTCCTTAAATACACTCACAACCCTTATTGAATATAGGAGGATTGTCTTAATTTTGTTTGTATCACTTCTTGGAGATTTTGTGGTTTTTTTTCTGGCAAGATCTAGTTGAACTTTTGCGGAAGTGTATGGCAGAGGTGCAGTTGTCTTCATTTCTGCTGAGTCACTACTCACTTAAAAAATGGAGGAGAAATGGTATTGACTTATATAAGTTGAGTACTATTTATTAATGCAACTTGGGCTTTTTCTCAATTTCTGTCCGAATTCCTCCTTTTTACCCACTTTCTACTTTGACTATCACAGTCTCTTTACAAAACCATATGGAAGGAACAGAAATTGGTAGTCTTCCACTGAATGGTATTTCTTGGTAAAACTTGTCTATAACATGCTCAATATGAGCAAGATATATATTAGCAAAACTAGTAAATAAAGTTTAAAATTTGCTACTGATGTTTGATTTCAAGTTTACAGCATAACTTGACTCTTGCCTAATTAAAACCATTTCTAGTTTATTTTTAATTTCTTTTTCCTTTCTACTCTTTGTTGCAGCTACCACCCTGGCCAGTGTGAATGGGTATATTGCCCTGGAGATGCTATATCTTCTGTTGCAACATCTGAGAAAAGCACAGGAAAAATATTCATTTATGATGGACGAGGAAATAACCAGCCACTTCATGTTTTCAATAAACTCCATATGTCCCCTCTTACTCAGATACGCCTGAACCCTGTCTACAAAGTAGTTGTGTCTTCTGACAAGTCCGGAATGATTGAGTACTGGACTGGTACTCCTCATGAATATAAATTTCCCAAGAATGTGAACTGGGAGTATAAAACAGATACCGATCTATATGAATTTGCTAAATGCAAGGCTTACCCATCCAGTATAAGTTTTTCACCTGATGGCAAGAAAATGGCCACTCTTGGGTCTGACAGAAAAGTTAGAATTTTTCGTTTTCTGACGGGAAAGCTCATGAGAGTCTTCGATGAATCTCTGAGTGTGAGTTTTGTCTTGTTCTCCTTCTTTGAAGTGTTTTCTCTACTTATTTGAATTTGTTTGCCAGCACATTCACCTAAGCTATAATTTATTTCTAAAGGCAAGCTTCCTTCCTTTATTTGTCTTGCAAAAAAGGCCTTCTGTGTTCTCTTGCTTAGAGAGTCTCAGAGATTGCTTTGTCCCAAAATGAATTCTTATTGGTTTATGTTACCTACATAGTGGAACAGAGTTGTTGATTTTAATTTCTGTTTTCATGCTGGTAGATTACATTTAACTAGAAGGCAATTGTGAAAGATGGTGGAAAATTCCCATTGCAAGTAACATCATGATAATGAATTAAATTTGTCATCTTCTAAGGAATTTGAAAGACAACTGCACACTTTCATGTGCTTAAGCCTAGTCCTACAACATGCCTATTGTATCATTAAAATAGAGTATTGCTTGTATTTACCTAAATTTTTCAGTTAAGTTTGAATTGAGTAATCTCACTTAAATTCAGTATTTTCTAATAATGTGAATCAGTGTTTTACTGGATAAAATGTTTAAAATATGTTAATATATTAGGCTGGGTTTTTTTTGGTAGATGTTTACTGAGCTTCAGCAGATGAGACAACAATTGCCTGACATGGAGTTTGGCCGGCGTATGGCAGTTGAGCGTGAGTTGGAGAAAGTGGATGCAGTAAGATTAATTAACATAATTTTTGATGAAACTGGACACTTCGTTCTCTATGGAACTATGTTGGGCATTAAAGTCATAAATGTGGAGACTAACAGGTAAGTTCCAGTGACACACATTGAGATAATTTTCTGTTTTAAAGTCTTTATTCAGTCAAAATTAGAGCATATTTGTAACTTAATATGATTGTGGACGTGTCTAATCTTTTTGTGTTATTTGAGAGCCTTACCTTATACTGGAAGGTACTCATTCTTTTTAAGGAGTCATTGGAGATAGAGCTTAGACAGATGGCAAGTACATGTGTATTAAAAATGTGTAATTGACCAATTAATCTCTAACTGGATGGGATAATGCAAATGTAAAATAAAGATGGATCATTTAGTTGGGATTTTTATTGCATAAGAAGGCTGACTGGTAAACTAAGATAGCAAGTTTAAATAGAAAAGTAATTAGTAAATAATGATTTTGAGGATTTTGAAATTTTGATCTGAATGTAACAGTCAGAAAGAAGACATTCTCTGACTGTGAGCAGCTGAACATTACACCTCTTTACCTCTTGTATTTCAGGTGTATTCGTATCTTGGGAAAACAAGAGAACATCAGAATGATGCAACTGGCTTTGTTCCAAGGAGTAGCAAAGAAACATCGTGCGGCAATCACTATAGAGATGAAGGCATCTGAAAATCCTGTTCTCCAGAATATCCAGGCAGATCCAACAGTAATCTGCACAGCTTTTAAAAAAAACAGGTTTTACATGGTGTGTGGGGTTTCTGTTTAAATAGCTCCATTCTTTTATTGATTTCTCTACGTTATTTTTTATTTTTCTCTTTGCACATTTCTAGTGCTTTTTGTAGTTGTATATGCATCTTTTACAAAGGAGTCTCTTTATATTGCAAGTATATTTAGAATTTTTATCTTGAACTATCTGTACATTAACTAGAAACAGCTGTGATTTTTTTAATAAATTTTTATTCCCCCAAGAAGATGATATCCTTTTGTTCTTATTGAAGAAAAACCTAAGTAAGAACATTTAAAATCTAACCAGATTTTATAAAGAAACAATAAGTAACTGTATGCATAAAAAATGTAATAGAAAAAAAATTTAAGACCAGAATCAAGACTTGATAGCACTAGGCAACCAACACAGCAGTCCAAGGATAGGCTGTCTATGAATTGTCTTAGTACATTTCAAATTGAATTGGGTGTTCAGCATGTTGATTAATGATATTGTTGTGCTGGGTGCAGAGCAGTGTGTATTTTAAGAGGAAAAAGAAAAAAGCAGTTAACCTGTTCTTTTGTGCTGCAGTTTACTAAACGTGAACCAGAAGACACAAAGAGTGCAGATTCTGACAGAGATGTATTTAATGAAAAACCTTCTAAAGAAGAAGTCATGGCAGCCACTCAGGCAGAAGGTCCCAAAAGAGTGTCAGACAGTGCCATCATCCACACAAGCATGGGAGATATTCATATCAAACTTTTTCCTGTTGAGTATGTACTTGCTGTTTTTTCAGTTGCTTTGGTTTGGTTGCTTTCTTGTGTCCCTTGTGGTTGCAGTATTCAAGACTTTTCTCATGCTAGAAATAATTATTTTCTTACCCTTTTTCTACTGTTTTTGTTTCCTGACAGTTGTGAATGACTGTGTTCTGCTCAGCAAGAACTGGGAGTATAATCTAGTCTGTTCCAGTAGTTATGCCATTGGTGCTCTTTTTCACAAGATAGCTTAGAGTGTCAGTAAAACCCAAGCTAATGTTCAACAAGAGCTAAAACATCCCTGTGCTATCAACACAGCTGCTGCCTTTCTGTGTAACCATGCAGCTTCGTAGCTCTTAAGGTTTTTGCTTTCAGCTCTGTTTGAGTTTAGGTCTGAGGAGTTAAAGATTTGTTTTTTCCTTATTTGGCTAAATCCTTCCTACAGAGTCCTGAAACACTGCACAGCACAAGGGCATCTTAGTCCCAGCTTAAATCTTTATGGCCCTGTCACCAGACAAATACTATTGTGTTTTCTGTTACATTATCTTAGGTGTCCCAAAACAGTGGAAAACTTCTGTGTGCACAGCAGGAATGGTTACTACAATGGACACATAATTCACCGTATCATCAAGGTAAAATCCAACATATTAATTTTTTGTTTATTTATGTAACATACTCTGGTGGTCAGTCCTCTGTTAACACTTCCTTTTGCACACAGGATTGTTGGAGTTTAGAGTTTAGATTTTAGTTTGTTAGATTTTAGAGTTCCTTGTCAATTCTGAACAGGTCTGATGTTCTAAATACCTTTAGCACTTAGTAAAGTTGTAGTAGCTGTTCTGCAACTGACACGGTAGCAGAAAACTAAAAATTGAAAGATGAATCCTGCTATCCTGCTTGAATTAAAACTTCGCTTCATGTCAGAAGGCCTTTCTTGTAATGCTTCTTGTTTCTGTTGCACTAGAATCAAGTGATAGAGCCTAAGGATTTGCAAAAGGTAGAGATAGGCAGGTTTCTGTCTTTCATTGTCAGGATAGTAAGTAACCTTGCTTTTTCTCAAATGCTTGATAGGCACTTAAAGCCTTAAATGTTTTTTCCCTTACACACATTTTAACACATTTTGTGGAAAAGTTTGAAGTAAGTTTGAAAAAATGTCACCTAGCATATAACACTTATGGTTATGTATTCTATGCAGTAATGTGATAACATATGATTTCTGTGCAGGGTTTCATGATTCAGACTGGTGACCCAACTGGTACAGGAATGGGAGGTGAAAGTATTTGGGGAGGAGAATTTGAAGATGAGTTTCATTCAACTTTACGACATGACAGACCATACACACTCAGCATGGCTAATGCAGGACCAAACACCAATGGATCCCAGTTTTTTATAACAGTGGTGCCAACTGTAAGTATACTAAAAGCTCAATTTAAGGCCTGAGAGGCTACCTAGATCGCAAAAATAACTTTTTTCCCCATGGAAAAAGGAACACACTAGTACTTAATTTACAAATAAATGATGCACATGATATGTAGTGTGTAGGCTTCACTGAAACTGTCCCTTAAAAGATACAAATAATTTCCATCACTTGTGATCAAGAGGCCTTTTGCCTTTAAATGGAGTGAGGGTGGTATAAAATTCCTAGGCATGTATGCAATCACGTATTACTAGAGTGTCTTATGGTAGTAATAGTCTCTAGAGTATCTTATGTTAGTAATAGTCTTTTAAACTTGATGGAAATCTAGGCATTGCTTCACTTGTTTGGGGTTTGGATATGGTGCCAGGATATCAGTCTAATATGGTCTAATTGTAGGTATAAAAGGAAGCCAGTGTTCAGGTTTAAAAATTTCATTGTGTATAAGTTCAGAGCCAACAACAGAAATTTTGATATGTGAACGTAAGGTATAGAAACCAAATCCTTAAAAGTAATACTTATAAAAACTGTATTCTTATAGCACTTCAAAGTAATATTAAAAAAAAAATCTATCTACCATAGTTCTGAGGTTTATTAAGTTGTATGAGGGCCTATATTCAAACTGGGCACACTATATGAGTATTGAATTGGGCAGTATTCTGTACTGGCTCTTAAAATTCCTCTGGGAAAATAACAAAAATCCGAGAGACTGAAACAATATTTCTGTGAACTGAGAATACACTTTAAAATGAACTATACAATGCTACTGCACAGGTAGAACATGACCTCTGTAATACTTTAAGAAAGCAGTTGAAAAGGTAAGTTCAAATGCATATGAATATGTTAGCTGTATTCTAGTATTTCCTTGCATGCTGATATTTACAGGGTGTTAGGTTCCATAGTCTGGACACACAAAATTAATTCATGTACACTTTATTTTTGGTTTGGTACCTAAACTACATGCTGCTTTCTGTTTTAATATGCTTTTCTTTTTCTCCTGTGCTTTCAAACAGCCATGGCTCGACAACAAGCACAGTGTGTTTGGACGGGTGACTAAAGGAATGGAAGTTGTTCAGAGAATCTCAAATGTGAAAGTAAATCCCAAAACTGACAAACCCTATGAGGATATCAGCATCATTAATATAACAGTGAAGTAAGGCAGGCATTGAAGGTTCCAGCTTAAGCAGAAAAAATCTGAGCATGTGGGACCTAGAAAGGGACCTAGGAAGAACAAACATTTTTGATAGCTCCTAGATGCAGCAAATACCAGGACAGAGCAATCACCAGTTCTATTATTTTTAATGTACCTAAAGTGCCCTAATTCTGCATTTCTGGTAACTTTGTATTTTAAAGTAAAAACATGTACGTTTCTTACAAAGTCTACTGTCTTTATTGCATCTCTTCTATTTAAAATTGAAGATAAAATCCCCTACCATGTCCCATGATAGTGTTTGTAACTTTTTCATGTTTATTTGCATCTTTCATATTTAATTGATCTGTTTCACAGTACTGAAATCTTTTACAAAGGAAAAGGCCAGAAATACTAAGTTGAGTAAACTTCTCAATTCTTTGTACATGTATTAAAAATTAGATTCAATTATGGTACTGTTGGCTATGAAAAGCAAACAATATTATCTCCTCTATTCTTTAAAAATAGTTATGTACACATCTCTGTCCAAGAGCAATGATCAGCTCTTAAAATGCCAGTTTATAAATTCCTTTGCAATATGTTTGGTTTTTCCAGTGATTTTTTTCTTTCGTGTTTGCTTTCTCTTTATTTTAGCCTAGTGAGTATTCTTTTCTGGGTTCATTTTTAGCCAACATCCTACAAACATTACTGCTTCTACTGAAATACTTTATTTTAAACTGTAATCATCATCTGAACTAAGCTTTGCATCAGCCGTTTCTGATGGAGTTACAGAACAAAATCTTTAAGGCTGAAAAAAACTGGTAAGGTTAGTAAGTCAAACGTTAACCTAGCAACACTACCATCTTTACCATTAAACAATGTCCCCAGGTATGACATCTATATGTTTTTTGAACTCTTCCAGGGATGGTGACTCCACCACTTCAGTGGGTGCTCTATTCCAATACCTGACCCCAATTCAGTGATTAAATTTTTCCTGATGTCCAATGGTAATCTGAGGCTATTTCCTCTTGTCCTGTCATTAGTTAGCTGGGAGAAGAGACCAACACTGACTTGGCTACATCTTTCTTCTAGGCAGTTGTAGAGATTGATAAGATCTTCCCTGAGCCTCCTTTTCTTCTCTGCTGCTCCTCACAGGACTTGTGCTCCAGACCCTTCGCCAGCATCTCAATATCCCTTCTGAACTGAGGGCCCAGCACTGAACACAGGATTTGAGGTGTGGCCTCACCAGTGCCCAGTCCCTGCCCTGGTCCTGCTGCCACACCATTGCTGATCCAGGCCAGGATGCCATTGGCCTTCTTGGCCACCTGGGCACACCCTGGCTCATGTCCAGCCACTGTCACCAGCACCCCCAGGTCCTTTCCAGCCACTCTGCCCCAGCCTGTGGAGCTGCCTGGGGCTGTTGTGACCCAAGGGCAGGACCCAGCACTGGGCCTTGTAGAACCTCACACCATTGGCCTCAGCCCATGATCCAGCCTGCCCAGATCCTCTGCAGAGCCTTCCTGCCCTCCAGCAGATCAATAACCCCTTGGTGTCATACATGAACTTAACTGAAGGTGGACCTGATCATCAATACCCAGTGGTATTACACAGTGCTGGTTCCAGTGGTAAACTCCAGGTACCACCATCTGTAAGCAGCCACCAGCTGGAGGAAACTAACTCCATTCACCACCACGCTTGGGGCCCAGCCATCCTGAGAGTTTTTAACCCATGGACTGTGCACCTGTCCAAGCCACAAGCAGCCGGTATCTCCAGGGGAATGCGATGGGTGACAGTGTCAAAAGCTTTAGTAAAGTCCGAGCAGACAACATCCACAGACTTTTCATCCACTAAGTGTGTCACACTGCCATAGAAAGGGATCAGGTTTGTCAAGCAAGACCTGCATTTCACATATCTGTGCTGGCTGGGCCCCAAAACCCTGACTGTTTTACACATGATGGCACCTGGGATGAGCTGCTCTATGATTTTCAGGATCAAGGTTAGGCTGACCTGTAGTTCCCTAGATCCATCTTCTGACCCTTCTTGTAGATAGCTGTTACAGTTGCCAATTTGTAGTCACCTCCCCCATCAGCCAGGACTGTTGGTAAATGATTTGAATTGTCTTCATGGTGCCTTAAAATTATTTAAAGCTCTTCCAATCAGTTTCATCAGTAACCTCGGTGGGACCATCTGGTCCCACAGACTTGCAGCTAAGTGGTCTAGCAAGTACTAGCCATTTCTTCCTAAATTATGACCACTTCGTTTTGTTCCTCATCCCTAGCTTGCACTTCAGGGGACTTGATACTCTGAGGATAACTAGTCTTACTGTTAAAAGCTGAGACAAAGAAAGCATGAAGTACTTCAGCTTTTATTTTTTCCTTTGTCAGTTGCCCTCTGCAAGGATGAAAATTCTCACTGGCCATTTTGTTGCTCATGTATTTGCAAAAACATTTTTTGTTGTCTTTTTCACCAGTATTCAGAGCAAATTCTAGCTGGGCTTTGGCCCTTCTGATATTCTCCCTGCATAACCTCATATCATCCTTGTGGTCCTACTGAGTTGCTGTCCTAGATTGCAAGGCAGGATGTATTCTATTTGCCATCTGTTAGAGGTGTGGCAGTTATCTTCTGTTAATTGGGCAGTTTTCTTTATCTCTTCCACAAACCAATCCTTCCCCTGGGGAGACATTTGCTGTTAATGGCCATCGAATGTCACTGCATGACCGATAAAAGTTACAGCATCCCATTGTGAGCTGCTCCACCCAGAGGGAGGAGCCAAGCATTCCTCCTGGATATAATCTGAGATTTTGAGACACTAGACTCAGCCTTTCCACTGGATTCCCACAGAAACAGCTGGGTCTTTCAAGTGGACCTTCAGAGGAAGACTACATCTTTCTACATGATCACTGCTCCAACAGTACCACATCTGCCACTCCAGGAGGACTACAGCCATTCCAATTTAGACTGCTACCAATATCCTGACCAGGAGGGTGTCAGGTGGTATTCTGGCTCTGTCAGTGGTTTTTCTTTTGAATTTTTGCATGTATTTGGGGTTTTTTTTCCTTTTCCTAATAAATTGTATTTCTGACTTAGAGTCTCTCACTGGTTTTACTTTCAAACCAAAACAGCCTGCCCTTTCTTCCAGAGGTTATAAAATTTCTCTCCCCATGTTCCAACCAGAGCTTTCTGTTGAGACAGGCTGACTTCCTTTCCCACCGACTCATTTTTCAGCACCTGGGGAGACCCTGCTCCTGCACATCTAGCTAGTAATTCCTTCTGCCTTCCTGGACTCCATTGCCCTTAAGGACTACCTCCTATCGGACTCTTTCAACTAGTTTCCTAAACAGGCCCTAGTCTGCCCTCTGCAAGTCTAAGGTGGCAGAGCTGCTGACACCTACCCTTACTTCTCCAAGACTCAAAAACTCCTTTTGTGATCACTTTGCCCAAGACAGCTTCCACACATCACATCACTCATGCATTTTTCTCTGTTCACAAACAGCAGGCTCACACTGAAAGCTCAGACAACTTCTCAAGCTGTTGTGAATCTGGTTCAATAGGGTCTTGTTACTATGCTGCTTAGTTGAATCTACTCTATAAACAGTAACTGATCATGGCTGTTTATGTTCACCTAACACCACTGTGCTCATGAAAGACTTGGGAGTTTACAGTTCTGGTAACTGCATTTATGAATTGAGGTATGATGCATGATAACCAAATATATTTCCTCAAAAGCTGCTGCTACCATCAGAAAGTTTATCTTCAGTGAGATACAGGATCAGTAACAAAAATTACACAGGAAGCTAAATGTAGCACACCTCTATTCTCAGAGGACCTTAGAAAACAAAACAAAAAGGCAAGTTTATTAAAATTAGTTCTCAAGGTTTTACATATTTTATTGAAAAGGAATTATTTTCTGAGCAATGCAAATTGCAGCAGCTCACAAATTTCTCCTATGAAAAGAAATCTGTACCTAAGATTCACATCTACTCAACACTCTCAGAACCAGACCCTCCTAGTCCACAGTAATTCTGAAGACAGAATACAGAAACAGTGATTAAAACATGACTGTTCAGTTAGCACAGACATACTATTTTTGAGATGAGGTTCTTTTAAAAAAAGCCACAACACAGTCACTGGATGTTGCATTTACTAAATTTCAAAATTACATCAAGATCCTTTGAAAAGTTAATTCAGTCTTTCTAAACAGTTAGCAATGCTTTAATAAGTTCTAGTTCAAGAAATATTCCAATTACATATTTCATAAGTCAGTACACTAAAAACTAAAGTTCAGTAAAACTGATGAAACAAGCCTAAATTTATAACTGAAGCCATTTATATGTTGTATTAATGTATAATACAAATAAACCTCTTAGTGTACTCTACACTGAAGAGTTCACAGACAAATGCAACACTTTCACATTTACTTCAAGTCATCTTAAATAAATTCAATTTAAAAACACTTTCATGGCAGCATTCCATGTGTCATAAGCAATCACTTGTACTTGAAAATATGCATGAGTGAGAATTTTTCCTCTCTCCTCAAATTTAATGTTACATAAAATACCAACCAGTCACCTTGAACATTTTGAATTATAACTATACTGAGCAGCATGTGTAACTGAAACCTAAGCCAGCTAAAATGAAACTAAATCAGGATTCTTCTAAAGAATGCATATCTTCTGTTAAAAATATTACAAGAAAAGATATCTACCATACTTAGCAGAACTTGTTCGTATTTCAAAAAGAGCTGTGAAGGGACAGTCAGCCCTACACCAGGTCAGGGGCTGCTCTGCAGCACAGGCTAAGCAAATGCTCAAATAACAGTCACCCACTGTGTACTGTGCAAGAAGTTACAGGCTGGGAAGAATGAACAATTTTAAGTTTGGTATGTGCAAAAACCCCACCTTTCACTCCATTATAAACAATTTCCAAATTTATCAGGTTGTCTAAAGAAAGACTAAATACTCTGCCTACCTGTACACGTGTAGGTATTGAAGACCACTTCACAAACATTAAACTACTTTAAAGCTTAGTGTTCCTTCAGGTATTACTTACATCATTAGACCTGCTGAATCTGAAGCTGCATTTAACATAATTTACCTGAAACTTAAGTGAGAAGAATACTACAAGTGTCATAATAAGGAAGCAGTTACATTAACTGCTTCCTCTAGAAAAAAAGTGCAAATTTACTAAATTATTTGTTTATACATTCTTGGCTTTACCTAAGGTATGTAGTAGGAAAACAACATAAAATTCCTAATAATACAATGAAAGGAAAGCCACAGATAATGGGATACACTTTCTTTGCTAGGTGAGGTTCAGAGCTCTCACAGGTAAACATTTTTCAGCATGGCAAAAATAACTCCACATCTGTGAAACAACACTGGTCACTTGCACTATTTAGTTCTCCTGATTCACCTCTACTCCAGTAAGAAAAGTTCCTATACAGAGTTTTGATCTACTGCTCAGAGTCGTAGCTCCTCTACCAACATGAAGAGGGTCCATGGCATAGCTTCTTCAGTTGGCAGTAGCCATGGACTTATAGAAAAGGAAAGAAGATCTGGTGCGCATACCAGACAGATGATATTGTCTGAAAAGATGCATGTTCAGCAGAAAAAGAGGTACCACTAGGTCATTGCAACCTTCTCTGAATTTAAACAGCACTACACCCATATTTCATGGGTTTGTGAATGAATAATCTTCTAAAATAGAGGCACTGGTGACAATTCCATGTAGAAGATACAGTAAAAACTGAAAATTTAATTACCTTTTAAAGACTTATAATTTAGTGTTCACTGGTTTTACATTGTGTTATTGAATATTTCAAGGCCACTACCTTAATCTGGCTACATAAAAGAACACAGCTGGACTGACATTACACCACACTACTTCTTTAAGAAGTTGTTTTTTTAAAATTTAATTTAACTTCTTCAGGAATAAACTTAATCTCTAAAAGCAGATTATATCCCCAAGTATGCACAAAACACTTTCACCTCAGCATCACCATAGTATGTTCATAATTAATTCAGTGTGAAAAACTCAACTAACCCCTGCCCCCAAGATATAAAACAAGATGCTAAATAATGCCACAGCCCCTTTGCTATGCAACACTTTTCTCCATTCTGAACTTTCTTTGTGCAGTTATGCTGCAGTTCTCGTAACAAACAAGGAGGTTAATAAATAATAAGGGAAGCATTTTCTTTACATGGTGTAGCTGCATGTAAGTTTCAATGCCACCTTTAAATTTATGGATTCTTTTGATATTGATGAGTAGCACCATTTATCTCTAATAGAGCTCGGTATTCTAATTAACTTGAGATGGATGTTAGAATAGCTTCATGGGAAAGTATTTCTAAACTACTCAGAATTTTTATAATACCAATTAACTACTAGAATCGTGTTATAACTATTACATGAAATCTAATGCATATTTTATCAGGGAAAAAATTTAAATTTTAACAATATCTCAAAAAGGAATTTCAAGGCATCCTTGAAACACTCTTCCATTGCCACTAAATGTAGATGTATCAACCTTCCAAATCACTATAATGACACAAGTTTACTGAACCAACTAACCAATCTAGGATGAAGGTTTACATTTTTTAGTAACCACAAACTTAAAGAAAATCCCCTCTTCAGGGAGCAGACCTGGTGACAACACCTTATAATGTGCAAACAAAACCAAACCATAAGCTACAACATTAAATTGCAGCTGATGTAAAGCTAAGCCACATCCAGGACACCAGCAGCCACTAGCTGCCTTGAAAGCCAGTCCAATCCTTCATAAAGTCCTGTACCACTTCGGGCATCGCAACCCTGAATATACCAGCTACGGCCACAGCAGAGTTTGTGGAGACTCAACAGTTCTGTGATTTCTTCCACTGGAAGAGCACCTGCTACATCCTGCAAGAGAATCAGATACAAAGACTGAATTATTCTTCTGTATTATATTTGAAACCATTTTATTGGCTTAGACTGAAGCTAAAGATCACATAACAGATCTTCAAACACAAAAGACAAATCAAACAGTTAAGCATTTACTACTTGCTACCATAAAAAACCCTCTAGTTGATCAATCTACTAAGCACGCTTAGCACCAACATTTACTCGACCAGCATTACACATAAGGAAAATATCTGCATTTTATGCTTTCCACATTAGCACTCCCTACCCACAGCAGAGGGTTCAGAAGGTTGGCATTTGATAGACAAGCTGAGGAAAAGAGAGTAAAACCAAATCACAAGTACCTGTTTATTAGCAAAGATCAAGAGCAAGGCATCCCGCAATTCCTTCTCTGTTAATAATTTTGCAAGTTCACTGTACGCTTCACTGACCCTGTCTCTGTGACTGCTATCGACAACAAAGACCACCGCTATGAAAGAAGAAGAGAAAAGTTTTACACACATTCATATATAAACTGCAAAAATAGCTTTCAGTTTACACTACTCTTTTTTTCCAGAAGCTTCAATGTGAAGTTTCTCAGCAGTACACAACTTCAATTTGTAATCCAGGACAACTGAGAAATTCCATAAAGACTTCTGTATTTTAAACAGAAGTCTAGAATTCATCCTAAAACAGAGAAAAAATCTCTAATTTTTTTTCCTAGTCTAATATAAAGGCCATAGTATTTTAACTACTTACATCTAAAACCAGATTTACTATGCATGGATTAAGTATCTCAGTTTAAACCATTTCTTGATCCATTTATACTCCATTAACTCCCATATGGCTGTCTCAGTTTCTCTTAATGGGCTGTAATATTCACAGGTTCAGCCAAATCAGCACGGCTTGCTTCAACTGCAGACTACACAATCCAAAGAAGGCCAAGAACCCGACATAGCAGCATTAGATTTTACTATCCACTAGAAAGTAACTAAGATGCCAGAAAGATTGGATAGTTAAGGGGGCAGAGCTAGAAGACAGAATTTAAAATCAAGGGGTTTGTGATGAAAAATAATCTACTGCAGTTATATACCAGGGTAACTGCTTAGCTTTCTCTCCAACATGCAGTTCCAAGGCAGGCATGATTCCATGCTACTTCACACAGTATGTTTAAGGAGGACAACAGAAATCCCAAAACACAATTTTTATAAGTTTGAAAATATGAATAATTTAAAATGTTAAAATTTGCATTTAAGGCTGAAATAAGGCATAAAATGGAGCACATGAGCTGGCATTTGTAATTCCTAAGTATTTTAGATAACTGCGAATGAATCAATCAAGGGTAACTTCTTTCTGAACTGGGAAAAACCTATGGAGGATTTACAAAACAACAGCACAAATTTTTAAGTTCATCAGTGTTTTCAGACTCAACAATCTAGTCTATAATCAGATACTACACTGCAAAAGCAAGTCAGAAGTTACAGAACTTGGTAGAATTTTTTAAGTTGCTATCTAAAGGCTTCTAAAAGCTGAGTATTTTCAAGTGCTATTTATATTTCATACCTGACAAGTACTGCTTCTCACTATGCAGACTTTGGGATGCTGTACTTTGTCTGTTGTCAGCTAGAACCAGTTGAACAAATTCTAATTTTGTTTGGCCCCATGAACTGTCTGATGGATTTATGGAGAATGCACCTTTATCACGCAGTAGACATTTGGACCAACCAGATTAAAATTTATTAGCTCATGAATCTGTAAGCTGTACTTTGCATTAGATGAACAATTTTCTACTGTCATAAATTATTTCTATTAATAATCTGTCTGGCTTTGAAACACAAGCTAGAAGACAATATGCATTTTAAGAGCTATATCAGTATTACCTTGTGTATTGAGATAATAATGTTTCCACAAAGGCCTCAATTTGTGCTTTCCTCCTACATCCCAAATAGTAAATTTTAAATTCTTGTATTCTACTGTTTCAACGTTAAAACCTGAAACAAAAATATTTAAGTTTTACATTCCTGCTCTGTATGAACATAAAATAACCAAAATCAGAAGATAAATCAAACATTCATAGAAGTCATAACATTTAAATTGTAGCTACTAACCTATTGTTGGAATTGGCTGCATGAATTCATCTTGCTTTAACTTAAACAAAATAGTTGTTTTGCCAGCTCCATCTAGTCCTAAAGTAACAACCCGAATTTCCATTTTTGGTCCAATATGTACCCTGTTGTCCTGGAAGAAACAGAATACTATGTTTTAATAACAACAGCAAATTTTGGAAATTTAATCTAGAAAATCCTTATGTTTAAAACATGTATTTTGTCACCATTTCTAAAGTGATTAAATGGATGGTCTCCAAAAGTACAAAGCACAACCATCAATCACTTCCAGCAATAATAGAAACAAAAATATCTGCTAATGTCTGTAGTAAACCTGTAACTTCTCCCTGACCTCAGTTCCTACATGTCTTTTAGAAAGTCAGCCAGTTTCATGACAGTATGTCTGTATTTCATAAAATTTCAAATTCTTCCATCATTCCTGGCTGAGACTATGTGAGTAATTGTTTATGGCAATTAATTAAGAGTTCTCTGACTAGGAAACTCTTTTTCCCCCCCACTTTATTAATACCTCCACCTAGAGAACTACTTCCCTGCTGGAGGTTCCATAGCTTTACTTCTTCACCCTAAGCCTCTTCCAATCTTCTGCAACAGCAACATTACTAGCACTAAGCAGTAATCTGAAATACTAGACAAAAGCAAACAAAATCCTCCAAGTCTTGCTTGGAAACAAGAAATGACAATCAACTTCCTTATTTGTAGTTTACACCAAGCTAATGTTGAGTATTGAAGAAGATAACACTGAGAATGTGATCAAATGGCAAAGCATAAATTCTAAAATAAACACATAAGCTGAGATTAGTATATACTCCTGAAACACATTTTAAAGTACCTAGAATTGCTATCTTGATGCAATGCCAGGGTTTCAATCACCAGAACTATGTGGCAGTATATTTGTTTTCTTTCAAAATCCAGACAGCACTGTGCCCTACTTCACACAGCCTCTTATTTCTTCTTACAGAAGAAATACTACGGAGTGCAACATCTCTTGGCAAAAGACCAACATGCTGCCAGTGTTACAGGACATATAAACATCTATATCACATCATGTGACATATCTAACTATTTATCTTTCCATATACACACAGGATCCATTATGTATCTGGATATATTGTCATCATGACAAGCAACTGGATTCTCCCTTCTGTCATCAGAGAAGTAGCATACTTTCAGAATAATCAATACAATTCAGTGGCCTTATGCTATCACAATCCTGGAAGAGAATAAAAATACCTTGAGAAACTGCTTTCTAAAAAAAATTTTAAAATATAATTATGCAACTACCACAATCCAAATGTCAACAATATCATGACTGTAAGTATAAAAGCCAGATCAAAGCTTCATCTCACCAAATATGCTGTCTGAAACTAGGCAAAGATGGACATAAAAGTAAGAAATAAGGAAAGTACATAGTGATAACAGTCCTAAATAACTTCCCTGTGCTTAACAGCTTGCAGCTCATGGATTTCCTAAGCCAACTGTGAAGTTTCTTCAACCAGCAGATCTTGATGCATTATTCACATGTGAAATTGTTTACTTGCTGCTTGAAACCTAAATGGGCCCAGATGTTCCTTATCATAGAACTTCACACACTACCTATTCAGTATGAAATAAATTATTTTAATCTGTGAAATAAACTTGCATAAGCTCAGCAGGCTCAGTGCTACTATTACACAAGGCAGACGATCCACAACGAAAAGACTACTTGAGATCTGGAAAATAAAACATTAAGACTTAACTGCTTTTTAATAAACACTGTCAAAGTTCTAGATGTTTGGAGTCAGAGCTGAAACTCACTGACAACACTGCAACACAACACAATTATCAGAATGGATTATGTCAATCTGGAAACGAATAACTTGTGGGCAGATTTTTGCACATCAACAGTAAAGGTACAGAGAAAAAAAACCCACAAAGTATGCAGAAGGCTCTGAAGAACCTAAAAAATGCCATGTCTCCAGCACTCTTTTCTCACTCAAACTTCAGTTCTGACTTTATCCAGTATTTCTGTCAGTGAATCTCCCCAGTTCTTTTCTGCACCTGAAAGGAAGAAGGAAATGCAGCAGCTTTGGATAGAGCTGCTCAGTTCACAGGTTTGTTGCAGGAGGCAGTACCCTGGCTATGGGCAGAGCTTGCTGACAGTGAGCCAGTCTGACAATCTTCTCACAGCTCCAGCAGAAGTACTGGTCACCTCAACAGCTCCCATGGCTGGAGGGCAGAGGCAGTACAACTTAAATCATCAGGGAAATGAAGGAAATGAGTGATGCTGTCCAATTTAGCCATCCTCTTGCAGTTTCCTTTTCTAATGTTTAAAAAAAGCTTAAAACAGGCTGTTCTCAGGCCATTTGTATTCTCTCAGAAGGAATGAAAATGTGATGGATACCAAATTTCCACTTTTTGCACTAGTAGTTGTGTCACTTCAAAAAAACATTGCAAGCAAAGCTGCTATTCAGGAAACTGTGTAGCATCTGCAAACAAAAAGTCAGTAATAACCGACTATTCATGATCACAGCTAGAAATTGACATAAAAAAAGTCTCTCCTTGTAATTGTATCAGCACCTTTAACTAAAATGTTGCTTTAAAATGATGAATAAAACCCCTTTGTGTCTGTATTTCTGGCAGGTGCATAACTTGGTGGCATACTTAAAAACAGGTAATCTTAGACTTCTGTTTAAGTAAAACTTGTTTTCTTAAATCTCAATGCAGAAAGTGCACAAGAAAAATCCACAACTATGATCTCTTCACTTTTTTATCCTTGACCTCTTTCAAGAAATTTGATGAGACAAAAGCTCTCTGTACAGGTTTACTTAATGGTATCTTAAAGTGCTTTCCTCCGAAAGAACAGTGTCTTCTCAGATAGTCTTGATTTAAGTAAGGGTCAGCTGCCCACAATTAGTTTAACATCATAATGAGAATTTATCTGTCAGTGTCAGGCACTGCTTCCTTAATAGTTTTCTCTCTCTGCAGCATGCACATACACATATTCATGATGACCAAATGCATTTCTTGTATATAATATTCTACAGCCACAGCATTCATTTAACAGAAAACTATCTTTAAATAAGGATCATGTTCCTGACTGAGGAGAATTATCCAAATCCACTCTTCAGAGCTTTGTATGTGGCATTTCCCTAGCTAGTTTAGAAAAAGGAAATGGCACTATGCCTGTTTGTTTGTGTAATCAGTGAAACTAAAAAGTATAGGTAAAATTTACTAACTTTCAAGAATGGAAAGGACTTCTTCCTCCCTTCCTTAAACCTCCAGAACTTTCATTTGACATTAAATGTTTCTCTGATCTGGTACTGTCTGAAATGCTTTTTTTCATTTTATAATGGATGTAGCCTTCAGTGTATGCCAGCTTGTGAGAGAGACCTTTCCAGTAATATAATAACAGTTTACAGTTTTTTATCCGAAGATTTTATTTCTGCCTGATATCTGTTGCCAAGTCCAGATCTTTTATGTACAAGCCTCACTGCAAGCCACAACAGTGGCCATCAGCATAACAGTAATCTAAAAATACATTGTCAAGAAAGAGAACATTAAGCTTTATCAAATTTGAGTAAACAAAAAGTAAGAGGCTGAAGGAATTACTTTCACCTTACTTTTTCATGGTTGTTGCTGTTTTTGTGAAAAATTGCACTTGCATTAGCACCTTTGAATTTCAGAAATTAACCTTTGGAAGACTTCATAAAAATACAAATTGTTACAAGACAAAACCAAGACTTTTGGGTCCCCCAAGCCTATTTTAGGCCTCCTGTAACACGTTAGTTAGCTCCTATCATTCTCTTTCCAAATGCTCAGAAATCCACAACCGAAATACTCCAAGTCAGATAAATAGCTCTGAAAGCTAAAGCCAGACATTCAAAATACCCCTCTGACTCGCAATTGTTCATGTGTGAAATGTGATTACTGCTTCATTCATGGAATAATGAGGGTTTGCAGAAGAGGTTTCCTTGGCCCTACCAGTTCTGGTCTCTGCTGAATAGGAAAGAGACCAGCGGTTACAAAATCAATTATTTTGAAGAAATTTAATTTCTCAAGTCAGCAAGAACTGACATAGAATCTCTATGGAAGCATTAATTTCCTTACAGTAAATGTTTCAACAGCTACAGTTAAATTCTCTTTTTTGTCTCAGCCACAATAGATCCTCCTTCTCCTATTCAGAATGAAAAAACCCTATATATCAAAGTACTTCTTGTTCCTTGGGTTTCAAACTTATTTACTTTCCTACGAGGAAAGCATCATTAATAATAAATAACATGTAAATACACCAAACAGAAGTACCATTATTATACTTCGAAGAGTTTCACTCCTTTCAATTGAAGTGGTACTGAAATTATATCGAAGCAATAAAACCCAAACCTACTTAGAAGATAAATTATGAATAAGTTAAGCTATGAGTGAAAACCAAGAAACTGCAAAACAAATGACTGTTTAATGAACTGAAATAATTTTTTTAACATTATAAACTGAAAGTTATAATAGTAGTATTCCATTTAAAACAGGTGAGCAATCTCCAGGAAATAATCAGGTATGTTTCCAAAGAAAGGTGTTTCTAGAACTCACAAATGCTATCCAACTTTTTTAAAAGAAAACAGGTCATGTTCAAACAAAGTTACTGATATGGTCAGTGTCCAAAGAACACTTCCCACCCTTATTATGGCAGCACGGTGGTTTGTTGCTCAAATACCAGATTGCACTCATCATGTGGTAAGACAATGTGGCTCTGATACTGAATTGCCTCAACTTGTTGTAATAAATACAGCACAATAATGTATATCTATTATTCCTCCTTTATTTTACATTAGATTTGGGACTTCATAAAGTGGATAATGGTACTTCCATGAGATTAAGAATACCTTTGTAAAAGTGACAGGTATGCTAGCATCCAGTTGGACATGATCTGCAAGTTCTGTAAACTGCTGCTGCTGTTTCTGTAATGTCTCTAATAATCTTGTAATTTCCTGTTTGGCCAACACTACTCTGCAGTCATCCTAAACAGACAAAGAAAACAAAAGCATGACTTTCCATTTGTAATTTATTTAAAACTACCCCAAATACAATATAAAAATGATTGCTAGAAAGAAGGCATTTTAAATAGAAATACTCTACTTTAAGAAATTAACATTTACAAAATAGATTTATTTAAAATTGCAAAACAAATATGAGTATCTTAACAGGTTTCCTCAATGCTAATAGATACTACGTAGTTCTGCAGGTTTATAAAAAAACCAACAAACTTTCTTTATGAGCCACCTAGGTGTAATATAAATTTAAGAAACAATAACAACAATGTAACATATAAATAACATTTATATTTCATATATCATTTAAACAGATGGAACAAAGCAACTGTTTTGCAGCATATAGCAACACACTTAGTAGGAAAATATTAATATCCACCCACTCATGATCAGGACATTTGTACAGTTAAACCTGACTACGCAACCAAACAAAAGCTCTAAACAAATCTGGAAAAAAGAACTACAAATAACACATTCATGAAGTAGCTTCTTATACTCAGTTTACTATTTGCTACACATACTATTTACATTTTCCTATCATTAAACTGAATGAATAAGAGACCAGTCAGAAACTCTCACACAGCCACTTAAGATGTTGAATTACCCATGTTACAAGTGCTACTGAAAGCAATTTAATCCTAAAACATATTTTCCTACCAGCCATCTACAACAACTAGCTTCAAACACCTATACTTATAATTGCAACTGTAAAATCTTTCCAATATATACTGTAGTTTTTTTTTTTTTTTGCTTCTTGTCTTGTCTTGCCTTCCCACTAACCTCACAAATATCAGAAAGTACTCCAGAAAAAAATCATGCCACAGGGTTTCCAGTAACTGGAGGACTCTACGCTTTTGTACTGATTATCTTTGGATAACACTCCCTCGTAATGAATACTTAAATCTCATGTTAGACCATGATTGATTTAATCTCCTAACAAAATAATGCAGAATACAATCTAATCTCTTTTTTTGTAGTCTAAAATTAATTTGTACTTCCATGTATTTTGCCATATGCTACAGCTCACTTGCCAACGTACCTGTTGCAAAGTCTTTTCACAGTGAAGGCAAGCTGTTGAAACCTGTGACAGGAGAATGGTCATATCTTCTTGCTGTTGCCTAAGCCAAATCAACTTCTCTCTCACATGAGCATCAACAACACTAAGAGCCATTTCCTCCTGACGACAAAGGGTTTCATGAAGATCAGAAAAATAGGCTCTGACACATGAGCGAGCATTCTCTGCAGTTCCTGGTACCTAGAGTGTTGCATCAAGGAGAATCAAGAGATTAAGGACACCAGTTGATTCCAAAAGCAAATTTTAGATTTTTTTCTAGATTCTAATTTATTTTCACATATGTTTGGCTACATCACAATTCAAGTCCCAGTTAGGGCTCATAAGACCTCCTGAATAATATCAAAACATTTCTAGAAGCTAGTCCTATAATCATGTAGCTCATCTGCATTTATAGACACCTCACTAAAAATGACCAGGGAAAAAAGCCTCAATAGTATTTACCACCCGAGAACATACAAAGTCTGTACACTAGGAGTCATACAACTTTTCCCACTGCCTCCATATTTTCATATAGCCTAAAAACATTGTAACACACAAGTTCCCTTCTATCTGCTGACCTAAGCCTCAATACTGACTTGCTAGATAGAAGACCTTAAAGTCTTGCTCTATAAAACCTACTCAATAATTTTCAAAGAAAGTCCTTATCCCAGTTATTACAGAAAAGCCAATAATCTGTGCATATGGGGGAAATAAAGTTTTTTTAAAAGCATACATGTTCAGTATGGGCCATTCCAACTCCATCTTCAACTATTTGTTCTCCTCCTTCTATATGCTGAACAATTCCAACTAATTTTCTGGAATAATCTGAGATTTCTTCTGTGAAAGTTCTTATACAGTGAGCCATGTCTAAAATGGATGCACGAATCTGGTTCGCTTCTGGTTCCAAGACAGAATGCTATTAATTAAAAGCAACATATTAAACATCAATCATAATCATCGTCCTTAATAATATTTTCTACTTTACTACATATTTAATATACATGCGCAAGTATATGGGCATATATTTACATATATATGTATAGTAAAGCCAAATAAGAACTTAAAACCACCTTGCAATACAGTCAGGACTTACAGATAATGCTGAAACTAACTCAGACATCTAGCAATTACACAAGTAAACAAAAACTTGGCTGTTTATTATAATTTATTATAAAAAAAGAAGGATACTTAGATTGCACCAGTGATGTGATGTGTATTTAGTGTCTGCATTATGAAAACAGCTTTTAAAATGGTGGCCCAATGTAATGAAAAATTCAGAAAAGCAGCAGATAAAGGGGCTGTCCTTCTTCATAGATATATACACACAAGTAATTCATTGAATTCTTAGAATTCTTTTCTTTATTTTACCTGTCTGACAGAAAGGGAAAATTAAAGAATGGGATGAACACATCAAGAATCTATCCTCCTTTCTTGACAATCTTTTATACTTTATTTGGATAAATGATTATGCAAGCCACCCCATGGCATGACTAGAAATTAACTATTAGCAGTACCTTATGACCTTGATGCTTCCCATATTCTTTGCAGACACAACACATGAGAGGACTCGCCTGACAGCCCTCTTCTAAACAAACAAACTCAATGGCATGCACTTGGTGTTGGGAGCACATCGTCTTCTCGTGAGGCTTGTCAGCAAGAGGTACACGCCTGTGCTTCGCCAGAGTCTTAGTAGAATGAGTAAGCTGGGAACAGTCTGCACACAGGTGAGTGGCACAAACAGTGCAATACACGGATGCAACATGGGCTTCATCTTCATCGCAACGAATGATACTCTAACAATGAAAACCAGGCAAAACTAAAGTGGTTAACATTTAATCCCAATAGTGGAGGAAAAATCAGAAGACTTATCAACAATACAGGCTTTCTTTAAACGTTATACCCTAATAAATATTTGGACTACTTTGAAGCTTGATTATACGTTTTCAATGAAGTTTTTGAAAACACATGTTTAAAGTATTTAATGATTTTATAAATCAAAGCTTTAGTGCAAGTTGTAAAGGTTTTGGAGGAGAAAATAAATCTGAGTCTGAAAACTTCCTCCAAAGCAGATATTACAGAACAAAGTATTAGTTACAGGAAAACAAAACACCAACAATCAAGTGAGCACTTAGGAAAGTTATCTACATCTAGAATGGTACTGCAAGATATGTTGCATACCTGCTGTTAATACTGAAATGATAAAAGTAACCACTTTTGATAATGAAGTACTACATGATATAATAAAATTACTATAAAAGGCAACTATTGACAAGAATAGTTGAAGTCTTTAGGAAGAATTCCTAAGGAGTTTCAGGAAACTGTGCTTATATGACTAAAACTAATGTATCAAAATGAGTAACCTTTTCTAAAAATCCTAAAGGCATAAAAAGGGGGTGAAATAGTATGCGTGTTTATTAATAACAGTTAATTTTCTGCTTTAGCCAAGTACAAATTAGCATTTAATTATGAACAATTATTGAAGCCTTAATACTAGATACTGGAAGAAAAGAACAGCATTATTGGTGAAATTACATTTGGCAAAGAATGGGTTTTCAATCTTTTTTCTATTTAGAGATAAATTCTAGCAAACGTAACTTTTTTTTTTGTTTAGAACTCCATACCTCTCCAGACAGACCAATGCCTTCTTCAGCTGTCCAATACTGCCCAGTAGGTCCATTCTGCAACCGTTCCAAGAGTTCCAACAAAGCAAAGTTCTTTTTCAATCCCCAGACACCAGAATCTCCTATTTTTGACAAAGAAATAAAGGGGAGCATAGGAAGAAAAATCTCAAGCACATACAGTTTTGAGAAATTCCATAAACCACAGCTGAGATTCAGACAAATATTAAGAGCACATCAACTACATTAATATTAACAAAGTGAGATACAACTAGCATTTTTTCTGCAAGCTCACTCCATCTTCTTCTTTCCTTTGATCATTGAGCTATTTTTAAACAGATCTTCCCTACTAAAAGATACCAAGATTATTAAAAATTTAGAATGAAACTTAGTAAAAATACTAACAACTAAAGAATAGAAGGAACACACTTAAATACTGCAGGTCATAAAAAGTATTGTTTTCAGAGGTATAGTGAACACTTCTACCCTACTAACGGAAGTCATGAAGAATTCCCTACTGAGAAACTTTATTCCCTGTATCACAAGATGCAACACCAATTGCAGACCTCATGCCAGCAAAATCTAAGTAAGAGTTAAAACAATATTCAAAAACAAAACCCAAGGTACTACACTATTTGATAAAATAGAAGATCACTCATACTGCCTAGTGCAAAGCAGAAATACATGTTTACTCCTGCATGACCCTTATTCTGCAGAAGTTAACATGAGGCAATGAGATGAGAAGAAAAATCAGAACTGCATCCAAATAACTGCTGCTAAATGGTAACTATATAGGTAACTGTAAGAATCCTAGTGGTTCCTTCTTCAAGGAATTGCCATCCCTTGACTTTTTTCCACTGTAACTGTCATAAATTTAATGACATTTTCTCTGTTGCAAGGAAAAGGTGGCTCATGAGATCCAGCATCATCTTTGAGCACTGAATATTTATTTTTTAACCATAACAAAATCACAAAATTGTTGACATTAGAAGGGTCCTCTTCATCACTTTGCCAAGGTCACCTAGAGCTGGTTGCCCAGGACCACAACCAGGCATCTTCTGAAGATCTCCAAGGAGGGAGTGCTATCACTTCTCTGGGCAATGTGTGGCAGGGCCTGGTTACTCTTACAGTCAAAATTGTTTCTTTATATTCAGACAAAACTTCTGCATTTCAGTTTGTGCACATGACACATCAGCTATCTACATGAACTCAAGGAAACAATATTCCCATGTGTTTCCCCAGAGAGTCTAGACTACTTGAATTCTCCAGTTGTCCCATGTTATTTCCAAACTCCTAAAGTATGCTGCCCTGTGGCAGTCTTGCTGGAATATGTGCCTTTCATCCTTCTGCAATTCAGCGTCATCCTACTGATCTTATACAGACATGAAGTTTTACTTCTTCAATATGGACATTTATTCAACACTCCAGGATCGTGATTTATCATTGGAATGAAAGTGCAGCTCTAAATGACTAGACGGACAACAACTACACAGTTACGAGAAATATCCAGTTGGCAACCACACTTCCACTTTAACTTCATGAAACTTCTTTTCCCTAGTCCATCTTCCTCACAGTTTAGACTATAGACTGTAATATCCTATTTCAAATTTGGTTACTGAGAATTTATGTGCCTCACAGATTAAAGGCAAGAAATGGATGATACTGTTTTCCTATAGCTATAAATGGGAACATTTTAAACTATTTTATGCTCCAACACTCCCAGTGAGTATAAAACAACATTGAAAACCTGTTTTAAAAAAGCATGTTTACCAGTAAAGACCATGCATTTATTGCTTGCAGAAATGGGCCTATGGAATCACTCGTCAGTAATTAGTGCTAACTAGTGCTATCTAACTGAATTTAGATATAAAACAAGGTGCTTTAAAAAGTCAGTGCTTTTAAAGTCAGTGACCTTTGCAGTTATCAGTTCCGTGGTGGAAGCATTCTCTGCTACAGAAAGGCACTACATTGCCAACACCCAATCTAAGATCAGTGCTCCCCATAAAATAAGCTGCAAACAAACAAACAAAATATTTTTACTTTTATTTATCACAGATCTTGAAGGAGTTTACAGAAGGTATGTTCTGTTCCTCCAAAATTACACTAAGCCAGCAAAGTCATCTGCTTTGATATATTCTGACCTCAGAACTTAGTAATTTTTTAGGTTGAGCACACCTAGCAAAATCGCTGTTTGTTCCATAACACAGAACAAGGAAGAATCGCCTCTTATTACCAGCTGAAGAAATATAGAACATGATATACACTTTCAGAATTTAATTTACATCAAAACAGTTTCTAAAAGGTCTGAATTTGCTAAATATGTATCTAGACAGACTAACTTGCAAAAACAAAGTACTGGAAAGTGGCTATGTCTTTCCTTTCTAGGGTGTTTAGCACCTTGCCACAACTAACTGTGCACAACCTTCAGCTTCTACAGCATACAAAATAATCACATTAACAACACAGCAATATAATGAGTGCTGATACTAACACGCACCTTCTATTTTCAGATTAGCCAGTAATCCAGACAACCATTAATACAGTATAAATGGATGTACATATACCAAAAGGATAAACCTACTTAAGTAAGAGATTACAGTTCCTAGTCTTTAAGCAAACATTGTCTTAGCCTTTAGGCAAACACTGGGTAAGGCTAGAGGAACAAGCTATTCAATCATTACAGAGCTTCTTACAAAGTCTTCTCTTTCACAGGTTTTAGTGTTTTTCACAAAACCCTTAGACACTGCGAAGTACTCTTCTCAGTTTAGAATATTATATGTGATTTTAATAATGTTCATTCTGTTCCATGTCTAGCAGTGAAGAGAAAGTCAAAATGAAACTAATTTACTGAATTGTAACAAAGAAGATCAGAAAAGTCAGTAGCTATTATGTAGTTATTGTTTTGTTCATAATTCTAAGATTTCATGAGAAACAAAGATACATGGCTCTTTCATTCTTTCTATTATGTATCATGAGACTTGATAATACAAGTAGAAGCAGTATAACATGTCCATCTTGGTCACAGCTATAAAAACAAGCAAAGCTTACATACTAACTTTTAACTTACTGAAACAGAATTCATAGTAAGCAAGCACCTTATAAAATATAAAATCACAGAATAATCTTGAGTTGGAAGACACCCACAAGGATCACTGAGTCCAACTCCTGGCCCCCCACAGGCCATTCCCAATGACCACAATGTTTGCCTGAAAGCACCCTCCAAACTTCATCCTCCATCCTCAGGATGTCCTGAACCCTGGCAGACTTGGTACTGCAACTACTTTTCTGGGGAGCCTGTTCCAGTGCCCAGCCACCCTCTGGGTGAAGAACCTTTTCCTAATATCCAATCTAAATCCCACCAACACAACTTCAGGCAAATTGGGTTCTCTTACTGTTCACTAAAGAGAAGAGATTGATGTCTGCCCCTCCTCTTCCCCTCATGAGGAAGTTGCAGACAGCAGTGAGATCTCCCCTCAGTCTCCTCCAGGCTGAACAGACCAAGTGACCTCAGCCTCTCCTCACACAGCTTCCCCTCGAGGCCCTTCACTGCCTCCACGCCCTCACTGGACACTCTCCAGTACCGTCCTTATCCTGCAGCACCCAGAACTGCCCCCAGCACTCGAGGTGAGGCTGCCCCAGGGCAGAGCAGAGCAGAGCAGGATAATCCCTCCCTTGCCCGGCTGGCGATGCTGTCCCTGATGCCCACAGGACAAGGGTGGCCCTCCTGGCTGCCAGGGCACTGCTGGCCCATGTTCAACTTGCCATGGACCAGAACCCCAAGGCCCTTTCCATGGCACTGCTGTCCAGCCTCTCATTCCCCAGGCTGTCTGTACATCCAGGGCTGCTCCACCCCAGGAGCAGAACCCAGCACCTTCCCTTATCCTTGATGGTTGGGAATTGCCCAGACCTCTCTGCAGGGCCTCCTGGCCAGAGTCAACAGCTCCTCCCAGTTTTGTGTCACTGTGAACTTTGCATCCCTCCCAGTCCTGCACCAAATCACTTAAGAAGATGTCAAAGAGCAGAGAGCCTAAGGTGGAACCCTGTGGAGCCCCCCTAGTGACAGGTCACCACTCTGATGTCACCCCACTCACTGTAACCCCTTGTGCCTGACCTGTGACCAGCTGCTCTCCCATCACCTGATGTGTTTATCCACCCGTGTGCTGGACATTCTGTCCAGCACCACACTGTGAGACAGTACTCAACTGGCTTCCCCTCATTAGGTAGGTTGATTACCTTGTCATAAGCATTCTCATAAAAAAGTCATGTCTCATTTCACTGGTATCTATCATAAAGTTTAAATATTTGCACAAATGGGACTTTGCTCCTTTTTACTTTAAATCTACCCATACAATTTTTAGGTACCTGACACACACATTTTCAACACAACTGACCAAGTGTTTATTTTATATTTAAAATCATTAAAAGATGAGTTCTGTAAATACATCCATTTACTCTCTTGGACCTCACCTCAAGTTCTGCTATGATCACAAATATAAGAGAGTCTAGCAATCTCATCCTTGTGCCTACAAAGAATGTTTGTGCCCATTAGAAAAATCATTACACATTCTGACTGTCATCTCAAAAGAATAAGACATGAATAGCAGAAAATGTGCCAGCCAGGAATGAGATAGTGACAGACCAAAGATATTAAGACTGACTCCAGCTAACAATACAAATGTCAATTTCAGAAGCATAAGGCTTGACTGCAAAACTATTAAATAATGGAAGGGATAAAGGAAGAATTTTTGTCTAAATGCTTAACTGCATTTTCTTGCACAGCAGTTTTAAGCTTCAGCTTGGCACTCAAACACTAGCAAAGGCATGTGTAAATGTAAGCAACGCCAGTCAGATGGATTCCATGAAGGATGCCATCACCTGCATATCTTGTGAACAAGTTTTAATTATAGAAAATAATTTCAGCTCAGCAGTAATTTAGATAGAGAGAAACTCCAAAGCGGTAATATCACAGGATTTTTCCTAAAAATACTGTGGTCCACATATTAATTAAAAAAAAAAAACCCCAGAACCCAGCAGAAGCAAACAAACAAACTCCCCAACAAGCAAACAAAAAACCACCAGCCAAAAATAACCAGTGAGAGACAGGAAGAGAGAAAACAATTTGCAAGAAATTATTTGCCTTTTCTCCCAAATCAACAAACTTCAAGGAAAATCTTTGATAGAAGTCTCTTTTTCTATGAACATCATTTATTGGATTTTCCCCCTCATAAACTGTCTGAATCTACACTCTCCAGAATATATTATTTCAAAAGTTTAAAATGAAACAAACTGTTCTATTGCACCTTTCTGTTTAAAAAAATGTTAATCCAATTAAAGACAACAGTTGATATACCTTCAGCATGTACATACTAATTTAATATTTTCCATTAGAAGATTAATCACAGACAACTTCATTAAAGAATTCTTTAAAAACCCACCAAAAACCAACGTTTTGTCTCTTCTGCAATGCAGAACAGTTTAGGCAAGCTATAGTCCTATTTGTTCATTACAAAATATTTTCTCTTGTAACAGGACTCTATTCTATTCTAGGTGAACTAATAGAAAATTTTGCTAAGCATGTAAACAATGTTTCAATTTTCAGTTGCAGAACACATATTTCCAAAAATCCTGATTCACAAAGTACTTCTAACCCTGCCTTCATATACAGTTATATACAGAAAAAAAGAGACAGCACTGTATATTTAAACCGAGTCCAGCCCCAAAAAAATATAGCTATATCCACCCATATACACATCCCCCAGTATTTATTTCAAAAAGCTACTAAGATTACTTAGGAAAACTTGGATGAATATAGTATTAAGTGCTTTAATAGTAAGAGCAACTAAAAGTCCCCATAAAATCCACAGTTACTGATTAAGAAACTGTGTTCAGTACAGGTAGCTTTATGTCCTAATTTTACAGCTTTTCTTTCAATATAATGTTCTCTTGGCAGTGGTTGTATAATCAAGATTTAGATACTAAACAACTCTCTGAGACTAGAGAACACTATTTTATTAAACACATTAAATTGTAGAATTACTATAGGGTGAACATGGAGTTCATTTTCTCATGTCCTCAAACAGAGGGGAGGGATATATGAAAAGCTCCTCTGGGCCCTGAGTTGTCCCTCCCTACTCCTAAGCTCTAGAACAAAACCAAACTACAACTGCAGCAAATTTAACCAATACCAGCAACTACTAGATGATTAAAGCAAGGTAGAAAATGTATAGATATCTCAAAGAGGGACCATGGTGAGCTGCACTCCACAAAACTTCTTAGTTTTATATCCTACAACCAGTAATATATCTCAAGGGTGTTTGACATGGAAAGACTAAAAGTGCCTATGACCTCCCGCTCCCTCAGATCACCAGGTAGAACTTTCATTCACAGAAGTATTTTTATTTTCAAGCTGTTTGGATAAGATTTTCTACCAATTACTTTTGTGAACAGCTGTTGATCACAGTGCATCCTTCTTCTTTCTAGTGTTAGACAGCAGGATGCAACTCAATTTATCAACTCCTCAATATATAAAGATCCTGAAGCATTCCATCCTTCTTTCTGACTGTAAGGGACTTGGAGGTTTAATAACATTTCACCAAAAACTTATCAGAAAGATGAAAAAATCTGTAAGTTTCAGTAAAGCTTTATTTTCATCAAACATGAAACACACTGAAAAAATATGATAGGATCCTTTCAGATGCCTGAGAAAAATTGCATAATAAAAAGAAGAAGCAAAAAGTTCCCCATCACAAGAAAAAAAGCAGTGGTCTTGGACAAAAATGTTTCATAACAACAGGACTGTCATACTCTTAAGAGTCTACCTCTAAAGCATAGTTTAAGAAAACTTGTGCAGCTGTACGGTCATAGATGAGAAGCTAAACAAACCATTACTCTTAACCACTCTACTAGACTGGCAATCATTCATAACTCTCATACCTTACCATCTCCCTCATCCAAAAAACAAACCCCTCTTTCATATGAGACTGATATTTCTTTTCCTGATTTCTGTCTTCACAAAAACATCCTGCAGAGTGCCTTAATATAACTAGCAGATTCTTGTACTTCAAAGACAAGTGAATTTGATACTTAAACATTTCTTTCATGGTTTATGAGATTAGAGATGCCCTTTTCTAAAGATTTTCCTTTCAAGAGACTCCTTTTTCCTCCAGTGCTATTCAAAACTGCTGGAGCCAGTTCTATTAACAAGTTCTTTTTGTTACAGCTTCCTCTGATAACTTGTCTTCTCTATAACGCCATGTGGACTTCACAATTCTTATTCTGAAGGAATTATATGCACATGTCATCTTTTGCCTAAAATAAACTTTCACTGTAATAAAAAAATCTTTCTCTTATACTTTCAAGTAACATATTCAGACATTCTTAGAGTAGGGGAATTCCTGTTAATAGCCTGCCACTACTAATAATGCATGCATAGAAGTCAATAACATTGTAAAAACCAGGTTTGTTATCACTAATCCTTCCCTCTATATCACTTCACCATGAATTCAGGTAAATGTCTGTCAAAAATTTACCTATTCAATTACATAAGTTTAGTGTTTAGGACAATAGGAAACTAATACTCATACTTCAGGAATCCTTACACAACAACATTAAACGGAGTTAGTCCCTTTGTAAATACAGGTGTACAAGAAGATGTCCAGATATAAAGAGTGCAATTCTAGGTTCAAGAACAAAAAGGCAAAATCTGTTCTTTCTTTTCCTTACTGCACATTCATTACTTGGAATTGTCACTAAGTGGAGCACTAAGAATCTATGTCAAGCATTATGTTCCAGATATCCTTGACTGTAAGGTTTCAAGAATATCAAACTTCTATTTCCTTACCTAGTTCAGTAACTTGTCGATCAAAAGGACAACGAACTGCTCTGCCATGAAGGGGAAGCCGGGTAAGACAGTCATGGCAGACAGTATGACCACACAAAAGCAGACGGGGAACTTTGTCCCCTTGCAGAGAAAATACATCTTCACAGACCCCACACTCAAGAACCTGTAAGGTAAAAGACCATATTTGGTTTTAAGCTAATAAAAAAGCAAAACTTCACACAGGAAGCTACATGACAATTTATTTTAAAGACATTCATGCAATCACAGTACATAAACTGAGTCAGTAATTTTGCTTTATATGCACACATATAACGATCATACTATTGATTTTTAAAAAGTAAATAATTAGACACAAACAAAACATTTTAACTCCTCAGCATCCTGCCTGACCACCACTAGTTCCTACCCACTTCATTTAATACAGTGCCACAAAACAAGTCTATTGGTCAAGAGGCACAACCAGAAGAAACATCCTCGCAGGAAAAGGAAGCGGCCTGCAAGATCTGCCAGAGCAGAGTGTTGGCCAGTAGAGTTTTCCCTCGCAGCTGATGCTCGTAAAGAGGTCAGTCATACCAAGTGAGCCACTCAGCAAGCTACAAACGCAGCACCGAGCTAGTGCGAGCAAACAGTTGAGGTCCGGAACATCTCAGGCTATAAACAAAAAGCAAAACTGATGGTCATACAGAAAGAAAAAAAACCCAAAACCAATCCATAAGCCCGGCACGCCAGGGGGACATCCTGTACCACAGGCCTCCCGCGCCGCGTCCCGGACGGGCACAGCCCGCCCGCCGCAGGAGCTGGCCGAGCCGCCGCCTCACCTTCACCGCAGCGCCCGCCGGGCCGCGACCGCCACCAGCAGGCCCGCGGCCACTCTCCGGCCCGGCCTTGTTTACAGCCAGGGCCGCCATCTCGGGGAGGGAGGAGCGGCCGCGCAGGAAGGAGCGCAGAGCTGCCGCCGGCTCAGGCACCGCCCTACAGAAGTGCAAAATTACAGAAATGTAAAACTACGACTCCCAGCGTGCCCCGCAGCAGAACTGGCGGGTGGAGGAGGCGGCGGTGCCTCACCCGGGCCACCCGCGGAACTCTGGGGGCTGTAGTCCGCACCGCCGCGCTGCAGCCTGGGACGGTCGTGCCCGCTGCCGCCGCAGTCTGCGCAGCTCCTCCGCTCCGCCGGCCATCCCGCGGGTGAAGGCCATGGACGTCAACCAGCCCAAGCAGGAGCACTTGCTGGCTCTGAAAGGTACCAACAGCGCGGCCTCACCAGTTCCCGCCCGCCCGGCCCCCATCGGGTGGTGAAACAGCGTGTCTGATCCGCAGCCCAGGCTGTTCTCCCCCCGGTTTAGCAGGGAGCGGCCCGGCGCTCGGTGCCCGCGGCGCTCGGTGCCCGCGGGCATCAGGGAGCGGTGACGGAGCGGTGAGGGCCGCTCTTCGCGCCTGCCCGGCTGTCAGTGCTCAAGGCTTCAAAGAAAATGCTCAGCTATCATTTCCTTTCCAGTTCTGCTGCCTCTTTTGTTTGTTTGCTTTTCAGGACGAGAGGACACTGTGTTAAACTGCGTCAGGGGAGGTTTAGGCTGTGCGTTAGGAGGGATTCCGTCACGGGAAGGGTCATTAGACACTGGCATGGGCTGCCCGGGGAGGTAGTGGAGTCACCCTCCCGGAAAGTATTTAAAGAAAGACTGGACGCGGCGCTTGATGCCACGGTGTATTTAACAAAGTGGTGGTCGGTTTTACGGTGGATTCCATGATCACGGACATCTTTTGCAACACGGCTGATTCCGTGATTCCCCTTTGGATGGTTTTTGCTCTTTTCACCTCATAATGCATAGTGTTCAGTTACGAGGCTTACCTCCTTGATTCAGGGATCACGAAGAATGAAAATACAATTGTGTAGGTCACCTCCATGCCTCCAAAATTAATGTAGAAATCAAGAGAGCCATGTGAAGAATTTGTTAATTTCTGAATCATAAATGCCGCTAGTTATGTACATGTAATAAAGAGCTGGTTAGAATCTCACCTCTGCAAGGATTCTAGATCAGTAAGACCACCCAGGTGGATGAAGTAGTACAGGTATGAGTAATTTCAGAGGCCATCTTCTCATTTTAAAACTCTTCTGGACAAAGTTTTTAATGGTGTCTCCATGTGCTGGTAAAATCTGTTGACCATAATTCAAAGCTCAAAAAGCTCTTTTCAAATACATATACACATATGCAATAAAGACAAAAACATGAGAACATGAAAGATCAGCAGCTGCCAAATGTGTTTTGCTAGTAATTTATTTAAAGCAAAAAGCTTGATGGTGGATCATTTTGCTTTTATAAGAAACCAGTGCCATCATTGCTTTTGGATTGAATTTAATACAGGCTGTAGGTTTTGTAGAAATGGGGAAGATAGGGGGATTTATTTGCATTGTGACTGTATTAAACAAAATCTTGACAGTGGCAGTCCTAGATTTTGTTGTTTTAATATCATGTATGTTAGTGCTGTCCATATAGGGAGTGTGAAATGATTGCAAATTTTTGTGGATGCAAGGGGAAATAGGAGAGCAACCCTGCATGTTTTACTTGTTTCATAATAGTGTAGTTTTCTGTTCATCATGCTTCTGCATTTAATATGATCTTTGTATGGAAGTATAAAGCCTTTGACAACTTAATAAGTTTCTTAGTTATTCCCAAAGTCTTATAAATTAATAAATGATCAGTTCCTTAAGGATTAAAGCCTAGTTGCATGTAACACTTGGAAGCTTTGAGGCTAAAACTAGATATGTAGTTCTGATGTAAAATGGAAGTAGGCAGCTTTAATTTACTTAGAGCACTTCCCTTTTAGCTTTTCACTTTAAGAATTACTGTATCAGTCGGTACTATTTTGGGAAGGTTTCTGTAACATACATGTTTTCTAGTTACTTTATGTGCCTTGGCTGAAAGTCCTGATATATAGGACTAAAACTCTTTAAAAAATTGTCTCCTAACTTTGAGAAAAATAGGCGGTAGTAGATGTGTGTCTTTTAATATGTATCGCAACAAATAACCAGAATAGTGGATGGCAAGTATGAGATGGTGACAGTAAAAGAGTTCTCAGTCCTGTAAAGGACTGTTTTGAGTAAGCAGTGTGCATGTGGATAATGCTCAGTGTCCTGAAGTTACACTGGTAATGATACAATACAACCGCTAATGTTCAGCCTAGATAAAATAGAGTGTTCTGATATATATCTCACATATTTTTACTACCTGTTTCTTGAAAAATATCCTAGCAGCCTTTGTCTTAATATGGTAGTATCTCATTGTTTTATAATACTTCTGCTTTAGGTCCTGTTTTCCACTGATCTTTGCATCATGGGGCAAGGAAATTCTTGTAAATAAGATGTTTCAGTCTAGATTCAAGAATCATTATCAAGAGACTGTTTTCCTAAGAATCACTGGATTCCTACTGTTCAAGCATGGAAGTGGTCTTGCACTATCGGCCACATCAGAGAGATCTAATAAATCTGCAGAAACTTGCAGAAGCAGCAGTGAAGGAGTTTCCCATTCGCCAGTTACCAAGATTTGCACCCTGGTTTTCAAATGATTTACACAGACTTCCCCTCAAACCAAAAAAGCAGGCACCTGTTATTTCTTGTGAGGAAGCAGAAGAATTGAAACAGCTTTCTACACCTTCAGAATGTGTTACAGGATCTCCTGATTATGACTGCACAAAAAATCTCCTTGAGTTTTACTCTAGCATGAAACATGGTCCAACTTTAATCCAAGCACAAGCTGTTCACAAACCCATTAACTTGGACTATCAAGGAGAACCACCATCTAATGAAAAACAAAAATTGAAAAGGTCTTGGAGTGTCTCTCTCCCTAGAGCTAAACTCAAAGAAAAGATTCATCCTTTATCTCAGGAACTGCAGAATAATTTGGAAAGATTAAAGCTGCATGCATTTTGTAGAGCCAAGTGGACAATTGAACAATCTCTTTGTAAAAACCAGAATTTGGAGGACATATGGATAAAATTGAATAGACTCATTAAACAGAATGAATTGCCATCTTGCAATGCTACTATCCAAAGATCTATGGGACAGATATGGATTTTCTGTGATATATTATACTGTGAATATGTTAGAAATATTCTTAGGGAAAAGCTAAGCCTTACAGATAAAATGAATTTGCTTGTACATAAATATGGAATTATATTTAGTTTATAACTTCAGATATAGTTTAATAATAACATTACTGCCAGAAATACTAGAGTTTTTAAGCACTTTAGAATATATAGACCTTAGAACAACTGATAAATTAACCATAAGGAAACTACTTATGTTACTTTGCTACAGCTTTCTAACTATAATGATATTTAATGATATATTTCTTTAACTTTGTTTTGCCTCAAGACTTATAGTTCTGTTAAGATTAGTAAGCTTCTGTTTAGCTTAGTACTGTGTTTTATAGCTTTTCTGTACCTTGGTGGTCTACAGGAAAAAATTAAAGTAAAAATTCCAGACTATTGTGGCAAGCTATGTCAGATAATAAAATTAATGCTAATAATTAATATGGTTAAACAAAGTACATCCTCTCTGCTTCACTGGAATTAGGAGAAGGAAAGACGTTTTTAAGTGTGTTGTAGTAATTGCTCTAATAGCTGTAACTGACATTAGGATTTTTAAGATCTGGTTATTTCCTGAAAGTAGTCTCTGAGTTTTTCTAATGATTGCATATCCCTCCCATGAAGTACAAATTTACTTTATGTGGGATATATGCACTGTCTTAGTAATGTTAGCTATATTTTCACCAAAGTATTAATGATAGCTTCAATAGGAGCTGTGGGCTGAAAAATAATGAACAACTTAATAATTGCTGTTCTATGCTTTTGATATTTTTTTTTTCCCTCTTGTTTTTGTCTCTAATTACATTCGGGAACAAGAAAACACTAGCTTCCAGCTAAAAGTGAGGAAATTAAGAAATGAGACATCTATCTGAAACCTCTTGTTGTCTTTGAGAATTTGAATGCCTTTTATGGTCATAAAAGGCAGAGTTCAGGATGACTTTTTGTCTCCTAAAAGATTGAAATATTCCAAGGTCATGCTGTCCCTGCTCAATTAAAACTTTGGAGGATCAGCAGAGAAGTTAAACTGGATCAATATGACTGCAAGGTTATGCATTTTTGCTCCTGTTAATTCTAGACAGTTATGCTGTAGCTGGAGGTCAAGGCCTGTAGCATCTGGAAAAGGGGGAAAACAGTATTTGTTGATTGTCATTAATGCCGCTCACACCAAAGTGTACCTAAGCATAACGGAAACTCTGTATAAGGAAAGTAAATTCCTCTCAAACCAAACATTCTTATAACATCCTTGTGTTGGATAATCATATTTTATCTAGGCATTGCATTTTTTTTAAGATAAAAAATTCTCCATTTGAGTAATTGACATGTATTTTTAAATTTTGACTGAATTTTAAGATATTTGTAGATGTCTTATATTGATGTTTGGGGTGCTTGTGACATTTAATATGACCACTTAGCAAAATTGATTCAAAATGCTGTCTAGACTGCATAACTGCAGTACAACTGCGGGCTGTTACTAGTTTTGAAGCTTATATAGCCAAATTTTTCACTGATATTATATTTCTGAGCTAAAAATTTATAGTAACAAAATTTCTTTGTGCATCAGCATTTTTGAAAATAAAATGAAGTAAAATGCAGTGTGATTTGAGTTCTATTTAATGTATTTTGTATCTAGGATCTTAGATGATACATTTTCTAACCTTAATTTAGTACTCCTAATAAATGTGGTAATATGCCTATCATAGTTTGTTTTGACTTAATTCTGTGATGTATTTATTTATTTTCTGAAACATGTCTTAACTTTTTCTTCAGAAACAGCAAATACTAGTTATACAGGCTTAGTGTGAATTTGAATAAAATTGGATAATGCCAGTAATACAGTCTCACTAGATTAATTTGATATACTGACAAAAGATCTAAACAAACTTTTTACTAAACAGAAGGCGAGATTGTTGTCACTGTAGCTGCCAGCTTTGTGCTGCTTTGGGTTGGCTTGTATGTGAATAATGGTAGATGCACCTCAGCTAGTAACTGAGGTCATATAAGAATGAACACCACTTTTGATTGCTCTCAGAATTACAGTCTTGGTTAGCACCAGTATACAAGCTGAAATCCAGGCTTTAATTTTGTTCTTTTCAAGGAATGCTTACTTCATAAGCATGTGTAATTCAGTATATTTTCTTTTTAATTTTCAATGTTGAATGTGGTTCAATATTTACTCTATTTTGTATATCTTGGGTTCCGTTTAATATACCTCATGGATCTAAGTCTTAAGTCTTCAAAGGTCACCATAACAAAGAGAATATATATATATATATATATTTTTTTTTTTTTTTTTTTTTTAATGTGAAAAGTGTTTTTGTCAATGCTAATTTGCATAGGTCTGCTGTATGGTAACATGAGTTCTTGTGAACCAACATGGCCCACTGTACCCAAATGTCTTATCCAAGTAATTGACTGTGTCAGTGCAAAGGCATTGATTAACTTGTTGCAATCAAGATAAATCTTTTTGGTTTATTTTTTAGTGTTAGTTGGTGTTATATTTGTTAAGTTTCAAAGAAAAAAACCCTAATGGTTTTGACATATTCAGATTAACACCTAAGATTACAAATGCTCAATTTTGTTTCATATGAATGCCTTCATGATAAGCTATATATAAGTCTAGGGCCTCTGGTTAATTTGAAGAGGGAGAAATTACTTTAAGAAGTAACACCTTAAATCTGTCATTTATGTGAAAATAATGTAATTTTGAGTCTGAGTTAAAATGGCCTTTGAAAATACCACTTATTTGAAATAGGGTTTTTTAAATAAGAAAATCTTAAGTATTTTGATTTTGTCAGTATCAATAAAATAGCTTTGTTGTATTTTCATGATGTTTTTGTGCTAGTTTTACTGGTTTGGGTTTAAAGGTTGTGACCTAGAGAAAAAGCAGTGGTGTAAATAATGTAGACTTTCAGTCTTGTAACTCTACCATGTGTTATAGTGTTATAGGTTAAGATATAAATGCAGTTTCTAATAGACTGAAAGGGTTATCAGGTATCTAAAATGAAAGGGTTACCAGGTATGAGTCATCATGTCCCATTCTAGGGCAACAAGGATTACAGGACAGGCACTTAAGCTGGAAAAGTCTACAAACTAATGAAGTGGACACACTTCTGAAGACCACAAAGCATTTAATGCTGTAGCAGGTGTTAAAACCTCTTGCACATCATATTGAAAGCAGTAGATGAGTAGATTAGTTCACCAGGATAGAAAGCAAGAGGAAGCAATGGCATTCTTGGATCTTAGAATAGCAGGGAGGGATTTTTTTGTATTGCAAAAGGCCATGTGATCCTTTTTCAGCTGAAACCTGTTTGGTGGTTTTGGTTTGTTGAGTGGTTTTGGGTTTTTTGTAGAAGTTGAGAAATAAAATTAAAACTAGTTGTTTGATTGACCAGTGGTTGTTTTGTTGTTTGTTTTTTTTTTAATTTTTTTATTTTTGCAGTGATGAGGCTAACCAAACCTACCTTGTTCACTAATATTCCGGTGACTTGTGAAGAAAGAGATTTGCCAGGTAAGTCTTTTCTACTAACTGATTATTACGTAAGTTTTACCAAGTTTAAGCAGTGTGACCATCGAACACTTATATGTTAGAGTCATCATGACGTCCCATAGACTCTTATCTGAAACAGCAGTATACTTAAGATTTGGTAATAGCTAAAGGAAAGTACCAAGGTGCACTCCATAGCTCTTGACCTGTATCTCTGAAAGATTGGTGATGATACTCAGCAAGCACATGACCTCAAAATTTTAGCAGTTAACATACACAGTGAGATGCAGTTCTGTGAGGGAAATGTGTAAGTGGAGAAAGATTGGCATTACTATATATTTTTTTTTAATTTGGACAAAAGGCCCTGGTAGTTAGAACAAACACATGAATGTTCTGTGGAAAAACAATCTTGCAAGAATCACTGGTTTTGAGTTGCATTATGCCTGGTGTGCCATCATGAATTGGAAATCCCTGAGTTGTTTTCCAGAAATAGCTAAAGTCTTGAAGTCAAGTATAAGAGAGTCAAAGGAGAGATTCAAGAAGGAGGATTGTGTTGAAATACAAAGCAAGCAGGGTTGATTGCTTCTGTTATGTAATGTGGTTTAGATTGGTAGAATTTATCTCAAAATTCAGTATTAATCTGACGAGTGCCTTTTGGATTGTGCACTTCAGTATGTATATATTGAGTAAATTATTGGTCACAAGTGTCTTGAAGTTATAACTTAAAAGTAGGCCTATGGATATATATTTCATCCCTAAACAAGTTTATTATAAAAGAAATGTATCTAAAATAAACTACATCTTACATGAGTAAGTGATTATGGGCCTAACTTAAATGTAGACAAAACTTTGGACTTAGAAAATATTTCATTAATAGGAACTTGTTATTTTTGCAGGTAATCTATTTAACCAGCTCATGAAAGATGATCCTTCTACTGTAAAGGGGGCTGAAACTTTGATGTTAGGAGAAATGCTGACTTTGCCTCAAAATTTTGGGTAAGAATAAATGATTGTAACTGTAATATGCAAGGTTTAGGATTCATTTGGTTTAGGATTCATACTTCTCTTTCTGTTTGAATACCATTGTTCTACAACAAGATGTTCAGTCATTTAAAAATAATATGTGGGTTGATTTATAAATATATATGTGTATGCTGCCTGATGTTTCTTGTCTGATAGCCTGACTGAACCTAGTAAGGATTGAAAGTTGAAAGAGATTTGCAGCTGTAGGTGAATTTCTAAGCTAATGCACTACTGTAAACTACATTACACTAACAAAGTTTACTGCCATGATTTTTGTGGGTACTGAAAGCCATCTTCTTATTTGTGTCAGACTTTTAGCTAGAAAAAAATCTGATTGTTTGTTCTCTTTTGAAACTGTTTATCATGGAAGGATGACTTCAGAAGTATGGGTGTGCAAATGCCAGTTTTCTTCTAGGGTTTTATCTGGCAAATGTGTATGTGTGTGAACTTAAAAATGTTTCAGTGAAATGCTCTGGTTTTTAATAACTGTTACTAATTGTTTTTTTCTTTTTTCTTTTTTTTTTCCCTGAAATACAGAAATATATTTCTGGGAGAGACATTTTCCAGTTATATTAGTGTGCACAATGATAGCAATCAAGTTGTCAAGGACATACTGGTGAAGGTATGTGAAGAAAAATCCACTTATAAAATATTAATAAAAAAATAAAACACAATTATTATATTTTCTGACAATATATTGTATGTTTAAGGCTAATATGTAGACTTTAGGAAATATATGTCACTTTTTCCAATCCAGAAAATATACCTGGAAATTGGAAAGAGTGAGTCATAAAAATAGCAATTATTAGAGAATTCTTCAAAGATTAAAATGAAAAACTAGGATTGTGTCAAAAAATTACAGAATCATAGAGTTTATGTTGGAAAAGACCTCTGAAGTCACCGAGTGGAACTGTTAACCCAACACTGCCGAATCCACTGCTAAACTCTATCCCTAAGTTCGGCATCTGCAAAGTCTCCTGCAGGGATGGTGGCTCAACCACTTCCCTAGGCGGCCTGTTCAGTACTTGACAACCCTTTTGGTGAAGAAATTGTTCCTGCTATCCAATCTAAACCTCCGCTGGTGCAACTTGACACTGTTTCCTCTTGCTCCAATTGTTTGTTACTTCTGAGAAGAGATCAGCTCACACCTGGCTATAGCCTTCTTTCATGTAGTTGCAGAGAGCAGTAAAGTCCCTCTCCTGAGTCTTTTTCTCCTGGCCAAACACCCCCACCTCCATTGATCTTCTTTGGACATGCACCCTTCTATTTGAAACTTCTCTGAAGAATTGGTGTAGCAAAACTTCCACAGCTAAAAAATGGAGTTACATTCACTTACCTTCACTTTCAATGAGATGAGTATACACTGATCTCAATATTGTATTAATTGTTTTCTAGAGAATTGGGGTTTTTTGTTCTCTGAACAAATAAAACAGTAAAAATTTCAGAAGTCATTGTGGAACTCAATGTAAAAAAGTAAATAGAAATTTTGTAAGCTGTATGGTAAAGAACTGGACTATTTATGTCTTTTACAACTTGTCTTTAGCTTTGTGTATCTCATAATGTATGTCACAGAAGGTACCTGAGTCAAGAATATCACAGAATATTCTGAGTTGGAAGAGACCCACAAGGATGAGTAAGTCCAGCTGTTAAGCCAGTAGCCCACACAAGGATCAAACCCACAGTCTTGGTGTTGTGAGCCCATGTTCTGACCAACTGAGCTCTTACAATATGTGTGAAAGCATATAGGGTACAAAATGCTCAGTAAGACCTAGTACTTTATAACATAAGTTACTTTCCTTTAACATAAGTTAAATAGCTGTAGTTCTAACTGATGCTTTGTTTTTCCATACCCAGGCTGATCTTCAGACAAGTTCTCAGCGTTTGAATCTTTCAGCTTCTAGTGCTGCAGTGGCAGAACTTAAACCTGACTGTTGCATTGATGATGTGATCCATCATGAAGTAAAGGAGATAGGAACACACATGTAAAATTTTATCCTTTTCTATTATTAAATGAGCTTAAATGAAATGGAGTACATGCATGCTATTCTGCTTTTGATATAGCACAAGATTTAAATTAACACAGATATTTTTTAAATTTGTTTTTTTCAGCTTAGTTTGTGCAGTAAGTTATACTACACAGACTGGAGAGAAGATGTACTTCAGAAAGTTCTTCAAATTTCAGGTATTTTGTGAAGTATTTACTTTTAATAAGTGTGTGAGTCTGGAAAACGCATTTTAAAGCATTTGATACTTCATAAGCACTTTTAGGTACCAAAAATCCATTCCCTTTTAAAAGTGAACCATTAAGAGACACTGCTTCAAACTTCACATAAACTGGTGTTTTCCAATACAGATCTAATAAATATTACAGCTAATAATTTTTACTAATTTATTGAGAAAAAAATATGTTCTTAAAAAGCCCCTTTTTATAGCAGTCAGCTCTATGACTATTTTAAGTATGGGACATTCTGGATTTGATACATCCAGCCATTGAGCTCGTATTGTAAAATTCTGATTTTTCATTTGGTGTGTGTAACCTTCTTAAACTGGAATTAAATAGTTTGGTTTCTAGAGGAATTTAAGTAAAGAAGTCTATTGTATTATATCTAATACTGACAGAAGTAATTGACAGAATTTAAACATTTTTTTCCATGACACAAATTTCAAGACTTGTGATAAGAATGACTGAGGAAAGCAAGAAACTAATTTGTGGGCTGGTTCTGGCAAGAAAAAATCTGTTTGATATGTATTTCATGGATGTTTAATTTTTTAAAGAAATATATTGAGACTTGGATATTGGTGGACTAATCTTCATGGAATGGAGGATTGCATGACATGCTTTCCTGAATACATTTTTAGATACGCTGACAGAGCATCTGGTAATACCAGGAACATTATATAGTTTCATCCTAAAGCTGTTTTAGAGGAGGTTTGGGTTGGATACTAGGAGAAGGTTCTTCACCCAGAGGGTTGTGGGACACCAGAACAGTCTCCCTCGGGAAGTGGTCACAGTGCAAAGCCTGACAAAGTTTTCATAAAGCATTTGGACAACTGGTGTCAGGCACATATTCCTGAGGTTGCACTTGATGTCCTTGTGGTTATCTTCCTACTTAGGATATTCTGTGATACTATGGGGTGATTGCAATTTGCTATTTTCTAGTATTCTATCTAGATACTTCAGAAAAAAAATAATTTCAGTCTTTAGAAGGTTAAATTGCCATGCATTAGATAGAAAATTTGAGTGCTATTAGTTGTTGTGGATTACCAAAGTATTGGTTAGTCAAAGATGTTTCCTAACAATTGTAGGGAAAATGGTTCCATATAAATTTTTGCATTGCCCTCCCTCTGAAACTAGCATCTCTGTAGAGTTTCTTCATCTTTACTGAAGTTAATTTTCATCTTTGTGTGTTTTGTCATGCTTTCCTTATGACAATGCTTCCCTTTCCATTTCTCCATTCTTTTCCTCTGTTCAGTGTTCTGTTTCTCTGTCCCCTCTATGCTTTCTGTGATTGCTTACATAAGCATGTGCAAGCTTCAGATCTCATATTTTCTCTGTTCACTGATGTTCTTTTTGTCAGAACTTTGTACAAGATTGTCTCCTTTAGATTTTGTATGCAGACTTATCTGTGCAGTTTTTTGGGGGTTCTGCATGCATGTGTAATTCCCATGTTTCTTAACTGAAGCCAGCACAGGCAACTAAATTGTCAAAACAGTTGAAGCCAGTTGTCAAATATGAAGCCCTTCACTCAAAGTATGAAGCATAAGTATACATACACTTGCTTATATTTCTATAAATACTCTCTGATTCATTATGAGAAAAACGTTGCACTGAGAATTTTTTTGGCTGTTAGTTTTTAAATTTGACATGGAGACACCAGTAGGAAACTTGAGAATGAACAAAAAGGAGTGTTACAGAAAACTGAACTATGTCTTTACAGTGAAAATTCATGGCTGCTAGTGATTGAGATGTCACTAGCTACATTTTATAATAAAAAATACTCTTTTACAGATTGTCAGATTTTTAGTTACATTTTCTAGTATCTTTTAAGTTGAACTGGTGTTGGTTTGAATCAGCTTCTTTTTTAAACCAATATATGTAGTTTTATACTAATTGTTAATGTCCCTTTGTTCCAGAGCTTTCTCTGAGTAATTAACAGCATTATGTTTTCATGGAGAAGGAATGATTCTTTCTAGGATTGGGTGGTTTTGAGCCTCCCAATAATTTTTTGTATTTTATTGGAATGCCAGTTGAAATTTACTGCAATAAATGGAAAGACTGTTTATCAGAAGAGAGAAAAAATTCAGCATGTTGGAAAATTTATAAGAAGCTCACTGAAGAAAAATATTTGCTAGAAGAAATTGTCTCTCAACAGAGACCTAAATTAAAATTTTTTATTCAATTTTTTTTACTAGAGGAAGGTAGTTATGAATACTTGAAAGATTTGAACTTTATGCATTTAAAATTATAAAATCTCTGTGAAGACAACTTTTTGATCTTGAATTCTTCAGTGCTAAAAAATTTGCTGACAACCTGGAACATTAGAGGTCTCTCAGGATGCACTGCACTTACATGCAAACAAAAATAGTTTCCCTTTGTAATGGGAAATAAGTGTCTTCAGAAACAGAATTTAAATTTGGTTTCTTACAAGTATGATAGTAGATTATTTCTTTCAGTTACATTGCTTTATTTATGCTTCATATTTGAATGTGTGAACTGCAGTAGCTTTATGCACAAAATTCAAGCCTTAAGAACCAACACTTTATAATCATATTTTATATAATTGAGTTTTCATATTTTGCTGACTGGATCTCATAAGATGAATATGATTTATTATTTTATGTATTATGATTTTCTTTAATTTCTTGGAAGTTGCATTTTCAAGAAGGAAGCGAAGGTTAGGAAAGCTAAACAAATGGATAGTTCTCTGCTTCGTTTATGTTTAGAGAAGACCTCAGTAACTTTTGTTACAAAACTCTGAAGGACTTGTAAATGTTAGATAGTTCTTGCATACAATTGAAAGAAAATGCAGGACCCAGGATGGATATAGCATTCTTTTAAACACACAGATCTACTTAGAGCATTGAATTTGGGCAGTTTTGTAAGAGGCCAGTCCTTAGGTGGAGAATTATTTATTTTCAGTATGAGGAGACTTCTTAGTAGGAAAGCAGTCAAGTGTGCACAAGTAAGAAGCAGCTAGGATATACTCTTGAGTTGATTGTCATGTATTCTATCATGCACCTGCTATATATAAGATCAAAAGAAAAATAACACTTTTTAGTAAAAGAGACTAGTACTTCAAAACAGTCTATGCAAAACTGTCTGAAAAACCAATCATCAATCTGTCTTTTTTTCCATTTCATTCAGGTTCTTAAACCACTAGATGTGAAAACCAAATTCTACAATGCAGAGGTAAGAACTGTGTGTATTCAGGTTTAGGCATACTGGGTTTGTTACTTAGGTTAAATTGAAAGTGCTTTCTAAGTACACCTTTCTGAGAAAAGTGATCTGTTCTAATGGAAAAACAGTGTTAGATATATATCATATAGTTTAAAAATAGATAGGCTTTTGATGAAGGGTGAAAGACGCCAGGACCTTAATTTAATTGACTAACAATTTTGCATATATTCCAGTTTCTCATGGACTCAGATACTTTCAGTTATTGCTTAGGCTGATAGAGTACTTACTGTAAGGGAGATTAATTGTTCATAAAGGAGACGACAATTTATCAGTGAGTAAAACTTAAATTTAGATTTTTCCCTATGTTACTATGACCTTTGAGTCCAGTAATTTAAGTTTTAGGCTTGTGACAGTTACACACAGTGCTTCTAAACTAAATGACCTTTTATGTATGTTTTGCATATTTATTTGGACATACATACATGTCTGCCTTTGTCTGTTTATGGGAAGACTTTGGTATGTATCTTTTGGCCACAGGCTTCAAACCATGCATTGACCAGGTGTGAGGTACCTGAGCAGGACTGTAGCATAAACACATAGCACTGACTGAGCCCTTTATAGAGCTGCTATTATCTGTAAGTGGGAATGCCTGAAAATGTTTTCTGCTGTGATTTAAGAACAAATTCTAAGAAATTAGGTCATTTCTCTGGGAGCAAAATATATTTCTTATTTAGTGTGTGGATTATATTATTGTTTCAGCTGTAAAGTATGTAGTAGGGAAAAGGGACAGATATCTGAAATGATGCTGTCTCTTTATACTTCATGTGTAAAGTTTGTGATGAAGCACCTCTCTAAGGTAATTCTGGGCAAATGTTTTACATACTTTTTTTTGTTGTTGTTTTCATAGTAGTTATACTGACCAGTCTTGTTAATGGTCTTATTCAATTAGCTACCAATTCTTCATGGTAAAAATCTATGAGAAGCTTTGGTGTTTGATCTAGTACATGTGGGTTTGGGTTTTGGGGTTATTTTTGTGCTTTTTCTTTTCCACTGTAGAGTTTTTAAGAGGCTCTTTGATGCCCTTTGTTCTTCCTGCTCATGAATTTATGCAGCTCCCCTTACCATCATACCCATTCAATTTATTGAAAAAAATAATTAAAAATATTTTGGATGCTTTTAAGTGAGCAATTTCCATTTGCCTATCAAACTGGTATAGTAGCACTCCTGTCTAATTTCTGAAAGTATATAAAGTATTGCTATGTCTTGTGACCATAGAATTCAATTAACTTCTAAAAACCTAGAAATAAGTCTATGGTTAGCTGTTGCGTGTGAAAGCATGAAGAAATTCATCCTGTTATCCTTGAGAGCAGGGGAGAAAAAAATGGTATGTGTCAGTTACTAATTAACTAAAGATCTCTAAAGGTTGACTAACCAGTTAAACTGTTAAATCATTAAGATTATGAATGTGATGCTGTCTATTCATAATGGCTGTTACTAAAATTAGTTTCTATTAATATTCTAATGATAATCCATAATTTAATTTCTTCGAAGTCAAGGAATGACGCTGAACATTAATCTTCTTGCTTATTGCTTATATTGCAGTAGCACCCAAATGGAGTTGATCACTGAAATTTATGCATAGAACACATGCCCTGTTGCCCTAACCTGCTGCAATCCTGGGTTTGAATTACTCTCTCACTGACTTTAATGTGCCTTGAAAAAAGGCTCTGTAAAAGGTTCTGTTCCTGCAAGCATGCACAGGGAGGTAGACAACAAAGTTTGCAATTGAATTTGGGTCTTTGGATTGATGATATTATAAGAAGAGTTTTTGCTATTATGCCAAATTTTGTTCTAACTTGCAACATAGTAGCTTTGCTAGGACACATTACCACATTATTTTTGAGACATTATATATGAGGATACTTAAAATTATCTATAAGGTGACAAGGACCGTTTCTCCATTTCATGTGCAACCCATTGCATGGACTGAAATTCAGGACAAACTTTAAACTTACTCAAAAGCTAACTCTCTTTTTTTTTGAGTCAGTTTATTCTACCATATCTTGTCTGTGACCTGTGTGCCTTCAGCTCTACTTTGGGTTGGTTCTGAAGCAAAGCTAGTAAATCTTGTAACCATACTAGCTATAAGTTGTTCGAAATGTAGTTGTCATCTTTCGTTTGCATCCATTTTTATTTTTTTCTGTCTTACTAATGCTGTCTTGTTTAAATGGTGCAAAAAATGCAGAAATGCATTTTGTTTGGAAGTTAGCCTCCTTTTTCTTTAACATTTAACCCTAATTTCTCTAATGTGTTCTTTTTTTTATTTTCCCATTAGAGTGACCTCAGTTCTGTGGTAATTTTTATTTATTTTTTTATAAATATGTATGCTTTTTTAATTGCTTAACTGTCTATGTGCTTGTTACGACATTCTTTACAAACATAATGGAAAAGCAATGTTTGTTCTGCATATCATAAACGGACATGTTCTCATCTTTATATGTGTAGCTAATCATTTAAATGGTTAGCTCTTTCTTTAATACCCATTGTTGAAACTGGAACTTGGTATCTACAGATTCTTATGGGGGTCCTCCTATAAAATACCTCAACAAAATTTTATTAGATCTATTATTTGAAAAGAGAAGTTAATTTCCTTCTAAAATTTTTCTGCTTTTGACCCATGGAAATGTAGGTTTCAGTACAGCACTGCTTGTGTGAGCTGTGACAGAACTTTTCATATCTGGTTGGTGGAGACAGTGGGTTTGAGGAGAGAGCAGCAGTTGGATGTTTTTCCTTTCTCTGGCTAGCTGGAACTGCACTTCACAATTTTAACTGCATGTAACAATTGATTGAGTTACTATGCTACTTCTGCAGTCTGATTTCACTTTAAGGCGTGCCTTGTACTAAAATAAACTGCATATTTGACAAGTTTGGGTTTTTTTAATATGTAATACTAAAACAAATTAGGAATAACACAAAACTAACTTGCTTTTTCATTATGCTGCTTGTTTTTTCTTTTCCCTTTCAAATTAGCTTTTTAAAACTTCTGCCTATGGTTGCTGTTTTGAAAACTACTAAAATTTGGGTAAATAGAAACTTTGAGCAATGGATTTATGGGATATAAATTGTATCAATTCAAGTGGCAGTCAGGCAGTAGTAGTAATGATTACTGAGAGCCATGTTTTATTTGGGATTATTACCAGTTCCTGCAAGCATGAAGTGTCTCTGTAACCTGTTGAGGTTGCACAGTTTTCATTACTATATATAGATGCTGCTTTGTATTTAATGTGTTTATAAGGCAATACAAAAAGACAACACAACCATTCTGTATTTCTCCTTCTAACACATTTTTTTGAGACTATACATATTTTGGTGGTTTTGTCCCACTTTTATTTTGTATAAAATACAATTTTATTTTTATTTGTATAAAGAATCATTTATTTACACTGACCAAAAAGAAACCATAAGTTTTGTTCCACCTTCCCCACCAAAGTACTTTCTTAAAATTTATCATAACAAAATACTCAAACTGCTTCAATCTGAATCTGTAGAATAGACTATTTCAGTTGGAAGGGACCTACAAGAATCACTTAATCCAATGGCCTGAATCAGTGACTATTGTAACTACAAATTTGGTATGCCCCTTCTTTTAACTTTCACTTCTTTAATTGTGGTTTTCATTTTTCTGGGGACTCATCTCTAATAGACTGAGTCTTCCACTATTATTCTATTCTGAGATCTTTAGACATGCAAAGTGATTTCACTGCTCTGCAATTCCACAAAAGAAGTGAGGCAAATACTTCTCTAGTTCCACAGTTTTTCATCTTTTGAAGTTTAACAGTCTGTAGCTTTCATTTTTGTACTAGAATTGATCATTTGATACCACCTTGAGGCATTAGCTTCAGATGTTCTGAAGGCAGAGCACCAGTTAAATTGTTGGATGTATACAATATAGGTAACCTTTGGCATGATGCAGCTGAGTGAGAGAACGGGCTGGATTTTGCATTTTAGCTAGAATGCGACTATTTAATAATAAAAGCTCAGAGCATATACCTGAACCATTTTACTTCAGTTAAAGAAAAACACACCCATTTACTTTAATTTTTTTATACAGCTTGACACACTAGTGATTTGGCTTGACATGTTCTTATGCACTGCAATTCCTTACTATTTATTCCATTTTATAAATAATTTGGATAAAACTTGAGTTGCTATTAAGTTGATTAAAGTCTTGGGAAGTGGAAGAACACAGTAAAATTATCCCACATCCATTGTTTGGCAAGATATCTGTTGACTAACACTTTTGCTCCTGTTGTTACTGGGGTTAAGGTTTTTTCTTGCATTAATTAATTTGATTTGCAGGCATGAACTAAACATGTGTGACTTTTTTTAAGAATAGGACTGCCTACTCTTTTTAATAACACTAATCATATCTTCATGAACTTGAACTTTTGATTTTTTTCAGACAGATGAAGTGTTTCTGGAAGCTCAAATTCAGAATATCACTACCTCTCCAATGTTTATGGAGAAGGTTTCTTTAGAGCCGTCTATGATGTACAATGTTGCAGAACTGAACACAGTTGCCACAGCAGGGGAAAGGTATGTTTACATTCAGGATATCTGACTTTGAAATGCTTCATATTAATATTTCAAGAGATAGAAGTATTAGTTGTTTATATCTAAAGGGAGGACTGTTTGTTTTTGCTTGAGTAAAAAGATCAAAATCCTATTCTATGTTCAACTGGAAAACTTGTTACAGTTTTCTTTCCGTAATTCTACCTAATAGAGAACTATCCAGCCTAATCCTTAAATAATTTGTAACAATAATGACATGATAACATGAAAACATACTATTATTTCAGTATCTCCTATATAAAATTTAACCCAGTTCTGGTTTTGACCTGACCTCTGTGTATATACTTAGCCTTACAGAAGTCATCTGACTAATCCTTGCTTCTTACCAGTACACTGCTGACTGTTTTCAGTTGCTCTAATCATGATATACTAAGACACCAGTCAAGGTGGATCAGTGGTACACCCACATGGAGTCATAGAATATAAAGTTTTTTCATGTTGACATAAAATAAATTTAATTTAGTTACACACCTAATACCTGACTACATAATAACTGACTACAGTGGATACAAGATCTTGTGACATTAACCTTTTTTTTTAACAGAAGCTGTTTGTGCTTTGCAGTTGCTTGGGTTTTTGGAGGTGATGGTTGAGTGCTTCAGCAGTAGGGGCTGAAGTGAAAATTCTGTCTTCTCCTTGCCTGTTGAAGGAGTCACCTGCAGCATAATGAAGCTTTGTTTTACCAAATGTTTGCATCCACTGTAATGGTTTTTCTTCTGAATAGGAATCTTAGTTTCATGACATTGAGATTGACTGTGAGGGAAAACAAATAGCAGAAAAAAAATTACCAGCATTTTTGTTTAAATGTTAAGATGCCAGATAATTAATTATAATGTAGCAGAGGGAATTTCTATGTTATTTCTGAGAAGAACAGGTTCTTTTATTTCTCCATGGTCTTGGGTGCTACATAAATTTTAGAGATCTTTTCTGTTGTGAAAACAAAAAAGAATATTCTATGTGTTTTACCATTATCAAACTATGCATACACATACAATAAGACTTGTGGGGGATGGAGGAAAAAAATTGGGTTCTTAATCTTCAGAACAGCTGTTTAAATTAAGACCTAATGTTTTTGTCCTTTCAGTGAGTCTACTTTTGGCGCAAGGACTTACTTACAACCTATGGATACACGTCAATACTTATACTGTCTAAAACCAAAGCAAGAATTTGCAGAGAAAGCTGGAGTAATAAAAGGTGTAACAGTGATTGGTAAATTAGACATTGTATGGAAAACTAATCTGGGTGAACGCGGAAGGCTGCAAACTAGCCAGCTCCAAAGAATGGTAAGTTTAACATAAGTATTAATTTCAGTATTTAACTAAAAATTAATTTTAAATTTAATTTTAAATTAATTAATTTTAAAAATTTAAATTTTAAATTAAGTATTAATTTAACTTGGCATTCATTTTTAAGGAAACTCAATCAACTATTTTTATTATGACTTGGAAAAGTGCAAGCTGTTTACTTTCTGAGCCTCATTTTTTTATTCACACCTTTCTGTATGTATTAGAGAGTTATTTCATATATTTCTTCAGTGAAGTGTGGGTAATTTAATGGAATGAACACTTTAATTGTCAGAATCCAGTAACCAGTGTTGCAAAATACATTTGTTAGAGCAAAATTAACTGCTTGGATAGCATTTGGCAGCAAACTGACAAAATAACCTCTTTAAATGTGCCAACTCTCAATATGGAAGTTGCTCCCAAGTTCATACAGACATTTTAGCTTGGAGGAACATTTTTTTATGCACAATGTTATTTATCTTTCATGTCCACAGTTTTTATTGAGTCTGTCCTATTTTAGTTGACTTATAAATTGTTCTTGAATTTTGAGTTGTCAGCCATATAATGCCTAAACCTGATTTGCATCTTCTCACTTGAGGATGGTGAGAGAGATGCAGAAGCGTAGTTAAAACTTTGACAGTTGAATCTCAGTCTAAGTTTACAGAGCTTATAATTGGGTCTGTGTCTTTGCCCAGTCTCCAACTGCTAGAACATTGAGCAGTTCTGTGGGTAAGTCACACTGACTTGGAACTAGGCAAACAAACTTAGATCCTGGAAATTCACAAGAAAGTTACTGAAAAGTTCCTAAGTCACTGAAATTTGTCTTGATTTTTAATTGAGGTGTTTAGCATAAACCCATGAAATTAGAAACTGCCCTTTTCCTAAACATAGTTACTGCTGTTACTTTGAAACTTGCTGCTTATTTTTAACAATAAACTCTTTCATTTTCAATTGACCTTTTCACTCATTTCTTTTCCCTCCCTAAATCAATATTGTCTCACTCTGCATCTCTTTTATTTGAACCTTTGAGAATTGCATGTGAAGCACACGCTTCAACACTCCAGGATTAGTTTTGATCATGCCTTGTGGTTTTATGCCTTGTGATTAACAGAAAAACACTATTTTGGGTATTTTGAGCAACATCTGTCTTTAGAAAAGCAGCAGGTAGTTGTTTTTTTTTTCCCCTTCCGAGTTGCAGTGTAACTCCCTCTTTTCTCCCATCATTTTTTAAGTGCTATCACATTATTTAATTTCTAGACCTCACCCTTAATAATTTTCCTCTTAATCCATTTGCCAGCACTGTAACCATTGTTTCCCACCCAGGCCCAGAATTTTACCTCTACTATTACCTATTTATCTAAGTGTCATGGATGGAAATGGGAGGAAAACTTAGAGAAGTGACCTAGTGACAGGTCAGATCAGAAATGCACCTTTAGAACAAGTATCCATATACCATAATTTGTGGATTTGGTTGGTTTTCTGGGAGTGTTTTGTTTGTTTGTTTGTTTTTAATGTGGCTTGGTCTTGGAATTCACAAGTACAGTCTCTTTGGGGGACAATGAACCAGGCAGGTGTTCACAATATGCTGGAGGATGTTCAACATGCTCACAGGCATTCAGTACAGGATCACACTAGAACCAGTCCAAAGTCAGAGAACATGATTCTTTAGTAGCACAAGCACAAAATTGTCTACTTGATTCCATAATCTGAGCAATTATCTCAGTTCTGGATAAAACCTATGTTACTCCTCTTACTGTCACTTCATGGCCTTTGCCTCTAACCGTCAGTTTCTGGAGGTATCTCATTTTTGAGTTCAAACAGATATTATAAGGTATAGGTCTCATCTACTCTGATTCTGTTTAGATTTGGTCAGTTAATGCTAAGTTTATTCTCTAAAATACTGCTTTTATTGCAGGTTTGTGTTTGTTGTTTTTTTTGTTAATGTATCTCTGGAAAAAGAAGAACCTAATGTTAATGGAAACTAAACACTGTTGTTTAGTGTAATGTGTTTAATTTTTCCAGTCAATTCCTCCATGTCACCTAATACAGTTGAATATATTTGCATTTTTCCAGTGCCAAATAATTACTTACCTTTCATGCAAGGTCCCAAATGCATATTGCTTGACTAATCTAAGTCCCCATTGGTTTGACATTCCTTTGCTTACTCTAATGTCCAGTTTAATATGCTTTCTCAAATGTCATCTGTCATTGGTCTGTAGCAAACTTATGTGACTAAAACCTGTTCCCAGCCTGTCAGTCACTGACATTCTGGAACACTTTGGAAATATCTTTCAATCACACTGTAAATATAACTTTCACTACAACATCTTTTTATTAGCAGAATTTAAAAATGTACAATAACTAAGCTTTGGAAGGCAGGACAAATTTCCCCCTATTTTTCTCTCATGATCTATCATTTGTGGGAATTGAAAATCTAAACATGCTTTTTGATCTGCAGGTGACTATTCTGACTCAGCCCTGGTTTGTACTAAGTTTATTTACTATAGGCTTATTAGTAGACCATGAGATGTGTTTGTCTCTTGGATAACTGACAAGTATTCATATCATGTGACTTTCTGACTGATGACAATTATTTTAGCAGAGGCACAGAAGACTGAAATGGCGGTTTCTCTTGCTTCTTAGGATGTGGAATAGTGGTGGGTTTATGCAGGGAAGTGTTACTGGCGGGGTCCACACAGATCTGTTATCTGCCTAGCACTGGCCTTAGATTAAAGCTAGTATTTTCAGGAACTGTATATGGCTATTCAAACTTTAAAGATTTACACTCTCTTGAAAATGTAGTAATAAAGATCATCCTTATCTGATGAATTGTTAAACCCATGAAGAAGTGTTCATCAGTTGGAGAGCTGCTGTGATTTCCATACTAATCAAAGGCACAGTCAATCTTTTCTTCAGATTTCTCTTTATTCCACACTTCTTCCAGGAAATGAAAACTTCAGTAAAAACTTCAATTTCCCTGTCCAGCATCTGAGAATATACATTCTTGTTCCTTCCCAGGCTCCTGGTTACGGTGATGTAAGGCTTTCATTGGAGACAATACCAGATACTGTAAATTTGGAAGAACCTTTTGACATTACATGTAAAATAACAAATTGCAGGTAACAATGTCACGTGATTCTCCTACTTTTTTCTGAGTGGGTGAGTGGGGTGGCTGGTTTTGTTTTCTGTTTCTGTACTTCTTACTGAAACTACTTACACCTAGTCTTGTGGTCACACAAAACTACTTGAAAGACAGAGACTAAAAAAAAACTCCAACTAAAAAACTTATATCACGATCTGGTAATGCAGTACTGAACTAGGAGATAGCCACAATTGTGTAAAGAAATTCCATTAATCTGTCTGCAATATTATTTATGATTGTACCTCATACTTAAATCACAACTCATTTTGGGGTTGCAAGACTGACATTTAAATGAAGAAATTCTATATAGAAGTTGAGCCCAGAGACTAAAGCATGTATCTGGCCTGTAGATACTTCTCATGAAAACCTTGTAGTCCATCCAAGTATTATGTTATCCAGTATTGCTAAACCCATGACAGGATGCTTGTGTCAAAGAGAGCTGTCTGCAGCTGAATTATTGTGCATCACAGTAAATACTGCTTGCCATCTTACAATTATTTATGAATCTTGATTAATAGTAACCTGAATAATAATCAAGCTTTTAGATGTCTGCAGTCTTTGAATGCTTAAGAAAGCCCACAGGTTTATTCTTGTTTTTTGATTTCCTCTAGCAGTGAAAGGACTATGGATCTGGTTTTAGAAATGTGCAATACTAATTCCATCCACTGGTGTGGAGTTTCAGGAAGGCAACTTGGAAAACTGTACCCAAGTTCATCCCTCCATCTTGCACTGACATTGTTGTCTTCAGTGCAGGGATTGCAGGTAAGTTATTAGCACAGTTTTGTTGTAAAATAGCTGTTGTAAAAAATCTTTCTAATAACAACTCTTAATAAATATTTTCCCCTTCTAGAGTGTCTCTGGCCTAAGACTTACAGACACATTTTTGAAGAGAACATACGAGTATGATGATATTGCACAAGTCTGTGTAGTTTCTTCAGAAATCAAGCAAAGCTGAAGAAAAAATTCTGTACTTTTACTGTTTTTTTAACCAATTTCTTCATGATTTGCAGTCAGTTGTTCTAAAATAAGTATAAACAAACACATATAGCTGTAAATGTGCTAATGATTATTTAATTTCTCTGAGCATTTCTTGAATGTTTTCAAATATTTTAAAACATGCATATGCATTTTATCTACTAAAAATAAAACCTTTGAGAAATGTGTTGTTCTAGAAAATTATATTGCATTTACATAACCTCAGGACAGAGGGATGATATTGGTAAGAAATATAACCATTTTGTATTTACTTTTTCTTATTTTAATTTTTTTTAAGTGTTTAAACGCTTTTAAAATCATGGCTCTGACAAGACTACTTCAGTTCAAAGGAACTGACCTTTACAGACAAGTTCCTGGAATCCAAATCCAAAAAAAAAAAAAAGTAATATGGGGTACCTGGCATGGCAGTGTGTTTGTATGGTACATGTATAGCCATAGGCAATAAAACCTGATAAAGGCACGAGATAAGAGTGCAGCTGGCACTGTTAGAGGCATGTGGAGCTAGGAATTGGAGTATAAGCCAAAGACTGTGTTGGTTGTGGCTCAGTCTTTGAAAAGGAAGCAATACAGCAAATCTGTCCCAGTTGTCTGCTGTCATGAGCAAGTTCTGCATTTCTGCAATACAGGATACACTGTTAACAGATATTTTTCAATTAGTAGGGAACTGAAAACTAAAATAGTAGAACTCAGGTAGTTTTTTATTGTTAAAAAAAGGTGGTGCCAATTATTCTTTGCCTCCCAGAGGCAATTAAATAGATTTTTAAGACTGAAAAAAAAAAAAAAAAACAAAAGAAAAAAACCATCCTGCATTGCTGCCTTAGATTAATTTCTCTAAAGCATATATACAGGAAGAAGTTTAGGGCTTGGTCAAGCACTACAATGTGCTTTTCCCTAGCTTTGTTTTGACAAAAATTGGAAACGTTTTTGGCTGAAATATCTATGGTTACCCAGAGGTAGCCATTTATTAGATAAAATGGCAACTGTCTTTCCTAGTTTAATGTGGTAAACTGGTGTTAAAGACACTAATCAGCAGCTTGTATTTCTCAGCTACCATGTTGGCACGTAGCAACTTCATAGTTAATTTTGACTCTATTGTATAAAATTTTAAGAGTAGTATTCAGTGTTAAAATATTGGCTAAAGTGAGGACCAGCTTTGTATATTAAGGGACTAGGTCCATACAGGAAACAATAAATTAGAAATGTGTCCTTCCTATGTGATAAAATCCAACCAACATGAGCAGATATTTAAAGAATCCACTTTACCTGTTACTTGAGATACATAGAAAAGTAAACCAGAAAACCACAACTGTACAGACAAAAAAAGTATATAACTTTATTTATAATATATCTTCGAGTTAAACTACACAAATTGAAGGAGATGTAACCACATGGCAGTAAGAGGTAGGAGAGATACAGAAATAGTAGACAAGTTGCATTATGCCAATTTGACTTTCTGTTGCCATAAAACAATCTACTCAAAATTACAGAACTAGTTCTATCTCAGTATGCATGAGTGATTTTACTTTGCACTTGCTACAAAACCAGAAGCGCAACTGAAACAATTCCTAAGCTGAATATTTCATTAAGTGTCTCTATGATCATAGTTAGAAGAATATACTCCCATGCAAGCAGGTTACAGGAGGTCACAATTGATTGCAAAATACTTTATTCTCTAACAAATTATCGTACTTATACACTGATGGAACAGTAATGATACAAAACCTATTAGGTGTAACTGTGGATTTTCTCAGTTGAATGATAAACTGCGATTGATCTTAAAGCAATATTTACAGGGATTGTGGTTTACCACTTTATCTAGGAGGATGAAAAATTTTAGCACAAGATACAGTGCAGTTACTGCACAGGAAAAGCATCCTTCCACACCCTGTGATTAAGACATGTTGCATGACTGAAACAATCTAGGCAATTCAAAGAAAAGCAGACTTTAGCATAAATGATCTCTCTGTTCATGGTTTCAGTGGAAAAGCATGTAATAACAGCTCCTGTTACTGATTTCACTGTTGTTTGTTTAGGCTATAAAGCCCTTTCTGTTAATACATAAGAAACAGAGAATGTTTACTAGTATTGTGCCAGTCAGTTGTAGCACATTCCTGAAGGCTTAGCTAATGCTATTAACATTTTAATATATACTCTGTATTATCTGAAGTAAAACCTAAACACAACAATATTGTAGCATGTGAAATTAAAATTACAACTCCATGATGACTTAAAAAGTAGTTTTCGGGTAACTAAACAATACTTCATTCCATTTAATGTTGGGGATTGCTCTCCTATAAATTTATTAAGCTATGGAGCTTGTACTTGAACAGTACAAGTATACAACTTCTTCTGCCCTCTTTGGATCTTTACTGTGTAGTTCTTAAGGAACTCTTATGAAATTCTTGACACTGTCTCAAAGCAGAAAAGTAACTGCATGAGGATTGCTGTTGCAAAGTGAGAATAATTTGAGTTTGTATAGAGATATTGGCAGAGCTGCCCACTCCACCACAGATTTTTTGATTCCCCCTGTCAAAGTTAGTGAAACACACTTTGGGCAGTTGAAGATATGAAGGAGAATTAAAAGGAAATGTGACATTTAACATACTAGGTACAGTGCTTCTCTCCTGACACAACAGACTGTTCCAAGTAACACCTGTACACTCTTTGTAACCCACCCCAAGCCTCCATAAATCTTTCTTCTAAATTGTATTCCTGTCCTACTTAGTATAATTGAACTTAAGTAAATTTCCTTGAATGAGTAAGATTCAGGATCTGAGCTACCTCTGACAAAAGATCCCTTTATGGATTCTCTTTCTCATCATCAGATGTTGAGTTAGAAGCTGTTATTTAAAAAGGTATTTAATGTAAAGCTTAAGTATCTCTACAACCTGAAGAAAGCAGCTACACCAACTTAGAGAAAGAATTTTCAAAAGCATTTTAATGCTGTACATAGGCAAGCTATTCAGTCAAGTGTGAAATGTCTTAAAATTGTTCATGTATTAAGTTTTACCCGTTTATTCAATAGATGGTAATATGGATTTCCTAGATTTATGTTTTCTCCAATTCCTTTCATTTCTCCTTGGATCAGCATTTTTCTGTCTGTTTAGTAGGGTAAAATTCATACCGTAGATGTACAACGATAATTTGTTAGAATGAAATATATTACTTAGCCCCAAATTTTGCATTTGCTTCTGCTGGAGAAGCTCTTTCATGAGCACAAGATCAATTGGATATAACGTCTAAGGTTCAGGAGTTTCTGTGGATTTCTCCATTTGGGAGTCTATTGTTACTCCTCCACATACCTCCTCCAGTCTGACTGGCCACCAGAGATCACTCTGTCTAAGAATTCAAAGTAAGCTCCTAAAATTAATTAAGATATAGGAAGAGGAAAGTGTGTTGAGAACATCCCTGGGCTAAGAACAAGTGTACTTTGTATCAGAAAGCAGTATGAACAGTAAACAGAGTAAAAAAAGTTAACATACTTGACATACAGAAGAGCAGCAGTCTTGCAAGAGTAATATTAACTGAGCAAGAAACAAATACTATAGAGTCGAAAAAATCTTTAACTTGACTATATAAGCATCATTTTATAATTAAAAAAAATCCCCAATTGTTTAAGCCAGTGATTTATCACACAATAGAAAAAGAATCCTTCTAAGGCAGTTCTTTTTTTAAAATTTTCAGTACTAGTTATTTGTACAGTCACAGGCTCAGTTTTAGCTTATTACAGTTAAGAATTTTAAGTTTGTATTAAATACTGCATACATACGGAATGTAATACAGCTTGCCATGCCTAGGAACATAGTGCCATAATTCTGACCTCCAGGGCTACCATAATGACATGAGGGTATACATGGCAGTAGAAAACCCTACAACTTCTCTTTCCTTTCCCAAGCCAAGTTCCATTTTGATTTCTGTGCATAATCCTAGACAAAATTACTGTCTTCTCTTTCTCTACAATGTGTGGTACTACTTCATATGCAGTCATCTCCCTCTCTTCCAGCCAATGAAGTTGAAAAGTATTTCCTGTTACTCGTGAAAGCCCCTCCCCAGGATTAAGGAAACAGACTTCTCAATCATGAGTCTCTATTCCAACACTACTTAATACTCATTATGAAAGGGCACATCAGATGGGCTGGACTATTGTTTCAATATTTCAGTATTTCAATACTGTTTAAAGGAGTACAACTGTCATGATTCTCACCATATGAGTAAACACATCTTTTACACTATCATTTTAGAAGTAGCTGTTAGGCGAGATCAGCACACTACAAAATTCCTCCCCACTCAGTAGCCCTGGAGGTCAATCTGATGCACATACTGAAATAATTTGGGCTTGAGGATTTTGATAAACCACCTATTCAGTATATTAATTTTCAGAGGAGTAACTATACATAAACGCTATGTTCCAAGTTATGTGCAAGAGATCAGTTTACCAGATTTATTCTTGTTTGCAAACACACACAAAGAATTTTCTGTCTTCTATTCAAGCAGAAGAGTTACAATGGTGCTTTTGCTACTAACTATGGTATACATTTTGGGGTTCTACATCATTCCAATTCATATGACTCATTGAAGTCAGGAATGTTCTTCAGTGCTGCCACTCAAATATCGGCTCCGGATATGATTTCTCAGTTGCTCTATGAGCTCAGGATTCTGCTGCTGTATCTGCTGTGCAAACTGCTGCCCCCTGTGTTGAACAGTTTTAAGTGAACTAAGCAAGTGAAAGCAGCACTTGTAAGAAAAAAGGATATCCCAATACAGCTGAAAGGTGCACAACATTGAAATTAAGATTAAAGATATCTTGATTTACAGTCTTAAGTTATTTGCAGTATTATTGATTTATCTGGTTAAAGTGTCTCCAAACAGGATTGTGGTCATAAATTGATTTTCTTTCTTTAGTAGTATTCTACTTGATAACATAGAGAAGTAAAGTATCACCTTTCAAAATATATTACCTTTTATGGTAAAATAACACATCTGCTCCAGTAATTTATTCTTTTCTATTTGAGAGCATCCACTCTGTTTAAAGTAACTGCTCTTAGAGTTGGAGTGCAACTTTATGTTAATGGTTCTAGAAATCCAGTATGCAGCTGCTGACTTTTACTGGTGAACAATCTGTCATTAATTGAAAGCAAGCATACTATCAAGTTTTTGTATCTTGCATGACTGAAGTAATAACAGATCTATCTATAACAGTTGTAGCTTAAGAGTTAAATTAATAGCAGAGACTAATTCTGTGTATAAGAGAAGCATAACACTTGTTTACTAATAAAAGAGAATTAAAAAATAGTATTTCACTAAAAGCCTAGCTTGTCCTCTCTGTTCTACATTTTGTGCAAGCAGCAAACTATCAAGACTCATTCAAACTACAGTGCAGATTGAAGGAAGCCACATTTTTATAGATGTCTGCATAGTACAGTTTTTATGAAAATAGTCCTAAATTTCTGCAGTTAGATGTTTCTGTCTGTGATGTAAATCATAAATTACTTTTGCCCTGAAGAGGTGAAACATAAAAATAGTTTGGAGTTGGCTAGAATGCTGAAATAAAGTAAAATTGTATGCCCTATTAGAGATCTTGGAATATAAGCAAATGCATGGTTTTCTGCAGATCCTTCCAGATGGATATCATAATTTTATAGTATAAAAGCCTTGGGTCCTGGATTTTGTGAAGGTATTCTTAGTTATCCTGAGTTCCCTGAAACATTCCTCATCTAAATGGAGAGATGCCAGAGCTGTAGCTTTCCCAAATAGTATCTGAGAGGTAGTAAATTTATCCACAGAATTTGATAGCACATGTAGAAGTACTTAAAAGATTTAAAGGAATGTTTTTACTAAGTGGTGTTAGAAAATAACAATGTATGAGAACCAGAAAGTGAAGCTGAGCACAGCTCAGTTGTTCAGTCATTCCAGTTGAAAACAGCAGTTCAGTCATTCCAGCGGATGGAAATGTATGGAGCAAACAAACACAGCCCTGGAAAATAAGTCTTCGAGTTCTTTGTTTTAATAACAAACAGTGGGAATAGACCACAGTATAATTCCCTTGACACTGCACCCTTTTAAATAGATATTGCACAGTTATCCTACTACAAATGTGACAGTGAAAACCATGCAGTTCTTACTTACGCGTGGATCAGGCTGGACAAATCCGAAAGGCCACCAACCCCAGCAGCAGGGCCACCAATGGCATTTGACATCATCCCTGACATCCTGGAACAGTTAGCACAGTGTTTGTATTGGGGTGTGCAGGGACCTTTACTGTAGGCAATAAGCCCCACTTCTTTTTTGAATTGCTGAGAGGAACTAAGTTGCAAGAAGAAGCTACACTTTGCAGTAAGCAAAATAAAATTACTTTTTCAGTAATACATCTGCATGTCAAAATTATAGCTATAAGTACTATACATCTTTTATTAATTCAAACATCTTAAGACATTTGTTTCAATGCTACCCCATTTTAATACTTACAGTTGTTGAATTTGAGGATTTTGCATTAAGCTTGCTGCCTAGAATAGACAACATATGGCTGAAATTATAAAATATTTACCACTTGGCTATTGCTGAGAAAATCATGCAGAAAAAACCCACATGCTGTGTTATATTACAAAATTAAGTTTACATGCAGAGCAAAAAGAACCACTACAGCAATGTATTTCATGGAAATGAAGCTGATACAAATTATGTGTTAAAGAAAAAATAGTGGTTATAGATTCAGACATGAAAAATATGACAAGCCATTTAACATAAAACAACCCAGCACCAGAAAACTAAACAAACACATGAAACATTGAAGAATTGCAAGGACAAATGTTTTCTACTGGACTTTTTGGACAAAAGTCTGTATTTTGTTACTTCTCAGCCTGGATAAATTAATTTTGCAACTCTTATTAGTACCAGGCATTAACAGTTAAGATTATGGCCACAAATATTTCGGATCAAACTGGAGTGTGGACTTACTTTGTAGCATGGTTTTGTGGTAACATATATCTTCTCTGGTAACTGCATATCTTCTTATTTTGTAGTAAGCATGAGGCTATTTAAATTTCTCATTCATTAGATACCTCTAAAATTATATTGCTTTTACCATAGTGTAAGGGTGTCTATGGACTGATACTATAGAAAAAAACATGTGATTTTTCAATGTTAGTAATGTAATTCCTACAAAAATCAGTGTCTGTATGAATGCACCACCAATAGACAAAACACAGTATGTGCTTCTATCGTATTAAAGATATTAAAAAAATCAGATATATCCAGTATTAATTTTATTGCTCAATATATCGACATATATAGATAACTCAAAAATAAATCAACTTTTTTCTCTAGTTAATAATTAGATATAAAATGTATAAAATGTCACATGCAGGTCAGTTCTGTGCTCAATATAGGGGTAGTTTCTTCCATTAGTAATAAGCCTTATCTAGTTTAGGGGCCAAAAACTGAGGCTACAACCAATTTTCTCAAGGTCAGAAAGTGAGGCAGTTTTTCACTTTAACAAAAAACCAAGTAACTACACCTTGGGAAAACAACTCATTTTTTCCTGAATAAATGCACAGTGTTCTATCTAGTTGACCAGGCATCTTCTGGAAACAATGTAATCGATCCTTTCCCCAAAGCCAGCTCCATACATCATCGATTCTAAACAGACTGAGGTTGTCTTCAGTACATCATGTCGCTAGTGAAGTAGTACACAGAGATGCAGTGCTATTTAATCATGAATGCCATCACAGAACTTGCTCCCTCTTTCCTTGCCTACTGTCTCTATTATTTGGACCATGTTACCAAACCAGATGTATGGATCTCTTCTGAATGCAGTGCACTTTACAGAAAAGCACTGGTTGAAATGTGCTGTTCCATTGAAGCTACAAGAGGGCTTGTAAATTTTTAACTGCTTTCTTAAAGTAAGTTTGGGGTTTGTTTTGTGTGGGACTTTTTTTTGTTTATTTTTCTCCAAATTCCATTCTACAAAGTTAATTAATTCTGGTTAGCTAAGAAAGCTATGTGGGAAAAAAAAAGAGCTATACTGAGGGAGGAGTACACAATTTGTTATTGTATTGAACATAAGAATGCAGTACATGCTATTTATATTCATTTTTTTAACTCTTAAGGTTATTAGGGATAATTTGAAAGAGTAAGAACAGAAAGGTCTCTTGGATAGTTCTCCCAAAGAAAAGTTGCTTTAGTCCTTGTATCATTGTTAACTGTTCTGTGGAGAATTGAAGAAATTTTCATCATGCTGTTGACAAGAGCCTTCTGTCATAGCATACATAAAAACAGCATAGCTAACCTATGTGTGCGGTTTTCTATAAATAACAGACAATCAGCAGGAAATAACATGGGCATTATTGGAGATGCTTGCTTCACTTCTTGTTTAGAGTGGAAAATTATGTATAAAAGTTTAAACTCAGTGTAATAAAGCCATTGCTATAATAATACTCATTAAAATTGCTTCTGTTATTGAACAAGAGTTGTTCTTAAAAGTTCAGTTTTTAAAATGGGATAATGCAAACCTTGAGATATACTCACCATACTAATGAAGGCAGGATTGTTTATCAAGCTTGCCATGTCAAAACTCAGTCCAGTTCCAGTCTACAAACAAATTGCAATTGAAGCTAAGTTTCCTACAAAATCCCAGTTTAAACTATTGTAAATAAATAGATGCAGAGCAAACTTACCGGACTGGACACATCTCTTAGTTTCTGTTCTGCTATTTTCAAATTTGACTTGTAAGAGTCATTCTCTGGATCAAGATCCAGTGCTTTCTGATAACTGGTAACTGCTTCTTCGTATTTATTCACTGAGGTCAGTGCCAACCTAATGTGAAATAAAGAAATTCTAATTAGAACATAAATGATTATCAAAAGCTAATGATATATTTTCTGTTCTAAGTAAAATAGTATCTGAACTAATGTTTAGCTTGACCATTTAATTAAAACAGGTACTATTGTTTAGTGTAAGCACTTGCTTTGTAGAGGAGGAGATCTCTCAAGACCACATCTTGCATTGTCTGTTTCATATATATGCAAGTTTCATTAAAAACTCCTTGGTATCATCAAGTGACTTAGTCACTTAAACGGCACAAGCTGGATCCAGCATCTGTGCCTTTTTGCATAAGCTCTGATTGTTTTTTCCAGTTCTTCTGACCTAAGAGATTATTTAGAAGCTTACATGGTTAGGTAGGGCAAAGATACTATTAATATGAGTTATGCAATGTTAAGAAACTGGACCCACAAATATACTGTTTATTTTTATATATATTTAAAAACATGTACTTTTAATATAATAATTACTATGTTAAATATTTAAATATAGAATATGTTTGATGATTATATAGTTGTCTTTATACATTTATATAAAATTACTTTTATTATTAACATTTTCATTATTTTAAAATATTGGACCTAAAAGTTTCAGCATTTTTCTCTCAGGATCAATGTAAGGGTTCTCCTTTTGTATCTTGTACTTCAACAACTTGACAAATGTTATACAGCATAGTAGTAATACCTGTAAAATGCTGTAAAAAAACCTTGTATCAGAGAAGCCTATTAATGTTTTGAAAAAGACTGCTCCAGCAGCTCATGAGAGCACAGGACAGACCTATTACTTCTAAGTAGTATTTTATTTCAAATTTGATTAGCTACTATGTTTAAAATACAATATTTCTTTGAACTATTCCAGAAGTCCATCTGGTTGCAGTTTCAATTCTATCTGCTACAGTATTTTCAATTTATATCTTTTCCACATTTTGTAAAAGATTTGTGTAGCCCACATTCAGCTGTTTAGTACTTCAGTTCACCTGATGCTGAGCTACACAGCCTTGATAGGTTGATAGGCTTGTGCTTATGCCTGGTAACGGACCTTGGTCTTTTGTCTTATGCAAACAAGTTCAGTGTTTTAGATACATCCATGACTGTCATCGCTCTCAGTAAGAGTATAAAACTCCAGGAATTTTCAATATTGCTCCTGGAGGAATCCACACAATATTAGTTTTTTCTCTCTTAACTCATTTACCCTCATAAAAAACAAGCACATTGTAGTAGTGGACTTAATGCCCTTTTGGCTCATAAACTTGCCAAAATAGTTTCTGCCCAGACAAGAAATGCAACCCATTATTTCTGTGATGCAATAGTGCTTTTTACAGAAAAAGTATTTTACAGAGAAAGTTTCTTGGCGCACAGTACAAGTAAGAACAGCAGACAATTTCTTTCCTCACACCTCCTACCCAGACAAATGGTCTTTCAGGATCATGCTGGCAATACCACCTTTAACTGATATTCCCACTTTAAAATGGCTCCCATCTCTGTATATTTGTGGCATTTCTGCATCTTTCTGTAACATACAAAGAATTTCTGTCAGATTCTTAGAAAAACTGGCAAGTCTCCATAATGCAGTTAGAGACCACATTTTTTCGTAAGGACTTTTTGTTGAGAAGGTGTTTTCTACATTGGGGGCATGGGAGTGGGATTTTCACTTATTACTAAACAAGCATGGTTTCCTCATTCAGCCTACGCCACATGTTTACTCATCTGCTGGGTTAAGCAATGGCTTGTAGCTCAAAATGTGTCTGAGAATGGTCCCATTCTCAGTGTGTATCAAAGGAACGTTGGTCTTACACCCAAAACTCTAAAATAATCTCCAGTTAAATCAGCCTGTAGCATCCCTCCGTATCAGTGAAATCAAAAGAGTTTTGATTGTCCTATATGAAGAAACAATCTAAGGAGAGTTAAATGAAACAAAACAATTCAACCTAAAATTTTGAAATCAATTTATCATTTCAAAAGCTCCTTAGTCTAGGTGGTATTGGTAAAATGAACTGTATAATACACACCAGCGCAGTTTAGCATTAGGTTGTTTAGATGTGGCTACTCCATACTGCAAGGTAAATTTTAATAACATGGACATAAGCCATTTTGTGCCAACTGACTCAACAAACAATCCCAAGCATTTTTTAATTTACTGGTATAAATATAACCTCAAAAGACATATGCAGCATTAAGTCCACTACTACAATGTGCGTAATTATTGAAAATGCAAAGTTGTACATCTTGGAAGAATGGCCCTTCACTCAAACCAACAGCCTGTTAGAGCATTCCTGACATTGCTTTCAGGTAGCACTTAAAACCACCCTCAAGAGGCTATACAGTTAATCTCTCAGACATTGCTGAGAAAACCTGCCAAAGAGACACAGCTTATTCTTGCTAAAATATCTGCTTCCAAAGAGCTATTGAACAGAAAAACTAAGGCTTTATTCCTGCTAGTGTGAAGCCCCAATGCTGTTCTCTAACAGCATCATTAACAGATTCAGTGTTCCAACAGCAGAATTTTTATTACTTTTAACTAGTTAGGAGGTAGGAAAAAACCCCCATAATTACTTCCTAAGCTAAATCCAGCAAGGTGATGAATTGAAAGGAAAAAACTGAAAACTAATGAAATCTGATGAAAATGCTGGTATCAACCACATATAAAAAGAGCTGACAGTCTGGTAGGGTCATCTTCAGAAAATTGCTATACTTACACAACAATGTTCTGTAAATGAATAAAACAACCTGGCTCAATATATTTCAGAAAATCCATGGTAATGTACACATGGGTCTTCAGTGTTTACTCCAATTTCTATTAGCTTACCCCATTCTTCCATATGCTTTGCTGTACTTTGGATCTATTGCTATGGCACTCTCACAGTCCTTTATTGCTTCCCTGAAGTTGTTGAGCTTACTTTGAGCAGCAGCCCTGAGAGAAAGATGGTAAGGAAATAAAGCTTTGTCAAGAAAACCCCAACCAACCAAAAAACACACAAAAAGCAAAACCAAACCATAACAACCAAACCCCAAGCCTAGATAGTCACACATTTGTGACTTATTACTGAGTTTTCATTCACTATTTAGGTTATGCTTAACTCTCTTTAATTAAGTAAGACAAGAAAATGTTATAAACTAGGTATGTGCCTAAGTGCATTGCTAGACTACGGTTTTGGAGAACCAGCACTCACCTCTGAGGACACAAAGGACAAATAATTCTAAGGAATTGTCTGAGATCTAGCATATGACTATGCATAGAATAAATACAAAAACCTATTACAATAAGTGAAACTGTCAAGTAGTAGTTTATATAAAATCACTGTTTATGGAGAAATATTTTATAAAATTGGTGTTTTCCAGAAGAAGTTTAATTTTACAGCCATTCAAAGGAATGCTGTGATTTTTCCCTGCTCAGGATTTTAGAAGTCATCTCAAGCTTGTAGGTAAATCACAATAACATTTCTCTAGAACCTCTGCATTACTAAATTACAGTTGCATCTCTTAATGGAGAAATACTTAATGTTGCAGATATTAAAACAATAAGATTAAAGACTTGACCAAATGAAAAAGAACATATTAAATAAGATTAATGTGACACAATTAAAATGAAACATATTAATAATCAAAAACTTCACCAGTATGACAGGTTTCAAGCCACTCTCATTTATTTTTCCTTGGTTAAAAAATGCAGTAGAAATTACAATATTTTCATTGCATAAAGCATATCTATTTTATTAAGAATCCTTTGTTGTGTGATTAGCTCCAAATTGCATGTGTTTTTCTGACTTTGATTAAAATGTCTTCTGAATGGGACTACTTAACTGTTTTGGGCTGTTAAGCAGTTGTCCAACTCCAGAGATGCCAGTGAAGCTTTATAAATAAAAGCCAGGGGCAATATTTGTTCTCACATGTATTTGAACAGAAAACATTTTTCCATGTTCACGAGAAGCTTTACATGGCCAGTTAAAATTTTGAAGGCATATCGCCCACTCTTTTTTGTACTGCTGTGGATAAAAAGCAATCCCACTGAATGCCATGTGTCCCCATGGCTCCCAAAGAAGTTTAAGATAAGAATAAGGTATATACTTATTGAAATTCTCTATCATCCACAAAGCTCCAAACAGCTCCTGTTTTCTTTTAAATAATTACATACAATACTGTACTGACTGACATTGAGATATATTTTGGTTGTCACAAATGTGGTATGTGATGATGCAACACGAACATTTTTTCTGCTCTTGCTAATTAAAACTTTGACATTTAAGCCTGTACTGAAGAAACTTCCAGTGACTTTAGGAAGCTTTTGAATCTGGTCTGATATTTCCATTTTATACATAAAGTGACTCATGATCAGTTTTCACAAGGAATATAGATGATTTACACTTTTCAACTGCTATCCTGAATATGCAAAACATTAGCAAACTGCATAATTTCCTTTCTCTTTAAATTTGCCTTTTAAATGCTGAATCTTTCATTTGTATTTATCACAAACAATGCTGGAGCAACAGATGCAGAGCTTCAAAAATAGCATAATCCAGCAGGTACAGTGCCACAAGGCCAGATTGACAGCACTTAATTTAATATATCCTATATCCTTTAATTAATAGTGGAGGCACTCTGGAGGTGGGCTCATTCCAGTAGGGCCTAAAGTCAGGACTGCTTTTGCTTTTGGCTGCTCTTCCAAGCAGTGTTCTGCAAGAGCAGACAGCTGTGACTAGGTTAACATGCCCTTCTTCAAGATCACCTGCTGCCAAATCACTGTCTTCTTCTTTCATGATGGTAAAGAAGAGATTAGATAAGAAAACTGTCACAGCAGCATTGTTATTTTTCAATAGGTCACACATGAAAAAACTGGCATTTTACAAAATGCTTGAAATCTCCAAAATTGTATTCCTGCATTGATGGTTTTTTTTGCCAGAGGTAGCTAGTACTCAAGGAGATAGAGAGAGCAGCTGAGTCACTAGAACACCAGAGAAAAAGGCTTTTACTACTCTCAGCAGGCTAGAAATCACAGCCTACATTATGATTTAATATAGACAACTTGTCACACACAATACCTTATCTGAAGAGTTGTAAGTAATTTTAAAGCCCATTTTAATTTTAACTGATACAGATATGCTGATTAAGCTCACTTTCACTCTAATTTTACAAATCTAACAACAGATTTCTAGCCTCTGATCTGCTTCACAGTTTATTTTTGAAATGATGTTAACAAAGTCTAGGAATGAAATGTGTGTATCATTTGGGTTTACCTGTTGCAGTAATAGACTGCATTGTTTGGATCCAGTTCTATAGCCCTAGTGTAACAATCCACTGCAGCACCATAATTTTCTTCCTTCATATGATTATTACCTGAAATGAATTATAAAAAGTTCTTAAGTAATTAGATGAGACAGTATGTAGTTAGATGAGAGAGCTCTTTATGAAAGAAATAGAGAAGCTACCTTTTAGCATCTATAGAAATGAGATATGACTGCACTTTTTGGATATACATTCTTTTAAACAGAAAAGTCATATGTAAATAAATATATCTACTATGTCTGTGAAGTTTATTATGTACATTGCAGTACAACACAGAATCCTTCCTCTTTTCATCTTGGTATTTCAGACTTTGCAGCTAGTTTCTGCTGTTAAGGAAAGATCACTTCACTGAGAAGTGTCATTGTAATTGCAGTTCCACTCTAGTTAACTATATTTGCAAGCCCAGTATCCTATGTTGATGTTTAAATTTCATTTTTTTATATGTCCTGACAACTTGCTAGTAACTGTCTAAATAACACCAAAAAATCAAAAAAAAGTAAAACTAAGCACATAAGCCCCATTTTTGTGATACTAAATAATTACCTCATTAAGATAATGAAAAGTATGTATAGCGTAAGCAATCTAAAAGGATTCAGAAGTAAAATTTCTCACCAAGGAAGCTTAGAACTTCTGCTTTGTAACAAAGTTTCACATTTTATACATTATAAGTCCAGTGGAAAAAAACCCAGAAACATTTATGTAATTTCTTTATGGACAGAAAATTCTGTACTAAGGTCTTTCAAAGCAAAAGGCACCTTACACATTCTTTTGTCCCCAGCACAAGGCAATCCTGGTAGTTTCTCTCTTTCCTGATGACACAGTAGTAAAAAACCCTAGTTCAGTGCCCAAACTTGTCTGTGGTCATGCTACGATTAATTTTTGGCCAGTTAGGTCCTATAGAAGCCTTGATTTCCTAGAAATGTCAAGAAATGGTCAGGAAAATTATAGACTTCACTGACTTCTTGTATTTCAGCCAAGTATTTAAACCTTCTCCTAAAACAAACAAGTCAAGGGATAGGCCAGTAAGTTACTTCTGATGTAGGTAACTGCGTAAGCAAAGGCTAGAAAAGTTTGGTCAGTGCAACAGTTTATCTCCGAGAGGAAGCAAGACTGTGGAGCAAATCCTCAGTGCTTGCACTGACTGAAAAAACTGTACTTGCATTTATTTGTGAACACAAAGAGCTTAGTGAATAAAATCAGATTTATGTAACAAAGTATCATCAAAGAAGTACAAAATCACATCCTGTAATACTGCTATACTAGACTGTAATTATAGTAAGCAGTCCCTTCCAGTGAGAACTCAAACTGTACTTGCATATATATCTTCAAAATACATGCAGAATGTAACAACATCTTTCTTGTTTCTAGAGGCCCACTGTTTATGCAGCTTTCCTTTGTTCTAAGGTAAAGATCTGTACACTAAATTGTACTGTCAAACAAAAAAGCCTTGCAAGCTAGCTGCAGTCAGCAAAATTGCAGCAGTTAGTGTTCCTCTAAAACAAAAATGCCATCAATGTCTATCAACGTTAGAATATCTGATACTGGTCTGAATATGACCCAGGGATACAAGGCTAAGCTGGAGATAGATAACAAGAAGGGTATGCACTGATACTATCTCTCCAGCTGTAACCTTGCTAAAGGAAAACAGAAAAATAGCTAGATCTACTAATTCTGCTGAGATAAGGAAAATCAACTGTATTATTCTAATGACACACAAAATTCTTAAGACAAAGAAATTACACAAATTGTTATACTCCTGAATGTGTGTCCTCTACACTGCAAATACTACCTCTTGTAATAATTATGCTGTGGTAATAAAACACAGGTCTTCTTACAATCAGGCCACCATTACCTTATACAAACCTGCACATAATCTATGCTCTTACACATCTTACACTAAGCTGAATTGCCAAATAATATACAATGTTAGGTGAGTAAATTCAAGTATTGAGTAGTCTGAAGTGTATATTATTTCCTGGTTACCAAGAAAGAAAATTCAGTTCCCTGATTTTGTTTTGCCATTCATTAGTGAAAATCTACAAAGATTAGGGCTGGTTTGAAACCAGAGGAGGAGCAGGCTGCTGGCATCAAAGGTGAGGGAAGTTATTCCACTGCTAAGGGCATACAGATAGAAATGAGGAAATCACAGTTATAGAATTATGATATTATAGAAGAAAAACATCAAACAGACTTCCCCAGGTTATCTAATTTATTTCCTAACTCAGGCTAGAAAATACTTGCAACTGAAAAGCATGATAGTGGTGATAGATAATGTGTGTGAACATGTGGAAGATCAAAACAACAGAGAAAGGAGGACACTGAGTTTTAGTTTTAATATAGGAAATTACCAGAGGCATTTAAAACAGTTCAAAACTGCTTACTAATGCCCCTGACAGATGCCACTCTAATTGGTCCTTTGTTACCAAGTTTAGACCCTTCCAGTTTTTTTTCAGTAGAGCTATGGAATTACTTTGGTAAAACCACAAGAAGACTAACACATAGCACACACTAATTTCATTTCCTCAGTCTATTTCACAGACCCTTGTGGACTGTGAAAGACCAAAGTCAGAGATTTAAAAGTGCTGTAACACCCACACCTGCAAAGTGTTGACTATTCCTACAGTTTAATACTGAGACCAAGAGGTATTCTTCATTTTCCATGAATTGGTAGTAACAGCAAAACAAAAAGCCAGCATACACAACAGGAAGGTTACAAATGACTAACACATTTTCATTTGTGACCTAACCATGTTTGAGATCTCATCTTCAGAATTAAAGAGCTAATGAGCAACTCCAACAGTTAGGAAAACTTATTTCAGAGCCATTAGCAGACTGCATTTATGATTATAAATGACCAGTTTTAAAATAAGAGAGACATGGAATTCATTTTGAAAAAACAGTAGCACTTTTTCCACATTATGGAAATTTTGAGAGGATTGTATCTGCCTTGCAATTAGAAGTTTACTTATTTTTCCTATAAAACTCAACTATCTGAAAATCTAACAGATCATAAACAATGTGATTCATAAAGTATCAATCCATAACAATTTATAACAGTTATCAGTGCTACATGCTTTTTTCATTTCCCTCCCCTTCTTTTTGAGGGGAAATAATAAGGGTTCCTTCTTAGGTGGCATTAGTGACTTCTATGGTACAGCTGCTTTTTCTCACAGAACAGCAGTAACAGCTGCCAAAGGGAAAATAAACAACTGGCTTGTCTGCAATTTTTATAAAGCACACAAATAATTTCACATATGTGAAGTATTAACCAGAGTAAGTTCACAAGAATTTTTCCATTGGCTTCTGTTGGGTCAGCTTTTTACCAATGGTTGACATCACATACCCAATTGAAAAAGAATAGAAACTTGTATAACAATTCCATGCACAAACAGCCAACAATAGCTGTTCATTCTGTAAAGCTTCTGCTACTTAGGAGTGTTTCCAACTTTACATGTTATTCCTTAGATTTTAAGCAACCTGCAGAGCCAGGAAGAGAATAAACATTATTTTCTTTGGTCCCAGATGGAACAAATCACCTAGCCCTCTTATGACATAGCAGTCACTGGAGAATCTATAAGCTGAAAGTTTTTTGTGGGGTGTGTGGTACCCAGTTGTTATACTATCATTATACTATAAAATGTAATAAGAACATGAGGCATTTTATTTCTGGTTTTATTACAAACCTTCATCCTTCAGCTGGTCAGCCTTTACAACACCTTCTGGTAAAGAATGTGAGAGAGGCAGCATGTCATTCTGTATGGAAAAAAAACAAGATTTTTTTATTTTCCTTTAATATATAAGCCCTAATTTTATAAAAAACTTTCAGAAAGAAGTGAGATACATCAGCAAACTAAAAATTACGTCAGGCACATATCTCCGGGAATTGCAAAAATGCTTAACTGAAGAATAAAAAACTTCAAGTGAGAATGAGGCATCCACTCTTCAGTAGTTTTCTATATGGAATTTTCCTTGTCTAGTTGAAATTAATTCCTCCCACTGGCTCCAGAGATTCACATTATGCTAGCTTTTATAGAAATGTAGGGGGTTTTTTGTATTTTCCCTGAGTTTTCACATCATTTTGACCTATACAGCACTTTAATATTCTTGTATTCATATACAATATGAAACTTTAGCACATACTGGCAGAGTAACTCTAGAATCTAAATTAAATTCTTACCTTTTGAATAGAATTTGTGAACATTTCTATCAAATGTTGTGAGGATGCAAGATGAGTATCTTCCAGGGTAATCTTAAACACAGTCTCCAGACACTGAATTGCAACTTACAGGAAAAAAAAATTAATAACATAGGTCACCAGTTTCTCAATATAAGTATATTTCACTAATTTATTTATAAAGCTGTGACTCACTTCCTTATTCAACTAGTAAAAGCAGCTCCTTGGAACATAAAAAAAAAATGAAGAGGCTACATGATCCCCACAGAATGAGCTTGCTAAAAAAGATCTAAGATATACACAATCCACACATACTTTGAGCATTATATTTAAACCAATTTAAAATTTAATTTCAACTCTTTCAGTCTTTTAAAGTTTTTTAAAATATAAAAATATAGTGATTTAAGAAAAGCACCACAACTCATAACACAACCAGGAATGTCCATGTATCACACATTCCACCTCAAAGCACACAACTGGCATATATTTGTGTGCCAGAACAGCTGGAAGAAAATGGCTCATGTTTACTGTACAGAATAAAGGAAAGATACTTATTAATCTTATCTTTTTTTGGAAAAAATGTATTTAATTGAAGATACTTTATTAATCAAATGCTGCATTAATCACAAAACTTTGTCTATATCTGCAATATCCTTTCACAGTTCTATACTTTCATGTGGTAAGAATCAACCTCATACACTCACAGTAAAACTAAAAATGTGGAGCCATATCCCTAGCTGAAGTTTTAAACATGCTCATATTTTTAGACAAAATAAGATCAGTGGCAGCCTGTATACATACATACATATATCTATATATGTATACACACACAGAGTTAAATTATTGCAAATGATATAATTATTTCCCCTATAATCTTAAGAACCTAGTACAATGTTTTTATTAATATGTATAATCCAAAAGTTTTAGACTGAAAACTGAGGACGAGCAAAGAAGGGTCTTTGTAAAGCCTAGCTTGAACAGAAAAATGGGGGGTTTAACACAGATTATGGACAACCAAGAGTATCTGAATTAAAATTAAGCATCAGTAAAGCAAATTCTTAGTCTTTAAACTTACCCTCAATCCAATGTTAATATAATAAATATAATTTGAATTATTATTTGCATTACAGACTGAACACTGATCCAAAATTAGAAAAGTAAAATTACAAAACGTTAACAACTATAAGGCCAGTTTTTCTCTTCTATGTCACAGCTGGTAGGAAGGGGTTGGGGGAAGGGGGAAGAAATTTGTAAAAGAGATTGTAAAACCTGGAAGTTATGCTATGTGAAAAACTTAATTCTTGTAAACACAGGTTATGCTGAATTTTGAAATAGATATAAACCTTTTATAGTACTTTTTATTACTAGGCTGATTATAAAATTATTGAAATAACACATATAATTTTTCCTTATATGACTTAATAAGAAGCCACTTGCAGTAGTTTACTTACTAATTTTCCCTGCCAGTTTATTTTTACTGAAAGGCACTCCCTTTTCGAAATGCCTTTCCTCATTTACAGCTTAGCATAAATTTAAATTACACCCCCCATCCCTTATCTTTCTCAAGGCATCAAATCTATGACACCAAATCTCTATGATATAGAAGAGCTTCACAAAATGCAGCAGGGCACATTATGTGTAAGCAAAACTCTTCTGACTATAGTATTATTACTACTCAGTGTTTTCATCAAATAACTAGTTGGTACTGTGAATTCCCCTATTTTGACTTTAAGTGGAAAATGGAATTTATAATCCTTCTATCACAAAATTTATGTGATATATACAGATAAAATTAGGACCTCTTGTAGGATGACTCAATTGGTTAGAATAACCACTGGCTAAATTCAAGCCAAAAAAAGAAACCCACATAGAGAAAGAAACATTGCTAAACAGAAACATTTTAAAATCAGAAAACATAGTAAGTTGTGACAACATCAGTAACTACCCTGTTTTAACACTACACAAAAGCACAACTCCAGTAAAGGAGTGGAAACTTGGATTTTGCCTGAAAAGTTTCTCAGGAGGCCAGACTGCCAGCACCTTGCTATCCCATTTATCCAACTGTCAAATGCTGCAAGCTCAGTATTATCAGGGAAAGACTTGATGCACCATGTGAGCTGTTCACCTAAGATTTTTCCTAGGTCTGATATCAAAGGCCAAAGTTATCTGTTCTCCCGAGTTAGCTCTACCATCATCCACCTAGGTGGTGGCTGAAGCTTGAAGTGACCACCTTGCAAACCACTTTCCAGCTGAACAGCTGGGGCTCACACAAACACCCATTATTTGACAATGCCAGCAATGGGCTATGCTGGAACCCAGTGCCACAAAGCTCCAGGACTTGTACAGCCCAAACACAAATCTGCATCACCAAGCAACACAAAGGCACCACAGCCAACACACAGGCTGAATAATGAGCATTAATTGGGCTGCTGAGGCCTCCTTAGTACTTGCTGTCATCTTGCTTCATCTTACATATAATCTTACCCGTGTCAAGTATTACATTCATCCACTGCCTTCCTGTTTTGGAAACACTGCCTTACAGAAAATAGTTGTGGTATATCAATCATAGAAGTAACAAGAAAATCACAGCCTTGGGTATGTTGTAGAGAGTTTTAGTTTTAATCCCAAAGAAATAGGTGCTATAGAAAAGAAGAAAGAAGGAGAGAGCGACAGAGAAAAAAATCTCCACCCTGTAAACAGGAAAGAGAAATAACTGCAATTTAAACACAGTCTAAAATATAACTCGGAAGAAGGGAAGTTTCTAGTTCATACAAAAGAGTTGAGCACTGCTCTAGATACTGAGGGAATATATTTCTCTGGTCTACCTTCCAATTATTCTGCTTTCTCAAAATAAGGTATTTTTATTCATCAAGCAAGTACAAAACTCCTAAAGGAAATTCACACACTCACTGACATTTCTATATAATTCAAACATGCAGTATACAGGTTATCATTGAGTATGAGTAAACCCTAGACTTGTATTTTATAAAGGCTCAAATTTTTTTTTTGTGATGTTCTATCTCTTTTGTTGTTTTATGGAAAATAGGAACAGTCTGAATTACTTATTGGCACAGCCACTTAATCATATAGTGTTTTGTCTTTTCACAGACACCAAGTAAGTACATAAGGTACCAACAAAAACTATCAGTCAATTCTTTTCATCCCTTATGTCTACACCTAACATTAAATACTTCAGTGAGTTAGATTTGTCTATTGCTACTGTACATGCACTAAAGATATCTTGCACAACTAAAATTAGTCTGTTTAGGAGGCAGAATCCCTGCCGCTTCTCCTCTAACACATAGCATATGGTACCATGCTTGTGGCAGAGCACAAACCTAAAAATAGGATTTCAGATCTATATTAAAATGGTAAATTTTGCATTGGCTTTTAAGCACAACCGAGGTTTTGTAATATCTTTTATTTAGAAAAGTGAATCTTAAAATTGATTCTTTCATAAACACATTGCCTAAGGCTGCTCTAAGACATGTTATCAGGTAAATTTTCAACCATAACCCAATGTTTACCAGTTTCATTATAAAAGCAAAAGTAAATCTCCTCATCTCTATTATATATGACTTCCAAAAACATTGTTTTCTTTCATCAGATGAACATCATCATAATCTGACACAAGTTAAATTTGTTGATGGCTAATGCTTTTCAAATGTACAAAATGCTCCAGATTCTGACATAAAACCAAATCTTGTGCCTTTTATTCCTTTGGGACTAACCTTTGAACATAATGACACAAAGCTTTCTTTCTTGTTTATTTTGGTGAACAACTACACTGGACAGCCAGTAGATAATAGAATGAAGCACACTCCAGGTTTATCTTTTAATTTATGCCTCTGAGAAGCAGGACTTGCTTTGCATCTCAGCAAAGTGTCTCCATACCTAAGATTTCACAGAACTCAGTGATCAGCTGCACTGCTGGTCCTAGATTTCTCCCTCCAAATTCCTCCTCTGGCTGATGGATACAACCAAAGACCACTTGAAACAGTAGAGAGACCTTTTTAAGAGATGCTATGAAAAACTTACTGCAGTATTAAGTCTCCTCTCAATTCCACATTCTGATACCACCTGACATTAAGTCTCCAGTAATTAGGGAAAAGGAGTAAGAGCAGTATGAAGGAGAATATCAAATACTACAAAGTTACAAAGACCTAGTGAGTATCTGTCAATAGAGAAATACAAAGAGAGTATATCTACAGATAGATGCACTTGAGTGTATAGTAGAAGTTAGACCATACTGAAAATATCCACTACCACATACTCTTTGGAGCCAATACTCAAGTGAAAAAGAAAAGCAAAGCATTTATCTTATTTTCTTAGGATGTTGTTTTACCTCACAAACAACATAAAGTCCTTGAACGTAGGAAACAGTTCTTCTCATAAAACAAAACCAATACAGTAATTGTTTTACTTCCCCGGTAACCACCAGAGCTACTAACAGAAATGAAATAAAGAAAGAAAGCAAACTAAAATAGAGAAAGAAGTAGCAGAAATTTGTGATACATATACAGAAGTCATTACCACTGTCTGCATTATAGCACTGCTTAACTGAGAATCATAGAATTATTCAGATTGGGAAAGACCTCTGCAACTGATGTCTTTTATAGTACTTGTTGCTCAAATTAAGGCACTACACATTTGTAGCTTTATAATACTTTATAAACGAGAGCTGTCTTACAATTAATACTCTCAGAAACATTAGGATCATGGTCTTATTTGCAAATAATATTTGGTGGCATTTACATCATTCCAGTTACTTTCTGTGATATTATACATAAAGGAGTTTAACATCTGTGCAGGTATTATATACATACACACACATATATGTATGTATTTATACATATAAATAAAAGTAACTGAAAGCACATTTGTTGCTTACCTTCCAAGCTTTCTTGCTCATCTGGAGTGAAAGTATCCATCTGACTCTGTTCTCTCAAGAAATGGATGACTGCATAAACCAAGCGTTTGACTGATGACATGTTGAAATTGTTTTCTGTCTTAAAAACAACAGAATCTCTTATTTTAGAAAACTAATCCCTACAGTATTTCAACCTCCTAGTAACCTCAGTAAGAAGTGCACACAATATATAAAACCTAATCCTTCATCAGAAAGCCCAATAACACGAGATGTTAAAAAAAGTGGTGAATTTGCATGGATTAGGGAAAACTGCTACAATCATGTAGTCTAGCTATCAGCAGAAAAGCATTCCAGTTCACCAGGGCTAAAATAACTTAGCAACTTATTTTTCATTTATAGCTTTCTTTTAATGGTTTGCACTTTCTTTACATATACACTTGCAAGTAGGAGAGACACACATGCTGAAGTCAAAATCAATCAAAAAGCCACTGTGATAAATGTAATGACATAAAGAAAAAAATACTTCAGTAGAAGTTGTTTTATGACATCATTAGGTGATAAAAGATGTTCTATGGTCTGATATGGTGTTATCCTTTAATAAAAGATGTTCTACAGTGTGATATGCACGGTGTTATCCTTCAGTGTAAGCTGGTCTATGGTGTGACACAGTGTTATCCTTTCATAAAAGGTGTTCTCTGGTGTGACATGCTATTATCCTTTAATAAGAGGTGTTCTATGATGTGACATGGTGTTATCCTTTCATAAAAGGTGTTCTACGCTATTATACTTTAATAAAAGGTATTCTATGATGTGGCATGGTATTATCCTTTCATAAAAGGTGCTTGATGGTGTGACACGCTATTATCCTTTCATGAAAGGTGTTCCATGGTGTGACATGGTGTTATCCTTTCATAAAAGGTGTTCCGTGGTGTGACATGGTGCTGTGAGCAGTTTATTGTTGCTTTGGACAAAGAAATGGAACACTGTGACCTCAGTGCATACTTGTGATTAGTGACACTACTGGCTCAGTCTAATTTCCATTCAGCATCATCTGGGAGTTACGTAACTTGGAGGACAATTTCAGTCACAACTTTTCAAGTTATTTTTCCTTCAACCATTTGATTTAAAAGGACACAACCTTATCCAGTTCTCCAATCAAAGCGGCTCTAAAATACAGCATTAAATGACTGGCAAGATCAGGACCTGCTCTCGCTACCTCATTTTCTCCCTACAACCGGCGGCCAAACCAGCGTGCGGCCAAACCCACAGCAGGCGAATAATCCCGCGGCGGGGCCGGGGAAAGCCGGGAAGCCCACCGGCCGGGGATGCTCGGCCGGGCTCAGCGGGGTCCGCTGCCCGCCCGAGGGACAGCGCGGGTGGCCGCGCTCGCTCCCCGCGCCACCTCCGGGCCCAAGGACAGCTCCGCTCCGGCGCGGCCCCTCCCCAGCCGCCGGGCCCGAGCCCCACGGACCGCGGGCTGCGCGGCTCCCAGCCTCGCCCCCTCGCCGAGGGGACGGGCATCGCCCTTACCGTGCGAGGTGAGGTGCGGCGCGTCCGCGCTGCCTCCGGCTGCGAGGGACGCGGGGCGTGAGGAGGCGGCGGAAGCGGATGCGCCGGGCCGCGGCCGAGCGGGGCTGAGCGCTGCGCCCGCGGCGGCGGGAGGGCGGCGGGCGCGGGAGCAGAGCCTCTCCTTCCGTACTGCCTCCTCCTCTTCTCTGCAGCCCGTCCTGCCTCCTCCGGTCTTTTCTCCTCCTCCTTTTCTCCGCCCCCCGCGCCGCCCCCCATGCTGTCGCTGTGCGCGGGCGCGGCTCGCAGGTAGGCGCGCAGGGCGGGCGGCGGTGCCGCGGAGCCGCGACGGGAGCGCTCTCCGGCGTGGGGTGGGTGGGTGAGAACGGGGATGTGGGTGAGGGCGGGGGGTGGCAGCGGCCGCCCGGCCCCACTGCAAGCCCGGGAAGCCCGTGAGCCGCCCGCGGCAGGCAGGAGGAGGTTCCCGGTCCTCGCTCGAGGAGCCGAGCCTGAGCCCCGGGCCGAGGGGGAGCCGCCGCGCTCCGAGGGGCCAGGCGGGCAGCGCGGCAGGAATGATGACTGCCTGCGGGGTCTATTGCCTCAGCCCTGGAGCGATTCCCGCAGCCTGCGGTCGCTGTCCTGGGCTCCGTTATGCACGGCTTCCAGGTGGGCAGGATGGGCGAGGCGAGGTCTCCTCTTGTTACTCTTTGCACTGAGTCAGAATCGCTGCAAGAGAAACTGGACAGAACACAATGGATGGAGGGATACGGCTGTGGCAGCGGGGCTCTGCAGCAGGGTGTACGTGAAACAAGACCGGCCGTGTGCTCATAGTAGCTTTATGAAAAGGTGTGTCGCTCCTACACGTTGTAGGACAGGTGAAACAGATACCAAAGTACCGTCAAAAGGTTTTAAAATAGGGGGTTACTTACTTTCTCCATAATGAACACTAGGTCTAAATGGACCCCAGAAAACCGGTGTGAAAGGCTTGTAGTCAATTCTAGGAAGACTAGACAAATAAACATAATTGCTTTTATTTTGGTCTCTCAGTTTTTCTAAAGGACTATATTTAATAGGAAGCACTGAAATAGTAGGAGGGTACGTTGTGGTAAAGAGAATGGAGCTGAATTTTAGCATGAAATGGAAAAGATGGTTGCCTCACATGGTCTTTTGAGAAATGATAGTCATGTGCTTACTGCACAAAGTGTACAGTTTTTGCCCTATTTCACAGCCTTTGTTCATTTCAAATTAAGATTGAGGGGTATTAGCAGATAGAAAATAAGAATCAGAATATTTTCTCTTCATAAGGCTCCTGCTGCTGTTGAAAATTAAGTGATTTATTTTCTGGTGCTAAATAAAGTGCACATCTATTTGCTTTTCCTAATTTACATTTACATTCCTTTTTTTTTGTACAGTAATTTTCACACTTCTTGTTGACCGTCTGTCTTACAGATTTTTCCATCAAAAAGAATGCAAGAAGGGTTTTTTGTTTTCTTTATACAAAAGGTTTGTCTTTGGTTGCAGTTTGCCTTAGGACAATGAAGATACCTCCTTCTTAAGTAAAAATCAGTAGAATGGGGAATGGTTGCTGCACTTCATTGATTGTGATTTTTTTTTTGTCAAGTCATCATTTCAGCATGCCCAAATAATTGTTTCAGTATTCTTGAGTGTGTCATAGTGACCTTTTAACTTTCAAAAGTTAAGGAGCTGGTCACAGAAATCTTGGATAGGTTCTGTCCCAGCTTCTATTTTTCTGGCGGGCATCTTAACATGAGATACAAATGACCATTCTTAGCAAGTGTCAAATATTATGTCTTACATTTAAAAAAATGATGTTAATGTCTGATTCTTTTGATTAAAATAAGCAGTTTTGCAGAAGGAGGCTTTTTCCAATTATCTTTTTTTTCCCATTCAGATTCAAAAGATTTAAAGATGCAGATTTAATGCAGTAAAACACATGGGGGAAAAAACTGGCTAGATAATTAAGCATAGAAGTCTGTTTACTTTATGAGGATATTCTTACATATGAAAAAAATAAAAGAAGACACATTGATTTAAATAATTTTAGTGTTCTAAAATTTTCTTGGGTTCTTGAATTCTGGGGTGTTTCTTTGAAAATCTTCAAAAGAAGGTTTTGAGTATGGAAATCCGTGTACATGAGTGAGACAGGTACCAGCATGCTGTACTATATACAGGTATCAATATAATGAAAGAAAGTGAAAAGAAACTCTGAACACTATCATTTGTCTTGCTGAGGAAGAAAACCAGCAAGAAACTGAGTCTGGGAAAAGGCAGAAGAAATAATGACACTGGAGGACAAAGAAATGAGAGGAACTTCCATAGTAATTTTCCTATTCCATGCTTACAACAATAATATATCTCTTTCTTTCATTGAAGTATCAGGTCCAACACCTCAGAAATGGCAAAGGCCAAACAAGACATTTGGGAAATTTTGCCTTTCCCTATGATCTGTGGACTGCATAAACTCTCATATGTATTGCAGCAGCAATTTTTTCTGTGGTCAGAAGCAACAGCTACCACCTTTCTAACCACAGCAGGCTCCTGAAGAGCCTGTTTGTCTATTAGACGGAATTTGCAGAACAAAATTATTTCCTGGACTGGGTGAGTTAAAGCTGTTGAGCTGGCAAACATTTCTGGACTTTATTTGACCCATGAAGCACCAGTTAGACCATGCTAAACAATGTTGTTAATGTATTTTGAGGACATACCTGTTGTGTCATTCTTGCTATAAAGCAAGAAATGCCTGGCTTGGAAAGATTTCTATAGAATAATTTGGGTTAGTTCAAAAGTCTAACTGTTGTTCAGCAGGAATCAGGATGAGCTGCCTTAGAAAACATGTAAGACAATATGTACATTTAGTATTATCTTTTCAGAACAGTCTAAGAATTAGGGACTTCTAACAAAAAAATGGGGTTTTTTCATGTGATCTTGTATAAAAATCTGTGATACTTTTTTGTATTGAAGATGCGTCCTAAAACTCTCTAGCTGGTTATGTTGAAAGCTGCAGATTAAAAATTGATCCTTGTTCATTCTCTCCATCCACTTTATGATCATTTAGATCTTTGAAGTACTTTCTCAGTAATTTTTCGTGTGCTTTATTCTGTGACTTTTTTTTTTCCCACTCCAAAGAATCCCAGTCTAGTTAGTATTTGTACTTTGAGTGGAGTCCACTGCTCAATGCAGCTGATTGTTTCTAAGTCTTCATTATTTCTAAGTCATCATGACTTGGTAGAACAGAAGAAGGTTTTGGCAAGTGGGAGAACAGAAGACAAGAGAGTTAAACTGTTCAGACAATCAGAAATGCACGTAGTATGCATGTGCTTCCTGCATGTGGTATAATGAATTTCTGTGTTTTGTTCTATTCCACCTTTACAAAATCCTATCATTTCTTTCCCTGCAGCTGCTTCTTTGTTGATGTTTCTGTCGAGCTGTTTTGTCTCCAGAATGATTAGATGTGTCACAACCTCTCCTGTGTATGTAAAGTCTTAAGTGTGTGACATTTATTAAGTCTTGACATTCACTTTGTTAGTGGTTTTAAACTTTTCTGTGTTCTGACGTTCTTTTTCATCTCTTTGTAGCTGCCTTTAGTACACTGCATTGTCATGAGTAACTAATCATTAGTAAATTTTGTGACTTCATTGATCCCAGCTTTTTGTAGATGATGTCTAAAGACATGAAAGAATACTGAACCCTGCATGGAACCTTCCAGCATTCCACAGGTCATATAGTTCCATTCAGAAAAATAAGCAGCCATTTTTAACAGCCTAATTTTTATAACCATTTACCTGCAAGAAGATCTACCTTCTCTTCCCACAACAACATAGTTTCTTTGGGACCTTTTGGTCAATAATCTGTGGAAATAAAATAGATTATATTAACTGAACTATAGATTTTTGAGTCTAAAGTTTTCTCAGTAGAGGAGACTTTTTCAGTAAATGTTATGTGTGTTTAGATTAGAGAAGGTGAGGTGAGAATGGTGGTGATTTTACTTGTTTCTGAGCAAAATATTACTGGACACATTAGTTTTTCATACTGTCTCTAACAGACATTTTTTATTTCTTTGGTGGGAAATTAAAAAAGCAAAGGTCTTTGCTGTATTAATTGTGGTGGAACAATATTTCACATAACCTGTAACAAGCCTGCGAAGCACAGTGTTACTAAGCCATTTTCCACTCAAAAGCCAGAGAGGAAGGCAGGCCTAATTTCCTTCCCTAATTTGTGGTGTTGAGCAGGCTGTTTGGGATTTTGCAAGCACTGAAATGAACATGGCATATTCACAATGCACTGTCTTCCCAAGGAGATGGGACAACTGATTTAAGATGGTAAGCAAGTAAGGTGGAGTAGGTCATCATCATCTGCTATGAAGATGCAGAGTTTTCCAACTAACTAGTGATGGCAAGGGAACATTTCTCATTGCTTTGACTGTATGAGACAAGATTACTAGTGATGGCAAGGGAACATTTCTCATTGCTTTGACTGTATGAGACAAGATTAGTGAGAAGTCAAAGCATATTTCCATGGAAGAGGCTGAACTGATTAGTACTGGGTATCAATCAGACAAAGCATTTACAAACTACCAGTATTTTTCTCTGTCCTGCAGTCCCAGCTGTTTTTCAGATGGAGTCAACAAGCTGTTTCTCATGTGTTAGCTGATTGCATTCAACTACTGAGCTATCCTGGGAGTGTATTGTTTTCACTAAACAGCCTACACTTGCTGTTTATGGCAGTCATGATAGAAATAAGATACATGCTTACGCAGCAGCACCTGAGGGAGTTGTAGGTCCTTAAATGCAGTTTTCTTCCCACTGTTTTTTTCCACAGTTTACCTGATATTAGAAACAAACAATAAGACAATCACAATTAATGCCTTGTGCCTCAGACTCTACTGTCTGTATGCAAGTGTTGGTAAGAATATTCTTTCCTGAGATGCTGCAAGCAAGTTACTTTGATGGAGGTTTGCTGTGACATCCAATGGATACAGTTCACAGAATGCTGTGAAACCTAAATTAGTAGTGCTAGTAATTTGTGGTTTGGGTTTTGGGGTATGTTGGTTTTTGTTGGTTTTTTTCATTTGGTGCACTGAATATCGGGTTTTGTTCTGTTTTTTTCCCTAGAACCATGTGTACCATAATTTTAGAGATCAGACACTGCAGGTACCATACCCTAGCATTTCTGTGCATTCCACTGCAGATTACTGTGAGAAAATCACCTCCTTATATGAAAGCAAATCAGACCAGTTTCCAAATTCCTTTTGTTTAAAGATTGTTGGAGGAGAAGGGGAGAAGAAATAAGTAAGTTGTGTCATGTTTGCATACACTGCTTTAGTTCCTACTTAAGGTCTGGGCTTTTTGTTAGCTGCCATGGAGCACCTTTTCAGTTAGTTTTCTGATGTTAATTCTACTGGAAAACCAGTAAATATTTTTTTTCAGATAGTAAGGTCATGAGCGCTGAGGGTAATGAATCTATCAATAAAGATTTTTAAATGTTTGTATGACTTTCAGGGTTTTTTTACTTGCTCATTTAGACTGGAAGTGCTAAAAGTATAATTAATGTTGACTGTCCAGTGAACTCAGTTGCAGAGAATTTCTTTTTTCTGAAAGGTGTGACAAAATTTAAGGTTTAGTGCCAAAAGCTGCCAGATTTTTTTTTTTTCTTCAAATGCAGCTTTAGAAATCAGTTATGGAACTTTATAATGGCAGTTATGGAACTTTAAATTAGGGAGTACTAAACATGCTATCCTTTTCTACAGTAAGATATGTCTGTGATAAACACAGTTATGACACAGAGCCAAATACTTTTCCAAGGAAAATTGCCCAGGAATTCAAGGCATGTATTCACAGTTCCATATACTGTTAAGAGCCAAACAGATGAGAGGACTGAGAAGTGAAATGGAAAAAGGATTTAATATGTATTTGTCTGGCAGGAAGAAGTGATGACTTGTATTGAAGTGTTATAGTTTCATTCCTTTGGCTTTGCTGAAATAATGTTGCCCTATGATTAACTTTGCGCCATTTAACTCTGCTGGTTCTGTCTTGGAATTTTTTTTTTCCATTCTTGGTATACCTTGTGCTACCCAGTTCTCTTATGTTGGTTGATTTTGTCATTGCTTTACAATTAGATATACAGTCAGTTCTTGTCTAATGTTGTACATCAAAACTGAAAGTAATATGAAAGTATATTTTAAATTCAAGCAAAAACTAAGGATCTCTAAATAATACAAATATTTTAGTCTGTTATATTTTTTATAAAGCCCATCCTGTGAAACAGGCCAACTGAAATGTGCTTTATATTAGATGCTGCTGAATTGAGATTTGGTTTTGAAATTCTTTTTAACTTCATTTTTTTTTTTTTAATTCCATTTTATGTGAGGCTTGACTGTTTACTTAAACTTTACTTAAACCATGTTTATCTGCTGTCATTTGTATATATTCGGTAGCGCTTGACTCTGACTTCCAGGGAAATGCTGATGTACGGCATGTTACTCAAGTACCAAATAGCTTATCCTGAGGCCAGCTGTCAGTTTTTATATTCCTTAGTAGGTGAGTCTGGTTTTTTGTTTTGTTTTTCATTTTGATGAGGCCGCTAGGTGGAGTTAGAACATTGAACCCCTGTGGGTATTGATTTGCAGGTATCCAGTGGGTACAGTTTTCAGATACACAGTGCTGCTTTCCACCATGCAGCACTGCTTCTCCTGCAACCTCGAAGATCAGGAAGTATTGTTTAGCTAAGATATGCTGTTTCAAAAAATAGAAACATCAAAATGTTTCTCTTGATTTTGAGTTCCAGCATTTTTCATACTTTATGTTACTGAAAAAGATGTTCATGGCATTAATTGTGATTTACAAATATGCTCTTACTTATATCCATAAGAATGTCCTCTGAAGGTATACATAAGGTCCAGCAAGAAAAACTTAATTGTATGTATTTGTATTAGAGTATTTAAGAACTCATTGACTAAATTATCTGAATCTTTGCTCTCTCACACACATACAGAGCCCTCTGTCTTTCTCTCTTTTAAAATCTTGGCTCTCATTTCACTTTCTGAAGCTGTTATCTCTTCACTTCTGAAGCTGTTATTCTCTTTTGTCAGAGCAAATACAGTTTTCCTTCTTGCATGAATCCACTATACCCTGATTTTTGTGTGGCTACATGGAACTGTCAAATGTATTTGCAAGTACAATAAATTGGTCTGTATGTATTTTTCTCAGAAATATATTAGTTCATTTATTTCACTCTGTAAAATTATACTTGTCATTGTAACTAATACTGTTTAGGTGAAGATTAATTTGAAAACTGAAAGTGCCATTAAAGAGTCTTTGGTGGAATTAAAACTATCAATTTGTAATCAGACTTAAATGAGACAGCAGGCTTCAATCTTGACTGTATTATATAGTGATTCTCGGTAGTAGGAGCATGTTGGCTTCTGTCTGTATTTTCTAAAGCTGGTGCTACGCCTCCCTGCTGCTTCTTCACAGATTGTGGCTTTCTTGTTTTATTTTAATAGTGTTAATGGAACATGCCAACAGAAGGCTGCTTGGCCCATATTTCAGTCACAGAAAATGTTTCTAAGCAAAACCAGACTTACCTAAGTGTTAAATATGTTTAAGATATTGCACAAGTTAAAAATCAAGTCTGTAAATTCAATTGCAGTGTTTGTCTTTGCAGTAGTTATGTGGGCCACTGTATTGCTGTAATAGAGTATTATATAGGTTCTTCCCCTTTCTAAAAATAAATCAAATTTATAATTTCCAGAAACAGCAAGTAATCAAATTGTGGATTTATTGGTGAAAGAAATTCCCTGGCATTCTGCAATTATTGCAATCTGCAACTTAGAAGCTTTGCTTTATTCTTTAAAATCCTTTTTTAGAAGTAGCTACTAAGTTTTTAAGTGTTATTCAACACTTAAAATAACATTCTTACTGCTTTGAGATTGGCAGATTAGCTGTTTTCACAAATTATGTTTTCACCATAATTTGTGAAAACAGCTGTATCTGTAATAATCTCTGTTATAACTGAAGGACCAAAAGAAACCTTGTGTGCCTTTCCTCCTGATGTTCTCCTAAATGGATGTAGCACTGTACAAATGCATAAAATATTTCAGTCTGCCCTGTATGTCATTCCATTGACATTATTAGATGACATAGGAGTTACTCCAGAAAAAGGTCAGTGCAAGTTGATAATAGAGGCCAGTTAGATATTTACTATAAAAATGCAATATAATAAAGTTATGTTAATTTTGAAGGACCACACAGAAATGCAGGGACTGGAAGGGCATTTTGGGTGATCAATCTAGTCCTGTGCTACCTTAGGTACTTAGTACTTAGGTACTAATACATTTTATAAGCCGGTCAAGCACCATGTTATAAATAGACATGTTTTCACTTGCTGGGACTTACTGGACATCTCTTTCAGACTCTCACTGCCCTGATGCTTACAAATATCTGTTGTAGTTTTAGCTTTCATGTGTTCCTGACCAATTTGTTAGAATTTGTTCTTACACCTGTATTGCCTCTTAGCATCAAGAGCTCTTTTTACTTTAGGACGTTTAAATGGTATGCTTAATGACAGCAATTATCTTGAGAGTCTCTTTGCTAGACTAAGTTGATGATCTCATATGTGTTTCTGGCATTAGTGAAAGTTTAGGTTGCTACTGACACTTTTTGCTTTACCTATGCTTTGTTTAGGCTAACACAACTGTTTTGAAGTCACTCATGAAAAGGGTGATGAGACTGATTACCTGGTAAAAACCCCTAGATGGTTTTGGTCTACTTTATTTTTCACCTATATGCTGTCCTGGGTATTTTCTAAGTATGACTCTAGCAACAGTTATGCTGATGCCATTGATGGTACAGGGGCAGAAATGAGTAACGGAGGGAGGAGCACTGACAGAAATGTCTTAAGGCAATACTGTTGCTGGATGTGAGCCTTATACTTAACCCAGACTTGTTCAGATGCCTCTAATGTTCTAACGCCAGAGAAAACTGAATGTGATAGCTGAAACAGTTTGAACCAAACAGTTCAGGCATTAGCAACAGCCTATGCAAGGCAACATCCTTTCATCTAATTTAAACTGCATCAACATCTGATGGTTCAGTGAAAGCAGTATTTGGCTGTTTTGTAATGTTGGTGCTGTTTACCAAAAGCAAGCTTAAAATTATATTTATACCTGCTTGGTTCAGTGTTTGAAGAAAACTCTTTGCTGTTGCATCTGGTTCTTAGAATTATTAATAGAACTTATATTCCAGTTGTATATCTGGGAAGTTAAATAATCCCTCAGTTATACAATTTAATATTTTTTCTCTAATAGCATGTCAAATGTAACTGCATAGTATTTTTGAGCTTCATATTATTTTAGTTATACTCTTCTTTCATTTTTCTTTACAGTCTATTTACAATTTTTGGTCTTGGCATTGTTTCTTTGTTTTCTTTTTGAACAAAGTTATTAAAATACTGCAGTCTGATACATGGAGTTTTGGGAATTTATTTATAGTTTTATGTAGATAAATAATTCAAAACACTAAGCCATGAAAGAAATGGCCAAGATTTCACCTGTGCATATTTATTTACTTGCACAGTTCTTTATTAAGCTGATGTTAGTTTCTTAGTACAGTCTGAGTGACTGGTAGCAAGGTAGCAACATGTCTGTAAATTATTATTTGAAGAATTATGTGTAGCAACTGATTTTACATGAAATATTATATAACGGTTTTTGAAGGCCCACCTTCTCATTTGGTCAACTAGAAAAACCTGATTTTTACTGCCTTTTTTGATCTACATGAATGACTGCATCTGCCTAGCAACGGAAGCAAACAAAATATCAGCATTTCAAAACTGCACAGTTCTGTGTTTTCCTGTTTCTAATAGGTAGTCAACAAGTTGCTGGTATTTGTGGCAATAATTTATGCAGCTCTCAAATTTACAGGTATATGTCTTAATTGAACTAGCCAATACTAAGAAAATCAGGTGGCATCTTTTTTTGGTATTTAAAAATAGTATTCTCTAGTAATCTGAGACCCTACATTCCATGGAGTTCATGAACTCTGTCTGACTTTAATTATAAATAAATCTTGTTGCACAGGCTGAAATTGATGTAATATGTTGTTGCTGTGACTGTTTTAGTGTTTGTTTCGGATGGTATGCAGTTGGTCAGAGGCAGGGCTGTATTGTCTAAATTTCTAGGTGAAGATACTGAATAACTAAAGGCAATAGGTTCTCTTTAAAAATAATTAGTATCCTTCACTTGAGCATACCTTTTCTTGCTCAGGGTGTTGTTTTCCTTTGTCTCCAATTTACATTTATTTTGACTTCAGTTTGAAACACTCTGTAGTCTTTCTCATCTTCTTGGGTGTGGGTGGTGTGGTGTAGAGTTCAGATCCATGAACCTATTTCTGAGGAGTTTCCCTTTACCTCCCAAGAGATTTTACCAGACCTATGCTGGCAATGTGTGAAAAACTAGATACAGGGCAGTCCACTGAGAATCTGTTTGTGACTCAATGAAGTACTGTTGTTTAATGAGTTTGTAGATTCAGGGTAGAGTTCAGTAGATTTTGGGGATGGGAAACTAATGCTTTCTGAGAATGTTATTACTTAAGCTTTTGCTTTTATGACAGCAGCTTCATTCATCCTAAACTTCTGTCTGAAATTTAAAGTTTCAGTAGTCTAGTGGAGAAGTGACTAAAGCCCTAGCACTAGAATTCAATTGGCATCAGAGAAGAACAGAGGTGGAACAAATGTTCTCTATTCACACTTCATTTTCAAAGTCAAATGGTCAATATTCTGGACACAGATGTATGCCACCAAAGGGAAAAGTAAACAACTCACCTATATTGGAATGGAAAGATCTGAAGAATCTGTAGTAATAAAGAAAACTAAGTTTCAACATAAAGCATCAATAGAAATGTTGTCTTTTGTTTTTGTCTTGCATCAAATAATTTTGGATAGGCTATTTCTGAAGAAATTCTATTATAGAATTGGAAGATTTTGACAAAAAGTTTTGCCTTTCTTCAAAAAGAAGACATGTGTGCAGCCCATCTCAATTTGTTGGCATTTCACTCTTCTTCTTCGTTATTTTTTCAGGCGAAAATTGTCTGTCTTGTATGCATGCTCCCAGCATTGTATGCCCAAACCTCTCTGCATTTTTGTACATACCAGACAGGTTTTACAGTAAAATCAATACAGGTACAATGGCTAGTGTTAAGAGAAAAGGTTACTTTATATAAAACAATGTGAAATAAACATCCCTATATTAGCAAGATTTCTGTATTTTTTTAGTTAGTGTTGAAAATTTTAAGTTATCATTATTACCAGAATAACATATGATTTTTATTTTTTTTTAATTATATGTCTGAAATGAGAGGACAAATAGTAAGTCTCTGACAGCCAGGGATCCTCCTATGATAGTAAACACTGCAGCAAGTTTGACTACTTGATTGCAAGCTTAATTTTAAAGAAGTTGAAATATAGTTGATTAGAACTACAGCTGATAGTTATTAATACATATATCATAGTAAAGGAATGTACCTCTTCTGGTAAAAGAGTGAAACTGCCTATTTAAAATCCAGCACAACTGAAGGAATAAATTTGCAAATGAGCAACAACTAGAAGGTTTCCTCCCATACTGATTATGTGGCAGACATCCTGTATAAATATAAAATTATTTGCTATTATGAATACAATCAAGTGATGTTTATGTCTTATTTTGTGCAATTTTGCAGTTCTTGTTCTTTGTTATCTACAAATTACTATGTGGGTTTTATTTCTTACTTCAAAAATGTTAGTACTCTTATTTCTGTATAGTTCCAGTAACTGCAGTGCTGTTTTCCTTAGACGGTTGAGTCATAATTTAATTTATATGGTTTTGTCAATACCAAATTTTTTGTCCCTGTTTGCACTTAATCCTACTCTAAATGAAAAAGGTAGAAGACAGATTTATTTAAAAATTAGACTTAATTGATAAAGATAACAGCTCTGAAAAGGACTTTGTTCCTACTTCTAAAAATATTCTGATGCTGTTTTTTTTAATGTTTACTATAAACTGTCTCTTGAACTGGAATCTTGCTAATTAAAGATAATTTTCATACTTTCAGGTCCATTGGGCCTCGGCTTGTGTTGAGAATGACATTAGGAGCAGAAATTACTAGCCAGCCCAAGGCTTCTTCATACATAGCATCAGGACAAAACCTTTTGAGATGGGACCTGTCACCGGAAGAAATTAGAACAAGAACAGAAGAACTTATCAGGAGGACAAAACATGTATATGACAGCATCGGGATGCTTGAAATTGGAGAAGTAACACACGAAAATACCATACGGGCTTTGGCAGCTATAGAAGTGGAATATGCAGGTTAGTGTGTGTTTTCTGTATTTCTTTGCATAAGGCATTCCATCTGCACATAAGGAAATGTGTGCAATGTGTAGAGGCCTCCCAAGGGTCCATAATCTTTCAGGACCTCCCAGAGGCCTGCATTAGTCACCTGTTCTGGTTTTGCATGTGAAGCTCCACACAGTTACATTTCCAACCGTGTGCAGCTGCCAGGGGCACTGCAGCAGAGTAGGCTGCAGTGTATGTGGGATGCATAGTGCATTACACGTGGTAAACGGTGTTTTTTCAGCCACTGCGGAACCTGACACAAGCAAGTTGAATGGGGTAATGGAAATGTTGATAAACTGCTAAGGGAGAAAATGTGATGATGAGGAAATTTTGAATGTGCTGTTGGAAGAAGACTTCTTTACTGGTTCTTACATTTAAATTGTGGCCTGTGATGTCTTGAAGAATCCAGGGAAAGATTGGTCATGCAGTCACATCTAAATTGTTCTGAATGAATTATCAAACCATACCAATATGTGAGTGGGGTTTAATGGTCAAACACAAGTAATTCAGTTAATTTGTCAATAATTGCCAGAGGAGATAGGTAAAATACAAACTGCGTATTGGGTGTCTTTGCTGAGAAAAACCTTTCAGATGGTGGCTGCATTATTTATAAAACAGTGAGTGTAATAGATGTCAAATTCTTTTAATACTCTGAGAAAATCTACAGTAGTCACAGAGGTGCTAGAAACAGCCACCTTGGCTTGGAGCAAAATCTTTGACTAGCAAAAAAGCATAGCTGGCATCTCAAATGATTGTACTGTAATATTACTCTGGATTTCACATTACTTTAAATTGCGCATTCAGTGAATTGGCTGGAATTTATTCTGGAATACTCAGAAAGACAGTAATCTTAATTCAAAAAGCCTGTTGCCAGCTTCAGTTTTAGTTGTACCAATATACCAGTTTGGTATAATTATTGTAAATCTTTTCTCCACAAAGACTTACAGAAGGAAAATCAGTGTTTGACTCAGAAAACATTGATGATCAGCTTTTCAGCACAGCCACCAAGACTTGATGGAAGATGTACATTTTTTACTATGTACTATTGCAGTAGTGGGTCACATTTAATCTTCAAATTAATCTACAGCTAATCTTCAAAGCTGTATGTGAAATTATCATGACCTGCTATGAAACAGCCCATGGCTTATGAGAGGGGTTTATTACCACAGGAAGACTTCCATAAGAAGCTTGGAATTTAAGGCCTGTGTGTCCCTATCACATAAAGACCTACCCCAGTAACTACAACTCATTATCCAAAGAGACAGACGACAATAGACCTTAAATTACACTTGGAAGTTGCCAAAACTCAGTTTATAATTTTGAAATATCTTTGCATAAGGGCAGGAGGTGAAGGAGCAAGTTTCCAATGGACTTCAAGAATAATCACATGCCCATGGTTGCATTTCTGAATGGCTCAGAGCTTGATAAAATGACTGCACGTCACATAAAATTACAAAGCTTTAAATCAGCCTAGTATGTTGTTACTCTAAAATACACTTTTGGAAAGGTAGATGGTAGAGACATTGTAATTTGATTTTCAATTAAGCAAATTCATTTATATTTGAGGATTTCTATTCAATGCCATGATAAGATGTAGTATTCCTTTAATAGCAAAGATTTACTTAATCTCAAAAGTATATTCTAAAAAAAAATAGTATTACTCAGCTTCCAATCTCTAGAAGTTCAGAATGCACAGACAGCATCTTCCCTGTTTGCCATGTTGTTTCTCCTTAAATACAGAAGAGTGCAGTACATGGGGATTTGACACTGTGCTCATAACAATGTAAAAATAACTTCAGGACAGATGGGCATGTTTGAAAGATTCAGAGCTTCTCACTTGAAATGCTAACATGGATGCATCTGTGCCAGCTATGAAACGTCAGTCTTCACTTACATGACTTTTGGAAGATGAAGCATTCTTAATGTATTTACATACCATTCAGCTGATTTTGTTGAAGATTGTGAGATAATTAGGCTTGGGGTTTAGAAATCTTCTGTAAAATATTTATTTGTTACAATGGTGTATTTTTTTGTCCTTTCACCTGTTCAACTTTATAGTACATGTAATCACTTTATTTGCTATATGTATCAGGTTGCTTTGGATACTTTTTTCTTAGGTCTGTTATAAATGACAGAAGAGGGAAAACTCCCTATCCTTAAAGCATGTCTATGCTTCTGTGTTCATTGCCTCTTATTTAAACAGTGGAAAGAAGCATGTTGGATTTCCCCCAGCACGTCTCCCCTGACAAGGAGATACGCTTAGCAAGTACAGAAGCTGACAAAAAACTGTCAAATTTTGATGTGGAGATGAGCATGAGAGAAGACGTGTTTCAGAAGATTGTTTATTTACAGGTAAATAATAGTGTGTCTGCATAAGTGACATGTATCTAAATTTATCTAAAATTATTTGGTGTACACAATGCTTTTCAAAATAACTTTGTTTCCTCTGTGTCTGTACCACTCAAATCTTTCCAGTGGGACACTGCTATACTTCAGAAAACAGTGTATCGTGCTGTTCCTACTCTTTGCCTCTCATATATAGATCTATAAATCCTTCTCTCTCCATTGCAATAGCTTTGACTTTTGTCAGTCTTCCAAAGAACTGATACACAGAATCTAAACTAAAAGAGGGAAACCTAGCAGGAATTTGTTTTTTGTATTCTACTCGCTGAGCTTGTTCCAAGAGGGAAGAAAAGAGGCAATACAGCATTTACATTATCTTATACTACTTTTGAATTTGTGTCCAAAATTCTGCTTTATTGAAAAAGTTGAGAATTTTAAATATAAAAGTTGTATTAAGTTATGTAGGTTAATGAGAACATATAAATGGGATTGACCTCTGAAATTACCTCAGCTACAGACAATTACATTGTATTGTCTTCTTCATCTATTTCATCAGCCTCAAAATAAAACTATGTTAAAAGATGTGTTTAGTGTTGAAACAGTTTCAATCTTTTTTGTGTTTCTGTTTAGCTTCACTTTTAATTGAGTACTTATAGGTATCTCATTCTTCGCTTATGCTGTTTATTTTGTAGCTCACAGAAAGAACATTTGGTTATATTATTGGTTATATCAGAAAGAATATTTGATTTTGTTCCAATATGTCTGATGACATTTAGTAATAATTTTCTTAAAAGTGCAATATACGGATAATGCAAGGAAGCTATCTAATGTGATAACAAAAAAATATGTTTTTCTCTGTTTTATATATAATTTTTTCCTCTCAACTCCACTGATTTTTAATATTCTTGTAATGCTCATAAGATACTGGAGCCCTATTTCTTTGAGTCACCATATGTGGTTTTTGCAGACTTGACTGGGAATTAGAACCATACTAAATTGCCTTCCATTACCGTTGTATTTTGCTGTGTTTTCCAGGAAAATTTTCAAGTGTTCTCCTCTAGCTTTGTATTCTTGTTACATATTTGTGGAAGTATATAATAACCCCATTCTGAGTATGTTCTGTTGTGTGTTGGCAGATAATGCCTTGTGTTGATTTTTTTCCCCTCTGTATTTTATGATGATTTTTTTTCTTCTTCCCCTGCTCTGTTGCTAGTAATTAAATTGCCTAATTTGTATGTATTATCTACTGTGATTTTCCCTACCCTCCACTATAGAATGCACAGATACATTGAGGACAAATCTAACATATCTATGTATCTATCTGTTTTTTATTTACAGAACTATCTGATAGTAGGTAGTGAAAACTGATTGCTGTTATTCACTACTATTACTCACTTAAATTTTTTTTCTCATTTGGTGTTTTCTTATTTCACTTTCCCTTGCAGCAGTCTTTGACCTTCATAACAGAATTTTTGCTTAAGTCTCCATTTAAATTTTTTAGAAATTTTTGTTAACTGCAGCATGCAAGCATGTTTTAATATTAGTTTGCCAGAGATGCAATTTCTGAGTATATATCCACATGTAATAACTGTTAAAGTAGTAAGAATTTTGCTCTCAAACAAACACGAAATTTCCAGTAGTGCCAGATGGTCGAATATTCCTATTTCCAAATAATAAAGTTATTGGTAATTTTTGCTAAATTTCTAACACCTCCTCCTGTTAGAAACTCTCACTTTAAAAGTCAGGCTCCAGGAACACATGAGAAAAGAACTTCCACAAACAGAATTCAGATTTCAGCTGAAATTATTTCACCAATTCAAAAAAGCAGTAAACAGATTAAATCAGGTTTTTCATGGCCTCACTGGCAATTTAATAGTTCAGATAAATTAATTCTTTTTCATGTCCTTCAGGGGGCCAGATAAAATTGAGGTGAGGAGAATGAGGGTTCTCATAATGTCATGTTATTTATAAAGCATCATACTAAGAGATGAGTAGATCTGCCTGACCACAGTGACATGCAGAATGCTTTAGCTCCCCTTAATGGGGACTAAGTTAACAATAGTACTCCTTCTAAATTATGCTAATTATGCTTAATTTAAGAGCTGTTGATGGAAGAAAATTATTGAGGTTTTTACATTTAATTCAAGAAAATAATAAAATAATGTAGTCACTTTCTTTCCCCCATACATTAAGGGGGGGAGAAATTTCTGCATAAAATTATGTTGTTTAATATGGTCCATATCTTGTTTTTTGAAAAACTTGAATTTTGCAGGTTGAAACATGGAATGAAGGTGAATTTGGTAGTGAAACTCTAATTTTAAATTTTGTAACTCCTAACATGTGCACATGCTGACTAGTAGAGGCATGCTTAAGAATGTTGCCAGTCTTCTCCACCCACATGCCCTCAGGAGAGCCTGATGTAAAGAGCTGCTTCAGGTTTTGTTTGTGGTATTCTAAGTAGGCTTTGTTTCTTACTCTGTCTGAAGGATTTTTCTTGGAATAAATTAGCAACGTTCTTCAAAACAAGTACAAAATGGTATTTAAAATCATGAGCCATGACAATTCTAAAAGTTCTGGAGAGTTCCAGATTTTGTGTATGTAGTATATTCAGGATGATGATGGTCCTTGTGGGTCCCTTCCAACTCAGAATTTTCTGTTATACTGTTTTATTTTTGTCACTGATAGCTTGGTTCTGGAGAAGACAAATATGCTCAATTTTTTTCCCAGCTGATATTCTAAAGTGACACTTCTAATCTTTTGGGGCTTTTCTTCAATCCGTCAGACTTTTAGGGTACAGTTGTTATAGCACAGTTGTTAGGGTACAGGTGTTATAGCACCGACTTTCTTCAACTATGTAAAAGAAAGCTATCTCTGCAGAAGAAGCTTAAGTGCACTGTACTGTAAATGGAAAGAGCTTGCTATTATGACAGTATGTAAATATGCTGAGACACTTGGTAAAAGAATATTATTTTAAAAATATTCTACATGAATATAAGAATATCGTTGTGTAAGGTAACTGTTTTGGGGGAGTTCTTCACATTAAAATCCAGGATGTTCACTTTTTTAATAGGACAGTGTTCTCAAGAACAACTCTGTTGAAACCCTTTTAATGCTTGATATGGTTCTTAAAATGTATCACATTCTTAAAATGTATCATAAATTCAATTATTCTACACTGTCATTTCAGCAGACCTGTGATCTTGAAAATGTAAAGCCTGAAACAAAGCGATATCTAGAGAAATCTGTTCAAGTGGGGAGAAGAAATGGACTCCATCTTCCTAAAGAAGTACAGAAAGTAAATATGGACAATTTTTTTATAAATTAAAGGTTACAAACTGTTGAAGGGATAAATTTATGGTTATCTAGCTGTACTAAGCATATATTTGAACTTCATGCTTTTGGATCTGCTGAATTACTGCTCTTATCTTACCTGTTCTTACTTCCAGATCCATCCTTTAAACTCCAATCACTTGAAGGTTTTTAAACTAATCTAACAGATATCCACAGTACACAGTAGATACAAGTGGTCTGCATCACCTCGTAGCCTGGAGACTAAAAGAAGCCTAGCTGAAAAAGTTGTATTATATATTATGATTGTAGAGAGTGCCTAAATTAGATTCCTAGGGAAGAGACCTCTCAAAAAATGTTGCTACTGAGTCTGCAGTTCTATTCAAAATTATGTATAACTGTTGCAAACACACAACTTCACTAGTTTCAGTTAATTGATGTTGTAAAATATGTCAAAGATTTTAGCATTTCACCTGAAAATAATCAAAGTAGCTTAGAGGAGAAAACAACCTACTCTGAATTTTTCTTCATTAAGGGAGAACTGTCTTAGAAAGCAATTGCCAGGCAATCAGGAAGTAAAATTGTCAGTATCTGTGGTGCTGTGGCATCCCACCCTTAATGGGAAGGCAGCGCCCAAGATTCATACAGGTGCTTGTGGTTGAAAGGAATGACAAAATCAGAGGGTCTGCAAAAACTTAGAAACTTTTATTAGTAAATTATATACTTGGTATAGAAATTGGTACATTAGTCCTTGACCTAATATAAGCACATGGGAGTGGTTCTGGATAAAAGGGATGGAGTGAAAGGGAAAAGACAGAGATAAATTAATTGAAGAGGGGAAGAGAGAAAGAAGAAAGGGAGAAAGAGAGATCACCATTCATGCCTCTGGCATCAATCAAGCTGCCTAGGCGTCCAGAGTCCTGGGGGCACTGCCTGGGCCTGGATGTGGGGGTACTGTTTTATAGATAAGCTTTCCTTGCCCTGGAGAAATTTTGCACTTTCTATGTAAATTAGTTGCCATGCACAGTCTGTTCTTTACACTGCTGTGGAAATGGCTCAGAGGGCTTTGGGGGTCTTTGGTGGTCTTGTTTCCCCTATACAGTCTGTGCCTGCTTCTCCACCTCATTTCTCTGTGCTGTACTGAGCTGTGCTTATCTCCAGGAGGTAGATCAAAGACCTTTGTCCCAGAAAAGTGCTGTCCTACCTCTTTACGGCCCCTTGTCCAGTCACATCTTGTTCTTTCTCACAGCATATTATTGCCAACAGTCCTTGGCTGCTGTTACCTAAAGTCCTTGGTGCCACAGCCACCCTGCTATTGGTGTTTCAGACATACACACTAGCTCTTATCTTGTGGGATTCTACAGATGCCAACATAGTTATCTTCAAATTCTGAATAATATTTCTGGCTATACTATGACTTTTATTTCTGACTGTTGAATAGCCTTAACCCTTTGTAGAAAATAACCAATCTTCATCCACATCCTTCTACTAGTGAAAACAGTTTTTAATGTGTATTTTCATATAACTGATGCCTCTAAAGGTATTTTGAAATTCCTTTGGGAACAACAGTTTAATTACATTTCATTTTTTTATTTGATGTGTGTTCTCTTACTGGTAACTATTAGTTTATTTGAACTTTGCAATAACATGCAGAAACTTGCTATGATTTAAGAACTATGACTGTCAGGATTTCACAATAGGTTTTGGAACAGCTTGTCTTGTGAGAGCAGACTCTTCTTTCTGTTGTACCATATATGTACAAATCCAAAACAGTGGTTTTGAGTGGGTTGCATGCTTTTTTACTCCTTTCATTCTCATTGACCTCAGTGGATATTTTTACACACAAAATTGTAATTTAGCTGTTCAAATAAAAGAAAATATTTTAATGTTAGCACATGAAACTATTTAGTGAATCTGTTAAATCTCTTCAGTCCTCTCTAGCCTGAGTTTAAAATGTTGGAGTGATAGCCCTTGGTCACAATATTGCTCAGGACTGAAAGAAAACAAAAGGAAGACTGACAGGGTGTGAAGTATGATGTCACCTGTAATGTGTTATTTGCTGGTCCTGGTATTTACTGTTGGTTATTAGAGAGCCTAGCTGAAAAAAATGAAATGTTATTCATGTGGAGGATAAAAATTGCCAACTTTGATCTTGGTTTTTCCACTAAGTTCAGTTTATACCCAATACAGGAAATAAAGACAATGAAGAAAAAATTGAATGAGCTGTGTATAGACTTTAACAAAAACCTGAATGAGGAAAACACATTTCTGGTATTTTCTAAGGAAGAACTTGGTGAGTATGATGCTTGCTTATTTCTGTTTTTTCAACCTTCCAGTTTTATTGGAATAACTGATTTTTTGAATGATGGTTAGATCAAATGAAATTCTGACTGTTTTTTCCCAGTCTTTTCTGTTTCCTTTTTAGTACTTCTCCAGAATAAATTCAGTTATCTTTTGCAGGTGTTCATGATATCTTCATACATTTGTGCTTCCTGAGGTTTTTTGCCTTGAATCAAGTTAGAATGTTGGTCCTACTTCCTTTAGCATGACTTTACTCTGTTCCTTTTCTCAATTATCATCAAGCAATCACCTGTGTAATTATTGGAAAAGCTTTTTTAGTCCTACAATAAAGTTTAACTAATTCAGTAATTTAAACCAAGCTAGAGATTTCATGTGACAGAGAATTTGGGGATTCATTATCTCAAAGGCATCAAATAAAATGTGCTCTAATAACAGATATTTTTTTTCTCTTATTTAGTTTTTATCTGGTGGTCTTATGTGTATTTCTGTTATGCTCTCAGGTGTTTCCAACTTTTGTTTTGTTTGGTGGAATTTGAAAAAGTTTTAGCAAATCGTAAAAAGAGGGGTATTTCTGATGTCAAAGTATATTGCAGCAAAACAAGTGCAACAGTCTGACATAAACAGGGGGCAGTAGATAATTTTGGTAAAAATTGTTTATTAAATTGTGTTCTATAGATGGCCTTCCTGATGACTTTATTAACAGTTTAGAGAAGACTGAGAAAGACAAATATAAAATTACCTTAAAGTATCCCCACTATTTTCCTGTAATGAAGAAGTGCTGCATTTCAGAGACCAGGAGAAAAATGGAATCTGCCTTTAACTCTAGATGCAAAGAGGTATGTTGTGTACTGGTTGTTCTACAGTGCAGTGGCAGAGTTGAAATAGGAGCTAGGCATTCAAATGTTAGGTTTGAGCTTTGCACATTATAGAGTAATTTGAAATCAAAACTTATCACCATGATCTTTAACAATGCCTTCCTCCAATTTATTCTGATATACTTCTGAGACCTTAGAAGTTGACAATCTGCCTCTGTGTGCGTATTTGTATGTATCTTAATGTTCAAGTGGTTCTGTTAATAGACATGGGGTTTTGATGTCCTGTGAAATTTCCCTACAGTGTTCTGCAGATGCTTACAGACACTTTCTTCACAGAAAAGGATGTCTGATTGTGGCTTCTGTTGCCCTTTGGGATTCTTCAGAATAGAGAGTGGTTATTTAAGTACAGGTTTTAATTATAAACACAGATGATTAAATGTTAAATCCAACAGATTGCATATGTGCAGAACTAGACAGGTACAAAATAAAAAAAAGCATTGCAAGATAGAGGATATGTCATGCAGACAATTGTACCAACCATGCATTAGAGAGCAATAGCAGAGTTGATATTTTGTGCTTGAAATGCTTGGAAGTGTGATGAAAACATGATAAGATAAAATGGCATCAGGAACTGAACACTGCAGGTCAACACACATAAAGAAATTTAATGACAAAACTGCGTGACAGTCTTTCAATCTAGTGTTTGGGGTTTTTTTTTCCCTCTGACAAATCACACTTTTCCAAAACTAGAGGTTTACTCAGTTATGTTTTCCGGTTCTTGAGGATTCCTCAACACATTTAGGTCAGGTTCTGGGGGTGTCTGTTTCAGATCTTTCCCTGACTGCTATTGTTAGAGTGGCAAAAGAGGAAAATTTTGCAAACCAGCTTTGAATGTTGCATAGTAATAAGCAATCTGTCTTCATCACTAGCAAGCAATTAAGCTTGTGCTGCCAGAAATTTCCTTATTGTCTTTCACTTGTAAATGATTGATAAAGGAATTAAGCTCTTCACAACCTGAAAGAAAATGGTGTATATTTTGATTAACTAAAAAAGATAAGTTGTTACAATAAGGAGTGTAATGAATAAGGGCGACTAGAAAACCAGCTACCTGCAAACTCTGAGAAGAAGCATTCCAAGAATCTAGCTAAACTTAGGTTAGATTTTAATCTAAAAGTGTTTATTTGAAATATTTTCTATTACATAGGATTACAGATATTATTGAGATAATTGTTTTGTTAATATGTGTTTTCTGGTTTCATTTTACAAATTTGCCTACTTTCTCTTTTAGGAAAACACAAAAATTCTGCAGCAGTTGCTTCCACTAAGGGCAAAAGTAGCAGAGCTTCTTGGTTATAACACACATGCCAGCTTTGTCCTGGAGGTAAACACTGCCAAGAGCACAGATAACGTAACAACCTTCTTAGGTTTGTTCACATTTATAAGCAATACTTGTATATTTAATGTAGTAACATGTTCCCTCTGCCAAGATGAATTTAAATACATAACTGGGTCACAGCACCCATGACATTTAGTCAGAAAAGGAATTCTGTTGCCTCTGTTCTGGCATATATATATTTTAGATCATAAATGAAGTTGTTCCAAATTGGGAAGCACAAGGCAAATTCTGAGAATAACTGTTTTGTGACAGTCAGTATAAGCAAGTGATTAAACCTTTCTCTGACCCAAAATGCAGTTACCCTAATTTAGAACCAGAGTAACATGTGCAGCTTAAGCAAGTTTATCAGTTCAAGAGGCTGCATCAGAATTGCAGCTTTTTGTTCCCGATTTTTTTTTAATCTGTAGTTTTGGTGTCTTTTTCTGGTACAGCTACATTAAGTATGGCAAAATCTTACTGTATGAGATGATGCAACTTCCATGAGCTGAATTAAAAAATTATTTTTGGAGTGATGGATTAAGTCTGGAATTTAAAAGCCCTGTAATGGAATTTGATCTGAAAACAGAGATATCTTGAACATTTTAAACATAGCAGTTTATGAATGAGTTTGAAGTCACCCTGTTGATATCAGTGGACTCTTGGATGTAGAGTTAGTCTCTGCTTCCTGATAGCTCCACTGAATAGTATGTCTTCCTTTATTACTGTGTCCTAACACCAATTAGGAGTGTATATGGATGTGTTATATAAGTAAGCCCCCACAAATAAATCAGTACAAAAATAAGGTGTATTTGCAAGTGGTGAGGTGTTTTTGTTTATGCTTCAATAAAGATGTTCAAGTGCTCCTCTTTCTAAACCCGTAATTCTGTTGCATTTCTCCTGAAATGTTCCTTCATGGGATCAGATCCATATTTGGCAATACCAATTTTCAGTATACTTGGCAATTAAATACTTAGGTTTAATTTATTATTAAATGTTAGGGTTTTTAAATGTACTTGAAGTATTTTTGACTTTCTTTGTTATATTATTGTAATTTTGAAGCTGACACAAATAAGTTAGCATATCATGCTTCATGATCATTCTCACAGAGGGAGAATATGCATCAAATTAATTGTCACTTTTTATTTAGTTATTTCAATGTATCTTCAGCTACAAGCATGACAATGTGTTTTTATCTATTTTGTTTGTATATAATCATGTTTTAAACCAAATGTTCATAAGCTGATCTTACGTCTGGGAAGAAGAGTATTCTCTCTTATGACATTCTGAATTTAGCACAGTACAAGTTGCAAACAGTATTTCAAGCATACAAATGCATTTAGTGTGTTACAGTCTTCCTAGAAACATGAGTAGCAATTCCCTAATTTTATACTGTACATATCAACAATGAACATCACTGTGAATTCTTAATGAAAAAAGTTTCTGATAAACCAGAAATAATTACAAGAGAATAAGTACAGAATGTACTGTATGGAAGTGTCAGCAAGCTTAAATATTTTATATTCAATATGTCTGCTTCCAAGGAAAGTATATTGGAAATAATTTGAATCTTAGACTTGAATATCCAGAAGCTTTGCTAGTGTAGAAGCCAGCCATCCTATAGGCAAGAATTCTTGGGTCTCTTGGACTTTTTATAGGGCTTTAACTAGAAGTATTGAATTTTGTGTTGCACTTCCTTCCAGTAACTAACAATAGTTGTAGTCTTTGGCTGTTGCTAAGAAATGTATGAGGAATACTGGGATTATATGACATAAAATCAAAGGATTTAAGCATAAGTATCTAGTGTTACTTTACATTTATGATGGCTTGGCAAAAGTCTAAATTTACCTAAACCCTTCACACCAGTCTTTGGCCTACATGGAATCTACTGTATCATTTATAGTATGCCTGCAATTAAGACTTCTTGGGACCTAAGAAAACAGATGTTGCTTGTTGGTGGTGAATGAATGGGAAACACCCATTTTATAGAATTTTTATTTTTATATTTATTTTATAGAAATAGATAAGGAACATGGAAGTTGACTCCAAGCCAATCTTTCTTTCAGATGATTTGAGTAAAAAGCTAAAGCCTTTGGTTGAGGAAGAAAGACAATTCATTCTAGATCTGAAGAAGAAGGAATGTAAAGAAAGAAACTTTGACTATGATGGAAGAATCAATGCATGGGATCTTCATTATTATATGAGCAAAACTGAAGAGCTGAAGTACACCATAGATCAAGAAAAACTGAAGGAGTACTTCCCAATTGAGGCCGTTACAGAAGGCTTACTGAATATTTACCAGACGTTGTTGGGACTTGAATTTGAGCAAATAGAAAGTGCTCATGTTTGGCACGACAGTGTTACTCTTTATACAGTAAAGGATAAATCAACAGGAGAAATGCTAGGTCAGTTCTATTTGGATCTTTACCCCAGGTAATGACTTACTTTTTTGCTTACATGTTTAAAACAGAATTTTTCTTAATGGGTTGCTGCTTGTTTAATTAAAATTAAATACATTTGGAAGTAAATATATGTTCCACTGACAAGATTAATACTGTGTTCATTAAGTTGTCCTCTTGACTGTACTCAGGTTTTTTTACACTTTTTAAGTACTTCCATATTTCTTGCTTATATTCACTTTTATGAAGCATTGCTACTTCATATTTTTGGTAGTACTCCCCTCTAGTCAGTTGTCCGTAATTTTTTTCATCTATGAACTTTTCTCCTTCCTAGCTTACTACTGAGTCTTAGTTTTTATTTCTTTTGAAGTATTAGTGCAGCCTGCCCAGATCAGTTATATTCCGTCTGCTAAGAGTTCCTAGTTTCTCCCAGTTCCTCTTTACACTTAGTGTATTTTCTACCCTGTTGTCCAGATTGATTAATCAAATAGATCATTATCAAGAATAGATTCATGTTGAGCACACATTCATATTTACTTCCATGTTGATCCCTGATGCTCTCCAGCTGTCTTTGTGGCTATTTACAGTATCATCTGTGTTTTGTCAAAGATTAGGAGACTAGACTGGTTTGACAGGATTTATTCTGGGCTAGTATTCTTTGGCTATTTGTAGCTGGTTTTTTGTTTGCTTTGGTATAGGATTTTTTAGATTAGTATTTATCCTTTTATAAATTTTCTGGCATTCTTTTTTAATATAAGTTGATCTAAGGTTTTCTGGCCTAAGAAAATTAGGGTATGCAATATATATAGTAGTACATAATTTTTTATTTTTATGGTAACATAGCTATCTCTTTCACCTGTTTACCTGCTTCCACCTTTATGTATCTCATGCATTTATAATATATATATGTATATATATTATGTATATAATGCACTGAGGGTGTGTGTCAGTATACTCCTCTGACTTAATCTGAGTATTTAACTGAATAGTTTAGGGCAAAATTTTCAAAGTAATTTTTCTTTAAACTCTTGCATCACAGTGAAAATGCAGTTTACTGTATTCTTTTGTCTCCTGTAATAAAAAAAAATTGCATCAGTGAACAGAACCTAGTTCTTCCTGTTGCAGTAGCAGTTTAAAACACAACTGGCTTCTGAAGTATATATACATTCAGCTTCTCAGTGAAAAAGAGATTCTTTTAAGTGCTGCTGGGAATCTTGAAATGTTCTGATTTCAGTATGAGAGTAGAAGGGGCTTTTTTTTCCCCTTGTGCTCCTAACTTATTGAGTCTTAGAAGTCATGGAAAGATGTACATTTTTTGTGTAAAACCTTGTGTACAGACACTGATTGTCCCTGTTCTTGAATAGGCTTCACCATTCTGGTGAGCAGGCTTGTGGTTTGAAGATAGTATCTGATGTATTTTCTTACACAGAGAGGGAAAGTATGGGCATGCAGCCTGCTTTGGTCTACAACCCGGCTGTCTTCTCTCTGATGGCAGCAGATTGATGTCTGTAGCTGCTCTGGTAACCAATTTCACAAAGCCAGCATCGGATCGTCCATCATTGCTGCGACATGATGAAGTAAAGACTTACTTCCATGAATTTGGTCACGTAATGCATCAGATATGTGCACAGGTTAGTGATGTTTCCACTCCAATGTAAGATTTATTTCTTTCTCCACTGTCTCAAAGCAAGGTATAGTTCTGTTTTGTTGGTTTCTAAGTTTTGTAAAGCACATATGCAGAGTTCTAGTTATTTTTTTGAAGCATTAGGTTGGTTTTAGTTTTAGTATTTATTTAAGACTGAAGCAATAAATACACCATTTTATGAAAAACATTTTTGTAGGAACATGTACATTTGCATTTGCATCTTGCAGGAGTCTATTCACTCATCCCAGGTACAAGTAATGTGAAGAAGATACTCAGTCATGGCTTTGTTCAGACAGCTGTTTATTGCTTCTAGTTTTGTAAAGGTATGGTATTAGAAACCAGGTATTAGAAATAAAATAATGCTGCTATACCTAGGAATGAAAATAATTTCCAAAGCTAGATGACCTGAAGCATTTTGGCTTTTAGTACTGTTGAGACCTATTACTCTTGACATCACAAGCATAAAACAGATCTTGCCTAAGCTATTATATTTTTTCATATCTGACAAGTTAGGTTTATTGCAGTGACCAGAAAGAACTGAAGGTAGTTTCAGGTTTTCCATCAAGGTACTGATAAAGTTGTTAAATTTCTGTTTTCATTTTTACTTACATGTAAAATTGATAATGCCGGATGATAAATTTATTATTAGCCTAATGAAAATTTTATATTTCAGGAAGAGATGAGTGTTAGTATTCACACACCAAAAAATTCACATCATTAATTACAAATCCAGATTTTGTGTAGCACTTCCTTCATCTTAAGTATAAACAAATACAAAATAATAACATCAAGGAAAAATTACCTACATGAGGTTTTAATTCTTGACAATGATCCTAGAGACTGGGACTGCAGAATAAAGAAACAACATTATCACAAAAACTTATATATTAAATCCAGAGTTAATAATTGCTTAGATATTTTTGAATCATCTTAAAGGTAAAAATATAATTATTATTTTATCATCTTCACCCTGTGATAAGTGTTTCTGGTATCAAAAACTGAGGCATAAAACCTAGGCAATATAGGTGTTTATAAGTGTAACACATTTGGCATTGGTGTAAAATGGTACAAAACTGACTGCAACATTTTGACAGCCAGTGAGGGTGTGCCTCAGTGTTCTGGAGTCCATTCAGGGCGGCTGAAGTCAACAATTCCAATGCCTATGTACTTCATTTGCTCTGGAATTGCCTGTTTTCCAGTTGTCTCTTGCACTACTCTGGTGTTTTCTGTGTACCAAGTTACTATGCTCACTTCTCCTGTATTGTAGCTATTTGTAAGTAGCTATTTGCATGCAAACTTGCTAGTCCCACATAAGAGCATCCATATATTCCCTGGAATTCATGTGTACAAAGCAGTGTCTTGTTTCATATGAGGATTTGTTTAGGCATGTTAAGACCTTGCAGTTAAATGCTATGCAAAGATGAGGCTGGGAGGAATTTGTGAGCTGCTAGTGAAGGTCTGATTATGTAATATACTGGAAAAGTGAGATACAGTGTTGGAGAGTGAGATCAGGGCACGGTGGCAATTTGTTGGTGTTGTTCAGGGAGCGCTCTTGAAGTAACTTGTACCAAATATCTTGATGTTTTTTGTTAGTGTAGTTCCCTTGGGTATGGATAAAGGAAGATATCTGAAGGCCACTTGCTTTTTGCTCTAGCCACTTCTATCACCATTTCTCCCCTGAAGCTGGTGCTTCCTAGCTTTTCTTCAGAGCTGCTATTCAGCAAAGACAGTAAGAAGGGCCAGTCTACAACTATGGATTTGAGCAGCCTACAAGAGTAGAGGAAAGTTTTACTCCTTTTGCATTGTACTTCTGAAGACATGAGAGGAAGACATATGTATGTGACACAGATGTCAGTTCAAGGTTATGTCGTGTACTATACATGCTTTCTTTTGTAATCCTGCAAGAAATTTCAAAAGCCTGTATTTCTGTAAGGATCTATTTCCCAGCAGAGGATGGGGTATAAGAATAACAACAGCTCTTAGAGAGGACAACAGAAAACTCTTTTTCTTTTAGCACCTAAAATGTTTTGTTAGTATGTTGATGAGAAGGAAAAGAATTAAAATTGGGCTGGCAAGAGGAGGTAGACTTATTACAAGACAAGGATGGAGTGATGGTAGGAAGGCTCTGCAGAGGATCTGGGCAGGCTGGATCATGGGCTGAGGCCAATGGTGTGAGGTTCTACAAGGCCCAGTGCTGGGTCCTGCCCTTGGGTCACAACAGCCCCAGGCAGCTCCACAGGCTGGGGCAGAGTGGCTGGAAAGGACCTGGGGGTGCTGGTGACAGTGGCTGGACATGAGCCAGGTGTGCCCAGGTGGCCAAGAAGGCCAATGGCATCCTGGCCTGGATCAGCAATGGTGTGGCAGCAGGACCAGGGCAGGGATTGTCCCCCTGTGCTGGGCACTGGTGAGGCCACACCTCAAATCCTGTGCCAGGTTCTGGGCCCTCAGATCAGGAAGGACATTGAGCTGCTGGAGCGTGTCTGGAAAAAGGCAACAAGGCTGGGGAAGTGTCTGGAGCACAAGTCCAATGAGAAGCAGCTGAGGGAGCTTTTCTCCAGTTCAGTTTAGCCTGGAGAAAAGGATGCTCAGGGGGACCTTATTGCTCTTTACAACTGCCTGAAAAGAGGTTGTAGCCAGATGGGGGCCAGCTCCTTCTCCCAGGCAGTCAATGACAGGACAAGGAAATGGCTCAAGTTGCACCTGGGGAGATTTAGATTGGATATTAGTATTTTTTTTTCTCTGAAAGAGTTGTAAATCTTTGAAATGGCCTGCCCAGGGAAATGGCAGAGAAATTTAATTTTAAAAGTATTACTATTATTGGTCTGTTCAAATTATTCCTTTTCCTGTGATTTATACTGAAATTTTGGCATCTGAAATATTATATTCTGCTAAAAATCTTGGCTTCTGTTTTAATTTAATTCAATGACTTTTTTTTCCCCAGACTGACTTTGCAAGGTTTAGTGGAACTAATGTGGAAACAGACTTTGTAGAGGTACCTTCACAAATGTTTGAGAACTGGGTGTGGGAAAAAGAACCACTACAACAGATGTCAAGACATTATAAAGATGCAACCCATGTTGGAGACACTCTCCTGGAGAAACTTGCTGCCTCTAGACTTGCTAATACAGGTATCTCGCTGCCTTTTCTCCCCACAGTATACATATAAACGTATGTAATTAGAAAAGCTGACAAACATAAGAAGCCTATTAAATTTCTTCTGTGTGTACACTTACCTCTGTCCTTCTGGGTTTATTTGTGTGGGTACCCCACTAAAAAAGGCTGTGGTGATGGATAGAACTCTTTGCAGGAACAGTAGAGCTCTAATTTTTCAGGCCACCTACCTTTCCTATCCATGTACATTTTTACCTGTAAACGTTTTTCATTTAAAATTGATGGTGTGGGTGGTAGCTGGAGGATGGTAGTCTGTTGTAGTCTGGTGTGGTTTTTGTGGTTTTTTTAGTCTTAAATGTACTCTAGAACAGGCACTGTGGAAGACACCATATACCTACACATATTGTCTACATTTGATTTGCATGCACACTTAACAGATATGGAAGTTACTTGCAAATTTATTGAACAGACATAACATGTCGCAGACAGCATTATTGTAGACCTAACACATATCTCCAAACTAAGACTGTAATCTCATGTCATTACCTACCATGTCATTACTATTCTATCACTCCCAATTCATCCTTAATCTACTCCTGTTTATTTTGTACTGCTTTTCCTGAACAAGGAATCTTTGTCCTTGCAGCTTGCACATGCTGCATAAGCATTTTGTCTGAGTAAAGGTTCATATCTTGTAGCTTCTTCAAAAAAGCTTAAATTAAAATTTGCTTTTAAAATATCTGCTTTATTTTAGTTTCGATCTATGAGTAATATTCAAGAAGAGGAGGCTTAGTGTGATAATTCCTTTATAAAAACTATGCTTTTCAACTCTTTGTAAGTGGAGTAATTCAGATGTACATGATATAACTTCAAAATTCTAATAATTTACTGTGCATGTTGAGATCTTTGAAGGAAAGATGCGAATGAAACTCCAGCTATTTTGATACTGGTTAATTAAATATTTTTGCCCAATTAGGCCTTCTAACCCTCCGTCAGATTGTTTTGAGCAAAGTTGACCAGGCACTGCATACAAAGCTGTCTGTTGACCCAGCAGATGAATATGCTAAATACTCTATGGAGATTCTAGGAATTCCTGCCACCCCAGGTATGTCAGTATGAAGCTTTTAACAGCATGCCCAAATGGTTCAATTTAACATGCCTTTCTTTCCCAATAATGCTTGGCATACAAAAAACAGGGCTGTTGATGGGATAATCTACTTTATGAAGCTGCAATAATTATTTTTAAAATTTGGGTGGTCTTAATGATCACTTCTGAAGGAAGGTTCTGAAGGCAAATATGAAACTTAGCCTTTTACAGGATACAGTTTAGAGTGACATGATCTGAATTCCACTTTAGATGTTCTGTCACATCTGTGTTGGATGTACAAATAGGCTAAAATGGGAAATTGAATTTCCTTTGTTTTTAATAGACTATATTCAATAATTTGAGGCATACTCAGACCCTTTATGCTAAAGGTTTCAAAGTAGTTGATGTGAATTCCTTATTAATTTATTGTTGAAGTACTGGATGCATCAAAGAAATAACTGAATTTGATTTCAATAACTTGATGTTAATCTACTTTTCAAGGAACAAACATGCCAGCTACTTTTGGACATTTGGCAGGTGGTTATGATGGTCAGTACTATGGTTACCTGTGGAGCGAGGTGTTTTCCATGGATATCTTTTATAGCTGCTTTAAGCAAGAAGGAATAATGAATCCAAAGGTAAATGGTGAATACTTTTTGATAAACTTTTCTGTTGCACTTTGTCTCTGAAACCACATTTATTGCCATCATGATCCCTAAGTATAATGTCTCAAGTACCTGTCAAGTTCAGATCGACAACAAAAAAGGTGTAAAAATAACTTTAAGAAAACCATTTTAAAATTTCCAAGAGCACTTGAATTTTAATGTAGTTCTTACATCACCATATATTTAATACTATAGTACTTTTGAGATGCTGGCTTGCCTTGTCTAATGCCTCCATCTGAATGAAAAAACATTCCTCCATTACAAGAGCAGATGCATGTTCATATGCTGTGATACCTGTATGATAGTGGTGCTCTGTTTCTTTTACATTTCTTTTACATTTCTTTTACATTTCCCTTACATTCAGTGTACCTCAACAATATGGCTTTTTTATGTAGTTACTATTTAGAAAAAGGAATTTATTTTGTGGTTTCTGTGTCACAACACAAGGTCCATTGTGAAGTCCAAATCATTAAGAGGGTCTAGATTTACTGGGTCTTTTTTTCCCTAGAGTAGTCTCTTCTGCCTCCAGCAGAGAAAAAGGATAATTAGTGATGTGGTTAGTAGTCCTGCCAGTTCTAGCGATTTTTTTTTCAGATTATAGTACTAGACTTGAGTTGAGGTGCTGCAGATGATATAGAGGAGTTCTGTCATGGGAAAGACCTTTTGGGTTTCCTCATCTTCTTAACTGTGTTCTTGATTCAGCTGCCAGCACAAGTTCTTCCTTTTGATAGAAGTGCACAAGAGAGAAATAAAGAAAAGAATAGAAAATGCATGGCTGTCATTTTCCTCTCCTGGAATTTGCCTTCTTTCCTTCCTGTACTTGTCACAGTAACTAGAACCTATAGAACTGTCCATCTCTCTAGAGGATGGAGGCAGTAAACAAGATTGCATTTTGATCTGGACAAAAAGGAGAGTTGAAAGAGATTTGGGATGGGGTAGGACTGTGAAACTGAGGCAGTGGTTAAGCCAACAAAGTCCAAAAGTGGTTTTATGAAGAAAAGCAGTCAACTTCACAGTTTGAGAGAAGTGACATAGGGTTTGAAGGTTAAGATTGACCTTGAAGGGATAGGGATTCATGACAGGTACATCTGAGAATAAACATAACTACTTATTTATTGGGAATATCATCACTCATAAATAAGAGCAGTAGAGAAGAAATGTCAAGTTAAATGAGTAAATAAAATAACTTTTGATGGAATGTTGTTCATATTGATCTTAAAAATGGTATTTCAGGAGGGGTCAGACTTGCTGGCTTTTATAACTGCTAGCATTTGGGACGGACAGCTAAGGATGCTGGTGCCAAACTTGTGGAACTTTGTGTCAGTTTTTTTTCTGGCATGCCCATATCCCTCCAGTGCCATCACCCTTTTGTTCCATCAGTTTTACTCTCTGCTCTCAAAAGTCTGATTTAAGTGACTGTATAGTCAAAATCCTAAGATATAGTTTGGCAAAATGGCTGTGTTACCTTTACTTCTTCTGAGGAATGTCTTTTATTCTGATTTTTTGCTGAGAATTTTTGTTTTCTTTCCCTGTGTATGGGAGGCTTTGAGAATAATTTAATTATGCTAAAACTGAATATTTTTGTGGAAGAGCTGAAAGACAGCTTGTGCCTCTTTTATTGTGAAGCCTAAGCCTCTTTTGTTCTGCCAGACTAAGAACTGAGGCAGAAAGATGATTATTTATGTGTGTCACTCAGTCTCTGGCATATGTGCTCACAAACACTTTCTGTGAATGCTGATATAACTTCAGGGATAGCTGTGGATATTTTTCTCTCCCTCTTCAAAGCTATCTTTTCAAATTAGTTATCTTTTAACCCAAATAAGTATGATAGCATCCTACAAGATGAGACAAACATTTTTTAATAAACAAATCCTAGGTACCAGTATGCTTTTTGTAGTTACTCCTACTCCATTATATCTAGATTTAGACTAGTCTTCTGAACAGCAGAAAAGGAAAATGGTTAATGTATTCTGACTAGACCTTATAGAAAGTTGGCTTACTTCCATTTTGAATTAAACCTCTCCACCTGGTTTGAGCAAAAGTTATACAACCTAATTTCACAGATTGACTGTATTAAAATTATTTCACAAACAATTAATTCTATCTTAATTGGTAGCAAACCTCCTCAGCTACATCTTTTGTTTTCTTAAGTATCGGTAGTTTTTGTTTCCTAGCAACATATGGGACAAAATTACATGAGAAGAAGAAACTAAAGGAAAAATCCTAACCCCCAACAAGTCATGAAGAAGCAATGTGTTCTTGTTGAGTTGCAGGAGAAGTGTGTGCATATACACAGATTAAAAGGAAAAACATTGTCTTCTTCAGTATCAGAAGCATTTGGGATGTGCGCATGCAAAATAACATTTTCTCATTTGTAGTCATGTCTCAAGTCCAGAATTCTCGAGATATATACATTCCTTAAGATACAACTTTTTGTTAAGAAATTCCTCATTACTTGTTTTCTCAGAAGCTTCATTTATTTTTTGAAAGGAATCCATTTTTTCCTGAAGCAAAAATGTTTCTTCCTGAAATTAAAATCTGAGTTAAGCCTCATTTTCTGTAAAATAGTGTCATAGGTGTGTTAGATATGTTTGTATGTATGATATGTACAACTGTGTATATTATATAGGTGTAAGTGCCATGCCATTTCACAATGTCTTATCTCATTCCACCTGTCTTATCTCTGAAGTATCATCTCCATTATCCAAACAGAGATTCAAGAAAGAGAAATCATCAGTTAGAGAAAGAAAGTTGGGTTCCCTCTTCCTGCCTGTCAGTCACAGGGGTAATCCTTCACTGAAGATTTTGAGGAGGTTGTGTGTTTGTTATGCTTTATAGAATGTCTTCAGACAAGTTGTGATTATAGCTTCAAATACAGTGTAAAACCAGAAGACACATAATTTCTTTAGAACTGGTCAAATTTCTGCTCTACTGAGTTCTTCCCAGATCTAAATTATACTTGTGATATATCCTGGTATATCCTAATTTGGTACTAGGAAAAACTGGAAGGAGGAAAGCTGTTTCATCATGAATGAATTCTTAAATATGTAACAAATACAGAAATAGGGGCAGTGAGCAAGATAAGAAGTACTAACATTCTGCTTTATCTTCTGTCAGGCTGGGATGAAATACAGAAACCTCATTTTGAAACCTGGAGGATCTTTGGATGGAATGGATATGCTACAAAATTTCTTGGAGCGTAAACCAAGCCAGAGGGCTTTCCTATTGAGTAAGGGATTACATGTTCAGTGAAGTTATGATTCTTTTGTAAAGGCATATAAGTATGGAATCCTCTGGAAATGTCAGTGTATTTCACATTTTAGCAATGTATCACTCCAGGGAAACTGGGTCATTTTTTGATGATTTTTTAAATTGTATAAATAAAAATGTGACTTTTAAAACAAAATTTCATAGAATTACAAAATTCAACTTTGGGGGAAAAAATTCTGAGATGTGCAGAAGCTAAGGAGATTAGATGCTAATTTTAAAAAATTTTTATGAAGTAATACTAATTATTACTAATCAATATGAGGACTTACTGCCATGTTTTTCTTTTAAAAGATGCACTTGATTTACATCTTGTGGATTAATTTTAAAACTGAAGGGGATAAAAGGAATACAACCAGCAATAAAGGAAACAGATTCATTCTTATTCTCTATTCTCTATTGTATTGATGGTTCACCAGTGTCTGTTGGATAGGAAGTGTGTTTGATTTTGTCACTGTTTGAATTCAGTCCGGCTGCCTGACAAATTTCAAGACTGAGAACCTGCCTCAGATACCTTTACAGCAGAGGTTTTGTGTGGTACTTTTAGACCTAATTCAGATGCATGTTAAATTTTTGTACCATTTATTTACTTACAAAGTATAACTAAAAAGGAAAAAATCAGCCAAACTTGGTGACTTTTGCAGGTATTCCACTACTCTTTCTGTTAATGACCCAAATCAGGTCTTTGTTTTCCAAATTATATCAACACTAGCATTGAAATACTGCACTTGAGCAGTTTTAATGGCTTCACTTAATTTCTTAAGTATTTTGAGATGCAAATAAGGAAGAAGGAAGATATACCTGACAGGAATGATAAAAGCCAGTTCAAAGCTTTCCTGTTCCTTTGCAGTGTGGCATGCAAGAGATGCTACAAAAAAAGTGCATTAGATTCAATTATTTCAGCTGTGAGAGTGTGAAAGTAATCAAGGAATTACTCTGCAGTTTTTCTGCAAAATCAGGAAAAATTAGTCTTACAAGCCAACTCTACACCATCCAAATAAAGCTGTTAATCCAAGTGCACTTTTCTTGTCTTAGGTACCATATCTTACTGTGGTTTTACTATCACAGCATGTATATGAACAGCTTCTAAATTTTATTTACTAGCCAATACATTTTAGACATTAATTCACAGTTGTAAACATGGTAAGGGTCTATAGTTTTTTGCTCAACAGTGAGATAAGAAAATGTGCCTGGTCAACTCAAAAGACTTCAGCAAAAGAAAACCGATATACTTTGGGTCAAAGCTGTCCATTTTTTCTAGGGGAAAAAGCCTGAAATTGGGATTGTTCTCACAATTTGTGAGCATTTCTCGAAGTGAGAAACTTTACTTTTTGCATTTTGTTTTCTACTAAAGCATTGAAACTGGAGAGTTATAAATTAGCTTAAATAGTTTCTGAAATGGAAAATCTGAATGGATTTATCTTTTAACTGCACTGGTTAGATGTGAGGAATTGTAACTATCTGTAGCCAAAACAGATTAACTCTAGTCTGTCCAGACCACATAATTAAGTCAAATATAATTCTTATAGTCAGTTAAAATTTTTAGACCACAGTTTTGCTGGGCCATATAAAGACAATACATGGATATCACATGTGAGAACATCTTGAACAGTATTTAGTATGGCCAGAAGAGAAAGCTGAGAAAACTGATGGATGCAAGATTATTCCAAAACCTTTGAATATTGCCTTGATTGATTTCCCTTACATTCTCTTGCTTTCAGTATGTTGCTGTCTTTTTATGCATGCTTAAAATTCTTGTGATTCTTATTAACATGGCTTTTTCTTTCACATTGTAATGATAGCTCTGAAGAATGAAAACATTGTAAAAAATATACTAAGTGATACTTTCCCGAAATGAATCTGCAAATCTAAGCAATGGAACCTTTATTAAGAAAAAAACACAGTTTTTATTTTACAGTTGGTAGGCAGATTTCCACATGAGGGAGACCTTTCTCTGCATAAATCAGCAGTCTTGACTTAAGGTAGATAATTGTAAGTAGAGTAATTATAGGCAAAAATACATGGTGATAAAAAGTCATGTGATTTAAAAGTTAGCTTTAGAACAGTACCGATGGTAATTATGACAATTTAATTGACTTTTTCATTTCCTGACTCTTTAGTGTGTGTGCTTGTATGTTGTACAATGTTGAGTAACCAAGATACTGAAGTGCGGGAGAATGTCTGCTATTACTTGTGTGTGGAAATGCCTGCATGATTGTACAGTTATGTTAACAGCAAATAGATATCCATGTGTGTAGGGAGGAAAAAACTAAACCATATTGTAACCACAAATGGCAGTGTTATGTTCTATGTCTGTTCCCAAAGAATAGGATTTACTGTAATTTGTTTTTGTACAAGCCAGTTCCTTCTCAGGCAGTAATTAAGTCAGATCAGCCTATGGCTAACACTGCACTCAACAGAAAAGACTAATGGGTATATTCTGAAGTGCTTATGAAAATCTTGATGTGGTAACATATCAGACTTGTCTGCTAAGTTTTATATTTGCATCCTGGAGCCTTCTGAATTAAACTGGGGTTGGATTAAATTACTTTTTTTCTTCCAACTAAAACTTACTCTATGATTCTATTATATTGATGTTCACGTTTTTATTCTAAATATGTGATTTTGGAATGGAAAAGTAACCTGGTTTCTGTTTTTGCACCTGTCTATAACAGGCATAAGACTGTAAAGGAAAAACTTTCTCTGACACTATTCTAAGGCTGTGACATGGAGTCCTCCAATAAAACAGGGAATACTTCTGCTTTGCAAACATGAGTTGATGACCTTGACACTGCCAGAAACAATCACATACATGAAATCATGCCAAAACATAGGTATCTGACAAAGCCTAGCCTGTTCTAGAGCTGCTAGACCCAGGCTTCCTCTGAATTGAATTTCAAAATGATGAAAGCCTGAGTTTATTCCAACCCAACTTTAAGTATTCACTATAATAAATGAGGAAGTAATTTGTAGGTTTTTTTCTGTAACAGATGGCTTTTAAAGTTAGTAGCGTATCTTCTTAAAATTTCACTGTGTTTAGGATTATTATTTTCTTGTATTAGAAATTTAGATTGGACTTTGGCTTCACAACAAAGGCTTCACAGGAAAGGGTAAAATCAGGGACTCAGGAGAGAGTGCCTATTATCCACTGAGCAAGGGATAACAGGCAATGGCTTTCTCTTTCTGTTGCTTCTTTGTAAAGGACAAAATGGTTTGAGCATCTAGCTGGGTTACAAGATGGCCAAGTGATGGCTTTAGCAGCTGCTACTGCCTACTTGTCTGACAGAGGTTCAGCATGTATGCTTTTTCTGGATTGCCTGCAAGTCATGTGGTAATTCTTACATAAATGGTAAAAACAGTCTGAGTAAGAGATTTAAACTTTCCTCTCTGAGATGTGGTGGCTATTAGTTATTACACGTCTCTCTGAAAAAATGAAACAATATCCAAATACCTTTTGGAGGTAGTGCAAGGTAGTTGAGTTAAATGGAGATTCGTGGAGGGGTTTTCAAGAAGCATAAGAGCTGTTTGCATGATAACTGATTACTGATAGGGGTTAGAGAGGCTAAACATCAGCTCGTTATGTGGTACCGAAAAAGCAAGGAAAGCAGTTAGGTGGAATGATGAAGTTGGAGAATGGTGTTTTGACAATAGCTGTAGAAGGGTTGAAGTGGATGTCAGAGGCAGATAACAGGAAGAAGACTAACTTGATGTATAGTGATTTCTGAAAGGCTGTTTAAATGTTTTTCATTGTTTTATGAATTAGAAACAAGACGTGTTTTTCTAGGAATGAATTTGTTCTTACTTGCAAGCCAAAGAACATGAGACTGGCTTGTTACTTAAGAACTTGACTTCTTCCTGATATCTGGAGATTAACTTTTTTTTTTTTGCCACTATTTTCTTCATTAATATATTTTAAATAATACATCCTTATGGTGGAAGGAAAAAAGTTTTTGGGGAAGTTCAGTTTGTGGGGTGTGTGCCAGGAATCCTGTATAGCTAATCATCACTGGCGTGTGAAAAGTGTAGATGATACTAAAGATGCAGTCCCAAACAGCAGTCAATCTATTTTAGACCTCATTAGAATAGATACAGACAAATTAAGTAAATGAATTGGAAGTAAGTGGTTGCCTAGAAACCAAGAATCGTGACCTAATTTTGTTCAGTATTGTTAACAGAGACTCAAACAATACTTGCTTGCTTTATACTACTGATGAATTGAAAAGGTTAAAAATCTCAGTGTTAAAAGAATCAAGGAGTAAAATTATTGGGAAAAAAAATTGTGAACAAAAAGTTGTATGTCTTTGAGATTCAGCTGGCCAAAATCCCACAATTTCACAACTTAAAAATCCTTGAAAAATTCGAAGAACCAATCTGGTCACCAGTAAAAACAGCATTTAAAAATAAACAAAACAGAAGTGTGTGGTCAGAAGTAGGAAATAGTTATAAAATGAGGAATTTTAAAGTGTTAAAAATTATAAAGAAGGCTAAGACTGTCAAGGCAAAGAAAAATGGATGAAAGCATTATAGCAAATAATAGGTTATAACGTAATGTGTTAAAAACAAATAAATGCCACTTGTATTACAGACCCTTCAGTTGATGGAAATGCTAATATGGCAAATGATAACCAAGACGGTTTTTAATTCAGTTCCTCTTCTGCATTTACAAAGAAGCGAGTGATGTAATAATGTCATGTGAAAACAATGGGGTACTTTCCAGTCTATTAAGTGAGGAGCATATTAAGCAATATCTACTAAGAATAATCACTGTGGCATGAGTAGAGTTGGATAACTTGTACCCTCCAAGCAAACAAGAATTAGTGGGAGGAAGTTTTTCCCAGTGCTATTAATTTTGGGGTAACTGGACATATGTCATTATACTAAAACGCTGCTAATGAGTTCTAGTCTTAAAAACCAAATAAGCAACTATTTGTCACATAGATTGAAATCCAACTTCAGTGAAACAGCAGGAAGCATAAATATTGTTCTGTCACTGAAGAGCTATCAGTGACTATAATTTATAGAGCGCAACTGATTTTATGGAAAACAAGTTTTTTCAGACAAGTCTGATTTAGTCATTCTTGGCCATTACAACCCTGTTGAGGGCAATTGTAGATTTATGTATTTGATTTAGTGCTGCATATTTTCATTTACAATAAGACTATATGATATCAATAGAGGTTTTATAAAATGGATTAGGAACAGCTAACTGTTGGGAGTATTTGTTGGCATAGAATTACCACTGAAAAAGGTACAGTGGTCTAAGTACTTCACGCATCACACAGGAATGTAAAAATATAAAACAATAATATAAAATCACTGGTGATAGAATTTGTAAGAAATTGACCAAAAAAAACAGTCACAATAAATTGTCTAGATTGTTTGAAAACTTTTGGCATTTTGATGTACCATGAGCAAATGAAGGTGCAGCATGCCTATAGCAACTACAATGTAGATTAAAACTAAAGCTTGGATGACTGTATCCTGTAAATTCATTACTTCTGAAAGTATCTGGAGGCTAGTTACAGTAGCCAGTTCAATCAGAATTGTTAGGAGACTGTAGCAACAAATGGTTAGACAACCTCATGATGGGTGAGCATGAAAATACTGTGTAGAAACAAGTACCTTCTGCATACCATTGCAGTAAAATGGGCAAAGCAATTGCATAAAATTTTGGTGGCTTGATTTTTAACTGGGGCTAGTAAGCCTTGTTATTCCAAATAAACACAGATGGTTCTAGATGTAGAAGAATAAAGTTAAGCTGTGGAACTCCTTGCCAAGGATAGTGTAGAGGTGGTAGTTTTATATTAGCTCAAAATAAAACTCAACACAATCCAGTCTTAGAAGAGAAGCCAGTGGAGGGTGTGTAAAAAAATAAAACCTTTTTCATCTTAGGAAAGACCTTGCTTAAGTTGGCAGTGGAAAGAAGAATATCCAAGATTTTAACATGTATTGCAGTCCTATTTGCATTTCTTTTGGGCATCTGCTTTTAGCCACTGCTGGAGATAGGCTACTGTATCGAAGGAACCCACTGCTTGATCTAGTATGAAGACTGGAGAAAGAGCGAAAGATGACTTTTAGTCTCTGGGTATCACCATCACATATTAAAGACTCCTTAGTAGGAGAATGTCAGCCAGAAGCTAAGCCAAGTCAATTCAAAGAGAAAATAACCGCATTTTTAATAGCGAAGACGAGTCACAAACTTTGTGAGCAGTTTGTCCCAATAGTTAGTCTGTTCTTAATGTCTTTAAGTCAAGACAAGTGAAACATCTTCTAGGTTCACCAAACACAGTGATTTAGATTTCATTCATTGTAACAGGGTGAAGCAGAATGGCTGGTATTATACAAATCAGATTGATTTCATTTTTCCTTTTAAAATAAATCATATGTTAGCAAAAACATTTGTTGCATGTTTATGTGGGGAAGAAGTGTAAAACCACCCAATGTCATTCAATGTCAAAGACTTATTGCCTTCTAAACTACTAATGGAAAGTAAAAGCAAGTGGAAAAAGTACTTCTAAATGAAGTAAACATTTTAACCTGAAACAGTTTTCTTTAACTGCATGATTGTGGGATATCCAAACTTTTACAAGACAAATTAGCAGACAGATGCTTTTCTACATGACAGAAGTTAAATCCATCCTTTGATTTCACGTTGAAGAAGGCCATATTTTTTCTCTGTAGAAGGCAGAAACTGAGTAGTATTCCAAACTTATTGTTACAAATAGGATTTTTGAGTAGCCCAAGTTAGCTTTTCTTCATTGTGTTGTTCCCCTTGAATTTCCAGATTGTGGTTAGATTGACTTCTTAAGATAACTTCTTTTTTGCAGAGCTGAAATCATCTGGTTGGTCTCACTGTAGACCCAAAACATATCCTCTCCCTTACCTCTCCACTGAAGTGTTGCTGTCCTTAGGAATTTCGTCAACACATTATCTGAGATGTATACTTTAAACTTGGGAGAAACACTTAAAAATACAAAGAAATACAAAGAACTGAGCAATTTGTATTTCTCCTTTTATTAAATTCTTTATTTGTTAAGAACAACTCATGATCCAACATTCAAGATAAGTTACTACCAAAATCTAACAAAAGATCAGAAATCTAATCAGAATTTTACAGCCACATAATGTATTACATGTTACAAGTATTGTAAGTCACAGAAGTTTTTTGCAACTACTTGATTCTATGAACATGAAAGAGATTTGGCCTAAAGCATTAATGAGAAATGTCTCAAAGCACACATTGTATTTTAAGAGCATGCACTGAAAGGAACACATATTTTCCACCTTGGTAACTTTTTAAAAGTGTGTGTTTGTATTTTAAATTTAGTCAAGAAGTAAGACTTTCATCCTATTGAAAATTCAGAATTAAGACCCAGAGAGACAAAAGGGTTTAAATCAGCTATCTGTAAGATGTTAATTAATATAGTGCAATTAAACTTAATAGCATTAATAGCATTTTTCTTTTATGTTTAAATTTTATTTTTATACAAAAATGTTCACATTCTCTACAGATAAGAAAAATCATCCAACACTGAGAGGTGTTATAGATAAGCTGTGCTTATCTATATATATATACATGCTCACATTATGAATGTGGTTTTTTTGCCCAAGTGTGTTTATGTCTTATCTATTTCTACAGCAAGCATGGTAAACCCTAGATAAGCCCAGCCACAGGCCCCTTCACTATTTCTAATGAAACTTAGTGCCCAAGGGAAAGATTCAACAGGTGTGAATCTGCACAGAAAAAAAACATCTCTGAAGATAATCAGACTTACTGACAAATAAACTTATTTTTTCTTTCGTTTTCTCTATGCACTTTGCTCTGCTGAAGACATGCAGCAGTACCCTTAACCTGAAGAGGGACCATCTGTTCCGGATGGCTTTTTAGAACTTAACCACTTCAGTCCTTGGTAGAAGTGTGTATTAAGTTTGACATGGCTGGCTTTCCTTTCTGTCTCTTTCCTTAGGAATTACATTGAGTTTGGTTGATTTATGGAAGTTGCTTAAATCACAAATTAGCCCTTCTCTCATGCCATCAGGGATCCACTATGATCAGTTCTTAGCACAGCTGTACCCAGAAACCTGCATGGCTTGAAGACAAGAGAAGTTACATAGAAATAGATTCAGTTTACTCTGAATAGAAAGATAACATGATATCTGGGTTGGAATGCAGTTAATCAGGTCTTTTCGGACAAAACTTAAGGTAGGGGGGTGTGATACTTAATTAACATAAATGTAGTGTACAAGGGTAAGCTTAATGTGGTAAAAAAATTATATGTTAGAAAAGTGATTGTTCCCCCAAAGATGTGTGAAAAGGAAATTCAGGACCCCTTATGAGAGGTATGATCTGTAAAGAAACGAAGAAACAAACAACCAAACCCCATCTTAATTTTTTACAGAAGACTAATGGTGATCACTGAGAAAACACAGAGGACTGGCTAATGCATTTCAAGACTTACCTAGGTTCGCAGGAAAAGAGATTTTCATTGCATGGCAAAACCTAGTTAGTTCAATCATATAACTGTTTCTCAAGAACTTTGTCCTAGACAGAAGGAGATATACTATGAAACCATTCATAGATTTCAGGGCAGGAAAGTCAGTCTCGAGTGCAAGATCCTACCCGAGTTCTTCAAAAGCATATCTAAAGCCTGAGCATTGCATATTCTCAAATTGTAACAAGTGTCCAGGCTAGAATGGCAGAAGTTATGTTTCTTAATCATGTATTATCTTCTTAATGGGTAAATACCCACTGAGAACTACAAGGGCATTTTCCAGGTGCGCAGAGATATGGTTTTAGTGGCAGGAGCTCAGCTTTAGTTGAAATTGGCCAGAGATGTCAAAAAGCACAAGCAAGCCTTCTTCAGGTACTTAAAAAGGAAGCAGAAACAGAAAAAAATACTGGTCTGCTATTAAACAGGAAAGGTGAATCAGTCACCAACAGCTCTGAAAAGGTAGAGGTTCTCAACAGTTTATTCACCTCTGTGCTTACCGGCCCTGCTGGGCCCCAGGTGCTGGGAATAAAAACCCAGGCTGATGTGAACACAGATCTGCTGTCAGTGAAGAAGAGCTGATGTGTGACCTGTTGCTGGAGCTTGACCTATATGACTTGAGGCCTCTCTCCATAATCTTTGGGAGGTTGTGTAGATCAAGGAATGTTGCAGGAGACTGGAAGAAGGCTCATGTCACCCCCACCTGCAAGAAGAGCTTAAAGGAGGATCCTGGAAAACATGGAGACATCCATTTTGGCAGCCCCTGGGAAGGTTAAGGAATGAATCCTCCTGGGGGCTATCACATGCCAGGTGAAGCGCATGACTGGGAGGAGCCAGCAGGGATTCCCCAGGGGCAAACCTGCTGGCAAACCTGGTTGCGTTCTATGACACAGTAACCTTCCTAGTTGCTGCTGGGTGAGAGGTAGAGGTGGACATTGCTTGCCTGGATTTCTCCAAAGCTTTCAGCGTTGCTTCCCACAGCCTCCTTGTGCAGAAGCTGATGTGTTATGGCCTGGACAAGGGGTCCGCAGGGTGACCTGGCTGACCCAGGGCAGTGGTCGATCGCTTCTCTTCAAATTGACAGCCTGGCACAAGGGCTGTTCCCAGGGACTGATGCTGGGCCCAGCACTGTTTATTTTTCTGAGTGATCTAGAAGATGGGATCAAGTGTATCCTGGTGCAGTTTTCCAATAATAATATGCTGGTCGAGGAAGCGTGTGCTTGTGAAGGGAGAGCCACCCCGCAGAAAGACCTGGATAAGCTGCAGTAGTGGGCTGATGAGAACATTGTGAAGTTCAGCGAGGCCAAGTGTAAGGTTTTGCACCTGGAGAAGCAAAACCTTAGTCCAGGAGTGCAGCAGAGACAGGGATCCACGCAGCTTGGGAGCAGCTCTGTGGAAGGGGCCGGGTGCTCCTGGTGGATCAGCTCCATGGGAGTGCCCAGTGAGCTCCTGCAGCACAGGAAGGGAGCAGCTCCTGCTGGCCCCAACAAGAGCCTCACCAGCAGAGATGAAGTCCTTATCCCACCCACACAGGGCCTGTCAGGCCACACCGGCAATGCCGGGTCCGGCTCTGGCCCCGATGCACAGCACAGCTGGGGACAGGCTGGGGAGGCCCAGAGGAGGGACACAAAGGCTGTCCAGGCTGGGAAGCCTGGCAGTGAGGAATGGCTGAGGGAGCTGCGTTTGTTCAGCCTTGGGCCTTGAGGTATTAGGGGAGATTTTATCCCTATGTTCCAGTGTTTAAAGGGTGGCTACAGAGAAGATGGAGATTTACAAGGAATCACATGGGAAAGAGGAGAGGTAATGAGAAGTTACTCCTGAAGACATTCCAATTTGACAGAACAGGAAAGCTTTTCTCAATTATAACAATTGGCAGTTGGAATATTTCCTCAGGGAAGTGTGAACTCTGCAACTTTGGACACTTTTAAGATCCAGCTGGACACAGTGCTGGGTCATCTTGCTTAGATCATGCTTTTACAACAAAATGTTGAACCAGGTGATCCTTGGTGTCCCCCTTCCAGTCTGGTGTTCTATGATTTTTAAGTATCTTGAAATAAGAAGGTAGCTGACAGGGATCTGAGACACGGATTGTTTCTGCAGCAGAAAGAGTGCCATTTCTTCTTGGTTTGGAATAGGTGACAGGGTAGCTTCATGTTTTCAAGTTTTTTGTGCTTTTGACATTCCACACTGAAGAAGAGACTACAACTATCTCAAAACAAAAAGAGGAAAAGAGACAATTCAAGCTGCTTCGACTGCTTCCTGGGCTGGAGAAACATCAGTGAGTAGAAATTCTGCTTGCCTGATACATGTATTTTGTTAATTTGAGCTCTGTTCTCAAATTCAGCACATTGCTTAGGAAGTTGCACAGGTGTGATTCCTTAAGCCATTGCAGAATGCTTTTCCAAATAAATCTCCCATATGTATGTTAGAGTAGCATGTGTTTAGTTATCAACAAAATTCCTTAAATAATATTATTGAAAAATTTATATTAGTGTTGCTAAACCACACCTGTAACAAAAATTAAGCTTCTCTAGATTACTCAGGATAAGAAAGATTTTTCAGTTGCTGATATAATTTTCCAGTGCAACTTTAATTAAAATAGAAAGTGGCATTGGAAATATAAAAATACTGCTGACTTCATTAAAAAGAACTTCCAGTTTGTGCAGAAGCGCTATATTAGGAACATAGAATTTAACATAAAAATAAAAGATTAATTCAGGCATCAGCAGAATTGGAAATTTCAGAAGAAAAACTTCAGATGCAAGAGAATAAATCTCTCAATCTTTCCCACTGCAGAATCTCACTAAGGATTTTATCCCAAAGCTTAGCAGCTAACATGTATGATGTTACCTAATTTTGAGGTATTACTTATTTTATATTGGCTTTTTGTGTTCTGATATGTGCTGGTTATCCTCAGAGGAGAGATTTGGCTAAGGAAGTAATTACGTATGTTTTATAAAACAAAAAATTATTTATGAAATATTGCTATATGTCATAAAATTAAAAAACACGATATCTTGGAAAATAAGATACTTAATTTTCTTTCACAGACTTAATGAAGAAGAATTACCTTAGTTTTAAAGGAAGTACAAGAGAATATAATTTTATTCTTGAAATTCAATTAGATTTGGCTGTTACAGGGTTTTATCAATAATTGGATGGTACCATGGGTTCAGGCTATTGATTTCTGGAAAGGTCTGAAGGTGTTTGAAAACTTTCTTTAGATTACTTGAAAACTGATAACTCAGTATAAGCAACAACACACCTTGGAATAATATATATTTTTACCTATATCTTTAATACATAATAACATTTCTGTGCTCACTTTTAATAAGATTGTCATTAGAGAAACTTAGCCACCCTATATTGCAAGTATGGGTTGAGTTTCATGGTTAAAAGTCCCCTCCCCTCTTCTCCTGGCTATGCCTTGTGCAGTTTCACCTCTGTGAGCCCTCTGTGCTTTCTTGTGCTACTTTCACCTTGAAATGTTTTATGTTTGTAAGTGCTTCTTTTATTCCACTGACAGAAAAGGAAGGAATGAATCTAAACAACTATTTGATATTTCCCCAAACACAAAGTATTAACTCCTATATGTGCAATCTGTGTTTATTAACAGCATTTTATAGCTATAATTTTACATATTTACATACAGAGCTCAGGATTAGTTATTTTTAATTCTTTAGTAATTTAAGTTGATTTTTCAGAGAATGAGGAGCTATTGAGCTCAATAAGAGCCATTGTTGAAGGAGCTGAAAACTCGCTGGTACTATGGTAACCGGACTAGCAGCTAAGAATTTTTGTCCTTCTCTCACTGACCATTTTTTGTATAAAGCATTTTACAGAATAACAGATACAAAATTTCAGGATAACAAGGATAAGAATATCCCCCTCTACATATAAAAAGTGAGACCTAGAGGAGGTGAGTATTTTGGCAACTATTAAACAGTCTTAGAGGTTTAAAAATGTAAACATGGATTCCTATCTCCCTGCTGTACTTATTGCAGATTACATCATCTCCCCTTTGTTTAGAGAACCAATATTTAAGTGTCATAAATAATTTCATTTTGGGGGGCGGGGGAAAAGGACTAATGTTCAGTCAGAAAAGCAGAAGATTCTTGGAATGATTACAGGAGATTTGAATATGAATAGGGAGAGAGCAGTAAGGTGATGATGAAATTTCTGTTCAGTGGAAGAACTTTATAGCTATAACTCTTCACCAGAAAACACAAATATTAATGCATTTTTTATTAAATATACAAAAATGTAAAATTAAGGGTCAGTATCACATATCTATCATACAAAAAGGCATAAAGAATACCAGAGCAATTTTCATATGGCAAAAGCAACAATATTCAAGGGTTTTTTTCTGACCCATGCAATTTAAATGACCAAAATGCACAAAAGTAATTACTATGCATATAATTATTTTGCATACTCTCTTACACACCAATGTATTCAAGACCACCCCTGCATGAGGGAATGCTCTGATGATAAAAGATTACAATAAATTATAACTCTTTTCTAATTCATTACTTCTGGCACTGAATTCTCTTGTAACAATGGAGGTGGAGACAGTTGTGGCCCTCTATGCTGAGCATTTCAGTCAGTAATGCCATTTGTTTCACTGATCTTCAGTGCTGGTGCTGTTGTAGTTGCCAGTGAGGGACTAGATTGTCAGTCTTGGGGGAAAAAGGAAAAAAAGTCCCTAACATGGAGGGAAATATTATCTGTTTTAAATATATTTTACAAGGACACAATTATTAACCTACACTAGGAAACAAAGGGTGCAAAATACATTTTCATTTTAATTATCCCTGCACAGTCCACTGGACTTTATTTCCACTCAAGGAAATAATGGGATACTATCTAGATAATTTTTCTATAGAACAGATTTTTGTGCATCAACTTGCTGTAGCTCACGACCTACAGTTTTATATTTAAGATCTATAAGAATTATTCAGTTGGTTCCCTTGCAGATTATTCCTTCTGCAGTAATAACAGAGCTCCCTCCTTATTTGCTGCCAGAAAATTCACCACTGAAGGCACAAGAGGGACAAGCTGCACTTCCACAGTTCTGGTTTATCTTGCTGTAGCCTGAGCAGGTTAGCCACTTTTATTGTAGGCAGCCCATATAGTGGATGTGGCCTGAAGGGAACTCTTGCCTGTGATAAAATGGCTCATTTGCAATTGAGCCTACCCTAAGCTGTGGGAGGTTCAAGCATTTCAGGGGGATTTCAGAAATTTTCAGCTGTATAGCTGCAGCAAGTTTTTATCAAACGACATGTTCTTAAGAGCTCTGTGATCAGGGTAAATGTATCTTCATGAGAACAACTGAAAGGACATTTCAAAACAAAATTTTTCTCTTCTGTGTTTCAGTCTTACTCTAATGCATGCATATCAGAATTCTTTATTAAATGAAATATTATGTATAATACTTTGCTTTGTTTTCAGAGTCAGCCAAAATAATTCAACTGAAATTTTCCTAACCAAAATCAGCCTGGGGAATGTATACAGCTTGGAGAGCTTCAGCTCAAACTGTTACATTTTGGCAAATGTAAAAGAAATTGCAATGGGTTATTATAATGGGAATTGTTGGACAACCTAAATTGCAGACAAGTCTACAAGCCCAAACTATAGTTTACTATAGTTTACATGTAGAAAGTAATTTCTAAGTATAAGATGAGAGATCACAAAAGTAGATAAGAATTTCTTAGAATTGTTTATCAAACTTGGTATGGGTTAAAATGTTTTAATATTTTTAATTAGAGTTTTGGACTTCAATAGCATGATTCTTTTTTTCTTCAGCATTTATTTCATCAGTCATCTTTGTGTAATTCAGATTGCGGTCTCTCCTTAAGACATGACTGAAATATTAACAGAGGTTTTTTTTGGGTTTTTTTTTTTTCAATTGAGATTATTACAAACATATTCCTTTACATAAAAATAACGTATTTTCTTACAGAGTTGTCAGATTCAGAATTCAGTTTTACTCTAACATTCATAAGATGTGTTTTCAGGTGGCTTTTGGATGGAAATTAATTTTTAGCAGAGATTCATCAATGCAGGTCTGCTAAAAGCCAGTGGAGCTTTGTTAAGTGACCTATCTAGTCACCTTACTTTAACAGAATAAGTGAACTCTGACATTCACCAAATTTTTAAATGTCTCCTACCGTAACTTTTTGTATAACTTTAAAAAGATAAAATATCCACATATAGATTTATTTTGGCCATCCTATTATTTAATCAATATGTGTTGTACCACCTCTGTGTCCTCATTTAGACCTGAAATTTCATACTGTGGGAAGAGTTGTAAGAGAAAAGCAAGGTGGTTATTTCAACCAATAGTATATTCAAAGGTTGGCATCAAAGCCAGAATTGTCAGTTACTGGTGAGAACTACTGACAAGGCTGCTGATGCAACTGAAATGAGCTAGATATCCATGTGCCTGCTTCTTTGTGTCTAACACTTGGAAATGTGGATAAAAGCATGTCAGGCTGACATGCAAATGTAGATGTCACATACTAAGAAAGGAGCAAAGGGCAGGAGAGTGACTTGCAAATGACAGTGTGTATATGCTTCCTTGGAAGATGTGATGAAACTAAAAGCAAGATGACACTTGTGTGGGTAGTAATTGCAGGTGTAAATAAGGTGACTGTAATCTTCAACTTCAGCATTTATTCTTCCTTGATAAGGAAATCTGACATCATGATATTTTAACTTTTGAAAGGAGAAACATGAAAAATATCACCAAGAGAATGAACTAAAGTTCATCCTCTCATATGAGGTATTGGTAAGAGAATTGTGTGTTTACAAACAGGATGTAACTAACAGATTGAAGTTAAAAATATTTACTGCTGTGGGATGATAGCGAAAGGGACTACAACTTGATTGAAATACTTGTTTTGCTTCCAGATATAATAAGATCTTTAATCTTATATATCCTAGTGTAATGTAATGCATCAAAAAACCTTCTCCAGTTGTTCCAGGGACACTGAACCATAACAGCTCTGGGTTGTTCAATATGATAAAAGAAAGGTAGAAATAGTTCTGTTCCTGCTGCCAAAAATCTTACTGAGATTTATTGATGGAATTTGTGGTGCCAAGAATGCCATGCCAAGTGCTCAGCTGGAGAAAAGCAAGTAGCCTCACTTGAGCTGTTTTGTAGAATGGTTTCCCAAGTTGGTCACAGCAAAAAGAAATAAATTCTGAATTTTTTTTTTTCTTTGGATTCCATTAGTAAGTTTGTCCCGCTTTTGCATATTTTTTGATAGATGCATATTTTTAATTTCTTCTGCAGTTCTATTTCATAGGATAGAAATTAAAGAGTAAGGTTTTTGTATGCTTTACTTGATGCATGTAATCATGAATTTTCAAGCACACTTTTATTCTAGAGCAAGCTCTGTGACTTAGTTGTCTAGTTTTATGTTATAAGGAGAGCTATGGTTTAGTAGTGTTTTTGCAAAAATCAGATTTTTGTTAGCCTATCATTTGAGACTGTGTTTTAGAACCACCAATATGGTTGGTATAGAGATTGTTTATTCCAGACAGAGATGCTAATATTATGAATAGTTACACTTCAGTTTTGTCATTGCATTACAAAGTAACACTGAAACTATTACTCTACCATACTTCAGAAATATGGAGATGTTAATAAGCAATTATGAAAGATTGCTGTTAGCTGCTCACAGTATTAATATTTCTTCATGATACTGACATGTGAATGCCTGTAAAAGATGCTTTTCAGAATGAATGCACAAAGATGTGCCAGATATATCTGAAGAGCCAGCTCACTTTTTCAGTGCAAGCAATAGTAATAGCCTTGCAGTCTGTCACACTGTGTCTATGTATTGGTGCTGTGACTTGAGAAATTACCCTTGCAGTTTTTCCTGTTGGTTAGGCTGAACTGAACAATGCTTTGTTTGGAGTGAGGCAGGATAGCAGGTGCCAGAGGCATAATCCCACTCCCATTTTAGTCAGTAAGAATTTTACTACAGAAACTGAGGCTGGAGAAGGCCTTTTGTGTGAAAAAAATCAGTCCTGGTAAGTACCTTCTTATCCTATAGTTAAGAAAACAGTTCATAAAGATGCTGCATTTTAGAAGTTATATATAAATGTAGGCTTTAATAATATGCAAGCCTAACATGCAGATTTTTTTTCAAATCTGCATGAGAACATTTTAGTCTGTGAGCTCAGACTTCCTATGCCTCAAACATCTCTATCACAAAAGAGGGTAGTGTGTCCTGAACAGAAGGCAATGCAAATACTACTGCACTTTACAGTGTGTTAAATGGAATGTTTAATGGCAGTTTGGGCAATCCTGCAGCACTGTGCCATGTTGACAGTCCTGATACAGACACAGATCCAATAGGGAAAAGAAAGGAGGTGGTCATGTAATTGAAGACTGTATCATAAAGCACAGTCACCAATGTGTATAATTATGGTTGAACATAATTATGCACCTCCTAACCCTATGTACCTTAATTATAGCACCTCCTAACTCTGCATACTTGCCTTGAAACTCAGTCTGGTGTAACTGTGCTGGCCCACAAAATGCACCATGGTTGTATAGCTGTGACCCTCTTACAGCTAAAGACAGTTACTTGACTAATGCAAGCATCAGTGGGTTTTCTCTATGTAACTTTTTAAAGCTAGTTAGTGAAGAAATTTGGCAGTAGACTGTGAATAAAGTAAAGCTGTTACTGAGGCTTTTGCCTGCTTTGTTTTTCTGGGGAATGAGAGCTATTTGGGAGGGCTCTGGGTAGCAGCTGGGGAGCCTAGGAATTTTGGAAGCATCTTGAAGCGTCTGGAGCAGACAGCATGATTTTGGAAAATGTCCAAACTGTGTGTTGGAGCAAAACAGTGCCTAGCAGCCACAGTACCTCCTGACACACACAGTCACATGGTATGACAGTTCCCTCCACACAGGTGATCTTCACCACTCTTGCCTCTACCTACCTCTCTTTTTGGGAAAAAAGCCTCCATCTTCTCTGAAATGAGCCATTGTAAAATGTGTGTCTTTCACATGCACAAATGTCTCAAGGGTGCTCTATTGTAAGGAAGCCGTCCAGCCAGTTATGTCTATGTAGTCATGAGGAAAGCAGAGAAGGGTTCCACCCACAGCAATAGCAATGTTTTGCCCTTAGTGGAAGAACTTGGCCTAACTTCACACTCATTTAAAAGCGTTTAACAGCAGTAGGCAGGGAGATGGACTATGACAAATGCATCTGGATGATAGAATCTTTTGTCTCAATGGTATTTTGTTGAAGAATAACAGAAACTTTGGGTCTCAGTGTCTTTGCAAAAAACTCCTGCACTGAATAAGTAAGAGAAGATTACTTGACATCTTAAAAGGTCCTGAAAATCCAGATGCATGAGAAACAGCTGTACAACACACAGCTTAAAGCAACACACTTCCCCCGCCCCCCACTGTACTCCCCTATATTTAGCCAGCAAAGTAAAAGTTCACTATGCTTCATCACTGTTGATGGGGATAGGAGGGACAAAGACACTTTATTTGCTCTGCTGTGTAGTGACCAGACTGTGTGAGAATGCATAAGTAACAAGACACTCAAAGGGAACAGATAGGGGGGGATGAACACACTAACAAGTAGGACTTGCACAAAGCACATCCCCAGGGACACAGCTTCGTTTCACAGGTTCTGCCTGGACCTTGGCTCTGCTGCCCAGCTCTACTCAAAGGCAGCCTCAAAGAACAGTATGGGATGAACATAGGTAATTATAATTTTTTTTAATACCAAATACATGTTAAGAGATCGTCAATATACAATTATAAGCCAATAAATCTAAAAAAAATTACTTACTATGTTGCCCTATCTTTCTTCAGGGTGTTAATCAGTTCCTTCTGAAAGTGTGTTTTTTTCTGCTACATAACCACAGCCAAAACTTTTCAGGCTGTATCCAGCCAAATGTTAATGTTTTTAGAAGCAGTGATAATTATGCAAGGAGTCACTTCACTGGTCACTGAAGGTGAGTTCTTTATTCAACCTAAATAGAAGCAGGCTACTGTGGAAGAATTGAAGAAGCATAAAATTGTACCAAATTCCAAAACTCCCTTCTGACCTTCCATAGTTAAAAATGTTGCTGGAAACACTGAGAGACCTTTGAAGGCATTTGCCGTGTTGTAGAAACCTGTGCAGATCACAGTGTACTAACTGCTACACTCACTGTCTGGATGAAAGATTCATGCATAAGGACTGGGTAGCACTGCTCTGACAAGCGTTTCTTTGTCTAGGTATTTCATTCAGACAGTTGCAGTGTAATAAGAAACGCTGTACTTAGATTTCTCCACAAGTTTTTTCCTCTCTATGATCTCAAATTTTGTTCCTGTAATGACTTCTTTCCCTCCCCCTCTTTTGCAGATTTCATTGAGCCATCTCTGGAGCTTCTCTTCACTTTAGTGCCCTTTCTCTTGACGCTGAATTAATTAAGGATGAAACTGGAACAGTGACTCATAGCAAAGAAGCAGAGTTCCTTATTAGTAATAAGCAAAGAAGGCCACAGGAACCCACTGTTTCCCAGCTCCAGCAATGCCTTCCTTTTGTGTGTCATTCCCACATTGATCATGTTAACTGGTGCCTCTTTAGACACTAATTATTATATTGATGAGTCTGAATTGGGTGGTTTCACTATTTGGGAGCTTTTGGGGATACAATCTCCAAAAAGGTGAAAGTGCTAATTATATTGGTAATTACTTTAAAGCTCTAATCCTACTTTTGCCAGTGTCCATTCCCATGGTAACAGTAGCAGGTACAGCAGCATTCAGCCAAGCAGCACTCGGAGCTCTTGGCTATGTCAGCAATGGCTGAGGTTGGAAAGACTATACAAATTGTGCATACAGATGTTCTAAGATTCCATAGATTTCTTGGCCACAGACCTAACTTAAAATAATGAAAAAAGTCATGCCAAAATTTAGTTTCTATCTTTATGAGCTATACTGGCTTTTTAAAATCTTTGCTTTTACCCTTAGGTGAGCTGGCAGGTCTTCCAGAGGCTGGTCTGCAGCCAGAGTCCTCAGGGGAAATTCTGTCTGACTCAGCAACTGTCTTTTTTCCTGCAGCCTCCTGGGCTGAGAACAACAGCTTTGCCACTTCCTGACTCTTGGGTCTTGTCTACTAGGCAAATTTTGAGAACAAAATTCCCACCAGTGCTTTGAGCGTGTCTGAAATTGTAAATGGACTGTATTTAGAATGGTTTATGTTACTGACTTAAAATTCTGTATTAAACTTAATTAGGTTGCCATGAGCTATAGGAACTTCCTAGATCCTTAAGCTTTTACTGTGTAATTGTGATGTTTCTCTGAATGTTGTAAATGCAAATTATTAAAATTTCCTTTATGAAGTAGCATAGATTCCAGGTTGTGGTAGTTGGCAATTCACTGTGCTCAGCAAAGCCAAGCATGACATTCCTGTGCCCTGGACTAAAAGTTCTGAAGTGATCTGAGTGGAGTGGTGAGCAAGAGAAAATCATAAGGTATCTTGGTTTTTGCCTTAGTGAGCTTCAGAGCTCAAATAGAGCTCCAACAAAAGAACTTCAACAGTGCACTTTAACAACTCACTTCAAGAGAGTTTGGCTTTACAGACAGGTTTGTCCACAGGTTGTTTTAAATTACATCATAATTCAGTAAGGATCGTAAAGATTCTGTAGTATAAATTCCTTTTCTGTGATTCTGGAATTATTCACAGCCAGAAATATTTTTTTCTGGTATTACCACTGGTACATTTTAAAAGAAAATGTCACCTAATACACTTATTTTTATTTAAGCTAAATAAAGTTTATTTAATTCTGCAATTCATACTAAATTTCACTTTTGAGAAATTCTGCTGTTTACAGGGAGATTATACCTATTCTGTTTACTTAAATAAGAACAATAGGGAAATTAGCAATAGTAATATATGGTGCCTTAAGATCTAAGGAGGAACTGGATGATCATGAATTTTGAAGATCAGGACACTTTACTTATTTCTATCAAAATATAGTACCTTAAATATTAGCATTTGTTTTAGTTTCTTTTATTCTTGGCATAACTTTTATGACACAGGATCAGTTTTCTAGTTGTACATACCTGAAGTAAGCAAGAGTTAATATTTTGGCATGTTTTATCTTCCCTGATTTCAAGCAAGGAAAGACTAATTTAAGTTCATAGGACTTTTTCATGCTGAGACATATATACTTGTAAGTTATACTGTTCTCTACTTGTCAAGGTCCTTAATGTGCTAGCAAAGGAAAAAATTCCCAAGTGATGGGTTTATCTGAAGAAGGGAAAGGGAATGGAAACAGAAAAGCAAAGGAAAAGTTGCTTTTGAGAAAAAGGGTTTTTCATGGATAGCAAATTTGAAAGCAGGGAAGGAAAAAGAATTGTTGACAATGACATTTATAAATGACAATTGACTATGGCAAGAGTTGTTGACATAGTGCTGCTGTTATTTTACTGGCAAGTGTTATGTTTAGTAAATCACAACTAGTCCCTGTATTGGAGCTACCTCAATGGTGGGGCTAGGTTCACAGTTGGACTCTATGAACCTTAGTGTTTCTGTGTTTTCCTTCAATCCTACTTACACAAACAAACCATGTTATTCAGTATCAGAGTTTGATAGAGTGTTTACACAAAGGCAACAGTGTGAGACATCTTGTGCTATCTTCTTGTCCTCATTTGGCTTATAATTATTTTACATGTCCTCATACCCGGGGTTAAAGGCCCATCATGTTTCTCTTGTGTAGTTGCATATTAGCTACAAATTGCCTTGTCATATGCAACATGTGACAAATATTCCAGCTCCATAGGAGCTGGAATAAAGCAGAGGAGGTATCTCATTCACTTGTTTCTGTCACAGTGATTTAAAGACAACTTCTAGGAAGAGAAACCTGGGAAAACTGATTCTTCATAATCTCCTCTGCCTCTGAGTGACAGCTATGGAGCCTGATCTCCCATCTTCCAGAAAACTCAAGGAGTCCTCTGCAGCTGTAAAACAAGCAGGCTAAATGGGAGCATATGATGTTGTTTGCATCCTGGCAGAGAGTTTGCTATCATCCTAATTTTCCTCATGGAGAAATTTAGTAGGTGAACTGGGGATAGAATACTCATAAATGTGTGCAAATGAAATGGCAGGATTAAGAATATTTAATCAGTTTATACAGAAGTAACAATGATCTGAAACTGCAAAACTGAAAGAAAAGCTGATCTGAATATCCAATTCCATACTCTGCTCACCTTTAATTGTGTTCTGCAGAGCAGGCAAACAACCGGCATCATGAGATGGAGAATCTAACACAGCAAGCCCACAGATGGCTGGGTCAGAGAAAATGACAGTTGATCTGGTTTGTTGGACACTTAAAATTTACATGCAGAATATCTAATAATGACTTCTTCATTCCAAGTGCCATTTGTATTTGACAGTAAAACTCTTATGAAGCAGAACTAGAAGAGGCAGAGTGGAAAAAGGAGGGAGAGCAGAGAGAATAGTGTGAACAGGAAATGAATGTGCTTTAGTGGAGAGGGAAAACCTGGAGAGGGTGGGAGAAGGTAAACCTGTGCCATTTGCACATGATGCAAATGGCTCAGACTGGTGCTTTGGAGAACCATTTCTATGTTGACACTCATGTGTAAGTCCACTTTGCAGAAACAAAATTATAAATTCTCTCTATTAGAGAGAATCCCGCTCCAGTTATGCTGCGGGCTGTTTCCCATTGAAACATGCTTCCCATGCTTGGATTTGTCTTCATTTGTACCTTCAGCAATGAGGCTTGGGGCTGTGCTGTGCTGCCAATAAAGCCATTCACCTGGGCTGCTCCTGACCTTGAGTTTGTCCCCATATACTTTTATTTATTCCCTTCACCTGTCCTTGGCTATGTGGCTTTTTCCACTTTTTAGAGGAAGCTATGCAACCACCTGTTCTTACTGGCAGACTGAATTGACAAAATGTTTCTCAAAGGCCTGAGGCTGACTTACAGGGAAGAAAACAACCAAACACAAAGCATATTGTGCCCTTCACCACCCCTGAGCAATGAAGCACAGCATCAGAAGCTTTTGTAAGGCAGGTAGCATGCCAAAGTCCATGCAGCAGCTGTGCCAACCCTGGGAGTTTTGAATGGCTAAAGAAACCACATATGCTGTTCTTCTGGTAAGCTATTACCATAGTGTTTAGATGTCACGAGTCTGCAGGAGTAGAAACTTATCCGGTTTATCAAGCTGAACTGCCTTTTAAATTGATTTATCTCTTCTTGGTCCCCTGCCAGGTCTAAGCAGTTTGTGGTTTTTGCCTGGGGCCTTCAGCAGCAAGGAAAGGAACAGCACGGCAGCTCCACTGCTGGCCAGCAGTTGTGGGGGACTCGCTCCCCCGGTGCCAGAAGCAGAAGATTTGGCTATTCTGGTCCCTGTGCTGGCAGTCATGCTCCACTGGTCACTGCCCCGAGAGAGCCCTGTGGACCCAGCACTGCTGCAGCCCTGTGCTGGGTGACCCAGCTGCATCCGTCAGTCACATTTCCTGCGGCGGCTTAGCAGATATTGACACACCAACAGTTCAGTGACTTTGACAGGTTCCTCCCACACTGCAGCCCCTATGATTTGTATTAAAATGGCATACCAAGTGCTGCAAATGCTAAATAAGGGAGGTTCCCTCTCCCAGGTTGTGTACCATCCAAGGCTGGAGTCCGTGGCAGACCAGGATAGAATTCAGAGCTCCTAAATCCTAGATTAGTGAATTAACAAGATTATCCTTTCACTCTGAAAACAAGATTGAGAGAGAGATTTTGGTAACATCCAAAATTAATTACATTAAATTGCCTGTATCTGTAAAACATTTAGATTTTACACTTAAAGAAAAAACCAATCTACCCACAAATCTGTTGGTAAAGTGTAAAAGTCCCACCTTGATTGCACAGGTACAGGCACTTGTCAGTTGCAAGACTGTTTGAAAGTTATTCTACTGACATGTCTTTTATTTTTAATAGCTCATGATATTATTAATGCCTTCATAATGAAAATAACTTGTTCCATGAAAGAGCAGATGTCCTAGTACTTAAATACATGGTGCTGCCATGCCAGAGTCTTCTTCTTAATGGCATTAGAAGCAGCAGTTTCTCCTGATCAACAGTTCTGCTAACATTCTAGATGAAACAGAGATCCAGAATAGGTGGATCTCCCATAAAAATGAGTTTTTATGGGCTAGGTTTTGTCCAAAGTACTAGGTGTATACAGTTCCGCAGAGCAACTTCCAGCATTTGGTACTTAGGCTTCTCTACACATTTCTATTATAAATTCTTTTCTGACATTTATGATATGTCTATTTGAAGAACTGTGTTACACCCAAGCAATATAGCTGTAGCCAGACCAAAGCAATGAATTGGTCTGGAACGAAAAATGTCACAGACAAATCTTAAATTTAAAATATATCTTTGGCACAGAAATCTGTAAATCCAAATATTTGCAAATCCAAATCTGTAAATCCTTCACACATTTTCCAACAGACAAATCCCTTATTTACAATATTGCCACCTGCAGCCTCTGTTTTTTGGGGTCTCCTGAGGATGAGGAAACAGAGTGCCCCTCTGTGACCAGTTCCTTGCAGGTGTAAGAACATTGCAGCAGATACAGCCTGTGCATGTCTGTGAGTGGTGTGAGGATACCCAGCAGGCCAGGCTGGATGGGGCCTTGAGCAACCTGATCCAGTGGGTGGCATCTCTACCCACAGCAGGGGAGTTGGAACTAGATGATCTTTAAGATCTCTCCCTACCCAAGCCATTTGATCATACTATGTTAGCACCTGGCCTCCATTGGGCTCCCTCCCACACACTTTGGTCAAACTATGGCAGCACTTCAGTGCAATGACAGAGGTGTCAGGACAATGACAGAGGTGTCAGGACAGTGGTGGATAGTCACTGTTAGCATTACACAGCAGCATGCCCTCCTGCTTGCCTGGTGTGCATGTCGGGGACTAATATACCCACCAAGAGACTATTTATGCACCCTATAGGGAGGGAAAAGCTATGTCCAGCCATGCTCCCTGTCACATGGCTGGATGTGTATGCAGCATTTGGTGGGAGTTATGAAGAGTTTCATCATGTCAGCTTTAAATTCAGAACATACCCTGGAAGGAGCTTTATCCACATCTCCCTTCACTGTTCCCCTTAAAAGGCTGAGCTGGTGTCCTGAGCTGGTGTCACAGTGCTTCACTTCAACCCCAAACACCAATTTTGAGTACAATGAGGGCTGTGCCCAGGAGCTGGCAGGACTGCCTAGCAGGGCCTTGAGGAGAGAGAGGGGGAAAGATCAGGTAACTGCAGATAATGTTTGCTTGAAAATTGTGTATTAGGAATATGAGCAATGGAAAAACTCCCATTAACATGCTTGTAGAACTGGATCTGTTCTCCCATTGGTATTTATCACAACAAGAAAAACTATCTGTGCTATCGAGTAAAATAAGAATAACAACAACAACAACAAAACCAACAACAAAACCAACAAAAATAACAATAATACATTTTAGCCCAATTCCATGTGATTTTATTGCCTTATCATTTAGTTTATTAGTATTATCTGCATTTCCAGTAAAACTAAGGCAGGCCATGATAATGAGGGAAAGCAGAGCTGTACCAACGGCAAATGGCCAACTCCCATATTATCATATTCCTAAAGCAAGAAATTTTCACTTTTCCACTGAAATCCAATTTTAGTTGTTTAAATACACATTTTTATTGTATTCCATTATTTTTTTCTAAGGTTTACGATTTATATGAAATCCACCATAAATCAGAAATATGCAATATCCAGACTGTGTTAGGAATGTCCATGGTCCAGGAAGGAATTTTACAGATTTAGAAATCATCTATTTAGGAATTGCATGATCTGGCTGCAGCAGAGCAGCTGCAGGACATCAGCCTTCCCCTCGAGCTCTGTCGTTGCCTTTTGGCCAACAACAAGAGTAAATGTCACTTGTGTGCTGTGCTGCAGCCCATGCCTTTGTCAGGGCCGAAGTGCAAGCCTTACAGCCTGGGTCAGGAGCAGGCAGCATATGCCTGTTTCTTTCTTTACCCTGTGAGACTGGAGGCCCTGACTGTGGTGGCACTGAGTCCCTCTGGCCGGGACCCTGCTCCCACTCCATCACAGGAGCACTGTTTACCCAAGGTACCCACAGCTGTCTTCCTCCAGCTCCGGGGTCAAGAGGCTCCTCTTGCCACCACAATGCTCCATGTCTGAAGTGTGTCTGCTCTGGAATATTGGAAAAGTTTTGGTTTTTTTTTCCCTACAGGGTGTTTTAGTTTTGAAAACAAATCTGGAGAGAAAAGCGTACACAGATTCTGCTACTGGAGCCAAGTCTTCATGCCAAATTTTGCAGTATAGCACATACACCTTCAAAGACTCAACTTATTTTGCTCATTAAAAAATTATTTGCATGGGGAGGCTTTGATTCTGCATGAGTGGATAAACTATTGGCATGAAATTTCTTTCCTTCTTTAACAAACTACTGTTATATATGAATTTGACATTGAATCTTAAATTACCCTACATACTAATCTGACAATTCTGTACTGTATTTTGGCCTAAACATGCCCTAATGTCCCTCTCTTTTTTAACTTTCATTTCACTTGTTAAATTTTTTTGCCTGGAAAATGCCACATGAACACTGGGAAGAAACACCTCAGTTATTTGAAAGATAAAAGTAATTTGAAGTAGAAGACCTTCAACAGTGTGCTTTAGAGCTGAACACTTATGCCAAGACCAAATTTCAGCAGGAATTCAATAAGATACTATCAAATTTAAATTAGTTAATATACATTTCTGAAACTACTAGTACATGGATATACCAGCAGTTTTCCCAATAAAGATTGTTTAGCAACTGAGGTTAAAAAGTAACAGGGTAGCATTATTAAAAATAAGCAGAACCCTAAAAATATATATTTACCATCTTAACTTTGAAAGATTTGCATCCTCTTGCGTATTTTAAAACAACAAAACTTCAGTGGACCTAAGAGTTCCATGAACTTAGCAAAATCTTACAGCTACTTCAGATCATTTTAGTTGAATAGACTACTCTTTTTATTTGTTTGCTGTTTGCTTATTCAATGCTCATTTTTTGTGCACCCCTTCTATAAAGTCTTTTTCTCTTCAAAAGCAGCAAAATATACTAGTGACATGTGTAATATGGTTAAAACAGGTAATCCTGGGTGTTCATCACTGTCCTTTTCTGGATTTCTGTGACCTCTGTGAAAGTTGCGATTTTTTCCTATGTGGCTAAGTGTGGTATCATTGGTGGAGGTAGTGGTGGAAACAATACAATCCCATTTAGCAGTTAATCAAGCAGAAGAATGGTTTAGAAAGAAAAACAAATATCATTGTTCAAAGACAGGAGTAATAAAAGTAACGGTGATCTGTCTACCTTAGTGCTGCAGTCCTTCTTGAACTGAAGCTAGGAGAAGTAATAAACCATTGATACATATTTTCACAGCAAATAAATATTAGAAATTATTTCTAATGAAATAATGAGCTTTCACTTTTTTTAATGAAGCTGAAGGACCAATAAAAAGACTATTGTATCTCTTTTAAATCTGCAATAATGCCACAGCATAAGAGTGCTTTTTCTTAAAGCATTTTCTAAAAGTGATGCTTGAATGAATACTGTACAAGCATCAGATGTGGAACACAACTGGGGCTGTTCATAAAAATCATAAAACCTGCTTTCCTTGTATCCTAAACTTTTTTTGTAAATCAGCCAAAACATCAGATTACTTATAATTACAAAAAAACCCCAACCAAACAAAAAACCTGAAGTCCCAGTAAACAAAAAAAACTCCTTACTTCTTCTGCTTGCTTTCTTCAGCTGACCAAAAAATGAATTTTTGTTCTTATATTACCTAAATTGTATTAGCATAGATGCTGTAAAACTGTATTTTAGCCAATGTGAAAGAACTGTCTTTGAATTTCTTCAAGTAAAATATTGCTTAAATGGTAGATAAATTCAGAAAAATTATTTTACTGGACAAAATAGCACTGGATCTTGGGTAAAGAAAAATTAAACAAATTGAATGTCATTAAGTAATGTCATGGTTTGACACGGGCCAAACTCCAGGAGAGCTGTTCATTTACTTTGTCTGGCTACAGTTGGTCAGAGGAAAGGGAAAAAAAATTAATGAAGGGCTCATGAATTGAGATAAGGATTGGGAGAAAAACACTGTAAGGGCAAAACGGGTTCAAATTTAAAGCTATAAGTAAATTTATTTATAAATTTCCCACCAACAGTGCAGGGAGGCAGGGCGTAGGGGTTTGGTCAGTTCATCACTGGAGTTATCTTCTGTTCATGCAGGGAGAGCAGTGGTTTCTCTGCCATGCCATGGCGTCCCTCCCATGGGCAAGCAGTCTTCCCAAAAACTGGTGTGGTGTGGGGTGCAGTCCTCTAAGGACAGGCTGCTCTACTTTGGAAGCGAGGGCCCTCTATCTCTGGAAGCGAGGGCACTTTCTTTCTGTACGGGTCTCCCACTAGATCACAGCTTTCTCTGGCATCCACCCACTCCAGCGTGAGCACTTCTCCCATGGGCTCTGCTGGATATGGTAGGACCTTCTGGAAGCTTCTCACAGAAGCCACCCCTTTAGCCCCTCTTTGCCACTACCAAAAAAATGAGGCCATGCCAAATCAATACAATTAATTGTCTCTCCTTCTTTTAGTATATCCATTAGCAGCCCTAACATCCGAATGATTAACCTGTATTTTATAGTCAAAATACATGGCACAGAAGATTTCTAAGCAAATTTAATTACACTTTCACCATATTGTACTCAACTTTATTAAACTAAAAAAGCACATTCCTTCTCCATTGCAGCCTAAAATAAATCAGTGTGTTGTGATATAAATCAGTGCCTTGTGATCTGATCAATTTTCAATAAGAGATCTAAGAAAGAATATATTTTTTCAACTGGTAGTAGAATTTGGAGATTCGTACTCTTTATTGCATAGACACCTATTACAGTAATTCTTAATGTAGTTTGAGGTGTAAGTCAGCAGAAAATTCCCAGCACTAACAGGTGCTGCTCAGAGTCTCAGGATTCTCAGAAACACTGTTTAAATGAGAAAACCTAACATACCTTTTCTGAAAAAAAAAATCTTAATTCTTAAAAATACAAGATAAAATAATTTCAATTTAATGCTGCAGGTATAAAATTTAACTTAATGTTAGCTTAAGGCATGTTGATTTTGAGTTTTCTGGTTGAAAACTAATGTGATGTTCATAACAGGGCATTTATTTTGCAACTGAAAACATTTTTGACTGAGATTTTGGAAAATATGAGAATCTTCTAATGATATTACATTGTTCAGACAGTGGGCTACTCTATCACTTTTCCCACATGAAGCTATCTACATGGGAGAGTTAGTTATTTCTTAGTGAATTTGCCATTTTTAGAATTTTTTTTCAAGAACATTTTTAAGATGAAGGAATATAGATTTAACACTGAAAGTCTGTCTTCAGTCTTTGTTCTATTGTATTTACTGCTCTGGTAGCTTTTAAACTTCTGCCTTTGCCTCTCTTCCCCTGCGCTGTCAAACTGCTGCAGGGCACTACCAGTTTTTAATGATCACTTGACAAGTAAAACTGTCTTTCACTTTTTGGAAAGTAATATCTTATACTGTAGATAAACCGAACATTGACCTTACACAACAGTGTCATTAGAAATGCTGTATTTGTACTCAAACTAATTTTCATTCTGTATATAGATAGGAGGTCTGACTTGTGTTCTTTATTATGGAATATCCCATCTGGAAAACAATGGTATGTATTGCAGAAAATAAAAAGACAGGGACAGGTTATATTTAAGTGGGATTAAATCAAGCTCATTTTATCATGGCTGTGTTTATATTATGTTATGTTATGCTAGGTTTTGTAACTGAAATCTACACAAAAATATCTGGGTGTGGAAGAGAGAAACAGCAAAGTATTTCTGTGAGTTATATACTCCCCAAACAGCATAAGGAATTAATTTTAACCTAGGTTTCTGTTATGTAAAGTGTCATCAATGGAAATAAGAAACTTAGAAGACAACAGTAAACTGTTCCATGTAATTTTTAACTGCAGTGTGACTTGTCCACTCTTTTAATATTTTTATCAGCAAAGTTTAACAAGTAGTGGTGAATGTCACAGCAGAGAATTCATAAAAGATGGATTTTTCAATGATGTTGGCTATATAGCAACCTTCTTCAAAAGATACCATTCTTTAAAAATGGTCAGCGTTGATATATATGAAAATGTTTCTTAAAAAACAAAACAGACAAAAGAAACCACAAACAGAAACCAACAAAAAAGAGTATTTGCAGAGTATTTTTTTGTTTAAAACACCTGGTGAATAGATGCCTCTCTTTATATATATATAAAATACTTTGTTTAAAATTTGTGTGATTTAGACAGCAAAGACCACATGAACTGAAAGTCAATCTTTTATGATTCAGAAGTCAGTAGAGGAAAATGAAAAAAGTGTACAAAACATTCAAAATTAGAAATATGTACATATACCTACAAAATGTCTAATACTTCAGTTTTATAAAAGGCTGCCAGTTATATAAAAAACATTTGTGTGCAATATGACTCATTTGGATGCCTCAACATATTTAACACATGACTAATTAATTTCAACCACTAGGAAACAACAAAAATATATCCTAGTTTAGTTTTTTAACTTGAGCACTAGGTGACTAGTATATCTATGTCTTATTAAGTACAAGCAAAATATCCTTTATTTAGATGAGCCACATTTGCTGCCCTATTGAACTGACATAGTGGATTTTTCCTACAACTGTGATAAGAATTGTCAAGTGGCATAAATTAGCAGACTCCTAGGGCCTCCATTGTTACTGTACTTTCTGTGAGTAACAAATCCAGCTCACGCCAGAGGAAGTATTTAGGAATCTTACTTCCCCTAAAATAAATGGAATTAAATGCCAAAATACATTTACTGTCTCTAGGTTCTAGCCTTTTGTTCAAAAATCTGTACTTCATTTCAGTCTTTAATCCTCAAGAGGCTGTAAACAACCACAAGGCTCTGGTAGAACATTGTAAGGCCAAAAACAGAAAACTACTGAAATCAAATTTAAATCCTTTGCCAGAAGTTCCAGAGACCTGATGCTATGTATTTATTGATTTCATTAAGTGGAGAATGATATTTGTGTAGGTCTATTGTTTTCTTTTTGGAATGGTGTGCTGAGCCAAAAGTGGTTATTTTATTACCTACCTCTTCTGTCCTCTCCTTACCCTTCCCTCCTCTCTGTCCTTCCACTTACTGATCTCCCTCTGCTTCATAGTCACCTTCATTACAGACTTTTTGACTTTTCCCACTCCTTTGGTTGTCTTTACTTCATTTTCCATCAGACTATCACTTCTGCTCTTCAATAATGCCCTAGGAGAAAAAAGCCAGTTATCCTGAAGGGAAAGATAGCTGACGAAACAGTTGCAGAAGGGGTGGTGTGACTATTGCGCTGTGGTAAGAAGGCACTGGGATGGCAGCCTTATGTCTAATATGGTGTTCACCCCAGTTGTATATGTTGTTCTGCAGAATGGGAATGCCCTTGTTTTTCCAGACACATATGACTATACTAATTTTGAAAATTAGTTCATGTCCGTTCATTTCCTTTTTCAAGACAAGATCAATGAATAGCCTTCTGTTCTACTTGATAATATTTATTTTCATTTATATCCTTCTTCACAGTTGTACATTAACTTGAGAGTAAATACTAACTGCTCACATCCATTTCCTCTGTAGTGACCAACAGGTATTACTTTCTAAGTATTATTCCTCATGTTTCTCAATGTCAGCAGCTTCTCCCTACTGTAGCCTTCTTAGTAGAATCTGCACTTATATTTCATTCCTAAAGAATGAGTCCTACAGTTTTCAGTGTGCTGATTCTTCCATTACAAAGAACCCTAACATCTGCATCTCCAGAAGCCTGTGTGCACAGGCAGCATAACTGAAATTTCCCAGGACTTTTATCTGCTTCACACACAAGAAAATAAAACAACTATTGGGACACCTGCATGCTATTTGGATGTGGTAAAACTGGGCCCCACTCATTCCACAGTGTCTGCTGGGACTGGCTTATCTGTTCCCTAGGCAGCACTCTTCTTCACCGGAGACCAAAACACCTCTGTTTATCACTCTGCTTTTCACCATTCAAAATCTGGTCGTTCTCTGAATGACAGCTGAACTACTGCATTCAGCTCTAGGAAGGTCTTCAGTATTCATTAGCAACTAATCAATCTCCTTTTTATTGCAGTCCTGTAAATAGGACAGAGAATGCATCACTGATGCAGCACTGGCTCTGGGTGATTCTCTCTTCATGCAATCATTATGGAAAGAAAGGATTCATAGGACATTTTCTATATGTAGTTGAACAGAAGCAGTCTAATATCTGGAAGCACAGTCACTGCTTTCAATGTTGGAATAAGGGACAATACAGCTATACAATAATAATTTTGGCATCTTAAATTTAATTTTTTACTCCCCTAAGAAATGCTCTTTTTGCAGTGAAGCTTGGTTATTTAAAATTTCAGTAGCTAACAGTGAAGAAGAGGCTCATGCCCCTTCTTTTATTGGTGAGGCATTATGGCAGAGAATTTTGACATATTTGCTGCATGACTGAGATTTTCAGGACTTTTCCCTTCTAAGATCAAGCAGCTGAGAGGGAGGGGAGGAAGAAGAAAATGTGTATTGTGGGGAAGGAGAAGGGAAAGAAAGAAGTGTTTTCCACTGAACATCTGAGAGCGACTATTGCATTTACTGAGACATCATTATTTTTAACTACTTCTTGAAACTTCTAGTATGATCACTGTTTGGAATGTACAAATGAAGGCAACTGAGCAGTTAGGGAAAGAGGATATCTGCAGACTGCAGCTGATTGTTAGGAGCAGAGGAGTTTTAAATGCCTACAAGTAACACTGCAAGTCATACTCCCTCACCTGCTACCTCTTCCATAGCTTTTCACTTTAATGGCATATTAACCAGGCAAAACAAGATTTACTGGCTGATGTTCCCTTCTCAGCATTGCCAGCACAAGTAGGCCATAAGGTGGGCAAATTGAACACTTGTTCTGCTCCCCTTGAATGTGTCCAGCCAAGACACTTAGGCACTCAGATAAAATGGTCCTGGATTTTATCTGAGTCTTGTTGATGTGTCACATCATGTATCAGCCTTGGAGTCCTCACTGTGTACAGTGGCATCAGCACTGCCTACAGCAAACTGACTTTGGTACATCTTTCCTTGACAAAAGCCAGTTAGGTTTCTCCTAATGTATGCAGCTAAATGCAGGACTGCTGGTAATCTATTTTTGTTCTTGGAAGTAGATTATGATATTTTATTTGACATGGCAATAGAGCAACAGAACAAGTGTTGTGAGTTGCCTATGGCAGCCAGACATTGTGGTCTTCGTTTCAACAAGGTCTAAACTCCTTCCACTGTATGAAGAGACTGTTTGTTGTGAGGGTCTGTAAGTGCCCTCTGAAGCTCTGTATTTGATTTCTGCTGAACAAGGAGATGAAAATGGCTTGCTGTGCTGTGTTATGAGCCTGTAATGTCGTAATGAGGAAGTGAAGTTCAGGGGCATTCCAGTATATTCTAAGCCTTGGAAAGGCAGGAAGGCAGTAGTTCAGAAAAACATTATATGTGCCTCATTTAATAAGCACTGAATGGGTATGTAGGATTTACCTTATCTCAAGAGTGAGTACTGTATCACATGGAATTAAGGTGTTTCAATGTACACAGTGGTAGTGTACTTTTCTGACTCAGAGTAAACAAGCCCTTAGGTAATGGAATGGATCTAGAGACAGGTGTAGCATCTTATTTCAATTAGCAATATCAGTGAAGGCAATAAGCTTTCTCCTATGAAAAGTATCTCTGCAATTGAAAAAGCAGATGTTTTATTTTAAATCTCTGTGACAGTAGCATACCGGTTAAATTACCTGACTGTCTGGCACTTTACTTACTTTTCCTAGACATATGTGTGATTCACATAGCTTTTATGTCTATATATTTTTATTTACATTTATCGTCTTAAAGAGGAATTAAGTCTATACCATAAGCATTTCACACTGTAATGATGAATGTTTTCACTTCAATATTTGTGCACATATGTATGCATGTATATATGTGCATATATGTACGTGAGACATTGATTTATATACATATACATCTCATATAATATTTCAGATTTAGGCTTTCATGGATCAATGATGTGTGTGTATATGTGTGTGTGTGTATATATACACACAAAACTCTTACTTGTTTTATGATTGTATTAACACATAAAGACATGGCTGAACTAGAGGCAAAATAGCTTATATAGTAAAAATAGGTATTTGATGGAAAAGAACACAACCGTTACACCCTGGCAATTTCCCATTTCTTCAGAGTATGACAAGAAAATATCTGCATAGCTCTAAAATGCTGAACAGCCTGACAAGAACAGTGCCATTTACATTTGAATGTCTTAAAAAAAAAAAAAGCAGTTTACGAATATTCACATCTTAGATGATTTCTCTCCCAAAGGTCTCTTGGGTGTGCAGGGGCTTAATTCAAGATGGTTTCTGTCAAAGATAAAGAAAGAACTTGAAACCAGAACAATTGTTTCTCTCATTTAATGTAATATTGACAGACCTAAATTGGTGGTTTTCAGATGAAGGTGCTACTACTCATAAAGAACTGTGAAAATTATAGGAGAGAGCAACCAAAGCTTGAACATATTTTAATATGTATCCCCCATGCTAGTAATGGCATCATGTTCATGAACTACTCATGGGAAAGTATTTCAAAGGACTGTGCCACTAAACTTCATCTAAACTTCTCCACAGATTTTCACTGCTAAATTAAGAATTTATTGATTTTTATGTACTAGAAGATGAACATCACCTTTCTAGATAACATGGCTGGCAAAAAGTGACAATGCAAAGTACCTTGTAGAGAATGCACAAATCAACAAACTTCAGAAAATTAGCCACTATGCGAGACACACTAGAAAAAAAGTCCCCAAACTAGCTTGCAAGGAGCAGGCCTTGCATTTGAATTAACCTCCCAAATACCACCTATCAATCTAATAATTCAAAATGGAAGACCTCATTAATAAAATATTCCTGTTTATTGCATAATACTCAATGCTGGTATATGTACAAAAACCAGATAATTACAGCATTTACACCTCCTTGAAGACTGCTTTTTTCCCACATCTCTTTTTAAACACTGGGCCCCGTATTAAACTCACAATCCAAAGCAGACCTCTTCTGTACTAACAAACACTCATTAAACCTTGCTGGCACAGCCAAAGTAAACTTTATGAATACTGACATATTTTACATGATTGATATCAGTGACCAGAATTAATGGAAATTAATTATTATAGGTTTTCTTCATACTCTTTAAAATGTGATAGATTACATTATCACACATTCTCATGAGAATTACATGCATGGAACTCATCAACTATTATTCACCACACTGAACTGGCACAGATCACAGACAAAACACAGCAAAGGGTAGGAGAATAATTATTTCATTAAAAAAAATAATCCATCTCTTGCACAGAGCAGGGACTAACAAGGGACCTCCAAGTCACGTTTGAAAAATAAACCTGGGAACTACATTCTTCATGGAGACAGTAGCAACATTATTTTTAAAGCTCACAGTTTTCTTACTGATTGATCCTCTGTACATTCATGTTAGCAGCTGTTTTCTCACCAGAGGTTTAATTGATTAAAATAATTTATTACACTAAAAGCAATACATGCCAATTATATTTAGTTTGGATTTTCCTCCTTCTCCATTCTCATTAATGATGTCAGTCAAGTTTTCTCCATTTCTATCAGTTGATCTAATTAAAAGTATCACCTTTTCTACAAATTTTGTCTAATTTATATCCCAGTGTCAAAATTCACTGAATATCTGAATCTCACCTGAGCTGTGTGCCTGTTTAATCTGAATGTATACTGTTTAATCACAGCAGTTAGAAATATATTAATGGAAATCGGGTGAATCAATGTTATCATGATGCTTAGATGTATACTCTGCTACACTGCTAATAGCATGGTTAAACAGAAGTGATGCATTTTTACTTTTCTCCAAGAAAGTAAAATATTTTAAATACTTTTTTCTAAAAATAGAAACAATTACACCTCTAGACTAAAGTGGACTTCTCAAATTACTCAGTAAAGCCAAGTTCTCTGTTGAGCACTTTTTCTTGTTTGCAGGAATAGAAATGAGTTAATTGACAACTTTTTCACTTTTGTGGCCTGGAAAGTGACTATTTCCTCACTGATGTGGAATAATCCTGTAGAATATATCTGCCATGTAAAGATGTATAAAAATATCCTTTGATGGAGGAAAACAGTAGATGAAACCTGTGAATTAAAACATTAAAATATTATTGTTTAAGTCATCCATGCCTTAGAACATAGGACAGTTATAACTGAAAAAAAATACCTGTTTGAGATTTTGAAAAAGACTCTGAAACCATTTTTGACAAAGGAAAATTAAAAATATCTATAATGTTTCTATAAGGCTTTCAGTGGTACTAGTGATAACCTGTGATTTTTAATATTTTGTTTGTTCAAAGGGAAAGGGATAAAATATTTGAAAAAGAAGAATATTTTAGCACTTAGAACTATGTCATCTCTATTGATTGTGTGAGGATAAAAAAAGGCAAAAAACAAGTAAAAAAGGGGAACTGAAGACTTCATAGAGAAATGGGGAAGACAAAATTATTTTTTTTAATTGAACTTAAAATTGAATTTCATATGTAATGAAAGAAATCTGCAATTGCTCTAACAGATTCTAAATAAATTAATTGTTTTCCCCAAAATGAAAAAATCTTTTATCATGAACCATATTTTGCAGATGGAGAATAATCCAAATGATTTTTTTAAACTCTCCTAAAAATGGTCCATGGTGGCTTTTCTAGAAATCAAAAATTCTTTTCTTAAAGTACAATCTGTCAGTTTAGCTGGTCTAGAGACAGAACAGTTCATCTCACTGAACTGTTTGCATATCCTTGCTTCAAAAAGATTTACTTTGTGATTCCAAATATGGTAGTCCATAAGAAATTCAATTTGAAATACTATTGAACTGAAGCCAAGAATTCACACATTGTTAGCATTTATTTTTACATGACTGACATTATTCACAGAAAAAAGACAAAAGTAAAAAATTTATTTGTGCATAAACACAAGACTGTGCTAAAGACTACTAAGAAATTTGTACTGTCAGCATTAGCATCTTCTAAGAAAAATTAAGCCATAAAATATAAAATAAATGTAATTCATCCCACAATTAGAGAAGTCTGGTTTTATTTAATGCTTGTGTGATGATGAGTCCTATAGAGTTAGCATAACTGATTTTCCATAGAAGAGTTATTTCCAGATATGACTAGAAGTTGGTAAAGCATTATTTTAGGATTTCTATTTGGACAAACAACCTCAACAGCATTTATTGCTACCCTTCTAGGATTCAAGAACATAGCAAAGGTAGTCCAAAACTACCATCAGTGCATAGGCAACATACTGAGAACATGATTTATTTTAGGCAACTTTGCAGTTGGCTCTTTCTGCCAACTTCATCTGTAACTCTTTGTCTTAAACTAGTCAGCAAAGAATTTTTGGCTATGATCTACAGATGCCAGTGTTCTCACATAGTATGGCTTCATTTTCATTCCTTTCTCTTTGTTTTCACCAGCACAAGATTTATGTGGTGGCATCAGCTGTCAAAACAGACCCTTAGGCTAAGAGGCTACAGCATAGCTTAAAATCAGTGTTAACAGACTGGGCAGGAGCAAAGCAGTCCAAATCAGGAAAGCGTAGAAGTACCTTAACACCACCTTTTTGTCCTTGCTCCTTCACATGAAATGCTCCTCTATGTCCCAAATGTTCCTCAGAAATCACCAGCTCTCCCATGCTAACCAAGGAAGATAAAAACAAGCAAAAAGTAACAGTATAATGCTTAAAAATAATTCTAAAATGTTCCTAATAATTTCTAGAACACAGCATAAAAAACATAGGTTGTGGTGTTACCAAGGTTTTCTATTGGTACTTGCATAATAATTCATCACTTTGATTATACTGTTTGAGAAACAAAGCAACCAAATACAGAAAAAAACTTATTTGTATGGTGTATTTAGCCAGTGCACATTTGGGATTGTAGTGAAGTTAGACTGAACAGAAGTTGTTTACTTAGCTTCTCTTTAAATATAGTAAAAATGCATTATGTATGTAGAAGTTATAGCAATACACTTCTAAGACTTAATTGCCACTGAATTATACCAGTTTTGTGTTAATTTCACCAGCATAAATGTGGTGTCATCCAGCTGTGAACCACGTAAATTCAGAAAATGCTACAGTAAGATATTTTGGCAAATTTAAATTATGGAATATTTAAAATAAACTTCAATATATACTTGTTAAAGAAAAAGAATTACTTATTGCCTCTTCGTGTCTTTAATGTGGTTATTACTTCCACTAATTATTATTTAATATTTGTATTGCAGTCATGCCCAGAAGTTCCACTTCAAATCGATTTGAAATCCACCATTCAAGTCATTACCTGAGCATTTAATAAGCAGAAGTGCTTACCCCAGAGGCCTTTCAATCTATTTCCTAGAAAAGTGGAAACATGCAATCATAATGAACAACAGTAGTAAGAATAGGGGAAAGCAGCAATTAAACCCTGTCACTCAGAAGAAACTATGTAGTAATTGTTCAGACCACTTAACTCCTGAGAGAGAAACATACAGGTGACTGTTTCACCAAATGTTCTTTTGATTTAGCTGCAAGTTGTTGCAGTATTTACTAGTGCTCCTTTCAAATATAAAAATAGAAATTAAAATGAGAGGAGTTTGGGCTTCATGTCCAGCATGAAAGTGTGTATACAGGAGTTGTTTAAATGTTCAGTGGGATCAGATGCAGAGTCTCACTTGAAAGACTCATTTTGTAACTTTGTGCACCTACTCTGTAATTATTTGGTAACTGGGATACCAACTGTGGGAATTAATATTGCTGGGGACTCTGTTTTGATATTTATAGCACATTTAGATCCCTAGGATAACTCCTGGTATTTTCTTAATTTGTACATATAGTTATATCTTGTCTATGCAAAATATCTTCAGTAGCTGTGCTCCAGCTAGCTGTAGTTTCAGCAGACTTTGGAAAGGCTTTTATTTTGATGGCTAAAACTGTAAGTGAAACAGCATCTTACATTGCAACTAATGTTAACACCTATGGGAGATTCACCATCTGAGCAACAGCTACTATTCTCATACCTATCTATTATTCTACTGAATTAATAAATGCACTGGGCAATTTGCAATAAACACTTCCAAAAAATATTTTCACATTAAAAAGTTGTGATAATTCACATAAGAAAGTACCTTGAAGAGTTCATGATGGAGGGCATCAGTTGCAGAGAGCTAGTCACATTATGGTAAGGATATGTTATGTGGTGCATGACAGGAATGATCAATCATTTGCAAGAGATTTAAAAAATTAATAGTTTTATTATAGACACAATGTAGGGTACCACTGCAGGGCACTGTAGTGAGAAATTCTAAATCTGTTGTCAGTGGGGGTAAAGTTCTCTTGCTTGGACTTAGTCCAAAGCTGACTCATTTGAAGAAAATGGCTTTTCTGAACAAGAAGAAATAGAAGCGATTTAATGTTTTGGAAAATATCTATATATACACATACAATTCTCTTTTTTATAAACTCTGATGACTACATTTGATTTAGTTTAATTATTTAAATTTAGGCAGAGATGTAGTCCCCAAAGTAGGGCTGTATGCTCTGTGAAGGTGGAGAAAAGTAAAGAAACGGTAAGTGAGTATTATTATCATAGTAGGAATGCATGCTTATTTTTTGGATCTGGATACAAGCTGGATACTTGAACGTACAATTCCCATATATAGGCAAGAAGTTTAAAATTAATAACTATTGTTGAACACAATGTCTTAAACACAGTGGACTTTCATAAAAATGTGATCATCTTTATGTTTTGTTGCTAAAGGTTAAACCCTTCATTCAAAACCCTGTAAGAAAATAGATGAAGCAAAGAACGATCCTGAACAGGAAGTATCAATTTGAGTTACTGTCAAGGACTGGTAGGGGTGTAAAGGACTTTTCTCATCTAGTCCTATGTTAAAATCAGGGACAGGTCAATAGTAACATGACAAAGCATTTCCCTTGCTGTTCAATGGCTCATATAACACTTCTTAGCATTTTGCCAATTTCTCAGTAAACCGATTATCATCATAAAACACTACTCCATCTTAGTTGGTGGCAGTCCCAGTAGAGTAGCCAGGGATTAAATTAGTGTGAAAACAAAACTACCCCTCTCCTCAGATTTGGTCTCTGCTGAGCACAATTAAGGAGCATAAGGTGAGCAGCATGCACAATTCCACCCTGCTGTCAGCTTCATGTGCTCTGTTATGGCTGAACAGAACTCCAGGCTCCAGGACACTTAAAATGGCATATTGCATACACAATAGGTTATCAAATACCCATTTCGAACAATCCAGGAAATTAAAAAGAAACTCACTGCTTCTGTTCAGATCACACCTGTACTACTGCAATCCAAACCCAACCAATACCAAAGCCGTGTGATCTGTGTACTGCCTGCTTTTCAAACATGACTCTTGTCAGTCAACACGCATTTTCAGTACCGTTGTAACGTACTGACAGTGTTGAAATATTTGGAAGAAAAAGTACAGCAGTGTTCCAGGGTTTACGTGAAACATTGTGACAATATGGGCGGCATTATTTTAATTGTTGTTGTTTGTATCCAAGTTTAACGTACCATACCCAAACACCAAAGCGTGGGTGGAGGCCGTCAGTGTTTCCCTTGGGTGTGTTCGTTCTCTCAGATCTCGGTAGCTGCGAGTCAGGCAGCACAAGGTGCGGGGGCAGGGGTCGGGTGGCCACGAAGGGGCAATGGCCAGCGCCTGATGGCGTGAGCCGGCGCCTCAGCGCTTTCTGCAGAGGGTGTGCAACCATTAAATTACGGAGCTGAGCTGCTAACGAGGAAACTTCCGTCACTCAGGTGTGAATTTGTCAGTGCGACTGACGCTCTGCCGCAAAACCACACTGGGACAGGCCCCACACCGGGCAGCAGCGGGTGGAGCCATTCCGCGGCGGCGAAACGCAGCCCCCGCCCGGCGCCGCTGCCGCCCGCCCCCGCCCCGCCGCGTTCCTGCGCAGCCCGCCCCGCGGGCCCCATTGGCCGCAGCGCCCGTCCCTCACGGCCTTCCCCAGCCCGGCGCGGTCCGCCCGTCCCTCCTCCCGCCCGCCACAGCAGCGCGGGCGCGCCCGCCGCTCCCGCTCCCGCCCGGTCCCGCTCCCGCTCCCGCCCCCGCCAGGTCTCGGCCCGGCTCCGCGCCCGCCCCGCCCCCCGTGCCGCGGCAGTGCCTCCCCCGTCTGGCCAGCGCTGCGCGGCGCCGGCAGCAGCAGCGGCGCGGCGGCTTCGCCCGCGGCCACCTCCCCTTCCCCCCGCCGCGTGTCTGCCCGGGACGTTCATTCCCTCTTCCCACAGCTCCGCCGCCTCCCCCGGCCCCCCGCTGCCGAGGCCGGGGAGGGGGGCGGGAGGCTGAAGCCGCGGGAGAAGGGGGAAGTGTGCGAGAGAAGGCGGGGAGCGCGGGCGGCGGCGGGCAGGTGAGGCAGGCGCCATCCCGCTTCCCTTCAGCCCTCGGCGGTGGCGGCCGCGCTCGGGCAGCGCGATCCCGGGCGCGCAGCCGGCGGCGAGCGGCGGCGCCCATGGCGGCGAGGGGCGGCGGCCGCGCCGGGCCGCGCCGGGCCGCGCCGGGCGGTGGGGGCGCTGCGGTGTCGCCGCCGGGCGGGGCCGGCGCGACGTGGGGCCGGCCGCGGGGAGACCGGCGGGGCGGGAGGAGCCCGGCTGCTCTGGAGCCCTCTCCCCGTGCGCACGAACTCCCTCGTCCTCGGCGAAAGCTGCTAATATTCCTTCTCCTCCTCTCCCCGTTCTCTGCCCTCTTTCTCCGTGAAGAAGGAAACTCGATTGGATTTAACTTGGGGTCGGAAGAAACTCCTGCCTCCTGGATCTGGTTTCGGCGCCCCGACACCTAAGGTAAATAGGGAAGGCTTGGGATCAGCAGCAACAAAAACAACAGAAAAATCCTTCCTCTGGGAAGGGGGTGGAGAAAAAAGCAAGGAGTTCAGGCTTCGTTTTATATCCTGTTTTTGGCCTTTATATTTTGTCTCTGTTTTCCGCCTTGGCCTGCCCTGTTAGCTGCTCATTGTGTTTCTCACCGTCTCGCCTGAACGTGTGAACCGAGGCGCTGGTTTCATGGAGGCCGGGAAAGAGTGTGAGACCGAAAGTTTTTAATCTCATCGGACACAGAAGTTTCTTTGTTCGGTCCGAGAAGGCACTGAGCTGAAACTGCTCGACTGCGTAACTGCTTCTTCAGCTCCCTCCCTTGCAAAACGTTTGGTAACCCTGCGAGTACAATTAAGTTATCGGGAAATGAGAAAGTCATGAAGGAGGTAATATTTCTTTTTAATCGAAAGCTCTTGATGCTTCGTGCTTATGTCTGAGTTGTTTTCTAGAATATCGGTTAGTGGCTGGCCGGACTTCTTCAGGGTTGCTGTTGAGTTTCTTTATAAAAATACGCCCTCCTGGTCATCCGTAAATGTCGCAGTTTTTCCACCTTCGATTGCTGCAGTCACCCGTCTTCTTCCCCTTTACCCTTTCTGTTCTCAAATCGACGAGTTGGACTGCTTATTTTTCAGTTTGTGCAGTGGAGGTCTATCCTGCATTTTGATCCTGGCAAAGTTCATCTTAAGGACCTTCATTTAAAACAAAATACAGAACAAAACCAAAGCAGATAGCTAGTTGTCTGACTTCTTTAAAATGCATGCAATTGGAGCTGTTAATGTAGCCTTGTTGATTTTGGTGACCACTTTCACCTTTCTAATTTTTGAAAGAACTAATTTTTGAAGCTGTTGAAGAGGAAATTAAATGCGAAGTTTTAGTGTAAGATTTTGTACCTCTAGTGCTTGTTATACCAACTAACTAGATGCACGTTTATTTTTCATGCATCAAAGCGACAATTATAGGTTAGTTCTTTCGTGGAGGCAAGGAGTTTCTCATATTGTGAATGTTTAGAACAAGGTAGAAACCGTAGCTCTGGAACGTTTGTTTCTGTTTGTCAAACTCAGAAGCAACATGTTGGTCAGATAGGATGTGTATGCTTCAGTCTTGCCAATGTGTGACATGTACTGGTATTTGGGAGTCTTGGACAAAGTAATTTCTGTGCAAAATTTTTAACACTCCTACATAGGTAGGAGTATCGTTCTTTAACATTGTGAGTAATTTAGTGCTTTAAGAAAAAATAATCCAACTCCTTCTGGTTGGTATAGTGTAAGAAAAAATGTTAACATATAAATGTCTAAAGTGGGTTCAGTGGTTGATAACTAATAAATTATTTGACTTGCAATTTATAGACTTACCTTTCCAGGCAGCAGTAAGGGTTATTCTTAGGCATCAGAAAGATCTGGACAAAATAAGTGGCAGTGAACTTTGCTTTCCTTATGTGGCTGATGCTTGGCAGAAAGTCTGAATAGAGTAATCCTTTTACAAAGAACCATCCCTTTCTAGAGCAGTGTTTCAGTCCCAATAATGACTTGAGATTCTTGAGGGGAGGGTGAGGAGTTGTAGCAGTGCATGACAAATTTAGTTGTAAACCAGTATGTTCATAATCAAGGCAATTTTGTTTCTTTTCAGGCCTTTTGTGTCTCTCATGATGCACTTGATATTTTTCAATGCTGTGTAGAAGAATGGTTCCTTGTAGTGGAGGCACAACTTCTTACGCTAGTGTTTTGTCACCATGGTAGCTATGGATAAGGCCCTTTTTAATGACGAAAGTGTGATTCAGTTCTGCTTACAGCTCACGCTTATATCATTGAATGCCATTATGGCATTAACATAATTTGGGAGTAACATGAAGGGATGTGTTCTTTCTTGAGGTCAATGATCGCAACTAAAAATCAGTCTGACATTGATATTCTTATTATGAACAAAATTATTTAACCTTACACATAGTAGCTCATGTGCTTGAAACAGCACTTTTATAGCTATGCGTTGATGGCTTGGGGAAATGTTCTTTTGACCTGACCGGTTCTTATTCATGAATTAAATTAAGCTTGAGTAAACATCAGTAATTTTAGGAAGGAATGCTTGCAATCAAAGAGATAGAATTTGCAGTATATGGCATACTATGGAATGCGATTATCATTAAGATGATAATTATATTAGTAAAATATGAATAGATTTGTCTTATGCATAAGCTGCACAGTTGATAATACTTAGTGTAAGCATAAAGCTCTGTAGGGTATCAATTTGCACATCATGTTCATATAGAATGGATAAGGGGGCTCTGTGGAGAAAATACTAAAGGACAGTTTCTTAATATATTAAGTCGGTGGTCTCAGAAAACTGTGTTATGATTTGTTCTTGGCGGAATTTGTTGAGAGTCTTTACTCGTAGTCATTAAGAGCCATGCTTGGAAGATCAAAGCTAAGGAAAGCCTTGCACATGTGTAACAATACATTATACCTCACATGGTAACAGTAAGTCCTAGAAATAGAAGGGGACGGGAGCAAATTTGTCAACTGGGCTTTCCGGTAGGGCTGTAATGAATCACTGTCTGTCTGCTTTGTGTTCTTGTTTTGGTTTTGTCCTTCCTGCTCCTAAGCAAAAAGGAAAATCTTTTTGGGAAAATGTTATGTAAAGATCAAATAGTTGATATGTCATATCTTCAGCAGATTCTCCCTATAGAATAACCTGATCTGCTGAAGAAGTGCCTGACATTTAATCCATGTAGAGGAATTAGAAATCTAACCTTTTCCAAATGAGTTACTAGTGGAGTTGTCGGAAGAGTTACTCATGTGGACATGGAAATAGTAGACAGTATTTCTATGTGAGCATGCAAATATTCATGGTGGCATTTGAAATAGATAGTTAAATGAGATCATCTGGAAAACAAAGATTTATAAACATTGCTGTTTTACCTTGTTGGCTTTTGCGTAAGTGCAACAATGTCTCAAAGGACACTTTTCATATCAGAATGAAAACAATTGAAGGTAGTTTGAGTAATAAATAGTCTGTATTTAGCCATTGGTAATGGGACTTTTTTTAGGATATTTTTAATTGTAAAAAGGTTACTTCACTGAAAGACAGCTTTCACATTGAACTAAGAATACAGTGTTTGGATATTGAATTAAATCTTAAAAATGTAAGATTTCAAAATATGGATGCTGATTTAGGAGAGATTTGTGTATGTCTCATCTAATTAAAATGGAAAGAATTGTTATGCTGGAATCAATAGTATTTTTCTTTTATAGTAATGTCAGGATAATTAGGCTTTTTCTGCTGGCTTGCATTCATTGTTGCCAGATGAAAAATCATTTGTGCTTGATGGGCTAATTCAGTACTTATTCTTTAAAAACCACTGGCCTATGGAACTGCTCAATACATATTCTTTAGGACGAACTGGAAAGAAACCAGCCCAGTTGTACCAACTTTTACCAGTTTCCAAGCAGTCAGCTAGGACTTTGGGGTTGCTGACCACCAAGGACCACCAAAGAAACCCCTAGGACAGAAGAACGCATGTGGAAAGGGGAGGGAAAACATGTTAATGATTTTGGAGAAATGGCTATCATATGTATGTTTTTTTCCAGAAAAAGCAATGAATATTTATGTAAAATATAGTGTATAAACAGGAGATTTTTCTGTACTCAGCATTCATGGTATTTTGGAGGAGATACCCTCTTGTGCATCCAGCCACATAAAGAATGCATGCTTCTTAATGCTGCCTTGGGGCTAAGGAGTTTTTTTGGTGACCAGATGGGACTTAGTGCTGAATTTCAGTGGATCAAAAGGAACATCATCAAAGTAAAATTTTTTTAAAGATACTTGTTTCTCTGATGCTTGAATTTCAGTACAGGTGTTTGAAAGTATTCTTTGTACTTTGTATAAAGGGGATACAGAAGCGTGATATTTCAACAGTAGGCTGCAATTCTGCCTTCAAAAATACATTGTAACTTCACATAATTGAGAAGTAAAACTGAACAAACATCTTCCTTTGGTCTAAATGAAACCAAACTGAAGTGTACTTACATTGGAGAACATCAGCATTGCAGCTGTCCTGCCTAGGGTAAAAAGTTAAAGTTAAAAATTGAAGTTAAAAAGTAGATTAGTTTTTTTCTGTTCTTGGAAGGAATTTGTAGGTACTTGACATGAAGTGATCACTATGCACGGGAACAGTGATGATTAAGCAGAGTCTGAGGGAAGTCTGAGCAATCTTGGCTTGCTGTGGAGATCCTGGTAGTTGTAATAATGTCTGAAGGTAACTGAGCCTTATAAGATTCAATTCTACTAGATAAGATGGTTTAATAGGTTGGGGTATAATTGTCTTGCTGTGAGCTTGTAGTTCTCAAGGGCTACTTCTTGTGTCAGTTGTCTGTGGCCAGCTTTAGGAATGAAAAAAGCTCAGAGATGGTTTGAAGTATTAGTAAAAGATAGAAATACTTGAAGTGAAATATTTATAATATAGGTGTTAATTTGGAATGGGTGTTTTTTTCCTGCAAAGTGGCCAGAGCTCTATTCTCCTTGCTGGGAAACCCCAATAAATAAATAAATTTAAAATATTTGAAGTTCTGGTATTGCATTAGAGATAGATGCAGAAAAGCGGTCTTGTTTTTTTGAAGTAATGTGCTTTTACTGCTGCCTTTGGAGTCTTCTCATCAGTTTTCACCTCTAAGTTGGCATGAGTAGTTCCTGTAGCAACTGTGTGAGGGGTTCCGTATTTGCAGACAGTTATGGAAGAGAAGTTTCATATTATTCCTTTGTCCTCTGCCCCATGATGTGGAGTATTTGATTAGTACATTTGCAGAAATTATTTCTTCAGCATTCTTTGCCCTCCTTGTCCTTGGAGTTTTTCAGTACTTATCTTCAAAAACTTCTAAGTTTTAAGAAGCAGAAGAGAGGCCATAGGTGCCTCAAGCTGTATCAGTGCATCTACAGAAACATCTAAAATGCAGTGCCAGATGATCGAATGTTATTCACAGTTTGGTCATGTAGAATGGCTGTAGATATCATTGTAAGTGTTTGAATGGTGGAAAGTGTTTCCAGGCTTATCTAGAAGACTTCTTATAGACTGCTAAGGTTTGAGAGCTGCTGCTTATTGCCCGTGTGGCTGTTGTCTTCCTGGCATTACTCTATCAGAGGGGAGAAGTAGTAATTCAGAAGATCAATCAAATGATCAGATTTGTCAATTTGATCAAGTTAGTGCTGGTCTTTTGTCTTGCAGGTAACCCTGAAAAGAACATGGATTTTTATATTTGAAACTGGGTGTCAGAGAATATTTATTGGGAATGACAGGGCTTTTTTTGTCTGTGGAAAGATGTTGCTTAAAAATCTGTATGCGCTTATGCATGCTCATAGTGCAACAAAACAACAAAAAAAAAAAGCGTGGCTGCAGTAGTATTTACGAGACTGAGGCCTGTATTTTCAGTAAAATTAGACTGAAAAGTGTGTCAGCATAGCAATCTAAATAATTCGTGACTTAAATGCTTTGTAAATGCTTGCTTTCTGTGCATATGCTACTGAGTATGATATTTAGAGATTTAATTTACTTGGGTTCCACTTTGGCCTTTGAGATGGGTCTACTTGAAGGAGGATCAGTGAACGTGCAGACATCAGATAAGGTTCACTGGTCTCCTGTTGCTGGTATGTTAGCTTGCTATGGCATGTTAGTCTGTGGTGGCCTGGAATGTGAGGTTGATAGTTAGCTCCTTTGGGGAGAACATACTCATTTTGGGTTTCTTCTGGTCACAAAATCATATGTGTTGTTAACCCTGGAGCTCTGTTGGTTATTTAATTTCTGAACTGCTCTATGTTTTTGGGGGATTGGCAATAAAATTTCATTACTGAGGGAGAAAATGCAGAAGCTCACTTCTTCCTGATTCATACCTATTCAGTCTGTATACCATGCCTGCTATGCTGTAGTAAACTTATACAGGGTAATTTATTCCAAGTAATTAATGAGTTCTTTAAATATCTTTGAGGAGTTACAGACAAAGGGAATTGACTGTGCAGTGCTAGAAAACAGTGTTCGGAACAAACCTACATTTTTTCTTGTAATTTTTGCCAGGTCATTGTTACTGGTTCACATATGGGTGTTGGGAAACTGTTTAAAACAAAGTAACAAAAAATAAGGACTCTTAAGTAAGAAGAGATGAAAAAGGATGGAAATAAATGTTTAACCATCTTTTCAGAGTGTTAAAAGGAGAGAGAATCAGTTGGAACTCAGAATTTGTCAATCCATCTGTCTCTGATTCTGGATGGATAAGATTGGAAGCATTGATATAGGGGGAAAAAATCCTTCAGAGCTTTACTATTTTACTATAATATTGTTTATCTGTAGTGCATCTTACTTGTGTTTTCTAGGAGAGCTTTGTTTTCCTGAACATTTTTTGGGGATGTGAGCTTTCTATGGCTATTAGACAATCCTGTTCTTCCAGTATGTTACTATTGATTTAGATGTTAAGACTTTTGGTCTGGTACCAGGTGTTCATCTAACTAAATGAAAATGTAAGTAATACAAGTACTAGAAAAGCAAGGTGTACTTAAAATTTATTTTAATAGACTTGAGGTTAATTTACTCTTTCATTTTTATTATCATCAGTTTTTCATGGAACATTTATTTTGTTTTGCTTTACTGAAGGAAGGCAGAAAAAATGCTGAGGATCCTGGCATTATTCTGTGGTTTTGCAATGCTGTTCTTATGAGAAAAAGACAGTGAAGCAGGCAAACATTTCTGTGGGATTTTTCTGTGGGAAGCTGTGGAATCTTGGAGATGTATTGTTAGCATTTCAAATATCCTGTAGTCTTTTGTGATATCAGTTACTGAATTGGTTTTGCAGCAGCAGGTGATGATCTGTCAAGGGAAAGATTATGGCCTTGTCAATGGAGCAGGTTAGAAGAAAGTGTTACAGCGTGGGAGAGAAACATGTTCTTAATCAATATTTTTCTCTTCTGTTTCTTACTTCGCTTTTCCCATTACATAAACTAATCAATGAAGAACCAACAAATTGTTCCTTAACTTTTTAAAAAAATCTCTCCTGACTGTGGAGCGAGTCCCTGCTTATTTCCACTGGATTTAAATATATGTTTGCTCAGTTTAGATTTGTAGCTCACACATCCTTCCAGAGAGGTTAAATTTCCAGATTTTAAATTTCTGGAAGAGCATGAAATGTCTGCATGAGGGAATAACTTACCCTCAAAGTGAGAATGTTACTCATTTCCTCCAGTTTTGTATTAACATGATTTTAATCTTTGAGAAATCTGAAGTACATGTTGGGTGGTTCATATTAATGGAAGTCACAGCTATGAAATTCTCTGGAATTCCTGCATTGTGCTCTTCAGTCACTTTTTTCTATCCTGAGAAAAAAAGGTGACATGTTAATAACAAATCAGCATGGCAGTGTCCTAGTTTTTACTTTGGTAGTGTCAAGGTAGTATTGCACCTCTATTTTTTTCTCATGCTGGAAAGCACAGGGTATCAGATGTTAAGTAACACTTTAAGTTGAGTATTATTAAATCAACTTTGAATTCAGTTTTGAAGCTATAATTAGCATTTTGATGAGAAAGAAGATTCTCTTAGTGCGTCTTAAATCTCCTGTGAGAAAAGCTTGTGTTTGGCTTCTGATAGTGAATTACTATCCCTACTGAAAACAACACTTTTAAGAGAAAGTGTACTTAAATATAATTGTCTAAATTCTAAGTTATTCGTAAAGTTTTATTGTAAGCAGTGCACTTTTGTTCTTCCCTATCTAAAGAGGCAGAAATATTTTAGAGGCTATTCAAGACTAGCCTTCTGTTATTTTTTTTTGTATCAGTTGTTTATGTGATCTGCAAAATGTCTGATAGAGTAAAATAAAAATAACATAACAGCTCTCTTTAGTCATCATCTATTCACTTAGAGGAATACAACCCTAAGTAAAGGAAAAAAAAAATCAATACAAAAATACTAGCTCAAATGTTTCATCACTGTGTTAGGAGTGAAAAGAGATTTTAAATTGGCAAAAATCAAACATGCATTGTGAGAGAAAAGCTGAGTAAATAGAGGGTAAGAATAACAGTGCTTACCCACATGGAAGATGTGAAGAGTGTTGTAGTTAGAAAGAACCCCAGCCAATGCAGAAAGGAGTAATTCTTCTGCATCACTGTTACAAATAACAAATTGGCATGTATTGGGATCTGTGTATCAGCTGTAAAATTAATGTAAAGAAAAACAATAGACAGAGATAAGTAGCTTCAGGGGTTCCTTTTATATGTCCAGAACAGTAATTCTTAAAGCTATTGAGAATAATGTTGAGACAATACGTAGCATAATTATTGTATAAACTAGAGGGACAAGATGCTTAGAATCTGGAAAATGCAACTTATCTCTGTTTCAGTTTTTGAACCTTTCCTTTTTTTAAAAATAGTGGCTACTTCTTATTCTAGCCACTCCTTATTGTAGTGAAAAAGGCATATTAAAGTAAAACTGTTTTTAAAGCTGCATTATGAATAAAGGCTTCTACTTTCAGTACAGCATTTTATACTAAACATGTAAGAACAAAAACCAAACTGGCTTGTTGAAGTGGATAATACTTGGAAGACAGACAGAAGTGTTCTTTAAAGGACAAGGAATTATAAAGTAAAATGGAAGTCCAGTTCTGTATACTATTTCTCTTCAAGTAGTAACTTGCACTAGTGCACTATATAGTTGTTTAAATGTTAGGTTGCATGTTTATTTGTAGCTTTTGGTATGATAACATTTTTTTGAAACCTGCCAAATTCAGAATGGGAAATGAATATATATATACCCCCACATACTTCCTTTGAACTTTGATCTCTGAATGTGTTTCCATTTAGTTTCCTGTTACCATAGAATGAATTATGTAACCTGTCTGGATTTGTTTCTCTGAGCAGTTAATAGCTAGCGGGTTTTGAGTGTGGTTCTTCCTTTCCCCTCCTGTGTACCCAACATCTGCTTACTTTATATCCCAATTGTTCTGCGCCTGCTGTGTTATTCTGATCTGTTGTTTGATTCTTCCTAGCTTTTAGGTAGGAATTCTGGGAATTGCATTTTTCAGGAAGAGGACATGTAAGAGAGGGCATCAGGGACTCGATTTTTTTTTGTGTAGGCCATACAATTTAGTAAACATTTAAATAATCAGTAACCTTCTGATAAGAAATAGTATCTTTTAAGATTTGTTTTACTTTTTTGTTTCTGTGCTGACATGTTTTATGCTGCAGATCACCTGAATTTATCTGCGGGCAATTATGTGCAGAGTCTGATTAATATATGAGAACATTTATATTGAAATACTGCATATTTACAGCAGTGCAGCTTGCTTGTCAAAAACCTTTGGTGTCTGCTGCAGATGGCTGCACAGTCTTAAGGAGTGGCTTCCTGGCTGCATTGTACATGAAGTGCCAAACACAGAGCAGTTTTGTTCTGGAATGCCAAAATACATTAAATCCTTTCAGGAAGCAGCATATGTCAAACGAATAAAAATACCATAGCCATGTGAAACAGAATGTGCTAATTATGTTTTTGAAACATATTTTATTTCCTGAGTTAAGGGCTTAAAGAGAGCTTTTCATATTGAAGATGGTATTAACTACCAATTGCTGACTTACACTGTTAGCATTTTCACTACTTTTTATTTTCCCCATCCTCTATTTTTTCTTTGTTTTACGTATGCCATAGCTGGAAGTTGAAACCAGGAGTCTATCAATAAGAATGAAGGAAGAGGAAAACTATAATTATATTTTCCTCCTTGGACATCTAGGCCTACGCACAGTATGCAGGTTTTTGGTGGGTGATTTGTGGTTTTTTTTGTTCAGTGGAGGTTTTGGTTTTGTTTGTTGGGTTTGTTTGTTTTTTAAGGCTAGTGGTGTATATGTTCTTTACAGCACTGAGAGAAATATGTAATTACTTGATAATGCAGGTAGAAAGCCAAGGTTGATAAAAATAACCAATGAAAGCTTTTGCTTCTGCTCAGCATCTTAATTCCAGCAAGTTCTCAAGACAAGGAGTAAGAACAGTTACAACTAATAGCTCCAAATATTTCAGGGTTTTGTTATTATAAAGGCACAAGCCCTAGGCCAAGCATTTTGTTGCTTGTTATTCCATGTGGGCAAAGTAGGTGGGAATTCACTTTAATTTCTCCTAGTTACAAGGCAAAGGTATTAAAAAGTGCATAGACGGAAAAATACATGTATATCTAAAAGCTGTAATTTCATCTGATTAGTTTCTAACTAGTGTATTGCATAATTTTTACTGATCTGAAATAATTTAAAAGCCTTTTTAAGACAGAGGAATGAAGTATGTATATTTTTTAAGCAATTTTTATTCTTTCTGAATGTAATTTTTCTCTTGTTTTTTTTTTTTTTTCTTTTTGTTCAATCCCTATGATTAGAAATGGAGTTAATTTTTAACTTCAGTAAAATAACTTACATAATATCCTAATTGCTGTTCAGTCTTGTGTAAGAAATGAGAGGTCCTTGAAAGAGAAGAGAGGACAAATATTTTACTTCCCTAGCTGTGGAAGGCACAGATTTATTTAAAACAAGCATTTAATAATAAAGTAGCTTCATGTGAAGCAGCGTCTGTAGCAGATGCCATAACTGCTGTAGTTTCTTGGAGTGATTGTAAAAGATCTGTTGTAAAGCAGGGTTGGAAGCATGATACGGTCATGTCTCTTGAGTTGAAAAGGCTGTGCTGCTGTGTTTGTTTTCTGGTTTGAATTCCAGTCCCTGAGATTCTTAGCTGTCCAGTGATAGTGGTACCACCATTTAAAGATTTGCTCATCTGCTGAGAGATGAGACAAATGCTGGAGTTGCTGTTTGTAGCTTGGTCCAAGCCAGCTGGGTTGTTGTTTGCCTTTGTATTTATTCTGGCAGTCCAGCTGCCTCCCCTGATTGCGATGTGTGTTAATTTGATTGGTCTCAGCTTTCTTTGGGACAATCTATAGATGTATGTTCAGGTACACATGAGCTTTCCTCCTCCTCAGCATTTGTTCTTTGAAGTTTGGTGTTCATCTTCATTCTAGTCATCAAATATTGTGTTTCATGAAGGAGTAGTGGTAGACAGAGAGAGGCCTCAGCTGTTCAAGCACAGTTAATTCTAGTGTTTCTGCTTGTCTCCCAGCTATCAGTGGCTACAGGAGTGGTCTGTAGCTATTGAATTGTAGGAAGTATCAGAAGTAATAGCACAAATGTTTTCCCAGGTCTGTGTTTACCTTTTGTTTTTTAGTATATCTGAAATGTACTTCAGGTGTACAGGCAAGTGTCTGTAGGTGTTCCTGTCCTCCCTGCACCTTAGACCTGTGTGTTAATTCTGTTGAGTCTGGCCTGGTTCACTGACATTTTCAGTGTGAAATACTAAGTTGAATCTTACTTGCACTTTAGCGCATGTCATCATGAGTAGCAGGAATTGATTTTCAAACAGACTTGGAAATTAGTTCACACACCTATGTTCCAGTTGGACTTGCTACTATCATAGTGTTAATCCAGTTGTCCAGAAAGCATAAGCTTGGGTTATGTCTTTTGGGACATGTAAACCTTGCAGATAGCAGTGCAAGAGTTATAATTTGCAAGAGTTATAATGTATTGTCTTTTCTCACTCTTTAACCAACTGCAACTGTCATCAAGGCACTTGTCATTTCTGGTTTTAATAGCTGAATAATGCTATGGAATCTAGGGGGTTTTTTCCCCTCCTTGTCATGTATTCCAATTTTTTTTTCCAAGATTTTCCTATGCTATTGGTTGTAAATACCTATTTTATACCTCTCCATTAAACAGTTGAGTTGTTTTATCTTTGGTTGTTTTTGTTTCTTTTTGAGGTACTTTGTAAGTTAATTTTGCTCTGTAATTTAAATAACCTGGATTTATAACTGTTGTAACTTTTAAAAGCATATTGACTGTTACACTTTTGTTTCATTATTTCTTGTGGTTTCTTCCTGAATATGTCCATTCTCCTTAAACTCTCTAAGACCTTGGTAATGTTGATTTGAGGGCAAAACAGCAGACAGCGTGATGGAAGAATTCTTTTTAATGAAAAAAAAAAGCTGTTTCTATTTCTTGTTATCAAGATTTACTGTTAAGTCTGGTTTTGAGGTGCATGGTGTGGGTGGCTCTAAGTTAATCATTTGGTAGGAGGGGCTGTAGAAAAGGATTTAGATGAGAAATTTGGGTGCAGTGTAGAGACAAGTTTTGTTCATAGCAATTACTAGCCTTGCTTTACATCTAAGCATCTGAAGGCTATTGGAAAATGTCATATTTCATGGAATTGATTTAGGACGAATCACCTTTACCATCAATATTGAAAATAGGTTGCATTCTGCTTCAAGTTATGGGCACCATGGGCTATAAAGTGGCAGCTTTCTGATACTCTAGAAAGTTGGCATTTTTTGTATCTTCCGTACATTTTAAGAAGAGTAGGACACATGAAAGATGCATCTAGATCAGTGGCACTGTTGTGTATATACATATAAATTTTTTAAAATCTATTCAGTGTGTCAATTTGTGGTTTGAGTTGCAGGTTGTTATTAATTGAAGATTTTTCTAATTTTTTTTTAACCTTAATATTATACCAAAGTGAACTACTGAGACCTTCTCTTAATAGTGCTGCTTTGCAAAACACCTCCTTGTACCGGTCACTTTAAAATTTGTAAATGGTTTTTGCTTTGGTTAAAAGAAAGAAAGTGAACTTACCATGTTGGGGATGATGATCTGTGTACTTTTGTGTGCTTTATTCTCATTCCCTCAAGTCTCTTTTCAATTTAAAGCATTGCTTTGTAGGCAAGTAATTGAGTTTTTGTTGCAAATACATGCACAGCACTTGCTGAGCAGTAGTGTCTAGAAGTTCAGACCACATCCTGTGAATATTTCTTTCAGTTTTGTAGAGTAAAAAAAGTACTGGTACAGTCAGTGTCTGGACCAAACTGTTCACTGGATTCACTGAGTATCCTTGTTTCTACTTGGTTGCCTGTAGATATTTATCATGGTTAATTTTTTTCTTTTAATTCTTCCCTCCTGCCCCCTTCACTAAAACTATGAATCTAAGGTGGACTAAAATAGAAATGTGACACACATGAATGAATTTTGCCATCAACATGTGCTATTATGAACATTAAAATATGATTGCATATATTTTTGATGCATCTTTTCTTGTGCTAAAAAATACCAGTAATAATGAAGTTATCATCTTTACTTTAGAGGAGTTTTAATTTATAAAGCCTATGGCTAAATGTCTAGTCTTACATTCTGCATCTGCTTTGCATGTTCCCTCTTTGCTTCCAGTGTGGTTCTTTGCATCAGAAGGAAGACAAGGTATTGAAAGTGAAGACAAGGTATTGAAGGTCAGCGAGTTTTTGAGCAAACTGAACTAAATGAAAAAATTCTTGTCAATATATTTCAGGTTTAGGCTTTTTGGATCAGTTACTGTTTGCACTTACAGTGTGATTATGAAACCCTTGCTTTAATAAAAGGCAGGTGTGAGGGAGAAGCAGGGAATACTCTTGCTTCATCAGGCTGTAGTTTGAATTTTGCATGATGGAGATTGACTTGTCTTTTCAGTTCCAGTTGCTGATTTGGAATAGTCTTCCACTTACCCGCAATAAATGTAAATGTTGCCATTCATCATCAGTGATTTGATCCTTGATAATCTGTACATAAAAGTCAAAAATGCAGTTAAAAAATGGGATACTTAGCCAGTTACATCTTCTTTTCAGCAGATTTATAGTCTACCACCTCCCATCTCTCCTACTTTTACATACCATAGGTAGATTGACTTCTAGACTTGAGATGGTAGGCTGGGAATTTAATGTTTCTCTGTAAAATAGTTTCTAATTGCTGCAGGAGCGCAGCCATGGAAAAGAAGAAACTAACCATGGAAAAGGAGAAGAAACAGTGAAGACCATTTCTCCTGGAAGCTATGTTTCAGAGTACTTGCTTTTGAGACTTACATATCTAGCCTCCTTCATTCATTGGGTTTTCTGGTTTCATTGTGTTTTTATTATCTAGAGGAATCTCTTGATTGAAATGTGTATTTGATTGAAACAGTATTTGAATGTGGCATCGTATTCCTTCAGATTAGACCTCAAGGCTAGTGTGAGTGGAGAACAGACAGGTGATGGGCCATTGGTATGATTAATAAACAAGTTCATATGTTATGTATTATGACAAAATGATGGACTTAGAAATGTCTGTCATCTAGAGTGTGTAAAGCCTTTATGGTATTTTACTTTTTCAATTTCAGATTGGCAGGATAGAATCACCTTTATTCATGGAGGGATTGAAAGTGCAAGATAATTTAGGCAGCAGAGAATGGAAGAAGAGAGGACATTTAGCTTCATCATTCTCAAATCTTCTAGGAAGACTGCTAGCTGGGTGTGGAGGTGCTCTGGGCCTGTACTGAGAGGCCATGTGTAGTGGCCTTACTTGACTGTACTGCACTCATGAAATGCAGGTGACTACTGATCTTTCCTTCCTGTTTCCAGAAGGGCTAAGCCCCTCTATTAGAGAGGAGGTGACACTCATGGGCATGAAGTGAACAGAAAGAGCTGGTATTTGTGCTGTTACTCTCTTTTTAAGACTTTGATACTGTGCTTAATGTCTGCTTCTCTGGAGAGAATATAATGCAATGATATATTAAAACACTAGTGAATTTGAAATGTATTTTTTGTTATCTGAGTTTAAATTGCTCCCTACAATGCACTTCTTAGAGTCATCACATGGAAAATGTTTAAATTGAATTGTGAGGACTTTTTCCTTCTCCAGGCGCACCAGTGTTAGTAACAATTACTTCTGATAGCTTAGCTGCACACTGCCTGCTTGCTGGAATCCTAAGTTGTCAAAATGGATAGTTCTCAACACATCCTTAAGCAGTTAAGGTATTTCTCATTACAGCAGTTGTCTATTTGTATGTCCTGATCTTTAATCTGTAAAATAACACCTTACCTTCTGTTTGATTGATAAGTATTTGATGTAGCATTTCAGGGGAAATAGTGTTTTCTGTAAGATAATTTATTTTCCTGGGGTTCAAAGATGGAAAAAAACCTCAGAATATATTAAGTCTCAAATTTTCTTGAACATTATAATTGGGAAGATAACTTATGTATTAGGCTTTTTCTTTCAAATGATGTAGTACAAGGATTAAGCTGTGCAAGATGTGGAGATACTGAATTCTTCCTGAGGGTGGTTTCTAAATTATGATCTTTGGGCATACTAGAGAGTAACTAGTATAATGATATCAATTTCTCTGGGACTGAAATTTTGAAAATGTGATGCAAGGGTTGGTTGTTTCATTTCCTTCTTGCACCCCCACACACTACTAATTAAGTAGGTTTTTTTAAAATTAAAAATTAAATTAAAATTTAAGATTTTTTTCTTAAATGCATTCATAGTCCAGTTAGTTATTAAGATACTGAAGTATCCGTTGACCTTGCAAATGAGCATGGAAAAAGTTGCACCTTTTTTGTTTCCTTCATTTATTATTTAATTTTTGAGAGTCTATCTATAATAAGAATCTAGAGTGTGGTAAATTGAAATTGAACCTGAGGGCAGGTATATTATTTTTGATACAGTTTCATGTTTGCATTAATCCCTCCCCCTCTAAGTGAATGTGTGACTGAAATAATATCAAGTGCATTCGCTTTTACTGTTTTTAGAGTTACCTTTCTCCTGCATTTTTTCCGCTTAAAACACAAAGATTTTTTTTTTTCCTTTTTTTGATGCTGAAGTTTTGGGCTTTTGGGGAAGAGTCAGATTTTGAGGGACTGGCATAGAGTTTCAGTGCATCTGTCATATGTTAAAATGTTGGGCAGAAAAGATCTGTGAAAGATAACTATGTATTTTTACATTTGTTCTGCTGTGTAGTTAGAATGCAAGTTGAACACTGCTTTTTGGGTGTATATGCCTGTATTTATATATCTGTAGCTTGAAATAAGCGGGGTGGGGGGAGTAAGGGTGGGGGGTGACGGCGACGACAATATTTAAAGATCCATAAAAAGTGCTCATTCTCTTTCTGCTGTGATGATCTGTGATTATCTGTTTTCTGGTATCAGTCCTGACACTTGAATATTGAACTGTGAGTCTTGCATGCTGGAATAATAGCCAGTAGTGAAGCTGAGCTTAGTGAGGGCATTATGTACTGCTGGAGTGGGTTTCTTCCTACCCTTTCCCTTGAGTCATTGATCTAGAGGAAACCTTAGGATACAATGGAGAATTTACGTGTTAAGGTTGCATACAAATCAGTCAGCTATTCAATATCAAGTACTTCAGCTCACAAAGTATCTGTTAGTTGATACCCTCTCCTGCTAATCATCTGGCTTCTAATAACCAGATTGTCTTTTAACACTTTTAATGGTAGTAGTCAAGTGTTTTAAGCACTTATTACTTTTTTTTCATGTAGAATAAATATGTATCAAAGCAACTTCTTGTAAAATAGGCTAATTTTTATATGTTACCTGTAATTATATGTGTCCTCTGTCCAACTTAATGGAAAAAAAAATATATAAGGTATTTTCTTCCTTTCAGAAAGCAGTTGAGGAAACCTTTTTTTCAGTTCTGGCTGCATTTATGTAATTGCTTTTGTAGGTGCACTGCTAGTAATTGTGCCCATATATTCATAAGTTCCTATTTTTCTTATTTGGCACTTTGGAATCAGCTAAATGATGCTTAAAAAAATCTAAATAGCATTTAAAAATTTGTCTTGGTAGATGAATAAAATGGAGGGGAAGAATCCTGTGGTACTAAATGATTTTTTTCCTGTTCATTGTGAAATCAGATCTACTGATTCAGTAGAACTGACTTAATAAATATTTCAACTAATCTTCTCGATTAGTACAATATTTTTATATTAATTTTGCTGCTTTAAGCTGTATTTTCTAATACTCACTGCTGTCATTAGTTGCTCTTATATTGCTAAGATAGTGGTGTGATGATGCTTCTTGACTCTAGGTGAAAATGAAAGTAGCATCCCTTGTGGTGATCCATTTGACACTTTTTTCCAGTAAGCATAGCCAAAGTGATTGATACCCTTGGTTTATACCAAGGGTAATACTGGTAATATTACCAGTCATTTTAGCATAGGCTCTGGGATACATTCTTGCAAACTGTGAAGTCCTTGATAGCAGTACTAGCCACATCTAAATTTTCACAGGACTTCAACAAAATTTCATGTAGATAAGCAAACTGATTATTCATGTCATATATTGAAAAAATGGAATAACATTAACAGCAGATTAGATAGAGTAAAATGGAAAAAAAAATGTTTATGTTTTTTAAGTAACATTTTTTTTTAAATGCAGAATAGTTTTCACAAGTGTGATAGTGGAATAAAATCCAATTTGATTCTTCTCCTAACTGTATTTGCAGCCACAAAAGCTCCAACATCTTGTCTGCAAGAGATGATTTAGGTATTTAGCAGAACAAATTTGTCTACTTCTGAAACATTCTGGCTGTTCATAACTGTTCTGAAATGGCTTATAACTCAAATGTAGTATGGGTCCTTCTTCCTGGAGTGACCTATCCATCAGGGATTTGAGTTGGATTGCCTTGTTGATACTAATTAAGTAGTGTGTTTTAATTAAAAATTACAAGTCTCTGATAATGAAAAAGCCAGAAGGAGACCATAGCCTTAGTTCTACTTTCTAAGTTACCCTGTTGTGGGGAATACTGGCATTAGGAGAAGAGTCAAAGGTCTCTCTTCTAATGATGTGTAAAATTCTTATGTTCTTACTCTTCCTCAGGTATTAACTTTTGGAGTCTACATCACCACTTGTATCATGGATGCCAGGTAGTCACAAACTTGAGTAGGTAATTTGGAAGAGACAGCATATTCAACAGTCCATTCTTTATCTGTAAAAATACCACTTACATTTCAAACTGAACTGAATCTTTGGAAGATCACAAGACAAGAGAGAGCAAAGTTAGTCAGCTCTCCTTAGTTAAGAGCTAAAAAAGCTATTCCAGGCTTTACATCATAGGCCATCAATTCCTAAACAGGGTGTGTATGAAGGGAGTTGCTGGCTAGATATAAACTTGATTTAATGTGATACTTATGTTAGTATTTTCAACCATGCAAGAATTTTGGTTATAGGTGGGAAAGCAGTAGGAAAATTTTCTAAGGAAAGTTCAGAGCCACTGCTTTAATGGGCAGCAGCCCAATTTTTTAATTCCTGAGAAAGCCAGGAATATAGTACTGCAGTCATCAACTGTGGCATCCTTCAGAGTTTCTAGTTATGGTGTCCATGGTACCCCAGGAAGCTGATAAAACAAATTTTTTGGAAAAGCTAGCTAAGATCTGTTAAACAACTGTATTACTATGGATGCTTCATGGTTTGTTAAATCTCACAGTGTTCTGGCAGTGGCAGAAGCAATTATTTTCTTGGCAATTCTATTGCTGCGGTTTGTTGTAGAAATTTTAGGAATCACAAAACTCCAGGAATCATGAAACTCCGTTTTGTGACTGTGTATTAAGAACTAATCAGGATTGGATTTCCTGAAGAATAGCTTTTTCAGGAAAGATTCCATTTATCAACATAGAAACCTAGATTTAATAGACCTTTTTCTTTGGGTGAGATGTGTTAGGTGTTTTAAAACCAGATGAGAAACCATTGTTCTGTATTTTTGCACTGTATTTGAACTGTCTTCAACAAATGTCACCAAGATGAGGCCACGGGTGTGTTTCACATGCATCTTAGATTTACTGCATTATTCTGGCCTACTAGCCAGGTCCACGTATTAAAATTTTGTATTCTCAACATACAGAGTGTATGGCAGTATTCCACAAAAGCTCATCAGGCAGAGTAAGCTTCTGAGAAATAGATCCAACTACTTGTAAGCAACTATCTCCATGCTTGTCAATAACTGTGGCTGTAGACCTTCAGTAAAACGTGATGTTAAGCTAAATAAAAGGCAGCTGGCAGGTCCAGTTAAATGATTGAAGCTTTTTTTAAACACTCATTTGTTGCAGTGAGTTTTATTTCCCCATGAGGGCTGTGGGAGCATTTGCATCTGTATGGGTGGTATAGATTCTCTTTCAGAGAACATGCTTGAGATTCATCAGAACTTTAAAGAGAAAGTCATTCAGTCCAGGTCCTGCACATAACTGCTTGTTGGTTTTGGTTACATTTTGTTAATCTGATAATTGACTCCATTCATGCAAATAACAGAGAGCGGTTCTGAACTCTAGCTTGCAAGTGTATGTTTCAGTTTTGGCTGCCATAGAAGGAGGAGATCATAATCAGTTCTACCTTTTCTATGTTTTGACACGCTGTTTTTTCTGATTTCATTCTGTTCAGATTTGACAAAGAACAAAAATTAATGTTGATAGAATGGTGGTTGTTCTGATAAGCTACGTATTACTGTTCCTGTGTTGTCTGTGTTTGATTCTGGTGTAGAACAAAGTAAGTATATGGATTTGAAACTGTTTGGTGCAAGGTTGCTTACACCCATCATTTTGAAAACACTTCTTAATTCTCTTTCACAGATCCATGTGGATGGTTTAATAAACTGTTCGACGTCCTGGTGAATCTGTGGTCCCAGCTGAGAAGTTGATTCAGGCTCCTATGGTGTAAATTGGCAGTGGTGGAGTGATTTGGGTAGGTGACTGTCCACGTATGTTAAAGGAGATAAGGGGAAATAAATGTTTTGGCACACTTTTTGTTTCAGTTACACTCTTAATTAATATTAATATCTTCTCCCACTCACATGCAAGAATGACAAATTTTTAACTGCTGAATTTTTGTTATGGTAGCTTGTAGGGATGATGCATAAGAAATGTGAATTATATTTGTTTTCTCTCAAGGAATGGTGGGAATATTTGCTGTACTGGCACCATCTGCTGCACTTGGGTCACAGAGCATGGTCTGTTTATATTTTCAAGTTGGTTCAGCTCTATGTGAGAACTTGTGTAGGATGACTTCCATTGCTTCTGCTCTGTTTTTCTGCATTATTTGCTTACTTTGAATTCATAACCCATTTTATGGTAATGTATTCAGGTAGCTTTGTACAAGAAATAAAATTAATTTCAAGAAAATATTTCTGCCCTGGATAAACTAACTTAAATGCTGTTGTTCCATCTAGGGAAAGGTTAGAGTGATTTGGGTTGGTTTTATTTTTGTGTTGGGGAAGTCAGCTTTTTTTTTTCAGTTGAATGTGTATACTGTTGTGGTTCTGTATACTTGTTAATGGTATGTTTAGGGTGGGCTAAGACTGAAAGCATGATTTTTTAAAATATATTTTTCATTGCATTATTTAATAGCAAATGCACATAGATGCTCAAAAAGGGATCATAGCAGAATAGGGAAAAACTGACTAGAATGATATGGCCTTTTTTTTATTGTCCAGTTTTTGTCCCTAATTGAAGTGCCACAAAAATCTTTGGTAGATTACAGTATATACTGGAATAGGGTAATACACTGTCTTAGTCCCAATAAGGACTGTTGAGCAAATGCATTTTTTTTTATTCTGCTCTTACCATCTTTTGCTCTGGTTCAAGAATATTGTCAGAATGCACACACAAATATGTGTAACTAGCCACAGAAAATGTTTGACTTTTGAGAGGGGAGATATTTTAATGGCAAAATAATGTTTTAAATGCTTAATAATTGCTGAAACTATGTGCTTGGAAGTAGAGATGTCGTGATATTTAAATTAGATAAAATTCTGGAAAGACAGTACCAGGTGTAGGAACCTTTAATTGAAAATGAATTAATAGGGAAAGAGTGGGTTTTAATGAAAAAAAGTTAGATTTTAGGGGCATATTCTTTTTTTGAGCGGAAAATCCTATATATGTGTATATATATATAAAGTACTTGATGTTCTGTGTGAGGGCTTCACAATTGTTTCTGTAGATCCTTGTTTACAGAATTTTAAGAAGTGTCATTTTTCTCTGTTAAACTTTGGAGATTTTCATAATTCTCTGACTAGAGAGTGATATTATGGAAAAAATTGTCACAAAAAAGAAAATTTTATCATTTGGATAGGGTGGGACTTCTAATAAGCTGCTACTGCCAAGCTAACCACAAGTGGAGAGTTCAGGCAGCAGTGCACTGCTTGGATTTAGAGGGGGTTCTTTATTTTTTTATGCTACTAATATTGTCCAATAACATTGATTGTGTAAGATAATAGGCAAATACACATATTTAAATGTTGGTAATAATTTTATGTTAAATTAGAACATGGTTTTTTAATCCTAGTTTCATTGTGAATCTGTTTTTACTTGGAAACACTTCAGTGTTACTGGGGTAATTAAAATTATATACTTAAATCTATAGTTTGTTTCCTGCTTTGTAGTAGTTTGCACTTAAGTCTAGTCCCTTTTCACTTCTAACAGTTGATTCATTAGCAGCTTTGATTTAATGAGTCTCTATTGGGGGAAGAAAATCTCAACCCTCTAATAAGAATAGGATTGTGAAGGAAATGCTTTTTGATAAGCTTGTGACTGCACACATATCTTTAATAGCTGAATTGTACAGCATGTTGTAATGAAAAATTTACTGTAGGAATTACAAAGGACTTAATAAGTGTTCCTCATGTTTTGTGATCATCTTGGATAGAGGCTTTTTAATGCCAATTTAGTGCATGTTCTCCAGCTTCTTAAAAGCTTTTTGTAGTGAGTAGGAAAAGTTGCTGTAAAGTTTTAGAAAAGTTTTGTAGTTTCTGGAAAAGTTGCTGTATTTGTCAAGCTGCTAAATTCATAATGAGCACAATGTTAAATGCTTAGGTTCATTGGGAATGTAATGTATCAACATGTATTTACAGATACTGAAATATGATATGGAAATAGAAACCATAAACAAGTTTTTACTTGAGAACAGCCAAAGTATATGAAAGAAACATAAGACTAAAAGTTGTCAGAGTTCTTTTTTTTTTAACTTTTTGTAATCGTCTGATAGGTGAATTTGACAAAACTCTGAAATCTTCACTCTTACAGTGTATAGTAGCTTCTTTTGAGATATATTTGGAGTGTATTTGGTCTTTTGATAATGCTTTATTTAAGGATGCAATTTTGAAGCTGTGTAATTACAGTTAAGAAAATTCCTATTTCATTGTCTTGCTATCAAGACTTCCACCTGAATAAAGAAAACTGTGTTGACTAAAACGGATCCCCTGTATCCTATCCCTTCAGTATTCTTGTGACTTATTTATTCTGGACATGTTCCAAGATTCTTACATAAGCTCTGGTTTGCATATTTAATCTGTGAGCCCTCTTGACTTGCTGATTCATTTCTCCTTGTAGCAATAAATGCTGCCCCAAATTCTCCCCCTTCCTAGTTATATTTGACAAGTTACGGCATGAAATGCCTGCTCAAACATATCTCAGGTGTTTTGGCTGTGAAGGTTAAACTAGTCAGCATGAGATATATTTTATCTTGGCAATGCACTTGGGGAACTCATTGTTCTGTGAGCCTGGTGTTCCCTGTAGTGTAGGTGAGGTTATGGACATTCTGTCTCAATAACTGAAATGTTTCTCAGACACATAGGCACTTCTGTTAACATATTCTAGACTGCTTTGTTGAATGTTTTTTTTTTTTTTAGGACACAAAAGGAATGTTAGTGAGTTTGTCCCTTAAAATGTGTGCCCTGCTAAGAGGGTCTAAACAAGATTAGGTTATCGTATGGTGGACTTGTGTGACAAGCTTGCTGGCTGCAACATGGCAAGAATTGGGTATTATAAGGAAAACATCCTATCTCCATAGAGGCAACTTTGTTTAATTCTATGCAAAAGCTAGATATTGGGGTACTCATGCTTGCATTATGTAAGCAGTTCTTATTTTTCAATTTAGCAGCCAGCAAATGAAAAAACTTCTTAAACAGTGTCAAAAATGTGTGGTGGTATCAGAGGGGAAGTGTGCAGAGAACATTCTGGCTTCCTCTTCCCTCTATCCTCTTCTTTTCCATCTGCATTATTCCATTGAGATAGAGTCAAGTGCTAGCTAATGTAGGCAAGTTAACTTGCTTTTGATAGTTGTCTTTGAATGCTAGGGGCGATTTCTTCAGTTAAGATATTGCTTCTGTGTCAGTCACAGACCTCTCTGGCAATTTCCTCCTTTCCTTTTGCTCCTTGCTTCCCCTGCTAACCACAGGATATTTTTTTCTTAATGGTCCAGCTGTGTGGGATTCCTTAAAATCAGAGGGTTTTGGGTGCATTGCAAAAGGCAGGCCTCAGAGACAGCAGGATGGTGATTAGAGCTAAGCAGTAGCTATAAGATTTGTCAGCAGAAAAATTATACAAAAAGTAGACAGAAAAGACAAATAAAACAATAATCTGTGTATTAACGCTTAGGTAGAATAACTTCCTAAGTTGCAGAAAAGTATATCTGGTAAGATATTAAGAATGTCTAAGCTTAATAATAGAGTTCTGTGCATTATATCTTGAGGCTTACAAGCAAGTATTGTATTCAAAATAAACAAGAATTGTTTTAACTGAAGGTACATATGCTTATAGTAATTAGATAGAACTACTGTCAATATGCTTTTGCTTTGTGTGACTGATCAAAAAGTTTATAAAGTAAGTTGTAACATTAAGTTCTTAGTCTGTTGCCTAGATGTGAGCTGCTAGCATCTTCCCATTGTCATAACCATGTAATGAGACTGATGCTAAAAAATAAACAGCTCTAAACGCGTACCACAGCAGTCCCGTCTTCGTTCGTAACTTACATATAGTCCCCGGCCAGCAATACAGTTGTATACATTATAATTTGAAAGTATATTTTCCTCCTACTGGGAAGAAGTGATGGTGAAACTGAATTGCCCGATAGAATAGCTTACTTTCAGTGATGTCGTAAGTAGCTGTGGGTAGTTGTAATGGTTTTGCCGTAGTTAATTTTTCTGCCAAAATACTTAAGTCTTAATATGAAGGATTGTATGAGTTTACAAATTTAATTGCACAAGCTTAAATAAAAATTACAGTTTTCTTCCTGTATCATTGCTGTGTCAGGAGGATTGTACAACAATGGTGTGCAGAGCTATATAGATGGATGTTTTATAGAATTCCACATCAGGATGAGAAGGACTGGATTTCATTAAATAAGACCAGGTAAATTTGAAGCTAGCTAATCTGCATCAAGTCCAAAGAAGGCTTGTACACAGAAAGCAAAAAGAATGCGTTGCTTTGATTTATAGGGAAGGAACGTTATATTGCCATGATGATGTTATACTATAAGTTACATATCTGTGAAGACTTCTAGCCATCCAAGACAGACAAGCAGTCATGTTTTAGAATTGAACAAAAGGCATAGTGTTCCTGCAGGTCCAAGTGGTCTTCTGACACTTCTGTTGATAAGCAAATGAGGATAAAGATGTTGAGAGTGAGCTAGCTGACTAGGTAAGTTATGTAAAAGGAGTGGGTTTTGCTGTTAAAAATCAGCAGCTTCATTTTAGGGTGAAAAGAGATGATATTTTCCTCAAATTAAAATGACTTGAAATAAACATCAGTTACAGAGAAGAGGCAAGTAGAATATCTCTTAAAACATGTGCAGAAGGAAAAATACCCAACTTCTTTCTAATACAAATGCAAGATACTGGAAATAGGGCTCATGAAAGACTGATGAATAATTCTATAATTAAGAAAAAAGTGTTGAGTACTCAGTTTGAAGGAGAAAAGAAAATGCTTATGGTTGATCTGCGTAGTGTCGCTGACCCATTGTAGAAAAAGTGATGTTTGGTGGTTAAAATAGCTGCTTGCAATTTAGGAAGGGCAAAGTGAAGAAAAACAACAATTTTATTTTGATGAGAACTGAAGAAAAAATAACACTTATCATTTAGTTTTCTCTATGACCACAGCAGAAATAGCTTGCTATGGACAATCAAATTGCAGTCACATACAGGATGACTAACTCCCTAAGTACAGGAAACTTAATTTTATGTGCAGGTGGTCTTGTACTACTAATACTAAAATGTTAATTTAAAAAGATGATGGATGCAGTATTTTTAGAAGTAATTATAAAAGGATTTGGAGTCACACCTATTATTTAAAACCTTGTTTTTGATACCGTATAAATGACTGTGAATTGACTTTGATTGTACATAATAAATACAAAGTTTAATCAGCAGCATTTTTTTGTTCCTTTTTATAAAGATCACTTGGAAGCCTTTCAGTGAAATAATCTGTATAGAAATTCCTTTTTCCACTCAGTTTTGAAGGGAAATCAGTTAAAGGATGTTTTACTAGATGCTTAGAAAACATTGAATCTAAAACAGGCTAATATGGTAGTGAGAAGTGTGCATCTGTTAATTAAATGAAGGGGGGAAAAGCTATAGCAGTGAATTGTGAATTAGAAGCAGAAGACTTCAGAAAGTAAAGGATGAAGGTAGTCTATCTAAGATATGTAGGAGGCTAATATTAGGACCACTAAAGTGAATGAGAATAAGATAAAATATACCAAAATATGCTTATGTTTTTATAAATTTAAAAGATATGTTTAATTTACTTGGCAAAATAGGAGACTTTTGTAATTATGAAAGTTGAGAAGAACTTGATGATCAACTGAAAAGTGGTTCACATTTTAAATTTTTTTGATAATTTGGAAAATTGTTTGATTGTAATCCTGTAATTACTTAGATTCATTCTGGCTTTATAGTGGAGGATGAATATTTTCCCTAGATATCATCTAAAACTCTTGTTTTACTCTTGTGCTTCCTTTCTCTACCCCTTGAACTAATTGTCTAAGTGAGAAAGGAGCACTGCTTATCTTTTGCATTTAACTGCTCCTGTTCGAGAATACCAATCTGCTTGATTTGACTCTTAGCTAGGTGGAGAAGCCTCTCTGGTTTTTTTGCTAATACCATGTAAAATTCAACCAAGAGAATGTTGTTGCTCAGTGTAGATGTTTATATGGTTTCTGCTTCAATCCTTCCTTACTTTTTGCACTGAAATGCAGACCTCAAGTGAAAAGTAGTCCAGACTTATTCTGAGTCTTAATTCACAGTTACAAATGCTGTAATTTATTTTGGAATAATAACTGCCCTTGAATTCAGAGGTAAAACTTTCTGAAAGTTTGGACCTTTTATAGTAGGTCTGTTTCATTTAGGGCCATGAAAATGATGGGAGGGCTAAGGTACCTCTTCCATGAAGACAGGCTGAGAGAGTTTGGGTTCTTCAGCCTGGAAAAGAGAAGACTCCAGAGAAACCTTACAGCACCTTTCAGTATCTGAAGGATGCCTAAAATAAAGATGGAGAGGAACTTTTTGCAAGAGTATGTAGTGATAGGACAAGGGTGTGTGGCTTTAAACTGAAAGATGGTAGGTTTAAATTGGATATTAGAAAGAAATTATTTCCTGTGAGGATTGTGAGGCACTGAAACAGGTTGCCCAGAGGAGCTGGGAATGACCCATCCCAGACTAGATCAGGCTTTGAGCAACCTGATATAGTGGAAAGTGCCTTTGCCTGTGGCAAAATGGTTGGAACTAATGATCTTTAAGGTCCCTTCCAGCACCAGCCATTCTATGATTCTGTAGCTGACCTAATTGGGGCAAAGAGGGGAAAAACTTCCCTTCTTGCAGATATCAAGAAAATCAGTGGACTCCTGCCTCTCATAGTAGAATTGTGGGCTTGTTCTTCTCCCTGAATAAAAAAACAGACTCAAAATATTTATTATCTTGTATTTTATGGTTTTTATTAAACTTAATTTCTATTTTTGCTTACTATGATTTAAAACAGTAAAGAAACAGACCAGATTAAAATTTTAATTAAAATTAAATTTAATTAAAATTTTAGATTTAAATTTTCTTTTTAGAAAGCCTAAATGTTTGTACCAGCATAGCTGTACTATTTGTTTTTTATACATGTATTTGTTCAGGTGTAACATATGTAGTGCATTTTCATTCAGGATGGGTAAAATCAATTATTTTCCAAAGCACTACGATTACCCTTTGGTAATCTAAAGGAGTTTCAATAAACTGGAATTGCCTCTCATGATTTGACACAAGTGTAGGGTAGACAACAGGTTGATTGTCCTTCAGAACCAGTTAGGGTGACTTAGCTCCATAGAGGGGCACATGATGTGGGGGATGGTGATGGTAAACCCTGATTAGTTTGATGAGCAGTAGTATTTCCACAACAGCAGCCTGGTAGCTGTTGGGATTTTATTTATAAGCATTGTTGTGAAGGCAAGAAGCAAGGAAAATGTGAAGGAATATGTAGTGAATACATTTTATATACCTATGTGGGAATGTTGTGGATAGTTGCTCTGAAAAATGGGTGAAACTAGATGTCTTGGTTTGAAAAGATAGGTGTCTGCTAAGGAAGGCAGGAGCCTCCCCTGAAATAGAAAATGTAAACCCTCTCCCTCCAAATTATTATAATGTTTGAAATTAAGAGGCTGTCAGGCAAATGTGTCGGAGTAGGAGTAGTTCTTAGGAATAGGAACAGTTCTTTACTAGGCAAATTAAAAATACAAATGCAATAGTACAAACAAAAAAGCCCTACAGAGTCAGAATATGACCTGACACTCTGTGGGTCAGAGTTTTGATAGCAGTCTGATTAAATGTTGGTTGCAGTTGTCTTGGAGTGACAATTGTGGTTCTGATGAAGCAGGGATCCTGTAGAAGGCTGGAATTTTCCTCTGAAGGTCCTGTGCTGGTGTAAATGGGCCTGGTCTTCCTCTGGGAATCCAGTGGACAAGACAGCTGCTTCTCTGGGAATTCAGTGGGAAAAGGCTGACTTTGGTCTTCCAGATCTCTGATTATATCCAAGTAGGAATGTTTGGCTCCTCTGGGCATTGTATCTCCCAATGGATGATGTAATTCTATCAGTCATGCAGTGAGCTCAATGGACCATTAACAGAAAATCTCTCTGGAGGGAGGATTGGTTATGGGAGAGATAAAGAAAACAGCCAAATCAACAGAGGATAACTTCCCCATCTCTAACAGATGGGAAATAGAATACCCCCAGACCATATTTTATAACATAGGAGACTGGATAGGTGATGGTAGAAGCTAACTTTATTGACTGAGGAGTCTCCCTATTGATTTTGAACGAGAAAATAGTAAATAATAAGAGAAATAAACTGCTTATATCATCACAGGAAAAGAGGCAAAATAGGAGCACTTAAACCAACAATACAGTTAAGCAGTGTTCTAGAAATTAGTTTTGTAGTAAGTATAAGTTTGGGGGGGGTTAAGGTTATGTTTTGGGTGTTTGGGGCTGGGGACAGATGTGACTACAGGGATTCAAAGGATGAAGCAGCAGGGAGACTTGTAGGTTAGAGGAATAGGGTACTGGTGATTTTCAGAAGTAAGCAAAGCATGTGATAAAAACACTGTTGCTGATGGTTGAGTTTATGTTTGGTTTTACATGTGTTGAATGCAAGTTGACAGTTCCCAGCTGTGCTTATCATGTGGCTGATAATCGTCTTTGAGATGGAAGCATGTCAAGGACACTAGTATTAGAAAGGCAGGGGAATCAACTTGTGGTATGGAAAAAAAACATGTTGAAACAGAAGGAACAGTGGAAGAGTGGAGAGGAGTGGGTTGACCAACAACAGATGAAATCATAGTGGTAAGATAAGGAAGCAAGAGAGGTGTGCTCCTAAAGAGCTCTCATGATTATTGAGGACTTTGTTACTGGAAGGATCACCTGTAGACCTGTACTAAGTCTCTGAGTAGTCTGATAGGAGATATCAGCAATCCAACCCAGCTTTTCTTTTCCCTTTTTTGTATTTTGGTATTTCCCTTTTCCTTATTCTCCTTTTTACTTCCATACCTCTGAAAGAGTCAAATTTTTACTTAGGGTCAACACTCCTCATTTTCATTTACAGTTTAAGCATGTGAACTGTAGTTTTCTTCACATGTGTTTAAAGCAAACAGTAACCATAGGAGATAAAGCTTTGGTATCTGTAGAGTGCGATTACCCAGGCATTTTTACATCTAGCAAGATTTAAGTTTTAGGCTCATTAGTCTTAAACTAGTGAGTAGGTGTTAGATAAATTGGTTAAGCTCTGTTTCTCAGTATTTGCTATTACAGATTTAGATGCTGGTCTGCTAGTCTAATCAAAGCTGTTGAAAATGTTTGTTTCTTTTTAAATGAGGTGCTAATAACACTACTGCTAACTGCTGATGCTCATCCTGTTTTTATGTGCCCTGCTGTTAATGTTTATTCTCAGCCCAGTCTCTTGTGAACACCAGAAAATACTAACTTCATGTGCATTATTTTTTTGATTTCTGTAATTTTATGGGAAAGCTGGACTATGTGCACTGTCATAGGGCACATACATTAATACTGTTGAGTGATTTGGTCCACAATTTTAAGTCTGTCTAAAGTTCTAAACCCTTAATGGTATTAAAATGAAAGCTGATATCTAGAATGAAATGAATCCATTTATCTCACTATTGATCTTCAGTACTGAGGTTTTTTCCATACTAGAAAATATTCTAGTGCTTTTCTAACTGTTAACAGAGCTGACTGGCATGTTAGGAATCAACCTGAGTTGATTTTACTGTCTTTTTTAGTTACTGTGTCTTACTGCTAGACAGAATATTGCATAGAGGTGTCATCTAATGCAGTTTTTCTCCTAGAAATTAGAATCCAGTAATCTGCACATAAACAGGTGACTTCCTTTATTGCTAGGAAAGCTTTAAGTACAGACTTAATTGATTTGCCCAGATCTTGTACTAGGTTATTGAAGATCTGGAAGATCCAGAAAATTTAGATTAAACAGATGTTAGGTTGTTTTTAAAGCTCAGAACTGAGAATGGACCAGTGTCCAAAAGCCAGAAACCCCTAAGAACCTCAATTGTTTGGCTATCTGATCTAATAATGCATTTCACTTATTACTGGAAGACCTTTTGAACTGGAATGGGCAACTACAGCAAAAAGGATTTTGGAAGATGTATGGATATAATATTCAAATGTATTTTAGGGCATACATTTTAGTAGTGCTTCTATCAGTATGTGTTACTTCAGACTACACACAACCATTTCTGCATGTGATGCTGTGTTGGTTTAAATTAAACTTAATAAAAAAAGGGTAAGAACCGAGACAAACCAACTCTCGTTGCAATCTCATTATTGAAGGGAATATAATGAACTCATATCCTGCCTTTCCAGAGACTGCTGTCCACACATGATTTTTAAGTAACTATTGTGGGTTTGTTTTTTTCAGATTGAGAAGCTATGTCCACATTGGTTAATTCAAGTTCAATCAGCAGAGGGTTTTTTTTAGACAGGAACAACTAGGGCTATTTTCAATAGTCAATTGAATTGGGCTATTAAATAACTAGGGCTATTTTCAATAGCTAGTCAATTAAATTCAGCATATTAATTTCCTTAAATTATATTGTGAGCTGGGGATTAATTACCTTGCAGCTCTGCAATTTCAAATAACAAATTTTTTATTACCTTAATAAGATTACCTTTTAGTTCAGATATGGGCCCTGTATTGTTTTGTATGTTAGAGGAGGATTGTTATACTGTTACATAGCAAAAATCCAGGGGAATTCTATAGCTTCTTTTCATCTGTGAAACATATCACCTTTACAGTATTTTCAGAATATAAATTAGCTGCAACAAAGGGGTTGGGCAGTTTTAAATTGTATGATAAAAAGTGACACAATTGTGCTCCATCATTGGTTCTCAGGCAGGTAGCGAGATCAGACAGCAAGCCAAGGCTTAGTGTTTAGAAATTGGCTCAAACCATGAGATTAGGCAGTAGCATTAGTCTTTTTGAGAGTAATGTGATAATGTCATGGAGTTACAGATCATACCTCAGTGACAGATGGTGCATGCCTGTGTGAAGTGTAGTAGAGTAAAAATACTGGTTTGATGTTTTATATGTTTAGTCATGATCTGTAGCTGTTGTAGTTAGTTAAAAATTTAATTCAAACAGGAAAGACTAGATTCCAAGAAGACACCTGTTCAATTGCCCAGAGCTTACAAATAAGTTTTGATACTGGACATTTGCCTTCAGTGTGTATCCTTGCTTCAGATCAGTGTGTTTTTAAAAATTAATATCTCTGATTCTTCATTGTTGCTGCTTGACTATATAATTTCTGTTTCCAGTATAGAAATGTATTATTCCTTCTGGTGTGTTTGTTACTGTTTATAGACAACATTGACTTTCAAGTTGGCATGTACAATAATTGAGAAATTAAGCTGTAATAAGTATCTGATGGTTCTTTTTTTTATTTAAAACCACTCAGTCAAGCAATAACACAAATATTTTTGTTTAACTTCACATGTTAAAAGCACAGCTGAAGTTAATTTCCTTTGTGGCTTTGAATATTTAGCAATTTTGCAAGCATGTTGTCAGTTTGCTGATTTTATTTGTAATCAAACTGGCCAGTGATGTCTCCTAATGCAATTTTGTAAAGCAGTGAGGAACAAAATAAATGCAGAAGGAAGTAAAAGGTTCATAATAGCAATTGTTAATTGAAAAGTTATGCCTCTACACATGTCGGGGGGGAAATGACATCTAAAAATAGCTTTAAGTGTTGCTTGACTAGCACTGCTTACCTCTGCCCTGAAAGGAAAGAGAACTCAGGAATTTACATACCCTAACAATGACTTGGCTGGTAGTGTGAGATCTATAATTAAGTATACAATTATATACAACAGCAACTGTTTGCTGTTATTTTTTTCTATTTTAGAGACAATTTAAATGTGAAATCTCCATTATGATATAAAATTGTGTTTCTGAACAATGTGAAATGTACAAGATTCATCCAATTCCTAGTATCAATTTCATAACATATTAAGACAACTTAGATCTTATTACTTCTAAGAATTCAGTATTTTATGCATAATTTGATCATTTCTAGTATAAAGTCTCAGCTGTTTAACAGTTCAAACTGTGTTGTAGTATCTCCTGGACTAACCAGTAGCCATAAAAGGCCACAGACATAAGATGAAATCAAACATTTGATGCCACAAACATTCTCAGAATTGCTAAAATTTGTAGTCTGAATTCTGTCATGACCATCTGTATTTTAGTGGTTTGAAACAGCTCCAGGGTTTGGTTTTATGCATAAAGCTGTGTCATAACTGGCAGAGTATCTGCCTCATACGGGAGATGTATCAAATGTCTGACTGACTAGGTTTTAAATGGCAATAAATATACCATCTTTATTGGTCTTACTGTTGAGGTGTAAGCAATAGGTGGTTCATCTGCAGTGCTGGAAACCTATACTCAAAATGTTGTCCAAGAGAACTTGAACCTTAGGTCGATTGTCTTTCAGGACAAGAACACACTGTCTGTGACAATATTGGGTTCTTTCAGATGGAGGACTTTTTGAGCAGTTTCACATGTTTTTGGATAATTGTGTATACATGTTTTTATTCCTTGCGCTTTCTCACATGCTTGCTTTAGTATCTAATTCACTTCTTTTTTCCTCATATTAAGTAGCTAATGTGTTATCTATTAGTGAGTCAGCATCTACTAAAAGCAATATTTAGACAAGTGCTGTTTGCATACAGACGTGTGTGTTGGCTGCCACCAGCACTTTATACATGCCCATGGTCTCTGTAAGACTTGGTGCCATATTTCTGAAGTACTGCACAAATAAAATTAGATATGTCCTCCCTAAAGTAATTCAATATCTAATAAAATATATGAGTGTGATGAAATAGGGAAGGAAAAAGGGTTTATCTGATGAATGGCAGTAGGCTAAAAGAAATTAGGATCATGATAATAGCATAATACAAGTGAACCACCTACTTAATTTTGATCAAGTATGTCTTTTCTAGAAACGGTGGTGTACTTTCTGGTGTGGTTTAGTGTGTATATATGACTGAGTTTTGTCGTTCTAGTTATAAATATTACTACGGATTCAATTGGTATATTGTTTTATGTATGCTTATTCTCTTAGTCACTTCTTTTCCAAATTTTCCACATTCCTCATTTTTCCCCTCATTGATCTCTCTTGTTCTGCAGTGAAAAAAAAAGGTGAGTTCTGGCCCCATTTGCTGTGGCTAACAACAATAGGACTGAAAAGGCTTTGACCTTTTGCAGTGGTTACTGTCTATGATCCATGTGCTGATGGGAAACTAAAAGAATGAAGGGGTGCAGGATGAAAAGGAACGTGACCACATAGGAGCATAGGGTGAGGGCACCAAATCTTAAATAGTTTTCCCTTGGATTTGCAGTCTCTCTTTTTATACTGAGTGCTTGTGTCACATTGCTAATTGGCCTTCTGATGTCACATAGATACGTTCAGTTGTCTCTAAAGTTAATGTCAGATCAGTAGTAGCAGTGGAAATCTTTGGAATGGCTGAAGCTTGTGTGAAAGTTGTAGCTTGAAAAAAATTATTTTTTTTCTTTTTAATTCCTATATTAAATCAGGTTGGATTCTTTCTGTTGCCACTACCAATAGAGCTTCTTCAGGGGTAACTGGACCTCAGTGTAGCTTGGCACAGCTGCTCACTTTCAGTCACTGAGCTAGCACAACTGTCACTTTTAGAAAAATGGTTTGGTAAAGAATTGTGACACTGCACAGGGTACAGATTGTTGCTATTCTGAAATATATTGGTTTTGTTCCTAGAATGATCTGTGAGGCCAAGATGTATGGTCTACAAAACCACCTCCAGTAGTTTTCTATTGTGCATGGGTTTGTTGGTGTTTTTTTTTTGTTTTGCCTTTTTTTTTTTTTTTTTTTTTTTTTTGGTTAGTTTTTTATTAAGTTCAGGTATTGCTGTATTGTATACTTCAAAGAGAAGACTCAAGTCCTTATGAAGACATCACTCAATTTGTTGATTTTGTGTTAAAACAGGTGTATATTAGATGAGTACAGTGTTTAACGATGCTGTGAATAGTAATGTTTTAAAGCCTTCCTAAAATTCTTAATTTTTAGCATTAAGTTGGACAGTGTTGTTTCAGTTTTCTGTGTTTTCATTTCTGTCTTGGTTTCTGGTTACTTGAGCTAATGTAATGGCATCAAGTAACAGAAACAGTAGACATTAGTAGTGTCTTAAGCAGAATGATTAGGAACAGCATACATTAACAGTTTAATCCCCCTCACATTTACCATTCTGGAAAGCAACCTTCGTTTATAGATTTTAATAAATTGTAAGTCTGTGAAAACCAACCCTACTTTCTTGTAAAGCAGAATATATTGATAAAAGCAGTCTTGGTTCTGCAAAGATATTTGCCTGATACCTTGTTTTTTTAATGTGAACTGGAATATGTTATATTATGCATTCATGCATGGTTGAATCAATATGTGATTATTCAGTTGCTTTAATAACACTTGGAAAATGACTACCTAAGATAGTAATTACATTGACTAGACAATTTTGCTAGAGTGGAGGCAAAGAGACATGTACTGCCATGGTTAACAAAAACCACTGAGTCTCAGCTTTCTCCCCTGGAAATGTTTCCAAGTAATCCAACTGATCTCCTTCCTTTTGCACAAACTGACAAAGACCTTAACTCAGAAGTAGAGTTTGACTTTGTACCATCTGATGTTGGTTTGCTCTGATGTGGTAGGCTGGGTGATAGGTTGGACCAAATGATCTGGAGAGGTGCCTAAGAACCTCCCTCATTCTGCAGTTTTCAGTGCTTGGGAAAGAAAGCAAAATAGTGCTATATCTTACTGCTCCTCTGGAGAATATGGGATTTAAAGGCAATTAAAAGTCACAATGTGATTCTTACCTGCAACAGCTACACCTGAGGGTGCTGTGGATCTAACTGTTTATGTTTGATAGCAACATGGTAATTTGTTCTTTGTATTATTTTCACAGCACATGAGCTAAGGATTGGGAAAGCAGGCGTCTTGATTTGTAAATGATTTCTTGTAGTTTGATGAGATCCAAAACTCCTCCAGTCTGGTGCATATGCATTATAGCAGTTTTTCACTGGTGAGATCAAATACAGACATATTGGTCAGTTCTGCACCAGCTGCACTGTTATAGAAGGGAGTTTCTGACACCAGACAATTTTCCTAGGTCTTGGTATGTTTGTTTTATTGCAAACCACAATTTGCACTTGGAACACTTAGACAAGGTTTTTGTAGCTATATCCAGAGAGGTGGAAATGCTGCCTTTAAAAAAATAGAGGTCACAGGTGCAGTCTTCATGTATGATATGGAGACCATTTTTTGACCAGCTTTACCAAGGAAAAGTAGTCAACCACAAAATCCAGCAGGTCTGATTTATTTGTGTGCACAGATATGAATGTGTTTCCTTAACTGTTTTGTGCAAAAGTGCTGTTGTGATATGGGAAATAACAAAATTTCACTTTATTGCATATTGTGCAGTCCATTAAGTTTTAAAGATAATTAAAAAGACCTCTAATAGAATGGTAGATGATCTGGCAGAACAGTGAAACTCTTAATATTAAAATATAAATTATATAGGAAGTAAGCCAGTCCAGGGATCCATCATAGTGCTTTTTGCATTCTGTATGTTGATAAGCATACCCTTAGCCTTGGCAGAACACTTTTGAACTGCATGTCCCCTGCAGTACACCAGCAGGTTATTTTGGGGCATTCTGGAAGCAAATGTGAACCTTTGTGTACCTGCTTAGAATGTACCATCAGCTGTCCTCTTCCTGCATTAAAGGATTCTGGTTGTCAGCAGCTCTGACAGCATTGGTACTAGGAGGTAACAAATCCTCAAGTAGGTCAGTCTCATGCTGCTTGAGGTAATGTTTTCTTATTAATATCTTAGACTTGACCACCCCAAATCAATAGAAAGATCGTTCTGCTATCTGAAACTTGCTAGATTTCTGTCAGTGAGACAGTTCAATGTTTCTTTGCTTTACTCTAAATGTCTGACTTTGGTTCAGATACTGAAAGAACAAGAAACAGTGGGACAGGATGACAGCATCTGCTTCCAGGAAAAGCAAGATGAATTTGTTTTTGAGAGTGGTCTCTGGATCCTTTGTGTCTCCCTGGTCCTCTCTTACCCTTCCTTGTTCCCCAGTCTGGGAATCTGACATGGACTATGCTGTCTGTGGTCTACAGGCCTTTCTACTTTGTGCAAAATATGTTTAATTTCAAAAGATATACTGTCTAGAGATAAATATTTTCTCAGCTGTGTTTGTCTTTTGTTTCATCAGTCAAAATGATACGTTGTTTGGTTTATTCAAGTTAGCTCACTGTAAGGCACACATTTCCCTCCAATGTGGCAGGTTGTGAATTAGGTTGTTTCTTGTGGGTAAACACTGACAGTAAAACTTATTTATTATCATTGTGTATGAAATTATTATGCTTATCTTCACTTAAAAAAAAATCTGGTCATGGGTGTCCTTTGGCAGGCAGAGTCTTCTTGTGCAGAGATACCAATGGTGAATACAGTTGCTCTTTCTCAGTCTTTGGAATGGCTCAACTTCCTCATCCCCATTACAAAGGGCAAAAACCATCTGATCTCCGTGCCCTAAAATTGTTTTTGGTTTACTAGACTGATTTTAGTGGTTCAGTATGGTATCTCTTTCTGCTTAATATGAGTCTCTGGCATGGATGAAAACTCTTTAGCTAAATGTACTTTCCTGCTGAATATGAATGGATGTTTAAGGACAAGCACAGATAATCTGGATTCTGCAATACTCTCCTGGAGTTACTTAAAGAAATATTTTACTGGTTTTACTATTCTCACTGTTTAAAATGGCAGATGGTTATTGAGAGGCTGCCTGAAATGTCTCTGAAGTAAGCAGATTTTAAGATACTTATTTCCAACCCTTCTTAAAATTAAGAGCATGTTGTGGTTTACCCACTCTCGCTTTCTCTCTCTTTTTTTTTATGTTTGTTTGTTTGTTTTCCTTTTGGTTGTTTTTGTTTGGTTTTTGGTTTTTTTTGTTTTTGTTTCCTTAAACAAAAGCTTGGAGAAAGTAGAAACTGCTTGGGCCTCATTCATTGTTCTGTACATAACCCTAACATGTTGATCTGTTGTGTGAAAGTTTGCTACGTGTTCTGGGTACATCCGTATTCTTTCCAAGCTGACCTCCAAAACCAAATGAAAGAATTATGAGGATATGAGGTGAATTGTAGAAGGCAGCCACATTTGACAGACGTGACTTCCCCTTAGTTAAGACATGCTGGATGTCACAAATCACCTCTTTGTCTTCTGTGTGCCTTAACAGAGTTTTCAGGAGGATCTGCTCAATGATCTTTAGGAGCAGAGATGTGAGACCTGACTGACTTATAAATTCTATGGGTTTTTATTTTCCTTTTTAAAAATGGTGGTTATATGTATTTTTTCAGTCATTAGAACTTCCACAACTTCTCAAGTGTGATAGGTAGTGGCTTATCTACTTCCTTTGCCAGTTCCTTCGGGATCTATGGATGTACCTCATCGGATGCCATGGACTTGTAACCTTCATATTCACTTAGATGGTCAAAAACTAGATCTTCTTCTACAGCACATAGTTCTTCATTCTTCCAGTCTGCCTTTGTCTTCTGCAGCTCTGGTGAGGTGGCTGGAAAACTTGGTGGTGAAGACTGAGACAAAAAAGTAATCGAGTGCTTTGACCTTCTCCATGTCCCAGGTAACCAGTTCTCCCATTTTCTTTGTAGGGGAGCCACATTTTCGCAGTCTTCTTTTTATCACCCATGTGCCTATATAAATAATAGAAATCACCTTCCTTCTGTAAGGAAGGGACCTTAGAGATCATCAAGTTCACACCCTTCTTCTCTGGATGCTTCCAAGGATAGAGCATCCACAGCTTCTCTGGGCAGTCTGTCCCAGTGCTTCATCACCCTTTTGTACTGGACATGATACTCCTGGTGGGGTGTTACAAGGGCAGAGAAGAGGGGCAGAATCACCTCTCTCAGTTGCTGTTTTGATACAGACCAAGATACAGTTGGCTTTCTGGGCTGTGAGCACACACTGTTGTCCAGCTTTTTATCCAGAAGAACCCTGAAGTCCTTCTTGGCAGGGCTGCTCTCACTGAGTTTGCCTCCCAGTCTGTTCATGTCTGGGATTGCCCCGAACCAAGTGCAGCACGTTGCATTTGGCCTTATTGAGCTTTGAGGTTCTTGTGGATCTGCTTCTGAAGTTTGTCCGATTTCCTCTGTATGACAAAGAAGCTTTTCTATTTGCCTTTGATGACCCTGGCCAGATTTAATTTTACCAGTGCTTTAGTTTTCCTAACCCGATCTTTGACTGCTCAGACAGTCTTTCACTATTTTTCTTAGGCTGTCTGTCCTTGTTTTCACCCTCTGTAGGCTAAAGCCTACAGCTGGAAATGAAATGCTTCGTGAAATGAGAAATACTTGCCTACTTAGTTGTAAGCAACCCCTGGAGTACAGTGATTAGAATGGCTGCTCTGAGGCAGACTGGCAGTCCATCTGGCAAGCATTTCTAGTAACATTTGGGTTTTAACTGAGGAAGAGTATGAAAAGGATGGATACATAAAATAGTTCCCCCAAGTACTCTCTCCATAAAACTGAGTACTAGAGTTTTTTTGGTTAGAGAAACATATTGAGACTCAGTCTGATGTGATTGATATAAATTGCTAGAATATGGTTAAATAAGTAAGTTACCTCTAGTCATCTAAAGCACCTGTTACCACTTCTGCGAAACAACTAGAAAAGTGAACGGAACTAGGTGAGGTCTTTGTGATGTTGTACCCTTAGGGGGAAGGGAGCACCCAAGATTTGTAGATACTCATTTGTTGAAAGGAATGAGAAGTCAGATGATCCACAAAAGCTTATGAAGTTTTATTAGTAAATTACACACTTGACTTGGAGATTGGTATGTTAGTATGTACCCTGGCCTCTTATATAAGCACATGACCCTGGATTTTGGATAAAGGTGTAGGGTGTAAGGGAAGAGAGAGAGATTAATTAAAGAGGGGGAGAAAGGAAGGAAAGAAGGAAGAAGATTACCAGTCCTGGCTGCAGCATAAGTTCAGCTGATGGCATGTCGTGGGGCCTCTTCCTGAGTTTAAATCAGGGTACCTATTAATAGATAAGCTTTCCCTGCCCTGGGGATGCGTCATGCTTTCTATGCACGTTATTTACTACTCACAGTCCATTCTTCCAGGTCCTTGTGGAAATGGGTCAGAGGGCTTTGGGTCTTTGGTGGTCTTGTTCCCCCCCATACAGTCCCTGCCTGCTTCTCCACCTCATTTCTCTGTGCTGTACTGAGCTGTGCTTACCTCCAGGAGGTAGATCAAAGACCTTTGTCCCAGAAAAGTGCTGTCCTACCTCTGTACGGCCCCTTGTCCAGTCACATCTTGTTCTTTCTCACAGCATGTTATTGCCAACAGTCCTTGGCTGGTGCCACAACCACCCCGCTATTGGTGTTTGAGAGAAATACATTAGTCCCTTGTCTTCTAGATTTCTGCAGTTCTGGTGCATGGTTACTTTGAGCTCTTCCAAATATCCCAGTTTGTTTTCTTAGAGAGGTTGTTTCCTGCAAACTGTGTGGTGATATGTTTCTGCTATTGGAAACTCATTGATGCTTACAGCTGTAGTTACAGCACATCCTGAGCTGTCGTCTTTTGATCGAGGCTTAAGGTTATGTGATTCAATGTCACAGTTTCAAGTGGCATTATGTAAACATCAGTTCCACTGAGTTCATTGCTTTTGTTTGATTTTGTAACTGATGTCTCTTGTTCAGAGACTTGTGTAGCTGCTAAATCTCTGTAAAGCAGCATGACCTGAAATATCCAGGTAGCCTTATGTATTCTTACCCTTATGCACGCACTTGCTATATTATTGCCTCTGGATTTTGAGATTGGAGGAGTTTCTTCTGCTTGGGTTGGAAGTCTGCAAACATTTCAAATGTTAATGGCTCCCTATCACTAGATTTTATTCTTTTAGGCATTTCAACAGAGGCAGCCAAACAGGTGTCAGGAAATTATGCAAGAGTAATCCCTTTTAGTTTATTGTTTTTGTGATGATTATAGGGCTAGCTATTTCTTTGATAATTTTTCTACTGTGAATGCTTTGCCTGCACACTCTTGACCTTAAACCTTTATCTGTCAGAGGCACAATCACCTGACTGTCTCTTTGTCAGATCCAGCTCTGCACTGTTGTGTTCTCTGGATGAATTCTGCTTATCCTAGCAGAACTATTGCAGACCTGCATTTCTTCTGTTCAGGAGTTTGTGTACAGTGCCTCTGAAATAGCTTTTGTAAAGATCACAGTTTTGCAATAGGAGCAAAATGGTGTGGGAAAGGAGAGTAGCATGCAACCATGGTAATTTGACTGACTCTTCTAAGAGCCCAAATTTCAGAATGTGGTTTGATCATTGATGTATTTCTTGATCTTTTTAATTGTATTGAGTGATTCTGCTCTGCATTTCTGAGGCTAGCTAAACTAATAGATTTTTTTTTTTTCAGTAGGGGGCTTGAAAGACTTGTGACTTTAATATTACTTTTACCGCTTGCTATTGCATGTCTTGGATGCCCTTCTATTGAAAATAAATTCATAGATGTATGCAGTGTAGTGCATTGGAGTTCATTTGGTATCATGTAGAAGCTGACACTAGTGACTCCCAAATGAAGAATAGGACATGTGATATGCAAAAGTTGATTGTAGTGCAATCCTGCTGTAGCAGTCCTGACTTGTGTGGGAGTTCATTGTCCTGTTTATTACCCCAAAACAAGGAACTTGCTTTTCTCCTGGAAAATGTTGACTTTAAAATATCTTTCAGAATCTATTTATTTATTTTATGGTGGCCTAATTCTGCTTCTATTGGAAAGAAATTAAATATAGTTCCATTTTTAGGCAAATCCTTTGAATGAGGCTACTACCTGTGGTCCTCACAACTTAAATTCTTTTCTAGATACTGAGACTCTGACAGATTATACTCTGCTTGACTTAGCTTCTTATCTGCTCTACATAACTTTGTGTTCCATTAGAAGATCTGTCTGACTACAGTTGACATTTAATCCCTCTGAAGATATGTTCTACTTCTGCCTTTGTTGGAGGCAAAATTAATCCTTCCCATCACTCCAGCCAACTAATTTCGTGTGTGTTCAGTCAAAAACACTGGATGCTTTCATTTTTTTTGTAATTGTTCTACATCAGTGAAGTTAGCATCAGAGATCTGTTACACCTTCTGTTGCAACTTTCTAAAAAATTCCTAAAGTTAACAATGAAAAAAATGTACTCTTTTCATCTTTGGTTAGTATTTAATGTATTTTTTCTTGGAATTCTTCACAAATGTGTGCGAGAGAAATCTGTGTGATAATTAATATTTTAATATAGTAACTATAAAAATGAAACAACTTTGTAGACAGAGCTTTAAAACAAAAACAGGGTAAAAAGCAATGTTTTGTACACAAAGGAATGATGTCCTTTAAAAGAATATATGCAGTTTTACTGTCTGGTAAGTCTTTCAAGTAATCTGAAATATTCAAGCTATTGTTCATACACAGGTAAAGCTTTTCTTTTAACAAAACCAAAACTATGAAAGAAAAAAAAAAATCTAATACAATGCAATAAAATGCTTGTTTGGTCTTATCTAGTAGTAATAGGATTTACTAAAATTTGTTCCTTTGTCTTAAACAGAATGTTGACTTTGAAAGCTCAGGGAAGAAGCAGCAGGGAGAAGAAAGTAACACAGTGGTAAGTACATTATTTTTCTTTCCTCTGGACCAACTGCCTAATGTGTTAAAATAGAAATCCTCTTATTTATTCATATTTTGTTATAATTTCCTTCAAAGCACTTGAATTTTATTCTGCATCACATCTCGTGTTACTTTGAAGGCTTATTTTTTTAGCTCTGAATAACTATTGAAGACTCAAGTAAATTATATGTATTTAAATGTATTTGTGTGCTTATATAGAAAGGGAAATATATGAAAGACGAAAATAATTATATTTTAAAGCTCAGAGTCCATCAAGTTCATCTTCTTGGCTTAAGAACTTTAGAATTCTGAGTTTTGTATTTTTTTTTTCAGTTCTTACAAATTATAAGCATATTTTTCTTGAAAAGATACTTGATAAATGGTAAACATTTTTGTTGAGCCTCCTGCTGTCCTTTTTGGTTTGCAGCTCTAAAGCCTAGACATAGGCACATCATATACGTTGTCTCTCAACTGGTGTGTTGGCATTTTTTAGCTAGAGAGCATATATAAAAATGTGGAAAGTGTTAACAAGGCAAAGTTTGATTTGCTTTCAAAGCTCTATGGAAAAGCAACACATGTTCAGAATCAGCTTTTTTCTTTATTAAAGGATGCTAATGCAGATGGCACTCACTTGCTTTTGCCTCATAGTGTAAGGGTTTGTAGAGGCAAGTATCTTCCATGAATAAAAAGAGTACCCAGTAGAATATTTAGTCATTGGAGGGTCTGTATGAATTCCTGTAGAGGAACTGCTACTGCCGAGTCCCTCTTCTACCCCAGAAAAAAAAAACAAAAAAAAAACAACCAACATAATATGACAGCAGTTTCCATCTGCTCTGATTTTATCAGTGTTGCTCAGATTGTGGAAATGCTAATAAATATTGACTCCTCAATTACTTTAATTTTGAGACTATAAAATACTGGTTCAAAGGATACAAAATCTTCTGCATATTTTATCTGGCATTTCTATAAACAGCATATGCTTAAGTAGAGAGAAGCATGTGCAGATGCTTGTGTTTTCTAACCTTTTGTGTAGCCTGCAATGCTGTAAGCTTTGTGTGCTTTGGCATTCTCCACTGAGCTAATAATCTATGCTGTTGCTGCACTGCCTCAGCTGTGCTTGCTTGCACCATAAGGTTTGTTGCTTCTTGTGAGCAAATGACTAACACTGCCTCTTGCCTTCACTTCCACTGTGCTTGTTCATCTCTTGTGACTGTGGTGGTATAACTAGAGGAATTAAGACAGTATCTCTTCCTTACTGCTGGAATAGATGTTGACTGTATGTGATAAAATACTTTCTCATACAGTAGAAATCCCTAAAAAACGAAACCTGAATCATAAGCTGTTTATTGTGGTTTTTTACCTCTGCCAGAAGCTTGCCATCTTTTAATCTTGTTGCTTTGTGTATTTAATTTTCATTGTGTTCTTTGTATAGAAAGTCAGAAATTTGTTTCCATGGATCTTTTTCACAGTAGCAATGAAAGAAAATGACGTTATTTGACATAGAAATTAGTGGATTTGGAAAGCAAAGCAGTTCTGAAGTAGTGTAGTTCCAGTTAGCTGTACCAAATAGCTGTGATTACTAGATATATAGTAGCTGTGATTATTTCTACTTCATATTTAAAAAAAAAAAAGATTTGGCTAGTGGGGGGTGGAGTGTACTTCAGTATCCTGTTGGGATAAATATTTCATATTTCTGGCTATGTATTAGCTTAGAAATGAGAAAAAGTAAATCCAAACTGTGTCAGTTCGGTAATGTAAAGGAATTTTTTAGCCATCTGAAAACACCTGAGTTGAAATACTGAAATATCAATGTCATGGCTTTTAAAGAAGCTTGGGTTATTGCATATTCCATGAAGATTTGTGGACTCCTGCAGTTTCCTTCAAGCTTCAGTTTGCTGTTGTAAAAATCACTGCATTTATATGGTGCTTTTTTTCCCCTTTTTGATCTATGGAAGAGAATTGGATGAGATTCAAATGCAGTAGTTTTAAAAATCAATTTATTCCTCCCTCTTAAGGCTTTCTTAGTAACATGACAAATACACACCCAAAGAATATGCAATCAAGTGAAACATCAGAAATGAAGCTCAGATCTAATGCTAATCTCAGCAGTGTTGTTAATGGTATCCAATTAGAAACCATTCTTAGAGGAAGTGTTACACTGGCACTTATTTGGATAGATTTACTGTCCAGATGGAAATTATTTTCTAGGGCTGTCACAGAAAAAGAGCAAAAGAAAATGTGTGAGAACATACTTGCAGCTACTGGGCTGCAGTTGTGTTATGACAGTGTGTGTGTGTTGCTGTGTATTGTTAAGTAGTGTTACTATGAAAAATCAATGTAAATACTTAAAAAAAGAGTAACAAGTACAGTTGCTTGGTTATCTGATTATTTTAAAATTTAATGTTTTCCACTAAACTTAATCTGTAATTTTTCTCTCTCCCTTTTTTAATAAGGATATTGCTATGAAAAATCTTGCCTTAAATTCACAGAATCACATAAGAGTTAATAGTTACAAGGAACCCCTGGAGATCATCTCATCCAAGGCAGGGTCATCTAGAGCAGGTTACAAAGGAACAGGTCTGTCTGGGTTTTGAATGTCTTCAGAGAGGGAGACTCCATGACCTCCGTGAGCAGCCTATTCTAGTGTTCTGCCACCCTCAACATAAAGACTTTCTACGTCATCTTGAGGTGAAATTTCTTGTGTTTTAGTTTATTGCCATTACTTCTTGTCCAGTATCTGAGCACCACTGAAAAGAGTGGCACCATCCTCTTGGCACCCACCTTTCAGATATTATACACACTGACGAGATCCCCTCTCAGTCTTCTCTAAACTAAACAGGCCCAGCTCTCTCAGTCTCTCCCCGTAAGTGAGATGCTCCAGACCCCTCATCATCTTTGTGACCCTTTGCTGGACACTCTTCAGGAGCTCCTTGTCCCAGAACTGGACACAGCACTCCAGACGTGGCCTCACCAGGGCCCAGTAGAGGGGGAGGATCAGCTCCCTTGACCTGCTGGCCACACTCTTCCCAGGGCAGCCCAGGATCCCACTGGGCCTCCTGGCCACAAGGCCACCCTGGTGGCCCATTGTCACCTTGTGATCCACCAAGACTCCCAGGTCCTTCTCCACAGAGCTTCTCTTCAGTGGGGCAGCCCCAGCCTGTGCTGGTACTTGGGGTTATTCCTCCCCAGGTGCAGGACCCTGCACTTGCCCTTGTTGAGCCTCATTCGGGTTCTCTCTGTCCAACTCTCCAGCCCACCAAGGCCCAGCCCAAAGGCAGCAGAGCCTTCAGGTGTATCAGCCAGTTTGGATCTTCAGCAAACCTGCTGAGGGTACCTTGGATCCCTTCATCCAGGCCAGTGATAAACAAGATGAGTGAGACTGGACCCATTATTGATCCCTGAGGAACACCACTGACTACAGGCCTCCAATTGGATTCTGCTGCCCTGATCCTGAGCCTCTGGGCTCTGCCAGTCCTTGGTCCACCCCACTGTCCATTCATCTAAACCATGTTTCCTATGCCTACCTATCAGGATATTGTGGGAGATGGTGTCCAAAGCCATGCTGAAGTGGAGGCACAGAACAACCACTGCTCTCCCCATCCTGCCCTGCCATCACAGAAGGCTGTCAGATTGATCTAGCATGATTTTCCCCTTGGGGAATCCCTGCTGACTGCTCCTGATGACCTTCTTTTCGTCTGCATGCTTGGTGATGACTTCCAGAATGTTCTGTTCCATCACCTTACCAGGGATTGGAGGTGAGGCTGACTGGCTGGTAGTTTCCAGGGTCCTTTATGCTATTTTTGAAGATGAGACTAACTTTGTCCTTTGTCCAGTCATTGGGCATAGTTTTTCAAGAATGATGGAGAGTGGCTTAGCAACATCATCCACCAGCTTCCTCAGCACCTGTGTGAACATTCCATCAAGGCCCATGGGCTTATGTATGTTATGCCTGTCTAGTTAAAGCCTCGATTACTAGGGGTAGGTCTTCCTTTCTCCAGCCTTCCTCTCCTTGCCCCAAGGTCTGGGATTCCTGAGGGCTGGCCTCAGCAGTAAACACTGAAGTAAAAAGTCATTCAGTAATTCTGCCTTATCTCTGTCGTCCTTCACCAGGACAGCTATCTGATTCAGCAGTGACCCCACATTTTACCTTGTATTTCTTGTGCTGCCAATCTACTTGTAGAAGCCCTGCTTGTTGTCCTTGATATTCCTTTACAGACTCAACTGGAAGTGGTTTTTGGCCTTTCTTGTCGCTTCCTTGCATTCTGTGACAGTGTTCCGTCATTCTCCCATGTGGCCTGTCCCTTTTTCTACATTCCATATATTTTATTCTTCTTTTCAAGATTTATTAGAAACTCCCTGCTCATCCATAAGGGGTTCCTGTCCCCTTTGCTTAATTTCTGGTTCATGGGAATGCACTGATTTTGAGTTTGGAGGAAGTAAATAATGCTTGAATATTGACCAGCTTTCTTGGACCTTCTTCTTCTCTAGAGCCCTAACACATGACATTCTGCTAAGCAGGTCTTTGAAGAGATGGGAGTTAGTGCTCTGGAATTTCAGGGTTCTAGTCCTGATTGCTGCTTTGCTTCCTTTGCACCAGGTCATTTTGAGTTTCACCATCTCCTGGTGCCCCCAGCTTTCACGTTCTCAGTCCTTCTTAGCTTGTTTGTACAAAGTCCAAGAACACACCTTTCCTTGTTGGCTCTTCTACCACTTATGTCAAAAAGTTACTGACAGTGACCTGTAGGAACTGGTTGGACTGTGTGCTGAGTCATGTTGTCTCTCTCCAAAAAATACTAGGGTAATTGAATTACAGATATATATTCCCATATACATCTGACTTACTGATGTCTTGGCTTATAAGGATATTGAGTGTTACTGCATTTCAGTTAAAGGCTCCACTTGAGCATTATATTACATAGGTTATTTGCCAGAGATTTTTTTCTTCTCACTTTAAAAATAATAATTTTGTTCTGTTTTGACAGACTCATTTTGGTTTTGTCATTATTAACCTTTTGCCATGATATGGCCAAGTACTGCTGACTACTTTATTTTAGAAAGTAAATAGAAATAATTATTCTAGAGAGTTCTTTTGATATGCTTAGGGTGTATTTTACTTGTTAAATTAGCTCCTGAGGTTTGTGTTAGTGTAGGCAGTTTAGATTAACTGTTCAGCTAAAAAATCTGTTATAGTACATACCTAGTTACAGATTCTTTCATTCCAGTAAAAGAGGAAAATGCTGTTGTTAAATAAAGAAAATGTTACTGATACAGGTAACAGCATTGCAACTGCAACAAGTAAAGATATTTTACAAGTATGGTTTGATGAGAAGCTTTGCATTGTAATTATGTAAAGGATTTCTGATTATTTTAAATCAAAACAAAACAGAAATTTGGTTTGAATTTATTTATAGAATGCAGAAAAATACATAATTTAAGAAAATGTTTCCAGAATTCATACCTGACATTGCTTTTCTGGCAATTAACTGAAATTATCTTGCTGCCCTAGGCCTTGGAGATGGGTGGAAGGTTTCAGGTGGTTTGTTTTGGTTATTTTAATGTGTAGAGGCACTGAGAACTTGCAAAATAGTTAACCCCAAGAGAAACCTTGAACTTGATATTTATTAAGCTAGGAGTAGAGAATGCTGGGTATGGTTACATTCTGGTATGCTGGATCAGTAAAAAAATCTAATTTCTGTGCTCTCTGTTCCATTAGCTTTCTCAAAAAATTTAGCAAGCATCCTTAATATTTTTTCATTTAACAATTGGCCATTCACTGTATTTACTAACATGTTCTTCCTCCTGTTGTTACCATTCACTATTGTTGTTTCAAGAGTAATGGCTTTTATTTCTTTTTCTCTGAATGCTGCCTGTGAGCAAGCACAGCATGTTTTTTGATGTTCCTTGCCTGTATGAGGACACACAGCCATGGATGCAGTTGAGCATTGTTTTTATAACAGAGCTGAGGAGCCTCAGACTATAGCTTCATATTGAAATGGTGCTCATTTATCTATGATGCTTGTTGCTGCTTTAGGCAGAGTAAAACCCCTTGCAGGTTTTTTCACAATTCTTTGTTTCAACATGAAAATGTTAGGACTTCTGTCAGCTGGTCAATTAAGCCTTTCTGTACTTGTCATGCAGCATATTAGGTTACATACTCCCCAACACAATCTTTCCCTTTTCTGTGTTTGCGTGCTTAGTTCCATAATTCTGCTCTAGCTTGTAGACAGTGAGGTGGACTAAAAAGTACTTCACCGTGTGTTTTGTGTGCCTAGTTCATCTTGCCTTTCTGTATAGACATCTGATACTTGGTTTCATTTTCAACTGCTGCTGATGTAACATCCTTTTATGAGGCCTGTGAGGGGAAGCAGCACTTTTTGACCATGAGTGATCCCATCCTGTTAGCATCAGACAGGAAATCTAAGGGACTAATTTCAAAACAAATTAACATAGACTGAGGACAAAATTACTGTGATTCTAAGCTCTACTTGAGATTAAACTGAAAGTATCCCATGGGGTTCTGGCAGGTCTCCAGATGCTGTTGAACTGCCAGGTACATGGGTGATGGTAGTATGCAGGAAATCATCAGAGTTAAAGGGAAGAATCATGGTTCACTAAATGATGCTAGTCTCTTCTGGATTAGAATTTAGTGTATATCCAAGCTTGCTGTTGACCTTGTTTTCTTTCACTGTGTTCAAACCAATAGTTTACATGATTGTATTCTATTTAGTTTTACTGTTCATAGTTTGTATTGGGTGTAGGTGGAAAGGATTTAGTACTTAAGAGTATGATGTCCCACCTGAAAGGGGAAGGGAGAACCTAAGATTTGTGGATGCTTTTCAAAAGGAATAACTAAAATTAGAGAGTCCACAAAAGCTTATGAAGTCTTGTTATTTAATTAAACATGGTGTGCAAGTTGATATGTTAGTCCTACACCTACTAATGTAAGTATACAGCAGTGGATTTTGGATAAAGGGGTAGGGTGAAAGGTAGGAGAAACAGAGACATATTAAAGATGGAGAGAGAGGGAGTAAAAGAGAGAGCCAGTCCTGGCTCCAGTATTGATCTAGTCAATAGGATGTCCAGGGTCTAGGGACACTCATTCACTTGGGCTTGGTTTTGGGTGGCTTTTCCCTGGACCTGGAGAAAAGTTTTGAATTTTCTGTGTTAATTAGTCATCATGCACTGTCTGTTTTTCCAAGTCTTTGTGGAAATGGGTCAGAGGGCTTTGGGGGTTTTTGGTGGTCTTGTTCCCCCCATACAGCCTGCTTCTCCACCTCATTTCTCTGTGCTGTACTGAGCTGTGCTTATCTCCAGGAGGTAGATCAAAGACCTTTGTTCCAGAAAAGTGCTGTCCTACCTCTGTAGGGCCCCTTGTCCAGTCACATCTTGTTCTTTCTCACAGCATGTTATTGCCAACAGTCCTTGGCTGCTGTTACCTAAAGTCCTTGGTGCCACAGCCACCCTGCTACTTGTCTTGGAGACAAACACATTAGCCCCTTATCTTCTGGGATCCTACAAGGAGTCTGCCAGTGTGACTTCACCAAATGCAGAAGCTGCCTGAAGCTGCCCCCATGCTGGTTGGAACTAACTCCAGATGGGCCCAGTAGTGGCCAAAGCTAAGTCAGTCAGCAATCTTGGTACTACCTGTGATGACGTATTTAAGGAAGCATTAAAAGCAACTGTACAATAGCCAGTCAAGAAAAGTGGGACAGCCCTGCAGACACCAGAGGCAGTGAAGGAGGGGGCAGGGTGCTTCAGGCACTCGAACAGAGATTCCCATTGTCCACAGTGGAGAAGATATACACCTGCAACCTGTGCAGAGTGATTTTTTCCCCTTTACTTCAAGAAGTGAAAAAAAAAATGCTAAACAACCCAAGAATTATATAAAGGTCATAATTTTCCTGTTGGCTCTGAACACTGAACCCAGGTAAACTTATGTCAAGGCTCTAATGATCTAGGGAACAAGGAGGTTTTATTTGTGTTTCATGTTTTTCCTTTTTTCTGCTTTGAGGTCTTTATTATATCTGCCTCTTAAAGAAATGGAGTTGTTAAGTAGTGGAGAAAAATAAGCCATCACAATGTTGTAGGTCTGCAAGACAATTTTACATTGTTGGATTTGGTGCTTCAGGTAGTCTGATATTAGGTATATTAGGAAATCAAGATTTCTGCCCACTAGATTTGCCTGTTTTATGGGCAGTAAAAAGTCATTATCCTTTGTGTCCCTTTCTACACATTGTGTATTTACACTGTGTATTTATAAACTAAACATGAAGGAGTTCCTATTTGAGCAACATAAGAAAAGCATATGTGTGTGAAATAACGTTTTCCTGTCTTTGATAGTTCTAACAGCAGATTCTCTTTTGTATTTTCTCATTCCTTTCATCCATTACAATTTTTATGCTTGGGCAACTGACGACAAGACCGGTAGACAGAGACAGATAAGAAATGTGTATGTCTGACTGTTGGTTTATAAAATATATATTGCAGAAGAGTGACAGTGGGGAATGCTTCCTGCCACTATCCTGACGCACCCATTTCCTAGTATTGGTAGCCATCTCTGTTGTAGAACATGAGTGTTATACAGTTCTTCCTGTATGTGTAGATAAGTAAAATTTGAACAAACATAAAATAATTTTGAAATAAATCACATTGCAGTTTCCTGCCTTCACTTAAATGAAGCTTTCTTGGTTCATTCTGGGTTTTGAAGAGTTACAATTAGATAAAAGCCTAGGTTGGTCAAATCAGTGCTTTATTGGTCAAATCAGTGTTTGTTTATATGATACTTATATATGAGTTTTGACTGTTTTGGCTTAAGATGTGTTGTGAGCTTAGATATTTAAAGGGACACAGTAGCCGAAGGAGATATGACCCAGCACTGTGATATTGTCCAGGCATTTGTTAACTAATCTGCTTATGGTGCTATGGATGCATGTGATCTTTTACCAGGTCTTTCTTCCCCCACCCATTCCAAAAATCTCAAGCTCTCTCTTTCAAAATAGAGGAATAAGTTAGGAAAACTAGGTATGTGTGGGGTTTGCATTGTTAGGCTTTAAGAGTTCTGATGCTTCAGAAACTGTGGAGACATGGACAAGTAGGACTCAGTGTGAAAAGAACAGCCACTGAAGAAGAGGGGGTAAACAGTGTAACAAATGTGTTTTTTGAGGGATTTTAATAATGAGTAGTATCTTTTTTGTTATTTATATGAAACGTGTAGTAAACGTCTTAATATTCTGCTTTCAAAATATAGTTCTCAGAAGTTGAAATGGCTGGACAAAATCAACTTATTGACGGCTGCAGCTGGTGGCATATAGGTGTGCCTTTCCCTGCCAGACTTCTGGTAATCAATTCACATGTACAATCTCTGCTTCCAATGCTTGTTTCCATGACATATGTTCTTCTGTTTATACTCCTGTTTAAAGAGACTGCTGTGATGCTTCTTTTAGAAGTATTGTGTTTTTCCATAGCTTTGCCATTCTTTGAACTACTAGAAAAATGAGACAAAATTTCTTTTTTGTCAAAGGCTTTTTGTTTTCAGATGTTGGCCAGGGAATTCAACTTGTTTTTTTCATGTGCCACATCAGAGGCTTGGAGGAGGCATGGATAACTTTGACCAGTGAGCACATCAGTTTCCATAGCATCTTTGGCATCTGTCTGTGGGTGGCTGGAGGATGTCATTCTTGAGTCTGTTCCTGTGAAAGAGGCAGGAGGAGGTTATGCTGTCTGTTTTTCTGACTTTCCCATTTTGTGAAGATCCCCAGTGTGAAATTCAGTCTCCAATCTCTTCATGTTGCAATACAGTTAAATATTAAAAAAAAAAAATTAGATCACTTTTTGTTTAAATGGCTGCAGTTTTATGGGAAATACTGTGTTCTGATAATCAATGTTGTAACAAAATTCTAGCAACCTGTAAGCATTGTTAAACAAAGAGGTTTTGACATCCCACTATTCTAATGAAAAGTTTCATCCATTTTTTTTAATGGATGTATTTAGAATCTTGACTATTCACAGCCTGTGTGATACATTCTACTTCTGGTCAATGAAAACACTAAAGTATAGCAGTCCCTTAATCTGTTGCCATATGAATTATACCTACTGTGAAGTATTTGGAAAGCTAAGCTGCACATAGAGGAAAATCCAAGTGCATTATTTGTTTCTGTGTCTTAGTGAGAAAAGGGGTCTTGCTTGTGACTTTACACAGTGCCATGGGCATGGTATTTTCTGGTCTCCCTGAATTACTAACATACTGTCTGAAAGTTGAAGTGCAATCTACTAAATGTGTCTGAAAGACTTTTTTGGCGTTTGAAGGAGAAACCTTCCTATCACTAGCCCAGAAATTGAAATATAATTTCAGCAGTTCAAAAAAAAAAAGGAGATAAAAAAGGCATATTTTCATTTGGAGTGTTGGCAGTTTGATTGAGAAAATAAATACTTAGTGCTGTTTTGGAGAAGTACATATTTTTAGGCCAATTTCCTGAGGAAATGAAGCTGACATGATCATGTTGTTCGTCCGCATATGTTGGTCCTTCTTGAAAAATTGAGTCTGTTGTCTGATTTCAGCCAAACTTGAAACATGAGGTGACATTTTGAAGATTTTGTGAAAATCCAGTGCTAATTAGAGAAAGAGACCTAAACTTGTGCTGTTGCAGAGGAAAAAAGAGGCAGGAACATTGCTGGTTTGTGCTGTCAGTGATTAGCGAGTCAGCACCATTTAGGTTTGCCTTCTCAGGCTAAATTGGGATAATATAGAAGTCATGGAGAATAGAGGGAACTGTTGTAACAATGAGTTTAAAGGAAGAGAGGTACATTCCCATAGCAAGCTGAAATTTTTTTGTTCCAGTGTGCACAGCAAGATGTGTTGAAGTTCTCCAAAGGGAGTGAAGTTGCAAGAAGAGGTCATCTTGTTATCTCTGAACTTGGAAACCTGTCTGTTTAAACTGCAGATAGAGCAGTTGGTAGGAACTGGGGGTTTTTTATTGTATTCTGTCATTAAATGAGGGATTTGGAATTAAGGTATTTGAATTTATATGTACAAAAAAAAAAAAAACTGATTAGATTTCCTATGCTACATTTTAATTCTTTGTAGAGGTGAATTTGTTCTGCTAAACAAAAATATCCTACTGATCTTTGTAAAGGTTTGATAAGCTGTATTGTAAAGGCACAATTAACAGTTCAGAAATGCCTGTTTCAAAGTTCTCTGATTCTCTGCAGTCTATTTGGTGGATTGTGCTAGTTGGTGACAAGTCACAGGCTAAACTTTGGCTTCATCTTCTGGCATCTGTAGATGTGTTAAGCCATTTAATGTCATCAGAGTTCTGTTGTATTTAAAAGAAATTAAGTCTGTCCTCCTCACTGTGTCTTATGTGTATACAAATATATATGCAGAAACATATATATGCTATTTCTTTTCAGTATTTTCCAGCCAGTGGAAGCTGCACATGGGAATTTCTGACGTTGTCCTAGTTTTTAAATTGACCAATTTCCCTTTTGCAGTGCCTAAAAATGACAACGAAGCGGAATTTGTTTTTGCGGCTGGTGCCATGCCGCTGTCTGCGTGGAGAGGAGGAAACTGTGACTACACTTGATTATTCTCACTGCAGCCTGGAGCAGGTGCCTAAGGAGATTTTTACTTTTGAAAAGACCTTGGAAGAACTGTATTTAGATGCTAATCAGATTGAAGAGCTTCCAAAGGTATGTTGGATGATTTTCCTTTTAGGTACACTTACTACATATTTACTTTACCAGCATTGTAGGAGATGATAGTGTCCAGATTCAGTTTTTGGGCCATAGTTTGCTATGAAGCAGCCTTGGTAGACTGAAAGCTTATGCATTCCAGCTGGACTATTTTGTTACATGAACTAGAATGAAATTACTCAAGCAACAGATCCAGCTCAAGAGAGTTACAAAGCAGAAAAGACTGGCTAATAAATCTGTTTCTGTGCACTTTGAAGTAGATAGGCTACCACTTGCCATGGTCTAGTTGACAGTTTAATTATCCATGTGATTAGAAAGATTGCTTGAGCATTTGTCTTATGTTCATTTTTGGGTTTTGGTTTTATTTTCGTAACTGCAGGGACATGTAATAGCCTACACTTGCTTCAAGAGTATGTGTTTTTATATTATAATAAGTAAAACTTAAAAGCATATTTCTGAGAAACTAAAGATTTTTTCCAGCTTTTAGGTGATTTTGGTCATTATTTTTTGCTTTCCTTTCAATTTTCAAAACAAAACACCCCCACATATAAATTCAAATATGGCAAAGGACACAAGCAGAGAGATTAGGGGTAGTGAAGATGTAGTCAAAGTGATTTTTATTCATTTGACCAAAATTGTTATAATTAAACTTCCAAGAAAAAATATAGGGGAAGGCCTGTGATATTTGAAATTATCTTAGCCAATATGGAGACACAGTTTCAAGCTGTGTATTCCTTTTCCATTCTATTTAGTCTTCCAACTCTGAAAAAGGCTTTCAATTAAGCCATTTCAAATATGAACAGTGTGATACTTATCAGGCCCTCTCTAGTTTTCTGAAACCCTGTTAATACATTCCCACTCTCACCTTTCCTCTTTGCCCCAGTACTGTTTTCTGATCTGTTTTGAGGCTGCTTATGACCCATCAGTGTGACTGTTGTGTTTTTTTAATTGCTCTGAATCTTTTCAGAATTCCAACTTATTTCAAAAGTCAATTCTTACAGTGTAGCTCCTTAATTTAGCTGACTTATCAAGGGCACAGCATGAGCAAACTAGAGGAGAGAAAGGTTGTGGTAGGGAAGGAATTGACTTTGCATGAAATGTTGGTGCATAGTCTCAGCTTCAAAACTGACTTGGTACTTGAAATTATTTCATCCTCCTTCATCCTATATACTAAATCACATTTGAAAAAGTACCCTGTTTTACTCCAGGAGTCACAGCATGCATTTGGGCTGAAAAGCTCAAGCTGTTAACAGTTTCACTTCTCTCTCTCACGCTGCTGTTTGGAAGAAATGAGAATTATTTAGTAAAACACTCTTTAATTATGTGGCTTCCTGCATTTACTGCTAGTAATTATGAATATATAAACACTGGAAAAAGAACAACAAAAGGAACAACTGCAAAGTCAACATCATCCTCCCTTCCCCTTCAATTTTCCTTTAGGAGATTTTGCAATACCTTGTGCTGTGTGTGCCTTGACCTGAGTTATCAGAGAAATTTCTAATGATTCCAAGAATTCAGATTATTGCTTTCCAGGGAAAGAGTCTAAGTATATATCCTTGAAATAAGGGAATGGCTCCAAAACACCTGAGCTCATCAAAGTATCTTAAGTGACTTGTAATTCTTCAAAGCCTTAATGATAAATGAGTTCTAACAGAAAAATTTTGGTCAAACTGAGCCCATTGTATGGCAGTGATTGGGATAAATTTTTTTAGTCAATAAACCCTTCATGGATTTTATTATATTTTCTCAGAATTCCAGAAGAGAAAATAACTAAGTCAAGGTGTTTATGAATGACATTATCCAAAGCTGTTATGAAAGGAATACTCATCATAAATTTTTCAGATTAATCTTTTCAACTTCATTCTTAGAGATATTTATTTTATACTATGTGTAAGTTTCCTGCATATCTTGAGGTTTTTTCTTTTATTACATTATTTGCCCTGCTTTGTCAATTTCTTAAGCTTTTGAGGAAGAATCTCTAGCTACCCTGCATTTAAGAAAAAAGATCTGGCTCTGAGATAGTATCTGATAAGGATGGTAATACATGTATACAGAAGAGATTAGACAGTTTTCTGTACCCCTAGCTTGAGCTTTGACTGGTTTGATTTTTCACTAGTTCAATATTTTTCACTAGTTTTTAAGTTTTTTTCAACTTTTTTGGATTTTTTTTGTACTTATGGTAGGAAGCATGAACAGGAAGAAATATCTGTGTTCCAGAACGATTTGACTTCAAAAGATATGTCTGCCAATTTTTTCTTTTCTTTTTTGAATAAACTCTACTTACCTCTGGGTTGTCACATGGCATATCTATTACAGAAAATGTTTTGCAGTGTTTGCAGGTCTATAGGTAACTACAGGTTACAGTTTCTGAGATCCTGGAAGGAATTTGTAGGAAGTATTAAGCATAACTGCTGCCTTGTAACCATCTACAGTTTTTTCTTAAGTGTTGCAATATGAGTCAATTTTGAAGGAAACTAGTGAAAAATTTTTGGTAGACCAAAAGTCTGTATAGCTTGGTCTTCAGGCCATGAGGTCAGAAGTTTCAAGGGGTTAAAAACAAAAGCTGGATAGAGAAAACTGAGAGAAAATCACATTTACTTTTTCCTTTGTTTCAATAGCAACTTTTTAACTGTCAGTCTCTACACAAGCTGAGTTTGCCAGACAATGATCTAACCACATTGCCAGCATCCATTGCAAATCTCATTAATCTCAGGGAACTGGATGTCAGCAAGAATGGTAAGTCACTTTGCTTATTGTATTGAGGTAACTAAAAGGCAAATCACCATTGACTGTACAAAGACACTAGTGGAACCATAATTTCTAGAAGCTGCACAGCTAGTAATTTTAAAATTACTACTCTAAATCCATACTTACAATAAAAAGATGCTCTTTTATTATCTGGTTGTGATATTTAATTGTATCTCTTATATTGATTGATTTGTAGACAGTGCTGTCTGGCATTTAATATTCCCTCAAAATACATAAGCTCAAACATTAATTTTAGTAACTTTTGTCATCTGTCAGTATATTGAAGAAAGTTTGCAAAAGTTTGCACAATTGGTAAATTTTGCTGGTTTTTATTAGTATTATTTATTTAATATGAAAATTGATTTGAGGTTATTTTAATAAGCTCTTGGAATATTGTAGTATAGTAGGACTTGGCTTTGCTGTCCTGCTCTGGGGATGATAACTTCTATTGCATGGGGAAGTGTACTTACGTGTCCATAGATATGACTTGGTTCACTTGCCTGACTTGTTAAAAATCTGTCATTCTGTGTGAGTCAGACTTCTGTACGGTATGAAATGTTGTCAGCCAAGTATTGTATTCATGGGGCTTTACTGATGGGTGCTGCTTTGGTAAGCTGGCAGATGTGATCAACTGTGAGGAAATTGAAATAACATTGTCATCGAACTTTGTTGTGTGACTTACATGAGAGAAAAGTCATGCTAATTGAGGAGAATAGTTCTGTCTTACTAATTTAAAGTTAAGTAAGAGGATACCTCATTTAAATAATACTTGAAAATAAGAGTTACATAAATATTCCAAAGATTTTGTAATTTAATTTATTGTTTTATTTGGGTTGCTAAGTAATTATCACTCCATAAAGAGAAGTAAGTTCTGCTTTACTAAAGAAGCATTCCAGTTGTTGTGGTGTTGGCATTTTCCTTTGTTGTTTGTTTTAGCCCAATCTGTACTTAAACTCTTACTCTATTATCTCTACTTATTGAACACAGCATTTGGTGTGATAAATTGATCTGGTTGTTACTGATCTGTTCCTGGTACAAGTGGATTGATAGTCTTTCTTTAAGAATACTGGCATTAAAACTGTCACAGTAACACACAAGAGAGAAAGAATCTTCTTGTCCTGGACTGAACTGTTGAAAGTATTAACTGTTTGCAGCACAGGTTCTCAATGTGGGAGACTTAAAAGCAGCAAAAGGGAATTTGTGTGCTGCTGTTGGCGAAATCCATAGCTCATGTACATAAATAGGCAGCTGAAGCCAGGGACCTACTTGTCTGCTTAAAATGTCATGGCCCAGAACTAAGCCTGCAGAGGTCAGTGCTGAAAGAGCACTTGTCCTCTGAGGGATATGATACACTATCCCAGTAAACTATCTATCTCTGTTTTCTAGAGGGTAGGTTTTTTTTTAACACCCTTCAGAGAAGTGGCAGGGAGTACAAGCTTATTTAAACTATTATCATGTGCCTGGTGTGAGATTTATCACAATTTGGATAGCTTCTCTGACTAGTGTTGCACATAAAAAATAGTTCTGAGGTCAGAACCTTGTTTACTGAGGTCGTCTTGTCTCCAGTAGCTCTAAAACCTCTGTAAAATTAAAAGAACCAAATTAGAGTCCCTGTTTGTTCCTGCTGGGTGCAGTAAGAAATAGTGGTCTTTATTCTGTAATAAATTTGGTATTATTTGAGACTTTGTTTGTTGGCATAAGTACCTTTCCCTTTCTCTTCAGCTCTCCACTGTTTCAACCATAGAAAATTTTTCTCTTGACAACTGCAAGCCTACTGTCCTCCCCTGTGTCTGTTTTTCTCTTTGTAAGAATTTACTGCTCACTTTTTCATTGTTCTAATGGGTGTCTATAATAGAGCCAAATAGGAGGTATTTTACTACTTTTCTAAGAAAAGCAACATTTATCAAAATCTGCAATTCTTCCTTTTTCTGTTAAATCTCAAAAGAATAGAATGTGTACTTCTGTACTTTTTAGTTTAAGAAAAAAACATCATTAGTAGAGATGAGGCCCAAAAAGTGCAGGATGATGAGAGATACCAAATTCTAAAATAATTTAGTGGTTTTCAGGTTCCTGTGGTTGTGTCAAGTGAATGGTGATAGTTCCTCTGTTTTTCCTGAAGTATTAATATACCATTAAGTCTTTCCTTATGAGATGGATTGGGCTATATCATGAAGTGCAGATGCCTTGACATCAAATATGCATTTATTTTTAAAGATTTATTTTTAGAAGAATAGTTAGACTTCAGTTTTCAAATACCAGTATACATGAAATACAATAGGACTTTCACATAAAATATTAGAGCTGTTTCTGGCATAGGCATAATCAGATGTATTAACCAAAGTATTTAATTGTTTAAAGAGATGATGAGAAAATGAAAAACCAAGCTTCAAATTTAAAATGTTTCCAGGTTACCTAATGAATTGCAGTCTGGCTTACAGAGTGCGACCAGTCATCTGGAAGACCATCCAGTTGTCCAAGTAGAATTATATGCATATATATGTGTGTGCTTAATATTTGATGTTTAGATGAAAGATCAAAATTACAGAAATTTTTCAAGATAGCAGATTTGTTACATAAAAGGTTTTAGTCCAAGAAAGCAGTGGTGCTCTAATTGCATGGGTGTGATAAGGAGACACAAGAAGCTTCCCTCAAAGCTGTTAAAACCCCACTGGCTCCTTCCCCTGTTCCTATGTCTGTTCCTATGTACCTACTCCTTCCCTATTCCCTGATTCCCATATCTTTGTACTGCCCCGAGACCAGGGTGACCCCGGGCCCCTGGGGAGTGTGTGCGTGCCGGAGACCTGAACACCTCCCTGCGCAGCTGAATTAAACATCTGTGGATAGCATGCAAAGGCCTTTTCTGCTTCTTTACCCTGGACTTTAGTAGCAGCAATTCAGGCTGCTGTGCATGGGAAAAATCTTGCTCTTTCAATTTCTGGCTTAAATGTGTTTGGTTTCATGCACACAATATATAAAACTAATGGAGACACAGAACATGTGCAAATGCTGATACTTAAGAATATTTATTAACATTTTATCAGAACAAGGATTCATCTCATCTAGCATCCTCCAACAGTGACCAAAATAGAAACCTAAGGAAAGTCTAGTAAAATACAGGAAGCCAGGAGACATGCATGTTTCCCTGTATGCGCCCAGCATGCAGCACCTTCTCTTATTGGGTCTTCTTGAGCCAGAAAGGGTGGTTTTTTAATTTACAAATCTTCACTTGACTACTTCTCTTCTGTCAGATTATCTGCTGTTTGAAGTGATGTATGTTTTAAAATGTGCTGAATTAGAACGCAAGCCTTTAATGATTGTGAGTTGACGAGCACAGAGAAGTCTTTGTACAAGAGTATGGTCTGGAATGTATTATCCTTGGCTGCTGAAGTGGTTGTTGTGCAAGTATAACCTAGAAATGCCAAATTGCTGTTATATGTGCAGCAAACATAGATTAGAGTTAGTCTTAACTCTGTTTTTATTATTCGTAGTAGTTAATAAATTCTGTAGGTTTTTGGTGAGGACATCCACTGCCTTTTTATGGCATTTCAAACTGATTCCCAAGGCTACTGTGAACCCTTAATATCACAAGTATTTTGATGCTTCTTTCCAGATACACCTCAGCTTTTACATTTCTAGCTGAAGCCTTGTGCTAGCCTAGTCACAAAGATTAAATCATACTTGAACAAATGGTTCAAAAATAAACTGCATTCCTATACCAGAAATTACATCATGCACTATACAAAGCATTGAGAGATGCCTTTTCCCCCACCCCTGTAACCTAATGGGTTACATCTTAAAAAGAAGTTGCAGCATACAGAATGTGGTTCCAGTGTAAAAAAAAAAAAAAAAAAAAAAATTATTTATGAGGCTAAAGGAAATTAAAGCATTTTTAATCCTGTATGGCCAGTTTATGTATGTATTGACAGCTGTACAGGGAAAAAAAAAATCACCTTCCAAAAAACCCTGCAAAACCACTCTTCACCCTAAATCAGCGTCTTTTGGGGTTAAACTTTAGGCAACAATCATTTCCTTGTGGCTCTGGCATGCCAACCTTATCATGCATCTAGGGCAATGTGGAAGACTGTCAAGGAAATATTTTTGATTCTTCTTTGAAGAAGGGGAAAGCATTTATGTGCAGTGTCTGATGGCGTATCTAAATGTAGAGAAGACTTAGCTTTACAGGTTTCTTGAATCAAGTGGTTTGAAAGGCTGAAACATAGGATGAGGTGACTGCCAGGAAAATCAGGCTTTCCTGGAAGTTTGGGAAATGCACTTGAAATTGCTTGTGTCTGTGGGTTAGTCTAGTGGGAAACAGTGACATGATCTACCTTTTCCTACATGCAGGTGGTGAAAGAAAAATAGTGAATTTTTAAGTTCCATATTATTCAGGCCTTTGGAGGCTTAAACAGCAAGATGAGCAAATTGCTAGCAAGATCAAGTGTAACCTGGGGCTTTGGAAATAACTTACCTTCAGTCATCTCTTAGATATTTCTTTCACAGCGATGTTACAGCAAATTTACTCCTATCAGTTTGTTAATCTATATTACAAGGAATCTTCATGGAAAAATAGACAACCTAAACCTAAGAAAACCCTCACCCCCCTGCCTTCAGTCATATCTGCCTATAAAGTTATTCCAGTAATTTTAAGGAATTTTGTTAACAGATGCAAATTTATATCAAATATGTTTTCTTCAATGTTCTAAAATAATCTGTTGATTTGGCAAACTGTCTGCAATATGCCAGAAGTTGTGGAATTGGAGAATGAGAATTCAAGAAACTATCCAGTTTCGTGTTGCCCATCTGGTATGTTTAGGAATATGGCTTTTCCAAGGGATTGAGAATTGTTCATAGTAATAGAGGGAGTCAGATTCAAGTTTCATTTTCTGCAGGAAGAAGTAAAACAGAAAGATCCTGAATACAAATTAACTTCCTGTAAATTTGCTGTTTCTCCACTTACACTGACAGAGAGGTGGACACAACCAGGGTTTTAAAATCATCTGTGATAGTGAAACAAAAGATAATTGATTTCCTGCAAATTCTGAGTGTAATTCTGTGATAGTGTATAAATGTATAAATGTGCACTAAATGTAGGCAGCCTTTCTATTTAAAGTCTTTTTTCAAGTGTTTGCAGTACTTTTTCCTTAAATACATTGTCATATTGAAGATACTGAAAAGAATCTGTCTATTCACAGTAAAATTATTTGTGTGTAAGACAGGATGTGAATGGAAATGAAATTTCAACGCAGATAAGGTTTTGAATGTGAAATTTGAGTGTATGTATCTGAAATTCTGAAATAAGTTTATTAAAAATGTCTTCTTGGACTCAAAAGAAATATTTATAACACAAGAAAAGTTACTGTAAAAGTAATTGTAGCGTTTGTAGATATGGATTTACATGTAAAGACAAGCATAGACTAGGACCGTAGAATAGGATAATTTGTGTTGGAAGGGACTTCAGATTTCATCTCGTTTCAGCTCCCTTGACAGAAACAGGGACATTTTTCACTAGACCAGGTTGCTCAGAGTCCCATCCAACCCAGCCTTAAATACTTCCAGGTGAGGAAGCATCCACAGCTTCTCTGGGCAGCCAGTTTTCTCTACCCTCACAGTAAAGACTTTCTTCTTAGCATCAAATCTAAATGTAGTCCTATCCACCCCATGTCCTGTCACTACTTGCTCTTGTAAAAGGTCCCTCTCTACCTTTCTTGTATGGCCCTTCAGGTATTAGAATGCTGTAATTAGGTAAAGATAACTATACAAATAGTATGAAGATAACTATTCAAATTTAGTAGAATTCTCTTCTTCGGGATCTTAACTACCTATCCTAGATTCTTCTCCTAACTCTAGAACATCATATCTGTTTTTAGGGGATTGGTAGCACAGGGAGCATTCTTTCTCATGCTCTGAGCTGAGACAAAAGTCGTTCTCCCTTGCCATGTGAATTAGCTGATCCTACTTGCTTGGGTTGGATGTTAACTTCAACTCCCAAGGATTTATTGGAGGGTCATCACCCTGTCTGTGTGAGAGCTCAATGGCCTGCTCAGATTCCCAGATGGTACCCTGCTCAGTGAGTGTTTTATGCCATGAAGCTTGTCTATCTGGGCACACTCGCACCCATGGCACTCAACGTTGGATTCTAGCAGGGCTCCCAGATTCTGGCGTTCCCTGCAGCTGAGTCTCTGAGACTTCAGGAGGTCTGTTCAGGTGTAGGTGTCTGTCTTAGAAAGCTGTGGTCTCTCCATTTGCATTTTATGCTCAGAACAGCAGTCGCAATGGGTAGATTGTGACCAGTTTTGTTGCCAAAAAAGTTTGCAACATGTTGACAACTCCATAGGATGAAGTGGCCCATCCTCATGAACTGCCATGCAGACTCCTACACCACTTCTAAAGCCACATGTCCTGTTCCTCACACTCCCAGTCAACCGCACTCACTGGACCCATTTAAGTCTCCCACGATTGCTTTCCCCTGGCCATTCCTTTCTCATCTGTAGAACTTCTCTCTCACCTGCAAGAACTGTTGGGACTTGTCTGTCTCCTGGCAGTCCTGATAGGTCTCTCAGCTGTTATTCAGTTTTCCCTGACTCCAGGAACCTCCTGCCCAGCTGAAACCCAGTGCTTAGTCCACCCAGAACTTACTGTAGCTGCAGGTAGTGTCACCACTGTCACTATGCACTTTGCCAATTACCCCAAGGAGAAACTTTTATCTTTATTTTTATAACAGGGTGTGCTTTGAGTGACAGTTGTCATGTACTAGCAAAAAGTGACTGGATGCACAGCACTGATTTTGCAGTCCAGGGTAGTAGGGGACAAGGCAGGGAAAAGCAAAGCAGCTTCCAGTGGTTACGTTTTGTGCTTCCCTGGGCACTTGACATCATTCCATCCATGAATTAGATATGATTGAAACCCTGTAACCTTGGAAATTGTCCAAAACAGCATTATGGCTGCAACTATTGTCAAAAACTCTGCTAGTGTTCAACATTTTGCAATTTAATCTGCCCAGGCATGTTTTAGTTTATGTAAATTAATGTGTCAGGCATGTCTTTAAGAAGCCTGGCTGAATTACTTAAGAATTACTGGCTGTCCTTTTTTTCTACAGAACAGGTATTGAGAAACCTGTCTTGCTACTCGTATTTCTTCTCATTTACATTATGTAAGAGACATGACTAGAACATGCCTAGTTTAACATAACTTACTTTAAAAATTGAAGGTCTTACAAATGGTTTGAGGAGGACTGCTTGGAAGACTCTTACATGTTTGTTGTACTGTCTTAGCTGTGCTAGGACATGTGTATGAAAGCAATAAAAACTGCAAACCCACAAACTTCAAAACTGTAATGGGAAAGGTGTTACTGCTGTCCTACAGCTGAGCCTTGCATCTCCTGTAGACATGAAATGCTGGTGGGTCTGAAACCAGCTTCAGTGAGGAAAGAATATGGAAAGCGGAATAAATGCTCAAAAAGTAAAGGTAGGTGGGTCCATATTGTGGATTGAATTGTTTGGGTTCTAATACACTGCTTACTTTGAATAATGAAAAGTGCTCATTTTTGTTCAGAAGGTGTACAGCATTAAGTAGCATACATAAATATGTAAATACATAATTATATAAGAATATAATATAACCTGATCCTTCAGGTTTTCAGTTTAAAATTTCAGGTTTTGCAAACTGATCTTTCATATTCTTTGGGAGATTTGTGGCATATATTCTTAAAAATATTTTACTTGGTAAATCCATATGGGCTTGAAAGACAGTTGTAGCAGAGGCCTGAGGGGAAAAACAAACAACAGCTTCTCTTTTTGTGGTGGAACTTCTTGCCCAGAAGTTGGACTCAGGATAAACAGACTAGGTTAGGTAAGAAAATAGGTAATTTGTATTCATGCAAGCTGAACCTATATGTTTGCCTGTGTGTTCTCTATACTTGCAAGGGTGTAGAGTGGACTAAGTGCACAGCAGGCTGTAGTTGAATGTATTTTGCTCCAAGAGAGCTTTTTAGTGTGCCTATTTTTTGGAGAGATTTCCCCTTCACATTTTCTACAAACTGAGAGGTCTAGTTGCAGACTCCTTTGGGAACAACATCATGTGTATGGCTTCTAGAGATCTCACAGGTGTTAGTGATTTTCTTGCTCTGTGCATTTTAGGTATTGAACCAAAATGTTTTTCTTGGTACTATTTAAGCTTATTTAATTTTTTTTTTTTTTGTAAGAAGAGGTGTAACTCTATGAATAGTGTTACAAATCTGTAGATACTGCCAATTCTGTATAATAATTCTGTATATATATATATAGTAGTGGTTTCTACAACTGCTGTCTGGACATGCTAGCTTTAGCATTTGTTTCTGAATTTAGGTATGACCATAGTATGAGCTGCAGAGCAAGCCCCCATCTGCACTGGGGCCGAAGCAGGAGTGTACAGGGCTGTCAGCACTGAGATCCAGTGTAGTAAAGGATTCTGCTAACAGTGGATCTGACTTGCACAATTTTCTATAGTTATGGGATTGCCAGTATTTGAGTTTAAAAAATTGTATCTGATGGAGAGAAAAAGTTGTCTGTTTTTTGTCCTGTTCTGCAAGTTACACTGACTCTAGTTGATAACAGAGCATTGAGCTGTGTAGGGGAGATGATGAGGGTAGCTCCAGATGGTGAGGGGGACCCCAGTTATACTTACAGTCCTTAATCCAGGCAGAAGGACATTTGAGCACACTTGCTTTGACAGGCTATGCAAAAAAAAAAAAAAAAAAAAAAAAAAAAAAAAAAAAAAAATCACTGCTCTCCAAGGAGTTAGAAATCAGGTGAAATTCTGTGTTTCAGTCATGTTATGTGATCAAGAACTAAGGTTGATTGCCTCCAGATTTGCATTTGTTGACCCAAAATCCTTGTATGACCTTTTTGGTATGTCCTTTGGGCATGTGCCACAGCTGGCCTTGGATTGTAATTGAATACGACAAGGTTAGATGGTGAGGTTTTGCCAAGTAGAGTTCTTAATGATGAATGTTTTCTGCTTTTGGCTTAATCCAGACAAGAATTTTTAATTCCTCTTCCTTATCTTACTGCCAAGTGTTCTTAAATGTTCGCTCAGATTTTTTTTTGCTTGGTTTGATTGGTTTGTTTGTTTAAACTTCTGTTTGGTCTTTTTGCTTGTTGTTTTGGGGGGTTGTTTTTGTGTTTTGTTTTGGGCTCTGGGAGGGGAATTGTGTTGGTTTTTTTGGGGTGGGTGGGGTTTTTTGTTTGTTTTTTTTTTTCCTTTTTGGTTGCTTTTTTAATTTTGTTTTTGGGGGGGTGGGGGTTGTTATTGTTGTGGGGGTTTAATGTTGTTTTTGATAGAAACGGGCCAGGGAGTTTAAAAGTGCTTGAAATCTGGGAAAAGAGTTCCCAGAACAGACAAGTAAATGCTAAAAACTATTATATAAATCTAACTTCTGTGGTCAGCTACACTACAAAAAGGACTTTGCTCCCAATTCAGTTGGATCTGGTGGTTAAAGATCAGCAAATTGTGTTTTCTCCTGCTGTGCTCTGCAGATGTTCATGTCCAGAGGCACAATGATTTGTATTTTTTTGGAAAACAGTGAGCATGATCTATAAACAGATTGAGCACTGAAATGTGTTGTGCACAGTGATTGCTACCATGTAAAGTATGAAATGAATAATATGTTGAAGAACCTGTCCATATAATGCTTTTCAATGAAAGTGCAATAAGGCTGCAACAGACCAGGTGAACTGTTGCACTGTCTTCTATAATACTTGGGTATCAGTGTACAGAGAAAGCAGTAAAAACCCCAAAAGAAAAATAGGATTTAGAAGGAATATAGATCTCAATTTGCAGTATTCACCTAATGAGAGGTTTATGGAAAGTTTGAGTTTGATATCCTGGATTAATTGGCAGAATGTTAAAAATGAGTGAAGATATATGTGGTCACAGAATGCCTTGATTTTCTGAGCTTCCTTGATGGGGAAGAAGAATTCAGAATATTGAGGACAGGTGAAAAGCAGAAAAACAAGCAACAATTCCTCTTACAATGCACTTTTTACAACTCCATTTTCTTTCCCTCATAGTTTTTTCTCATGTCTCTCTGACTTCTTAGTTATTGTTCTTTCTACTTGCCTTTTGAATTTTTCTTGGTGGGAGAAATTAAACAATACTAATTAAACAATAATTTTGTGTTTCTAGCATGCAGAAAGAGTATTGCTGGAGGAAAGGGAGTGGTCAGAACATTGTTATTTAGCCAGTTAGTAAATGCAACTTCCTATCACGTGGTAGAGAGTAGCAGTCTCCTGATTTTTTTCCCCCCCGTAGTTTCTGACTGTGTATTACAAATATTTGGTATATTTCATGCTGTCATTCTCAATATGGTGCTCTTTTGAATGATGCCTGTTTATCTGTACTGAAGTACTGAGTGAGTTTGGTTAAGATGGTATGTACCATAATAATTCTGGCTTGAAGAAGCAAAGTTAAATTTCCAGGCTCCCTCATTATTAGGTTTTTCATATCAGTTGAATTTCTATTATTAATTTGTTGTTAAAACTGTTGCTGTCTCCTGCCCAAGGCATAGTCAAACAGGGGACTACTGCAGTGTCCTCTGATTATGTATAAAAGCATGCTGATTTACCATGTCTGTATTTGGATAGCTAATATTTTATTTGGCTGTTGTGTTGAGAGTAAACTTAAATTGACATTCTCCCCTCTCGCAGATGTGCTAAGTGTTCCAGTTTTTAGGTAGTTAGCGCAAATTTAAGCTTTCTGTCCTTCCATGAATTCATGACACAGACAGTGGAAACTAATATTAATATTGCAAACACAACGTTTAATGTTTTAGACAAGAGCAATCTTTCATCCAAGGACCAAGCCAAGACCGTCTCTCAGAAAAGCTAAGCTTAGAAATCTCTCAACATGATTCAAACAGAAAAACTAAAGATACAGAGTGAGTCTGAGACATAGCTCGGCCTCCAAGGAAGCGCTAACTTTTCTGATTAGTGTAAATGCTTATTTTAAGCATTTTCCTTCTCTCTGAGAAAGAACTTAGCTTTCCTGATTAGTGTAAGTACTTATTTTAAGAAGGTAAATTTGTATCCTCGGCAATAAAGAGGTCGTGATTTATTTTTCAGACACCAGAAGGTCACTTCATAGAAATCATCTGTAACTTCATTTCTACAGGCTCAGGGTATTGTGTCATCTTAGATGCTTTCCATGTATGGATATTCTTTTTGCTGAATGAGGTTTATTGCTACAACTGGAATTAAGATCATGTATGTTTGAGTTTCTTGGAAGTGTGTTTCTCTTTGTAAGAAAGAGAAAATATACCCATATACTAAGGGTATATGACAGCAGTAGATAAGGTATGGTTCTACTCCATCTGTGGTAGTTTCCTAATCTTTCTTGGACTCAAAAATGGCATTACTGCTTTACAGAAATGAAACTGTAACATTAGAAATATTACCTTTTTAGTTTTGATTTTGTACTGAGTAATGGAAATGAATTAAATTAGTATCCCATTGCCATCTGCTGCTTTGACTCCACTCACAAATTCAGTAAACTTCACATGGTTGAACTCACACACATGAACATGTACTAACATATGTGTATATATATATAAAAAGCTGTATTTTTATTTACACCTGTGAGTATGCATAAACATGCATGCTGCTCAGGAAGTGTCAGAAATGTTGGCCTGTTTTACCACTGATGGTTCCATTCTTCCTAGTCCCTTCTGCTTCTGAGTTTAGCAAGTTATTTCCCAAAAATGTCCATCATACTTAGGTGTATTTAAACTCCTGGATTGAGTGAATGTTATGGTTTTTTTCTTGCCTTTTACCTTTGAGTAACAGAGTACAATGAATCAAAAATAATAGTTTCAATGGTAGTATTGATAAAAAAGTTCCTGTCAAGAAAGACCTAAAAGTCTAGTTTGAAAGAAATGGTGTCACAATTTTAATAGAACTTAAGAAAAAGTCAGCACAGTGGCTTTGCCACTCATTATCACCAGTTTTTGTTTTGTCACTGCTTTTCTTGTCTGCTGCTATCTCTTAAGTCCATACATACCAAGTCAATCTTGATACTGCACAAATATAGACTCAAGCTTTAAGCTAAATATCAAATATTCTGCAATTTCTTATGTAAGCAAAAATATGTTTTAGCAGCTGATGCTTCACCACATGTTCTCAAAACAGATAAATGAAATTCCACCTGCCAGCCTGAATGTGATGGTGCCCTTGTTTTTCTCACTGGAGCTGGACTGTTAATGTTGTTTCAAGCAGCATGAAATTTAGTACTCTTGCTAATCTACAAACAAGCATTCACAGAGTATAGTTCCTTCTTGTGGAACTTGTGGTCTTGTTCCCTGGTTCAGTTGCACTTTCCGCATACCTGATAAAGCTCTCACAAACACAATTACATGTGTTACCTCAAAAACAAAGAGCTAAGGTTTGGTATCTGGGAAAAAAAAAAAAGTAATTTTAAACTAGCTTTCTTTATTAGTATATGGTGTTTTTTGCTGCAAAAAAAAAATTTGTATTCTTGATCCAAGTAGAATGATACCAGTATGAATGGTTATTGTATTTAGGACAAATACATTTAAAATAAAGACACCTGTACCGGGTATAAGAACATGTTGCAAAAGCAACTGCAGTTGTAATAGCAGTGGGTTCATTTTAATTTTTTTTTCATGGTATATATAGTCAAGATGGAGGTAACAGTTTTGCATGGTAGAATGATTCAATACTGATTTCCTTCTGATGTGGTGGATATGTGTCATATTCAAAGTCTGCTAAGCTTCTGACAAATAGAGATTTCGTAGGTATGTGTAATGTAGCTCCACTCTGGCCTTTTCACAGATAATCTTGGAAAAAATAAAGTTGTGTATTGTGTTAATTTTCAAATGTAAGCGTGCCTGGAGCATTTTTTGTCCTCCTCTCAAATGATCTAGAAGCTAACACAAGCATACATCACATTTTGGGATGGATATCTGTTCAGAACTGTAAAACTACTCAAAGATTTCAAGCCTTACCATTTCACCTGGATGTTATACGAGCCATGGATTTGATAAACAGATCCCATTGGAAACTTCATGCTTTTTCATGCCTTTTTAAAAATAAATTATACTGGGACAGAGGTTCTTACCTTAAGTACATTCTAAAGCACAAGTACTTCAGTATTTGACAATAAGCAATGGGAATTTAGTGTACTGTGTGTTTGTAGCTTGTGAGCTTCATGTTAACCTGAAACATGAAAAGCTTTAGGAATAGTATAGTAAGGAAATGATATTATATAGGAGTATTTCTTTAATGAAAACTGTGTGTAAAATGAGACATCATAAAAACAGTTCACTAGTTGCTATATTAATCAGTTTTTATGTCTTGTGTTTTCATGTGCATAATTTTTATGGATGTGGTGGAATCTAATGATTGAAGGCTGTTTTTCTACCCCTTTCTGCATCTTGCAGGCATACAGGAGTTTCCAGAAAATATAAAAAACTGTAAAGTCTTGACAGTTGTCGAGGCAAGTGTAAATCCAATTTCAAAGTAAGTTTGTAAATTTTTTTATGTTTTATATTTTGTGCAAATACTACTGAGTCTAGAATTTGCCCCAAGACATGTGCCGGCACTTGGAGGCGACAGTAGAGTTCCATGGGAAATATCTTCATTAACCTTGTTGCTCTGTGATCCAGTATAGCTATCTCATTAAAGTACTTTGCCAAAGTTAATAGGCTATGTGGACCATCCTTCATTATACCATGTATCATGTCAGCTTAAAATCCATCGCTTCTCTGTGACTGTACAGAAGTGTGCAGAGAGTTTTCTTAATAACAAAAATTAATTCTGGTTGAATATGCATTTCTGCTATAGTGACAAAATTACTTTGCCAGAAATCTCCACTGCCAGAGATAGAACATATCTCTTCCGGGGAAAGAAGGGATTGTGTATTTTTTAATTTATCCTGTTGTTTCTAATTAATGCCTTCTCATTTCATATCAGGAGATCACAACTTTGTGACAAGATTACATCTATTTGTAGCTTTTATTGCCTGTAGACATTGTTCACAATACTTAAAATAATTTTGAAACTCATCTTATAAAGAACAACTGTGTAGTGTGACTTTAAAGAAATTCACCCCCTTAATTTTATCAATATGTAGGACTTCAGTACTATACTGTTGCTTAAGAAAATATGACTTAATGCCCTGAATATAAATGAAACTAAGGTATTATGTTATTTTACTTCTATATAGGCTGCCAGATGGATTTTCTCAACTGTTAAACCTAACACAGCTGTACCTGAATGATGCTTTTCTTGAGTTTTTGCCAGCCAATTTTGGCAGGTAAGTTGAACAGGAAACTTTATCTCTACATTAGTTTTAAGTTTCTGCAGAGCAGTTTCTTCTGGTTCTGAAGAAAAGTGAGTGCTGAAGAAAGGGAAAAAGAGTACATTATGAATTTGCAATAGTTACAGGGGAAAAAAGCCCAGAATCTGTATCAGCAGCTTTTAATTTTGACTTCTGAAAGACAGACAGAATGCTTATGAAGGGCGTAAAACATATTTACATTCTTGTTTCTTTTCCAACACTAGTTTGGTAAGTAAGGAAGTATTTTTGAAATTTGTATTGCTTGTCATGTAGTAATTCAAGTGAAGCAAATAATGACAATTGTAATTCCACTTGTCCTACCTGCCCTGGATGCACAAATTACTTTATGCACAACTGTACTCTCAAGTCCCTTATTGTCAGGAATATTTCTGAAAAACCTGATATATATATCGTATTTATGATGCATACTGACTATGCAAAACTGTTATATGTAATAGTTTAAGTACAAGATAAATACTAATCTGCTACCTCTGTAAAATAGATTAAATCTTGCAAGCAAAAATGAAAGGGTAATAGTCATAAAAGGAAAACTCCTAGATGATCATAGGTTATGCTGTCCTTATCACACTAGTTTTAGCCATTTCTGTAGTTTTCCCCTCTCTATTCTTATTTTATGCTCTTTTCTCCTAGATTGTCACTTTCCCAACCCATCCCATGTCCAGCAAGCATCTCTTTCAGAAAATACAGCAATTAGTTAAGCAATCATGTTGCTGAGTGAAAAAATGGGCCTTAGGCCATTTTTTCACTTTGTTTTTCACATTGTGCTGTGTGCAGCACAGTCTGCAAGAGATTAGCACAGTCCCCAGATAGTGCTGCAGCAGTTGGACAGATCAGGAGATGGACAATGGAACATAAGCACAGGTGCTTGCCACTAGTGACCCTTAATTTATTAGTCATAGATGATCAGAGCTGTTGACTTGCTCTTCTCTGTTACCAGTTAGTGAATGACTAAGAGCACCAGATCTGCTACACATTCAGCTATCAAAACAGATGCTTATGATGCAGATGCATTATTGTCATTCTTTTTTTTTACTGCTGCACAAAGTTTGCGTTTCAGAAGCCCTCATTAAGGTTGAGGAATATCTGGAATATGCATACTCTTATTGGAATTCTAATGATTGTCTATGCTTTTTTCTGTTCTGTTCTTTAATAGTCTTACCAAGTGGCAAGATTTTCATAATTAAAACAGGCACTACAGATAAACTTGAAGACTTGAGGATGACACAGCTGATCCTTTAATTTTACACATAGTACACATTAAAAACTCTCAGAATTTTTTTCTTTGTCACTGTCAGCTTCCATAATGCTTAATGGTTACTGAAATGGTGAAGTCATTAATTACTAATATCATAAGAATAGATCAGTTACTGAAGTTGAAAGCCAGTTCTCCATTGTCTTTCAATAGTTATGAAGAATTCAGCTTTGCTTGTTAAAATCTAGTGATTTGCAGCATCCTGCTGTATACCTAGGAAAATGAATTTGAAGTATTCATGTATGGAAGTTTACCTGCTAAAACAGTGTTGCATAGAAAACATAGTGTTCTATGGGAAGATGATGTTTAGATCAAATAAATTAGAAAACAACGAAACATTAAAATACCATTTCAAAGTAAGGTTCAGACCCCTTTGACATTGAGTAATTCTGTTCTGTAACTGATGAGACTGCTTTGCTATCTCACAATTTTACATCCAGGTATAAATACTTTATAGTTTGAAGTCTTGTAACTTGTACTTCAGAATATGGAATTACTTCTTCTGTATACAAATAAAAAACTCTTCTAGAAACTTTTGATATATTTAATCTCATAAATGGCAAGTTTCAGTTTCTTCCAGTTTGGTGCATTATTTTTTTTTGTATACAGCCATATAGCTGTTACTTTTCATTGTTTAGGAGTATGTGAAGTAACAGTTCTTTTGCCTGCTCTTACTGGCAACTATTGTCAATACGAGTATCCCCTAAAAGCTAAGCCAATACATATTATGGCTAACAAGGCTTTTATGCTCTGTGTGTCAGGTTAGAAACTGGGTTTCTTACATCTCTTTCTCTCTGAGTGTTCATTGTTTCTGCAGTTTAATTGCTGCCATTTCTCATGAGTGTTATCCCTCATTCTCTCACCTGCTGTATTTATATTGTTCTCACATCCCCCAGTTATTAGACTAAATAAAATTTTGTTTTCTTCTGGTGTGGTAGGTTTTCCTTTGTCTCTGAGTATATTAATATATCTTGGAACAGGTTTCAGTTTTAATTCATCTTCTTTTTGACAGAGGATGATGACATCTATAGCTATATTTAGAATTTGAATTAAGATCTCTTCATGGCTTGTACAGTGTCATGATTATCTTCTTGTTTCTCTTGGAAATGTCTGTAGTTGTGCTCCAGTGTTCCAGTTATCCTTTTTGCAACTGCCTAGTGTAATTTCTTACAGGATTAACTGATATGTTGGACAGTTCAGTTAGAAATGGTTGATACCTACACAGAAGTACTTGGCTTTGTGCTATGGTATCTTGTCCTTTTTTCTAAGTTTTTTTTTAGTCCATAAGGCTGTACAGATTTATTTTTTTTCCCTAAGGTGTCTTACTAAATCACTATATTGTCTGTGACATAAGCCAAGGTAAACATTTTTCTGATCTTGAAAGATTGCTATTAAAAAATCTTGAACAGGATAGTCATAGAAAGGGTCTTTGAGCACTTCTATCACTACTAACCTGACACTCACCCTTGATGCTTAGGAAATAAATTTTTCATAATAGAAGGCATTTTTAGTACATGCAGTGTTTTATTGGATTTATCTCCAGGCTTTATTTTCATCTTCAGAATTTATGCGAAAGATTTTCATAATTGCAAGGTCAAAATGATACCATCTTTTTTCCCCATTTTTTGTGAATATTGTATATGGGCTTTCTTTTAATGATGTTCTTGTCCAGCCTGTTAGGTGTACTAAAAGTCACCAGACTTTTGATATGATGAGAGTTCCTTTGGAATTCTCAGGTAACAAAGTGGGGTTTTTTGCTCCATTCCCAAATTAAAATTTGAATGTGTTGATATTGGCACAGATCATGGCTTTAGTATTGATGTCAGTGCACAAATATCTGAGAAGTACTGTCCTTGCCTAAGTAAATCATATATGTTGTATCTGAATTCATAATGTGTATTTACATTTAGATACACAAATACATAAACAGAGAATGTTAAACTTGAAACACACTTCTTTCTCATTTTGAGACAGGGTTTTAAAAGGGAAACATTATTTGTTAATGGGTGTTTTAAGATAAACAAGGATTTATCTTCAGTGTAATTCTAAAAATCTGTCAATAATGGGATATTGCTTCCAGAGCCTCTTTACTGGATGTTGCAATTAATTTGCTTTATATCTACTTTCTCAACAATATGCCAGTAGTATCTGTAATAGTAGATGGTTTAGTAGTATCTACTTCAGGATATTTTTTACATAAGTGTACAGTGATAATCAAATTTAGTTACATATATATATATATGTATTTAATTACATATATACATATGTGTTCTGCACAAACTTTGGTAAATGCAGCCTGCAACATGCATACTTTTTATTTTGCATGCCTCTGCATTTTAGTAACAAAATAAAGATATTCTGCTTTAGGAAAACTGCTGAGGAGGTGTAAAGTAAGGAATATCTCTCAATGTTTAGATTTCCAAGGAATGACTGCTAGTTGCACAGCAAGTTTCAAGTGTACCTGCTGTGTGTTTCTTTTCCATTTTTTCCAGGTGGTACAGTTTATGAAGTCAGATTTAAGAAGGATATTGATCTTCTCCTGGAAAATTGTTCATGTAGAGATTTTGTTTTATTGAAAAGTTGTGTTGCATTTAAAATGCAGGCTAAGATGGTTATCATTAAAGAACAATACTGAAAAAAAAAAATTAAGCTATTACAGAATGTATACTTCCAGTTGAATAATACCGGTTACAGCTTTGTGCATTGGTGATGTGCAGATAGTTCTGTGGTGATGGGTTTTTCAAGTTCAGAAATTAAATATTCTGTACAAGAAGGACAGATCTGTGTCACAGAATGGCCCAGATAATACACATTCTGCCACTGTGAATTCCATTTTTTCTTTAGTATAGGTGAATTAGTTCTTGATTTCTTTTCCAAATTAAATGCCACTTCTTCAGGTCCCTTTGCAGTTCAGATGCTCAGCTTGGATGGATGCTGGATGCTTAGCACCAGCAATTGAAAAAAACAGCTAGACATAGTATTTGATGTGCATTATTATTTTAATCTTGAATTAGTTCTTCAAATAATAATGGAATAGGTGACAACTGCTTCAGTCCAGTATTTCTCATTAATTACTGGAGGAGAAATGCATGTTTAGACACAGCCTATATCTCCCAGCCAGGGAAGGTTGAGAATTTTTTCCTAGTAACTTCTGTAAAGTTCTATGCATAAGAAATTCAATATTTATATCTTCAATCTCTTAGGGCTACCTGAGAAAATAGGAACAAGGTGACAAAGCTATAAACATTTCTGTCACCAAAAGCAATCTATAGGTTCACAGAATTACCTTATTACAAGCATCACACAATTCTGGCTAACGTCAGTGAAGTATGGATATGCATATTTATAGTTTAGCATATGAAGGGAGATTTGCTGCCTTTGTATTCAATGTAAATTTGACTTCATACATGATTTGTTAAAAAAAACCCAAAAACCTACAAACTGTGTAGCTTCTTCCCTGTCAGCAAAGCAGAACACCAGATGAAGCCTAATGCAGTATTTGGTTTAGAAATCAAAGCCCAAAATGTTTATTCATGTCTGAGGCTTCTTAAAAGAGTTCTGTTTTGCACTAGATTAGTATCTTAGGGTGCTGGTAGGGTAGGATGCCTAGGATGTCTTTCCAACTTATGTTCTAGGTGAACAGGAGTGCTATTACCATGAATGGAGGTTTTATTAGGGTATTCTTTCACCACTGTTGGGATGTTGGGGTTTTGCATTTTTTTAAAAGAAGTTGTAGGGAGGAGGTTCCCCTCCAGCAGTTGCTACCAGATAGTGCTGCTTGCAGTGCTGGGCTGCACTGACCTCTCTTCTCTTTCAAGGTGACTCTTACATTTTTAGGTTATTTGTGGGCATGGCAGATGGCTGCTTTCAAACTCATCCAAAATTGGGTGAATATCTAGAGGAAAAATAAATACTGTTTTCTGCTTTCTATTTCTACAGAAAGTATAGTTGTTACCACTTAAATAAAATTAAGGTTTTTGTCTCTGTCCTTACAATGCACTAAGTTAAACACCTTCAGGAAAGACTGGTCTACTTACCAGGCTCCTTTCTGACTCAGGGACCTTAATACCCTAGTCTGTATTGTGTGAGGTTTATCAGTGAGTCACGTGTAGAACTCTTTTCATTACAGTCCTATCAGTATTTAAACTAAATCAGTTTCTTAAATTTTTTTTAACAAGCTTTTCACTTCTGTCCCAGTGCAAAAATATTCAATGGGAATGGTACATTGCATGTATGTCAAGACTGCTTGGAACTTACCTTGGCTCTAAGCAGTTGAGTTGAGATTTAGTTGTTATTTGTTTTGAAACCAAGGATTTACTAGAAAAAAGGTCAAACCACCTTCTAACAAAAATGTCAAAATGGATTCAGAAGCTGACTAGAAAGAGAATATGGAAGGAAATTCAAGATTAATTTAAAGCTGTAAGGTGGAAGACTACAGATATTCCTCAGATAAGACTTCTGTATTAAACTTATTGCCAGTACTAGAAATTGAACATCTTTAGTTGTGCAAAGTGATTGCAACTTTCTGTCACTTCCTGTGTACTTTTCATTAAGACTTTAAAATGTACCCATAATTAATCAAATGAAGTGTTTCAAAATTTTTGGGATGAAGGAACAAAATGTGTTCAAACAGGTGCAGAAAAGCAGAAAAAAATCTGTATTGTTGCTTTACCAAAATCAAACTTCAACCAATAAATTTAAAATAACATGCACATTTTGCACAAAATCTCACCTTAATGTTACAGGAAAAAAATTCAAAATTTTTCAGATTTTTTTTGCTTTTAATTCTGTAATAATAACTGAGGTCAGAGATTGCTTTTGTCATTAAATATAGAATATTGTAGTAATTTGTTATGCCTTTCTGTTACAGATTAACTAAACTCCAGATATTGGAACTTAGAGAAAACCAGTTAAAAATATTGCCAAAGTAAGTATTGTGTAGTCTAGAAATTCCTACAGCATTTGTTTAAACATTAATCCATTGTACCTCTCTCCTAAAATCTGACATTTTTCTAGTCCCCGCCTTGCAATTCTTACTTCATCAAACAAGCCTAGGCTGATGGTGATGCAATTCCTTCTATTTCTATGAACAAGAGCAATGCTCAATATTTCCAACTGGGACTCTGGAGCTCCAAACAGGTTAGCAAAGATGTAAGAGGTCAGTGAAGAAACAAACAGATCCCAAAGATGGGATGTGAATAGCTGCCCAAAGTCATGAATATGCTATGGAGCACTGTAAAAGAAATCTTCCTCTGGCAGCAGAAATTGGTGGAGTTGCTGGGTTTGGTTGATGTAAGAAGTTTTGGTGGAGAATAAGAAGCTCTAATGATCGAATATTCACTATGCCCAGCTCATGCCAGGAGGCACTTGAATGCTGTAAGCTGAAGTGGAAATTGCCAGCTCTTCAGATACAACAGCCAGTTTTTTTAGTGGCTGCAACTAATTATAGGTGTAAGAGATGATCAAGGGTTATATTCTATTGGGATTCCCTTTTTAAGTCCCTAGATACTGTACTGTGGACTCTGTGGTATAAAGCCAGAACTCATATCTAGAATGACATGTACAGCATCAGAAAGTGTGAAGTTAGATCTTCAAAGTGTGAAGCATTCTGTGGTATAAATACTCTCAGTTCTATTCAGCTCTCTCTGCTATTATTAGTTTTTAGCAGAAAAAAAAATTAGAGGACATGTAATTTAGAGTGGTAGCTCTCTAAATTAAGTTGCTCCCAACTGACAAAGAGTAGCTATAATTAAAACTTAGAGCTAATAGAGATTTTGTTTATAAGATCACTCTGACCTTAATTGCCAAAATTAACACTAACAGTATGAATTACATGAAATACTTCTAAAATGTAGTTTACTGTGGTAGTGATGAGATGGTAATACACTCTTTAATGTATTTAAGTCAAATGTACCCTCTGTTGAAGGTGCTGGGAAACTTTTTTGTTGACGTTGTTTTCAGAGTTCTGTTCTCAATTCAAAACTGAACAGTAACTGTCATGAAGAGCTCCTCTCTTTCATAATAATTTATGGTACATGCTGAGCTGCCAGCTTTATTATTCTATTCTGGTACTCTTACAGAAGATACAACAGCTTTAGAAGTGTAGACAATTCAAAGCAGTTAATAAGATGCTAAGCAGTTAATAAGTAGTCCTAATATTTTTGCTATAAAATACCAATATATATCATGTTTTCCTGTGACTCTCATATTTCTAATATTATTACAGTAAATTTTTTCCTATTTGTAATAAGAAATGTATTTGGATAAATTCTGCAGCATCAAACTAGCCCTCTTTCTGAGTAAAACATGCACATATTTTATGACCCTAAAGTATGACTTACTTGAAATAATGTTAATCAAAATGGGCGATCAATGCCAACACACTACATCAACCTTCCTTTATGCTAAACTTTATGTGAAATATGTATCATTTTGTTTGGAGCTTATCCACAGCCAGAGACTGCAAGTGGCACCATTCTAATGCAAAACAGCTGGATGGAACTATTTCCACTGAAAGGAAAGCAAAAAACACAGAGGCTATTTTAGAGGCATTTTTCTGATGGGTAAACTGGGTCCAGTAAAAATATGGTGGTACTTTTTTCTCAATTTTTTAAGCTTCTATGGCCTAATTTCAATGAAAAGAGTAAACGTTTTAAAAGAAGCACGTTATTTGAGAGTATAATTACAGTGATGCAGGGCCCAATCTTGCCATCATGCACACTCCCCTTGAATTGTATGCCACTTGATATAAGCTGTACTGTTAACAGTGAAGCTGTCTGTATACAACAACAGAATTTGAGACATAATTTAAGCTATCTGATCCCTTAGTACTGAGCTGAATTGATGCCAAGTTTAATAATATGAATTACAGAAGAGGCTTTCCATTTATGGGAGGCATTATGCAGCTCCATGTCAAAGATGAAAATAGGTGTGACTCCATGATCTAGTTAATGTTGATTTCAACATAGTTTGGCATTGAATTTTCCTGCTACCATAACATTACTGGAAGCCTTGTTTGCATTTTGTCTGATGGTATTTCTCTATAAACAATACTGAAAAAGCAAGAAGATATTAGTCCTAGAAAACAGTGGTATTATGTAAACAGCAGGGAAAGGAGGGAATATTTTGGAGAATTGATCTTGCAAACATATTTGTGTTTTGTCATTGAGTGGATGTGTTCGCTAGATCACCGTCATTTGGGCATGGGAAAAAAGGGCCCCAAATCAGTAAAGCTAAGTTGTTTTCCCTGTCATTGTTACATAACATTGGTTTGCAAAAGCTACAGAATGCTATGTTGGATACTTCTAAAGGACTTCTGCAGCAGTGCTTCTGGGAGACTCTTTGGGGCAAATTTGTTAGGAAAGTACAGCACTAAAATTGATACTGGCATGGTCTCACAAAGCTTTGAGAGATCAATCTTTGGCAGGATTTCAGAGGGACTCAGGTAAGTTTAGTTAGAAATTGAGAAAGAATATTAGCTTACTGATATTCATCCTGTTAATTAGCTTCCAGAAATGAGTGAATTTGTTTTCTAGAGTCTTTTGAAAGTAGTATTTTCATGTTTTATTGGGTTTTTTTTCTTTCCTTCTCTAGTACAGTAGGAATGTTGGCTAGACACTTTCCTTCAAAGCCTGTGTATACTATTTGTACAGTGCGAAAAAGGCTTCTGCTGCTTTTGTCTTGGTCTTGTCTTTACCTACTTATGCTAAATTCCTTGTTTGTCCCTAGCTTAATTACTCCAATGTCATGAAAATAAAATTTCTAAACAAATGTTGAGTCTCCTTCTTGGAGATTATTTCATGAATAATAATTACCACATTAAATTACTTGAATTAAATATTACATTTTCCAGGATATTATTTTTGAACTGTATATTCAGAGCAACTGTAGATCTTACTGTATTTGAAGAGAAACTGAAGCTTTGAATAGCTGCATAGAGCATCTTGTGCTCATGCAGTTGTTTCTTGAAGAAATTAGTGTGATATTCTGACAATATACAAGATTTAGAAGCTCTTACATTTAATTTTTCCAGAAATTCATAGTATATACATAGTTGCAGTTTATATATTAAAGTTTTAGATACTACTAATTGTTCTGTGAAAATCTCTTATTAAATAACTACATAAATGTTTTTATATGAGGGATTCACACTCTCTTAAGAAATACTTCCAGGTAGAACTGCTGTTGACTGTGAAGTACCTGTTGTGACTGCAGGTGCAGTGGTAGATAATCTCTATGGTGTCCCCAAAGTTCACTTAAATAGAGGAAAAATGTTTCCAAAACACAGCTTGAAATAATTGATTTTACTTTTATTTCAGACATTGATTTAGTATTTGCCATAAGTTATGTTAAATACTGTTGATGTGTCACAAAATCCAATTTAATAATCTTATTGAATGAACAACTAGAGAAATAATTAGGGTTCCAAACCACATCACATGGAAGTAACATAGCAGCCTGGAGAGGTATAAAGGTTGTGTTGCATACTGTGTTTCAAAAGTGCTCTTCTCTGTTTTGACTGATCATTAGTCTTCCTTTGAGAAGAAAACATGTAGTTAACAAGCCTTTGACTGCTGAAGGGGCATATTGTGATTGGAGATGAAAAAGCTGAACCACTCAAAAGAGCAGATGCAGCACTGCATTACTTTTTATAATGAAGATTTTTTTTTACTGGTCTTTAGATTTTGCAAGTTCATCTTGGAGCCTCAAGTGTGTTGCAGTGTATGCTTTGTGTGACACTCAGCAGTCTGCAGGATCAGTAATATCTGCCTGGTTGTCCAGTGTTTGAAAAATTTCTCTTTAATTAGGTATTGTTCAGTTATAGAATAGCATTACTACTTAATATTGATTGCTAGATTTTTGTAAATCTGGAAGATTTGATGAAGTTAGTATTTTCTTAGACCTAAATCTTTATTAATCCCTTTCCTGTGCAGAACCATGTCCAGACTGACTCAGCTGGAGAGACTAGACTTGGGAAGTAATGAATTCACAGAAGTGGTGAGTTTTGCCTTAGTAAAAGAGCTCTGCATCTCTTAAAAATCTTCTTATCCTTTGATCTGGTATTAACAAATACAAAAACATAAACATCATCTTAAGAGTTCTGCTTCCAAGCATTATTTTTACCTTACACTACTTTATGGAGCCCGGTATAAAAATTAGGTGTGTGATCTTATATGAAAGAGTATGTTTTTACTCCATTTTAAAATAACACCGTGTTACATACTGTGGTTACTGTACTGCTAAATAATTAAGAGTAATATGTGTTTGAATTAGAGAAATAATTGTTAAGCTTAGAATAAATTCTAAACACTTGTTGATTATCATGTATTGAATGTTACAATTTTTTGCCTGTTTTTATTATTATGCACGATTTAGATTCAAGGGAAACTATATTAAATTTGAATGTTGTTCAAAGCAGTATTTACAGTTGAGGTGCTCTGGTTTTTCCTTCAGCATGCATTGACTTGTTTCCTGTTTGTGGTCTCACAGGCAAATATATCTTATATTTAAGGGTCAAATAACATCTCTCGGCTTTTACAAGTACTTTCCTAGGTAAAGGAATTGAAAGAGAAGTATAATGAAACTTGCTGACCTGCAACCCAATATAGTCAAGCCCTTGTGTGCCACTAGTAGAACATGCAGAGCTGAATATTTGCCTAGTGATATGGTTTGGAAAGTAGGGGAGTCTATTTAAGGAATTTTTCATTATTAGGTTAAACATCTAGCCCTTACCGTGACAGCCATATTCTCATCACAGGGTAGATATTTGTGTGGGCGCCTTAAACTAATGTTTAAATTACATCTTCTTCTTGGAAAGAGAGTTATTGGGAGTCAGGACTGCAACTTCAGCAGAAATCCTGTCTGTTTACTGTATAACAAAATTTACTTAGCATTTATCTGAATGTAGCTGTACTCATTAAGGTGCTGTAGTACATATTTTGTATTGCTTTCTCTGGAGGGAAGTTAAAAAGCATATGCAGCATTAATGTTTACAAAGAAGGGGTCTTTCCCTGATAAACAAGATGCTTTTAACAGTAAGTCGTATTGGAAACACAATCCCACACTTAATTTTATGGATGGAGTGGTTAGCTTGTATCATGGAGATGCTCACGTTGTTGATAGAAAAAATGAAATTAGTTTTGATTTTCCCCCAAACCAAAAAGTCACTGGGGTTTTTGAAAAACAGGTCCCCTGAGTTAATGAAATTTAAAGGTTTTTAGACGTCCTCCATCAAAACGGTACATGTAACATGTGCTTAGAGTGTGTGACTGTTGAAAAATAATACTTTCTGTAAAAGACATCAAACCAACATAAAGCATTTCTCTAGAAATTATTTGGTGCTGTGGTCAAGTTCTTCAAAGTTTTTGTATATCTGTTACATATTTTATTTTGAAAAGTGAGTTATCTGGGTTTTCTCTGATGAGAAAAAAATTTAAAAGTGGGTATAACAGCTACAGTAACACATTACTGAAATTGCAATAGACAAATCACTGGAGTTGGTTTTGCCATTCACTGGTGATTTTTCATAATATTTTTTTTTTAAATGGCTTCCCATTACAGCCTGAAGTACTTGAACAACTGAGTGGATTAAAGGAATTTTGGATGGATGGTAATAGACTAACACTTATTCCTGGGGTAAGTTCTTTTGATGTGTTAAACATACAGTATTTTAAACTACACAGGTACTTGCTTTGTCAATAATCATGTATGTTGAAGTTGTTATATAATTTCAGTGTTACTTAAAGCCAAAAGAATACGTGCCACTTGAGTGCTTAACTAGTCCACTTAGAAATTATCACTGATCATGACAACTGCATTCACAGTTTTTTGGTGGTTTTTTTTTTTTTTCATTGCAAGTTATATATTTCTCATCTAAAAATTATGTTGCAATTCAGGAAAACTAATAAAAATCTTAAATTAAATTTAGGTTTGAATAGCCCTTCCAGAAAGGGATTATTCTATGTTAGATAGCAAGCAGGAATATATAGGATAAATATGTTGTTTGGATTTTTACTGATCACAGTTGTAAAAAAGCAGTGCCAGTTCCAGTGCTTTGTAAACAGGGAGCGTAGTCAGTTCCTGAGAAAACAGTCTGACTTTGTATGGGTTCCTGACATCTTTCAAGATTACATGTGGTCCAGGGTGACCTATTATTAAAGTAGTTGAGAATCTGTGCTTAAGTTTAGCAAGCTAATAAATGAGTATTTGAAATTTGGGAACGCTTGGTTCATGTGGAATGGTAATACAAGCTTGTATTTTGGCTTGTTTCTTTCAGTTTAGTACAATTAGGGATTCATTGCTGTTTTTGAGGGTGCAGTTTTGCACAAAAGGCAAAAATGAGCATTAAAAGTCTACTGGAGCATAATGATGTCCTCACATTGTGTTGCTTTCTGAAGTCTGTTCTAAAGCTTCAATTACTTGATTCATGGTAACTAATCACACTGTTGAATGTGCAGAGGACTGACTTTAGAGATATGCAGAGCTACTGTGGGGTGTCTGTAAAAATATCAGCTGTGCTTATCCACACAAAATGCTTCATTTGAAAGTTTGTATATTGTGCATAAAATTGTATTTCACTACTCTTAAGTATTTTCCTCTGGCATTACACTTGAGAGGTCAAATCTGCTGGGTTTTTTGTTTTGAACTTGCACTTTCTATAATGCATTATTTTCTCTTCCTTTTAGTTCATAGGCACTTTGAAACAACTGACATACTTGGATGTTTCTAAAAACAACATTGAAGTAGTTGAAGAAGGTATTGCAGGTTGTGAAAGCCTGCAAGACCTACTGTTATCCAGTAATTCACTTCAGCAACTGCCAGAGTCTATTGGTTTGTATTTTAATGTATTTAATTTAATTAATGTTGTTAGAAGCCTGTAGTTCAGACACAGAGAACTAGAAAATACTAAAATGACATTCTAGATCTGTTTCTGTGCCAGTTCTTGATAAAGCTGTAATACATGACTGAATAATAACTTAAAATTGGTTTGGAATATTCTTTACTTTATACAGTAGTTTGTAAATGGATGAAAAACTGCTGTCTCTATCAGGAAAAAAAAAAAAAGTCTCCCTGTCTCCACCTGACTACCCAAATGGTTGACACATTATAAACTGGCAAACAAGTTCTGTAAGCTCATCTCCTTATTTCCTTGGGAGTATAGCACGATAGGCACACCAGGGAGTAGAGAAGATGTGGTGGCTTGCCTAGAATGTTGGATTTTTTTCCCCTCTGAATTTAAAGTTAAAACTCAGCTTAATGAACTCAAATGTCCATTTTTATTTACTTGTTCCTATTGTTATAGGTTCTCTGAAAAAGGTGACAACACTTAAAATTGATGAAAACCAGTTAATTTATTTGCCAGACTCCATAGGAGGGTAGGTATTTCACCAAAATAAGAAGTTGAATTGCCTTTCTGAACTGAATTACTCTTCTGTAACTGTGGCTCCTCTTTCGGAGTCCTTTTATAACTACTTTATTTAATTTTTTTCTACATGTTAATGCCTTAATACAATTTAAAGCAAGAGTTTTCATATCGTAGTTCTGCTTTGCAGCATGAATGTTTCTATTACTTAATACCAAAGGATGTATGTTCCTCACTTAATGCAGCCACCAATCTATAAAACAAAACTTGAGTGTAAAAGAAAACAGGGTATTTAAAGAGTCAATTAGCCTTCTGAAGCTGTTTTGGTTTTTTTGACAGTAATATGGAGATGGTAGATATTGCAAATGATTGCCCAATCTCAAAAACCTTGTAAAAAGTAAATATGAACATGTATTTATCTTTTGTATATATATATATGGAGAATTTTCAGCTATACTTTAGCAAGTTTTTAATATATATTTTGGTGTTCAGCAATTTAAAATAAAATTTGCAAATAATAGCAGAAATAATTGGCTCACAATTAAGTGCTGTACAAATGTACAATCTTCCAATTAATTTTCATGTATTTTAATTAATATAGCTTACCTTTTGTTGTCAGAGTTTACAAAGTAGTGCTTCACTACCAGATTCTTAGGTTCACGGTCTGTAACTCTTGAAATTCTTTGCTTGTTCAGAAACTGCACTCAGCTCTAATTTGACCATGATCTATCCCATTCTGAATGTTTTTAATGCCTTACACTGGCATGTTGTCATGTAGTACACAAACACTCAGTGTTGCTGGCCTCACTGTTTTCATTGAGGACAGTGTAAAGGAGATTTTAAAAAATCAAGCAAGCTTGAAACAAAACCAAAATACCTGCAGTCAACTAACAGGAAAAAACACCCACTGTGAAACACATTTTAGGCCCTCAATAAAGATTCTTGGATTTTAAATCCTTAGGGTTTATTTTGAACTGCATTTGTGATTAATAATTAATAGTGATAGTCATTTAATTTCAACTGCAAGTATTCAATTAATGTTGGATTAATTAATCTGTATAGAGAAATAATTTTTATTTTTGCAGGTTAATATCAGTGGAAGAGCTGGACTGTAGTTTCAATGAAATTGAAACATTGCCTTCATCTGTTGGGCAGCTTTCAAATATTAGAACCTTTGCTGCAGATCATAACTTTTTAACTCAGCTGCCATCAGAGGTATGTATTTAATTGAAAGTCTGTAAAATGAATATTTTAATGTGTTTATATAGTCTGTGCAACTTGCACATAACAAGTTATTAATTTTTGAGTGGATTTTCTTTGTGTATCTTTTTAAAGGAGGATGTATACAAATATACAAGTTTATAAATAATGAAATTTAATTTTTTTAAGCAACAAGTATGAATTTGTTGCTATGTATTGAAACTAAAAGGTTTAGTATGTAAGAATAAACTTTCAAGGCAAAATAGCCTCAATACTAATTGTTTTCATATTTATGTTGCAAAGATGAATTAATTCTTTTTGTGTATTTTTTCTTTTTTTAGATTGGAAACTGGAAGCATGTAACAGTATTGTTTCTGCATTCTAATAAGCTTGAATTTCTCCCTGAAGAAATGGGCGATATGCAGAAATTAAAAGTCATCAATCTGAGTGACAATAGGTTTGTCAATGCTTTTAATCAAATAGAAGTTGTATAAAATGCAACAATAATCTAGAGGGATTGTTATGAATACATTATGGCTATCTCTTCTTATCTCACACGTAGCTCAGAAAGTGACTGAGATGTATTTAATGTATTATTGTTATATTCTGGATCTTGCAGCTCCATTGTACTAAGCTGTCTTAATATTAATGACCTGGCAGATGCACTGAAGTGCAGCTTTACTTGTTCATTATTGTTAGCATCTGTTTTTCCAGGGAATTACTTGGTTACTTTCATAAAACTTTTGATTCTTACTTAAAGATTAACAGCTTCTTGAATTTCCTATGAAGCACCCAACAGTATCATAGGATAGTGTAAAAGACCTCGGTGTTCTGCACAGGGGGGAAAAAGTTGTCTTTTATTAGAGATGGCCATTAAAAATAGACAAAATGTTTAGCTTCAGGAAATTGATAGTTTATACAATTGAAGTAATAGTGGGAGAGAGAAATAGCAGAGCTCTCCCTCCTGTTCTATCAATCTAGCTTCTCTGTACTCTGTCTGTAGCTTGATTTATCCCTTTATGCCAGAGCACCCATTAGGCATGACCGCCCAGACCCCATACATGTATTTTTTAGAAAAAAAATTATTTTCAGGTATAACACATTGCCATCATTGGCATGTATATTGACAGATAAAATGGTGAGGATTCAGATTTATTAATTTACATTAATTGTCTTTGTATTCAAGTCACCCAGTTGAGTTAAATTCAGGTTACAATGTCAGTTCTTTATTTTAAGCTACTTGCTATACTGGGCAGATAAGTTTTTCTTGTTTGGTTGGTTATTTTTAAAATTTCAATTTAAATTAATTCTGTAGCCTTTCAAGTGTCACTGTTAAGTTAACTTGATATGAAAATGTCCTTTTAAAATACTTTACAGACTAATGCAGGATTGTTTAATGTCTTAACAGTATGTCTAAATGTACTTACCTATATTCTTGTAATTTGCAGACTAAAGAATTTACCATTTACTTTTACAAAGCTGCAACAACTCACTGCTATGTGGCTATCAGACAATCAGGTAAGGAGTTTTTAATATTGAAAATAAATTATTGTTACTTCATTGCTAATGGGATTGACAAGAACAGAGCCATCTGCTAAATGAGGAGACCTAGTACTGTGTAGATCAGTACTTTCTTGACATTACTATGTCAATTCTCCTTAACCAACACAGAGCTTTCCTGTCTCTGGAGGCTCATAATCCTCAAGAAATTCTGTGGTGAGGAAATGGAATTTAACAGATATTGAAAAGGTTTTTGTTTTTGTTGTATTTTCTCTGGGTTCTTTAGGATTTTTTTGGGATTGTCTTTGTTTTGTTTATTTGTGGTTTTTGATTGCTTTTATCTTTTTTTTTTTTTGGCTTTTTCCTTTGGGTTTTTGGTTTTTTTTTTTTTTTTGTGGGTGTTTTTTGAGGTTTTTTGGGGGTTTTTTTGTTTGTTTGTGGGTTTTTTTGTTTGTTTTGGTTTGGGGATTTTTGTTTGTTTGTTTTTGTTTTGTTTGTTCAGGTTAATTTACTCAGGTGAGTTTAGTGCTTGATAACCTTGAACTTGAACATCTAAACATGTAGCCTGCTGTTGCTTTCACAGCTATACCAGCAGGGAAACTCAGCATGCCTGGTTTTGAGCTAGGTTTCTTGCCACACCTTTGAACTGTGTGACTGTTCAACTTTGAAGCTCTTAAGCAATAACTAGTGTGTTTGTATTTTTCCTTTTTATTAAAGTCCTTGATATTATGCTGATTTCTGGAGGGCATTAAAGTCTATAGGGTTGTCAGAAATCCACTAGCCTCAGACGTTCACTTTTACTAAAACAGTAATTTCAAGAATCTTCTACCTTTCCCTGTAAGGGTTCAATCTGGTCTCAAAATAAAAAGACAAGGATGCTGAATTTTTCTCTTTATATGATTATCTGGAGTTTTAGATAGCTAAATATATCTATGCATTTCTGATCAGTATGCTTAGTGGTGAGTATCAAAAAGAAACTGGGTTACTTTTTGACTATCTAGTATTGTCTTTTCACAAAAGAGGTTGCTGAGTTTGTCCTCAATCAAAAAGCCTGTCAACAGTCAAATACAGACATAGTAATGTCTTAATTTTGTGAAAATTATTCAGAGGATAAATGGTTTAATTCAAGGGAGAGTATTCTTGAAAGTCATGGGACAGGCATGCTCTGTGACATGTAGGTCATATTTACTTTTATATATATATGCATATATATTCTCATAACATAGCCTTCTTTCATTTACTTTCTAGTCTAAACCACTTATCCCTCTTCAAAAAGAAGCTGACCCTGACACACAGAAAACAGTACTTACTAATTACATGTTCCCTCAGCAACCAAGGACTGAGGAGGGTAAGGAATTTCTGAAATTACCTGTCACAGTGGTCTCTGTTGAAATTAATAATGGGAAGGCTTCCTGCTAATATGATTTTCATTAAATAATGCTTAAATACTTAAATGCTTAAAGCTTGGTGTATACTTGCAAGAGATGATGAGTTGTGTCTGATGACTGAGAAGAGTAATTTAATGAGATTTAGATGTTCTAGATGAAATTCTAGATCAAACTGTTTCAGTGAGTAAAGTGAGAAATGGACTAACAGGAACATGTGGTTATTGCCACTCTCAGTATGACCACCTCATTACTTCCAAAAGAGCCTAACGGTTTGTGGTGAAATTCTCTTACACAAGTGTTAGCTTCAAACTGACTATTTTAGCAAAATGTTTCCTTCATTAACAAGTATGTACTTTTTGAAAAGTACATAGTATTCCCTGGTTTATTTTGAAATTAAAAAAAAAAAATCAGTCCATAAAAAGCACATTGTTCACATGTAATTTGAACTGGTTTTATATAAGGTTAGGTTCCTGGCTTTTGGTCAGGAACTCATAGTGATAGCGAAGTTTATTATAATATTTTCAGATGTGTTAAAATTTTAAGTTTACCCAATAAATGCAGAGTAACAAATATTCCATTGCACTTACGGAGCCCTAAAATTAAGTATTTTTCTATGTCAGATGTAGAAGTGGTTAATACAAACAGTCTTGGCATTGCTAGTAAAGGATATAAATTTCCTGGGTGGTAGTGGCAAATTTATTAGACTATTTGTCATGCTAAAAGTAGAACCTGGCTGATGTAACACCAAGGCATGCTAAAATAAGAGACATTAGGTACCTGCAAGATTTTTTTCATCTCTTGTAAAATTAAATATAAAACACTTGTCTCCAAAGTCCCTGTCAAGTAAATTAGTGCTACAAAATCATACAGATTAATTTAACCTTCAGTTTTAGATGCTTTTATTGCTTTAGGAATAGTAAGATAGGATTTTCTTACTAAGTCATTCTTAGTTTTCATTTTTAAATTTTCATTAAATTAAATCAGATTAATGTTTTTACCTGTGCTTAATAATGTTAAGCAGTGATAAGAGGCTATATAAATCTATACAAGTATAATCAATGTTTATATACATATGCAAACAAATACATTATTTCATATTTAAATATAAAATAAAACCACTTAGCAGATTTCTGCTGAAAATTTTCAAATGTGAATCTTAAGACTGGTGTACAGCTAAGCATATGATTTTCTCTATAAAGATAGGGATTTTTCTAATATGAAAGTACAGTTAGATTCATAAAGCAGTGATATTGCATGCAATCTTCAATTAATGATGCTGCTAAGCCTTTCATCTTTTAAAAAGAATGAATACAAAACACCAATCCCACTAAAGAGAAAGAAAAAGAGTATATTTTGTTTTACATAATGTAGCCTATTCTTATATGAGCTTCTTTGGTTTTTTTTTTCCAGTTATGTTCTTATCTGATAATGAAAGTTTCAATCCATCTCTGTGGGAGGAACAGAGGAAACAGCGTGCTCAGGTGGCATTTGAATGTGATGAAGACAAAGATGAGAGAGAGGCACCACCTCGGGTTAGTAGTAAATTTATTTTTGCATACATGGTGCTTCCCTCCCTCTTACTTCCACGCTTAATCTCAGCCTTTTCCTTACTTTGGTTATGGGTTTCACTCTGCTGAATAAATCAAGTCATCAGTTTAGAGTATCTAGCAGGATTAACCATTATAGTTTGGATTTTTTTGTTGTGTTTGCTTTTAGTTTTGGTGTTATTTGGCCAGATAATTTATTTGGCCAGATCATTTTCAACAGGGCACAAGGGAAGAGCTCAAGCTGATACTTAGTAGTGTAGGGCCTAACTAGGATGCTACCTGAGTAATAGTGCTGTGGAAAACAAGTAGGGAAACCATGATAAATCTTGATTTTAAGTGTATTATAGTTGTCTTAATCCTTGCTTGGAATAATTGGACATGCTGGGGGAAAGGGAGTGAAAGTATTCATAATCTTGCTTGGTTGTATAATCTTATGTGTACCTCAGTGCCGGCAGACTTGAGTATCAAGGTATTCTAGAGTACTCAGTGTTGTGGCCTAATTAATTATTTGTTTTAAAGCTTACATTTTAGTTCTGACATTTAAATAAGTGTAGAACCTTATTGCCTTTTGTTACACAGGAGGGCAATCTGAAGAGATACCCAACTCCATATCCTGATGAACTGAAGAATATGGTCAAAACAGTCCAGACAATTGTACATAGACTAAAGGATGAAGAATCAACTGAAGATAGTGCCAAGGAGTCAAAACGAGAAGTCCAGACAGTTTCTGTAAAAGATGTGGGGGTAAAGGTTAGAGATTACATTATCTTCTGGTTTTGCAAGAAATTCCAAAGACTAAATTGTCATTGATTCCTTTTAATTCTCTTCTCCCTTCCCTCTGACGCTTTAGAAAGAAAAATTGTTAGATTACAGAACCAGTTTACCTTTTCCCCTCCTAAGGAGATCTGTAACAAACATCTGGTTTGAAGTAGCAGTCTGACTCCTGCACTAAGAACAAGAAAAGTGACCTAATTCTCAGGCACATACAAATTGTGGATGTGCTGCCTTCTTTGGTTTCTGGAGGATGGCATCTCTGATCCTCTTTCATCTGCAGACTTCACAATGAAATTTGGATAATCTTGAAGTTTTTTGGTGCTCATGGCTGAAAGCTTTGTGTGGTAACAAGCAGTAATAGTAGACTGGTGAAAGTGTCCCAAGTCTCTTAAGAGCTTGATGCAGCATGGTAGAAGATAGGACTACTTTTTGGTGCTCACATAGAATCACTGCAGGTATTGGCCTGTTTTTTTCATATGACTTACACATATTGAAATATAATGGTATATATTGACACCAGTAAGGATAAGAGTCAGACTGACTGACACAGTGTAGAGACTGTACCTTAGTTATCTATGGTGTTTTCTTAGCATTTTATACCGGGTGCATTCTGTTCTTTACAATTTCAGAGCTCAGATTTTTCCATTCCATATTTTCCCAAAATATATAATGCTGGGTCTGTATGTTGCTAAAAAGGTTTCAGGATGCTTTCTCTGCTAAACGCTTAATTTTGTAGACCTCAGAAGTTGGTTCAATAAAGAACAAAGCCGATGAGAGAAAGCAATATTCAGCAGGAAGCTCTGTGCAGAAGCCTAGTGAACCAGAAGCTGAGCACAGCACTGCAAATTCACAGATGACTGCACTTGTTAAAACCTTGCAGAACACGAAAACAACTGTCAACCATGAGGACATGCTTGAGGTATGGCATTGCTATGAGCATTATAGGAGTTAGAAATTCTGCTGGTGTTGTACTGAATTTGTTCTTCTGGGAGATGAAAATTTCTGTTGACAATAGAAGAAAATTGCCCTCCATAAATGTTGTAAATTCAGACAGTTTTCAATACAGTACTTTTCTTGCTTCAGATTATATTAAGTAAAAGTTGAAACAGCTAATAAAAAGTTCATAATAAAGCATGCATGCATTTAAAGAAAAATAATGCAAACTCAGTTAAAGCTTGATATACACTGTGAAAAGACTCATACTTCTGTAGAATTCTCTAGTTGTTTGACTGTCAGTACTTCACTAAATAATCACTTTTAATTATTGCTAAAATGAGGAAATGTCAGTAACAATAAAATGTTTGTGTCCAAGTTATTATGCACATGCATTTCAAATGAAAAGTGGAAAGGGATTTTAAAAATATTTACTCCTCTGTATTTACTAGTAAGCTGTCAGGAATATTACTTGGAATATACTTAGTATGGTCTTTCCCTTACAGTGAAGGATTTTAAACTTCTCAACTTTGGATCTCTGTATCAAACGCCATGAATTTATATATTTAGAAAATTTTGAGATTGATTACAAATTTTGGAAGTAGTCATTCACTCAGTTCACAGTCACAACCTGTGAAGTACTTTTTTCATAATTTCACAAGTGATTTTTTTTTGCCTGTGTGGTGTAAGCCGTGGAATGTGCCTATATCATACAGTGAAAAGACTTGAGTTACAGGCAGTAGTGGCTGTCACTGGCTACTTCCCCACTAGTATGTTCCTGCTTCTACATTCTTCCTGAAAATACTGGTATTGACATTTTTTCTTTAATTTTAAAATGTGATTTCAGAAGATCATAACAGTTGTCTAATGATAGTAATTCCCTTGTTTGAATGTATTTCCTTATTTCCTGCTGGTAACACTGTTGCAGAATCCAGATAGCTAAACTTTGCCTGTGTGTAAGCTTTTCATTTCGACATTGATTACACTTATATGTCACATCCAAGAGGAAGGGCATGTGGTTGATATAGTGAACAGGTTGGTTGTTTGGATTTTAGAGAAAAGCCGATGGATTTTTATTTTTTATTTTTAATTAGGACTGATGTAGCTTGTTTTTTAGGTCTCAGTCAAGTTTGTCCTTCCTGCAGACATAAGAACTGGCCAGATATTTGGTATCATGAGATGATGCTCCAGTAGGTTCCATGCATTAAGTGTTCCAAAACAGTAAGAAAAGAGAATATTGGTAGGCTTTCTTCGCAATTTGTAACATGGATTTTGTAGCAGGAAGCATGTTTACTAGAAAGAAATTTCTGCTTTGAGGAAAGGTTTGTTGGGGATTTGTTTTTTCAAAATATTACTGAAAACAATTGAGTTTTGAAGATAAGTTATTATTGGGCTAGCAGTAGGATATTACAGTAGGAAGTGAATCGTGGCTCCTCTTGCAGCAGCTTTGTCTATTAATCTCTCTCATAAGTGCACTGAGTTCCATTTTTTGGTTCAGAACTAGTGAGTACTAGCTTAAATGTGTTCAGTATTGCTTTTTGTCTGCCATTGCTCTTGAAGTTAAGTAACTTCTTTTCCTTTTGGAATTTACCCCTGGCAAGCTACCTTTACTCTGTTTCTGTTAGCTAGATTAGGCAAACCAAGCTCCTTCAGTTTTTTCTCACAGTGTATGTCTCCATTCCTAGGATTGACTTGGTCATGGCTACTTTATAGCTCTCTTTTTTAAAACCAGTACCCAGCTGGTCAGTCTGCAGTGTTTGCTGGTTCAGTGATCACTTTGTGACTTGGACTCAACTGGATGTTCTCTCCAGTCCTAGAATGAAGACTTCATCTGCTTGTTCCAAGAGTGTCACCCACAGAGTTCAGCAGTGACAATGCAAGTCTGAAAGTGCTGCTTCTTAAAGATAATTCAGTTGACTTGCACTACAGATATGCTACAGAGTTGTTTTGCTTTGCCTATGTTATGTGCATAATTTATCTTTTTACCCCTTTATTGTTTAGTGAGTGATAGTTTAGCATTTACTCGCCTTTGAAGTGCTCTTCAAAATAGATAGCATAATGCTGTTTTTCCTTTAGCAGGAGTCAGAAGAACTCTCCTCTGATGAAGAGATGAAAATCGCAGAAATGCGACCACCACTGATAGAAACCTCCATAAACCAACCAAAGGTGGTAGCCCTAAGCAACAGCAAAAAAGGTAAGATACCATAAAAAGCATTGAAAGTGTTTTGTGATTTTGATAATTTCTTGACTCAAATAAATGTTGTTAGCTTTTCAAATTAAATTAAGTAAAAGTAGGCTTAATTTTTATATTTTAAAAAGATTTTCCTAGCTAAGCAATGAAAGGGGGGAAAATTGCATATACTGGAATACATTTCTTGATTCTTGTAGTTTAAATCAGGCAGGAAGAGAAGGGGTGTATGTTTTGGGCGTTTTAGAGCTTGAACACACTCCTGATGTCCTTAAGAAAAGGATTGCAGACAGTGGTATTTATATTAGAAATATTCTTTATCTCTTCCTTCACCCAGATTTTGTGAATCCTTGCTGCGATAGGCAGATGCTATAACTGCTGCTATAGGCAGCAGTATCACTTATTTAAATTTCTCTACAGAAGCTGTGCTCTCTTCCTAAAGTTTAAGAATAATCCTTTCTTGTGAAAACTCTTTCTCCAGAGTTATTTCACTCTTTTATTTTTCTTTGCTCCTCTAGCATGAAAATTCTGAATCTGTTTTTCTTACTAGCTAAATTTTACATTCTCTGAAATAGACATTTGGTCTGGGTAATCATTTCCTTAAGAGTAAGAAATGGCCTAGGATTCAGAGAAAACTTGATATAGAAAGAAGATAGGAAATAATATTTTGAATCATATGATATCCAAGTCTAGTACTTCCAGGACAAAAGGCTTTTCTGGACATTAGATGTAAAAAGGTGAGATTTGATGAGGAAATCCATATGGTGGAAGCAGGAAGAGTCTGCTGAGGATCACATACAGATGAAAAGGTGGACATCCAATGCTTGGATTTTTTTGTCTGACTAAAGTACCAGGTCAAAACTTCTTTCTTGTCCCTGAAGATAGGCATTAGTTCCACAAAATATATGCTTTTGGCATCTGTAACTGCCTTGAAGCAAAAATTTAAATGTATTTGCTTCTACACTCATGTCAGAATCCCAGCTGCCTTGAATTCCCCCAGAGAAATTATTTTTATACGAATGTAGTATGTAACTATGCATACATTATGCAAGAATCAATGTGCACAGGGGTAAATTACTCTGAAAATGTTGTCCTAAGGGATCTGCTAAGCATGGGAATGCATTGATTTCAAAATCTGCATAAGAACATTTTTCATTGCTGATTTTTTACTTTACCTAAAAAGCTATACAGAGCTTATCCAGTGATCTAGATAGTTCCAGAGGAAACAGTTGGTCTAGTAAATAGCTTTAATAATGATAGAATATTTAAAATCGGGAATGGTGTACCCTTTCAAAATACTGCACGTGAAGCAGTGTGCTTTGTTTTCTTAGAAGCCAGTAGACTCATGTAATGGACAATTCTGAAATCCATATGAAATATGATTTGGTAGATATTTTAAGGGGGTATTCAGTAATATAGCACTCGTGTATGACAAGGGAAATGGAAATAAAGCAAGAATTTAGATTTAATTAGCAGATAAGGCCTGTTTACATTAGGCCAAATATTTTTAAAAATAGGAACTATTTCCAACAGTATTTTGTAGGTTTAAATGAACTTTGCAAAGATGTTAGCTTACATTTTAGTTTCTGGTCATACGAATTACTGAAGAACAAGAGGCAGCTTCTAAATACTATACATACATATATGAAATTACTGTTAATAAGATCTGTGTATCTAACGAAATTGACACATTTTTATTTCAGATGATTCAAAAGATACTGATTCCTTATCAGATGAAGCTACCCACAATAGTAATCAGAATAACAGCAACTGTTCCTCTCCTTCTCGAATGTCAGATTCTGTTTCCTTAAATACTGACAGTAGCCAAGATATTTCTCTCTGTTCTCCTGACAAAGAAACACATGCTGCTGTTCTATCCAAAATCAGGTTTGTAAGATACTGTGGATCACTAAGAAAATACATAAGAAAAATGTTACTTAATATTTTATATGGTGCTCCTTCCTTTAATTCATTCATTTATCATTCATTAAATATTTAAAATATCAGCGTTTGATAATAGGGTTAATAATGTTCTCTTAAGGCTAATAAAGTTCTCGAAAAAAAAACTTTCAGAGACTAGCTTTAGTATACAATATGTGGGTATACAATACATATTATAATAATATTATATATACATATAATAATAATAGGGTATAATAATTTTATATTTTTAAGTTTTTATCCCTACAAAATACATCAGTATGCTGTTTAAAAAGCTCTGTGTTTTTATTTGCTTAATTTTGAAATTCAGTTTGATTGCTGACATGACTATTAAAGGTTCTTAAAAACTTACAAAGAATTACAGGTTGTTACTCTTCTATGAGTTTTAGTTTAAAAGTACCATTTTTCATAAAAACTGCTAATACAAACAGGAAGATTGTCCAAAATGGAAACTAAAATAAATTAACAAAAAAAGTAAGTTGTTATCACTTTGTACTTGAACCTTTTGAACTGGTTTTAATTATTCTTGTTGAATTTAAACAAACTCCTGAAGCCACGTGATGTAAAAACATTTCCCAAATGAGCTCTCTATATTCTGTTTCTTCAATACAAGATAGCAAATCGCAAATCTGTTTCTTTGTCCTGTTTTGTATGCCCATCATGATTGCATATTAATGGTAACTTTTTTTCTAAAATGATACTTAGAGAAATACATTAATTCTTAGGAGAATTTCTTTTTTTTCTTCCAGGCAAGAAGATGAAAATTTGAATAATCTCTTGCAAAATGGAGGAGAATTGAGTATTACTGTGGAAGAAAAACTAAATGTGCAAGAGAAGGTTACAAATTTGTCTGAATATGAATTGAGCATTGAAGAAAGATTAGGCCTAATAGGAAAAGGTGTTGATCTAAGCACTCCTATGGAGGAGTCTCACAAATTAGACCAAATAAACATGAATATCAATAAACTTGTTAGTGAAGAGGTAGTACCAGTTCCTGTAGAAAAGTTAGAAACACAGAAAATTGTTTCAGTAATGGGATTTTTGAATAAGAACGCAAAAGAAGAAAGTGAGCACTTGGAAAATGGAAATAAACATCAAGTAAATAAAGTAAACGGACTTCCTGAGGAAACAGTACAGTCTCCCAGTAAAGAAAAACTAGCAAAAAGCACTACAGTTGATGGGGATTCTGCTGAGCTATCTGTTTCTAGAAGCACTGAAGATTTGTCCCCACAGAGAAGTGGTCCTGTGATGAAATCTCACAGCATCACAAGTATGGACAACGGTGGGCTGAAAATCTATGATGCTGTAAATGAGAATGGATCTCAACAACCAAACTTGGCGGTAAAATCAGGATCTGATACTGCAGATGGAAAAAACATAGTCCGAAGTAAATCTGCTACTCTCCTCTATGATCAGCCTTTACAGGTTTTTCCTGGGTCATCGTCATCATCTGATTTAGTATCTTCTACAAAAACGGTGTTCAAGTTTGACTCAAATCACAATCCTGAAGGTGCTAATTTAGTGAGGGGATCAGTGACAGGCGGTGCACAGATGCTCTCTGCTCCCCAATATAATATTCAGTACAGCAGCAGTGCAGCAGCAAAAGATGCCTTGTGGCCCCAGAAACAAAACACCCAAGCAGAACAGGGCACTTTACCTCATTCACGTCTGCTTAGGTCTGACAGTACAGAAACTCCCAGTTATGTAAAGCATTCTGGCAACATGAATTTCTCCAATCATAACAATGTCCGGGCCAGCGCTGTGTACAGCACTCACCAGCGGATGGCTGGGAGACACACAGATCTGTGGGCTGTTCCACCAGGTGACAGACTGCTCCCAGGAGCCACCAGGCACACTCTTCAAAGGCAGAGCAGTGTATCTTCTACAGCTTCCATAAATATTGGGGATAGTGGACCTTCAAGACGAGCTCAAGTTCCTGAAGGGGACTACTTAACATACAGAGATTTGCATTCAATGGGAAGAGCTGCAGCAGTAATGTCGGGACAGCAGAGGCCTCTCTCTGCTCGGACATACAGCATTGATGGTCCCAACGTGAGCCGGCCGCAGAGCGCGCGGCCCTCGGTGAGCGAGATACCAGAAAGAACTATGTCAGTCAGTGACTTCAATTACTCGCGGACTAGCCCCTCCAAGAGATCCAACCCAAGGGTTAACTCCGAGCACTCACTGTTAGACCCTGCAGGAAAAACTAAAGTCCCTCATGACTGGAGGGAACAGGTGCTGCGACATATTGAGGCGAAAAAGCTAGAAAAGGTAAAAATAATAATTCTCTTTTTTTTTCCTACTTTCCTGTTACCTAGATATGGAATAAGGTAAATACTGTTTTGAACAGCTTTTAATTACTATTGAAAATCTAACTTTGATCCTGCTTTAAAAAGGATAAATGTGTTTGTGATGAATAGCTGAGAAACACTCAGGTGGTAGACTGAACTAAATTAACTTTTCCCCCAAAGAAAAAAGAAAAGTGCTGTTATTTTTACATCATACTTGCCAGCCGGATTACTTTTGAATACATTAAATAATGTATTACAAACCTGCTGGACTGCAAGGCCAGCTCTTTTAAGGTAATTTTTAAGGTAAATTTTATTGTAGCTTTGTATTCACAATTTACTAAAATGCTCCCTTACACTTCTTGATCTTTCTGTTCTGCCTTTTTTTCACCCTATTTCTTCTCTATAAGAACAAAGAAAAAGAAAATCAGTAAATTCTGTTTAGAAGTATAGGTCTGCAGCTTTAGTTTCTGAGGAATTCAAAAGCTGTAATTATCATGTATTTGCCTCCAAGCCAGTTATCTTTTGAAGTTGGGTATCTGACAGATTGTTGAATGAATATTTATTGCTTGCTGTGAGATGAGAACACTTAAAAATCTTGTTCATTTCAGAAAAATCACAGTAGGTTTTGATATAAGTAGAGATGATGAACAGGATTCTTTATGTACTGTAAATGCCATCAAGAATTTCAGCTGATAAGTACAGCTGAACAATTACGTATCTTCAAAGAATGTAAGTAGAGCCTGGAAGAGAGTATAATCTGTGTTGTCCTGCTAACCCAGTTGAAAATATCATCACTAAAAATGGCTTGAACGTCATTTAACCAGATCATGTTTCTTTGGAAGAGAATTGAGTAAAGTATCCAAATTACATTTTGATTGTGCCAGCCAGATGTATTTTGTTTTGCAGTCTATTTTCTAAGAACATAGTTTGCTTTGTAATTATTATGGTAAATACTTGAATATCTGTGATGGCTAGAGAAATTTAATTGGAGATGGTTGGAGAAATTACTTTTAACTATGATTTTTCTTCAGAAATCCCAGTATTCGGGGGGAGGTGTTTGCTTTTTGTTTTTTGGGGGATTTTTTGGTTGCATTTTTTGTTTCGAATTGCATAAATTTTGGTGACAGAAGAGGATGGGTTTTGTTTTTTATAGACACCTGCACAAAAGCTGTACATATTCTTCTGATCCGTGTGGTCACCCGCAGTAGGACGTGTCTTAGGGGTAGTACTGTGCTGTTGTGTGGGGAACCCTTGTCCCACAGGAGGGTCACTAATCTCACTATGTTCCAACTCTAATAAAACATGCATTCCCTCATTTTCCATTCTCCTGGATGGATGTATCAAATGTTACATGAAGTGACAAGAGAAGCAAAAAGATCAGCAATCCTTGAGTACAGAGGGAAGCAGAGCTTCAGTGCTCTGCTAGTGCAGTTTGTCTATAGCTTGTTCAGTTCACTGGCATGTTAGGAACTGTGTTTAATGCAGCAGTGATACCTGTTTGGTTCTGCAGCAGTGTAGTCACCTTTACTTAAATGGCATTGACTGCCTGACTTGATTCCCTTTATATCTGACAATACTTTTCATTATGCTTTATATGTAAACTATTTTTTCCTACCAGACTGATGTGGAATAGCTGCTATTGAGATGTTAGCTGTGCATTTAATTTAACAGATCTTTTAAGTCTGTTTTTTTGTATTTCTTTTGTACTGGCCTTGAAGGTTTTTTAAAATAGCCTTAACAATCTGAGACTTACTTATGGATTTAAAGTGAATGTGTATATTGAATTGTCTACTTTATATTCTTTAGGGTATAAGTGACTTAAAAAGAGAAATCTGAATTTTGAGAAATATCAATATGATCCTGTATGGCAGCTGGCAGATCTGATAATGTGGAAATTTTAGCAATCAACTGAATATTTCTTAGTTCTTTTTAAATAATGGTTTTGTTATTTCTGTTTGTAATTAAATATTAGCCAAGTGGTTAGGATGCTTTATCTATAAAACAGATTTCTGAAATATTTTGAAATCTGAAAAAAATCCAGGAATTAAGAGAACTCATTTAAGGAACAAGTTGAATTACAGAGCTTGTTTAAGGAACGTTTATTGGAAACTACTTTGACAAAACTTTCATGGATTTAAAATGGCACTTTTTTTTAAAACATAGGATGCGACACTGAAAAAAACACATATACAAAACTAAGCATTGTGATGAATATTTAATACCTATTTTCTTGACCATTATGGATTAACAGTACTACTACTTTTGCTATGACTCTACTGTTATTGAATTTAATCATGTTTATAATTTCTATCCTTAAAGATAGAAATGCTTATTAGGAAGGAGTGTGTACTGGGCTTTTGGGGATTGGTTTTGTTGGTTGTTGGTTTGTTTGGTTCTTTTCTTTTTTTAAGCTTCTGAAAGACATGTATTTTTATAACATTTAGCAACTGAAGAGAGAGGGAGGAGTGAACCCACTTAAATTTGTCCAACAGTGTCTACTTGTTGGGCAAATGGAGAAACTAGTTTGTTATTTATTAGCCTTTTTTACCTGATATAGGTAGGAAAGACTTTTAGGAGTTTAATTTGCATAAGCAAAATTACAAACTAGTTCTAAGTCTAACAAAAATGATTAACAATGGGTTCCAGCCAAATAGCTAGCATTTGTAATAAGCTTTACCTTTAATAAGCTGTAAGGGTTGTGGTATGGGCCATTCATTTAGGAGTTGAACTTGATGATCCTTATGGGTCTCTTCAAACTCAGAACATTGTGTGTTTCTGTGAAATGTAGAGAATAATTAAAATTACCCATCTGAGTGAATGAAGGTGTAAACAGTTCATGAGACCATTTGTAAATAGAAATTCTGCATATATTAGAAGAAACAATTTGCTTACCTGATGCATAGCGTATTTTATTGGGGGATACAGGAGCTTATTTAAATGTCAAACTGCTCTCTAGTGGCTGTATACATAAGATGTTGGAAAACATGCAGTCAATTTGGCCCCACCCCAACCTTGTAAATTTAATGCAGAGTTTTAAAAACAGTAATATTTTTTAGCATATTTTCCTTTTTGAGTATGACATACCCCTTTTACTACTTAGTATGTTACAATAGACTCTTTACAGTACTCCTGTTGGCTTTTATTTAGGAACTGAAACTAAAATTTCACCTGTGTAAAAACACTAGTGTCACACATTTGTGATAGAGGAGTTTCTCATCCATAAATTGCAATAAGAAGTATCTGCAACAGTTGCCTGCAAGTATCTATTACATTATCTTGCTGAGCATACAAAATTAGTTACGGAGTATGATTGTCCTTCCCTTGCATATGTATATTTTCCTTTTTTGTTGCAGATCACGTGGGAGTTCATTAGATGTGTGTTTGCTTTCAATTCTAATTTCATCTGAAATTAAATCCTCTGTTTTTTATCTACTTTTATGTACCACTTACCTAATCTGCAGATTATCAAAAATGCATTCAGAGGAGCGATCATAATTTAATTCTTACTTTTTTTTCTTAGAGTTGTCAGTCTACAGTGCCTTATTAAAAGAAAAATGTCTAATTGTTTCAGTACTGATATAGAATTGCAGTTTTAATTAAAGTTTGAAACTTTTTCTTCAACACATTTTTATGCCACATACTTAACATGCAAAAATATTTTAATTGATATGACCTCAGATTTTCTCCCTAATTAAACTTGCTTCAGTGTGTCAAAGACAGGGACTTCAGTGGGTCTGTACATACATAAATAAAACACTTAAGTGTTCATAAGATCATAACCTGAAGAATATTTTTACATAATTACAGATCCTAATAAATTAAAGTCTTATCTCTTTAGTACTTGTTAGTTTTACCTTTTGATTTTGTATATATTTATTATTTTTAACTTTTTAATGGGCATCTGAACCGTCAATGTGTTATAATGATACTTTGTGCAGTTCAGAAGTCAAACCACCATGCTTTAAAAGGAATAAAATTCTTGTGCGTTTGGTATGTAAACATCAAAAGTTCTCAATCTGCAAACATTTTCTGACAGAGGAATTTAAATTATGTGTAGTTTTTCCATATGTAACTCTTCAGTAGGAAGAGTCTGTTATGTGGATAGTGGGAATGAAAACTGAAGGGATTTCTTGACACTTAATATTGTCTCAAAGAATGATGTATGTCCACCTTCACCCTGCAGTTGATTCTAGATAATGTTAAATAAATCAATAAATAAAAAAGACTAATACTTAGGTTTAACAGTTACATTACCAGTTCAGGATGTTTCAAGATAAGTAGAATGTATAGTCTTGTTCCCTGCAGATATTGGAATTATTAGTTCCTCTTCTATGCCCAAATTTCATGTATTGTCATGACAGTCTTAAAATTACAATATTATTCCATATAAATTCTCATAAATAAATTCCACTACTTATTTTCTTGCACCTAAGTAAATGCATTAAGGCATTTCAATTCCCACATCACACCCTTTTGGAGTCTGAAATATTAATTATTTTGTAAGCTGCAAAAGAGAGAACACATTCCAGCTTTTATAATTTAAAAAAAGATACGTAAACCCCAGAATTATGCTACTAGCTGCCTTCATCTAAACTGATTCCATTAGAGACTGATTTGATTACAAATTGAAATTATTATGATGAACATACTGATTATTACTTTGTACATAGCAATTTTTTCTTGATGTCTTGTAGTTCCTGATATGGACTATTGATGGCTAAATAACAGCTTTCTAGTACAAATATATTAAATTAAATATAAATATAAACTAAATCTATTAAATTATATATATATATAATATATCATTAAAGATACAGTAAAAATATACTGAACCATGACATGTATATTTCTTAGTGTGTATCAGTTCAGAGTTACCGAAGTAATTATTTTCAAGCCTCAAATATTTGAATTAATATTTTGCAGGCCATTATGCCTTAAGACATGGTAGCAAACCAGGTGACTGATGGAGTTGGTACTTAGAATTACCAATCATACTTAGTGTAATATTTAGATAATGTATTTATTTCATATTCAATTTCTAATAATTTGGAGTGAAAATCAGGAGGGCTACTGGCGTTTGCATATTCGTATTTCAGAAAGTGTGTTCTCTGGTGCATCAGTCTTCAGGAATTTTTCTAGGCAATGTACAACCTTCATCATTCTCATATTGAGAAACAAAACAGGAATGCTGTTAACACTCCAAATGCCTCAGTTTCTCTTTTCCCAACTAGAAATAGGTAGAGGACAAATACTCTTGTTTTGTCCCTAGGAATTTCTTCTTGTGTTAAACTAAAACTTTCTTATGTGACCATGAAATTTTCAATAGTCTTTATTTTGTACTGTTAGTACAGCTTCTGGGTTTCTTCTAATTTAGTGTTGAGGTAACGGTGTGAGAGTAACGGTGTGAGAGTAACGGTGTTTGCAGTGTTCTCAAGTCTTCCCTACATCAACTGCACAATCATTTTTTGTAATTTTGGAAAAAGTTCTTTCCAAGAAAGAAGATTTTAATAAACCCTTGAGAGTTCATACTTCTCAAATTATGTAGTCACCTTGAAACTCACTTAACTGAAATCTCAGTTCCCGATGTACAAGTTCATACCTCTGTAAATTTTAGGAAAGTTCTCTGTCTCTATTGCAGATCTTAAATCCAATTTTAGATTTTAAATCCAAATTTGCATTGTTACTTACCTATTTTGTCACATAGATTGTTGCTATTTAATGACCATCTGTTTGGCTCTGAGAATGAACCCAGTGGATCTAGGGGTCTTTACAGTACAATGGTCTGCTAGACACACTTTGAAGAGAGAACTTTTTAGTCCCACCATGCATTCCTTCTATTTTTATTAGTTTTTTTGCCACTTACAGAGGATGGAGAGATACAGGAGCCTCTGACAGCTTCCTGTAAGGATACTTCAAGGAAGTTTCTGTACTGGTGGGGCAAGAAAACCACCTGGTTAATAACAGACACTGCTATGAGAAGAGTAGTAAGAAGATTGTTTGGGGCATTAAGAAGTTAAGAAAAAATGACTGTGGCATTTTTGCCTGGGTATTTAACCTGAAACTTAGAGGAGCAGTAAGCTCAGATCGAATGTTTAATAAATGTAGATTTAAATGCTAAGAACAGTCTTCTTCTCCCAAGAAAGGGAAAACATCTGCAGACTTGTTTGGAAGCTTGAAAAATCCATTGGCTAGAGAAAAGGGAAGGTGTAAAAGAGAAACATGAAGAATTCTTACTCTGTCACTGAGACAGAGGTTATCCAAGAACTTTGGCCAAGATAAAACCAGTATAGTCAGTAAATACTGTTTTTCAAGGGAGTTTCCAATGACTGCACTACCAGAGCATCTGGGGAATATGAGTATGCAGAGGCATATGGCTTTGATTATTAAACTAGTTTAGTTTCACAAAATGAAGCTAGGATGAAAGACCAGATATTTGCCTAAGGATTAATGAGTATTTTCAGAATCATATTGGTATATATAGCCAATGTAATTATTCATGTTAGAATTGTTACAGCATCTTAGTCAATTATACCTATTTTGAACATTTCTTTCTTTAACTTGGAAAAATTAAAAGTTTACAGAAAACAACTTTGAATTTGCTGGGCTTTAATGCTTTGTGGTGTATCTTTTTCCTATAATAGGTCTTTTTCCATGGGGTTGTCACATTTTCAAGATAGCTTTGTTTTATTAATCAAGGTGGCCCATGGAAGATTTTCTGTTTCTTCCTTTGCACTGTCTCTTTATTTTGTTTTGTTCTTACAGCTACAAAAGACCATGGTGGCAAGATGGTAATGTCTCTTGCTTTCATTTTGTTATCCTTGCTAATATTGCAGGGGTCAGGTTTACAAGATAATGAAGCTCAAACCCAAACCACTGTCACATCTGTCCCTGAGGTCACGATACCTCTTTGATTGCCCACAGTTGCACAGGGGTAGTCTCAGTTTCATTCAAGCCTCTTCCATTAAATGAGGCTTGTTTACATTCTTGAGTGAAGTATTACTGGAATGCACTGGATATTATCAGAGTGGTTATAGCAAGAAAATTCAGTCAGTCAAATCTCTGTGTAAATTTTTATTTGTACTTTACTAGTAGTGGGATGGGGGGGGATGAAACAAAATAGTAAGGGGTAATTGGACAGATTTCCACAGGTGTTTTACTTGACTACCAGATTATCTTCCTATAACATATTTGATATGTTGCAAATATAATGAAAACCTGAAAATTTTGGTAAGCACCTTTGTTGCTTTTTCAGACACATGAATTTTTCAATTACTTTATTTACATGTAATTCTGCATGTGAACTTCTGATTGCATGCTGATTTACAGTAAATAAAGGTAAATAGGGTCACTGAGTTGTGTTTATAATTATAGTGGTACTGTTCTTGCATGGTTTTATCTTGCATGACAATGGAATATGTTTGTATTACATGTATAACATGTCTTGTAGTTTATGCATGCTGCACTAATATCTGTGTTAAATCTGTCCCCTCTTTATTCAGAGCATGCTGTCTCGGTCCTTTAATTCCAATTATGCTGCAGTTAGCAGCTTTCACTATGGCAGCTCTAGGGATCTGCATGGCAGCCAGGGTAGTGTTGCCTTGAGTGTTGCAGACGGAAGAGGTTCTGGTGTGCACATTGTTCGAGTGAGTACCTACCTACAGGAGGCTATTGCATTATATAGAGGGGGAAAGAATAAACTGTAAGGGGGTCCTTAAATTGATATGGTTATCCTTTTACATATGCACAATGCTTTATTAAAAACAATATAATTTATATGCTGAAATTATTTTTAGGCATTAAATATTTTACCTTTGCTTCATATGCTGTAAACTTACTGCAGGGATTTTCAGTTTAATGTCATGAAGTTGAATTCTCTTGCTGGCTTTCTAGATCGTTGAACATGTGTAGAACTGTCTAGTTTCACTGTACCTTTGTGATCAAAAGATTACCATTCTGAATTTAACCTAGGCTGATAAGGTTTGAACAAAATCTTTCTATTCTTCTTCCTCCCCCAAAAGAAATTCTGATGATATAAACTGTAAGATACAGTAGGCATTCAAGAAAATTTATAGTCAGAAAATATGAGGAAATTAGCTTTTAAATAAGCACGCTGAGTGATGTGTGTCCCTAGTGAGCAGGATAAAATCAACAGAAGACTTGATTGAATCTTTGAATAGTTAGTTCTTGGGATTTGTTAATTCCTTTACTGCTGATAAAAGACACCTCTACAGTTGTGAGATTTGTAAATGTCAATCAATATTTTATGGGTGTATGTCTCGGTTAGTGAGATTTTCTGCATAAACAATGTCCTAGTTAAGTAAAAAAGATAAAGAATGATAAAGTCCTTAAAATGTTTTATCCTGACTTACTTTTGAGAATTTTTTAGTTTTAATTATATAAAGACGTTTGTCTTTACCATTTTGTTTTGTTTGAAGCATCCCCAGGCTTCTGCTCCAGGAGACCAATGCCAGGATGAAGTATTCATTTCAGGACAGCAGAATTACTCATCTGCCACACTTAGTCTCAAAGATGTTCCTCCAGACAGCATTAAAAAAGCAGCTGTACAGGTAGTTATCTGCATGACAACATGGCTAGGACATAATTTGCTTTTATTAATCAGGCTATATTTTTTATTAGCAGTAGAAACTTATGTTGGGATAGCAGTTGGAACTAGGGCTTCTTTAAAATGTAATACACAGGCTTCAGAACTGGCATAAAAGAAACTGCATCCTCAACGAAACAGTTGACTGTATGAAGGAAGATGGTTCTTATTTTTCTTAAGTAGGTGCTTTGAAAGAAGAAACTTGCAACCAAACAAGTACTTGCAAGTAAAAACTGGAATATGGCAGATGATTTCAGAAAAGTAATAAAAAGCTGATTAAACCTTTTAAAGAACAAACTTGAAATCTGTTGTGATGAAATTGTAATGATAAACCAGAATTAGCAGGAGACACTCTGTATTCATCTCTAAGCACCATCTCTGGAAGTGGGTCTTACTACCATGAAACTAAATGGATTCTTGTAAATTTTTATGACGCAGAAGCTGATTTTATTCTTACACCTTCAGTAATTTCAGTTGCATTTCTACAGACAATGGGTTTTGGGAACTTGAACAGCTGGATACATTTTACCTATATTACCTCTGGCAACAAAAAAATGTTTTCCTGTCATATTTCAGGTTTTCAGAAAAGGCAATGGAAAATTATTATATTACGTATATATTAAATACATATTATATGTAAATAATCTGAAAATATACTATATACACACATCGTTTCTCAGAATCAGTCTGACATAAACTTAACAAAGCAGATTCTGATATGTGTCCATTCACATAGCATGGTTACAGGTTGAAATGTAAACACCTGTTACTTGTAATACTGAGAGGGTATTTTAATATCCCTGTATCCCACAACTAATGTGATAATGGTGGCAGGCCAATCTGTAACTCAAGTGCATAGCATTTTTGGAATCATACAGATGAATCAGTGACTAAGGTGGATTACAGCACAAGATGTATTGGCAAGGGGGTAAAAACACTCATCTCATCTCAACACAGCTTCACTAAGGAAACATTGCCACCTCCAGCATCATTCCTGGTAACATGATTGGAGAGCACTGTATGTCTTGACAATTGTGTACCTCAGTACTGCTTGTCATCACTATACCTATCAATCAATTACATAAGCATTAAAAAAGAGTAACATTTCTTGACATTTGTTGGAAATACTGCAATTTTGGTATTAAAATCTTGAGCTTGGATGGGAACATGCTCAGGGAGTTTTGTGAAGTGGTCACCATAATATGCTTGTGGAAAGTGTAGTCTGCCAGCCTGGGATGAGGGGGCGGGGGGGATTTTTTTTTTTTTTTTAAATTTTATTTTTTTATGATTTGTTGGAAATCGTTGCAAAATCTATGAATTTTTTTCAAGAAAAGTGCAGACTATAATCGTATGGATCAAATGTCCATACCATCAGTTGCACTACTGGAAAATAATATTTGAGGAAACTCAGTGAAAAAAACAGAGCTAAAAGCAAAGGCGGTATAATTTGTGCTAATAAATTAGTACTCATATTAAGTTTTTGTTTTTCAAATCGTTCAGTAGGTCAGGGATGATAACTATAAATAAAATGGATATAATTGTACATGATCCAGAAGAGTAGTTTTAGTAATGTTGCTGAAAATTAAGAGCAGTCACATATGAGAAATATTGAATTAATGAAGCAAGAACTGAGGATTGCTGTTCATAAAATGTATGACCCTGAGTATTCATGTGTTTTTTCAGATGCCTTTAACAAATGGACAAATGTGCCAGCCTCAGAGACTTCCAGCAAACTATAGCCAAGTCCATCATCTCCCTCCTCAATCATCAGTCGCAAGGCATCCATCTAGAGAGCAATTAATTGATTATCTGATGTTGAAAGTTGCCCACCAGCCTCCCTATACTCAGTCCCAGTGCTCTCCCAGACAAAGCCATGAGTTGGTAAAGCAAGAGGTAAGAGTAAAATCTATCTGGCACATACATCTGTCAGTCAGAGACATTGTTACATTGTTTTCATTATTATAATTTCTCTGTAGATGGTGACAGAAGCAATATAGGAATTTATCTCCAGCAAAATATCTAAGAGCAGTTTTATTCCTCTGATCACACATTCCTTCCAGTTTTTGTGGTAGAATTTTAACTGAATGCACCAGAAACTTTAACTTACATCTTTTTACTAGCTAAAAATTAATTTCGCAACTAAATTTCTTTATCTCAACTTCTTTACTTAGCTAGTAAATGAAGAAAACACAAAGCCAGAGTACAACTCCAAGTACTTTGCATCTGGAATGGTTAAAATGTTTAAAAAAAACCTGCAAGTGCAAAAATGTGTATACATAAGCAAAAATCCATAAAAATGATGGAGCAATCTGATGCATACCTGATAATTATCAGTTTTGTTTTTGGTAGACAGATGTGCACATTAAAAATTCTTATACCATTTAATGACTTGTTTTGTTGTGACGGCCTTCTTTCTATATTGTTTGAGTTTTTTTGAGAAAATCCTGATATCTTCATTTTTATTCTGTGCTAGAATGAGAATGTCCACTTCCTGTGTAAAATAAGTTTTTTATTCAGCTCTTCTAGCAAGAGAAAGAGGGTAGTCTTGGCTATGTACAACTTGCATCAAAGTAGTAATGAGGTTTGATTTTCAAAATTTATCTAGAGATAGCAAACAAAAAGGAGGAACAGATTATTTTGCATAAGCATGTATGTTTGCTGGGGGCATTAAAGTAACCTACATAATGTCAAAATATCTCTGAGTTTAAAGCCCATGTGAATTATGATTATAATAATATTGATACTGGAGTAAAACTTAGGTACAGTGTTACATGATGTTATATTGCAATCTTATGAGATAAAATACTCTTTGAACTGATTTTAATTTTTTTTTCATTTCAAAGTTTTTATTCAACTGAATCCTTTAGTTATAATTTCATTACAGTAGCTTTGAATATAGATTTTCAGCCAATAGATCTAACTTTTGTTGTAATTACTTAGATTCGAGTGAGAGTTGACAAGGATCCAGAACTTGGGTTTAGTATATCAGGAGGAGTTGGGGGGAGAGGAAATCCATTCAGACCAGAAGATGACGTAAGTATTCTATACTAATGCTTCTTGAAAACCTTCTGATCTATAATGTTTCTCTTGTTCCAAGGGGAGAAAAGAAAGCATATATATTTCCCAAACCACTACACTCCAGGACTGGAAGGGAGAAAATTGGAAAATTATGTGGAAAATCAAGGTTGTAGGTGGTCACACTTGAATGACAGTATAGATGATTATTCCAGATGAGTAGTTTTTGCAGTGGTTAACAGTTCTACTTATCAGTTAACAGGTTTGAGATAGTGAATTGTAGAATGTACAATTAGGAATCCTCTATAAAAGAGACAGTGACTTAGCCTACAGCTCTATTTCTGTAGTAGATAATTCGTCTTGATATATACATGTGCCAAATTAAACCAAGGTGGATCACAATTATCTTTAAAGATAATTTTAGATTTTTAACATCAGAAAAGGGAGGCAGTTTTAAAAGCCAGAGACCTGTAGAATAGCATGGTGTTTTCTTCTACTTAGGATGGAAAATTGAAAAAATGTTTTGAATTACATCTGTTTGTTGCTATTCTGTTATTAATAAAAAGTTGTCAAAAATATTTCCACATCTGTTTTTCAAGGGCATATTTGTAACCAGAGTGCAGCCAGATGGACCAGCATCTAAGCTGTTACAGCCAGGGGATAAAATAATTCAGGTAATATACTTAATGTAATTAATTACAATAATGACTTCATTATCTAGCATATACCAGTTTAATTTCAGTTTGCACCTAAGACAAGAATTTTAAATTTTTAGATAGATTACCTGTCTTTTCTGGATTTATTCTTTGGTATCTATTCCTGGTACATTCTGGCATGAAGGTTTTAATTTTCTGCCACCTAACACACCAGTAAGTGACTCAGACTGAAGCACAGTGTATAATTTTTTCAAATTCTGAACATTTTTCAGATGTCTGAAGACAAAAAAAAGTGACAAAATGTCATTTGAGATGGAACATGAGCATTTCATTAGGCTGTACTATCATTCAGTTGTTGCATTTGTGGTCATTCACATGTGGTGTTGTGAACAATGAGTTGTCTCAACACAGCAGCTGCCCCTGACAGCCGCTCTCCACAGTTGCACTCTCCTGTTACATCCCTCTCCACGCTGCAGCTCCTGCCAGCCTTTGCTGCCTCTCCCCTGCTGGCAGAGCCCTGGCCAGAGCTGCCCCTTGACTGCCTGGTGAATGGCTGGTCACAGCATGCACCTCCTGGCTGCCCATCTGCTGCTGGCCAGCCAGGTCAGACATTTCAGGAGCCAGGGCTTCTGGACTGCAAGCTGTGTTGTTCCTTTCTCTAGGGAGTCTACACCTATCAGACCTTTTCTGTATCGGGTTTGAAGTTGTCTAATGAACTTGTAAGCTATTGGGGGAGGGGTCAGAGAAATGAGCAATATGTTCATAGAACCTTACTTTCTTAACCAAAATGGGCTAGTGGGACATTTGAACATTGTTGTAGCTACCCTTAAATTCCAGAGCTTGTTAAAAATAATTATTCATCATAATATTAAAATGTTGATAGAGTCGACTCTGCTGCATTTCAGTTTTCTAAAAACAGAACAAACAAAAAGCCAAAAACCAAACACCCGAACCCCCACTAGTATCTCAATTAAACCACAACATCCTGTGTTCTAAAACAAAGCCAAATCAAAAACTCTCCCTAAATCTTCAAATTAAAAATAAAGCCAAAAGGCACATGAGAAAACTGAACTGAGACTAAGTTCTTCCAGCTAAAAGATGGCTTGTTCATGAGCACAATAAATCTCTGCTTGTTTCTCATCACTGGGGTGAGAGAGGTCCTAGTTCTTTTACTGATGCAGGGATGGTGGCAACCTAACACCCAGAGTTACCTACACATACAGGAACAGGAAGCATGTTAAACCTTTGAAAAAACTGCTAGCACCTTTGTTACATATTCTGGACTCATACAGATGAATTTCTGTTTTAGTGGTTTATTCTTGTCTTTATAAATGCCATGCAGATGCAGACAAATCAAATTACTTAATGAAGGGGGTTTTTTTATGTTGGCACTGCTTGGGTTTTGCTTATTGTTTAAGAAGGAATTCCGTTTGAAAAAGAGCTCAAGAACAAGTTGCATTTCCATTCTTAGACAATTTCTCATAACAAAGAGTATTTTTTCATGTAACAGCACCTTCTTCTTAGCTGTGATAGTCCCAGTGATGATGTCATGACAGTTCCACTCTACTCAGACTTAATGTGGAGTTTTTTAATGAATATCATATTTTCCAAAGTGCCTTTGCTATGCTTGATTTTGCAATGTTGTCTGTAAAACATTCAATAGGCATGCATATTATATGTCTAATACATATTTCTAATAAAAATCTACTACATCACTAGTGACTAGATAATTGAAAGTAAGACTTAAGACTAGGCTAGGATTTTCTGTACAAATTATGATTTGGAAGGGTTGTTGTTGCCACTTTTTATGTTGTCCACATAAATCTTGCTCTGCAACTCTAGAAATATTTGAAAACCCCTGGTTTTCTAACCAAGGATTCAGCTCATAATAACAGTGACTGTTCAGTGATGGCATAAGAACTGTAACTTTCAAAATGTCACTGCTAAGGCACAGAGAGCACATGCAGTTCTCTGTCACCACATATGCAGCTCGGGGAAAAAGATAGGATGCACAGCAGTTGAAATGGACAAATTTGTCCTTTTGGAACATTTTGCTGACCAGGTTGAGCATGATCTTGCACTGGTACACTCTGTGAAGTTGAGCTGTCTTTGTAGGCCACTTGGGCCTCTCTGTGTTTGCCAAGACAAACTTGTCCAAGAATAACAATATTGCTTAGAGTCACACACAAATGTAAGTTGGGAATTACCTCAGAGTCTAACACAAAAGAATTACTTGCAGTGCCATTAATGTTTTTGCCACAGGAGTCAATAGTTTTAATTTATCACAGATGCCATTTCTAATATTCTGATAATTAATTTGTAGTAATTTGTCATTTGTAGTACATTTGGGGGTTTTTGGTGTGTCTGTATTACAGTTGATGAATTAGATGTCTGATGTTAATAGCTTAAAGTTCTGTTTTCTTTTGATAATTTGCAATATTCTTCCAAGGCTGTTATGGTAGTTTAGTTTTGTGTAGCATGCGGGTAAAAATTCAAGTAATCTGCAGTGTTTTATTCTGTGCATTCATGTAGAAACCTTAAGGCTTAAATAAATGTACATGAAATAATGAAACATCTTTTAGTAACATGGAATAAAAGAATGTCAATTTTCAATTTAAAATATTTCTTCTTAGGCTAATGGATACAGCTTCATCAATATTGATCATGGACAAGCAGTATCGCTGCTAAAGACTTTTCAGAATGCAGTGGAACTCATCATTGTGCGAGAAGTTTCTTCATAAGTACCGTGGATTGTGGGGATAAACCAACAGAATTCATTGAAGGACTATGGGGAAACTGAATATTTTGCATATTTTTATACATTCAAAGAACTCAAAAAGAATTATGATCAAAATTTGTACAGGAAATACTGAACTTGTGGTTAAAGGGGGAAAAACCACTGTAGAGAACATACAGGAAATAATTTTGGAAATGCGTATGGTGAATAAACTTCTTTTTAAGCATTATAGCAATTAATGGATCACTCCTCCAAGAACAAACCTGTGTTGTTTTTTTGTACAGATGCTAGGTTTATTTTTGGATAATTCATACACATTATTAAACTTTGTGCAAGGCTTTGTGAAGCCTCGGTTGTAGCCAATGGACAGATGGCAGGGCTGTCTGTCCTGTAGCTGTTTATTGCCTTTATTTTTATTCACCAGATATTAATGTGTTACGCTGAACCACTTCTGTAGATACGAACGGGGATATGAAGTGTTGGCTTTGCTATGTGCACATTGTATAGATGAATGGGTAGATGGAAGGTGGTGCTGGATGGACAGAATAAAGGTCAGGTGAAATAATTATCTGCTAACTAAATCTGGAATCAGGAGAGAAGAAAAAGTGTTTAGTTCCAGAGTGTACATCTACCAATAGAAAATGCAATAAAAGCTTATGGTTTTTTTTTAGGAAGACTGTAACTACAAATTTGTGATATTATACAGGATTTGTTCTTAATGTAGTCATTGAATATTCATTTGCCACATATGATTTATGTTTAGTTGTTTTCTTGCATACATAATTTTTTCAACTGTACTGTGGAATTGTGCCCAGAGATTTTTCTCTGCTGTGGAAATCCCCAATTTTGTGGAAATGGTGATAATTTTATCTTTATAAAAAAGACTCCATTTTAAGCTGACAGATTTTAAAAATGAAACTGAAATGGCCAGTTTTTAAGATTGTTGCCTGTAATATAAATTTAAACATACACAAATGATGCAGGAAAGGTTATGAAAAACATCTCGATTTTGTTTGGCCTTTGCATTGCCTTGTTAATCAAAAAGGAAACCATACGCATGGAGCTAGGTAACCAAAGCAAGTTTGTGAAACTTTGAGCAGTGATGGAGAATTGCTGTGGTGAGATGGAGAGCAAAGGGAGGGTGGAACCCACCAGTTCGTAGTGAGGTTTCTTAAAGGGCTGTTCCTACAGGTAACATTAAATGTGAACTAGACACTTCAGAGTCATTAAAGGGTTTCTAATTACATTAATGTAATAGTGGTTTACCACAGGCTGCCTTTGTTCCTTATTACTGTGTAAAAGGTTCAATTATGCTTCTATTAATTTTGTTTACCAGAAACATTATCTTTCTCCTTTGTAATTGAATAGAGACTGCATAGTCTGCAGTGATAATTCATACACGGTTGTTACGGACCAGGGAAAAGTGCCATAGAAGACCGATAACTGTTTTTAATTAGGGCTAATAATTAGCCTGTCATTGGAGCAATATTCAATTATTGCAGTTCATTTTTAGTTACGTACAAGTTGGTAGTTTGGGAGAAATATAAGTGCTTTTTTCAACCCAAAAAGTTAATGCTTTTAATAAAGCTAGCAAAAACACCAGCTTCCTTTAGTTTTGGAACAATGAGCTGGAAGAGAAAGGAATTATACCTAGCTAGCAGTAATAAAAAGGCAGTACTTTTTTAATAAGTGAACTCCAATATTATTGCACTTCTTTCAAAGATGTTAACTATTGCTTATTGTACTGTGTATAGTTCTAATAATTTTAATTGAAACCCTTTAACAACTCTTTGTATATTTTAATTCTTTTTAGTTGATTTTCAGTAATATTTACCTAGAAAATGATTTTTTGATATATTAGCAGAAATGTGCTGTATTTTGATAAAATTCACTTATTTTCTGTGTGCTGTTAAAGAATGAGAAACATAGCTATATAATGACAGGCTTCAGTGTTTAGTTGTTATTTAGTTTCTATTTTTTTATTGAAAATGCAAAATGTTCACATCACATGTTCATTACTTTTAATCATGTTATTTTTATCACACACTGCCTTTTAATGGGGATACATACAGACAAGTCCTAAATGACCTTGGTCTTCTATAAAACCTGTATCTTTGAGAAGGGAAAAGTCCAAAAAGCAGAACTGATTCTTTACTGATCTTGGACTGACTTTGTATACATTTTGCAGTACATTTAAATATATCACTGAGAAATTATACTGTATTGTATTTTGCTTTAATGGTAACAGAAGTTTTAAATGTTGTTGTGTCACTTAATTTTCAGATTTATGTATCACAGAAAAATTCTACCAAAAACTGTTCGGCTGGTAGAACTATATAAGTAGAGATTTATAGCAAGAAGTTTAGTACTTCTTGTGGAAATACTTGGCCAAAGCTTGTCTTCCGTCAGTTAGCAAATTAATCGTCTAATAAAACATGAATTATGCTGATTTTACTCACTAAATGTTTGAGTTTTCAGTGAATTGAAATGTGTTTGTTTTGTCAGTGTCAGTGTGAAGGTAAACATGTCAGACTAAATGATTTTGTGGGGAGTGGGAGAAAGATGTCTCCTGATCTAGTCCAGCCAGGATTCAAAAGGACAGACAGTATCAGCACTTTTCAGTTTGAATGCATTTGTAAACTACATTTTGAATAGAATAAAATCCATCAGCAACCTGAGTTACTCAGCATGGCAGTGAATTGATGCAAACTGTGTTAATTCTTAATAGTTCATTAAAGAATCAGTTCAACTGATGTAATGAAAAGATGAAGTCTCCCACGTATTTATTATGTAAATAGTTTTTTTTAGTTTCTTTTTTGAATGAATTTTAAAACGTGTATATACTTGAGAGCATTCTATGAACACAGACATAGCAATAAGCAACACACAGAATCAAACATTCATTATTATTTTGGTTTTGTTTAGAAATACTCCCTTGTCAACAGCAATGTAATGTTTCTATTGATCAGCATTTATTCAACATTCCAAATTTTTGTATATAAGAAGACTGTTTCTGAGGTAACACATGGAGAATAGATAATAAACTAATGCTCTTTAAAGCTGTGTGAAATTGACTTATTTAAGTTTAGGAAATTCTCCATAACACCATTTATTAATCTACAGTCTCTGTAGACCTCAGTATTCAATCAGTGTGCATTCGTAAAGTCTTGTTTTTGTTCATACATATCAGTGCCCATAGGTCTGTTCTAAGTGATTTCCTTGCAAAACTGGGTTCTTCACAACAAAGAAATGTTTTTGTGAATAACCCCATGGGGTACGTTAACCTTGCCTTGATGCCAAGTGCTCACCAAACTGCTCTATCACTCCCCCCTCTCACAGGAGAGAAAATAAGATGGAAAACAGCTCGTATGTTCAAACAAGGCAGTTTACTAAAGCACAAGAGAAAGTTTATATACATAGAAGCAAAGAGAAAATAAATAATTTTATTATCTACTTTTTATGAGCAATTGATGTCCAGCCACTTCCAGGAAGCAGGGCATCAGCATGGGTAGTGGTTGCTCTGGAAGGCAAAACTACAAATGCCCCACCTTCATCCTCCTCTCAGTTTTTCTGAGCTGACATGATACAGTATGTAACAGACCACCCTTTGGTCTGTTTGGGTCAGCTGGCCTATTTGTGTCCCCTTCCAAGATCTTGCTCACCCTTAGCCTACCGATGGGGGTGCAGAATGTTGGGAAGATGGTGCTGGTGCTGTGCCAGTGCTGTACAGCAGAAGCCAAACACTGGGGTGTTATCAACACCTCTGTAGCTACCGGTGCAAAGTGCAACACTGTGAAGGCTGCTGAAGGGAAAATTAACTTAATCTCAGCCAGACCGCATGCATCCCAGTCTTGCAATGAAATCAGAGCAGTAAGTGGCTTCTGTCACAAAGAGAAGACTTTAATTGCAAGTTTACGAGTTTTGATAGGCAGAGAGAGATGCCTAGGTCAATGAGTAGGGTTAAAATTAAGAGTATGCTGAAAGCACTCTGAGGAGATGTACAAGGATAATGTGGTAAAAAAACTGGCACAGAATTTCACAGGATAGCTCAATTTGACTTTACATCCAGTTTTCTTGAAAATCACAAAACAATGTGGTAACATAAATTGTTCCATCTTCTTGTCCTTGTATACCTGATATACCACTAACACTGTTCTACTTCCTCTATACAGAAGTCTGATTCTCACTATTAACATGTTATGGTCTTGATGACCCTGGAGTGTTGGGCCCCTTGTTTTTTAGGTTTTCTATATCTGCTCCCTATTTGGACATTATTTCATAACAGTTTACTTTTTCATTAAGCATCTGAGAATGCTGGGTCTAAATTCTCTTTTTCTGCCTGAAGGCACTTTTTCAGAGAAAAAGTGTAATTTTTTTTGGTATGGTATCCCTGCTGCCATGGATTATATTCAGTTTTGGAATGTGTACAGAAGATTGATTCTATTGCAGTATCTATGAGACTGCCTTGAAACTGGAGCTCTGCTTCACCATTAAAACTGCACTACAAGTAGGGGCCTTACATGCAGTGCTAGAAGCCACCAGTTTCCAACTATTGCCTTCCACTGGTATTCCACTTGTGGTTCTGCTAGTGACAGACTGCCCAGGTCTGCATTGTGGGGCCAGGGCTTTTGCAGCTGTAGGGTCTGAAGAGGTCCTATGGTCCTGTCCCTCCTCTAGCTGTACAGGTTGCCGAGTTCCAAACTTCCACTGTTTAGCAGCCCAAGTCTTGCATGAAAAGTCATGGAGGGGCCCTAGGTGCTCCCTCTGATCCAACAAGCCTCCTCCTAGCACCAGCTGAAGGGTGGGAGGATCACCCTCTCCAAGCAGGGGCAGCTGCAACAGAGGCTCCAGGCAGGCTGCACCAACGGCTGCTGACCACACTTGCTACAATCTGCCAGTGTCCCCAGGTCCCAGTGGCCCCCTTGTCTTGTACCTGGCAGCAGCAGGTCCCTCGAGTTTCTCAGAGGGGTCCTAGGAGCATCTGGTCTCTCCTGCTGCTGTGCGAAAGCCTCATTTCAAGTACTGACAGCATCACAGTGCAGTTCAGACCCTCTTCTCTGTGGGACTCCCTGGTTTCCAGCTCTTTGCTTTGCTCCCTTTAGTTTGCTTTTCCTGAATACTGTCTGTGAGAATGTGACTCATATTTCAGTTCTGCAATATGAAATACTTGAACTATTGCTTTGTATTAGGGATAAGTGTTAAGTATGGAAAAAATAGCAGATGTTTGGCTTAAAGGAAGAGAAAACATGAAATGAGCACTAAATCCAGTGTTTTAAACTACATCAGAAATACTGTGCTGAGGACATTATGCCTACAGAAAGTAATTTGCAAGTGTGGATAAGCATTACTGAGCTTTGAAAGATTCAGTTAACATATATCTTGCAATACTTGAGTCAGGACACTTTCAGCCCCTCATATTTAAATCAATACCTGATTAAAAGCTTTAGGGGTCCACTGGGAATGTGCAAGAAAACGTAAGACTAGGCTGGTAAGGTTCCTGAGATGACCAAGAAGAGTTCCTCATGAAAAGTCATGTTGCTGAAGTAACAAAGTTTTCTGCATGGCCCAATCATTAGAGCACCAGGAATTAAATTTCTTCTAACAGTAGTCTGCAACATCTATTTTTGCAGCTGCATGACACAAGGGGGAGTGAGGCTCTGCACTGCATCCATTTCATGAGGCATGGCTGGATGCTGCAAATGGCTGAAATGTTTATGCTTTAGTATTGTTCAAAGTAATAAAGAAAAATATGTGGCAGAATACTCACTCTGGTTTGCCAGATGCAGAAATACTGACAGGGACAAATCTTTCATTGACTGTCTTTTCATAGACAAAGTAGTAGCAGATGAACCAGATGCTCTACAGAGAAATTCTCATTGAACTGCTAATGTTGGTAATTTATGAAGGAAACTTTGGAGAAAAAAACAACCATAAAAAACCCCAAGAAAGGAGTAAAAGCTTTCTATTGAATTACAAGTATGCACTGGTAAAATACAGAGTTTGTAAGTATTGTACCATGGCTCTTAACATCAGTGTTTTAGCGTATTTGATTTATTTTTATCTGCAAGAACTTCCACTTACAGCAGAATAATCAACAACTGGTTTTGAATATGGCGAAGGTATTTTTTGCTGAGAATGTTTCCGCCAAAATCTACTTCAGCTGAAAGCTAAAGCTTCACTACTGAGAAACTGATGTTTACTAACAAATATTGAAATAGAGTAACAGCTAGTTAGCTGACATAATATTAAGTCCTGGAAATGATAATGTAAAATTGTCTCATTTGCTATCTTGCATGAGCAATGAATGATAAGGTGGGAGTTGTTGTATGCAAAGGTTAGAAACCATGCTGAAAACCTCCAAACAGATAAAACTTCAAAACAATTTTTTTTTCTGCTGCATTTTAGTTTTATGAAAACACACTGGGTGACTTCCTGACCCTGCAGTAAACAATGTGTGGTTTATTTAATTGCAAATGTAGTTAATCTATTATAAATTTAATCATTATGTGCTTATATTTTAAGACATTTGAAAAAATCAATTTTTTTTTTAGAGTTACTACTTAACAAACTCACTTTGTTTTGTAATTCTGCCTATTTTATGCCACTTTAAAAAAAAAAAAAAGCTGTAAGTAAAACATTAATGTTTCTCTGCACCAAGTTTTACTCCAGTTTTCAAACTTCACAATTATAAAGATTCCATTATATTCTTATGCCATGAAGAAAACTTCTTGCCCTGCTCCTACAAAATGTGACTGGAAAGGAGAAGAAATTCATCCAAGTGAATTCAGAATTTTCTGTTCAACCCCTTTGAATTACCTTGTTCAGACAGGGTTTTTCGAGGTTTAAAAACATCCTCCCCATATGCAGAATTACATGCTGTGATTCCCAACAGCATAACCTCACAGGAGAGAAGAAAGATGCTTTTTTTCGCCTCAGTGGTCACCTACCCAAACAGTTCCGATTGCATGTCCTGCAGGAAAAACAGCAAGTAGCAGATCTTCTAGTACACAGAGAGTTTAATTTAAAAAAAACAAACAAACAAACAAAAAAACCCCCTGAGTTTTTATATTTCTCTTTCATTTCCCTACACATACATAGATACGTATATGGGTATTAAAAGTATAAAATAAAACTATTAATTTTTCTATTGATGTGTAGGCTTTTATATAGCTTTTAAAAAGAGTTTTCTAAAACCCCCTTTAAAAAAAAAAAATGCATCTGTAATCCAAGCAGAACACATACTAAAGTTCAGTAGAAATGCTGCCCTGAAAAGGTAACTGGTTTTCATATTAAGATTCTCAAATCTTCATATTAAGATTCTCAAATCTTAGCTGCTTTTTTGCATTTTCCCAGTCTCTCAGTGGTGGAGATACTCCTCCTTTGTTAATATGTGCTTGGAGATTCAGAGTTAGCAACGCTATCTCAGGTTGTCAGCTAACCCATTCATCTTATTTTGAAGTAAGTTTAAAAATAATTGCAAGTCAGGAAGAACTACTCCATCTTTGACATAAACAATTTTATGAGGAGAAGAATGTTACTGTAAAACACATTCATAGAGCTGCTAATTTTACTCTTATAATTGAAACTGCTATGCTCAATACAGCAATTCTAAATTTTTTCATTTGTTTGCTGTAAAATAGATAAAAAGCAGATGCGGAAATCTCTCAGCTGTTTCAGTTTACCGATGCAACTTGTACAGCTGACTGCCATCCAGAGGCAGCAAGTTTAAACTGGTTTCAGCTGCTTACACTGACCATGTAGCATTCATCTGTTAATCTCATCGTAGGCAGGAGTTTAAGATTTCTAGATGTGTGAACTTGAATCTGGGAAAAACAATTACTACACTAGAAATTTTATCTGGAAAAATATTTTCATAGTTTTTCTGGGTAGGCATGTAAATTGGTCTTATACTTTCTTTCCTTTATAGAATTTTTGGGACTGCACATCTGGTGGCTTGGAGAATACTACACAGAATTAAGAGTTGTTTTCTGTAAGATGTTTTTCTGTTCTACGTGACTCTTAAAAAAAAACCTCCATAAATTATACTAAGGCATACATAAAAATGAGAGCAGTTAAAGGTTAAAGGTATAACAATGGAAAGGGGATGAAAGCCACTTCTTGTACTTGGGAAGTACAGGGGATCTGCTGGAGTTTAGGCTGAAGTCTATTGTCTTTGAAATATTCTGAATTAACACTTTCTGATTTGTCTGTATTTGAAAATTAGTTCAAATTAATTTGACATGTCTCTGAACCTGGAACATGTATCGTAGCACAAACAGAAAATATTATTGGCAGTAGTTTGTACCTGCAGTCTACTACTGTGAGTAGTTAGGAGATTGGCATTTAAAGATTATGCCTCTTGATTAATGCCAGAGAAGGAACATTCATGTTGTAGAAGAAAAGTTGTTTTCCTGTGTTCTGCATCACTAATCTACACAAAAAACTGATATCTTGGTTATATAATAATGAAAATGGTGTAAAGTTACTGTGTATGAAAACAAATTTAGGTAGCACAGGCTATTCAAATACATTGGCTTTTAGTGGCATTCTAGTACTGCTTTCAAAAGAGCAGTCAAAGAAAAATACTTTAAGGGATATTATGGGACAAAGTTACAAAAGCCTCGAAAAAGTCAAGATAAAAGTACTAGCTGCTCTCCCCTCATTCATGAGCCAGTTATTTTAAGGCAGCAGAAGGCTACCAGGTGGTCAGGCACAGTTTTCTCTTTATAAATCCATACTCGCAACTCCCAATCTTCTTGTCGTTAGCACGCTTGAAAATGGCTGTCAGGGGAATTTGCTCCATCACTTTCCCAGGGACTGAGGTGGGGCTGATTTCCCTCTAAGTTTACCAGTGTTCCTTTCCTGCCCACCTGGAATCTAGGGGTAACATTCCCCTCCCCAAACACTATGACTTTGAAAGATAATTAGAAGTGGTCACACAGTACACTGGCTAGATTCCTCAATGCTCACAGAAACATCCCATCATGTCCTGTGACATTGCCTGTGAACAATTCCTTTAACCTGGCTCTCCTCAGCCATGGGTACATCTTTTCTGCTCGAGCTTTCTCATTACTCTCCAGGGCTTTAGATTTCCAGAGGTAAGTTTTACCAGTGCTACAGGAGTTGTTGAATTGAAGTTAAATTTCACTTCTCATAAATTGCTTACAACTTAGAACTATTCTATTTTTATCAAATAATTGTTAGCTCTGTGGCTAACATTATTTTTGTAGTCTTTAAAGTTCCATTTAAGGAAAGCTGATGAAAGCTTTCTAATGCTTCTTTCTTTTACCTCGTATTATTTCAATTCTCTCTCCCTGCAAGCACAGCAAATACCAGAGATGACTTCTTGTAATGAAAATACTTTTCATCTGATCCTCTAAAACACCTTTTACTGTAACTTCCTTCTGAATTGCCAATATTTTTCTAGTGGTACTTGCAATTAACATTACGCAGTAAATACTTTTTAATCCTCACGGGAAGATCACTAAATACAGTCTTAGATAAAAGATTAATAGTCACTCTTATTTAACAGCTTCACCATTTTACATTTAGGTAACCTGGAATTTATGTTTACCTCCAAAGAGCCAGCATAATGCCTTGTGTTTTGCTAGTTAACCTGACAAGCAAGGTGGAAGTGAAAGAATTTATTTACATGCGCAATACAGCTAATAATTGAAAAGTAACTTGTACACCTATTAATTCACTTTGATTACAGCTAAAATTTTCTCTAGGCCTAAAGCAATTTGTAAGCTGCAGGTCTGTTAGCCATTGATTAGAGAGATGATGTTTGGGCACTGCTTGTACAACTATTCCCTTTCTGCATGTCGACTCTTTTTATTTAACTTTTTCTTTCTCAATAGCTTGGAGGGTTTTTATATAGGAGAGGGAGTGGCTCCTTAACACCTTTAAATTTTGAATGCTTTGACTAAAATAGGCATTACTTGCTTCCAGCCTTTTAGTGGCAGCATGTGTGACCCAAAGCTTTCATCATTAGATTTTTGGGGGTTTTGGATTGGTGTAATTTTTTTGCCAATTCTTCTCAAAAAAAAAATAATTTATTTTCCAAGCTGATTTTGTACTGTGGCAGGAACTGAAAATTACAGAATTTAAACACTGTTTTGTTTTCAGAGAGCAGATCAGTAGCTCAGAATTTTGTATGTACTGCTACAGGCTTTGTCTGAAGGAGGGTATCCCAGTCAGTTCTAACATCACAAGGCTTTTTGTGAATTTTAGAGTTCATTTTTGTTTCGGATCCTCCATTGAGAGATGCAAGGAGAAAGGTAAGAATATTCATAGCAGAAATAGCTTCTACATCTCTGCTAACCATCTTTGGATAAGATGGTCTAGTGGTAACAAAATTTTATGTAAGGTTCCTATATGTAGAATAATAGTATCAGTTTTCTTTTCCAAAATATAAAACAAAATATCTGGAAGCCCCAGTTAAACTTAATCTCAACTTATGCTGCCTAGAAACTACCAGAATGGCTGAAAAACATATTTAAAAAGGATTTTTGTACTTTTGGAGTATGAATTTCATTTAGAAAGAGAATATGAACACACTGATAATGATTTTGAAAAAAGCCCTGAAACATATGCATAAACATATTTATATAAAACGCATCTCTGACAATTGCTTGGAATTACATTTCTGTAATGTATTGAGCATCAATACTTGTAAGCACTACCCAGACTTACCTGTGGAGATTCTGTAACAACTGACCTACTTGCTCAGGCAACTGTCACAAAATTGCAGTATTTTTCAACCCAGATAACTTCAAAAATACTTCAATCTCTTCTCAGCTGGGGGAATGGAATGTCTTAGAAACTGCCGGAAACCTTAAACCTTTCAGTGCCGAGACGCACAACCCCATACCACTAGGAAATAATGCAGTTCGACCCCTAATAGTGATAGCCCACACATGAAGTGCTCAGCCTCACTTTCTTCAGACAATGTAGTTTTTAAGTTGAACTACAACTGCAGGCAAGATCAACTTCATTGGGATAGCGTCGCAGTCAATTTAAACCAGAACACTTTACAACCCCTTCTATTACAAGCCCTTCCTGTTTGGACAGAAGGTGTGTTCAGAGGTTTGTTCCCTAGGGCGATAAAACTCTCACCAATCGCGGACACCAAAGGCGCAACGAAACGGGAAATCTCGTCTCTCCGCGGCCCCGCCCCCAAGGGCCCTCAGCCGTGCACCGCCGGGGGGCGGGGGCGGCGCCTCGCGGGCCGCGCCCCTTCCTGGGAGGGCGCGGGCCCCGCGCCGGCCCCGCCCTGCGCACGGCGGCCCGGCCGGCTCCGGATGAGGTGGCTGCTGGGGAAGTGAGTGGTCGCCACGCCGCGGGCGGGCCGGAGGCCTCGCCGGCAGGGGCCGCCAGTCCCTGCGAGAACGCTTCTGGGAGCGCCCGCCTGCGCCGCTAGAGCGCCCGTCCGCGGCGCCGCTGCGGCCGGTGGCGCGCCTCTCGGTGGGCGGGCCCGCGCCCCCGGGTGCGCGCGGTGAGCCTGGGCAGGCGCCGCCATGATGAACAGCGGCGGCATCGGGGTCCCGTTGGGCTTCCCCCTGGGCCCCACGTCCGTCATCCAGGTCACCAACCTCTCCTCGGCCGTGACCAGCGAGCAGATGCGGACGCTCTTCGGCTTCCTGGGAGATATTGAGGAGCTGCGTCTCTATCCCCCGGAGTAAGTGGGGCCCGTGCCGCTCTCGGCAGCGACGGAGACAGCCTAGGGATGAGGAAGGGCGCGGAGGAGCCGGGGGTGGCGGGAAGGGCAGGGGCGGGAGGCCAGAGCCGCCATTTTGAGTGCGGGCACCAGGGAGGCGTCACGTGGTCCCTGCCCTTTGTATGGCCGGAGCCGCGGAGAAGGCGATGCGCCCGCACTTAAGATGGCGGCGCCGGAGATTTTCCCCTTCGCCTAAAAACTCGCTTTCTGTGGCTTTCTGTCTCCTCGCCCACGCTGGGTGCAGGCGACCTAGACCGGGGAGTTCCAGGCACGCCCTCGCTCGACTGCCTTTCTTATTTGTCTTTTTTTCCCTTCTGTTGGAAGGGCCGTGTGCTCCGAGAAGGGGCCATTCGAATAGAAGCCAAAGTGGCTGAGGTTTTGCAGAGAGCAGAGGAGGGACCTGCCCTGCCTCTCAGTTACCCCAACTAAGGCTTGTGAAGTAAATTAATCCCAGCCGTCACATTTCTCCCTATGTTATAGAGGTTCGCGTGGTGTCAGCGGTGTGCGAGAGTGCGCTCAGGTGGGAGATGCAGGGTCTTGCAAAATAGCAGTGGTGCCTCTCCCGAGAAAAGATGATCAGCAGGAAGAGATGATTTTTTTTTTTTCTCTCGAGGCAGCAGTTGTAGCGGGAATCGAATAATAAATGTGCCTTATCAAACCTTGTATTTTCTTAGAAGAATTAAATCGGAATAGTGGAAAGGAGAGGGCATTATTAGCATCCCAATACGTGAACTTTGATACATAAATGCTCAGGCTAACAAAACTTTGATTTGCAAAAGAGAACAGTCAATAAAGTTGGTGTTTATCAGTTTTTACGTAGCTACATAACATCTGACTATATTTGAATACCAGTCATTCAGAAAAAAAAACCCATAAAGATACACTTAAAATAAGATATGCATTACTGATAGTTATGTGGTGGATTTTTATACAGTTTTCTGGGGCTTTGTCCTGGACTTGTTCCATAGTTGCTTCTTTATATTTTGGGTTTTCACTTGACTGAATCTATTTTTTTTTGTTGCAGCTGTTGTTCTTGTCTTTCACTAGGCTATATGACAGGTTTTAAGGGAAATGGGGACTTTTTTGACATTCATACACAAATAATGTTTGTGCCAATGTGTACAGTTTTGCCAGGATGTATATACACATAAAATACTAAAATCCAGTACCATAATAGGGAATAACTTACGAATGTTAAGGTTATAATGCTGATGAATTCAGTTTTCAGAGATAGGATGCAGGATTGCAATTACCTGCTTTACTCTTGATTTTACTTACCATTATTTATGCATACATGTTAGAAGTATGGTTTTCCTTGCTTCCTACTTATGGACATTTGAGCTGACTTTCAAAATGCTACTTTGGGAGAAAATTAATTACTCTAATGCCTTAATGTTTCCTGTTGACTTTCTGAAAATGTATTTAAATAACATTGTGATAAATTCATAAAACAGTATTTAATTGACAAGTGGACTGGAAACAGGGGTGTCTCAAACAAAACAAAGATCACTATCAGTTTGCAGTACAGTTAAAAACTGAAGCTGGTTTGCAGGTTGTGACAGGTCTTTTGCCTTGGGTGGGAACTTCAGTATGCTAGCCACTGCCACAGCCTAGTGGTGTTTTCAGTTTTACAGGAGCCCAGTGACACCTGTAATTGGATTCTTAGTCCCAGACATGCACAGACAGTCTCATACACTTGTAACCCAGTTGAAATCTGCCTTTCAGAGTAGGCTTCAAAATTACATGTGTAGGAATGAGCCTTCAAATGTGGCCTTAAGAAGATCTTTTGAATGGTTAAATGTTGAAAAACTTACTAAGCAACAATTGGGTTTTGGCAGAATGAGTTGTTTGAAAGCAGGGAGTCACAACCTGTCTCTGTTAGGTGTGGAAAGACCTGCTGTGTAATACTGCTTGCTACTGAATAGTCTGGAGTGGTCTTGGAAGCTAGAACTCTGTTGGAGAATAAACTTTTGCTTTAACAAAAAGTTGGATGATGAGCGAGTTTGTCATAACTCTTCCCTGGTCAAGGGCAAGACTGGGTTGACCTCTGTGTTCTGCCACCAGGAGGTTCTGCTCTGGTTGCAACCCAGCAGGCGTTGCGAGGTGGAGACACATGCCATACCAGACCTTGGCGATGGGGTTTGGGGCCTCCTCTAGTTGGAAATTTAAAGTGTTCTGTTCATGAACGAGAGTATATAGGCAAAGCTTAGTTCAGCATTGAGGAGTGCCAGCCAAGTCATTTTTCTTTATCTGTTCTGACACAGGTGGATGGGCCACCTTCACTTAACCAAGAAAAGTGAGATTTCGTCTGAGAAAAGGGGTCATCATCTGTATAGTCCAATAAACAGAACTGGTATATCCTGCAGTGACAGCACTGTAGGTGAGGCTTCTGGGACAAAACACACAGAACCTCATTTAAACTGATCTGCAGAATTATCATAATGTTCTATTTTAATAAGTTACTAATTTCTGTCATGTTCTCCACACCTCACACACCTCATGACCTCCCTGCCCCACTGAAGAAAATTTGGAGAGAGTTAGAGAAATGTTTTGTAGCTATTTTTTTAAATTATTACTGCTGTAGATTTCTGAATAGATCCTTCTAAGGAAATTTTTTGGTTAGAAATGTCCAAATATTATTTAGATATTTACTTCCTCTTTTTTTTTTTTTTTTTGTTTTCAAAGAGACTAACTGCATTTTAGTAACTTTGAATCAGAGATACATGAGTTGCTTTTTGACATCAAGGCTATGTAACCTAGGAAAAAGATCATGAGTCTCCCTCAATTCAGCCTCAGTAAAGGCTAGCAAAAAAAAAAAAAGAAACAAAAGGAATTAGAATAGGACTTCACCGTTTAGGAAAAAGCCTTCTTTTAAAGGATGATGGGAAGATTTTGGAGGCCCCCTTCATAAAAGAAGAAGACTTGATCGCTGTTAAAACTTCTAAAATTTTAGATCTCTTAGATCTTTATAGTTTCCCTTGATGCAACTTTGATATGTTTTTAGTAGAGAGTGTTACCTTGTAGAGAATTTCTCCTTTCTAACCTTTGGAAAACACTTGCTATCAAGATGTTTTTGTAGGGCCTCATTTGCACAAGTGTTCAGACATCTAATATTTTTTAACATACTGTCCACATAGCTTTTGTGTTCTAAATCAGGGAATACAGGAGAGTAAATCGTACAAAAACACACTTGATAGTGCAGGCTCTGTAGATGTTAAAATTTATAAGGATTATTGGGGTGTCTGAAACTGCGTTGAGCACAATTATATTTTTGAGTTGGTAATGAAAACAAACAAGGAAAGAAAAATCAGCAGATCTTAGAAGTCTTCAGCAGTGTGGGCCATAGAACCTTTAGTGGTGACTTCAGCCGTTTGGGTTATAACACTGAGGGATGTATTCTAAAAGAAACAAGCAAACACCATGCAATGATGACAAGAAACTCCAAGACACGAGCTTCTCCTTCCCCTTAGAGTGCTCTTCCCCACCAAACCAAGCCAAACCAAATAAAAAAACTACTTGTGGCCATAGAAGTCTTTGTGGTGAATGAAGTATCTCAAGAGTACTGAAAAAGCCACAGCCGGCTGTCACCTCTGATGCTGGAAACTGGTCTCAACTGAGACCTTACAGTTGGCTCAGAAGCTGTTTTATGCAATTATTTCCTTCCTGAATGTGGAAACTTGAAATGGTAAAAGCATTACCCATCACAAATACATAAAAGTGGGCAGAAGTAATGTAGTCATCTTGTAATCTTTCTCTAAATTGTATGACATTGGCTTTCATGTTTACATGTCTCGCACTCCCTGTTTAGTTTTTCCTCTACAATGTTGTCTGTTCTTACAGAATTTTCCATCATAGATGTTTCTGAGTGCCATTCTGAATTTGGCCATTTATAGATATTATACATTTGTGCTACTGTCCTGGTAGCAAGACACATACTATTTTGCCTGCCTCAGGCTTACATGTTGGTTTATTTTTATAATTAATATGATGAGATCGCATGTCTGAAGCTTTTGATTTAAAAAAATTTGAAATCTAATAGAATTTCATAGAATAACAGGGATAAACACGTCCTTGGAATGTGAGGGGACTCCAGGATGGTTTGTTTTAAACTTGAACTGCTGCTGGTGCTTCCACAAATTTGACAAGTGTTTCCGTTTTGGTTGAGATAGGACCACGGTGAAACAGTCTATGCAACATTTTTTCCATGATTTCAAATAAAAATTGCTGATATTCCAGCAATACTGTATTCTCTCTTTGAATATTTACCTGTACTTCCTTCATGGAAGAAATAAGCTGCTGATATAAAAAATACAAACTTTGACTATGGAATCCATTTTAAAAGCAAACTTAAGTGGTGTTTATCAAGATTGCAGTGTCCTCTCTTGGCATACAGTGTAATGGAAAAGTGAATTACAATTTTTTTTCCCTTTTGTAGCCAAATGGTGAGTTGCTCCTACTTCCTCCAATGTTACTCCATGCTACATTGTGCTGAGTTTAGGCAAATGGTTTTTGTTACATTAGTCAGCTAGGACCCCATATTTGAAAGCCCTCTCAAGAACCATTTTTATCTTTGTGAAAGATAACTACTTTTGTGAAAGCTGGAGAAAGAATATTGATTTTTACAGGCTAATATCTGAAGGACCCACCAAAAAATGGAAGGGTTTGTTGTTTGTCTTGCCTAAACAAAGATTATTTTCAGAAAAAAAAGAGAAACTATAAAATATTTACTTGGCAGTTGTAATTGTCAAGTAAATATGCTCCTTGAAATAGTAATTTGAAATGTACTATTCAGTGTGTAGCCAGATAATAGAAGAAAATTAGTCTTGTTAATTAGTGATTTTTGCTTATGTAAGTTTTCATTAAAAAGGTGCTCCATTCTTTTCTTACTGATACAGCAAGTGGCAAGCTAGTAGATTTCTATACTTTAGGCTTCCTTTTTTAGGAAAAAAACTTTCTTTTCCCTTAGGAGTAATAGTTAAAAATACATGCATACAGTTAAGAGTAATTGTTATTTTTTCCTTTTGTCTTGCAGCAACGCACCTCTTGCTTTTTCCTCCAAAGTATGTTATATTAAGTTTCGTGAAGCATCGAGTGTTGGTGTGGCCCAGCATCTAACTAACACGGTTTTTATTGACAGAGCTTTGATAGTTGTGCCCTGCGCAGAAGGTTGGTATTTTAGACATTCTCCTGTAATGTTAGTCTTTGTTGTGTTTGTTAATTGTTTTAAGCTTTCTATGTAAGGTGATGCTCTGTTGTTGTGTTATTTTATTTTACTGCTTTTTAGAAAAAAAAGGCCTTGAAACAAAATTGAAAATTGAATGAAAAAAGCCCTAGTTATACATGCTTAATGGAAATTCAACATTAGCAAAAAGATAGTTGGTTTAAGTTATGATAACTTATGGTTAAGTTATGATAGTTACTGTGTATTTTGAAGAAAAAGAAAGGAAAATAATTCCTTTCACTATGGTTTGTGTAGGCAAGTGTATTTGCACACAGAGTTCTCACTGAAGTCAATGGAGCTCTGAGAAGATCAGGCAATTTGCTGACACTTAACATTGCAGTTTGAATTTTAATGTGTCAGCTTCGCTGTAGAGATTTTTTTGCTGATTTGTGTTTTTTAAAATATACTGGTTATTTCTGCATTTTTAGGGTGCATATCCTAGTTTTTTCTTACAGACGTGATATACTCAATTGGCCTTTTTAGAGGTCATCTAATCCAAAATACTTAGTATTCAAAATACTGTTAGAATATAAATGTTTATGTGCTAGTTTAATTTTTAAACAAACATCTTTCCTTCTTGTTACTGTTGAAAATACTACTCCCATGTGCCATAAAAAACTTTTATTATGTATACTGGTACTCCTTTTTTATTTTGGATATCTCTTTAAATATGCAGTGATCTTTCCAGAATGCTCCCATAAAATATTCTTAAAAACATTAGTAATGTAATTATATTAAATGTTCTTAAAAAGACTATGAATGTAATGTAATTACATTAAAACTCTTTTGAGATAAAATAGTTGATAAATACTACATTAAGAGATGTTCCTTCCCTAGCTCTGAGGCCATGCTTTTACAGATGTGTTGAGTACAAGACACTTTTGTGTTTTTTGTAGAAACGGCTTAGATTTGAATACAATTACATGAAGAAAGGTCTTGTGGCAGGCATATCAATGGATTTAGGCAGAGCCCCATTGACTTCATTAGGATCACTGTGGCATTTAGCCTCTGACTGGTACTGGACCTTTGCCTCTTCAGGATGGAATAATTCCACCTGATAGAGTGAACCTGACTTTACTTTCAACTTAGTTGCTATTTTGCCATGAACAACAAAGTGTAGATTGAACTGTAAACTGTAGCAGATCAAGAAATACCTCTTATTAACATCTCTAACTGCAAGAGTCATGTTTTGGTTCAAAAAAATACTATTGACTTCTTGCAGGTTGTTAACAAGGTCCCAGAGTAGCACATTTTGGCATATTTGCTGCATCATGATCTAGACAGTGTGAGATGAGTGCTGCTATAATCCTCACCTGGGACGTTCTTAACAAACTGACAAGTCTCCAAAATTTCACAAACTAGGGAAGTTCTTTGACTAAAGGCCATACTGACCTACAGTATACTGCCTATTCTTGTAGCTTTCTTTGGCAGGTCATGCAGCACATACATTTATATTTGTAAAGCCTAGGTTTTTAGTTCCTTTTGTATCTTGTTTTCGGGGCTCTTTGTTTTCATGTTTTTAACTTGTTCTTAAACCACAAAGAGAATATTGCTATATGGGCTGGAAACTGTGTAGAGGCTGAGGGGACCAGAGTCTCCAGTTGAAGAATTGCCCCTAAATAAATAGACAAAAGATTGTTCAGAATCTTAGTTTTATATTTAGTCAATAAGATCTTAACAGTGGTTCAGTATTGCCAGTGAGGGAAGATGGCTGCCTAATGAGAGAACAACATTCCTGGTATTTTACTTGTGATGAGATTACTGCCTGACATGATATGGCAACAGGCAGGTAAAGCTACATTTTCCTGTGTCTTTTGTGGTAGATAGTGAAAGAAAGGAGAATAAGTCAAAATTCTGACAAGTCTTGTTCCAGCTCTATTCATAACTGGCTCATTAGGCATTTCTGAGAAAACATGCTCACTGTTCAGATACATTCTGGACTCCACAGAAATGTATGCATAATTAGGTGAACAAGTGATTGGATTTTGAGGTTGTTTTTTTTGATGTCAGAATGCTGTTCTCTGTAACTTTGTATCAAAATCTCATTTATAAAAAGATGTGAAATTATACAAATTTAACTTTCTGATGAATTTATTGTGTGGAACAAGTATGGCTTTGGAGACCATAGCATAAGGGTTTTTTCACTATGTATCATATGATGCACTGTTAATGGAGTCAGTGAAGTGGATCATGGGTTTTAAAAGTAGTTATGGCTTTTTATTCTACCAGGAGGTAAAATTACACCATTGACCAACATTCCCAGTAATAAAACATTTAATGTGTGAAGTTAAACATAGAGGAGAGGTAAAATGGAAATCTAAAAACCTGGTTAAAAAAAATAGAAAAAAAAAATCTGAAATTTGGAGTGTATTTAAAGAGTGGTAAATAAAGGAGGAAATCACTACAGAATGAAATGAATGTAAAGTATGTGACAATTGATGAACAATTTAACAAAAATGTAATTGTAAATGAAGTAAGCTTATTAAGCTGTGAAAATACAACTTTTTGTGTGTGTGTGTGTACTGGTAGGTTTTTCTTTAAATATGTTTTGAAAATGCAAAGGTTGAAAGCTAAACAAAGATGCCACCCTAATCTTTCTAAATTTTATGTCCACATTATCTGGTAGATGGATTTTGACTATTAATTTGGTTTTGTATGTTTTCTCTGTGTGATATTTGTGCATTATTAGATGACTAGACTGGCCAAGGCAGACCTGTTACACTTGCCTGAGTTAGGCATTGTTTGCCATGCCACTAAACCTGCCGCCAAGTGAAACCTTCATGGGGGAAATGAGATCGAAGTCTGACCTGCTGAAGATGGACGCCCTGTCTCTGTTTTTATTTTATTTTGCTTTCTTTCCTTCATTTCTTTTATTTTTATTTGATTTTGTCCCTTTTTTGTTTTGTTCTGTTAAATCTCTTTCCCTTGTACTTGTGAACTGGTACTTCAGTTCTGTAAAATGATGTTTGTAAAGGGTTCACAGTGTTTGATTTCGAAGTTGACCTGAAGCTGCTTATGAATGGTGGATGGTATATGGAGAATTTAGAATATGATTAATTTTTAGTGCTCTGAATTAAGAATAAATTTGATTTGGAATTTGTTTAAGTATCTAAATTCAGCAGATGAGTACATTGTGTCAGAAGACAAAGAATAGTTTTGAGATATATTATTCCATATGTTGTGCTTTATGAGTTTATCTTGGAAAAGGACAGGTAAAACTCTTACTTCTGGAGAAAGCAACTTTAGAAAGTAAAGTCATAACATTTCTCTGCTACTTTCCTCAGCAGAGTGTTCCATTTTAGGTTGCACCAGCTGTTTAAAAAAAGGCTTACTATTTATGTCTAACATGATGAGTTTAAAATAATTATTTCTGAAATACAACTTTTTATGAATTTCAAATGTCATGGAATACTTGTTTACTTCTGGTGAAACCTTGCTCCAGTGAGGTCAGTGGTAGTAAGATTTAATTTTTTTTTTTCTTTAACTTTAAGAAGAAACTATTTACCACTCATAAGTACAAATGCAGCCTGAAGTTTTGGTTGGAGTGTGTTATGTGAGACATATTGTCTTTTAACACTGTTACTTGTGGGAAGATTGAATCAGTTTTCTTTGTGTGTGTGTGTGTGTGTGTGTGTGTGTGTTGCACTTTGACATGCTCTAGTGGTGATTATTTCAGGAAGATGTTTTAAGAAAACCACTAAAGTCAGAAAAAAAAGGGTTTTTCCAGTCATCTCAGAGTCTCAGAAGCCCTGGCAGTTCATGCTGGAGTGATTGATCTCTGAATGATGTTCTTCTTGTGAAACAGAAGCCCTGAAACAGAAATGGTGGACAAAGTGGTGCGTCTAGTCCTTAGGCACTGCTCTTCCCAGCCAGCTGCACTGGGATCTCTTGTTTTCACTCCTTTCACCAGACTCTGCACTGCAGCTGGGAAGAGCTTTGATTTGTGATCTTTGTTGGATTTAGTCGTGACAGTTGTAATTGCCAGTAGCTGTAATGTCTTCATTTGCTTCTGCTAAATCCACTAAGATTCATGAGTTGGGATCTAATAGAAATTACTTTATTTCTAAGCATACGTGTTCTGTTGATGTAAAATAGCAGGAAAATAATGATTTTTTAAATGTTTAAGGTAGACTGTGAACTCTTCAGTGTTTTTAAAACAAGTAAATTCTTTGCAAAAGCACTTTGGGATGTGAGGGTTGACTGTAGGTTCACTACAAAGAGTTGAAAATTAATTTGAGTGCTTGAGGAATAAAAATACTGTAATCAGTACTTGTTTGATACAGATGATTCTGTTCAGCCTTTAGCAGAATGTATTCTAGTATGGACTAGGTTGTCTAGGGCTCTTTGGACTAATGGTACAAAAAAAGTAGCAATCACAACTGTGCCTTTAAGCAATGCTGTGACAATGTACGTTTGCTTCCAGATTCTTGCAAAAGGGAGAATCAATAAATGATCACAGAACCTGTAATTTACTAAGCAGAAGAGCTTCTAAGAAATCTGTCTTAAGGATGTGATATAGATATGGCATCATTATTTTGACTGCTCCCTCATTAGAAAATAAATATCTTCACCTCGTTCTTACTCAGATTTTAAATACCATATTCTAAAAATGAGAGTAATATTTTTAAAATAAATTGTCCTGAGCTCTTTTGTCATAACCTACATGTTCTGATGTATTCAGTGGGCTTGTATTTCCTTTACAAATACAATCACAGAGGTAAAATTACAAAATTTAAAACTTTTTACTCATTAAGTTACTTGAACTCACATATTAATATATTAATTTGTTTTTCAAAACTATTTAAAGACTATGAAGGTAGATGTTCAAGATACTGCAAATTTTTTTTCTTTTTTTTTTTTTTTTAATTCTCCACAGCAGTGTTCTGTAGAATTTTTTAAAAATTTGACCTGGACTTAAAAACTGGAAAAGTTACCCTGAAGAGACAGTGTCATTGAATATACAGGAAAATTTTTGGGATTCTGTCTGTAGAAATAGACCCTTTGTCATTCTTGAAAACAAAATAAATGAATCTTTCTTTGTGGTGTGGAACTAATCTACTTGATTTTTGTATTTAAAATAGAACTTCACATTGTTGAAAGACCAAAATATTCTGGAAATAATGCTGCAAACTTTACAATTTACATATGCATGCTGTTCATTCTGTGAGCTGCTATAACCTGAAATGTTCAGTGGATTTCTTGAACAATGATTCAGCAAGTTAATGATTTCAGTGCTATGATCCATATACTTGAAGTTTAGGCTTCTGCTGAAGTCACTTTGTGAACTTGAGTCATTGTCTGTCTTAGTTATATGTGCCTAACTGACCTCCTGTTTAAAAGGGCTAAATGCCTAAGCATTTTATAAGTTTACCTGGTTAAGTGTCTATTGAATTGTCTGTATGTAAGTGCATACTTAAATTAGGCATATACTTATGTACAGTACTGACCAAGGAACTCAGCATGCAGGCACGCCACTATCAGAGCCATTTCTACCATTGGATTTAATTGTGCCATGTCTCTGGATCCATATAAACTTGCATGAGTAGCTGTTTAATCGGAAGATAGTGATTGTTCAGGATAAGTTCTGGTTCATTATTCATTTGAAAAAACGTTAATACTTTTCTTTTCAGAAAAACTGGTACATAATTCTATGCCTAATTTGCATGCACATCTGCTGGATCTGTATATTCAAAAGCCTGTTAGTAGGCCTAAATATTAGGCAGGGTATGAAAAGTACCTGATACTTTTGAGCAGTCAGGCAAATCAGGTACCCTTCTCATTGCATGCCTGACTTCAAAATGAAATATGTTAAAAGTGCTGAACATTGTGATGGTGGCTTAGATTCATGCATGTTTTTTAAAGAAGTCTTGGAAGTCATTATTGCACAGTTAACTACTAAGTACTAATAATTTTCCTATTTTTTTCTCTTAGTTAGCAAAATCAAGTGATTTCTTACATGTTTAGTTACAAGGTGTCTCAAAATTTAACATAAATAAAATAGATGTAAATAGGAAGCGTGAAAAGGAAATGGGTACTGTTATTTTATCTGTTTTGTTCCACCCATGCTACATATAAATTAAGTTTCCTTTAGATTTGTTTTGTCATTCAGTCATATCCAGCTGTAATCCAGACTTTTCCCACAGATCTGTAGAGCAGGTTTGCAGCACTTGTTTCTTTTAATTTTTTTAAATTAGTATGTTTTCTGTGGTGTCAGTTGGAACTCGTATCACTAAACCTGCATGGTGTTACCGTAAATTTTCCTTTTCAATAAGAATAATATTCTTCAAATTTTGGATTTAGATGTTTTGTAGTTAAAACATGTAGTTTTAATCAAGGCAGGAATCCACTGGCACGCTTTATATTTAATACTTGACTATTAAAACCATGTTGAAATAAAATAATTTACTTTATTAAGATCCATGGGGTAATACCAAAGGACTCAGTTGGTTAGCATATATACAGTTACGCCAGTAATTTTGAACAGATCAAAGATACCTAGTGTAGTTAGAGCTACTTTCACTAGTTTTTAGTTCAGTGTTTAATGTTTCTGACAGTTTTAACCCTTTGCGTTTCAAATTTAAAATGTACATTTAAATGTAATCATAATTGTTTAACTAGAAATCTTTTTGGCTTTGGAGATATTTTTGGGGTTCATTTAGTAGTCTAATCATGGCTAACATTCAATAAAACCAGCATTTAATTCAGATTAGTTGTTACTTACTTTTGGCATTACAGGAGGTCTATAATCAGGTTAAAATAGCAGGAAGTATTTATGTTGGGAAAATAGAGCTTGCTTAGCCTTATCAGTTATTATTTTCTTCAGTCTTAGGAAATTTAGAGTTAACTTACCAGTTTCAGATAAACTGGGGTGACTAGAATATGAGACTACAGATCTTAAGTTTTTTCTACTCTTCCTTCCTCGACTTTAAATTTCACTTTTAGTATGCGTTCTATGCAGTCACAGTAGTTCAGTAGTTTATTGTTTTATGTTTTATTTTTTATTTATTTTTACATTCTAAGTAAGTAGCACCAGAGTAATAAAGAAAAGCACAGATTTCAGTCAGCACATACTTTGGTTTTTTCTTTTTTCCTTTTTTTTCTTTTTTTTTTCTTTTTTTCTTTTTTTGGTTTTCTTTCTTTTACTGATTTGGTTATTTGCCATTTCTGGGGATTAAACTTTAAAAAATGTTCTTCTTTTCTGTATCTGATGTTCTGTGTGCTATTAGTGATGCAGCCAACACGAACGGTTGTCATGTGTAAAACAACTTTCGATCACCGCGGAAACACCGCCCTGGGAAAGCGTCCATGCTTGATATCGTTTGGTTCATGAACGTTAAGTTTCCAGTACAGGTGACCCATAGCTCAAAGTGTTAAATAATTATATACATTATTCAGTTTTTAAAATAATAATCCATTAATGAGATTGCTAGTCTTTGAAGTTTTGCTCACTTTTGTTTTTCCTAATAGAGCAGGGTAAAAGGAAAAACTTACATTATTTGTTTCTTTGTAAGGATCTGGTAGATAGATTCATTGTTATTTATTACATTTTTAAATGCAAAGGTAATTGTAAAATCGTAGAAAGAGTAACATCTGGCTAGTGTTCCAACTCTGTATAATGCTTTCATTTGCTTCTTCAGGTAAAATCCCAGATGAAGCCAAAGCCCTGTCTCTATTGGCGCCTGCTCCTACTATGACAAGTCTGATGCCTGGTGCAGGGTTGCTTCCTATACCTACACCAACTCCCTTGACTACAGTAAGTGAATTTCAGTATAATTTCTAGTTTCCTCTGTCCTCTGTAGCCTTTTCTGTTGATAGGGAATGAGAACTATCTGGTTGACAGATGTTGCAGTGAGGGTTTAGCTGTAGTGGCTCTCCTGAGTATTGATCAGAAGATACCATGTGCTACCTTCCCAGGGTTTTTCTTTCAGATTACTATTTTCCAAAATAGTGGGTAAATACTGATTTTGGTTTTTGTTCTTTTTTAATTGCCATCCTACCTTGTAGGATCATTAATGTGGTATAGTAGTAGTTAACCACTGACAAAAAATTTATTAAAACCTAGGTTACATTGACACCAGTTCTTCAAAACATTAACAGATGCAGTAGAGACATTTCCTTGATATATCTATGGTGAGATTTTTGACTGCTAGACTGTCTAACAGTGTTTTCACTATGAAAAGTAGAGGAGCTTGGTTATGCAATTTCTCCTCCATTCCCTTTTCCCTCTGTAAACCTTTCTTGACATCAGCGAATTGCTGTGGTTTATTGAAGGAAAATTTAAGGTTAAAATAGAGTCGTATTTTCCTTTATTACATAGAAAAAGGTACTGATGGCTTGATAAGAATTCCCCGCACTTCTTAGAAAATACATCTATTGAAAATACAGTTGCTTTTTGGGTAGAGAAAATTCAAGCCAGGAACTCAGCAGACCAATTTTGTAGTGATTTTAAAGTGACTTTTTATAACGTTTCACAGCAGAGTTTTTCATTTCCAGTTCCAAACATGAGAGCTGTATACATTTCTCATTCTCTAGGTATGAGTGGAAGAACTTAGAACATTCTTTGCATTTCAGCTATAATAATTTTGTCAAGTGATTCCCTTGTCCAAAAGGCGCTTATGTGTCCCTGATCCTGAGCACTGGCAGTGCCCTTCTCTCCTTGCTGAGCAAAATCTCAGCCATTTCTCATCTAGTCCAAACACTTGTTTCAAAAAAATAAGAATACTAGAAGTGTCTGAAAGAGTCTTAATGAATTTATTTGACTCTAAGCATTTGAGCCTGTATGTTTTGTGATTAATATATATCCCTGTCCAGATCTCTTTCATAAGATATTAACTGATAACCCATAGAATATATTAGCTATGGAAGCTTATTTCTGGGTAGATATTTCTTCTTTAAAAAAAACCTGCTGCACTGTGACCTTTAAAGTATTGTTTGTATTAATTAGATCTGTTTTACAGAAATACATCCAGGCAAGCAGGTATGAAGAAGTGGAAAATCTTTCTCTAGTGCTTAGCTGCAAAGTGTATTCTGTGTTTGTGTTTTCCAGCTTGGTGTTTCACTTGGTACTTTAGGGGCTATACCAGCAGCAGCATTGGATCCTAACATTACAGCACTGGGAGAAATACCACAACCACCGATTATGGGAAATGTGGATCCATCCAAAATTGATGAAATCAGGAGAACAGTCTATGTTGGAAACTTGAATTCCCAGGTAGCTTTTTTTTGTTTCTGTGTTGTGGAAATACAAACAGAAGGTGTGAAAATGTTATCTATGAATTCTAATCTTACACGTTAAAAGAATTTTCATTAGTTAATGATAATATTAATTTTAACTAATCTTAATTTTTTTTATTAATGATATTTTAAATTTTGACGGTTCACGTTCAGATTAGACCAGACTTTGTCAGAATACTAGACAATCCACTGTAGCTCAATTAAAGAAACCTACTTCTAATTTTGTGTGTTGATTAAATATATAGCTTACTTGTGTTAGATGGGCAATCCTCATAAGTAATGAGATCATGGTAGCTGTCCCCCACATCACCGTGTAGTTGCTTAGGTACAATAAGATGGAATGATGTGTCGTACTGGAAGTTCCAAAATTAGCTTAAATATCTTTCAATCAGCGGCTTGGTTTTTTGAGAGGTGATCAGGTTAATTGAAAAATATTTCCTTTTGACTGATAGTAATGTAAGTATTACATTTTGAGGTTTTTGACTTCTGAAACATCTACTGAGTGTAAAAGTACTATTGATTGTGTTAAAATAAAACAAACTGGAAGCTAGCAGCCACATAAATTAAGTCCTTTAATATTGTTTGGATTTTTTTTTGTTTTAGTTGATCAAAAGGTAGAATTAGTAGCTTGGAAACAGGTAAAAGGAAATTTCTTACACCAGTTACTTCAGATTTGTTATTTCTTGTACTAGTTATTCTTTTTTTGTTTTAGTTTATCAAAAGGTAGAATTAGTAGCTTGGAAACAGGTATAAGGAAATTTCTTACACCAGTTACTTCAGAGTAGTTGCCCAAAAAGTACAAAATCCCATGTAATTTTTTTTTTTTTTCACCTAGGTGAAGGACTAAAGGCATGTGGCTGTACTATTTAAAATTATAGAATGTTCTTTAGATTAATGAAAAAAAAATACACATATTTAAGTCTTAAAATGTAATGTTCCCAAGTTCATGTCACCTTTGTAATAATGCTATCGTTCCAAAATGTGTGCTCTTAGACTACCCAATATAGTACATGATGGTTTTCATTGTATAGTTTGCTTCAGCTAAGCTCTTCAACTCTTTCTAGACTACCACAGCAGATCAGCTGCTTGAATTCTTTAAGCAAGTTGGAGAAGTCAAATTTGTGCGAATGGCAGGTGATGAGACACAACCAACACGATTTGCTTTTGTGGAATTTGCAGACCAAAATTCTGTACCTCGAGCTCTTGCCTTTAATGGAGTTATGTTTGGAGACCGGCCACTGAAGTAAGAAATTAATTATCCATATTACTGTTGAATGGGACATTTGTTTGTATTATTATACACACATTTATGATTTATGTGTAGTAAAATGCTGCGACTAGTATTTTTTCATTATGTGGACCTGTTGTTAACAAACCAAAGCATTTTTATCAACTCCAGTTTCACAGTTTGGCATAAATTTCTCTCAATAGAATACATATAGCTTTGCGTAAAATACATTTATATTAATCTTGAGGTAGTGTAAACTGTAATAGTGAAAAATCTTTGAAGTCCATAGTACTAGTTAAGTTTTCAGTATGATGTGCATGTAGTTATTAGGTGTTAATGTGAAGATTTAACCTGAGATAGAGAAGTAACCTCCTGGACTTCTACTAAAAAATTGTAACATAAGAATACTGTGCTGCCTTTCTTTAAAAGTGGTAAGATTTCAAATACTTTGGATACTAGGAACAGATGGGTGTTTTTTTTTTTTAATTTTATATGAAGTTGAGATCTTTTCCTTACTTGTTTTTCATTTGCCCTGTTCAAATGTTTAAGAATGAAAGGTTTTTATTTTTCTTTAACTTAGGATAAATCACTCCAATAATGCAATAGTGAAGCCTCCTGAGATGACACCACAAGCTGCTGCCAAGGAGCTAGAAGAAGTGATGAAGAGAGTAAGGGAAGCCCAGTCTTTTATATCTGCTGCTATTGAGCCAGGTAGGTATATTGTGTTAATTACTGAACAGGCACATTCTGTGTTTACCTTGGTGCACATTTCTAACAGTATTTTCAGGCACAAGAGAAGGGTATCCAGAGGTATTCAGTACATGTTGGGAAAAAACCAAAATTATTAAAATTCTGTTCATGCATCTAAGCAGTGGAGAAGCTTTTTATTTCATCATTCATTTTCAAATACATGTTCACTGAATGTTTTAAACATGCAAATTTAATACTAAATCCATATTTAATGGTGACACTTTTTAAGTTAAGAGCACTTGAAAACATTTAAAATAAAATGCTTTCTATTTTTTGTTGTCCTTTAGCACCCATTAGTGCCATAGTTTTCCGATCAGCATTAACTAGCATGGTTCGGAAAGCAGTAATATTTTGCTTTTCTTATTTATAAGCAGCAGGTTAATTTGGTTTCTTTTTCATGGTGCCTGAAGGCTGTATGCATCCTCAAAGCAAATGGGATCAGAGAATAAATCTGGGATAAATCTTAACATATGGTAAAAGACTTCTTTTCATCCAGATTGTTTCCCTGTTCCCTGTTAACACTGAGATGCCAACTCAAAGTGGAAGGTGATGTTGTGTTGAGAGCTTAGACAGACATTCTAGTGGAGGTTTATACTGGCTTAAACTAATTGCAAAACCACAGCATAAAAAAATGTTAACTTCGTAAACGTCCTGCTTCTTTTAGTCAGCGACTTTTTGCCATTCTTCTTACTAGCAAACCCAGATACTGTCTTGTGTTGGTTAGTAGTGTGAAATCTTGAGGGATTTTTTTGGGGGGGGATGGGAATAATTTTCGGCTGTGTTTTTTTGTTAGAAGTAAAATAACTAGCACTTTTTCACTGTTAAGCAACAGAATAACAGTTAGACTCTGAACTGTGGTGAGTTCACTGTTTAGGTTTTTGTTGACTTTCTGGCCTTTGGTCAGACTTTTCAGCCTGTTCTGTTCTTCCTTTCCTCATACAAAACAATGAGGAATAAAACTTCAGTATTTGTACAGTATGTGAAATATCTAAAAATACTGACAGTAATATATATTATGCTTGTTTTCAAAATTATGCCCTCTAAATTTACTCTGTTCTTCTCAAGTTTTTAAAAAAATAAGGAGGTAATTATATTAAAGAAATAGAGCAAAAGGAGGACATGTTATGATCTTGTGCATTGTGGCAGCAACATAAATCTCGTTCGTAGTAGAGCTAGCTGTTTATAATTATCTGGTTTATGTGTACTGCTGCAGGATGGCTGCACTCAACGAGTATATGCAATGACTTTCTTGGATGTTTCTGAAGGATATATGCAAAGAAGGAAGATGTGCAGAGAGTAGGCCCCTTGCAATATATGTGGTACATTCCACTTGTGCCAGATTGTTAACTGGGATCTTTAAATGTTCTGAGCTTACACTGCAAAGTGGTTTTTTCCTCTCAGAGTCTGGAAAGAGCAGTGAAAGAAAAGGCGGTCGATCTCGTTCCCATTCTCGTTCAGAATCCAGGTCTAGCTCAAAATCCCGATCTAGAAGGAAAAGATCACACTCAAAACACAGGTAGGTAGCTTTTTGTTTCAGACTATGATCATACTGTGATTTTTTGCAAGGTACTGGTTACTGGTATTTTTAGTTATAGACAAGAATTGCTATAGAGATTATTAACTTGCATCCAGAAGATCAGCATAACCAGAAACTTTGTCTCTGAATACTCTTTTCCTCTAAACCCAAAATTTTTATAGGATTACTTTCAGTCTAAACATTCTAGAAGGCACTTTAGTGTCATGTAAAGTAAGTTCTCTGTGGGTTTTTTGTGCATTTTGTGGTTTTGTATATTAGGCTATGTAGCCAAATAACATTTTGTGACCTGTATTTTAAAGAGAAACCTGCATTTTGTGGATGAAGCATATAATTTACTGGTAACACCTGAGCAGATAGGTTGATTGTTTTTTTGGCTGGTTTTTGGTATTGTCCTCAACTTCTAAGCATTGAGTTAATTTTGTTCTGTAAATGTAAAGCTGTGTTTTTAAAAAGCATACAGAAAAAACTTCAGGGGCAGTTTCTTATTATTCAGGTTTTGTTTGCTTTGCTAAATCTGTTCAGTTCTGAAACAGAAAATTATTAGATCATTCTCAAAGATTAAGAATTTTTTCTTTAAATAAAACACAGAACCTGTTCTGTTAGAATTACAAGGCTTCCCAAAATGGTCCAGATTCTTTTGATGTCAGGAGTATATTTTGAGAACCTAGGCAAATAAATCTAAAGATACTTGGTTAAGGATAAATAAACCCCGACAATTTGGAATGTTATTTGATTGCTTACATTTCTAAAAGGTGGGTGTTGTCCATATTGCAGCAACAGCTCTGAGGCATCCTTTCATTCATGTCTTCAAACAAGGCTACTAGGATACTTTTAAATACAGAAAATCTGGTGATAGGGAGTTATCATCAATTATACTATCAAATAAATGTGATACAAATGCAGGCTTCAGTTTTGCAACAGCAGGGAACCAAAGCATGTGCTTTCTAGTGACTTCAAAATGTTAGGTACCTTTTTAATGCAAGAAGCATCCTTTGGTCACTTCCTTGTTGCTTGCTTTTCTGCTATGTCCCTAATTCAAGCCATAAATGAAAGACAAACTGGTTTTTGTTCAACAGTGCAGTAATTTCAGAACTATCTTGTATTGAGACAAACCAAGTGGAATTTTAGAAGACAAGCTTTTCTTTATTTAAATGTGGAAAACCTATTCCTTTAATGAATGTTAATTATTATATTTTTGTCAGTTTCATTAAATTGTTTAATATTGCTACGCCAGTTTTGAGAACATGCTGAAGAAAGCCAGTCTGACCTGTTGAGGCAGCTTCATCCATAAAAATAATCTATCCTTACTGCTTCCCTGTTTTACTTTTTTATATAACATCATTTTCGTCTCTGTCACATAAAATTTATTGGAGGTTGTGCTTTGATTCTGTTGCAATAAATTGGACTTGCAGTTGATTTGTATTTCTCTGCTGATAAGGAGAGCAAAGCTGTAGGTAAAAAATGGCTTCCCCTCTTCTTGGTATATTTTAAGGATGCCATTTGAACTACCTAAAAACAGAGGCCAGACAGAATTAAGGTAATAAAAAGCAATTACATTTATTGAAGGCCTCCACATACATTTAGAGCATACAAAGCACCCCCCACCAAGGGGCTATACCCAAAATGGACAGTGGGTCACAGGTTTTCACTCTTTTGTAAGTTTGGTTCCTTTGCATACAGGGGGTTAATCTTCCAATTACAGTTTCAGGTAATGAAGTCATTTACCCCAAGTTTGTTCTCCCCCTTTCTCACTTTTGCTTACATTTCTCGGGGCCTGAGAAGGTAAGGTGCCCTTGATTCCCAGGCTTGGAGAAGAATTGTTTTGTCTGATCAAAATATGAGAACAGTAGGTAATACTCTGTATGGAGTTATACACTCAGGAATTGCAGGATTACAAATATATGAAAAATATAACAGTTAAAATCCTGAGGCATCATTCAACTGTGTGCCTTGAGCTGTGCAAGGTAGCCTTTTTGTACTTCACAGTTCTTCAGGTTTTATTCAGTAATATATGTAATCTTTCTGTCTATGGTAAGTTAAACTTTGTGGTGCCTTGGGAAACAAAGTGTCCAGTGATGTGGTTTTTTGAAACTTAACATGCAAATTCAGCTTTTTATTTTTGTTTCCCTGGGAAAAAGGGTCTTCCAGAAATTAAGGAGTATTTTGGAAAAAATATTTAAAGTGCTGTTCATCGAACCTCGATAAGACCTTTTTTTTTTTTTTTAAATCAGAGTACCTACACTTTAATTACAACTGAAATCCATGCTTACAGATCCTTTTATCTGGAAAGGTAACTTGTCTTTATGAATTTAAATTATAAGGATGGAGAACAGAGCAAAAAGAGATTGTTGCAGCCAAAGTCCTCTTTCTTTGATGACTAAGATTTCAGTAAGTGCTTGAGCCTGGAAAGGAAATAAAATGTAATTAATTCTTTTTACAGTCTGCTAGAAATTGCTGATCAGATTCTGTGCCGTGTCATTTTGTAAAGACAACTGTTGTAAATTATAGTAACTTCTATTTTCCAGATTCATGGAGGTTATTATGAAACACTGGTATAACTTAAATGGTTTCAAAGATAGAGCATGTTACACATGGTGAAGCATAAAGTATCTATGTTTGCAAAAACTTTTAGAGACAGAATGTTATCAAGGTGTCATTCTTGAAGGTATCAGATAATACTTTGTAGTGACACAACATGTGTATACTGTCATTTTATTGGTTGATGTCATTTGTATGAAGTTTCCACATTAAAATATTTTTCTTCCGGCATTCTTCATTTAGAAGTAGATCTGGCAACAGATCTCTCTCAAGACACAAGGACAGACGCAGATCCCGGAGTCCTCTGAAAAAACGGTCTAGATCTACGGAAAGACGGAAATCAAGAAGCCGCTCTCGTTCTCGGTGAGTTCTGTTCCACAAAATGGTACTGTTAGGTCAGAATACAGTTTTTGAAAAAAAAAAATAACAAAGCTTTTAAGTTACCATAAAGGGTGGAATCTCATCTGTGGGACAAAGAGACAAAGTAAATTTTAATACTGAGTATAGAAGTTTTAGCTAGGATAGAATTAACTACCTTTCTTGTAGCGTGTAGAGTGCATCCAGGGGTTAAATGACATGATGACGCACCTAAACTTTGATAGCTTGGATGTTAGTTCAAATGTAGACGAGACTGACTGTAAAGAGTTGCTTTATCAGACTACAAACAATAGTTAAGGAATATCCTGAGTACTTGTGAACCCACTAAAAAATGGATAGTGCTTATTTGATGTATGTCTGTTGAGAAGATTGAGTTCAGACTGACTTTGATCCTGTGTTGTGAGAACATGTATAAAGTTCTTGTGCATAACTGTTTATTTTTATCTTTGACTTTTCTCGTATGTCAAACAGCAGGAACAAATGCACGTGTGGGTTGTGTATGGCATATATGTGTCTCAGGATATAGTATGTGTATATTTTATCTAGTTTATTAGTTTTTATGTCTGATCATCTAATTACTAAACAGTGACATTTTCACAAGATCCTAGGATAATTTTTTTAGGGATGAAGTAGTGAATAAGCTCAAACCAAAAGTGGCTGTGAAAATAGCTTCTTGAATAGGTCTGGGTATGTTCTTAGTTTCATTTCTGTAATTCCCCTGATTTGTTTGAAGGGAGATCAGTACTTAGGTTGTGCAGCTGCCTCTTGTTCTATAAGTTTTGTGGGAAAGAGAGCTGCAGATCTGTGGACGTATGTGGAAACAAAACTAGGCTGCGTAGCTGGCTCGGTTTTATTGGTGGATGCTGTTGATTGTTTCTGTTTTCTGGAGCTTCTTGAGACACTGGAAGGGGAAAGCCCAGTGAAATCTCTGATAAATTAACTAGAAGACATTTCTTGGGAAGCTGTAAGACTGGTATTGTGGGGACTGTGCACTGTTTTATCTTTATAATGTTATATTCCATCTGAGACTCCTAATAAGTTTTTGACAGAACCTGATGGGAATCAAAGTTGTCAGGCTGCAGAGCATACAACAGTCTGCTGTTTATCTGCAATTGGGAAGGAGATACAGCCAGACACTTCTTGAGTGCTTAGGACCTTTCATATGTGAAGGAGTCTCTTTTAGAATCTGTAAAAATTCTACACTAGATACCAATACCAAGTAACTTCTGTCAGTCTGGTTCTTGACACAATAAGGCCTGCTAATCAATTTTTTCTCTACTCTTTCTCCTGTTTCTCTCTCTGAACAATTGTTCTTTCATTATGTGTCTCTGTACTAGAGGGAAGAGATGGAGTCTTGCATTTTCAAATAGTCCTATACTAAAATATTATCTTCCAACCAAAGTTGTTACCTAATCAGTTTTTGTTCGACTTGATAACTTGAATAGCAGATGGAATTTTCCTCACTGTTCTTTTTATGAACATGTATCATACTTCATGTCCCAAAGAAGCTATTTTCCTTTCTTCTGTTTTTACTGCATTAGCATTTTTCAGTAATTCTCAAATTTCTAGTGACATTATGGATGGCTGAATTGTTTTGATTAAGTTTTGATCTTATATTTGCCTTTTAAGGGAATCCAGTGATATTTTATCCATGTTTCATTTCTATGTATTCAGTGTTGTTGGACTGCCAAACAGTTAAAGGATGTTTGTGTGAGAGGAAACTGTAGAATATAAAGACTACTGTCAATCAGCTGTCATTATTCATTTGGCAGTGATTCATCTGAAGGTCATTTTATGTGGATACATTTTTAGTAAAGAGTGGATTTACTGATTATAGAGTTTGTCTCACTCCTGGCAAAATACAGAAAATGTGTGTATGTATAATTACATAACTGTGAGGTGAAAAAACAGTTTCTCTCCAAACATAGTAGCATCACTTGGAAGATAGTGGTTTGATTTGGTTTTGGCCTCCCCTTCTCCAGTTGGGTTTCAAAATTTTTCCTAGCTGTATATAGCTGTTTATTTCCTAACTATATGTAGCTTTCCCTTATTGTGAACAGGAGTGAAAAATTAAAATATTGAAGAATTACTGTTTTTCAACAGAGATGCATTATCTTGATGTATATGAAAAAGTTAGTTGTAATTTTAATTGGAAAGTTCAAGGATGAATTAATGGGTTTGTGTTTGGCTTTTCACAGGGACAAGAAAAGAGACAAAGAAAAGATGAAGGAAAAAGAAAAGGCCAAAGAAAAAGAGAAAGACAGAGACCGAGACAAAGAGAAGGATAGAGATCGAGGCAAAGATAGGGAAAGAGAGCGAGATAAAGATAGAAATAGAGAGAAGGACAAGGAGAGAGATAAAGAGCGAAGCAAAGACAGAGAGAGAGCCAGAGACAAAGACAGGGACAAGGATAAAGATAGGGACAAGGAAAAGGAAAAAGATAAAGATAAGGAAAAAGACAAGGAAGAGGTAGATCAGAACAAAGAAAAAGAAGATACTGAGAAAGAAGGAGAGAAGGATAGAGAGAAGATTAAAGACAAGGAGGGAGATAAGGACAAAGGAGGGGACAAAGAAAAGGACAGAGATAAAGAAAAGGAAAAAGATGGGGATAAGGAGAAGGAGCGAGAAAAAGAGAGAGATGATAAAAAGAAGAAAGATAAGAGATCCCGAACACCCCCAAGAAGCTATAGCTCTTCAAGAAGATCTCGTAGCTCCAGCAGGTTTGTTTAGAATTTTTCATGCTTTTTTTTTTTTTCTGTTTTGACTTATCAGATCGGTAAGGCACCATCCTAATTTTTATATATTGATGTCACCATAGCTCTTGCTAAATAAAATTGTATTATTTCTGCTTTGTAGATTTTTCTTTAAAGTAAACATCTGATATAAAAAGCTCTATATGGTGCCTGATATAGCAATTTCTTGTTGGGCTGCTGGTGCTTGACTTTCACATAACCATATTGTATAAACCTTGAGGACAGTAATGAGATGATTCTTGTGCCAGTTATGTAGGTTACAGACAGCCAGAAGTTCTGATCAACATCACAGATATTATCTTTGCCCTGATCAAAGTTTGAGTCACTGTTACATAGTTTTTTCATTACTTACCTACTGCAACATTTTGGTGTGTAAATCATGCAAACAGTTGTTTCCTAGTACTTGCTTCTCTTTGGCTGGATGACAGAACTGCAGGAAGCAAGCATATGGGTTGGCTGGCTAGCCTTTCATGAGGTAAATGTATCTCAATTGGAAGAGACAGATATATTGTTTATCTGATGGCCAGGTGTAAGTTAAAAGTAACATTTCTAAACACTGCTGACAGTAAGCAGGAAGACAAAGTTAATGTGGCTGTTGGTTTTGGCTCTGAGGGAAGCTTAACTGGCAGGAAATCTAAATGAATTCGTTACAGCAGAAAGAGGCTGTGAGATGATAAACAATCTCTATAAGCAAGCTCAGGCATATTCTAAAAGCATTGCATCTAAGTTAAATTTAGAAGCATTGGTGGATAAGGTCCTTTCTGTTACATCAGGAATTAGGGAGTTCAGTAGTATTGTATCAGATTTAAACACCAAATTATATCTGTAATCATGAGATAATGAAATGCTGAACGAATTGGACAAGTTCTACCTATTGTAATAGTTTCACGAGACAAAAGCAGAACTTCTCTAGTCCTCAAAATTCATCAGTTCAGGGTTCATAGAAGGCAAAAAAGGGTGTAACAGTTTCTGAACGTTGTGTCTGTGTTATGAGGTTTATGGGCAAAATATTGTTTCTTTAAGCATATGCAGCTTCCTATTTAAATGACTGGAAAACCCACATAGAGATACTTCTGTCATCTTTGAAACAATTGTTTTTCAGTCCATAGGCCTCAGAGTTATGAATTGTATAAGTGCATTAAAAAATGTAAGAGTTTCATAATATGTATCTTATATAGGAGCCTTGGTGGAAAACCAGACTCCTAGTGCCAAACAGCAAGTGTAGTTAAAGGGGTGTTACCAAAAATTCATACTTTAGTTTGCAATGATTTTGCTCCCCCTTATGAATATTACTAGTTAAGAAAGTGCTGTAGGAAGGCTCCAATGTCATGTACTTGAGCAAGGAATTCTTGTGAAAATTAGTGCATTTCTTCTAGTGCAGTCAAAGTGCAAAGGATACTTCAGTATAATGCAGATATTGTTGAACATGGGTAGTGTTCTTTGGAAGCTGGAAGATAAGAAAATACACTTTTTATTATGGATTTCCATTTTTTTTCCAGATATAACTATCCTTAGAGCATCAGTGCACAGGCCAGTACTGGTGAATGGTATTATCAGGGTCTTAGACAGTGAGACAGAGTGAATCCTCCATAGCTTTGCAAACACAGGTGTGGGAGGAGAGTGATCTGCCATTAGAGATACCTTAGCAGATGGGAGAAATGAACTGATAGTCATCTCATGGACTTGAACAAAGAGAAAGTACAAGTCCTATGCCTGGGCAAGAATAATGCCATTGCACCAGTATAGCATGGAGACTTGCTGGCTGCCAGGTCCTTGCAGCCAAGGAAACCAGCAATGTTGTGAGTAGGTCAAGAAGGGTAATTCTTTCCCTCTTCTGGTGAGGACACATTTAGGATCCTGTTCTGGCCTTTGCATTACAAGAGGCATGCAGATGTACTGGAATGAGTCCAGTGGAGGATCGTGAAGCTGATAAAGGACTTGGAGCTTCCTTCATACAAGGGAATACTAAGGAATCTGGGATTGTTTAGCCTGGAAAAGAGAAGGCTGAGGTGCATCTTACCAATATATATGAATATCTCATAAGAGCATGAAGAAGACAGAGCCAGTGGAGGCCTGTGACAACTAAGAGGTGACAGGCACATATTGGCCTATAGTAAATAAAGGGTTTTTTTCCCTAGTGTCAAAATTGTGGTGGTTTTGCTTGGCAGACTGGAAAGAGTTACCTCAAGGGATTGTCTCTTCCAGCCAAAAATCTGACTGGATATGGCCCTGAGTAACGTACTCTGATTGACTCTCTTGTAAGGTGGGGAAGGGATAGGTTGGACTAAGTGATCTTCAGAGGGTTCTTCCAACCTCAGTAACATCATTGGTCTCTGAAAAGTAATTCTGTACGTTAGGGGTCTTTCTTTAGTGATGAACAGTGCATAGCTGAAATGGTTGCAGACCTTTCCAGTGAAGATGCTTCAACAGATAGGTATTTCAATTGCCTGAATTTCAGTACAGTAGTTGACTGGTGATCATGTAAAATGTGAAGTATAAGTGTAAACATAAAATATTGGGCAAATAGTCATCTTTTTGGAGAAGAGGTGAAGGTGGAATAGGACATACAGGACCTTCTAAGAACTAGATGGCAGTTGACCTTGCTTTGCTGACTTGCTTTGCTCACAGGTACTGGAAATAAGATGGTTATTTGTGATTCCTAGCTGAAAGAAAGACTGACATGGAGAAGTGAAATCAGTTGGAAAAAGAGCTATCTTACAGGCTAGCAGAGCCAGTCGCACCAGATGGCATACAGAATGTTATTTCCATGTATAATTAAGAGATATCACTATCAAAGTATTCAGAACTTGTTTTTCTTAAATTTTGCTGTTAATATTGTGTAAGACATTTAATGAAATGGGTGCACAAAAATCTAATATACAAATGTAATAGAGATGAGAAGAGATGCAGTGAGATGTAGTTACATTTCTTCAGCTTGAAATAAGAAAAGCAGAAACTGAAAATAAAATTTAATGAATAAGCAGTTTTTAGTTTTAACACAATTGCTGAAGCACTTGATTGCAGGTACATATGCTGGAAATCAGAATTAAGTGAGAATGTATTCAGTGTAGCCTAAGTGACTGCACTGAGAGAGAATAATCAATTTCCAGTATCCTTAATTAAATAAAGGTGATTGTCAATGTGGAGGTGTTCAAAATATGTGTTAATTAGTGAACAGCTGATTAGTGGCTGATATTTACTACACGATTTTGGGGCTATTTTGTATTTTTAGTTTATCAAAGATAAATCAAATCTTGTTGAAATACTTTCGAAATCTTGCCCTGTGCTGCTTCAGGAGGTCACTGTATTGGTTTTGATTGAAACAGCGTTAAATTTCTTACTAGCAACTGGTACAGTGCTGGAATTTTCCTTGTTTTCCTGCTTATTATTCTCCCCTGGTGGGGTGGGACTATGGAAGTTGATAGCCAAAGGGGGCAAAAGATGGCAGAGAATAAGCAAATGCCACTCGTGACTTAGTTGTCATCTGAGGTTAAACCATGACAGTTCTTTTTTGACTTTTTTTGTTTCCTCACCAGTCCCTTCCTTGTTCATCCTTGTCATGCTCTGCCAGGCTCTGTTTTGAGAGTTCAAGAAAGAACACATTAGTAATTGAAACAAAGTTAAATAATTATAGTAACAGTAATAATTGTAATGGAAGGGACAGAGAGGGATAAAGCCCAAGAGAAAATTACGCACTACACAGTCATTCACCTCTTGCTGACTTTTGGCCGAGTCAGTTCTCCTGGTCATGCTCACTCACAGTGTCTTGTGTACCTGCTTGCTGGCAGAGCATGGGAAACAAATGTCCTTTATTTTAGGATAAGTAACAACTAAAACATCAGTGTATTATCAACATCATTCTCATAATGAATCCAAAACACAACACTGTTCTAGTTACTAGAAAGAAAATTACCAGGACAGTCACAGTAGATGGTATATGGAGTTGTCACTATGGCTTGGTACTCTGATAGGTCAGAGTATGAATCCATATAGTGTTACTGCCTACAACGTAAGTGTCCTTTTGTTACTTACCTAATAAGTGTTGATTTCTTGACTTCTCTAAATATTGAAGTTTTAAATAGTCACAAATTGCAAAAGCAGTTTTGTATAAAAATAAATGTAGCTTTTGTGTTTGTATCTAGAAGTAAGTTTTAAACGTCCGTCTTTTTCTTCAATTGTTCTTCCAGTATGGTTTTCCTGCTTTACAGAGGGTTGATAGGGAAAAAGTAATCTTATTTTGATAGATGGCTTCTGCATTTATGTTAAATTAAGTTGTACTGACTCAGTTTTTGCTTTAATTTAACATGTCCCTTAGTATAAATGACTGGTTATTTCATGTTTTGCTGTATTCAAGATCAGACTCCATGATGACAACTTCAGGAAATTCTATTTACCTATGTATAATAGTTTCTTTGTAAAACACTTCAAGCTTTTCCATGTGTACAGAATGATGACATTCTGTTTGCTAAGCAAGGACCACTAGAGAAACAATAGATTTTATTTATTCTGACTTTGACAACAGCTTGGGCTTCATTTTGCACTGTTTTCTTTTAAGCCAACTAATTCTAGCTCATACATTTAGGAAGTAAATTTCAGTCAGGTTAAACTGAAGTTGCAGTGATTTTCAGGTTGCAATGTTACCTTTTGAAATTCATATTGCTCAAGTTACACCTTTTGTCTTAGTATGGCTCCTCATTCAATTGAGTTATTTTCCTGACTGAAAAAAATTTTAACTGATACAGTATTACCAACTTCAGTGTGTTTTCATTGTTGTCAAGCATATAAGGATTTTTTTAAAAAATTTTGAAAGGGCACTTTTTTTTTCCCTACATTTGCCTTGCCTTTACCACTAAACTGAAGCATACAATTTTTTTTTGTTTGTTTGTACAGTTCATATTTTGTTGGTAATATAGACTGCTAAATTCAGTGAATATGTTTAGATCATTGGAAGAGCTTTCTCTTTTTATCTCCTTTGAGTTTATTATTTATGGGTTTTGATGATACTGAATTACTTGGTCCCATAGAGAAAGGCGTAAAAGGAAGAGCAGAAGTCCCTCCAAATCTCCTAAAACATCAAAAACGGCAAAAAGAAAGTCTTCACGAACTCCTTCTCCAAGAAGGTCAGTTTGATATAAACAGAGAAGTTAATAGTCAGTGAAGAGGGAAGAATTTATTGTTATTTCACTGTTTACTGCCTTTGCACTAGTGATTTCAGATTATTTCAGTTGGTCAGTATGATTCAGTTTTAATTTAAAACTAACTCAGAACTTTTACCAATATGAGCTCTGGTGTTCTTTCAATGGCATGGTTTCAAGTCAATCAGCATTGCAAATTGCTTCAAATCAATTAAATCCCTTCATCTGGTACAGATTAAATTGCTTTTTTCTTTGCAAATACAGTATGTTGTGGTCATATGAATGGTTTAGCTCTCTTCAGCCAGAAAAATGCCATTGTCTTTGCAAAGGGATTTTTGGGTAAAGTTTGGGAGATTTTTTGAAAATCCATGCTGGGTGTTTAGTTTGCAGTCAAATGGTTTGAAGTTTGTTGTAGTTGGATCAAATCCTGATTTGAAAAAAAAATTTCTGAAACAGAAACAAGAAAGAAAAAAAGAGAGAAAGAGATACAAATAATGAAAGAAGAGAAAGAGAACGCTCCACTTCAAAGAAAAAAAGTAGTAAAGAAAAAGAAGGAAAGGAGAAATCGGACAAAAGCACTACTACTTTGAAGGTAAGTTTGTGTGACCAAGCAATCAGCAGAATGAAGTGGTAGTGAAGCCATTACTGAAATTCTCTGTACTTTTTACTTTGTTTTACTCTTTCCTTCTATTTCTCCTGTTCCTTACCAAACTAGTGCTGCTTGAGTTCAGTATTTGCTAGCTGGGGTTAGTAGGCCAGTTTAAGTCTAGCTATTTCATCTTCAGTTGATCTGTAACAATTTGTGTACTTAAGTTACAGAAACACTTTGTTTCTCTTTTGTGTTGGTGCCTTCTGTTAGGTCTTGCCTGGCTTCCTACTTTTAGGAGCAGGCAGACTATTGACTAGCAATCAGTATTCAGGGGTGGTTTGATTGTGAAACTGAAAAGACAACTTTTAAAATAAACTCTCACTATACAGTTCAAATTCTCATAGAATTGGTCCTGATCTGTATATTGGGTTCTGTAAGGGTTAAGTTGAAGAGTTGTGAAAAGAATGTAGAGGATTTTCCCCTGCAAAATAGAAAGTACTGTAATTAACAAAAGAAGTATCTTCAAATTGTTTAATCTTAGAATTTGAATAGCAGTACAGCTTTAAAGAGTAATTGTGCTCAGAATTACTCAGCTGTTACAAAACAGCTGGTTTAGGTGATAGTTCAAATGCTTGAGGAAGTGTCTTACCCAAGAACTCTAAAAATGCATCAGATACCTGACAAAGAATGAGAAAAAATTTAGTCCTGTTCTATTTTAAAAATGTTAGTGAAATCTTCATTTCTGGAGCTGCTTCTGAAATGTTCCATGGTGCTGCTTGTTCTATAACTTTATATATGAGTTTATTTTAGTTAATAGAGACAGATCATTCTATGGCATAATTTCTTGGGTGATGAACTTCAGCCGTCTGAAAATCATATTTTAAAAAAAGATGGAGGGGCAAAGAAGCTCACACCTCTATTCTAAAATTTGCAGACACAAAATGTGCATGTAAAAATTGAAACAGTAAAATTACTGGGAGTTGGTTGGAAGTCATAGCCTGTAATGCTAAGAATATTATTTTGTTGTCAAATAATTTTATCTTTGGTAGGACAAAGATAACAATAAAGAAGATCAGAATTCAGAAACTGACAAGGAAGTAGACAATAGAGATACACAAAGGACAGATGAAGTCAAGCTACAACAGAATGGGAATTGTCAACCAAATGAGGAAAATCTCTCAGTTAAAATGGAAGAGGTATAAAGCAAGGAATGGACTTCTAATTCAACTAAGGAATGAAATCCAAAGCATTTTGTTTCCCAGAATAAGGAAGAAAATGTCAAAACAATCAACCTGAATGTGTTGATAGTACTAGTAGCTCCTCCAGTTCATGTGATAGCTTTGTTGTCTTCTTGCTATAAAGCAAGAGAGCACAGACCAGTAGTTAATACCATGAAAAGGCAGATGCCATCAGAAGTATTCATCTCTGAAAATCCATGCATTTCCATGATGGCTGTACTTGTAAAATGATTTATGTTCAGTTTTGCTATAAGCTGTTACAAATAACTAGAAACTGAAAGATGTAAACCTGTACTTCCCAAAAAAAGCTGAAGATATGCATTGAAGGTTGTTTAAAATACTGCTTGTTGATGACTTTTGTATTGTTTTGCCCTGTAGGTTAAAAAATCCACAAAAACTTTAATGTGTGCTGTTTGATGTGCTTGAAAATGGTGCATAAATATACACTCTTTCTTTCCTTGTAAATGACAACTGTAGGGAAAGGGGGTTTAAGCATAAACATGGTTTTAGTGTTCTTATGTTAAATACTCACAGATTAGTATGTTTTTCATTTGCTCACTGCTTGAGATTCTTAGGATTTATTATTTAAAATAATTTCTTACTAATATCCCTGAAATTAATATTTCTTATAAAGTATTTGAACAATGCATGTGCTTTTTCTGTTCCTAAAAGGAACATTGCCATGTTATAGATATTAGGTTAGCTTACAGGGTTATTTTGGGGTTGTTTTGTTTTGTTGTTTTCATAGAGAAGTGAGCGCATCTATGTGGTGATACCAGAACTTACAGCTTTGTTTTGCAATGTACTGCAGTGTGTCTGTTCAGCTGAGAATAGTACAGGTGCCATTAAGAAAATAAGTTTTTTCCTTTTTGTTAAAAAAATATGGGAGCACAAGCAGAAGCTTTAGTGCCTTCTTAAAATGTGGTATTTTCTAGAAATGTATATGTGCTGTTACACATTTTTAGCTAAATCTTCTATGATCTCTTGCTACTTTGCCACCACCATACTGTAGACAAAAAATGCAAGTGACTTGCCAGAATGGTTGTTTGATTCACTTGTTAAAATAGTGATGCTCCATTTTACTTTTATTTTTTATTCTTAGAAGAGATTTATAAATAAGAGAAAAGATGTAAATTGGGGACCACCACTGTACAAAAGTAGTAGCTGAATACAAAGTGTGCTCTCATCACCTGCATCAAAGAAAGCCCTTAAGACATTTAATATACATTTGGATGGCCTTAATTGTTACCTCTCTGTTATTTCCTCTGATACCTGTTGGGCAATATAAAAGGACTGGCATGCAAAGAAATGGGGGATAAATAATTTGAGGAAGGAAGTTCTAATTTATGCAGGGCTTTCATAGTAGAGATGCTTTTATCATTTTTTGTAGAGAAAGCATGCAAGAAGAGAATGACAAAACATGGTTTTGTCATGGCAAAACATGGCTTTTTTTCTTGGAAGTAATTTAATCGGTTATGTGGGATTTCTGATAAGTTATGCTTTTAAGACATAATTATAGTTAAAATCGCATAGATTATTTTTACTACATCTTAATGCAATCAAATTATTAATTGCCTTACCTCATGGGAAGTGTTATTTCTTTCAGTTAAAATAAAAAACTGAGTGTATTGGCTGTTTGCTTTCTACTTGTTTTACTTTTCCTCCACATAGTTAAGTTTTTTTAGTGGAAGGGAAGCATATTACAGGGGATAAAAACTTTGCCCAGTTCCTAAGGTAATGAAATCCAATTTGATTGTGAAGTTGCTTAATCACTCCTCATTTTCTGTAAGATTTAATGTTCTTGCCACTGTGTACATTTAAGACAACAGAAAATGCTTTACCATGTAAAGTATAGAACAGCCATTTTTGTGATGTTTAAGCCACATGCTGTTGGCTGGTAAACAGCTAATTCTGATAAAAAAATAAAAAATCTGTATGCTTACAGGAAGACTGTGAAAGATTGTGTCTTGCAACAACAGCTGTCGTATTTATGATGTGTAAGTAGCATAGAGCAAAGAGATTGTTTGTATACTTGTTATCTTTGGTACCATTTCACTAATAAAGTAAGTATTTTAGAGGGATGTTTCTGCTGGTACATACTTATTAAAAGAATATTTTTAGACCATCTGGATTTACTCATAGAGCTTCTTTTATTTTAAATGTGGATATTAGTGAAAACATGTATGTATTATTTTTTTTGTTTGAAAAGCTAAATTTCTCAGTTGGGAAGAACTAGCATTCTTTCAGTGTATCATGTTTTAGCTGGTATTAGTTTGGTTTCTTGAGTTTTGTTATTTTGAAATAGCATAATTCTATGATGTATCAGTTACAAAATATGTGAAGGATTGTGTACACTTAGCTGAGAAATGTACCTTGACTTACTAGCCAGCTTATCACCTGTGTGAAGCACAGGTGATATGCAGCATATTGATATATTGTATATGAATTGTGATTCCCTTACAAAAAGTGTCTTGGGGTTTTTGTTCAGTTGGTTTTGTTGGTAGGTTTTTTGTTAAGGGAAAAAAAAAAAAAACACCACCAAAGCAACCAGCCACCAAACACATATTTCTTTCCCTCCTCAAGTCATATTTTCTTGCAAATACTATATTTTCTGGTTTTGTTTTGTAAATACTGTGCAGATCTGTGAGGTAGGTATGATCTGTCCATCTTACCAAGTGTTCCTAACAAACCACTCCTGGAGAACTATTAGTTTAGAAAATGCTTATCTCTGCAGAAGCTAGCTCACTTACAAACTGGTAACAGCACAGTAATGAAGTGCCAGCCTGCTCCTGCAGGACTGAGTGTATCATCCACTGAATATGTCCATCTTCCATGGGAAGTCCATTGACCTTCATAATTATAAGCTTGTATGCTGAGATGCTGTGTCAGCTCATCTGGTTTTGCACTTTGTAAATGGGATTAACTTGGGTAGAGGTTTTGAGAAGTGTGGTTCATGGTAGCTGTATTGTTTTACATGATTGATCTGAGTCAGTTCTTACTGAAGTGTAAATTGCTGAGTAATAAACAGTGCCATTTTGCAAAGAGCACACAAAGCACATAAGCATAAGTATCCATTAGTGTCTATAGCTGTTTCCCAAGAGGATTCTGGATTGCATTCTGAAAAAAAGAAGGTAGCAAAAGATAATTTGGTAGATCAAAGAGGATGTCAAGCTCAAAATAGAGGTGGCTGTGGCTTAGATGATTTCATCAAAGTCAGTGGATTTACACAGGTGTGGGGCATGGAATTTTGTTTGCAAACTCCAATAGTAGTATGGTTTGTAAAGAATTTTTAGTTTTCATGTGTTCAAATTGGGGATTAGAGATTATAAAAACACTTGGTTAGAAAATAGAAATACTTGAAGAATACTTGGGAAATGGATGAGATGTGGGTTTTGACTATTAGGTAATCACCTACTAATTTTATTTATGGCAGTTTCAGATTGATAGGTAACATCTGAAGTAGCATTATGTTAGCGGGTTGACAGCAACCTATGCACAGCTTGGATTCTGAAATGAACTGTGGACACTTCAGTGCAGTTTATGCTGCCAGAATTCATAGTAGCATGCTTTGCATTGCATGCTAGTGTTACCTGCCCCAGTTATATTTAAGGCAATACCTGAAATTATGTTGAAACTCTTCAGATCTGTTACATAGTAGCTTCTCTCTTTTGCCCTTAGATTGTACTGCTGTCTTTTAATAGTTACTAGTTTAAGGAAGTAAGTGGTTTTTTGTTGTTGTTGTTGTTGTTTATTTGTTGTAAGGAAGAGATAATAAGTAAATCCTGCTATGTATGTGATAAATTATTATATATGTATTGTCAATCCTTATTTAGTTATTTTTCATTGATGAGTATGACCTTTGAAAACAGTAATGCCATAATGGTATGTGTATTGTCTACTTCTAGGTCTGAAGCATCTCTGCATCTCTTTTGTAGTGAAAGAAGATCAGAGCTCATGTATTGTTAGAGGAAAAAAAAAAATCCAGACAAAATCTTGGATTTTGTATAGTATGATAATAGCATTTTAGTGGTAAAACAGTCTTAAAGATGTGAATTCTGAATCATTACCTGGGACATATGTTGCTTGGTATTTTCTATTTTATAGCAATCAGATATCACCTTTGATATTACCATAATTTTGAAAGTGAAAATTTGACTTTGTGGCATGAATTATGAAATCTGTAGATGCCTAAAATCATGTCAATCAGTAGACAGTTCAGAGAGATGTAGTTTTCTCACCAGAGACTGGAGTGTGGAGAATTGAATATATGTAGATACCATTAAGTGCTAGAGCCTAAAGAGAACCTGAAATTTAATTTTGTTTGCTAATACATTAGCAGAAGTTTTCAGCTTGTAGTTTAGCTTTATTTTTATATGTTGAAAAGTGTAGTTAAAATTATATTGAAAACTAAAACCACTGTACAAAAGGTTTTTTTTAATGTAAGAGAACCACACTTTTTAATTCAAGACTGCCTCATTTGTAGGTAAGTCCTATTGCAAGATGTGACCACATTAGCAAAAAGGTTTCTTTTGTATTGTCTTGAATGTAATACAGTGTCAAACTGCTCAGTATGTGGGGGCAGATACTTTCCCTCTAGTTTGAGGAGATGCAGGAATTAACACTTCAATTCTGTATTGTTTAAGTAAACACTACAGTTGAGTATCTATCTTCCAACTTCAGCTTGTTTTCTGAACATGTGAATTCTTACTATCCAAGATGGCAATTTTTTTTTTTTTTATTGTCATGACAAGTCACTTTTAAGATTGTTGAGCTTAATCTAGGAGAACGTGGACAGCAAAAATTAGATTTTAGCGCTTTGTACTATTCTGGAAAGCTTTAAATTATGCTTTTTTTTTAAATTTGTTATATTTTTTGTGTTCATCTAGTGCCAAATTTGATGTGAGGTCAGAAATTTTTGGTGTACTTAGTGTATTCTATCATAGTAGCTAATGGAATAATTCTTCCATTGAAAAGGCTATGTGTGTCTTTTTTGGCCTGAAAGGCTTGTCAGCAATGGTAAAAGAGTTAATTTAATCTCCCTTTTGTGCAGTTCTTGATAGCCTTAATGAGGCTGACAGTTAACTGGCTTTCTTAGAAATCGTTGCTCTGTTCTTTTCTTAGTGCAAAGATTTAGAACTGCTGCTGCACTGGTGAGTAAATCATGGGCCTTCTAGAAATTGCTACTTTGAAAAGCCGTCATTTGCATAATAATCACAAAGGAATGACTGATTTGGCCCAGAAAGATCAAGATAGGAATTTAACATTCGCAGTTTATGTAGCCTGTCAGTAGATCCTTTCTAGTATTTTCCCCGACTGATACCTGTGTCTAATTTGTTACACACATATCACACCCATCACAGTCTGGATTCAGGTATACGTGAGGAACCGAAGCACCACTTCTAAGTTTAATTAACAGGTAACCAAAGTTGTACTATGTGGGTAGAGTATTTTTGCATTAGTGATGCAACTCTGACAATTATACACATAAAGAAACGTGAAATGCTAGTACATTGTTCTTTTCATAAATAAACAGTGCCCCAAGGTTCTAATGGTGTCAAACTCACTTCCACTAAATTTAGATGAGACAGAATACATGCCTGTACAATTTTTCCCTTTTTTTTTTTTTTTTTTCCTTTTCTCTAATAGGCTTTATCTGCTCCAGAGTCAAGTACTTCTGTTGTACTGATACTGCCCAAGAGTGTTATAGGAAAGGTGATAAGGGATTAAGTATCATATATATTATCAATATATCATCACTGTTAGTTACAGAAGAGCCTTCTGAATCCCATCTCTGAGGAGGGGATTTTCTTTGAACAAGAAACTACTGAAGTTTCACCAGAGAGGATGTCTCACTTGCAAACAGTAAATTAGTAAATAGGACTGTATAGAACACTACGTCAAAGACTATGTCAAATCAGGAGTTCAAGCAGAGCTTCTGACACTGTCTCAATTTATTGCAATGGATGATTTCATACTAAAATTCTCAATGCCTAAGCTTCTCAATTGCTTTGTATAATTTGTAAGAGTCTAAATAGCAATGATTAGGGAACAAAAGTTTGAGATGTGCTGCTCAACAGACTAAGTTCCCTGTTACTGATCACTAGTGATCTGATCTCATGATTTTTGAGGTTGGTCATATCTATAATGAGACTCATGGCTGGCTTAGCTCCCTCTGATTTAGTCACCACAGGTCATTTAGTCACTCCGTCTGTGGTCTTGAGAAGTGCATACTCTTCCTCTCTGTGAAAGCAGGGAAAAACAGATCTGAAAAACACATTCAGGTAACTTTGTAATGGCTCAAAATTGTACATTACAGAGGAGCAGGGCCAGCCTCTACATAAGATACAGTTACTCACGGTAATTGTAAAGGCAAATGATTTATTATCCAAATTTGTATTGGTGAGGAAATAATTCACTAAGATCCTCAATATTGTGATACATTTGGGTTATGTTTGGTTCCAAAAAGGATGGATAGATGACAGCTATATATTACGGTTTGAGACTGGGGGAGCTGGAGGCCTCTTTATAGGGCCATTTCTCAAATAGTATGGGACAAACAGTAAGTCACTGTAATACTCTGTTCTTCAATCTACTAATTTTATATCAGAACTTTGAGTACTCTGTTCAGTCAAAGTGTGTCAGTACTGAATTAATTAGAAGTGTACTTCAGAATCTTTTGATAAAGAAAGTATTAGACCTGGATCATTGCATTGCACTGAATGTGTTAGAAATGGGCATTTGTGGTGCTTTTATGGCTAGATGAAAAATGGTAGCCAAGTATGGCATAAGTTAATTAATTCTAGTAAATCACATTCTTTTTTATAATTTTTATCTTGGGAAATTATTTAGAGTTGTGAGAACCATTGTAATTCAGTAGGTGGTAATAAAACATATAAATCCTACTACTTTTTAAAATAACTTTTTTCTGTCAGATCTGTAACTATTCCAACAGCATCTTATAACTGCAAATGGAGGGAGTAATCAAGAGAGACAACTAGAGATCCATGAAGACCATAAAGGCAAGAATTATTATTTTAGAAGCTGTGTCAGCCTTCCAGATCATAATTTTCAAGAGCTACGTAAAAGCAATCAAGCCTCATTCCTGATCTGTCTCCTGTTATAAAGAGGTGAGGAGTAACTGTCCAAGCCTGCTGATTCCACTGTTGATTCATCTCAACTTGTAGGCAAACCTTTGAGATATAAAATACCTGACATTAGTGATCAAACATCTCTGGATATGATAATTATTTATACCATATAAACTTGCTGCTGCTTGCTGCTTAGCTACTTGGAAGCTGTGACAGTGGGTAGAGAAGGAGTTTTGGGTTTGGGGACAGAGTGAGTACTCTTTACATTTCAGTCTCCACATTCCCTTTAGTATTATGAAAGTGTGAACTTGTATACCATGAACTATGAATTGAAGTATTATAGACAGATTGGAAGATCAGATATGTAAATCATGAAGAATTAATGACTGTAGTGGTTGCAATGTTAGAGGAATGAAAGTAGTTTGCAATGAGGCCCTACTGTTAGATGAGTGCTTAGGTATGATTCTGATTTAGTGCTTGTACAGAAACTTAACTTTACTACTCTGAAGTTATAACCTGTAATACAAGCTTTTCAGAAAGCTCGTGGTGTTTTTGCTTCTGGATCACTGTGCTGCTGTTAAAAAGACACCCTTTCCAGCACAACACTTCAAATCAAGCCAGAAATCCTCCTTTTTAAACATGATTCTGTGCATCATTTACCAGAAATTTCCAGATAACAGTTGTGGGTTTGCTGTAACAGTACATTGTTTTGAAAGCAATATCCTTATTGCTGAGAACACAGGCTAGTTGTGTGACCCAAGAGAGAAACTCCCAAGAAAGCTTCAAGCCCCTGAAGGATTGTTGAGGGGATTACAATGTAGAAACAAAAATATTTAAGCCAGAATCAGTCCTGGAATTTCAGAAAGTGTTAAGTGTGACAGCTGATGTAGGAAGAGCATCTTCTGGAAGTTAGGCACTGCAGTGTAAAACTTAGTGCTGGAGCACTCCCTCCTGAGCTCTCACAGTAAGATTCCAGGTAGAGTGTGAAATACTGCGTATTTAGACACTGAGTGTCCTACAGGTTTTGTTACAGCAAGCCTACTGCAAAGCAGAACTATTTTTAGTACTCTGCCACTGCTAAGTTTGTACTCTAATGCAGTAGTAATCTGCCAAAAAGCACTGGAAAGTGATGTATCTACTTACACATTAATAGGAGATATTCCATATACAGGTGGCTGGGCCTTTTTAGTCATACCTGAAATAGGCTTATTTTGACTGATTTTATGCCCAGTTCACTACCTGGTGTCTTGGACCAGCACTGGAGGACTAAGGCTGATGCATATTGGAGGTTTGCCTTTAATAATTAATTGACTGAATGTATTGTTTGAACTATATCTTTTGGAGGGGGGAAAGTAAATTAGAATGCCTGACAGCAGGAAGGTGCTTTTATTTTATCTAAGTAAGGAGAAAATTAAGAATCAAAATTCTGTAGTCCTTGCTGCAGTGCAGTTTATGATGGCAATGAGAGTTTTGCCAGTGAACAAAAGGAATGGGAACTGTAAGGTTGGATTCTGTGAGAGCATTACGCAGAGTACCATGATGCCAGTGTGCAAAACTGGGCCACCTGGGCAGCACAGCTAATCAGCAAGGCAATCACCTTTCCAAGACTTATTGGGCTGCTGGAAGGACAGACAATGCAAGTGGAGGGTTGTAAAGAGAAATATAACCAGTGTGTCTTTCATCACTTGTTCTCTGCATCCATGCTTTTTTGCTCCTTGAAGCTTTCAAATAAGCAACCAGTATTATAAAAAAAATACCAAACTAAACAACCCACCCAAAAAAACAAACAACAAACAAACCCGAAACATAACTGTCCTTAGAAGTGAAAAAATGCATTCTTTTATGCTTGTGACTGGATGTCCAGTATTATTTCTCTGTGTCCTAGGATCAGCATACCTTTTCATCAGGTCTGGAGAATAGAAAATTAGTCACATACAGTATTACTAACAAAACAGACTGATTATTTGTCAGTAAAATATTTGGTGGATTGAAGACTTTAAAAAAGCTCACTGCAGCCCTGCAGCTGCAAATAGACAAATATGGAAACGGAGAGGAGAAACCCTGATGCTTAAAAATGTTAGAGTAAGAAACATTCTTAGAGCAAATGGCTTCAAAGCAATTGTATAATAGATTTATGAGTACACACACAACAGTTTTTGGAACTGCAGACTCCTCAAGCATTCCAATGGAGATACAGCTTATATATGGTGAATTCAAGTATGTTACCACACCTTTGCTTTTCTTACTTATTTTTGTGAAATCCAGAGGGTCTTTTGGTGAAGGTTGAATGAACATTGAAACAGAATAGAATCAGTTACTGGATTATTTTAACTGGTTTTGGAGCTAAAAATCTCATAGCTTTTAGTGGAAATATTTGTATTCTTTTTCATAGTGGGATCCTTAAATAGTAATGTAACGTAATGTAATTTTCATTGAGCCAGTGTATTCAATGTAAATTTTATCTTTTTCATAAATGCTTTACAGTCATTGGAAGAACATTCATATGACCCAGCATAACTAGTTAGAACTTCAATGTGACTAAATGCTATCTTTTTTAAACAATTAGGTTCTCACCCTTGTTGTGTTGAAAAGCTGCAGTGCAGTCTTTGCCTAGAAAAATAGCACAGCTGTGATAATTAAAAGTTGCAGAAACACATGTAGCTTCCTTTCCAAAAGTGAATAGGTAGCACTTGAAAATAATACACAGAAGTCACAGTGGCCAAGTTCATTTCAAGACCATGTAACCCACTAAACCACCAGATACTAAATATGCAACTACAGCAATAATGCCAAAAGGGCATTATTGCATCCTATGGATCCTAATTGTGATGGTACCCAGTAGGCACACACGTGAAACAAATGCCAGAATGGTTAGTTAATTAGAACTCAGAAGAAAGCCAATGGTTGCTGATTGATTGCTGAATTGGCTTGAACCACTACCGGCAAAGTTTAACGGTAGCAATTACAGAATTACAGAATCAAATAGGTTGAAGAAGACCTTGGACATCAAGTCCAACCTACGACCTAACTTCACCTTATGAAATAAACCATGGCACTGAGTGCCACCTCCAGCCTTTCTTTAAATGCTTTGAGAGATGGCAACTCCACCACCTCCCTCAGCAGCCTATTCCATGGCCCAATCATTCTGTGAAGAAATTTTTTCCAGTGTCTTGTTTAACTCCTCTGGCACAGCTTGAGGCTGTGTCCTGTCAATGGTTGTCTGGGAAAAGAGACCAACCCCCACCTGACTGCACCCTCATTTCAGGTAGTTGATGGAAGCAATTAAGTCTCCCTTGAGCCTCCTTTTTTCCAGGCTAAACAATCCCAGCTCCCTCAGCTGCTCCTCACAGGACTTGTGCTCCAGACCCTTCCACAGCCCTGATGCCCTTCTCTGGACATGTTTGAGTATCTCAACATCCTCTCTAAGCTGAGGGACCCAGAACTGAACTCAGCATTTGAGGTGTGGCCTCACCAGTGCCCAGCACAGGGGGACAATCCCTGCCCTGGTCCTGCTGCCACACCATTGCTGATCCAGGCCAGGATGCGATTGTCCTTCTTGGCCACCTGGGCACACCCTGGCTCATGTTCAGCCGCTGTCACCAGCACCCCCACGTCCTTTTCTGCCTGGCCACCCTCCAGCCACTCTGTCCCCAGCCTGTAGCACTTCAGGGATTGCTGTGGCCAAAGTGCAGGACCTGGCACTTGGTCTTGTTAAACCTCAGATTGTTGGACTCGGCCCATCTATCCAGCCTGTCCAGGTCTCTCTGCAGAGCCCTCCTACCCTCCAGAAGATCAACACTCACACCCAGCTTGGTGTCCTCTGCTAATTTACTGTGACAGACTCAATCCCCTCATTTGGATCATCAGAAAAGATATTAAACAGGACTGGGCCCAACACAGATCCCTGGTGACATCACTGGTGACTGAACCCCAGCTGGATGCACCACCGTTCTCCACCACTCTCTGCGTCTGTCCCCAAATTACTGTTTGGGAAAAGTCAGAGAATACATATTGTTCTGTTATTTTTGTGCCTATTGTTCTGTTATCCACTTCATGCTAGCAATCTATGAAAAGCTATTAATCTATGAAAAACTGCCTGTAATTTTTCAAGTAAAATAGCATGTTTACTACTCTCCAGTTTACCTAGGCTTCAGTGTCTCCAGTAAGGACCTGAACCCATTCAATCTGTTTTCCTGTCAGTGCTGGCTGTAGCTTTGCTTGTCATTCTTCAGACTTTCTTTGTCCTTCCTGTGTCTAGCACTTCAACAAATTCAGATTACTTCCTTCCTGGTAAGTAATAAGCCCTGTTTGCTTGGGGTTAGCTTTGTGGAAGGAAATTAGAGCATAGGTCTTACAAGAGATAGCTGAGGGAGCTAGGGATTTTTAGCCTGGAGAGAAGGAGGCTCAGGGAAGGAATCTTATCATTCTCTATACACCTGCCTGAAATGATGTTGCAGTGAGATGAGGGTCAGTATATTATCACAGGTAACAAATGACAGGATGAGAGGCTATGGCCCCGAGTTGTACCAGGAGAGGTTTAGATTGAATAGCTGGAAACATTTCTTCACAGGAAGAGTGGTCAAGCCTTGGAACATACTACCCAGGGAACTGGTTAAGTCACCATCCCAGGAGGCACTTAAGGACATGGTTTAGTGGTAGGCTTGGCAGTGTTAGGTTTGCCATTGGACTCAATCCTAAAGGTCTTTTCCAACCTCAGTGATTCCATGATTCCGTGAAGCACTGGAGGGGTCTCTGAGGATGGGTAATGGGAATGACCATTTCTAGCACAGCAGGTTGTTTTCAGTTTTATTATCAAGCTGGTGCTTCTGTAGAATTGAAATAGGTATGAGGATAAGATTATTCCCATCCCAACACCACTGGCATGGAGTGACTTGTCTTACCAGTCTTCTACAAACAGTGCTCAGAAGTAAGTGGTGTAAGCTGTCACAAGTTTTATTACCCAGCTTCATACAAATTCCATCAACATTGTACTAGAAGACATTTAACCTCATTCAGGCAGCAGACACATTGAGAGAGAGAGAAACAGGCAAGCCAAGAGCCTATGACACCGAGTCAAGAGTACCTTCTGTAACCAGAGGTCTTTCATGAAGTGCTTCATTATTTGACAATTTTTGTAGCAATAACTGTAGTTGACTTGAGTTGACAGGATGCCCCTCCCTGTGTGCTCTGCTTTCCAGACAGCTCTGCTCAAGTGCAGATACTACCGTGCCATAAAAGCGGCTCTAAGGGTTAAGGGTCTAAGATTAAAGGCTTAGATTCTGAGGGAATTTGTAGATATTGGTATTCACTTGTTAACTAATACAGAATAAACCTCTACCATATTGTGGTTGCTGCAATCTCCTCTTCCAGGGTGAGTACTTGTTTGTTTTGTCTCTGACACAATGTTAATTTTCAGTGGTAACTACTGCACTGTAGTCTGACTTTAAGCACTAAATAAAAAACACAATAAAAAATCAAAAATAATAAAAAGTCCTCATGTCCATGCAAGAAAAAAACATCTACTCTGGATACCAGAAAAATCCATGTGTACTAACCTAGCTTTGTGCTATATTAGAGACTGAGTATTACTTTCCTTTCTCTGTAAATATAGAATGCTAAAGTACTGTAACCTTGCAGTATAATATCCCATGCTATAAATCATGATGATGATGTGCTTCCAGGTTTGCAGTTGTCTAAGCTTTCATCATGTCTAAATTCTCACTAATGCTGACAGTGATCATCCAGAGCTATGCTGACAGTGAAAAAACAGGAAAAATTTAATTATAAAACACTTGTCTTTTGTGGTCCTGAGCCTTCATATCTGCAATTTCACTCAACATAACATATATTGAAGCTAAGAATATTGATGCTAATAACACTACATTAACCACTTGAACAGTACTATAGCACATGGAATAAACTGTTTTACATGTTTATTTGTGTAAGAAAGTTTCTGCAGTCACTATACACCAGTATATGAACACAATTTTTTAAACTGCCTGAAGAGGTCAGGGAGTACAATTAGATTAGGACCCTTCTAACTGAACTAAAAATTATCACAGGACAGTCAACCAAAAGACATACCACAGACATCTATTTTTCCTAACCTGGAGACTTGGTATGTCTCCTAATCCTGTGTCCCAGAGTAAGTACATTAATTCCAATTAAACCTCCTTTTTGGCTGCATGAAACTATTTAGCAAACATACTCTTCTATTTCTGTCCACATAAAAGGTTCTTTCCTTGCTCTCAAAGCATACATCATGATGGGATGAGTTTTGAATTTATTCCTAATCTCCACACCAGGATTTTTCATGTATCACTTATTCTCCCAAAAGTACTGCTTGTGGGCATTGTATAAATATTGCTCTAATGAGATCAACTAAGAATTACATACATTGTGAACTTTATAACTAAAAATAGAATACATCTATACCTTCTATTTAATATCCATGCGTGCTTCTAGTACAAGTCTACTGCTATATGAATTTTCTATAGCAAGATGTCAGACAATGGCTAGTTGGAGTTGATAATCACCAGGTTAGAAGCTCAAGCTGTCTGTTGAGTTTCATGTATCAAGACTGTTTCATATACTGAAAATACTTGCAAGCCTTTGGTTTGGTTCATCTTACTATGTACATGTTTTATCCATAACAGAAAAATACGTATTGGTTTGTTAGATGCAGAGTAAGGAAAAGAAGAATTTGGTATTTACGGGGTTGAATAAAGCTATTGAAGGTATGCACCAGGAAAATAAGTTTCTTTGACCAGAAACGAAAGAAATACTGTAAGTAACGAGCATGGATAATCCTTATATTCTAGAGAGGTACAAATTATGACTACTTTTAAAAATTATGTATCAGAACTTCATTGTCTATAACAGCATTTCAATACCTCTACTTGATGTTACAAGTAAAAATAGCTTCACTAATTGCAGGATCATTTGCATTCTCTTAAATTCAAATCAGGCAAAGTCACATATTAAAGTTCAAAAAAATAAAGATCTTTAAAAGACTGTCCAAAACTGTGTGATCTCTAGGGAGTGCTTCTCTTACCCCTTGTTTCAATTTCAATTTAATAGATATGAGTGCACTTTGCTTTGTGGGAGAACAATGAATTTTAAGTGCTAAGAAAAAGTGCATAACCTACAGTGAAATACTGGTTAGTTCCTTGCAGTCTTAACAGATATAGAGTGAAGTAACTAAAGAGAGAGTGAACATAAATAAGGAAAATTAATAAACTATGTTTTGTTATGGATTCTCACTAAATCAATGGAGATGTGGAATTTCTCTGAGTTTTTGAAGCATGGCTATTCTGTAATTCATACTGCCTAGTATGAGTGGAAATATTTATGTGAATGCCAATCATTCTTCACTTTTAATGAGGAAATTTTTAAAAATATCCATCTATGGATTCTCTGGTGCTTACAATATAGTTATCAATTTCTTTCTCCACAAAGCAATTTTTACAAAATGCTCCTTAAACTTAAGACAACAACAATAAATTGTGTCTTCTACAATAAGTGCAGACCATTAATGCTTGTAGAGTTCATGACTGAGAAATACTTATAAGCCTGAAAATTGACTTCTTGCATTGTGGAGATACATGATGGAGTTGCATAGAAAGCATATTGAGGAAGATACTTTTATCCCCTCTATTTCAGTTTAACAGTTATTGTCATTGCAGTGTAAAAACATATCTGCAACTACACCTCATCACAAATGATGGATGGGTTTTTCTGAATGCGTAGATATTTGTAGGAGAAAATAGCCTTAATTTAATACAAGTAACGTCTTCAATATTCTTAATGAAACTTATTATCATCTTCACTTACACAGCACTATTTATCTACAATTATTAAAGTTGTAAAGGTCTAGAATGTAAAGCACTAATGGTGTTTTACATAGATCAATAAGCAAACTTTTGGTTCCTAATTTGAAAAATTTTCACTAATTTCTGCGACCGGCTTTGACCAACTAGAAATCATCTTTGAAGCGGTAGATACTTTTGCTGGAAGTTTTTTTGGTGAAGAACTTACTGGATTTGAAAATCAGATCTGAAGCTAGTCATAGTGAGTAGAGAAGTTTTCTGATATCTACAATGATATTATGCTTAGAGTGGAAGACTTGAATGGCTCCTGAATGCCCTGGAACAAAATACCAAGCAAGAGGTACTTTAATAATATTTTAAAATGTAAGTCCCTAAAAGTTTGTGTGAAGATGGTGGGACTTTCCACTGGATGACTGTGGTGAAATAGCTAATCTAATAATACAATCAATCTATTTTTCCAAGGAAGCTTACTGTAGTGGAAATAACTATTTTCACAAGCTCACTGTCCCATAAGGTCCTAGTGGCTCCACTGAAGAAAAAGATTTGGAACTTCATTTTATGGTAAGGAAAATAAAGAAGATGCTTCAGGTTTAATTGACTCGTCCCATGAAATTTGGTCCAGATGGCAGAAGTACCACCTGGCTTTGTTTGAGGTAGTCCTGGGAAGCAAACAAAACCTTCTGCACGGTTTGTGCTGGCTTACTTCTTAGTTCCATTTTCAGATGAGGATGAGCAGCTCTTTCAGGTGTGCTCACTGCCATACTCATCAGGGCTTTCTGACTAAACTCCATGCTGGCATAGTCACTCAAGAGTGATACTTCCATGGCAATGGTGTCTTCTTCACTTGTAACTGCTTCTGCAGGGATTTCTTCATGCCTCAGGCTCATGTCGATGTTATTGCTAGGTTTTTCTGACTGGCAGGTATTATGCTTGTCTTCTCCAACCTCTGTAGAGTGGTCTAGTGTCACAGGAACCTTTGACTCATGCTCTATGACAAAAAGGCTGGTGGTATCATTGTCTGACAGGGCCTGAAGCAGTGACCTTGAAACAGGTTTCCAATTAGTCTGTGAGACAAAGCAAGAGAAAAGAATAATATGCTAATTAATCAATTTTAGATCATCTTTAGTTTTAGAAATATGACTGAAAATACCTAATTTAAAGAATCATCTTCTCCAGTCCCATAGTATTTAACCAGTTTTTTCTTGCTTCTGTGTTTACTTGGGAACAAAAATAATGATGATAAAATGTAAACCTCATGATGTTCTGAGAACACAGCTTTCAAAAAATTTAGCAAATATATTACTATAAAAAGGCAGCGACTTGAACAGCAGCCAGACAAGATTAAGCTGTCAGCTGCTATGAACAGTTTGTTATTAAACTTCATGCCATGAAGTTTGTGATCTGGGTATACCTAGGGTAACAAGTTTTTTGCAAATTCTGGATGGTTAAATGGAGAACATTTGGCAACACCAAGCTTCCTTATTTTCCTCTTAGATTGTTCTGTGTTTGACATAATGTTTTTTAAATTATGGGCAGGCTGGTAGAGCTGTTAGATTTTTTCTTTCTTCCCCACTCTGCCTGCCCCCACTTGCTCTAAACTTGTTTAAACTGAGCTTTTTTGCAATAAATAAGTGTGCATTTTTTTTATTTTCTTTCTTCTTACAAGTTGTGATCTGACGAAGAAATGAGAATGTTGTTCTTTGAAGTCTCAGCAATACCCATTAAAAGATTTCTCTTTTTCTCTTGTAATGGGATAAGTTGACATCACTGCATGGTTAATTTCTGCCTTGTTTTGAATAAAGATCTGAATGATATGTATGTTCATTATCATATTTTTTTAGGAAGAGCAGCCCAAATTCCAAAGCTACCAAATCTGAAACAGGTTTTATGTCTACCTGGACTTTAGTAAAGCCTGAGATACCATTTCCCACAGAATTCTCCCGGATAAACTGGCTGCTCCTGGCTTGGGCACATACACTGTTCACTGGGTAAAAAACTGCCCGGATGGCTGGGCCCAGAGAGTAGTGGTGAGCAGAATTACATCCATCTGGTGTTCAGTCACCAGTGCTGTTCCTCAGGGCTCAGTACTGGGGCCAGTCTTGTTTAATATCTTCACCAATGTTGTCATGGTGTGCACCCTCAGGCAGTTCGTAGATAACACCAAGTTGTGTGGGTTGTTGATCTGCTGGAGGGCAGGAAGGCTCTGCAGAGGATCTGGGCAGGCTGGATCATGGGCTGAGGCCAGTGCTGTGAGGTTCTACAAGGCCCAGTGCTGGGTCCTGCCCTTGGGTCACAACAGCCCCAGGCAGCTCCACAGGCTGGGACAGAGTGGCTGGAAAGGACCTGGGGGTGCTGGTGACAGTGGCTGGACATGAGCCAGGGTGTGCCCAGGTGGCCAAGAAGGCCAATGGCATCCTGGCCTGGATCAGCAATGGTGTGGCAGCAGGACCAGGGCAGGGATTGTCCCCTTGTACTTGGCATGGGTGACGCCACACCTCAAATGCTGAGTTCAGTTCTGGGCCCCTCAGTTTAGAGAGGATGCTGAGATACTCAAACATGTTCAGAGAAGGGCATCAGGGCTGTGGAGCACAAGTCCTGTGAGGAGCAGCTGAGGGAGCTGGGCATGTTTATCCTGGAGGAAGGGAGGCTCGGGGGGAACCTTATCATTCCCTACAGCTGCCTGAAAAGAGGATGTAGCCAGCTGGGAGTTGGTCCCTTTGCCTAGATAACAAGTGACAGGATGAGAGGAAATGGCCCCAAGTTGCACCAGGAAAGGTTTAGACTGGATATTAGGAAGAATTTCTTCTCTAAAAGGGTGGTCAGGCGAGGTGATCCCACCAGGGATATGGTGGATTCACCATCCCTGAAAGTGTTTGGAAAAGTCTACATGTGTCACCTGGAGACATGGATTAATGGTGAACAGAGTGGTGCTGGTTAATGGTTAGAACTAATGATCATGGGGGTCTTTTCTAAACAACACAGCAATGCTAGGATTCTGTCTGAAAGAGGCAATAAGTGAAGAAGTATCTTAGAAGAATCTTGGCTATATGTGAAGAACAGGAGACTTGTTTGGGTGACTGACTGATATTTTAGTTCCCCATAATTCATTTTCATTTTAGTTCCCCATAGTTCAGTTTGGGTGACTGACTGACATTTTAGTTCCCCACAGCTAATTTTCCTGGTCTCTGAAATGAGAGTGTCTTCAGTTCCTCCTGCTTCTATGTACCATGGAATGTATGATTGACTTATATTTTGCTAAGTTATCCTCTTTCTGGACTACAAGTTGTCTTGCTGCCTTTTTTGGATTATTTTTGTATTTTTGTTGAGAGTTGCTAAGTTGCTCAACTAAACTGACATGGTTCAGTCTTGGAACAACTAAAAATCAAGTGAATGTACAGAATATAGCAGGATTTGCTCCCTGCCCCTGTTTTGCCATACCTATTTGGGGAATATCTTTCTCCACAGTTCATTAATTGTTCAGAATACCAAATTACTTCTAGACAATATGTCTGGTAAACTGTTTATTGTACTGTCTCCTGACATAGTGCTTTTTCTGCTTTCTCCCAAACCATTATCTGGTATCTGGTATTTCTGTGTCTTACATGTTATCAATGTTACAATATTCTCTACCAGGCATAGTTAATACAGACTTCATTTTCTTTGATAGTTACTTTACCTCTGCAGGAAAAGTTAAAGGCATTTAAAATTCATATATTTTATTTTTAAGCATTTTATGTCAAAATGGCACCGTGGTTCATAAAACCTATTTGTCCTTTCTGTAGCACTGCAGTCTCAGCATACTTCTTTGCAATTCTTCACTGCAAAATGGCTACCTGATGACTAGCTCTGAACTCATCACTTCTTTATCTACAATTAGGTGGAAGAAAGCAAGTGAGGAAGTCCTGATCTGAAATATGAAAATTCATACTTGCTCTGTTGCAGGAAACAATGCTGATTTTCAGCAAAACTTCTGATTATCAGCAGACTATCAGGGTTTTCTGTAATACTGTTTGTCATTACTTCACTCTGTATCACAGTTCTGGTCAGTAGATACCTACTAGCCAATGCCCAAAATTTGATGAGATAAAAGTCTTCTTGTTAAATTTAATGAGAGAAACAACTAGATTGTCCAGTACCAAATTAACTTCAAGTCTTCCAGAAAAAGAGATTTAAAAAGGAAAGAAGTACTAATTCGTCCTACAAAAATACAATCATAGGTGGTCTGAGACTTAAGAGATAAACTTAGGTGTTCTAGTATCAGATGTCACCAAAACTGCAGTAGAAATCTTGTTAAAAGAGTGAAGGCAAAAAGGTGAAGAAACAAATAAGTCTACTAATAGGCAAAAGTGGATAATGTGCTCTCCAGCAGCTAATTGTAATAGCTGTATTTTTTCCTAACAGCTGATTTTCCTGCTTATTTTGTGCTGAAATTCAGGTATACTTACCAAAATACATAGGAAAGCTGTGGGCAAGATGTGAGCATGCTGCTGAACCTTGTTGCCTCTTGACCAGTAGGTGCTCCTGAGACAGCTCCCAGCTGCCAATCAGAGCCCCTTGATTGTTTTGGAGGCAAGCAGGGACTGAGGATCAGACTTCAGAAAACACTATGTTACATGGCCTCTGTCATAATACTGCTCTGGAATTAGGCCACAATTCACTACTTTATATTTTGAAAACTTGCACTTGATAATCAGTTTGAGTTGGCGAAAACTGACTGGGTATAAAAACTGAATTTCTTTTAGACTCCATCTACCTCCATTCAGCTTTGATTTGTTCTTTTAAGGATCATGTATTTAAAAATTATTTATAATGTACTCAGAAAAAGTCGGAGACCATTATTAAATTTAAAAATGTATATAGCCTATGCCTAAATAGAAACTATCCCCCATCCTATATTTTGAATATTACTCTGGCTTCCAAGCAGCTGATATCAGGCTATTTTCTAGAGTCAACTGTGAAAGGACAGATAACTAGCATTATAAATTAATCAAGGATCTCCCCTGTGTATTTTTTCATGCTGTCAGAAGAGTGCTTACCATATCTTGGAGTGCAGTGCTGTTTCCTGGGGTGGGTACACTGTGCCAATATGATATTTTCAGCCTGTAAATAAGTATTTTATATTTAACATCAGGTTAGATGACTGGCATTTCCTGTGCATTTAAATTAATTACTCTTCATACATAACAGATTAACATTTTGTAACCATAAAAAAAGGTCTTCTACAGAGACATTTAAGCATAACGCTAATTAAAGGCTGAAGACCAAACTTGATAGTCTACACTGAAATATTGAGTTAATGATGATTATCATCCTTGTTTAATAACAAAGGAGCTGTGAAAGTGCTGGCAATGTTGTCTCTTTCTGTACATTTAATCTATATATCTAACATTTCTATACATCTAATTTGTTATCATTACCACAAAATCTCCATCTTCCTTGAGGGCTTTGGGACATATAGGATGGAGCTTGTTTCAGTAAGTATTTGCTCCTGGGCTTTGATTTAAAAGTTTCCTTTCCCCTGAAAACAAAGAGCAAGATACGGTTGCATTCAGCCCCTGTGTAATGGCACTGTCTGGAAGTCTGGGAGAAGCTCTAAAGAAACACAACTCCTGCTCTTTCCTGATTGTTTTGAGTTTGGCTCATTCTGGGAGCTATTGCATACAGTATCTCAACTCCATAAAAAAAGCCTCAACAAAGCTGTAAGAGAGGCTGAGAGTTTAAGTAGTCCATCGTTCTGCCTTAGTGTTGGCTTCAGTATTTTTCAATTTTGAAATTAAGCTAGACTTCATTAGCTTTAGGGTACTTTGCCTCTGTTTAGGCTGTGGTTGGAGTGCAGACTGTGGCTGTAAAGTTACTGAATCTCCTGCAGATCCTGTGAAGATGGGTGTTTGGCTGGCTGGTGACTCCTTTCTTGCAAATCAAGAAGGCAATTGAGATTAAGGCATCGCTGGGACCCTTTATCTCAGTTCAAAGGGTTCAATATTACTAAAAATGTACAAATTTAAGCACTATTTTGTAGTGCTACACTGGGCTCCTGTGTGCTGCCTGGTTGTTTCCTGGTTTGTTTTTTTCATTTCCCCTTTCCTCTTTCCTATTGGGCCCAGACAATGAAGTGTGGTCTTATGTTGAACACAACAAAGTTTCCTATAGGTCAAAACTAGGTAAGTCCCAGAAGTTCCTGTCAAAACTGTTGTATCAGACACAGCACAACTTAAAATACAATCTGAAAATGCAGAGTCTGTTTCCCAGAGGCAAGGACAAGAGTTTAAAGCTAAAGCAAGCTATGTCGTGCTGTGTGGCTCTTAAGCCATAGGTTGTGCCATCTGTCCTTTAGCAGCTGTGCTTTCAGCTTCTGCAGCTGGTGCTTTCTGAAGAGGAGAAAAAGGTAAGGTAGCATTCTAGGATACCAAATAGTAACGTGAGTGGCTGTATGAAATTAGGTTTGTCAGAAAATTATTATTATTAGAACCCATTACTATGCAAATCTTTTAGTCATAGTATATGCCCTTGATACTGTATTTTAGATTGTTAAGTAGGGATGAATACTTCAATATTGTAGAAAATAATTTTTCATCAAGTAAGAGGACCACTGCCAGATCTCATAGGCATCCTTGTTATTATCTCTTGTTCCTACTCATTCATATATTGCTTCTTGTCATTATGAACTTATATGCATACTTTATAAATTTAATATCCAAATGTGTTTGCAAGAAATATCTTAGATAAAAATAATAAAATGCAAGCTTTATCTATACATCTAAAGCATATATCCCAATGTGAGAAATGGTCCTGGCTCTTTCTAAGCATGTTTGTGACAGGATGTAATCAGATAAAGGAATCAAAATCTAAAGAGTATAGGTTTTTTACCAGCTTGTTTTACCATTTTAATCAGCTTATAGTGGCTTGTAGTTGCTCTCACTGTGAGATTACTGTGGTGGTTTTTGTGTTGTGCATTTTTTGAGTTGCGTTGCCTTTAATGACAAAGAAGGCCCACTGTTGTGAAACTCAGAGCTAAGCTGCTAACAACACCAATCAATATTGTGTTCTTACCTTTTTATCACCAGAGAACAAGTGAGAGGTGCAAAAACCAGAATAAGTATCATGCTGAAACAAAAACCAATCACAACAGCTTCAAGTTCTCCTTTATCTGATGGGAAACAGAAAGCTTGAATCAGATTTATGGTGTTAAGTACAGAAAGATCTTATTAACTTCATGAGAGAAATATTCTAATAGAAGTCAAAGCCAGCTTTACATGTGTTCTGGAATGTAAGTAAAATCTAGTTAAAACCAACGCTGGTATTCTCAGGGGCGTGTGAGCTTTTCGGGTTTGTATTTTTAAGATATCTAGGTATCATAGAATCACAGAATGGTTGGGATTGGAAGGCATCTCTGAAGATCATCTGCTCTAATCCCCTGCTAAAGCAGGTTCACCTAAAGTGGGTGAGACAGGATTGCATCCAGGCAGGTTTTGAATATCTCTAGAGAAGAAGACTCCCCAGCCTCTATGGGCAATCTATTCCTGTACTCTATCACCCTCACAATAAGGAAGTTCTTAACATTCAGGTGGAAATTCCTGTGTTTCAGTTTATGCTTATTCCTTCTTTGTTGTGTCACTGCAGAAAAGAGTCTGCCCCTGTTTTCCTGACACTTGCCCTAAGGGTATTTGTATACATTGATAAGATCCCCTCTCTGTTGCCTCTTCTCCAAGATAAAAAGGCCCAGCTCTCTCAGCCTTTCCTCATTAGTAAGGTGTTCCAGTTCCCTAAATCCTCCACTGGACACACCCAAGGAGCTCCATGTCTCTGTTGTCCTGAGGAGCCCAGAACTGGACACAGCGCTCCAGGTGAGGTCTCGCCAGGGCTGAGCAGAGGGGCAGGATCACCTCCCTCCACCTGCTGGCAATGCTCCTCCTAATGCACCCCAGGACACCATTGGCCTTCTTGGTCACCAGGACACGCAGCTGGTTCACGGACAGCTTGTTGTCCCCCAGGACCCCCAGGTCCTTCTCCACAGCGCTGCTCCCCAGCAGGTCAGCCCCAGGCTGTGCTGGTGCCTGGGGTTGTTCCTCCCCAGGTGCAGGACCCTGCATTTGCCTTTGCTGAATTTCAGATGGTTCTTCAACTGTTTTATCCCAAGCTGTGCTGTTATGTGAGCTCTAGTTTGTTTAACAGGTCAGGACCCTCATTCATGTCTGACTCAATAAGAAACTATTTGAGTGAAAGTGGCTTTAATCTATTTCAGGATTTACTAGTAGTATTTGGGGGTTTTTTTGGTTGTTTGGTTTGGTTTTGTTTTCCGGGATTTTGTTTGCTTGTTTGCTTGTTTGTTTGGGGTCTTTTATTTGGTTGGGTTTTATTTTGTTTTAGAGTTGTTTTAGGAGGTCATACCTGGTCCTGATAGCAATAACATAACTTGTGTATTCAGATGATGTCCATGCTTTTACTTTTAAGATGATTAAGACCACTTTATCTGTAATCAGTCATTTGTCAATCCTTGAAGCAAACCTATGTCTCTTATTGCCTCTTAATACTTGCTTGAGATATTTTCTGTTAAGATCCCACCTACCTAAAGAGTAGAAAGTGTTTGAGAGGTTAATGAAGGTTGCTAAAATGCTCAGGCTAACACAGGAACCAAAGCTGACTGTGATGTTAAGAGTGAGTCAGTGTAGAGGTCTTCATTATAGGTGGAGACATCAAAAGTTTTAAAATAGTGCCTGTAGAGTGTGGTCAGCTCATGATTGTGTTACTGATATTGACAAACCATATTTACAAAAACAAGGCACTCGCTTTTTCTTTTCCTACCCATCCCCAAACAACAGTATTTATTTTTTTACCAAACAACTACCTAAAGTTCAAAACTAATTTGGAAAGCTGCAAATTGCTTTGCAAATTTGCTTTTTATAGCAAATTTGCTTTTTATAGCAAAGAAACCTGAGATACTTCTAATGGATTAAATAATCTATGAAATGTTTGGGAATAGCAAAAAATAGTAAATGTAATGTTTATGTTCAGTGTAATTACTCAAATTTTTAAAATGCTGTGTTAATTTCACTCTGCATTTTTTGTTACTTTAGTGAAAAATTGAATTATTTCCAAATATATATTTGGTAGGAAGAATGAAATAGAGTCCTGAAGAAAAGCTCCAGGGAGAGACCTTAATATTTTGTGTTGACAAGAGAAAGTTTTCAGTGGGGGGAGGAGGGGTGCAAATCCTGTTGATTTCAATGAAGATTTTAATTTATTTTTTTTTTTTAATCTCTGCTGTACATTTTTTACTATTCAGCTGTATGGTTTTATACCTCCTTCACTTAATACAAAAAAGCTGCAGTGGGGAGAAACCATTTGCATACTTCTGTTTCTGAATGTCACAGGTTACTGATACCATCTTAGCATGTTCTATTATTTTTCTATTTAAAAATCGTCATTAAGGGAAGCTGTGGTCAAACGAAAAAAAATGTCTGTTGCAGTGTTAGCTTTAGTTTAACTGATGAGGTTAAAAATATTTTAGAGACTAAGTTTAGCCAACCTTATATGATTTTAAGGTTTTTTTTTTTTACATTTTAAATGCAATTCTATTGGTCTTAACCTATCCAGGCACCTCTGAGAAAGGCAAACTTAAAGGACCTATTACTTAAAATGGACTTAAATTATCAGAAAGCAAAGGATACTTTGATTGGTGTTCACCCACCCTAGAAGCAATTGAAAGGTACTTAATCTTTTATTTTTGCAGTAAATGGCTCAGGAAGCTGATTTTACATGATTACTCAGGATTTTGCCAAAAACAAATGATTGAGCATTACTAGTCACAGGCAAAAATTTCATCTTCTGAAATCTAGACAGTAATTGCCAATAAATAAAGATATGTGCACATAGCTAGCACAAAAAGGTCAAAAAGGTTTCAGAGATGAAGAATCCTAGATAAATTCTCTCTATACTAGGTAATGAAATACAGGTATATAATGAAATATTTAGTTCAGTGACACAAAGTTTACCTCTTGCAGAGGAACAATTTTTTTGTGTTTGCTTTCAGCAACTGAGGATTGAATAATAAACCTTGTGAGTGAACATAGAGAGAACATAAAGCAGAATTCATGCTGGGTAATGGAGATGCATAGAGGTTCCACAGTACCATATTTTGGAGTGCTGAAAGGTTGTGAAAGAGTCAGAGGTCCTTCTCCAGCATTAGTGAATCCTGAAATCTGCACACGATAGGTGGTCTTTTCCTTCAGTCCAGTAAGATGGTAACTTGTGACGGAAGCGTTGAGAGTAACAGCTGAAACACAAGAGGTTTTAGGAGATAATTAGATGAACTCTCATGTCTGAGCATGTATCAGCATAGCTGACTGGACAAATGGCAATATTTCAGTTCCCTGATCCTCTCTGGAGGAAACCAGACTGTACAGGTGTTCTTTGGGTAGGTACAAGATTTCTCCAAAATATTTATGTACATATTAAATCCAGAGGTTAAAAGCATGAGCTTTTAACACACCAGGGCTGTATTGGGTTTGTACGACCAAGTTTTGGTAGCAGGGGTTCTACAGGGGTGGCTTCTGTGAGAAGCTGCCAGAAGCTTCCCATGTCCAACAGAGCCAATCCCTCTGGCCTCAGGATGGATGTGCTGCTGGCCAAGGCTGAACCATTAGAAATGGCTCTGTGACAACAGATTTAAGAAGGAAAAAGAAGTTACTCTGCAAACGTAATTGCAGCCAGAGAAGAGCAGGGTGACAATATGAGAAAGGAACAGCCCTGCAGACACCAAGGTTGGTGAAGGAGGGACAGGAGCTGCTCCAGGCTCCAGAGCTGAGGTTCCCCTGCAGCCCATGGTGAGACCATGGTGAGGCAGCTGTGGCCCTGCAGCCCATGGACATCCAGGGGATGCAGAGATCCACCTGCAGGCCTGGAGAAGACCAGGCCAGAGCAGGCAGATGCCTGAGAGGAGGCTGTGAGCCCGTGGGAGGCCTGTGCTGGAGCAAGGTCCTGACAGGAGCCTGCCTGCCCATGGAGAGAGGAGCCCACAGTGCAGCAGGTTTGCTGGCTGGACTTGTGATCCTGTGGGAAATTTTTGCTGGAGCAGGCTGTGCCTGAAGGACTTCATCCTATAGGAAGTAAACACTGTGGATGCTGGAGCAGTTGGTAAAGAACTGTAGCCCATGGGATGGACTCATGCTGGAGAAGTTAATGAAGAACTGTCTCCCATGGGAGGCAACCCATGCAGGAGCAGGAGAAGGCCTCTTCTCCCTGAGCAATGTCAGAAACAATCTGTGATGAACTGCCTGTAACTCCCAGTCTTGTGTCTCTCTGTGCTGCTGGTGGGGAAGTGCTAGAGCCTGGGAAGGAGGGAGCAGTGGAGAAAGGTGTTGTAAAGGTTAATTTTACTTGTCATTATTCTACTCTGAATTTCATTAGGAATAAATTCCATTAATTTCCCCAAGTCAAGTTTGTTTTGCCAATGTGGTAATGCGTATTGTCTTCTCATCCTTATCTCAACCCATTAATGTTTTGTTACATTTCCTCTCCCCTGTCCACTTACAGAGGTGATAGAGTGGCTCTGGCATCCAATGGCTCTGGTATCCAGCCAGGGTTAAACCATCACAGGTGATGAATGCAGAAGGCTGTTTATACTTCATGAGAGAAAAATACATCTAACATGCTGAACAGTTGTTCTTACGTTGACTGTAAGAGTTAACATTAGGACTAGCCCTTATCTTTCACTCCAGTTGTCAGTAGTTGCTTAGCTTGATTTGTGCCAGTGCTATTACTCATCATTCAGTACAGAAATAGGGCTGTGCTTTCTGCTTTACCTGCTTTGTGGGGCTTTCAGCTCAGCCTGTCTTTTCTGATGGTGCAGTGACTTTTCCCTTGGCCAGAATAATGTACAAACTGCCATGTTGTAAGGATGCCTTTGGGGGAGAAGTTACTCCTCAAGTTTGCCACTGTGGAGTTAAAATCTTCACAGAAGGAGATGTGATGCTGTAGCCTATGGACTTTCTTCCCTCAATGTTTCCAGTAAAATTATACTTCCTGCCTGGAAATAAATGGCAATTGGGTGCCATGTCACTGCAGTATTGACTGGTTAAGGCAGAGGGAAAGAAAAAATATGTTCTGGATGTTCCCATTCTGCCTCCTCTTATGATTTCAGATAGGCATTTGAAGTGGAATAGAATCTCCAGAAGACTTTTTATGATTCTCTAAAGGCATAGGTCTACGTGGACTATAGAACCCTTACTATCTCCCTTTGTCAGCTTTGTCACTTGATATTTGTCTTCCCTATCATGTCTTCAATTTTACTTGAAAGCCAATATGTACAAAGTTAATGTATTATTAATTATGGCAAAGAGAATTTCCACTCTAGACCAGAAAGAAAATGTTTATGAAAATAATATGGGGATTTTTTGAATTGAAAACTCAAGTGGTTTGAATTCATAGCTATACATTTATTCTCATGTGTACAAGTTTCATCACTTGTAGTTTATTAAAGCTGGAAAAGACCTTTAAGGTTATCCAAACTTAAACAGAAAAACTACCAATTTAATTAAATATTTCCAAAATTAAATTTTTAATGGTGTCTTTGGAAACAGGTAAGAAATAAAAACAGTTAATTGAGTTGAAAATGAAATGTAGCATGTCTTATATCTTATAAAAAGACTCAGATTCAAGCTTGGATGAGGCACAATGAAACATAAAAGAGTTGTGACTGAAATCGTAATAGTGAAAATGTGTGTCTTAATAATTTGAGATAAGAACTAGAACATTCTAAGTGTTCATGGGACCATCTAAAGCATTAAAAGTCTAACCAGGATCTGACCTTTGAGAGCAGAGTGCTCAGTTTGTACAGAAATCATAAATAACTCAGTAGACTTAATGGTCTGAATGAAGCTTTTCTTTCACGATCCTGAGCTTCTGCTTTGTTCTGGCAGTGGTGACTTACCTGGAGACATTTTCCTTGATGAATCTGTGTAACTGATCCTGTATCCCTGGAGAAAGCCCAAACGGTCTTCTGCAGCTATTTCAGTCCACTTCACAAGTACAGAATGCTTTGTGATATTCAGAATTGTCACATTAGTTGGACCAGTCCTTGGAACTTGAAAAAAACCAGATATTTGAATTCTACATCAATATCTGTGCAATGGACATTTGTTTCCAAGGGAGTTCTTGTCAACTTCCAAATGCTATAAATACAATGTAAAGGGTGTAAGAGAAAGGCAAAGTCCCACAGAGTAAAAACCTCTCACCTTAAACAATACTAAAGTAGATGGAAATTGTGACTATCTCATTATGAATATTTTACTCCAATAGCAACAGCCATACTCATTTCAACTTGCAATATGAGCCATGATGAAATTGGGATTGGAAAATCTCATTTATTTTAAATTTGAGCCACACGGGTCTGAGACCATCATTCTGTTAGTTTTGGTGATGTCACACATAATACAAATATTTCTGTGAACATGTCAGTAAGGAACAGCATTCAGGTTGTTCACTGCCGGGACATAACTGCTAAAAATAAAGGCAATGCTAACTGGAGAAAGCTGTTCAGTCACCCAGAAAAGAAATTTTGTGTAGTCTACCTTTTATTGCTACAAATAGAAAACAAGAAGAAATATAGAGGGTTAGGTTACACGAAGGGGAGGAATACCTCCTTCAACGGAGTAAAAGTGGGTCACTCCAAAAGTCTTTTCATGTCTTATGAAACTTTCACACTGACACACATCAGATGCATGTACCATTATTTTGTACAACTTATATGGCTGAAAATTATCTGGAAAACAAATAAAGGAATGTCAAAATCTACTGAAAAGTTATAAATTACAATGAAGAAGAGGAAAGGCAACAGCTTCATAAATTTCTGTATAGTTATTGCTTTCTGAGACTCATAGCACAGCAAAAGTGTATAGTGCTTTCCATTGAATACAAAATATGTACATCCTTCTTCAGTGTCTCTAGATGCTTTATGTAAACTATTTCAAAGCTGGAACAGGACAAAACATGGGTTTTCTTTTAGAAGATGACAGGTGTGTTTATAGTCTCCCTACGGATGACAGGTGTGTTTATAGTCTCCCTACGAATGACAGGTGTGTTTATAGTCTACTTAGCTGCTGAAGGAGAAAGTAGGAAGTAAAATGGCTGTAGTTATCTTGTTTCAGGGATATTTCCCACTAAGCTAAAATATATAAACCCAAGCAAAAAACCTAGATGTAATGTGTCACTAGAGATGCTGCAGAAGGATAAAGGTAAACATGCACTCTCTAGAAGAATTCATAAACTCTGAAGATAAATGTTCTCTATTGTACATAAAAAACAGTGCTGAATGGCTTTTGCAAGAGTTATCTACCTGATTTTATTCAACATTTTCAATGTCTGTTCCATAAAGAAATCCCTGATTTAAGCCAATCATATCTAGCATGGTAATCAGAATACTGGAGTTGAGAACTTAGGCATTGACAAGTGTAGACATTGGTATAAAAATAGAAATTAATCTTAGGGAGTCTGTAACAGAGTAGTTTATATCGAAATATAAGCTTACATAGGTACAAGATAAAAAGTTTTTTTTAAGCCAGTAATGTATAGGAATGCCTGTAATGTGGGCAAGGAGAGACTAGTACTATTGTGCTAGTAGTTAGCTGCATTCCTTGTTGAACAGTATCCAGAAAAAAACAATGGAAACTCTTCTTTTTATCTGCCTTAATGTTGCTAAGCATTAGATGGCGACTCAGTACTGGGCAAATATTAAGATCTTACTTACCTGGATGGATCTTCGATTTGCTCTTAAAAACAAAACAAAAATCCTACTCTGCCCAACCAAATATAATCAAGAAATGAAGGGGTGCTTCTCTAGGAGATGTGGTGGTTACTGTTACCTAATGTAAAATTTCCAGTAGCCGTGGTTATTATTTTCATGTTCATATTCTCTTTACTGGTGCCCCAGTCAACCACAAAACATTTTGGATTGTATTCTGGAGTCCATGTGACAATTGCATTTGTTCCCTGGCTTTTGACATGGATTTGACCAGGCAAGTCTGTGAACAAATACACAATTAAAAGTCAGTAAACAGGAAAGCCATTTTCTCCCCTATTGTTCTCTCTTTCTCCCTTTTGCTCTGTTTTTAAAAGATTATTAATTAAGCAGTTATCATAGCAAGTGACTTGATACTTATCATAGTAAGGTTTACAATAGTATTTCAACAGAAGAAACTTGGCATTTACTACTTTGCAGAGGTGTCTGAGGATTACAGTGTGGAAAAAGATGTCAGATGCTGCTAAATAACCTCCTGTGAGCCACTAGGAGCTGCTATACATAGAGAAACTCAGATAGTGCTTGCCTGAGCAGGGGTGGAGGAGAAGGGGCTAATGATAGATCATACTTAGATGATTTCATATTTCATACTTCTTGAATTTTCTGAAAGAATCTTTAAAATTCTGACATTTAGAAAACAGGCTATCAAAGTAGGAAAAGCCTTCTGCCTGACACTAAGGAAGGAGAAGGGCAACCTGCCATTTTGAGGTAAGAAGTGGACCTTGTGAGAGACATAAACATTCTCCATTTTATCTTCTGTCTGGAAACGAATACAAGAAAGGCAAATTAATTCTGAGGGAGCTGTAGTTGTCTGAGGGACCTCGGGCTGTCTGAGACAGCTGAGGTTTTTTAGCCTGGCTCAGGGGAGACCTTAACACTCTCAACAATTACCTGAAAGGAGGATGCAGCCAGGTGGGGGGGTCAGTCTCTTCTCCCAGGCAATGAGCCATAGGACAAGAGACATAGTGTTAAGCTGTGCCAGGGGAGGTTTAAGCTTGACATTAGAGGGAACTTCTTCACAGAGAGAGAGTTTGTGCATTTAAATGGGCCATGCAGGGTGGTGGTGGAATTACTGTCCCTGGAGATGTTTAAGTAGAAAGTGGCTTTAGCACCATAGTTGAGTTGACAGGGTAGTGTTAGGCCATAAGTTAGACTCAATGATTTTAGAGATCTTGTCCAATATAGTTGATTCTGTCCTTCTGTAAAGAAAATTATGATACTAGTTGACAAAAATTTGTATATTTCAAGAAGGAATTTATCTTAAGAATGCACTTAATGCAAGTATCCTCTCAGTAATTCATGGTAGACACAGAGAAGCTGCAGTGAAGTACAATCAAACAGAAACAGGCATCTGGAGAGAGCCGTAAGGTTCAGAGGTTCAGAGTTCAGTAGACAGCTAATTGTCAGTCAAAAACTGGCTTGAACTGGAAGGATATATTTTATCAGAAGAAAGCTAAGGGACTGAAATGTAAGGGCAAAATCAAGTTGTTACTTCTTTGCAAGGAAATGGAGAACAGCATGAAGGGAGTGTTAGAAAATTCTGGATAAGCAATCATTTGCAGCTGTCAGAAGATCAACAAGAGTACTTGCACACTTTATTCTGAATGCTATAGATGAATTTAGAATATCTTACTTTGTAAGAGAGGTTCTTATATTGCAATAAATACACCTCGAGACTGTTACACATAAAACTAGCTTATGTTATAAGGAGGACATGATACAATAAGTTTTAATCTTAAATGAAAAGGCTGTCTATTTAGGTCTCAGAAAAGCTTACATCTTCATTAGAATGTGGCATGTACATCCTAATGCGACATGTATATACTATCTATTCCTTTTCCTGTGTGCCAGTTAGAGTAATACTGAAATAAAGGACAGTAGGAAGTCTCTTAATAGTTATTTAGCTCAAGAACTTAGACTTGCATATAGTTCTGTGAATTTTTTTAAACCACTGACACCTACTTGATATTGAGGACAGTCCATAAACTATTTTCCTATGTAAAATCCACCATTTTCCTAAGTAGACCCAATACATGGTACTTTCTCTAGCTTTACAAAGAAAGGAGTGAATGCGAAAATTAATATTAAATTGCTAATCTGTTAACTTCTCCTGAAGTATCTTCTTAAGAAACAATTCTGACTCCTAGAATGTAAAAATATTAGCCTAATATACATTCAATAAAGTTATTTCACCTATTCCAAAGTCCATGAAAAAGTAGCCTTAGAGATTGGTCATAAATTATCCCCACCATTATGGTGAATAGATGGTAAGGTATAAATACCTGTTACAGAGAATTCTGGGACAATGTAGATAGCTTGTGGAGATTCTCCTGCTTCATTATAGGCAGAAATATTAACTCTATAGTCAGCCATGGAGAGATTAACAAGAATTTTTCTGTCTTTGAGAGAAATATGATTTGGTAGGTGGCTGCAACTGTTGGGTATTCTTTCCACATTAACAAAATATCCAAGGACATTCTCACTTTGTGCTACCTAGCAAGTGGAAAAACATTATTATTCTATAAATGCTGTTATTTCCTGTGCCAAAAATCAAATTTAATTTAATTTTATAAACAAAATGTAGCCTCTAATGATGGGGATAAAATCATACTACTTTAATTAGGTCATTAGGAATCAATAAAGAAAAGCATTTCCTTAAAATTAAGAGCATTCTTAAATTGAGAGGATTTAAGTACATGATTACAAATTTTCCTTAATTGAGGTCTTAGTTATGCAATTAGTAATAGCAGCAGTGAAGCAGCTGTAGCATTCTCTACATTTCAGTGGAACACATCCCTCATTTTCAGGAACTTGAAAGTTAATGAGATGTGTTTAATTGAAATTTATGCCTCTGGATATCCTCATTTTCTAGGACTTGACTGGCTATGTAGTATCTTTAAAGACAAATGCTAAAAATTATGCTGCAAATCTGGAACATGTTAAATATCCATTGGTAGAAATTCCTGGTGGTAGTTCACTCATTATTTTACTGTACTAATCTTAATAAGAGATTGGAAAATGAGTGCACAGAAATGGAAATTACTGCAATGTAATTTAATACATGAAGGCCTGTGAATTCTTCAAGGATTATTTCTGATATTTTTCCCTGGAAAAGAAGGGAAGTTTTAGTAATTTTTCAAGATTATAAATTGATATAATTTTTCTCTGTTAGTTTCTACCACCTAAATCATCAGCATACAGATGCAATGAATTCTCCAGAAAGTATACAATATCCAATGTCTTTCGCATATCAATACAATAAGAAAATCTGTTTTTCCCTGCAATACAAGAAATAAATAGAATGCATAACAGAAAGTATCCAGATTCAGAGTGAACCTTACTTCCCACTTCAGAAGAACACTTCTTCTTCCTGGAGAGACTTGTGTGATTACATTATATGATATTCTTGGCTTGTTCATGAGTTCTGGTAAACATGGAAAAAGATGGAGACAGCACCCAAATGAGCAATTCTGATGTTCATATTTTCAAGAATACCTGAAAATCTTATTCCATATGGCACAGAATTTGGAAAAGCCTTTACATTCATACTTACTATCAATAGGATGAAACTACATTTCACTTACTGTGAGGGACCAAAATCTCTTTGCTCCAAATGCAAACACAGTTGAGACCATCCTTGGCTATGCATCTGAGCTGAACAATGTATGAAGACATAGCATTTAAATTTGAAATGGTGACATTGATAACATCGCTTCTTACAGACACCTAAAAAAAAAATTATGTAACAGCAATACAGCATTATCTTATATTGTTTTCTCAGCCTAAGACTACTCTTCTGACTCAGCTGAAAGTAGAGGTTCCGATCATAAAATATGAATTATTGCACATTTTAGTCAAGGTATTTTCAGTCTTTCAAGGCAACACCCTCTTTTTCATGAGCTTGTTCTGCTCACTCAGGACAGTAAGTAAGCTGGTCTAAATATTACTTTTAAAATCAATTAGTCATTATATATAATGAAAAATAAAAATGTATTTAACTCCAAACCTTGTTAGCATTCTCAAGAACAAGAAGTCAAGGGAAAGCTAAACATTAAAAAAGCTTTTATTTTTAGAAATGTCATTATGTCGAATAGACCTACATGGCTGTTGTCTTAAACAACATGACTCAATTAAATGTGTGGCTGCCTATACGCCTTGGCACTGCAGAAGAGATTTGCATCTGCAGCTGATGAGGGCACTGGAGCTCCAATAACTGCATGGGGAATGGAGTTTTTCTTGAAACAAAGACACCACTCATATCTAAGAAAAACTGAGTTGAAAAATACAGAGAAAATAAGAGAAAATACATTAGGAAACTGTTGTTATCACTTAAACTCTTCCTTAAAGCCCCACAAAAACAACAAAGCTCCACTCTAAGGTGAGAAGCTCTTCTCTTTGAATTTCTGCAGTACTTTATGTTTTGATAAGTTAATTAATTAACTTCTGTGGGAGTGTTCTCACCTCCCTCTCCTCTACTTCCCCTCCATCCTGACCTCTATTTCCTGTAATCCTGATTAAGTGATAACTACTATCAGCAGTCATATTAGATGTGTCTGGACCAGCATCTGGCTCAAAGTCGATTCGTGGCAGACAGATAACAACATGAAAGACAAGGGCTGATTTTAACAGTTCATTCACCTACTCATAGTGCTGGTTAAGATTCAATTCGAGTCACCTTTGGAAGAAACTAATATTTGAAGAGAGCATGCATATATGTCTTTAAGTGTCTCATCTTACCCTTTAAATAGTGGATAGCCCACAGCTTCTTGAACTCTCCTGCACAGCAGGAGGCTATACAATGGTATCTCTTGAGTAAGGACACTTCTTAACTTCTGAAAGTTACTCCCCAAGGATGAGAGAGTATTCATCTCATCAGATACTTGGTAAGTGAATTGGAAATTAATACACTGAAAATTTACATCTCAGTTAAGTGATACAAAGGATTAATTGTGTACATAAAATCCTGTAGACAACTGTTGACCAGGTCTGGGATTAAGTCTGGATCCAGAAGCAGCTAGACTTGCAGGGGCTCTGAGAAGCATTTTAGAATGCAAGGGAAGCCTTTTTAGAATATCATGGCCCAATTAAAAGGTCTCCCTCACAGTTCTGTCTGACTCTATTCTCTGTGAAGTAATCACATGCTCCTTGCCATCTGCTCCTGTTAAACTCCTGTCACATTTACTATCAAACTTTGTTAGATTTCTGTTTTATCAATAAACATAATTTCTTTCTTATGAGTGAAGGGTATCACTTTGTCCATGACAACTTCATATAATTTTTGCTTGATCGCAAAAAAAATCCCACTACCCACAATATTACAGAGGCCAAACAAGAAGCAAGTGGAAGTTGGATTTAAAACCCAAATGCTAAATTTCATTACACATACATTTATCCTACTTGTGATAAACACTAGCTTTATACATCCTCTCTGCATGTACAGCCATTCTTGCTAACTCATTTGCAAGCTTAGCCTACGTTTATATTATTAGGAAGAGATTACAGCCTAAATTCATAGCATCAGCTGGGACTTGGGAGATTATGAATATTCATAACCTGTAGTCTTCACTCATTTGTGTCCCTCAGCGTGGATGTCTCTACTAGTCCCTCACAGTACTCATGTGAATCTTCCATCTCCCGTGACTCCAAAACCTGCAGGGCATGCATTTCTACTGCTCTTTACTCTCTATTCTTCCACATGCCATGTGCCCGACTGTCTGCACATGGTTGTCTATCTATTGCACTACTTGGTGGGCTATGCATGGGTAACTGGCTGCCCAAGAATTGTCTAGACTTGTATGCAAGTGAACAAAGGGACCTTTCCAAGACCTGAATGTTCTTTGTACTGATATGAAACATTTCTTACATGGGTCTCTAAAAGAAGCTCTTCTGTAGTGGCTAAATAAACCAGCAGTCAGCTACAAGAGAAATGGGAACAGTCTTCTGAGACAAAAGGAAGAACAAGGGAGATTTTTGCAGTAAAAAGGATGCAAAGAGGCTCCTGGGTAAGCAGAAATTCCCAAGAAGTGGGGATTGTTGCTATTTAAACAGTTTCCTTCTTTTCCTTGATAAATGCATATTTAAAACCAGATTAACATGTATAAAAGTAACAGAGCTTGAAAAACAGACAATTTCAGGGACTTTGTGATACAAATAATGCATATGTTCTTGCCTGCTGAAGAAGCCTTTGCTTGATATGCTGGATGGGAAGGGGCAGGATAAGCAGCCAATGCTTCTGCATACAGGCATTATTGAAATTATGACTCATTTTCCATCTCCTGCATATTCCTTTTAATTTGGTACTGACCTGTTGCTGTGCTATATTGTATGTCCTCAAATGCAACTGGAACTGATATTGTATCTCACAGCATCCTTCGCTCCAAATTGGATAGTGATGGATTTGATGGGAAAACTGTGATGTGTATTGGGAAGTGGTTGGATGGTCGCATCCAGAGGGTAATGGACAATGGCTCAGAATCCCAGTGGACATCAGTGACAAGATGTGTTCATCAGAGGTCCATAGTGGGTGTTACCAATGTTATTTAATATCTTCAGTAATGACATAGAGGGGTCAAATGCACCCTCTGTGAATTTGCAGTTGACCCCAGGCTGAGTGGTGTTGTTGGCACTCCTGCAGGATGGGATGCCATCCAGAGAGACCTGGACCGGCTCCAGGGGTGAGCCATGGGAACCTCATGGGGTTTAACAAGACCAGCTGCTGCTGAACCTGGTTGTCAGAGCAACCCTGGTTCCAACACAGGCTGGAAGATAGACAGATCACAGCAGCCCTGCCCAGAAGGACTTGGGGGTGCTGTGGGTGAGAGGCTGGACATGACCCAGCCATGGCACTCACAGCCCAGAGAGCCAAACGTGTCCTGGGCTGCATCCAGAGCAGTGTGGGCAGCAGGGGAGGGAGGGGATTCTGCCCCTCTGCTCTGCTCTGGTGAGACCCACCTGCAGGGCTGCATCAGCTCTGGGATTGTTATTGAACAGTCCTATAAGAAGACCTTTATGTAACAGTGAAGGTGCTGGAAATTCTTTTAAATTTAGCACAACAAAGCATGACCCCTATATTCGTTGTTAGTACTTTATTTTGTACATACAGTGCTTAGTACAAATACCAGATTAATATGGACATGTGCTAACTCCCTAGACCTGTGACTAATAAACTTGTTCCAGTTACTGCTTTCTTGTTTACTTCTGTCTGTGATTTAATATGTACTAACTAATATCTCAGTTTTGAGAAAAGGGATTTTGTGTCAAAGCAAAGAATCGTAAGAGAAGTACATTATGACCCAATAACATATTTGAAATACTCCCAAGGAGAAAAGATTCTTCAGAAGATCTGGAATCATATCTAAACAAGTGGAAATAATCAGCATATATGCAGGTTTTCAGGAAACATGAAAATACAATAGTTTCAGGAATATAACCTGGTCTCTGAGGTTACTGGGCAGGTATGCTTTGAAGAGAATTATCCATGCATCCAGCACTGCTAATGAAATAATGTTGGCTTCCTAGTCTCCATCATAACACATATGATGGAGAGTTTATTTCCCAATTTTCAGGGACAGGGTCCCCAGCACAGGCAGAACATGGACCTATTAGAATGAATCCAAAGGAGGGCCACCAAATCAGTAGGATGGAGTACCTCTCCTGTGAAGAAAGTCTGAGATAATTGGGATTGTTCAGTCTGGAAAAGAGAAGGCTTTGGGAAGGTGTTATTGTTGCCTTCCAGTACCTCAAGAGAACTTACAGGAAAGATGGGGCAAGACTATTCCCAAGAGCATGTAGTGACAAGACAAGGGGCTGTGGCTGTAGACTGAAAGAGAGCAGGTTTAGATCAGGTATGAGGAAGAAATTCTTCTCTGTGAGGGTGGTGAGGCACTGGAACAGGGAAGTTGTGGATGTTCCATCTTTGGAAATGTTCAAGGCCAATTTGGATGGGGCACCCTGGTCTACTATAGTGTGGCCCTGCACATGGCAGGGCTGGTTGGAACTAGGCTGGTTGGAACCTTTCAACCCAAACCATTCTATGATTCCATGAATATTATTTCTTTATTACAGAAAAATTATTCCCTTCTTTTTAAAGAAGAAAATCTGGAATACTTACATGAACCAAAAGTGTGTAAACTGTGAATTAACTCAAAAAATAAAGCAACCTGATCTCTAATCTGTTTGAAAATGTAATGATACCAGCTAAAATAGCAATATTGTAAGTATTGTAAATTTGGATCTGAGTTTGCATGGCATGTCTGATATTCAGCTTTTGTATCACTGTCAGTTGTAATGTCTCACTGGTAGGTTAATGAACCGGATAACAAGCTATTCTATTTTGCTTTGTTTAAAGCTACTATTCCTTCTTTCCCAAGCATTTAATGATTTATTAGAACCAAACTAAGGTGCTTTATTGGGATATGCCTACAAAGTGACTCCTTGCTATGCTGCCTTGCAATCCTTGTGCTGCATATAATATGTGCAGCTGAGCTGATATTGAGGCACCTTATATTCACAGGAAATTGTCATCTGGAAGTACTTACCAGTGTCCATGGAGTAGATTCTGTGAGTGCCTCTCTGTATCTCAGCTCATATGGTGTATGAGCTGTGGGCAGGTCCCACTTTATTATCAATTCGTTTGTGATCTGATAAGCATTTATGTTAGATGGTGACAAGCACTTTCCTAAAATGAGGGAGATACAGTCATTAAAAATGCAAGAGAAGCAGGAAAGGTTTGGTAATTTCATCTATTGAGTGTGGCCTATAAAATTAAAATACTTGGAACACAATACTGAATGCTGTGAGACTTCAAAAGACCAGGGGAATGAATAATTACTAAATCTTTATGTCATCAACAAAATTCAGTTGTTTGTGAGGATGCTGGGGGGCATCCCCTACGTTAAGGTGCTACAGTTGTTCCTCTTGCCTTTCTTTTGTGAGCGCTTCTATTGATTTCAGGAACACTCTTTTTCTAAGCAGTTACTATTCTGAGTGAGGCTGAAAGCAAGATCAAAATGTCAAGAATACCGTAATCATGAGCTGTATAAAAAATATCCAGAATATCTTTAAATTTCGGTAAAGGCAAATATACCTTCATCTTCCTCTCCAATAAACACAACGTGGCCAAAAGTCTTCAGTAAAGGTTATACTACTGATAATTTAGGCTGTACTGGTAATAACTCCCAGCAGTGAGAAGCATTGGTTTTTCTTGGACCTGAGTAGTCTGAGCAGGTGAAGTTTTGAGAAGCTCTTAACATCAATTACAATTCTAATGCCCTATATCAAGGATTCCTTAGGTGCACAGTGCTGAGTCAATCTACTCTTTGCAAACCAATACAAAGAAATTCAGAAAACCATCAAAGAGAGCATAGAAAACTGGTACACAAATATTACTATGTATTTTTCTGGATATGAATATTAAATATTCCAGCAAAATATTTAAAGTAAAACCCGCCTCCCATAAAACGTTATAGGGTTCTGTTATTAACTTCATTCAAAGAAGTCAAACTGCATCTTAGCTCTCTGGATCAGTAAAAATAACAGTGTTATCAATAAAAATATCAGTAAAAATAAGAGTGTTTTGGGAGCTGAAATTTTGGAAATGATCTTTACAGAATACAGCTTTAGCTGGGCACTGCAGTAACACAACTTGTGAAGACGCTGTACCTGCTTTGCTTGGTAAAACTGAGATGTTCTTTCCTTTTGCGCAGGTGTGATGGGCATAATTCACTGCTATCCAAATGGTTGCCAATCTCTCAATGTAGAGATTCTTTCGTTCTATTGTGATGGAAGGTGACGACGTGTTTCGCTGAAAAGGTTTACGTATTTGGTTCCTTCAGAGAAAAGGAAGCAGAATGAAAAACATTTATTGGATTATAGCTATTCTTTCCTCCCCTGCCCAAGAAAGCAAACTTATAGCAATTGATGTTTTTCCAGATACTTCTACACATAATTCCACATCTGAAAATCTTGAAGGTTCACCTTGAGCAGCTTGAAATAGCAAGATTAATTCCAGCACCTCAGCAATCCTAGCAAATTTAAATGTGCAAGTCTTTGTATTGTGTGGTGGAGAACTGTTGAATGCCTTAAACTTTTAAGGCATACCATGATACAAGATCTGTATGACCTTCTTTTTTACTCACAGTGGGATATATAGAGCATTTTGAAAGCAGAAAATTGCTTTGCCTCTTATAACAGGGGCACCCAAATTCCTTTTGAACTGCAAAATTTTCCAGTTATGTATATCTAAATTACCATAAAGTTATGAAAAGCTTCTTATGAGTTGTATGCCTATCTTCTGACTTTTGTTCCTTCAAATCATCAGAGTTTGATGGAGATATTTAAATGTCACCTAAGTCCTCAGGCCTGTAGATTTCTCCAGGTATACCTAATACACACAGCACAGGAAATCTGAGAGTTTTAATGCCTTACATCCAACTTTGCTGCCTATTGTCTTCCTTGTCTCTCTCATTTAGTCTCTGCCACACACAGGACAGACTTTTCCAAGGTTGAAACTGTGCAAGTTCAGTGTTCTTAAAGAGATGGGCTAGCATATTAATTGCCTACCTATTCTTCTCAAGTATTAAATTACACACATCATGATTCAATATTTAATACCTAAGAAAAACTGCTTGAAGGTTTTCCTGTCTTCTGCTACAGGCTAGATGTGAATCAGCCATTAAAATTTCAAAGCATGATTTTGAATTCTTGGTTGGAACTTTTCTGTGGGAGTGTTTATCTTTAATCTTTTTCTTCCTGACAACTTAATCACAAGGGGCAAGGACAAGGAACTATTACAACATCAAACTGATGTTACATGCAGGAATGGGCAAGGTAAAAGCCCTACCTCTTCTAGGCAAGGCAAAAGCCCTTTCACATGTGGGTTTTTTCTTTTTCTTTTAACCCAACAGAGGAGGAGATAGTAAGCTTTTCTTCAAGACCACTGGGTGGAAGCTTAGGAGAATGAGGTTAAAGGCCTGACTGACTTGGAAACATCAACAACTCTGCCAGGGAATTGCCTCTCTCTTCCCCCACTGACATCTTCTTTCATTATTTTGTCTACCTTGTCTGTTCATGACATCAACCCTGCAGCCTGGGAACAGCACAGTCTGGTTTTGTCTTACGACTTTGAGAGCAAGTAGCTTAAAAATATTTCAACTGATAACATCTCTTCAGAAACAGAGCTGTTTCATAGATGTTTCTGCCCTTAAAAAAAATTGGTATTCCTTGAAGTTCCAAGTGTCAAGATAGTAAATGCAATGAAATTCGGTGTTTATTGCAAATTGGTGCCTGCTGCTACCTCCAGTGAAAAAATATTGAAGGTGATGGGGGGAGTAATCTCAGCCTTGAGGTGGTTGCTTTGCTCCTGTGCAATGTGAAGATGATCACTCTGGGGAGTTTCCCAGTGTGGTGACATTTTCTTAGCTTTAGGAGGTATTTCTAACCACAGCTAGAGGTTGTCACAGCATGACAAGAGGTGGTTATGTGGCCAAAAATCAGAAATGAATATCAGAATTTACCTATGGTATACAGTGTTGTACTCTATGTACCCTATGAGATGGTCTCATGGCAAAGATCATGTCTTCTGATCTCACATTTCTATTTCTGAACATGCCCCTAATCTCATGGAAGATTCCAAATATCTAGATATAAAATGAGGAAATTCAATTTTGTAATACAGCTGCAACTGAAGATATTATATTTTAGGTAATCAATTCAAAATTAACCCTACAAGTTCATTCTGATCTGTTAAACCACTACTAGATAATTCAGAATTATCAGAAAGAACGCTACATCTGACATCTCCTTGGGTTCATGCTATAGCAAAATACATAATACATAAAATAAAAGCTTAGTGTCTGTTTATGTTTGAATGTTTTATTTTAATTTTTTTTTTACCTTAAATACATCTGTGTTGAATAGTTAATAAAAGTCAATAGCTGCAAATAAAGGTAATTGAGTAAGCTGATCTTTGGCAATAATGCTTTAAACATTATTGTGTTGGAGGCCTGGTAAGATGTATAATAACTCTGTATTGGGTTTGCATTGCAAGGTTTTGGGAGCAAGGGAGCAGATTGCTACAGATGTGGCTTCCGAGGAGCTGCAATAAGCTTTCCCATGTACAACAATGCCAGTTCTAGCTGGGCTTCAGGACAGACTTGCTGCTGGCCAAGGCTGAGCCCATCAGCCATGGTGGTAGTGCCTCTGGGATAATGCATTTAAAAGAGGGAAAAAACTGCTGCACAACAGCAGCTGGCAGAGAGAAATTGAGAACATGTGGGAGCAGCAGAGACCAGCCCACACTGCAGCAGGTTTGCAGGGCTTGTGAACACTAGGGACCTGCTTTGGAGCAGGCTGCTCTTGAAGAGCTGGCACCCCATGGAAGGGACCTACACTGGAGCAGGTAATGAAGAAACGCAGCCCCATGGGAAGCATTCATATTGGAGGAGTTTATGATGGACTGTGGGAGTTCATGTCTCCTGTAGGAGGATTCCCATGCTGGACCAGAGGAAGAATCAGAAGAGAAAAGAAGTGACAGACCAAACATGTGATGGGCTGACCACAGTCTCCTTTCCCATCCCCCCACAATGCTGGGGTGGAGGAGGCAGACAATTCAGTTAAGCCCAGTAAGAAGAAAAGCATGCGGGTGACGGGCAGAGAAGGGGAAGGCCTTTCAAGTTTTAGCTATATTTCTCATTACTCTACTCTAATTTAAATGTCAATAAATTAAATTAATTTTCCCACGTCATGTCTGTTTTAGCCATGACAGTAATTGCTGAGAGACCTCTTCCTGTTCTTATCTCAACCCATGATCCTTTGTCATATTTTCTCTGCCCTGTTAGGCTGAGGAGTGGAACTAGAACAGCTTTTGTGATGGCTTTTGTGATAGCCAAAATCAACCTGCCAGTCTCTTACCAAGCTCTTACAAATCAATAGGTATTGATGAGAAGTGATGAAAGGTATTGAGACTAGCCTTGTGTAATAACCTATAAAGTGATGAAATACACTAGAACAAAACTCCAGCAGATGGGAACCACATCTAACAACAATAAGAGCTTTTTGTTTTCTGAGATAACTTTTCAGACTTACCATTTTAAGTATACAGTATAATTAACTGTATTTGCAGCATTAGGTATTGGCAGCCAGGTACAGGTTAGATCCTCACTTAGTTCTTTGTAACACACCAATTCATTGTCCCAGTCTGAAAGATGAAAACATGGGCACTGGAAAAGACCTATCACAGGCAAACATTAACTGACTCAAAGGGACTATGAGTAATGACATCAAATATGAACCAGGCTAGAACTTCTTGACTAGACCCCAGAATGCTTCAAAAACATCAATCTCTATCTGAAGTTCAGAACTACACAATATTGCTGGATAAAAACATTACTTTAAACTGCCAGTTTTATAAAGAATGCATTATAAAACAGGAGGAGCATAAGTTTATGTATAAAATTACCTGTTATTAATTTTTAAAGAGAAATATGGGGATTTTTTTGCAACTGAACTTACCCTTTTTCAGTTGATGTGAAAGTAAGCACTGATGACATTATTAAAGAAACTTGTTTTTTGTCTAGAGTGATTAAGTTTATGTCAGTATTTCAAAAATCTCTTAACAAAAATGCTAATGACAAAATATGACTGTTGTTGTTCTTTTGCTTTGTGTCTTACTGTCTGAACTATTAGATCAGAACAATCAGTCATTGTGTCTCAAAGTCATTCAAGAAGGACTCAGATTTTTTGTTGTTATTCAGGAAGATAGACAAGGATCTCAACAGGAATGGGATGCTTAAGGTAAATTTTTCCTGATGAGTAGAGTCACACGTCTTTCATACTTGTTAGGTCTAACAGGTTGCCAATAGACCAATCAGTCTTGAATAGAAAAGGTTTTGCTATGTGATAAGTAAATATTAATATGTCTGGAGCTAGTGTTGTAGCATGGTATGGTATGCCATAACCTAGGTTATGAATGAAAAGATCAGTTCTCTTTTCCTCATTTCTTCCTGCAACCTGAGTTATAAAGTATCCTTGGCATTCTTTTAATCATTGAGATGGAAAATGCATATTGAAGTTAAAAGGTGTTTTGGAAAAGGAAGTGTGTCAAATGACTTCAGCACTGACTTTAATACCCTCACCTCATGACACTTGTTTTCTCATACTAAATGAATAATGCTTATCTAATAAACTATACTGCACCAGTTCAGGTGTGTACAGTTTCCTTTCAGGAAGGTAGAGATTATGTCTTCCTTATTTCCATAGCAATGGAAATATTACAGAAGTCTTTGCTTTTCTAGTCTGGCCACCAACCACATCTTGGCCTCCTCACACATGAGCACGGTGTCTGTCAACAGCAGGGTAAACAGGAACAGCTCTCACATTCTTCTCCTATTTTATTTTGAATTAAACCTTACACCTACTTGGTGTTCTTTATTGTAGTTTTGAAGAAACAACTAAAAACAAAATATTTTTGGAACTGCTGTTATACTTTATGACAATACATTGGTAATATACTTCTCCTGACAGTTTTTGAAGTAAGAGTTCTACTAACTCAGATCCACATGGTGTCTACCATGTTCCAGACCTGTCTGCTTACAGAGAATTAGTGGTTGTTTTGTTCCTCATGCTTTAAGTTTTGCAAAATCCCCCTGGTATTTCTCTATGTGATTATGGTATTAAAGCAGAAAAAAAATTAGTAGATTATGTGTGTGGAAATAGTGTACCAGTTCAGCTAACACCCCAATGCATCCTCCCACTACCAATATACTGAAATTCTAAATTCCTTTGTCTAGATAAATATAGTGAATCTTGCACACTTTTGTTTTCACTTGTCCTGTGTGTAGATATTATGCACATGCACATTAGTTTTTATTCTAGTGCTTTCTTTGCTCTACTGTACTGCTCCACCTTAACATGTAGATTATTAATTCTTCCCAGACCTAGCATAGTACCAGAGCTGTATCACAACTGTGCTCCAAAGAAAGAAAAAAATTTCTTTGCTCTAAAGAAAACATAGTTGTTTCTCCACTTAAAAAAAACAACAACAACAACAAAAAACCAAACCAAACAAAACAAAACCAAACAAAACCAAAAAAAACCACCCTCAAACCAACAAACAAACCCCAAACCACCTACATTTAAATTTTTTCACTCTAGAACTTTCTGTTTTTCTTCCTGAGCATCTGGTTTTCTCACTAATGATTTAGTGGAGTTTAGTCTGGCAAGTTAATTGCAAGGACTAGAAAATTACCCGTGGCTAATTTCAGAAGAACACAGTCTTCCTGCAGATGTCTTGCCCAGTGTCACTGTGTACTCAAGAACCTATCATCTCTGCTGTGTCTTTTAGCGAGTAAGACCTTTCTGCCCACAATAAATCCAGCACAATGTACATCAGATGACCACCTACTGCTCTGTAATACCCTATCAAATGCCTTGTACTGTTCCTCCTCGCCATCATCAGTAATTTCCCAGTTAAATGGAAAGCCGAGATATCCATCACACATGAACTTTAGAGGATCCGCGGTCTTTTGGAACGGCAGCTATTCGTGACGCGCTGGCTGGGCTTTCGCTCACAGCGTGCGGGAGTGAAAGCCCAGCCCTGCCGCCACGCAGACACACCTGCCCGCGCTGCTCTGGCCGGGTTTTCCGGGTTTTCCCTTTGGGAAAGGCGGGCGTGCTTTTAGGGCGATGCTTCCGAGCGCCGGCGGGAGCCCTCGGCAGCGCCCATCGCCCGCCGGGCGCCGCGGCGTTCCACCCACCTGGCAGCTGCCGGCAGAACGGAGAGTCCCAGTCTGTGCAGCGGCAGGGATCTGGGGAGCACAAAGAGGAAAGGGGTAAAAACAAAAATGAAAAAAAAAAGAAGAAGAAAAAGGGGGGGAAAAAAGGAATTTATTGGTCAAGACAACTGCAAAAGAAATAGGAAAACTATTGCTGGTGGTTGCTTCTCCTACTCACAGAATTTAATTTGGTCATGATTTTCTTCATACAACCTCGTCCTTGAGTAACATTAAGGATTTTTAATGTTCATAAGCGGCAGTAAGCTGTATATGAAAACTCACCTCTGACAAGTAAAAATATAGCTGCTAGCAGAAAGTTCTTCATCTTCTCTGTAAAGAAGCATAATGATTACCATCAACATTACACTGTCTTCTGTCTATTTTCACACTTCCTTTTCAAACTTCCTATTCATTCTAACACCTATCCTGCTACTGGCTGAACACAAGTAACAAGACACTTAAGTTCTGTGTTATTAATTATACCTACAAGATCCTAAAAATCCTTCTGGAAAACAGGAACTCTCCACCTTGGTTTTTGTAAGTACTCACACTGAGACTCTTCACTGCAGTATCATCAGTGCAAACTGAATTAAGCTTATAGGTACTTCTAACTCCTTTGAAAACCCTAACTGTCACTGCAAATTAGAGATATTCATATCAGTAAAAAGGAAGTCAAAGTGATTGACTGCGTCTAATATGAATTCTTGTAAAAATAATAGCAGCAGAAGACTAACTTGTCTTCACTTTCTGACTTCTTTTATCTTTCAGTGTAATTTCCCTACCTCAAAGATACTGTATCTACATTGCTGGTACCTACACCAGGGCCCTAATACAGAAAAAAATCACCATAACTGTATATCAGATGTTTGCTTCACATCATTAATTCAGAGAACATTCTGAACACAGAAGCCAGCATAGACATAACATCTGTTACTCTTACAGCAGTAAAGGGAAATTTTCAGAAAATTTTGCTACTCTGGAAAAATTCCCTTCTGGGCTTAAACAGCTGCTATCAGAGACTGGATCCGGACTTACCTGGAGATAGGCAAATTATTGACTTATCTTGACAACCATGGTAAATTTCAGGTTGAGTATTGAATAGAAAAAAAATGTGTTTAAAATTAATCACTTTCCTAAAGAGAGAGACATGCTTCTCAGCATGGTCTGCAGTAGGAGTGGGTGACTAATGCAACAACCATGTCTTATCAGATTTTATGAAGGGCACAGTCATGAAAGGCAAGTGATCAAGGAATTCTGAGTGCTACAGGGGGTTTCCTAGCCACGAATTCATTGGCCTCGGGAGTAAGCTCCAAAATGCTGAGGGATAGCAGATACAATGCATCTCTGCAAGATCGCAGCCCCTGTTATCTGAGAGATCCAAAAATTTGCCTTGGCAATACTTCCAACAAGGAATTGCCAAGAGGGGAGCATCAATTGATGATCATAAGGAGAAACTGATAAAATAAAAATGTATGTTATATGTGACAGATTTTGACAATGGGCTTGAAGATCCAGAGACTCAGAATAGTGTAGAAGTCAAGAGACGGAGAAAACTTTAACAGCTATATGTATTGGTGCTGATGTGTTCAGCATAATCACATTCAAAACATCCTATCCTAAATGGAAAAATGGAAACCATGTAAGTAACTCAATGCAAGAGCAGGACTGGATTTAGTGTGCACAGAATTAGGACAGAGTATACTGGTGAGAAATAAACCCAATGAAGCAAATCATATCATCTTTGCTGGAGGTGTAGGTCTCAGTATAAATGCCACTGTCATTTGAAGAAAAAATTTAATTCTAACAAGCACAGAAAATACATTACTAGTACAAATAGCAGAAGAGATATAATCTTGAAAACTGGAATTCACATTTGACTGAGGCCAATATTTTTCCTATGGCTTAGCTATCAAGTTACTATATGTTTAATGCATAGCAAAAGATACATTATTATATTTGAGGTAAAATTTGTATAGAATCACTTTTTCAAATGTTTAGTATTTCAGCTTTTTCACCACTATGAACTTCAGTCAGAATTGCAAATGCCTGAAGTTTTCCTGTTAATTCAGATGAGGATAAATTATGAAATCTTCTGTGATATGTTTTAAAATGCAGAATGACTCTAGGATACTTCCAGGTTTACATCACTTTGACCTAGATGTTTTTTCAGACTTAGGTTTATGCATCATTCTTGATGAGATTCTCCATGAGGGCTTTCCCCTGTCATTTTGTTATATATCTGGTCTCTTCAGAATGTAGACTTGAGATCAATGAACCTTTCCATTTAGACTGGATTAGACAAATTAATATAAATCCCACATCCTTCTCTGTTCTCTTCTCCAAGATGATCTGTTAACTCTTGCTCTTCAAAGGGAAAACAATCTCTGAAGACAGGCAGGCTCAGCCAGGAAAATGCCACTGGCCCCTTCATCCTGCTCTGCTCCTGTGGAACTGCGGCTCCTGCAGCACATCATGGGAGGATTGGTCAAGCCACGAACTTCTGAGTGCATTTTTTGCAGGTAAGCCATGTGCCCATGAATGATAATGAACCAGAAAGGGTCTGAAATCTTGTTTGTTGGGAGTGTTAAGCATGTCCCAAGACAGTTTGGGCTATGTGTAACCAGCAATCTTGTCATAGTGCATTCAGGTCCTGGTGGGCAGCTGAAGCAGAATGCAGACTGCAGAGATACCACATCAGGAGAGGCATATTGCATTTCTACTTACCTTGTCTGAAGAACAAACTGCTGAGGTCTTCATCGTCTCCTGGTTGAATCAGCATGTGATTTTGGTAGCTTGCTCTTTCTTTGATAAACAGGTCCAATTGACTAGAGGTGATCTCTCTCGGGCATTTTGTAGCAATTTCAGATTCAGTTTTTGCTGCTTAGTACTACATGCTGAGATCATGTATCTTTCCTTTATGGATCCAAAGTAGAGTAATACAATTTTTGTATGTTATTTCTCATATAATCACTTCTAATAAGCAGACCTCCAGGTCTGTAAACATCTGAAAGATTTTAAAAGATTTGCTTTGTTTTCCAGAGAAATACATAAATATCTGAATTCAGTGAGCAAATCGCATATGATCTTTGTGGAAAGAAAAATTGCCACTCAGCCCTCAGCTATAGCCCCTGGGGGAAATTTGTTTTGTCAGGGAGAGTCTCCACCGTGAAGACTTAGATCCTTTCTGAGTTCAAGTTACATTATGAAACAGCTTGCCTTTCAAACAATTCTGTATTATCTTATTGAAAATCACATTTTTTACCGTAACACATTGGCTAGGCAGAGGCCACAAAAAAGTGCCAGTGAGAGGTCTGCCCTGGAGATTTAAAAGCTTCCAATTACAGATGAAGCATAAATGTTCCTAAATACACTAGACAAACAACAGAGAATGCAAAAAAATCCCAGAGATTTACATACTGGGGTGAAGATCCTTTGAAGAAACAAGAAAGAAATGTAGACTAAATTCTGCTTATACTAGACTAGATCTGGGGTCTCACCAGTACTACATCATTGACAGTGATGTGGTACAGGGTTTTGCCTACTGCATCAGCTAGAATATTAATGAGAGTAAAGGTGATATGATCAGATGAGACTGGTAACTTCTCTCTACTACACCATCACAATTAGTGCTAAAGGCTTGTTTGTGCAATAATGGGACAAAATTATCACTGTGGTAGCTCAGACTAGTGGTTTGAAAACAGAGTTCACTTACATAATGGGTGAGCTGTGTGCAGAACCAGAGTCTTAAGTATTGGGATTTGACTTGCAAAGAAGATCTTTACTTCTGCTAGATCACCTTGGAGCACATCTTATTCATCAGTTTTAGTGGTTTCTGACTGATCTGCAAATACAGCGTAAGAATCTGCTTCAGTTGACATTCATTGTCTCCTCCTGTGTAGCCAAGAGGAGAAACAAGGATCATCCTTAACTTTCTCCATCACATTTAAGTCTTTATTAAATGCTTATGAGTACTTTAAATGCACAAGTGGATGACAAAGAATATAACTCTTCTTCCCTACTATCCTGTTTGGTTTACCTAGCAGGCTTGCAACTGCTACAGGGAGTTATTTTGGGATATGTGATGTGGAAACAAAAAGGATTTGACAAAAGCTGGTCTGTGTTCTTCCTATACACAGTGTTGGAAGCAATCTTTATCTTCTTGGTTGTTTTTATGTGGTTTTTTTAGCTTTTTTTTTTCTTTAATGTCTGTGTTTCAATCTCTGAGGCAAGGAGATATAAATATCTTAGTTACCTTTCTTTTTAATTTTTCCCCTGGGAATACTCCTGGACAAAGAAATGCTTGCCAATGAAGCACAACTATTGTAGAAAGCATGTTCGAAGAAATTTGAGGAAAGCAGTATGAAGAAGCTCACCTCTCACAAGGCAAAAAGAGAATTTTTTAAGGGTAGTATTCTGTGTTCATGGTATTTTATCCTACTATTTCCACCTTAGTAACAATGAATGTATTTGCACTGATAGTTTCAGATTTTATGCATTATAATTTTTGTCTCAGAATTTTATCCAGCAGAACTTGTCAGCCAAGTCATTAGCTTTTCTTAATTTAAATGTTTTCAAGCATATTTCCTGGCTTAGAACAAAGTGGTTTTAAGATAGTAATTATAGTTAACTGAGTTCTGAGAGTCTGCATGTATGCCCACTTGTGGCTTTACAACTCTTGGCCATTTTATTTTTCTTCAACTATTATTATGCAATAGATAACCTGGGGAAAAAAATTTTGAGGCACTATTTAATTATCTATCAAAAATTGTTTCAGTAATCTTAATTCACAAATAGCTATTTTCTGTTCATGTGTGGAATAGAAAGGAAGATCTAACCAAGGAGGGGCTAGATTTGTCAAACTGAAATAATAGTGTAATGATTCTCATTAGCCCCTGTATCTTCCAGAGTTCGGTGATTCCAAAAATTGCTCAGAAAGTGGGATGCCTCAAACTTAGTTTGACTATAGGAGGGCCTTGCTCATGAGACTAACCACTGTTACTTAGGACATCCTGGCATAGCCTGTTTTAAACCCGCCATTAAGATTATTCTTACTTTATATCAATAACAATTGATATACAAAAATCTCTTGAATGAGGATTCATATCTAGTGATCCACATCTCATTTAAGCTTTTAAACTATTAATCTGAAGCATCACACTACAGAAAGATCCTATCCTAGTAGTTAAGGTATACTTTTAACAGCTGAGAAATTTTGATTTATGGTTTGCCTGCATAAGAGCTGAGCTAAACATATTTGCAGCTTCCAATTTTTTTGTGCCTGCCTATGTATTACTCACACAAATGTGATTATGGCTTCTTTTAATTATGTCCATATGTCTGTCCATAAACTCTGTCAGCTTGTAGATTTCCTAGCTTACTTGTAATACAATGTGACTGTTCACATTCTCTCTTAGCCTCCAGCTGAGGTTTGCTGCTAGAAAAACAGAAATACAGGAATGTCATTGTTGTCTGAAGTTCCTTCTCCACTACCATTCTTCTCACAATATCTTTGTGAACTGAACTTGTTCCATCTTAAGGGTAGATTTTTTTTAAGATCGTATCTTATACAAAGAGTCCTGAATTTAGCAATCCCTGTTGAGTGTTTCTTCTTTACTCTAAAATATATTCTTTCATCTCCCATAGTGATTATCAGCCTGTGTTTTGCTAGATTTAAACAAATTATTATTTTCCAGTCTATTATTACACAAAAAGTTTCAATTTCCTCTCTTATTTCATTAGTCTTTCTCTGCACAATTTGATTATCTGAGATTTTGCTGCTAATGGAAGGAGAAACGCCAGCTTAGGCTGTTGCTTCTGTTGCCCCTATTTTATGTCTCTTTGGCCAAGGGTGCTCTCGGGGTGAAGCCCTCTCACTGACCACAAATAGTCATGCTCAACTCAAAAGAGTTGTTGAAGTGTGTTTCAGTGGTTAGCCATGGAGTGTGACAGCCCTAGTCCAAACTGGGAGGTGGTTTTAATTTTAACAGTTTAAGGACTTCCTGTCATAGAGGCTGAATTGGAGGCTGAGAAGTAGAATGGCACTGAGAAGTCTAAGTTTGCAAGTGTGCCACAGAGCCTCTGAGAGGAAAGAGGGATGGCGTGGGGAATTCTGTAGCATGCAGCAGCACGATGTATCTCTGTGGTGCAGATGCAGAACCTAAAAAAAATGTGCAGGCATGGCCCTGCTGTTTAATCAATATGAGTTGTGATTTAGAAAATATGAAACATAAAGATCCTAAGGGATATCTTTGACAAAAAAAAAAAAAAAACAAAAAAGGGAACATTTCAAGCAAAGCTACTGATGATTCCTTATGGTGCCGTAATGCCAAAATGACCTCAAATTTCCTTCTCCTGTTTTGAAAAATGCAAAACTTTCTTAGGTCTCTCCAGTTAAGAATGTTTAATTAAAACATTTTCTTCTGTTTTCTGAGGAAAAGAAATGAACTTAGATCTGTCAAATGGTGACAGATTTACTTAATGGGTTCTTAGCATGAAACTTAAAACAATGTGGTAGTGGACATAGTGAAAGTGGCTGTATGAAAGCAGAAGTCTGCATAATTACCATGATGTAAGTTCCCTTCTTTTGTGAAGACAGGGTAAGTATGTCGAAGGATCATGACAGGAAAATAGGAATCACATTTAGAGGGAAATGGCATGCCAAAGAGTACACTGAACTGAGGAGGGTAAAAGCTCTCTGAAATTTGGGAAGTTTGTATCTAATCTTTGTGGTCTTTTCCTCATTTACATAATGAATTGAGATCAATAGTTTAGAGCTCAGTTTCCTCCTCAGGCACTGGTCCCTGGCAATGAAGCAGTAGCTGATCAATATGTAGACTTCAGCACTCAGCTGAGGAGGATCTAAGAAATATGTAAAGGACAGGCCTTTTGGGTTACAGAAAGGATTGCTGGAAGATGGTGCAGAATTGCAGTCAAGAGAAAAGTCTTAATCGTAGTTTTGGACTCCCAGGTCTGGGCTATTGGCAAAGCAAGCAGTGAACTGCTTGCAAGAGCAGTATCAAGCATGTCTGCTTGATCTTTCCATTCTCTCTGAATGCTTAGAGGTAGATTGATATAAAACATAAAGTAAGCACAGAAAGATATACCTTTTCTCAGTAAAATAATGCAAGTACTAAAGGATCCTGTTCTCTGTCATTTATGGCAGTATACACAGGCATGTGTATATACAGGCAAAGCAAATGCTGCCTCTTGGGGTCAAATGCTTTACAGTGATTCAGGAAAAGGGACATTCATACTTGAGATACATTTATTTGAGAGGTTTGCTTTGGCTTTGGGATTATCAGAGGAATGTGAATGCAATTTGATCTCTCTGCCTACCATCCTGTATTTCACTAAAGCAGGGCTTTGAATAGGGGAGTGTTCCTGACATCTGGGAAAAGCAATTGCTGGCAGCCTGTAAATGTTGTGTCACGTAAACAGCCTTGTGGTGTCATGCCCCACCTACCACAGGAGCTTGCTCTGTCGTGGGAAGGAGACACATCGACTCTGAATAGAAGAAAGATAGAGATGGCTTGTTTTGACAAGACCTTGTTTTGCAGAAGCTATCAGAAGGGAAAAGCTGCTTTATTTGACCCAATTTACTGTGAGCCTCATTTTGGTAGTAAAAGAAATAGGAGAATTAATTCCATTCTTAGCTGTAAATTCAGTTTTCCAGAAGTGAAACTAAGTGAAAGAAGTCTTTCATACAGGAAGAAACATTATTGCAATAAGCAGAGAACAATTTTATTACATTTACCCCTTCTGCCTCAGGCTATTAAATGAAGGAAGGGAGATTCTGAGTTGCCAGTTCTAGTACTGTTGAAGGCATTTGCAGTCAGTGTGTTTGTAAACTAGTCAGATTCCAACTTAAAATATATTGGTTTTGATTTGCAGTACTCCTGAGGGAACCTTTCATTTCATAACTGTGCATCTCTGAGAGTTATTAGTGAGAAAGTATTTGACCATTTAGTTCGTTGTATATGTTGGAATACTTTGAAGGCAGAATTTAAAAGGAATAACCACAAATGAATTTTTGCATTGCTTATCTAGAAGAAAAAGAAGTTCCTTTCATTACAGTTTTGCAAGACACCTTTATGTTTCATCTCTTGTCTCTGGAGTCATTGTGGCAATGGCTCTTGTTCCATATTTAATGACAGTTCAGAGATCAGCAATATTCTCTTTAAACAAAACAGATTCTCTAGATGATAAAAAGTATTTGAAGCATTGTTTCATGTAATCATTCAATCACACAGCTCAATAAAGAAAATTTTAATTTCCTTAATTTTATTATATACTGCATTACAAGTGACATCACATGCATAGCATGTGGTAGCAAGTGACAGCAAATGCATGGCACAAGAGACATTCACAACTCAGTAATTTTTCTGGATGTAATGGCCTTTAATGCTTTCTTTTAGTAAGCATGTATAGTAGTGAAATGTAAAATCCAACGTATGTCCAATATTTTGTAACAGGTCTTTTTGTAACAGCTCTTGATTGCCCTCTGCCACTGTTTTCCCCAGACTCTTCCATTCTTTGTTTACTGAAGTATTGAGAATTTTTCACTGCATAAGAAATAATCAGCATTAACACTAAACATGACTTAAGCAATGCCCATGGCTATAGAATCTGAATCATGTGGTCAATAAAATCATAGAGTGGTTTGGATTGGAATGGAACTTAAAGACCATCTGGTTCCAACCCCTCTACCATGAGCAAGGACACCTTCCACTAGTCCAGGTTGCTCAAAGCCCCATCCAGCCTAGCCTTAAATGCTTTCAGGGATGGAGCATCCACAACTTCTCTGGGCAACTTATTCAAGTTTCTCACCATGCTCACAGTGAAGAGTTTCTTCCCAATATTCAGTGTAAACCTACTCTGTTTCTGCTGAATGCCTAAGTAAGACACAATGAATGGAAAGGAATGTTGTCAGCTTGGTCTAAAAAGCCATGGTCCTGTCACTGCACACCAGGTAGGGTGGAGCTGGGCTGTTGTTGACAAAATTCATGCAATTGTACAGTTATCAGTCCTTCTCTAGTGATGCTGCTTCAGGTGGAAAGTAGATCTTGTCCCTCTATCTTCCTCTTAACTATTTTTTTCAATTCAAAACCTGAGTTCTGTGAAGGCTGCTTAAACTTGGCTGTGCCTCATGGTGACACAAATCCAGTAATGCTTGCTTAACTGAGTTTCTGAATCATGAAGAGTAAGAAAAAAATAACACACGCATCACAGATCTGAAACTCTGATAAGTTTCTGAGTAGTGTTGAGTAGGATTTGTACATCTTTGTACATCGAGTTCTTACTTATGGTACTGGATAAGCTTATCACAAAAAAAGAAACAGTTAATAGAGGGGAAAAAAATCCAAGAAAGGCCATATTTATTTGCATTACTTTCTTACAGCTTATTTAAAGGAGAGGGTTTTTCAATTTATGTAATTTAAAAAATGAAAATTATAGTGCAGACCAGCTCACCTCAAGGAAGTTTATCTTCACAGATCAAAAGACTCAGAAATATTTTCTCTCACATCACTTTCCATGCTTTAAAGAGAAAATCTCAAAGTTGAAGGAGATTCTGATACTCTTGTTGAAATATCTCCTTAGAGGCTCTAGGGAGTTAGATGGAGTCCTTGTTTCCTTTGTGAAAGTAGAGGCATAAGGTGAAGATTTGATATTTGCTGTAGGTTCAAATGTGCAAATAAAATCAACGACATTTTTCTGATTGTTATTAACCCATTTCAAAAGAAAAAAAATATAGTGAGACATTTCTAAGTTACTTACAAATGCCTGAACTTTTATTGTTTGAGAATGGCCTTTCAGAGACCCCTGCACAATGAAGATGTAGGATTCCAATAGCTGCTGGTAAATAAAGGCACTTGACTAACCTTTGCATGTAGCAGGCTATAATTCACTGTGCCAATTATAGGAAACAGTAGTGTTGTGAATAGTCATATTATAGTTTAAACACTTTGTGCTGATCTGACGTTTCTTATCTGCAGCAGCCTATTATGTAACCCTGTATCCACATAGTAACCCATAATAATGGGTTGAAGAGCTTCTTAACAATAGTTCAATTTTTGATGAAAAAATATTTCATTTAGCTTTTCCCCCATAACACCAACTAAAAAATAATTTTTAAATAGAAAAATCGAAACTCCTACACTTTTCTTCTACATATTTCCTGAGATAAAATGGTATTTATTCTCTAAGTAGACATAAATAGAATATTATTTATACTCACAGAAATGTTCTCTGTTTTTTAAGAATCAGTACCAAAAGAAAAAAAAAAGGATATTTGACAGTTCTTATGAAAAACTTATAATGAAAATACACTCCAGCTGAGAGGAGCTTGACAGTCCTGGCACTCTGAAAAGTGATGGCTAAGAGTTGAAGTAGAGGGCAGGTGATAGAGAGCCAGCAGGGCACCTTCCTCTTCCTCTTTTTCATTCTGTTAGTTTTTTGTGCTCCTGTCCTCCTTCACTTCCCTTTTAAGGAAGGTTAGCAAAGCTGGTACACTTCCACAAAATGCTCTTATGTGTTAACATTTTTCAGAGAAAGAGTGCTGTCAAAACTTCCTCATTCATCTCTATATCTAAGTCTACTTGTGGTTTATATTATATAACAATAATGTAATAATTTACATAATAGAATTGCTCATAAAGGCTGTTATGACTGAATTTTTCAGACATATAGATACCGAATTGCTTCAATTGCTTCAATAAAAACATAAAACCACTATGGAAATTAATAAAGCTATCAAATCTGAGCTGGAGTTCTGCAGCAAGCAGAATTTTTCAATTTGGCTGCAATAAAATATGAAATTATGCTGATATTTTTAAATCTGGCTTCCTGATGCCTGGCACACAGTCCTTAGGCAGATAGCTATAGAGTCACAGCCTTGAGTGTCTTATTGCTCTGGAAAATCAGTCCCACAGCTATCAAATTAAGGATTTCATGACACAGCGGAAGTCCAGGATTGAAAAAGTAGGCTTAGCTACTGAAGCCTGCAAGGATTCAACCTGTGTACAACTCCAGGTATTTCACAGCCGAAATAAATGATGTGTTTTGAGTAGGCCCCACCACTCATGATGCTCATGGAGCTGCTGGAGGCCAAGGGCAGGGCCCAGGTGTTGCAAACCCAACACACGTCCCCCAACCAGGCAGTGGAAAAGGCCTGTGGCTGCCTCTTCAAACACACTTTTTTGTCAGGCTCTGGAGTGTGTGCCAATATTCCTTGCTCTGAGGGCACTGAGCCATGGATTCTTCACCCAGACAGGGTAGGGCTGTCTTGCGTCCAATCCAGCTGCCCACATCTCAGTGAGGAGACTGGATTTGGTGTTCATTACCTCATAGTGACACCTGCTGGAAAAGAATCTTTATTCAAGCAAGAAAGATTTGTTTTTACTATAAATTAAACATTCACTAGATGCCAGGAACAGGACATTATGTGAGGCAAAGATCATGGAAAAGACTAGCACGAGTGAAAACCACCAGCAGAGTATTAAAAAACTTCCTGAAAACACTGGAATCCTGTATAGAAGCCTGTTGCAATTTCCTGAAGTACTGACTGACCACAGCTTTACACCCAAAGTCCAGCACCATTTGAGTCCCAGTGCAGACTTCACTGTGTTTCTCTGCACAGTGATTTCTGAGGATGCTGGATCCCTCTTCTAGACATCTCGTAGGGTTTAATCGAGGTATGGAACATTTTTTTCTCCCATTCCCATATTTTAGGAAACTGTTCTTTCATTTATGAAAGGCGTAGTTCTCACCTGGAAGTCCTTCTGTACTCAGCTTCCCGAGAGATTCAGAAAGCAAATGGAAGGTAGGGAAGAAATCTGCCGCTGGGCATCAGAGAAGCTATTCTTCTAACATAGCTGTATAACATTAAACAAACCAAGACTGAAGGGGTTTCTCTCATTCAAGAAAATTCCACTAGGTGTCACTAAATGCCAGGGATCGTCATTACTGGTCCCAAGACGCGCATCAAAGGGAAAATACTGTGCATATTTCATATATACACTGTTTTATTACTATTCCTTTTTGCAGCGATCAAAATGTGAGGTCATTTTAGCTTCTAGCAAGATTTGCATTTATTTTGGGAAATACCTCTGTCTTCCAAATAGAACACATAAACCTTCATCTTTCCAATTGTAATTGGATATACTTTATTTTATGTACAGCATAGGTAAAACAATCTTGGTCTGTATAAGCTGTTAAATTCGACATGTTTGAACTTTAGAGGAGCTACTTTAGCCTCAGGATTAAAATAATGCTGTTTTATCTGGTTTTCCTGACATCTGTACTCAGAGAGGTTGTACTCAGTAGAATTCTCATCAACATCTTGTGTAGTCAAAGGAAAAGCCAACCCAACTGTATTTTCTTTTAGAATAATTGTCTATGTGCACATACAACACATACAGAAGTGTTAAAACTAAGGTTGCCAATGAAGCTGCAAACACAGCTTTGTCATACCATCCTGTGAATTTTAGAGCAAATGTGAGGAGGACCAACATTTTTAAAGTGTGGTTTCTCTCTCAGATTGAGTTGTGATTTCCTTCATCAGTGTGGGAGAACACAGAGAGTACAGTGAGTATTTTGAGTACAGTGGCCTAACTGATTTTGAGAGGGGCATCAGAGGTTTTATGGCAACATCCTAACACCAATTCTGCTCAGCTCCCTACCTCAATGATTATCTGGTCTTTCTTCAGAAAGGAAGCATGTGAAGTCTGTACATAATTGTGAGCAACAAAAAGAGGATGAATCAGCACACAGTATGTAACTACCTCTGCCTTTAGCATCTGTGAAGTGTCTCAGTAGCAGGGATCTCTGCTGCAGCTGCTGATGCTGGATTCTGACATACAGTCCAGGGCAGTGCTCTATAAGGCAGAGGGTCCTTAAAGTAGTAATGCTGCTGATCTCCTGGGAAAAGCTCTGAAGTTTTCTGTGTTTCTTCAATCAAATATCTGGTGCCAAAGGCAGGATGGAAGTGTATACTGGAAAATGAAATAACAGAATGAAAAGTGAATAGCCATTCCTGCTACTGAAGGAACAAGGGTTCTGCAGAAGAAAAAGTAGTGTTTGTGTCTATTGGTAATGACTGATTCTTAAGGCATTCAAGAAAATAGTGCTGAGATTACCTGCTCATCTTTTGTTCTTTGACATATGATAGGAATATTTTCTGAGTTTTTCTTTTGCCAAGAGTAATTTTTAAAAAATATATATTCCATAGTTCAATCTCTCCTCTTCTTAGGAAGAAAATCTCCCTCTAGAATCCCATATTTTATAATTACAATTTTCTCTGACAAGGAGTAATAAGAGTAAGCCTCTCATTGTTCTGATCATTTAGTTTGGCTGTGCTTCATATCCCCACTCAGACATATTTATTTTGAACTTTAATGTAGTCTACTCATACACAGAGCAGTAAAATTATTTCTCGCACAATTTTTTCCATATATAAAATGAAGATGTTTAAAACCTAATGTTAAGGTTAAAAAAAACCTAATGCTTTTAAACCTAATGTTATAAGGTTTAATTAAACCTAATGTTTTAAGGTTTAATACACATGTTTGCAGAGTGTATTGAAGATGAAAAGCATTATATTATAAGCAGTACATTCTACTTTGATTATAAGAGGTGCATCAGTGCTTTTCCTCATTCCTCAAATAAACATCAGTGCAATTCCTTCCTAGATATCCATAAAAATATATCTATAAAAGAGAAAAAAAATAATTATAAGATAGAGCTTCATAAATAAACAAATAGAGAAATAAATTATTTTAAGATGACAATTGAAATCTCTCTCAGTGGCTTCTTTTGATCTCATTGAGGCTCATTAAATTGTGCATGTCAGACCCTGCTTCCATATTTGAGAAACAAACTAAAGTGCTGTTTATGTGCAAGCAGAAGTTTCAAAGGTAATGAGGCTTGGGACCTATAGACCAGAAAGTATAGGCTGATTTGCATGCATTTTTCACCTCTCCTGCTGCTTATTTGCATTGTTCGTCATTTTCCAGCCAGCTCAGAAATCCTCAGCTGATTTGTTAATATTTGCACAGTGCTCATAAGCATTACCAATAGTCTTCAAGTAGACAGGGGAAAAAGCACTGGCCCAGTGAACTTCCAATCAAACTACTTGAGTTGTGACACTCTCATTTTCATCTGCTCCTTACCCTGGCCAAGCATCAAAGATTTTCCATAGCAACTGTGAATGATAAATTCACAGAAATGTGTTCTAAATTGAAAGTCTGTAATAGAAAGGAAGTGCTGAAATTCTGCTTCCTTGGGTTCTTTATGTAGCGGATATAAACATCCTCTATATTTCTGTGGATATCCTTGTTTGTTTTTCTTTATCTTGTTTCTGTTGGCTTTTTTCCCCCTTCATATTGCTTTGCTGATGAAGGTTGAGGTGCTGACTTGATGCTACAAATCAAATATCTGCGTAAGGATTGGCGTGGAATTGTGGTCTTCAGATGCTGTTTGACTGCCTTTGCCTAACTTTTGTTACATGCTGTGTTAGTTAGCTTTGTGGGCCAGCCTGTACGTAAGCACTGATAGAATGAGATCCCCTGCATCTGGAATGGACTTCTATGGCAAGGAACACTTGCAGATTTGAGCCTGATATTATGGACTAGAAGTAGTATCTTAATGCATCTTCAAAAAGTGGAAGAAAATTATTTTAATATCTTACATAAGATAAAAAGAGACAAGAAAATTCTAACCCCATAAACAGCTTACATTGCAATCAAGTTCATTACCAAGTGCTGTGTAACAGGTTCTTCTCTTTGTTTTAATGCCTAACAATTATTCTTCAGGAAGGCTGACTTAAGCAAGGATGCTCCAGATAACATGCTGGGGTGTCATAAATGACTGCTACAGACTGATCACTGCTACATGTCCATGATGTCCTCCAGCACAGAATGTGAGGACTTGCTGTTGTGGTGAGCTGCTCTGCCCATCCTGCTGTGTGGCATCACTGCTCACAGCAACCATCTGTGCATAAAGCAACCTAAAATGTGTTCTCACCATAATACTCTTTTGGCAAAGGAAAGTAATCAAGAAATGTACAAAGCAGATTAATTGAGTCCTTGGTTTTTTGTTGAGTGACTTTGCTGTTGAAAGTCTGTGAAGGAGTTTCTAATGGCAGAGGAAGTTACAATGAGACAGGAGAGGGTGAAGAGAGCTGCTCACAGCTACACAGCAATACCAGGATGGAAGATTTTTGTGTAAAGTGCATTATCACTTTGTATATAAGCTCTTGCTGAGACTGACTCCTAACTGGAACAAAAGCACAGCACAAGGAAACTGATACTGTTTAAATCCTTGCTAGATTACTTTCTACCTCTTCCCTTTCTATGGTTTAAGGAGCCAACAGTAAGCGTATCATGTTCTCAGTATGCAGCACTTCTATAAAGAGAACAAAATTTCCTTAAAAACTACAAAGGAGCTCCTGAGCGTATGTTGTTATCAACAAAGATTTTGACAATAGGCAAGAAGCAAAATAGAAAATACATTTTTGAGCAGCATTCTGACAAGTTTATTGAAAGTTCATTGTGAAATTACAGTACCTCCTATTAAGCCAAATCACAAAGAAACCATGAAATCAAAGACACAGCAATGAAACATATAATCAGCTGTTAAAACAGAAAAAAACAAATCATGTTTAGAGAAGAGCATTTTGCATTATAAAGGCAGCAAACTGCAGCTACAAGTAGAGAAACAAAAAGGCATTATCTTCTGTTTTCAAACAATATTTGTGCACAGGGGCCTGAGATCTAAACAGATTTACAGCTTTCCTTTCTAAAAAACTGTGTTTTGACACAAAGTACAGATGAAAAATAGTATGCAGATAATGGGTAAAAAATTTTAACAATGAGGTGTTGTGACCACTTTCTAACCTCCTCAGTAGTAGCTCCTGCTGCTAGAGAGGAGCATGTGGTTTGCTGCATGACACTGTGACACACCAGCTGGTTTTCTCTTCAGCATTAGTGCCACCAGTGTTGAGCTGGGACAATCAGAAGCTTATTTGAATAGTGGGAAAGAAGAATATCGAAAGTTGGATTGGAATTAGTATTCAAATAAATAGTGAGAAATCTCAAAGCGAGATTACCAAGGTAATGATACACAGTCATTTCAGAAAGAAGGCTGTTTTTTTAAGAAATTAAATTTCACCAAAAAAAGAGAAGAAAGAGATCAGCTCCACCAAAATGGTGACTTTCAGATTAAAGGCAAATCTTTAATATGAAACACTTCTTTAGCTACTGCGGTAAAATTGGCAAATATGTTTGTGAAGATTTTTATCCTTATCCAAATATATATTCTATTTCTTATCTGTATCAAAAATATCTAAAATAAACAGATTCACAACTTTCCATTTTCCCCAGAACCTAAGATAAAGACACAAAAGAGAATTTTTTACATTAATGCTACCTAAAGTAATTTGTGAATGAAAAAATACAAGAAACATGTCATGTAAATCAAGATTATTGGTTTACTATCTTTGTTATTTGGGTACAAAAGGATTTGAGTATTTACTTGGCTTTATTTGAGTAAAATGCTATCTGCTTTTCAGTGGTTTGCAACAAAGGTTAAGTGGTCTGGGGAGAGAGTGAGAAAAGAAATGCAAGTGTAATGTAATGTGTCTGCAGATTCTCAGATCCTTCACCAGAACAGAAGGATCGGTATGGAGCTAATCTGCAATGTTCCTTTCCTATAATGTTGGTACCAAGCTGTGTCAAAAGTGCAAGCCAATAGAATTGTTGTGTTACTGTATAGGTCTCTTGAAATGTCATCTTTCTTTCAGGCAAGGTAAGTGAGCTTTTAGTTGTCTTCAGTATTTTTTTTCTTGGTAGATTATTAATTTTGAAAATACCTTTGTCCATCAGTTCTAAATTTTGTTGGAAAATTGGAGACTGCTTTTGAATATTTAGTGATGAATAAACCACAATGAACTCCTCAGATTCTGGGAGAGACCTGAACATTGTCTATACTTGCAGTAGGCATGACCACATACCTGCTATATGGGAATATATGTATGTAGTCTTAGTTTTCTGTTTTAATTAAAAAAAAAAGGAAAACTTCATGAGACTTTGTTGGCTATGCCAGTCCATGGATTACAGCTTGACTAATTCTGTCTTAAAGGTTGCTAGGGGTCAGAACAGTGTGATATGAAAAAATAATTGTTTTACTTAAATGATGAATACATCTGTTGGATGATACCAAAAAGCCAGTTTTTATACTTTGAAACGAAATCTAAAATCAGTCACAGAAAGAACTTGTGCTGAGTTGCTAGCTGTGGAGTTTATTTCAGAAGGAATAACTCCCCTCTGTCTATCACTACTGCCCCACTTAGTTTGACTGGAGCAGCCTCTGCTCCTGCTTTCAGAGCCACATATTAAGTTGTATTTTGTAAACCCAGAGAAACACAGGTGTCCAAGAGAATTCTTTGTCTTTCTAAGATTCACTTGACTGTCACTGTTGTTTCTCCAGTGGAAAACTCATCTTTTTTTCTGTTTAAACCCATTTCTTTTACTGAAAGAACAAAAAAAGTCCAGCATTTTTGTTCCTTTTGAAGTTGCCCTCAGAGCAAAATATGACCTTCTGCTTCACAGTTAGAACATCTGAGAAACTTCTCCCATTGATGTTAGCACATCCCAGTGACCAGACAAGTTGTCTCAGACTGACATGTGTTTTTGCTTCTGTGTGTGATTTATCCCTTCTTTATCCAGAAGAATAGTCCACATCAGCATCAAAGCCTTTTGGGAGTCACACGGTACCTTCCTGCTATACAACAAAGATATCTTTTCTATGGCACTCCACTCTTGATGGGTGACACACCTGCACAAAGAACCTGACCCATCAAACTGCTGTATGCCTGAACTGTGCCAATTGCAAGGCTAGATAAAGATATGTGTAAGGTCCTAATTTAGTCTAAAAAATGCAAATTCTTGTGTTCCTTCTGCTTTAAATCCCTCTACCTCTTTGTGCCTCAGATGCTGTTTGTCCTCTTTCTCCTGCACATGTGCTACCCACATCCAACCTTTCTGAGCAACACAACATATTAAAGGACTGGCAGGGTGATTTCTGTGTACCAGTCAAAGAGTGGAATGTCTGCCCTTGATTTGTTCTTCTAAAATGAAACATTTTCTGTGTAAATCCCCCAGCCCTCATGGAATATAGTGTGTTGCATTTGGTAGAAGAAAAAGAAGCAAGAGTTAAGTAACTGAAAAAAAAATAAAAAGGAGAAATGAAAGGATGCTATTTCCAAGAATGTAATGATTTTGTTATTTTAATTGCAAATATAATTATTTCATTATTTTAATTGCAAGCATCTTAGTGAGGTACTGACAGAATTTGAGAATCGGTTCTTCATAATGTTTACCAACAGACAGCTGAAAACAGCTAACTGTATGGGAATGTGTATGTTTTGGGCTTTTCTTCTAAACGAAATTTGCAGCTGTGCATCCTGACCTACTTCAGGAGGGTAGCAGTTCACAGGCCATTGGCAGAGCAGTGCAGAGAAAGACACAGCTCAGAGTGATGTGATCTCGAGAAAATGATAAGCCTGTGCACATTTCTGTGCTCAATGACTCTTTCACTCATACAAAATAGATAGAATATTTTACATGTGTAGTCATATTGCTGCCTATGGATTATTGCTGTGGATATGACCAGTGTCTTCTGTAATTTTGCATATTTGCATGCCAGCAGGCACCCAAACCTTGACAAATACAGCTGAAAACAAGGTGTTGCAAAACAAGTAAAGGAGGCTTCGTGTATTACTTCATGTATTACTGCTACTGACAGTTTTATTCAGTGTACTTAGTTATTGGGCAAAATCCACGTTTTTCTGTTTGTTTCAGAAAAACAGTGTCAAGGAAGCACCCTAATACAATTATTTGATGGATCAGCTCTGCTCATTCCTGCAACCTTATCCAGCTGACACACACAAATGGAGTGAAAACACAGCTTTGTTATGCAACCAGGTTATTGACAATTGCTTGATTAAAACAAAAGAGATTCTGCAATCATTACACTTTCAGAAAGATTCAGCTAATTTATATCACAGTTACTGAATATTAGTCTTGCCTTTTTCATGTAGTATTAAATCAACAGCTTGCTTAGAAATAATAGCTGAGACAGGGAATGAGTAAGTCCCTTGTGTGCATGCTGTGATGGTTACCTGAGTGATGCTCAGGCTAATGCACATCTCATAGTACAGAACAATTTGACTCCTTTTGTGGAAGATGAACAAGTGTCTTCATCTTAATTCTCTGAGATCATAGATTTTTGCTTGTCTTTCATCCAGTCAGAGAAGTATGGTTAATAGTCAGATCTATTAATTTGAATCAGATTAATCAGATGAATCTGATTAATAACTTGCTTTACATTCTGTGAAGATCATAAATATTTTTGTAGTGCAAACATCTATAGAGTTTCACTTTTCCCTCTGTCACATTTGATGTAACTTGAACAAAATGTGCCATCTAAATAAATAAAAAAAATAGGGTATTTACTTTAAAAAAAAACCCATGTCTACTATAAAGTACATTACTCTGTTAAACTTCTACACCTGCTCTGGAAATTTAAAAATATATTTTTGATCTGCTGTAGCTGATTCATGTACCCTTCATAGGATACTTGGCAAGAGAGTAAATCAATTTGTAATAAGAATATTAATTTATATAAGAATGTAATAACAATATTAGTTCAGAGACACACACTACAGAAACATCTTAAAGCATGTTAACAGGTAGGCTCCAGTCACTAATTCTTGACTGCTACCAAGGGGGGAAAATATTTTCTGTAAAATTTCAGTAAACCTGCAGTCTAATTTAAAACATGAATTTTAATTAAATATGTTGCATGACCAAATGAGTGCACCAGAAATGCTGATAATTTTAAATCCTTCCTCAGTACTGCCTGCATTAGGAAGAGTGAAGCACACCGCACTTGCCATCTTAGACAAGATTTATCACGTTGAGCCACCCCTCTAAGTACACAGAGTTTGGTGGCTCAGATCTCATTGCAGTATCTCAGAACTGAGACTTCCTCAGTGTCATGGTTTGACACTGGCACAATGCACAATGCCAGTGTCCCCATGAAAATGCAACCTCTCAACTGAATGCTGTGAAATGCGATGGAGAACAGAGCAAAGCAGGCCCAAGCTTAATAACAAAGGAAAAAAACTTTATTAAGCTACCACTACTACTATACTATTATAAAATAAAAATAAAGGAAAAAACCACACAAAATTCAAAATTAAAACCTTCCAAAACATTCTTCCTCCCACCACCCAACTCCAACAAACCACAGTGAGACACAACCTGGACCCCAACCAGGTTCCCACCCTCCAGATAATCAATACTGAGTCCATCAAGGGAGAGAGGAGTCCCTCCTGTGCCACAGAGCCCCCAAGAAACACAGCTGCCACATCCTGTGTTTCCATGTCACACATGGCACCACCCGGAGAAAATCTGCCAGTGTAACACTCTCCTTTCCATGCACAGTGCTCTCAGCACCAATGCATGGATGGACAGACTGCTCTTAGGAGTTTTCTTTCAAGGATGCTCTGCCAAGAGGGAGAAAACAACAGTTCAGTTTTTTCATTTTTGAGACCGCAGTCCCCCCCATTTCCCCCTGGGGCCGAGGGTCCAAGAACAGAGATCTTCTTCTCTTCTTCTCTGAAGACAGGGGCACCACCACAAACCTCCCTAACTTTTCTCTGTTTGCTCCACTTCTGTCTTTTCCCAGCTGAAGCAGGTCTCTTGGCTCACCAGCATCCTCCTAAAATACAGTCTCTCTTGGAGGAGAAAATCAGTTCAGTCTGTGGCTACCAAGAAAAAGTCCAGCCAAAAGCCACTCCTCATCTCGTCCCACCTAGAATTTCTCCTTCTAACATCCCAGGTCCAGGCTGGCTCTCTTCATCTCTTTCAAACTGAGGAGGAGTAAAATTTCACAAAGCTTTCATTTCTCAGGAAGGATTAAAAGTCCCGACTCCCAGGATGGCTCGCTGCCCAGGCTCCGGCTCCCACGGGCAGCTGGGCACCTTGCGGCCCCCAGCTCTTCTCCTTCCCGTGGTGAAACTGCTGACAGAACTGCTGCTGGCTCTTTTCTTTCTCTCTCTCTCGACTCTGGGGGGGAACGGAGACATCCCAGATTTCTCCACCCTTCCATCTGCAGGGGGTTCCAGTCCCTCCACCCTTGGTCCCTCAGTCAGGCCATGGCCCTTCCCCTCCCCACCCAGCCACGGCCGGGCAGGGGAGAGGCTGCACTGCGGCTGAGCGGAACCAGAGAGAGCGAGTTCTCCTGGGAATTCTGCTTTTAACCCCTCTGTGTTCTCAGAGGCGTGTCCACCTTCAATTGGTCACCCCAAGTGTCAGTATCCAAACCTGACCCCAGACTGGACTGACCTCTTCCTTTGGAGAAAATTCTTTTTCCATGTCAAACCATGACACAGAGAAATAAGTGACACCAGCTGGACTTGCTATCATTGTTGTGCCATACTCTGCCTTTGGAGGTTTCACATGGCTAACAACCCTGAGCCATATTCTCTGCACTTCATGTGATCAAAGCAGAAGGGCTGGACACAGTTCAGGAGGCAAAACCACATGTGCTCAGGTCCTTTGGAAGTTAGCAGAGTACCAATGTGTGCTAAAGTGCTTTGTAGAAAAGGTATGGAATTTGTTCTGAACTTAAAAGTTCATTACTGAATTATTGAAAGGAGCTTCTGTAAGCAGATTTTTTATATAAATGGAAGCTGAGGTACCCTTGACAGCATAACTCTGCTAATGTTCTGTATGGCACCACAGCTGAGCTCCATGGAACCATAGGTCAGTTGATTTTGGAACTTGAAGCAATTGTCATCTCATCTTTGTCTGCAAAGAAACAGATTCATAACCACAGAGTCATAGAATGGGTTGGATTGCAAGGGTCACAGTGAACAGGAACATCTTCAGCTAGGTCAGATTCCTCACAGCCTTGTTCAACCTGACCTTGAATGTTTCCAGAAATGGGGCATTTACCATCTGACTGGACAACCTGGTCCAGTGTTTCATCACCCTCATCATAAAAATGATATTTTATATCTTGTCTGACTCTACACTCTTCTAATTTAAAACCATTACCCTTTGACCTATTGCAACAGGCTGTAAAAAAAAAACCTGTCCCTATCTTTCTTATAAACACCCTGCTAAGCACAGAAGGTCACAGAAGGTGTTTCCAGAGTCTTTTCTTCTTCAGGCTGAACAATCCCAGCTCTATCAGCCTGTTGTCAAAGGAAAGGTACTTCAGTCCTCTGATCATTTTTGTGGCCCTTCACCAGACCTGCTCCAGCAGGTCCATGTTTCCTGTTCTGGAGTTCCAGAGCTGGATTCAGAACTTCAGGAGTGGTCTCACCAGAGTAGAGAAGAGGGAGAGAATCACCTTCTTTTACCTGCTGGTCATGCTTCTTTTGATGCATTATGTCATTGGTGAAGGTATTAAGCTGTATGGGTCCCAAGATGAATAATGTGGTAAATGAAATCATATTATATAATTCTTGGCTACTTCTACTTAATGAACCAAGAAGATTCTTTCAGTGTCATGCGACCTAGCTTACATCTCAAAAAAAAAAGTCAGTGGGCTCCATATTCTATTCAGCAAATTTTTAAGTGTAAGTAGTATTCGTCTTATTTCTAATTTATGTGCATATGACATAATCCCTTTTTCTTTCTTTCTTTCTTTCTTTCTTTCTTTCCCTTGATTGAATTTCCCTAACTGATCCTGTGGAGCTGAGATTACTCCATAGTAGAACTTTCCTCCTCCACCATTGTGCTAAATAAATTGAAGGGAATGGCTGTGATACTCTCTGATTATCAGTGAAGGAAAGGAGTTCTATAGGCAAATCTAGTTTTGAAACCCATGTTGTTTAAGAGCAGAATAAATTCTTATGTAAATAATGTGTTGTATTAATTATATATATTCTTTCATAAAACTATGGGGAATTTCTCACTTAAAATGAAATTTACCAGATATTGAGAGCTGCACTATGCTAGCATTTCTGAAAGATGCCATTTTCCAGGGTCCTGCAGTGTGAACTGGTGCAGATTCTATATGTTTTATTATAAATTAGTCTTCAGCTGCAAAAAAACCATCAACCCTTCTGTTCAAGTACTTATCCTGCAGCTTGTTATATAGCTAATTTTAAGAATAGGTTGAAGTAGGAAATCACAAAACACGGCAACAAAATATCTTGTAATGTGGAAAAAACCCAACCCACTGTAACAAGCAGGTGTTCATATATTTTCAATGACATATTTTTTAAAAAGATGGTTTGGATTGAGTTCTTTTTAATAAAGGAATCTATATTCCTCTCTTAGATCTGTTTTAAAAATACTCTATCACTGCAGATGTTATTTCTGTGCACAGCATTTCTTGTTTTTACTGTGACCTTTACTTTTCACAAAGATGGATATAAAGTAGTAGCTGCTTCTGTTCACTATTTCCATGACCCTCCTGATGGTGGGGTGTAGTCCTGTTCTTGGGGTCTAGTCTCTGTGCTGCTGCAATATTAGTAATTTCCAATGTTGACGCCAAAGCAGCAATTGTAGAAGTTTTGTAGGTCTATGCTACTTCTTCAAATCCACTGACTCCAGTTTTATATTTCCTTTCCAAGCAGTTAGGTTTTGCATTCCTGCCAAGACTTTCTACAGCCACGTTTCCATGACTAGGCAAGGATAACAAGATACTTGCATTCTTCACATCTGCTACACATGCTTTAAAATAAGTTACTTACCTTGCAGTTGGCTATCTGACACTCTTCTAAGAAAAGAAATAGATCCTGTTTCAGGATATTCCTGTTCAAAAAGCTGTTTTCTGTCTGAATCAGTGTAGAGTGTAAATAACTGCATAAAGTGCTTAAGAACTATGTGTGTTTGTGCATCAGAACTTCTGTGAGTAGTGTTTTGCTCAGAGCAGTGTTCAATGTCCAAATCTTCATAATCCCAGGAGCGAGGAATATAAACTCCACTAAACAAAGCAAATGTTGAGTACGTAGTGTGAGCTATCTCCAGAACAGAAGCACAAAAGTCTTTATCTCTTTAAGTAAAATAAATCTTTCCTTTATGAAAAATGCCACGTTGCATCTTGCTTTAGGCAGTGTACCATAGTCTCACAACTACATTTTTTACCCTGGTCATTTGCCAGTATCCTTTATCCATATGTAGTCAGTGGCACAAGGTGTTGAAGTGATCTACAAGGCTTTTGAAGCCTTGCACTTTGCAGTAAAGAAAGATGAAAGTATAGTCTTGAGAGGATTAGGGAAACAACATTCAGGTGGAGAGGGAGCTGATGCACAGAGGCACCAGGTGAACAAAGGAGTTTAAGCTTATGCATAACTGGGACAACAAGAACTTGCTGAAACAAATTGTGTGGGGAGGGTTTAGTACATTTTCTACTAAATCTGTCTTCTGCAGTATTAATATCATGAAATGTCTGCACCAAGGTGACTAAGAGATTCCAAGACTGATAAGTGAGTGAACAGTAATATATTTTATCCTGTTTACTGAATCAAATACAGAGACAGACTTGAAAATAATGCAATCCCCAGAGAGTTCATGATATCTGGAAATAAAGATTATAGTAGTACCACAATCTCAGAAAAAAAATCTTAGGAAGAACTAAGGACTCTGTTTTCCATAGCTGCATTTTGCAAATAGCCCAAAGAGGCATACAGAGAGAAGAATGTGAATTTCAGAAAGCAAAGGAAGAAAAATAAGTTTTCATAAATATATTTGGTAGAAGATCTCAATATTCTTAAAGCAGAGGGCCATGGACAGAAGAGCAAGTTGCTACATCCTCATTTTAGCATTGAAAATGATGAAGTCTTTGGGATTGCATTTCTCACAGAACTAGAGATCTTTCAAGGGCTGATATTGTCAAATGCTAGGACAATGGGGAAAATATATTAAATTGGTGCCCAGCTGTCAGGCGCTCAGCATGGCAGAAGAAGCTCATGAATTTGGACGCCTAGTTTTGCCCCAGTATGTTAAAACTGGGTATTTAACAATATTGTATAGAATTCTGTAGCCTTAAGCAGAGGCATAAATGTGTAAAATTGCAGAGCTGTTTAAGGGAATACGATCTCAGTGTTTGCAATCTATCAAGGATGGGATGTAGGATTTAACCACTGCATATCTGCACAAGACCAGGACAGTTGCATATGGCTGATGCAAGTTCTGTCATTGCTTCTGTGACTGCATTACAACACAGACATAACCCAAATAGCTTTAAATTAATGGCTTTGGGAAATGCTAGCAATATTGCTAATCATACAAGTACTCTGATTTCATGGGTAGGTTTTAAATCCTTCGCTGAGCTCTCTGCTATAAGAACTTGAACTACCTGCTATAAAACTGAGTCAGATATAACTAGCAATGTGGTAGTAACTGTAGCATTATTCAAAATTGTGTTGCTTAGAGAATGTCTTTAAACAGATGCACCTGAGAAATTGTTCCTCCTCTCAGGCTGTGTTTGTACATTGAGGAGGAATGGATACACTTATCTGCTCTAAGAGCCACACTTCATTTGTCTTGAACTGATGTGCAGTTCATAACACTCTATGAGCTATGCCATTTTATGGTTAATGATGACATTTGTCTAGCTTTGCCCTTGTTTGAAAGAACTATTTAGCAGTCTGACCACATCTCCCAACACACAACCAGCGGGAGCATGATTACTGGCAATGGCAGGTCAGCTGGGGGAAAACAGAGGAAATTATTCTAAAAATCTTCACAGAGCTACAGCAATGGTCACTGATATGAGACATCCCTTTCTCTGGCTGCAGCTACTCCTTGGGAACATGCAATGCCCTAGAGCAGCCAAGTGTTCCTCTCAGTTTTTTGGCTGTGATATCAGCTACATGGATTATCCTGATGTTAAAAGTGTGCTGCACCTCCATGTGTTCCCTTCCTACCTTTCAGCTCTGCTCTTCTCTGCTCCTTTTCAAACTTGCTCCTTCCCTTTGGTCATCCCTAACACAGGTGTCCCCTAGCAAAGGCTGTATTTTGAAATTGAATTTTCTTTTTCTTGTTGGGTGGTGGCTGATTTTGGAAGATTCTAATGTGCTTGTGTTTTACACAACCATTTCATACAACTCAGTGGTGAGATCCAGTCTGGACTAGGGCTAGATATAGCAACGGCTGTCAAGGCAACAGAATTAAGATTATGAAACACTAAAGATATATGTAAGTGTGATCAGAATCTGCTTTAAAAGTCAGGATATTAAAAATGCCACTGTGAAATGAATTTCAGGACAGAGCAACATGGTCCAGTGGGTGACATTCCTGATTACGGTGGTGGCCTTGGAATTAGATGATCTTCAATTTTCCTTCCAAAACAAGCCATTCCATGATTTTATGAAGAATATGGAGCAAAAGTGAACGGAGAAATTAACAGTACAGAGCAGCTTATAGTTGCTGCAGGCTACTTCAGATATGCAACCACATGGACAAGCACCAGTCAGATTCACTACTCAACCCTTGGTTCTACCCAGCTTGGTCAAATGAGGAACCACTGCTCCCACAAGCTGGCTGGGTGAAGGAGACCCTGCTGGCACTGCTGCCCATGCTGGGCTGCCAGCAGAGAGCAGAAGATGTTAGGGCAGTGCCTGCACACCTGAATAGGTTGTAAATGGCCACTGACCTGCAAAAGTGACCTGTTCAAAAAGTTGCAGTGTGAACCAGGGAAATAGGTAGTACTGCTATTCATGTTTTCCCAAGAGGCACAGGAATTGAAGGAAATAGCAGGCAGCCCTGTGTATATTATTTTACTATGTAAGAGGAGGATAGAATTAAAAACCTCTTTTATTCCAAATTTATTTCATATAACACTTATAAATCAGTATAAAGATAGCTGAAAAATTAGTCATAATCTGTAGCAATTGTTGCAGAGATGAGTATGCAATCATGCCTTAAAAGAGATATGATTTCCTGACATGTCTCCATAGCCTGATTTTAGTAATTTATTCCTTGAAATCTCAACTTCAGGGAAGGCTGAGTACACTCTCAAAGCTGTAGGTTAGCATATCTTTTTTATTAGTCCTTTTAATTAATCTTTCTCTACCTGAAGAAAAAATGCACAGTACATATCTCTGTGCAGAGATATAAAAATCTGATTACATTTTATTTTTAACTCATCTGGTGCCAGCATTTTGTAGTTGTCTGGAGCCTGCTGAAGTGAGAAAGAATAGGAAGGCGGTGGTTGATAAGAACAGGCAACAGGCAGTGCCTATGTGATTTTATAGTACACAGAAATACAGTGAAGAAATTCCTGTACCAGATCTGTTGTATGAAGGGAGGTCAGTGACATAGAGGTTAAGAGGAACTCTTAGCTCTGCCATACTTAGATTAGTGCAACCCAACCTATTCCTCGTTTTATAATGGAATGAGTGACACTGTCCACCACAGCAGAGCTGGGGTGGATGTTTTCAAAGGATTTAGACCAGGATCCAAATCTCTGCAATGTAAATTTGCTGGGTTATCCAATGACTCCCCTCCTAGTGAAATCCCATTAAACATTGGAACTGGAAAATGGGAACTGTGGGGAAAAAGGGTTGACTGAGATTTATTTTCTCATGGGTATGAAGAACACAATAAAAGCCTGGTCCTATGTCAGGGGATATGGAGAGCCAAAAGGGTCATTACTGAAAAGGGCCCCATAATTAGATGTATGGCATCCAGTCAGGAGAACTCCAAAATGTAGCGTCAATCCAATTAAAGGAACATGAATGCTATCAAAGGACACTTTTCAAGTAAATTAACTGCTACTGTAGCCTGCACCATCCCGTGCACACTGAATTTGGTGATCCCACTGGCCCTTAAACAGAATTGTTTTCCAAAGTGTCTTCCTAAAATTGTTGATGCTAAGGGTTTTTGTTGCAAGACTCCTCTGTTGTTTGAAGAACAGTGATTCTCCAGTCCCACTTCTAGTGGGGCATTATTTTGGATATTAATTTCCAAGAATAAGCCATCAAACAAGATTTCCAAGATATTTCATCAGCTCACGTCCACATATCTCTCATGTTAGGATGCCTGTATAGCTTTATCCTAGGGCCACAGCTTGCCTCAGGTAATCCATATCCATCTAATAGGACTGTTTTTATTCCAGCAGCCCCTGCACTAACAGGGAACTTGTCTCCATGTCTGACATGAGATATAATTATTTTTGAGTGAAAATGTACCTGCAAAATGCTGGGCAGAGTAAGGCTCTAACTCATGCAGGTTTAATGAAAAAATACCCTGTAGGGTGCCTGGCTGCTGCTTTCCTTCAGTTCGTGGGGTTTCTGCTCTCATGATTTGAGAAAAAGCAAGATACACTGTGTATGAACATTGATTAGTCTGATTTTTTTTAAATATATATTATGCATAAGAGCTGCTGACATGTGCAAAAACATTTTACTAGGTGGGATCAGGAAGTAAATTGTACCTGCCCTCCAGCATGGTCCAGCAAATTCTTCCAATAGCAAAACCAGTAAGTTAATCACAATATTTTCTAACTCAATCTCATTGTTCATATGCTGCTTTTCTGATAAAGTGTTGCCATTGAAATTGAGAGTTTACATGTTGCTCATTTGACACAGGTGTTTCTAACTGTCAAGAATACTCTAATTATTATTTTTCTAATTAAATTAGGTTTTTAAAAAAGGTTAACCATGACATTTTAATAGCTTCAGCTCATATTGATATTCTGAGGACACACTTCAGCTCAGCCACTTGTGACTGAAAAGGATGTTTTTCCAATTAAGAAATCTCTTTTTAAGGGCTTCTCCTAAATGACATCTATTTTACAGGAGGATGTGGACTAGAATATAATTTGTTTCCCTGGCTGAAAAATCTCATAGTTAAGCAGGTAGCCCTTTCAGATTGTTTGGTTACAAAATTTTAATCTTCATGATACAACTTGTTTACAGTTTCCAATAAGCATAAAGAATAAACAAAATTATTATGAACAGTTAGTTGTCAATCATGCACCTTTCTTTCTAATGCATAAGAGAAAATCCAAAAGAAATCCAGAGAAAATTTATAGACATACCACCATCATTAAGCAGTGTATCTGAGATTTCAAATACTCCACAAAGTAAGTGCAGGCTGCTAGAATACAGATATAGTTCCTTTCATATAGACTTTACAAATTGTACATGGGGTCCCTTACAGAGATTTGCACTTTATTCTTTTCTGTATTTCCCAAGCAAAGAATAATAGACAGGAACTATCCCAGGTGGCCTACAGATAAACACAAGCCAAAACTCTATGGATAGAGCCAGGTGAAGGGATTAAAGCTGGAGGAAGGAATCTGTATGGCAGTGACTCAGTATTTCTGCATCATGTTTAGTGAATTCCTATCAAGTACAAGGAAATAAAAAGGAAGGGACAAAACATTTAACAACTGGTAAGACAAAATGACCCTTTAGTGACAGAAGTTAGCTTCTTAACACAGAATGAAAAAAAAAGATTGTGATTGTCTAAGAGGGCCCTTGAACATGAGGACAAATAATTTATCCTTGTTGAAACATAGAAGTATTGGAGAAATGCAGAACAGAGAATGATGTCCACAAGTACCAGACCAAAGACAAAAAAAATCTTGTGGCTTTATTTCATACCTTGCTTAATAATTGGTAGCAATTATCAGGCCAAAAATATACTATTGATTTCATAGAAGTTTTGAATGGTCAAAATCAGAAAAAGCATTTTGTTTGCACTTAATGTTTGAAAGTACATTTTGCTATTTTAATTTGGAAGTACACCTTGAAAATAGTGACCATTACTGAGAGTTGGTGGGATGAATCCTACAAGAGGAGTGTGGCTATCAATGGCTGCAGGCTGGTCAGAAGGCACAGACAAGGCAGGAAGGACAGAGGGGTTGCCCTCTCCATCAATAAATGGTTGCCACCTGCCTGTTAGGAAATCTTCATGAACACTGTCTTCAGCAGAAAAAAATTAATTACTCAAATCACAGGAAGTATCCTTACTGAATAAGTTTTAATTTTTAATCACTTATGCAAATTTGTACATTTGCATAAGCTTAAGGATAATAGATATTGAATTTTCATGAGTTTGTCTTATGTTTTAAAAGGTTTTAAATAACAAGTTTTCTATATTGACATATTCGGTGACACTGCTGTATTATGGAAGGAAGAAATATTTTGAGAGACATTAACTAGAACTGGGAATAACAACGCAAAATTTTATTTTTTAATTATATCTCTGTGTGATTTGATTTTGTACCACTTCTCAATTTGTGATTCAGTAGAAAGGAAAGAGAATGAATGAACTCCTTGACAGGACAAAGGAGAAAGAAATTCTGTCCAAAACTCTCCATTAACCTAAAAAGCACAAAATGGTGAGAATCATGAGTTAGTTGCTAGCTGACTTTGGAATCAGCACTGCCTGGAACTGATTATTTCTGGCTCTGTCAAAAGGTCTAGCTGCAGTGAACTGAATTACTATAGATGGTTTCAAGGGATAAGGAAAGATAAATGAGCCAAACAAAAAAGCCTGCAGGAAATGAAATGAAAATACAGACTTTGTACTCTAACACAATATCACTGCTAAAACTGAGTGCAAAGGAAATAATGAATTTATTAGAACAAGCACATGGTCATTAAATGTTATTGCACCCAAATAATTTCTGACATAATTTTCCTCTACAGAGTAAGACAAGGTGGTGACACCATACGTACAAACTTCCATCCTGTTACAATTTTGAAGCATATTTAATCTTGTTTTCACTAATCAGACAAGATTCAAGCACATCAGAATGTAAAGACAGTCAGGCAATGATCTCTGGATTATGTGGTTCTTTATTACTTTTTGAAATAAAGTGTGTCCATTTGCTTCTCCTAGCTTGTGCTATGTAGCAGGAAATCTCAGTGTACATATTTCTGTGAGGGATCAAAAAAATTTTGTTGAATATAAAAATACCAGCAATAAATGTCATAAATTGATAATCCAAGACAATATATGCATAAAAAAGAATAAAAGAACTACAAGCTCATAATAAGCAGCTAAAATGAAGAGGAATACATGAGGCAGGGCATATAATGCATATTATCTAACCATCTGGTATAAAATCCTTAGTAAAAGCTGGAGGTCAAAGTACCTGATGTAGCTAGGCCTTCTGCAAACTGGCAGTATGATGAAGGGTGAGAAGAGAGATTGTTGACACCCATGTCCCTCTTAATTTAAAAAAGGTTTTACCCATTGATTTTCATAATAGACACTTTTAGTACATTACAAACTCCTCTTAGAACTCACTGTTTAGTAGGCAGTTAGGCACCCCAATATAAAGATAATGTTTATTAACTTGCTCATTAATGGGGAAGTTCTTATTTGCCATAAAAATATATATATGAACTTTGCACCCTTCTTACTCATTCTATTGCATTCAGTGTGACCCTGTGACTGAAGGGATAAGTGAGGATTTAACAGTTAATAGGAATAATCTATGGAGCTGACCCTGTTTTCTTTGCCCAGCTGACTTTTGCACACAGCTGTCTCCACTGTACAGACAATAAAGAATAAAGGAAGTTACATGAGATAGAAGGGGTGGATAAATATCTCCTCTTTCATAATTTTAAATAATGTGTAAAAACCAGATCTATCACCCCAGTTAGGCACTGTTTTTTTTGTTTGTTTGTTTGTTTTTTTCTTTTTCTTTCTCTCTCCTGGTTGTTGGATTAAAGCATCGAGAATTTAGGATCCAGTCCAGAACTTTGGACAAGATGACCCAGAGGTCCCCTTCAACTCCAGCAGTTCAGGGAGTCTGGCTTTCCTTAGTAGTGAGGAATGCTACCTTTGTGTTATAGCCTCAGAAAGTGAGATACCAGAAAGAGAAAATGGCATTACTGGGTGTCATGTCTGGTGAGCCAACTCTGATTTACCTCAGGTGATGCTGGTACAGAGGTGTCCCAGGCCTGGGAGCTATGTAGCCTCATCTGCACCTCTTGCCATCTGGAGACAGCTGAACTAGATTGAGGAGAGAGCAGATAATCTCACATAATAAATATATAATGAGAAATATATCCTGTGTCAGAAAATATTTTGGATTGTGGGAGATGTGGATGAAGAAAAGGAAAATACAAATTAAGGGAATATATAAGCAATTTCCCCCCAGAGTTTCTGCACCCTTAAGACTGCATTTTCTTTCAAAAACTATGCCTTTACACTGTTGTGATTTAAAAAGCAAAATAGGCACAATTTTTTTTCTTATTATAAATATGACAAAAGGTAAAATAAATTGTCTAAATATGCTACAGGCACTCTATCTTCTACCAGGCATAAAGTGGTCTCCTGCATTTAACACTTTTGTCATACATCTGTTTTTCTGTGAGTAATTGAGGAAAGGAGTGATTAGGATCTGTTGGTGAAATTCTGATGATGATAAATAATGATCACTAATTATGATGGGTCTTTCATGAGAAGATCTATTAATGCTAATATGAGTTCATTCTATTTCCAGCAAACGAAATCCAGCTCCCTCTATCAAAAAGTCATCTGCTAATTTCCTCTACCAGGAGCCTAACAAGAGCCGTCTGTTCCCCCCTTCAGCATATGTATGAGTGAGTTTTTCTGACCCTTGACATTGCTCAGTTGATTAACTGGAAAACAAAAGCAGGGGATGGACAGCTAAATGTCTAATTAGCTTAACCTTACCAATTTAGAGCCAGTCTATTTGCCGCACATTTATCTTATATCAGATGTTTTCAAGGATGTTTATTTGAACATGATGAGCAACCTACTACACCATTCACTTGTTTTGTGAAGTTTTCTCTCATGTTACCAGTATGTTTCAGCATTTTCATGGTTCCCATTGTGCCATTGAAAGCTACAGAAATCTCACAAATAAATACTTCCTTAGTTTTGTGGGGTCTGATTCCCCTCCATTATTTTCCTTTTTCTCAGACCTTTTGTTAAAGTGAAGGTGATGAAGTAACTGGAGGTGTTTGGAGCAGTTTTAAGTTTGCAGTTTGTAAATAAACTTGTGTGTTCCTTTGCTTCAAATAAACAGCAATTAAAGACAGAAAAGCCTAAACATAATAGACATCTTTCAAATAATTAAATTCCATCTGAGATGAGATTTATCTAAATTCAGGAATTATAGCAGCTGAAGAAAAATTACAGGGGATTATATTTTTGGAAAAGTGAAACATTTTGTCCAGAAGTAGAAGGAGCAGTATTTTAGCAAAACCAAGACTGCCTGTAGCACTGAGCAGTTATATTAGCCAGCCTTTAACTACCTAAAAATCTGACATTTCTGTGTAGAGAGGTGATCTTAAGACATTTCTTTGTTGATACTCCCTGATTTTCCATTGCTCTTATGAGGCATGGAGAAGGGGCCACTGGCAGGGTGTGATCCAGTAATTTTTTGTCAGAGCTGGTGGCAGGCCATACCCATATCCACAGCTTGCTGCTGGAGTCAGAGCTGGATTAAATCCTAATTGTAGAATCATTGGGTCATTTATGTTGGAAAAGACCTTGAAGATAATCAAGTCCAACCACTAACACAGTGCTGCCAAGCCCACCACTAGACCATATCCCCAGGTGCTAAGTCTGGAAATCTTTTAAAACCTTCAGGGTTCGGGGCTAGACAACTTCTCTAGGCAGCCTGTATCAACACTTGACACCCTTTTCTGTGGAGGAATTTTCCCTAACATGTAATCTGACCCTCCCCCTGCACAATTTGACCCATTTTGTCTCATCTTATTGCTTGTTATCTGGGAGAAGAGAACTGATCCCCATCTGGCTACAACCTCCTTTCAGGTATTTGTGAAGACCAATAAGGTTCAGCCCTGATCTGTCTTCTTTTCTCCAGGCTAAACAGCTCCATCTCCCTCAGCTTCTCCCCATATGAGTCACTCTCTAGACCCTTCACTTGCTCCATTGCTCTTCTCTGGACATACTACAGCATCTCAGTATCTTTCTTGCAGTGAGGAGTCCAAAACCAAACTCAGGATTTGAAGCGCAACCTCAGCAGTTCTGAGGCAGAAGTGCTTCCCTGAACTTCAGGCTCTGTGTTTTCCTGGCAGGTAGACAAGTTCTTTCCCACCCCTAGCGCAAACGGGACTCAAAAGTGGGTCACATCTGGCATCTTTGGTCACTTCTACAGCCAGCACACAATCACAACCCTTTTTGTGGTGTGGGGCAAATTATTTTGCTTTGTTAGAGACTTGGCTCCCTGACACTCTTCAATTGTTGCACCTTTCTCATTGCTAAGGACACCTTTGCAAAATGCTTCACAGGCAGCTGATGTGTATTCTGAAATGAATGAGCCCTGGACACACCTTCCTGATGGGGCTTCACTGGTATGAAAATAGAGTACTGGTGTCTGGACATGTCTGGGGCTGTGAGGGAGGCTCAGTAATGGAGCTGAACAAAACACTTTGGCTTTGGCCTTGGGATTTCCTTCAAAGGCAGTGTAGACTTACCCTGTCTTCCTGGAGACCTGTACAGAATTCTTGAGAACAAATATCCTCAAAGTCTATTTGATTGATGGTTGCTGCTTTAAAGTGTTGCAGAAAAGTATGTATCTTATTCCTACAATTTAACAAGGTCATAACTGTGCTGTAATCTCAGGGGATTGCCAAAAATGAAAGGAATGAGAACATGCTTATTAGATTTGCTAATGACACTAATCTGCAAGGGACTGTGAGTATGTTGGAGGACAGGATTGGAATTTAAAGTGATCTTGACAAATTGAAGGTATGGTCTGAAATAAATAGGATGCTATTCACTAGGGATAGATATAAGGAACTGCATTTAGGCAGGAATAATCAGCTGCACAAATAAGAGGGGAACAACAATTTCAATAGCAGATCTTTATATGCTGTAAGCTTTATGGATCACAAACTGAGTACAAGTCAGCAATACTTTCCCTGTCTGCCAAAGAAACCCAAACCCAGATATTCTGCAGTGAATAATGTAAACTCCAGACTGTGGGGATGTGCAAAATTATTCTTCTTTCTTTGAGACCAGCTATGCCACAGCTGGACTGCTCTATCCCACTGGAATAGTGCCTCAGTCCAGTAAAGTGTTTGAAGTGAGACTACAGATGATTCAAAAGGATTCAAATGCTGGATGGTCTAGAATATATAATTTAAGAATAAATTGGTTAAATTAGTTGGGCTTAGTCTTCATATATTGCAAAAATTGCTGTGTGGAAGTCTCAAAATAATTTGCGATGGATAATTAAGTAAAATAATGTGTGGTGTATGGTTTCATTTGACTTGACCTACAGCTGCAACAGAAAATGTCTAAAGGTATTTTTGCAATAAAAAGATTTTAAACCACTGAATTAGACACTGGAAACAGTTTGTTAAAATCTAAGGCAGGACACTGATGTTCAGTCTCTATCTGGGGATACTGCTGGGGACAGGTTAGATCAGGAATGACACAGACACAGAGATAGCTGATATTTGTTCAGGTAGAGAGGTGTTTGAATGGTATCATGAAGCCCCTTCAATCTGCATCATGAGCTGTGCATTTTGGAGATGAAGGCAGGAAAAACTTCTCTGAGACAAGGGCAACAAGGCTGCTTGTACTTGATATTACTGAACATTATATTGATTTTGGAGGGATTTCTTTCCTGCTTTACTTATAGTTGCAGTTTCTTGTGCATCTTCTCTTTTTCCCTAAGTCTATTTTCCTTGACATTTTCATCATTTCCACCTATTCCTTCTTTCTTCCCTTTTTCTCTCCTCCCTCAATTTACAAGAGCAAATGAGGCTGTCCCTCAGAAGAGAATAAATTCAAACTGATGACTTCTCTGCTGCTGTAGTGGGTATTGTATTGACCCTCACCTTGACCCCCTGTAACTACTGGTTCTTGAGGAATGCTTCAGCACGCTGTTCAGTGTGTTCTCATCTCAGTGTTTGAGGAGATATGCAAATACTTTGGATGTACAGGCAAATCAATTGGAGATTGATTGTAGATAGACAATTTTGACCTCATGCAGAATTTATCTGAATATTCAGTTACAAACTACTGTCATTGTTAATAAAGCACTACATACACTCTGGGAAGACACAGGCTGAAGAACAACAGTGTGCAGCGGCACACATGCAGCCTATATTGGCCAAGATCAAATTTTGCACATAAAAAAAAATCAGGGTTGAGTTGCACACGAAGTTGAGACCAAACCCCTATTAGACAAATTCAGAGCTTAGCACATGGTGCAGAATCATGTTTTTCTTCAAAAGACACACCTTCCCCTACACTGTCAAACATTCAGACAGCACATCACTGATTTAGCTCTGGCATCCTGAATCAATTTGGAGCTTTAACACTTAATTATGTGTGGCCCTGGGCAAATTCCTGCTTCACTTTGACCTTCCCAAACTTCTGTTTCTCTTATTTATGCTGCAAACCATTTGATTTCAACAAAGCCCTCTATTATATGCTTACACTTCATCCATTTTAATGGAATCTCAACAATGTCAGCCCTACTACGCATAAGTCTGATTGTAATGATGGAAGAGAATTTGAAGTTTTACACCTTTTGCCAGCCTACTAATTATGGGAAAATGCAGTATTTTTCAAAGGCAATAAATGTTTGCACAGAGCATTTTTCATAGAACATTTCTCTACAGTTGCTGCTTTGGCTGATATTTAGGATGCAAGAATTTTAGTGAACTCTCTGAACAACCATTAATTTAGGGATGTAACTTATAGATACATAGATTAAATATATAGTGGTGGCTTATGCATTTAGTATTATTTATGCATGTATTCTTTTTCACAGAAAAATCACATTTGACACAGCCTTAATTACGATGATTCAAATCTCTGTTTTTGCAATTCTACTTCAAGTTGTATTAGCAGAAAATGCCACCTACAGCACCGGGGATTGTAGCCAGAAACAATATACTCCATCTTCATTTTATCTTTCAGCACTGAGTCCTTTTTAAATTATTCAGCTGTGCAAACTGTAGGCAAGGAAAGCTAAACCAACACCTGCCCTCTTGAGAAATAAACACCAAACCCTCTAGGTAGGGATATGCTGACATTTATCCAGATGGTGCATGGGAGCTCAAGATATTTCTTTTACTTATCTGCTTATGAAAAAAATAGAGCAAGGGGATTCTAGTGGGGACAATTCAATTAGTATGCAAAAATAATTTAATAGACATTAATTTATATTAAAGTGTGTAATATCAGTATGTATAAACAAATGGATGCCCTGAATGAATCCTCCTTGAAAAAGAAGAATAGATAAGGAAAATAGCAAGGCAGCAGCCAAGGCAGACAATTAGAAGTGGGATGCATTATTTAAACATACTGATTGCGAGTATGTGTTGCAGAGTGAGCTAATTAGATTTCAGTGTTAGGCTATACTTCTCTTTTTCATAAACTTCCCACTTCACTAACTACAGTGAGGGAAAAAACCCAAATAATTGCAATTAGACTTCAAATTAACCTAATTTTCTTTTTAAATAGGAATATTTTAGATTAATTTATTACTGTGCAGATAATGAGATAAACCTCTGTTTGAAGGGCTGGTGAACCTGATTGGTCACTTAGAGGACTCTTCCTTCCACCTCTCTGTGCAGGACAGATGTTAAATGAGAATTAATAAAAGAGTTTTTTACTCTGCTAATATGCAGGGATTTCTTTTTAGTACACCTATGTTTGCAATTCAACTTTAGGTCTTGTTTTGCAGTGTTCTTCATTGCTAGCATGGACATCAACATGTTTATACTGCTTTAACAGGCAGAGTGAAAATGTGTCTTGGAAGACCTCTGAAAAAATCAATGCAAAAATAATCTAAAATTGTGGGAAGACAGGGATTATACAGATATTCAAAAAACTATCAAGAGCTTCTTGTGTGTATGGGTAGGGCATAAGGATATAAATACATTCATATATCTTCTCTGTACTTTGCTTTTCTTTTTGCCGACATGAATTTTTTTCTGGTGAAGTGCAATTTGCAGGTGTTTGCTGAAATGAACCCTGGTAGTGACCTACATATTACAGAGCCCTTTTCCCTGATAGCTGACTCAGGTTATCATCAGCACAGTGTCTCAACTGAGGCACAGCCTTTGATAAGCAGTCTAGTCTTCAGTGTTATTAGTGTTACTGGTAACATAGATGATAACACTACACCACTTGACATTCACAAGTGAAACAAAGTATTATGTCTTTCACTTATGACTATGAGGACAGTGACACTTAAAAGGGAATATGGAATGGAGTCAAAAATTGTTTATATGCCAGTGTAGAGAAATTAGATTTTATCTTGTACAGAAACCTGTAAGATGCATAAATGTTGATCCACTTTGACATGAAACTGCAATCTGTGCAATTAACAGACCTATTTATCCAGGTGTCTAGAGATTCTTGTGGTTAACAAACAACTGCTTAAAGCTTTGGGATCTGGGAAAGGTATACAGACACTAGTACATTAAACCAAACTTCTGACCTTTAAAATAAGTGACTGTGAGGAAAGTTCTGGCAAACAGATCTAGAAAACTAATGCTTTGTTCATACGTGCTAAGATTGTTAGAGATCAGAAAATTATGATAAAACAAAACCACACAGCATATTTCTACTTTGTGAAACATGGGTTTTAGAATTTTCTCTTCTCCCTACAGATATCCAAAATGAGCACACTGACATCTGGTGGGCTGCCCATTTTTTATGGGAAAGGGAAAGAAATAGGGGGTTTAAGACTTGATTAATCAGACCTAGTTTAGATGCTTACTTTGGGACTAGGTGAATCATACTGTAGAAATGGCTCCGGGGTGAGAAGAATTGAAGTCTCAGTATTCTTGCCCAGTCCTCCAAGGATGTGTTTTTGTCAAGATGTATGAAACGAGATGCTTGTGACATAGGCTTTGAGGGATGAAACAACTAGTTACAAGAGACATAATGTATTAATGGATTAAAAAAAATTAAAAATTGATGGCAAGTAAAGCTATCTGCCACACACTAAATGCACAAAATGTCTCATCTAAGACCTTTGAGCTGAATGCTCAATAGTTGGATTTGAGTTTCTGACATGCTTGCATTTGGTTTTGAAAGTATTTTGGATTGACCTTTGCTTTAACTCCTGATTCCTGGTCCTGTCCTATTTCCAGCTGAACTCAAAGGTTAGCTTGCTGAGTATCTTAAGACTATCTATCAAAGCTGATTACTAAAGTTTCAGAAATGGTCATTTTTTGATGTCTCTGGTCTTGGTTTGAAGCATTTCAATTGACTTCTTGAGGACAAGGGCCTTGAGTTTTTGTCATGCAAACCCTGATATAATTAGTCTTTTCTGAAAATAATAGAGCAATTTTAAATTTACATATCTCTGTACAGGTAGGAGCATAAAACCTGATGATAATACAAAATGATTGCTTATGTGGAGCACATTATTTTGAAGGCAGCTGATGAATGGTAATGTTCACAAAAGCATAAATATGAGAATGCAATACATAAGCAAATATAGATCAGCATGAGGATATGCATTTTCTCTAATTTGCTGAAGTATTGTAACTGCTACAAATTATATACTGACAAATCCTGGTCTACACCTCACCCAACTGATGGAGCTGTGACAAGTTGCTTGCTATGAATAATTGTTTACAGGAGTGTATGTCAGACAGCTCAATTACTTTTTTGTTTTAACTCATTTTAAGCCTCCTCCAAAACTTAAGCTGGTGACTGGAAACACTGCAATGCCTGCCATCTGTTTTAACTGGGCAAAAATTCAGATTCCTCCATCTTTTTAAAGTAATTTTGATAAATGGAAATGTTGGAAATGTGTTACACTGCAAAACTTTATCTAGCTAAACCATATATTGCTTCTTTGGTAGATCTTCCTGTCCTGCATTTGTCCTGCCCTTTTGAACTAGTGGCAAGACATTGTCATTTTTTCAGACTTCTGGAGTTTCATAGAAAGTCCAAAATTCAGTAAGTGTTAAGATAAGTGAGCCAGAGAGTTCCTCAAATAGTGATTTTAGGAATTAAAAGCAAATTTTCCCAGCCTGATATTTAAAAAAAATATTAAATGTAGTAGCTATTTTGTCACAAATAGGCTAGAAAGTACTTCATCATACAAGAATCATCCTTTTGTGGTATCTCTTTATTTTAAATACAGCATGGAATTATTTAATAAACACTTCTGCTCCTGTACTATTGTGAATAAATCTACCATCTCTGTTGAGCAATGACCCTGTGCCATTTTTACAATTTTAATTTCTTTAATTTCTTTCAGAATAGACTTCAGATACAACTTTTTTGTTGGTCTGCTCTGCCATCCAAAAAGCCTTATGTCGCCTTTAGCTTCCTTTATCAGTTTTTTTAAACCCTCTGCTATGTACTGTTTACTACCTGCTTTCTTTCCCAGTTAGTGATATTTTTGTTTTCATTTTAGAGAAGCTGAAACCGGTGCAGCACAAACATCTCTGCTATTCATCAAGGCATGCTAAGTACCTCAGATTCCTAAGACACTTTGCAATGCACTACAGAAAAAACAATACATTTTGGGGATAGGCAACTCCTTCGTGGGAAGCAAATCAAAGTATGGGATCTCAATCCATTGGAAGGATTTCACTCAGTAAGGCTTTGCATTCTATTTTGCACCAATTATATGTCCTATTTACAATAAGCTATTTGCTGAATTTCCTTCAGCGACAGGAGGAGTATGTGGACCAAGGGCAGACACACTGCACTTTGATTTTGGAAAGGCTTCTGGGATTCTCCATGTTGGTATGTCCTATGCTAGCTAAAGAAACATAGTGACTTCTTATCTAGAGGAATCTAGATCTAGAGCTGGAAATTGGATTTGAAAATAATACTGAAAGGGTGTTTATCAATTGGTCATTATTAAAATAGAAGGATTCATAGAGTAGTACTTATTTCTAATTCATTTGCTGTTCAATGGCTTTGTTAATAAATGGGATGATGGAGTGCAGAGTATGGCTATCTAATTTGCAGATGGAGCAAAGCTAGCGATGAATATACTGAGAATGGAATAACAATTTAAATGGATCTTGATAAATTGGAGACATAATCTGAAAATGATCAGATGCTATTCAATGGGTACATATACATTAAGCAGTCATTGTCTATTTTGTAGATGGGATGGATAAAAGTAATTTAAAGAGCAGGTCTACAGGAAAGGACATGGGTTAAAACTGGCCATAACTGTAGATATGCTCAACATGATTCAAGAATGTCATATTGATGAAAAACGGTCCAGAGCTCTTTGGGATCAAATGTAATTTACTACATCAAGTGTAGCCTGCAAGACATGAAGAAATTTTTCCTATTGATTCAGCATTTAAAGGCTTCACTCAGAGCAATTTTCCAATTATAGGTGGACCAGTTGGAGAGAATTCAGTAGAGAAAAATGAGAAGGCTCAGTAGTCTAAAAACATGACCTATGAAAAATGATTGTACAAATTGGGCTATTTAACCTGGAAAGGAAAGGAAAGGATGGTTGGAACCAAACAACCTTCAAATACATAAAAGGTGTTGGAAAAGAGAGGGAATAATCCATTCTTCCACATTCTGTGCCTGGAAGTAATGGGTATAAACTACAGCTTAATTGGTTGGAAAATGAAGCACTGCAATAAATTGCCAAGAGATTTGGTGGAATCTCCATCTTTTAAAGTCCTTAAGAACCAACTAGTGGAACACCTGTCAGAAATGACACTGGTATAATTGTTCTTTCTGGAGCAAAGCAATAATAGACTTAATGACATCTCAAGGTTTCCCTTCAGTCTTGTGTCTCCAGAGAATTATTGGATGTAAAATACATCACAATGGGGGGATGTGAAAAATGCTACAGTTGTGATACAGCAATGGAAGTTAGCAAAGACATAAGAACTAGAATATGAAGCATACTAGCTTTAATAGTGAGAGATAAATTTATACTAAAATTCCTGTTCCTCATTCTTAAATGCTGATTAATTCTTAGGGATCCCAGCTGATCCTCTCATAAGATGAAATATAAAATGTGAAGGCAGTATTTAATACTATAAAATCTCATCCAGTTATAAAATTACTAGAAATCAACATCCTGTTTTTTGTTGCCAAGTATTTAAATATACTATTAGATGTAATATTTTAACAGATTTGTAAACAATCCACAACACATATTGTGAATTTGCTTAAGCAAGAATGACTACTACACTTTATGTGATAGAGTGATTTCAGACTATTTTCCCCAATAATAATATGCAGTGAAAAAAACCAAAGTAGAGCTTATCTCTCAATATCATCTTAGCGCAAAGACCCTGCTTTGCATATGCAGTTGGAGCAGTAAAATAAAAAAGAGAGGTCTTTACTTTGAGGGAATAATCATGGAAATCAGCAGAGCTTTCTTAAATAAAATAATGAAGTAAAACAGTAAAGTTTGAAGACTTCAGTCTCTTGTGCTTTGGTGTTTACAAGAATAAATGGAAATAAACCAGAAAACAATTTGTAAGTGGTATAGATGGCTGTGAAAGAAGCTTGTTCCATACTTGGGCAGTCATGAGATAAAAAAGTCAATCAATCTGACTGGGTGAAGAATAGCTAATTCAAAGCAAGCAGAAGCACAAGGACAGGTTTCATTAAAATCAAGGTAGTGGAGCAGAGAAACAAAGCCTGATGGAATGGATACAGAGCAGGGTTGTCCACATGGACTTGTGTTTTCTGATAAGAAGAAATGACAGTTTTCTTAGTGAAGCCTGAGTTACTTTGCAGAAACAAACATTTTCACTCAGGAAAAGCAAACCAACAAATAAACAAACTCCTCTGTAAATTCAAAGCATTTGAGGATCAAACTCTTCAACAAATGTAAAGATGCACCAGCAGAAATATGATCACTTTTTAGTGACATGTTAAGAAATTACTTGGAATTTGTGTTTCCCACATAGAAAAAACCCCATTCCCCCTCTGTTTATTTAAAGTAAAAAAAGAGTGAAGATATAGAAGATTATTTTTCAAGCTTAGAATGGAACAATCTCTATGTATGTCACTTGAGCTCCACAGCATAGGCTATATTATGAAATAAAGAAGTTCTTGTTTAACTACATTGACTCTCCCAGTAAAACACCAAAATTTGAATTAAAAGTCGTCAGTGATAGGTCATATCAAAACCCAATCCTTGCAATCATTCCTAAATTACTAATTCCTCATTTAAAACAAAGGTAGCATTTTATTATTGTTTTGAACTGCCTCCCTTCAGCTTACAGCTATTTTACCTTGTGATATATTTGTCTAATGGGCTGATAGGCTCCCTATGATCCTGTTGCTGTGGTGCATGTGAGTAGTTACACAGCAGAATCAAGTTGCCCGTGAGCCTCCTCTGTGCTTATTTAAAATTGATTGATCCATTGCAGTCTATAAAAACAGGCCAAGTTTTTCAATATTTAATGCTTCTCTCACTCAATTACTGTTACCCAAACTGCATTTCACTAGATATTGCACACCTATATTCTTTGAGTTTAGATGTACTATTTTCATGTTTCCTAGAAGAATCAGGAATGTTTTCTACTATACACTGTTAGTGTAGTAGTAGAAGATTTTTATTCTCATACAGATCACTTCTAAAATGTGAAAATGCACTTTCTTGCATTCCTAACTATTGCATAATCCCAGATGGAAATAAAGAAGCTATGTTTTGTGGTGTTAGGTACTGCAAAATGGTATTGTCACAGTCCAAAAAACTGCATGTCTGGGTGTCCATGAGTATTCAGCAGATATCATGGAAATGTCCTTAGCTTTAGCCACGCTAAGGTGATAGAAAATTCAAGCATTTATTTGTGAAATCCCTGGTAGAGGGTTCAATTACAGAAATAGAGCAGCCATACATCCCGTCTTAATCTAAGACAATTTTTTTTCCCTTTTTTGTTTTGTTTCTGGCAATCAGTGTGACCTGGCCACATGACAAGGGTCTTTCATTTTGTACACTCCCAACAGTTTAAGGAAACTATTATGGGCTAATTATACATAATCAGCCTTGCTTTGAGTAACTGATCATTTCACATCTTAATTGATTATCCAGGCACTGGTGGCTTCAGCATGACCTTAATGTGACTTGCTAATCACTAGCTCCAAATAAATCTCTCCTTGAACTCTTACTAGCTGCGTAGCCTTGTATTTTAGTTCTGCATAAAGCCTTTTCACTCGATGAATCTATAGGACTTAGAAAACCTATCTTATGTCAGTCATACTTTCCATAACTGTATGAGTGCATATGGCTCAATACTGGCTGTTGTTTGCAAGACAAAAATGACAGCGAGTAATCACATAGGGGTGCTAATGGGCACAGAGGAGATCAGTCATCAATCATCACTTGGACACTGCATGATTTTACATTTAGCATTATTAAATGTGCTGTCTGTGCCTTGCTTCTGGGCATTAAAATTACATGGGGTTAAGGACGTGTTCTCTTATTTGGACCTCCATCAGTCTTTGTGATTATTGGAAATGTTATCTGTAATGACTTTGGTTTTTTCGAAGTCATTGATTAAAAAATGTGACCTGTCCTAGGGCCACAGGTTCCTTGGGGAACTGCATTAGTAACTTGTCTATTCGGTGATGGTTCCCCAGCTGCATGCTGAGAGACAGCCCATCAATGAATGTGGCCTGGATCTGGACATAGATATGGATAGCTCTGTCTAAATGTTAGACCCTTGCTGAAGTTAAACTGTGGTTATAGTCTTCTGAGGCCAATAAGCTTTGAAAGATGTGCCCTAATGGCTCCAAACTTCTGGGGAATTGATGCTCAGTCAACAATCCCCTCTGCTAATAATTTACCAGGTAACAGCAATACTTCAGCTACAGCTATTGACACACTGCCATGTCAATCCTCCAGTGCCTCACCAGCTATCATGATTTATTTGTGATTGATGAAGCAGTGAAAGAAGATGCTAGAGCACTACTGTCAAAAGACTGCTGAATTAGATTAATTTCAGCATGGAATGTGTTTGTTTTCCCATATGATGGCAATGAAAAAAAGGTGAACATGTCAAGCCTACAAAAATATTTCTTCTGGCTGATACCCCTTGAGGTATTTTTGAACCCCAGGATATGGAGATGGGGTAAATACTTGTGAAAATGGTGGGAAAATGAGATATGACTCCATGGTTTACAACAGAGCTACAGTAACTGTGGATGAAATATAAAATAGTGGTACTGATCCCAAAAAGAGTGCAAATTGAGTAAGATGAATATTGTGATTCATCTGAGGAAGACACCTGATGAAGTGAGGGGACTACTTCTGTTAAACAAATTAAATCTGATATATGCATAAGAAAGAGATTAATACATTTGGTTTTGTAAGAACTTCTTACTAAATAATCTTGATATGAAAGCTTGCATTTTTAGATGGTAGATTACAGTAGAAAATATCTAAATATTCCAGCTGTCACTTGAAGATAAAGACATTATGACATTTTAGGGCTATCAAACTGCTCTTCATGTATTTAGGGATCTTTCCTGTCAGCAAAGCTTAAAAAAAGCTTAAAACCTCATTTTGGGTGACCAGATTAAATGATTAATTGCACCAAACAATTTTTTTAAATAGCAAGAATAGAAATCAATAATGACCTTTTCTGTTTATATAGTTATTTACATTCATGTGAGTACACATAACTTCAGTAATACTGCAGCTGGAGTTATTTGACTAAGGACAGTGGTGAAAAGGCATAAGCTAGCTCTATAAACCCTTTCAAACTCCTCACCCATGGGACTTTAAACACAAACAGACAATACCTGCATTCTTTCATGTTGTGTAACCTGTTTCTGTGTTTTATACATTTATATCACAAACTCATTAATAGTCTTTTATCACTGTTGACAACCCATACTCAAAGGATAAAAAAAAAACAGAATTAAGATTGCTACTGAAAACATGATGTGTGATTGGATAATTAAAGAGCACATATGCCTCAGGACAAAATAGTTTTGAACAAATAGTTATAAAGATAGCATTTCCTTGGTTTCCTGCTTTTCTGTGTTAAACCATATTTACTTGCTTTTCTTTGTTGTTTTGTCAGCAATTCCTCAAAATACACCATTTTATTTTGAGGATTGACAGGGCTTAGAATGCTTTTTTAGTGGTAAATGTGCTGCACAGTACATGCAATTTAGTTAATATATATCAGATATATTAAATGCCTTTTGAAATCATGATGAAAAGATCTAATAAAATATTTTTATCAGTCAGATCATGCTTTTGAATAAAATTTAATGTCAAATTTGACTGAAGGCTGTAGTAGAGAATTCAGAAAATCATGTCTTAATACCTGTTGCAGGTTTACTGTCCCCTGTTGTTCACCCAAGCTATGCCCTATGTCTCTCTCTTTGAACTCCGTTGTTGCCACACTCTGTGGCTTAATTTCTTTTTTTCTGTAAGAGTCATGGAGTTTTCTGATACAAAGTACTTACTCCTCAAAACTACAACTCCTTACTCCAACCTACAATTCTGCTTTCTTCTCACCATATTTCAAATATTAGTTTTGCTTTCTATATGTAGTAACACTGAGCTGAAGTAAGTACTCAGTTCTCATTACTAGAGACTAGTTAGTTTACTAGTTAACTAGTAAAACTTTGAGTTTATGATATTAATTGCTGTGCTTAAAGTAAAACTGTATTTCCTAGAAGGAACCCCTCCCTGGTCCATAGTAACATTAGCTTGGGTAGAGGAACAGAGAAAAAATTTTCAAAGAACAAAGTGTAAACCCTTAAAAACATGTTTCCAAACATCTATCTATCTATCTATCTATCTATCTATCTATCTATCTATCTATCTATCTATCTCTTACAAAAATATTGGAAAGAGTACTACAGTCCTTTTATGTCATATTAGGCATGTGGCACTTTTGATTTATGGTACTTCAGGATTTATTTGATTTTTAATATTGCATTCATTCAAACCAGTGAACAGTGTACTCCAGATGGCTTTTTGTTCACTCAATTTACATCCGCACTCTTTAAATCCCATCCTGCTAATTAGGCATGGATAGTCAGATCTAAGGTACTTAAATTGCTCTGAGTGCTATTCTACCCTAAATGGTTTTCTGCTTGTTTAAGTGTTCTACTAGTCAAAATCTGAGAGAGACAGCACCTAACTTTGATCTTATTGACAGCAAAAACATATTGTTGTCTGTGGCATTTGTAGGAGCAAATGATAAAATGATGGTTTCTGTAAAACTACAATCAGTGTCCCTCTGAGTTTGCAGTTCAAGACAAGTTAATAAGGAGAACTATAAGAATACAGAAGGGTAGGATGGATTATCAGGGTGTTTTTAAGTGGCAGAATTAGTTAAATTATCAGAGATGATAAGAGTACAAAAAACAAGAGCAAGGCATGCCTTTGGACAAAAAGAAATTAAGGAAATGATATTTTTGGTAAATAGTAGGAAGGTGAGATGGAGAGGGTGTCTGGCATCACTACTTTATGCAAACAGACAATGAGAAGAAAATCTGGTTAAATTTATCACCACTGAGAATTTTAACCAAGTTTTTGCAAAAGTCTTTTAAGTGTGAATCAGGAGGGTAAGTTTCTGATTTCTGAGTTGCTAACTAAAAGAAAGGGCTAATATGCAAACCAAGAAAATAAATTTTTTAGCTTATTTTTTGTTTGAATGGGAATCTCTGAATACCCCAGAACTTGGTCTACAATGAGGTTATATAAATTTATGTGTTGGGGCACAAGTAGAGACACTTCAGTACCTGAAGTGATATGCATGCATGCACCACTTTAGTTTAAAAAAGCAGTTAGTATCAGTAGCTCCTGCAGGCCAGAAAATTTTCTGCTTGTGTATTTACTCTCAGTTAATTAAACTCAAATGGTGTTTGTGCAGATAGGTGACTTTTTTTTTTTTTTTTTTAGTACAGCCTGCAGTTGCACCTTTTGCAAGAATCTCTGCAAATGTACAGGTTCAACAAGAGATTGTTTTGCACTTTTATTACTTCCAAAATGATATCAGAGGATTTTGGATTACTTGTTCCAAATTTTTATCAGTTATGAACTTAACTCAGTTGAAAGAATAAATTAAGCTTATAAGCAGAGCTCTCCTACAGCCTCCTCAAAGTGAAAATCATAGGATCATATAATCATTAGAGTGGATTGGGTTGGAAGGGATCTTAAAGATCATCTAGCTCTGACACCCTTGTGTAGCAGGGATGCCACACATTAGACCAGATTGCTAAGAGCCCCCAAATATTTTTAAAAGAATGCTAAAATGTCTTATAATAGATATCATGCAGAGGCAGAAACATTTGACCTCTAATGAAATAACAAAAACTTATCAACATCTGTCTGTTTTCTCCACTTGCTAATCCTGAGCATTCCTGACCACAGCAAGGCTGAGATCTGCTATAGGCCTGTGACTTAATTTCCATACTGTCCACTTTCAGTCTGGGACAGTCATGTTTATACTGTATTTTGTCAGGAGTACAGCAGTGCTGTAAATTGCCTCATCCACCTCTGTGCCCCTCTATATCAAGCACTTCTTGCAGATATGTCTGCTCCATGTCATTATGCATCACACACAACCTTTGACCTGAGTGAGTTATTAATAGAAAAGGCCTGTCTTTCTCATGCCAACTGGCATGCAGCACACTGAACTTGCTGGATGGCTGTTTGGATGGATGGATGCTGGATTGCTTCCCTCTTGCTGGTTTTGAGATACACAGACTGTGAGCAGGACTGAGAAAACAGATTAAGACCTTCATGTGCAACCTGTACCGTGTTGGGTACCGTGGAGGATGGAGGGACAAGTGTCTCTTCTGTTTCCCCATTTGATCCTTGAACCAGAAGCACTGCTAAGAAAAGTGACTTCAAACATACAACATATTACATTATATCATAGTGGTTATACCCAGCTGGGGTCAAGGCTGTATTCCTTCTCTTTTCCAAGGACTTTCAGGACTGAAGAACAGAGATCAGCACCTTGTCATATGATTTCACCATCCTCAGTATGTGAGGAAACCATCAGTGAGTTCCTCTGGGAAGCTGGGTTTTGCTGTTTTGGTAGATAAGGAAAAATCTCAGGTCTCAGTTTTTCACTCTCTCTGTCCCAGTCCACAGCAGGGACTGGGTATCTCAGTGGGACGAATCTGGGGAATCTTAGGTCAGGAACAAAACGCCATTATTGTAGGTATGAGCTAGACATGGTCATGTGTAGTGACTAAGGGACACTGACAATGTGATTTAACTAATATAGTCCATCACAGTGCCAGAGAGTCCTTAATCTTCCTTGGGATTACAGTTTGATGCACTGACACCTGCATTGTATTGTTTCTTGTCTAGATTTGCAAACACAGGTGCAAAAGAAAAGCATTTAAAGACAGGTACAGGTAACAAAATCCTTCCTAGATGGACAAGTGACTTAATTTAGGAAATTGTCAGCTTAGTCCCCAGCTTTTAGGGCTGACGTCTAGTAAATCAGCTTCAGAATACCTCTCCTCTGCCCTTTTGTTGGCCATGGTTCCCTTTATGGCTGATGAGGTTTGCCTCCTAGCTCTTATCTCTCCTCATTAAACCTGCTTTCCTCTTCTCACTTGGATTTATATCTCTCTGGCCTAAACCTCCTTTCCTTCCCACTTTCTAGAGCTGGATTTAAAAAGTATGAACATCTGTAAGCATCACAAATTTCTCTTCCTTTCCTTCCCTTTCCTACTATCTTCTTTTGTGTCTTGTTACACTGTATTTTTCAGTTAATTCTTCTCTTCTATTTTTCATGTTTTGTAACAGTGAAATATGATGAAACACTGAACTACATAGAATTCATTGGCCTGAACTATCTTAAAATGTCATTTTTCTGTATAGATTAATGAATCTCTATTACCAATAACAATGTGAACTAGGGCTCTGATGCCTGGTTTCACCCTAACCCACAACTAAGTCCCACACAGCTGCTCACTCATTCCCCTTGGGCAGGATGAGGGAGAGAATCAGGAGGGTAAAAGGAAGAAGTCTTGTGGGTTGGGATAAAAGCAGTTTAATCAGTATAAAGCAAAAGCTGCTCATACAAGTAAAACACAACAGAGAAGTCATTCAATGCTTCCCACGGGTAGACAGATGTTTGACAATCTACAGGAAATCAGGGCCCCATCCCATATAATGGTGGCTTGTGAAGACAAATGCCATCATTGTAAATGTCCCCTCTTTTCGTTATTTTTACAAACCTTCATATGCTAAGCATGATGCCATATAGTCTGGGGTATCTCCATGGCAAATTTGGGTCCCACCTTGTATCCTCTTCCAACCTCTTGTGCACCCCCAGCCTCTTTACTGGTGGTGTGGGGTAAGAGTTGAAAAGACCTGGATGTTGCTCAGCAATAGCTAAAACATCCTTCTATTATCAACACACCTTCCAGTAAAAATCCAAAACATAGTTCATGCTACTATGAAGAAAATTCACCCTACCTCAGTGAAAACCAGCACAGGCTGCAAAGTGATTTGCGCAGGTCATTTGTCCCTCTATTACATTGTTCAAGTGCTAGGGAGCAAGATGGCACAAAGGCTTCCCAACTTTCTTTGAAGGACAGAGCTTTCCTTCTTTGGTGTTGGTCATGGATCTTGCAGCTGGAGTGAGAAGCAGGAGGCATTGCACTGTGAATTTGTGAAATGTAGGGCTCCCTGGGAGAAAAAAGTGCTTTAAAATCCTCTTGTGCTTCTCCTTCTCAGCTGCCAGGAATTTGACAAGTTTACTCATTAATGAGTAGAAGAAGTAGATTCCTATCAGAAGATAAAGGCAGTGTATACCTGTGCTGAGAGCAGCCTGTATGCTCAGTAAGGTAGTTGGACCTGAGGACTCCATATATTCCCCTCCTGCTGTGCCCTAAGGCATCCTCAGTCATCTCCAGAGCACAGAAGTCATGACACATGTCACAAGGGCTATTATTATTTAAAGCCAGGTGTGCAACAGTCCTTAGAAAAATCAGTTCTGACTTATTCTAAAAAGCCTCTTGCTATGAGAATTGATCAGCTATCTTGAGCAGTGATGAGCTTACAACTGCTGTCAAAGCTAGCAGGGTCTTGCAGGGCTGGTAAGGATTTCTGAGTACTGAGTCTTTTTGCTTGGAATAGCTGGTTTCCTAGCACATATATTCAAACTTCCCTCTGGCTACTTAAGGAGAAGATCAACAGTTCTTACAAACTCTTAATCTTTTTTTACTTCAAAATGTAGTTAAAAAAAAGTCACACTTAGCTGGACTCGTTGCAATGCGGTAATAGCATTTCAATATTTATATAATTCCTGCTTTGAAATACTACCAATCCACTGTTAATAGAAAAACAGAACTGAGAAAATGCAAACAAAAGGAACTGAATTTATTCTGTTTCTAACTAAATTGATGGTCAAATTCGTAACCATTAAATGACTTAATATTATTGTGAGAACTGAACTTAATGCCTGTAATTTCAATGCAGAGGTAATCTCCCTAATAATATCTAGTTACTGGAATCTTGCAATATTGCCAATAAAAGCTTTCATGATGCAAAAATAAAAACAGAATATATAGTTAGTGGTGACTTGGGTGAATTAAAATAAAATCCATTTAGTATATAAATGTAGATAATCCATTTCCTTCTAAAGGCTTATCCAAAGACTTTTATCCTGAATAAGCCTAGGAAGGCCATGTGCTTGGCTGTGACTTACTCCAGTAACTGAATTGCAGTAGGTGCTCAAGATCCTATTTTCAAGAGGAAAACAGCCTGGCTAAAAGGATAATTACTATGTTAAATATTACTATTCTCCCTCCTCTCTGCAAAGAGGACTTGGCTCAAAATGATTGGTGTGTAAAAGATGCCTGCATATGAGATGACAGAGCTGAGAAATTGGTGATAGGTAGGCTTCATGTTCAATATGTAGTGTGAAAAGACATTAAAATATCACAAATTGAAATGCTTACCTAACACTGTCTTTCACATTACAAAGAGCCATAGTACATTAGTAATCTTTTCAGGGAATTACAAACTTGATTTAAAAGTTATACAATTCATCAGTATATAATAAGGTTTAAAAGTCAAAATAGAAATTCTTTTTTATTTCCCAATTTATTATGAATTACCTACATGGATAATTTTCCCCAAAATTTCCAGTTGATTTTCTTTAAGGTTAAATATTTTTCTCACATTTACATGTAAGCTAGAAGGAATCTTCTTTGTGGAGTTTACAGAATTTTTAGCCTTGCTATTGCTTTGTTATGACTCAGCTGAGATAAATGACAACTGTCAGAATTACTCATGATGATAGTAAAAGCTCAGCATGAGGAGAAGACAGTGATCACTGGTAAGTCAGGCACACACAGCTGTAGATGGCTAGTTCATTTACCCAGGATCCTTAAGTCTCACACTGTTTGTGGACAGTTAACAGGTTGTAGTTTGATACGTGGAGCACCTGTCCTAGCACGGAGGAATGTATTCAGCTAAACTGCCTGGCTCTGACACACAGCTAAGGTGGGCATCGCTGCAGGGGCAGCAGAACCTACATGCATGGGAAAAAGAACAAGTCTGATTGTTATAATTGCCTTTAAATTCCAGATTGTCTGGAGCCACACATTTAGTAATCAAGCCCCATGTGACACATATTTTATTTGTTGTAGCAATATGTTAATATTTCTATTATTTAGTGAAGCTCATCTATAACTAGGCATGTCTCTATAATAAAAACACTTTTGCAATATGCTGCTAATAATTTGAAACAAGCTTCCAATATGTTAGAGGCAACCTTTACCTGTGGTTCTTCATGCTGTTGAAAGTAACAGCTGGAATGTGGATTAAATAATGCCAAAAGTGATCCATGGAATTATTTGTGAACCATTTATGATACTGGTGAGAAAACGGTCACTGAATACTACAGGTATAGTTTTGGGTAAGGTTGTTCTAGCAGAAGAAAGAGCCTGTATGCATGCCAAATTTTTCATGCTTTTCTCACTGCTACACTGCCAGAAATATTGCTGACCAGATTCTAGCTTAGGCTCCATAATGAGGCAAGAGTGTAAAGCAGAGTAGGATTCCTAATGTTTGTGTTGTGCTAAAACAGTTCCAAGAAACAAACATTTGGATCAAAAGCAGAGGAGTCACATTTTGACTTGTTGATTCCAACAAGCTCTTTGCTTTATTTTCCGTGTTTTCTCCAAAGAGATATAACATAAGAACTACCTCTTCCTGCAGCTCACCAGTAATCTGATTTCCATAGTTTTGTTGGGGTTGATGACTACTGATCCGTGGATTTGGTAAATAAAATAGTCAGGTTATAGTTACTTTAAAAAAAGAAAAATCTGCAAAACTTTCAACACAGCTGAGTTTGATAAGCAGCAATGACTCTGCCTTAAATTGTTGTGGGATGAGTCATTTGCCTTTGATAATTTGAAACTTCTGCAACACTTTCCTTCCTTCTTTGCCTAATGTTTCATTTGGAGAACATGCTTAATCAATGTTTGCTGATATTTATGATCTAATGCATACTGACAGCAGGTGCAGAAAAAGTAAATCCCCATCTGCATAAAAATCTTGCTGACATTCAGAAGCATGCTGTTTCACTATAATTTTCGTAGACAGGTGATTTTTCATGGTACCTCCAGAAGGTTCCTCCCACCTCCCTGCTGTTACCTCTGTTTTCTTACCTGCTGCTATCACAAGTTATGGCTTTGTTTGTAGCCCTGCATGAGGTGACATTTTTAAATATGTCTATTTGTTTTGTTTGATGGACTCTTGTTTGGATTCAGTCCAGATATGTGTTTATATTTCATGACTTGCCTCATGACTTTGAATGTTCTGGCAGACAAGAGGCCTCCTTTGAAATACTATTGCTCTTTAAGGCTTTAAAACTAGGGTGGAGATCCTGCATCCTGGGGATGAGACACTTTAACTGGTTCATCTTGTTTCTGTCATGATATTGTGATTTGTGTTAGGTTTTGAGGAGTTTTTTTTATTTTTATTACTATTGTATAGCAGTATATTGATGTGATATAGTTAGGCAAACTTCTCCATTCTAAAAACTTTTCTTCTAAGATTTGCATTGGTGGTTTGAAGTTAAGGAACAAGCAAAAATCATAACCACTTGTTTCTAAAAATGGGGACACTCTTGTGGTTGGTTATTTTACTGGGTTTTAAGGATCAACATTAGTCTCCCATCCCTTTTAATATACCTTGAGGAGGTAGAGATGGCTTCCTTTCTTTGCTTTGCCCTCGTTATTCTCTAAGGAAACAGAAAATTAAATGGTTTGTATATGAAAATTTATAAGCAGCAACTAGAATGTCTTATTCCTCTTGCTAAATAATTTTGAATAATATGTATGTTTTTAGAGGTCACCCAGGATATAAGTCACATTACACAAGTAAATAATTTTTGCTGAAAAAAATCATAATTTAAAAGGTAAAGAAAAAAGAAAATAAAAGACACAGTCTTACTAACTGTGATAAATCACTGCAGGAATCAGGAAAACAAAACTCAATTCCTAGCCAGGTAAAATACACTAGACTATGTTATCACTCAGTGGACTATTCCTTAAAATGAAATAATCTGATATCCTTCAAGAAGTACCAGAGGTGAAATACAAAAAAATGGCTTAACAGGAAAGTTACATAGGGTCATGCTTCAGATTAAGTAAACAAAGTAATGTGATACTGAACCAGATGACATACAAAGAAAGATTTCTTTATAGAGCAGGAAAGCTTCAAAATCCATTAAAAAAAAATGAAATCAAGAACCCTCCCCCGCAAATATAAAAAAAACCCAGCAATGAAATGGTTCATTTCAAACAGTAAAAAGAATATGACAAAGAACAATTCTGTTTAAGGTACTTTTTATTTCTTTTTTATTTCCTGGTTTGTCTGTTTTTGTTTCATTATCTGAAGGGATAGGGTTTTTTTTACTATATAAATGTATATTTCCATATACAGTTTCTAAAACTTTAAGCTATTTAATCTGATTTTCAGGTAAAAAAAACTCAGGAAAAATTAGATAAATTCAGTTTCTGGTTTAAATACATAACATGAAAATCAGAAAATAATTAAGCCAAACCATGTGAGAATAATCTCAAGGCAAGCTGAAGCTAAACCAATAGTAACTCAGGCTCAGCTGTGCCTATACAACAAAGGGGAAATACAATACAGCAGGGAAAAGCTGTGGGAAGAAATGCATTAGAACGTTATCCATTATAGTATGCTAGAGAAAAATGAGACCCTGTGCTGCTAGGTTTCTCAGAAAGGCTTTTGGGTAGAAATCAGCAACTAGCAACAGCAAATGCTTTGCTGTCATCATTCTATAACTATTTAACATTGATAACCAGATTGATAACTAGAAGATGTCCCTGAAAAATGTGGGACTGAATGGCAGCTGTAGCTGAACTGTCCCTTGTAAATTAAGTCTTTGTGAGGATTCCAGTTAAAGGAAAATAAAGGTTATATTGCTAAGCAAGCTAGAAAGAAGACTTTTAATGGCTGGTATTCTTTAAATGTTAAAGAGATTAGTCGCAGAGCACTCATAAAATATGTGATGGTGATACATGGAAATTAAAGTAAACATGAACGTAAGGGATTTTCAATGACTTTCACTAGTAACCAGAAAAAAGTCCCACTTAGCCAGAAGGCAAGAACCTAGAGAGGCTGAAGACTATCACTGAGTCAAAATTAAATATAGATGTATGACTAAAAAATGAATATTAGGCACGATACAAGGTGAAAGAGATTGACAAGACAAAACTACAATTAATAATTGATCAGTCTGCTGATTATACCTCAAAATATGGAGGACTTTCTGACAGCAAATAAACAAGACTCTTTGTTTCACTACAGATTTTGTAATCTTAGCCAAGGAGCTGAAATCCAGAATTCATCTCAAGGAATCTTAGTCCAGGAGTTCCACACAAGGTTTCATATTCCTCATTTAACTTGCAAGGGAATGAAGTAATGTTTTTATGATGAAAACTTATTCTATTCTAAGCATCAGGTTTCTAAAATCTCACTAATTATATGACACAGATTGGAATTTCCTGACTTCAGTAGCCACTATCAAGTTAATTGTATGCATAAAATTCTGAAAAGAAAATATAAAATTTGAGTCATTCAGTACAGTTCCCTCCAACAGTTGTTTTTAACTCAATTAAATGTTAAGGCAGACAGTCTTGCACAATTGAAGACATTACCTACAACTGATATATCTAAATATCTAGACTAAATATTTCATAAGTGCAATTCCTTTCAACATTTATTATTACCCTTGCTAGTTTCTGCTTTTATCTTTACCATCAATATTGTTCATGTTAAATTTTTTTTGGTCCCATTCATTACTCTGGAATCATAAAATATTATGCTTGTGGCAGAATGGATTTTTCTTCAGGAATCAGCTGTGGTGTCATAATGAAAATATATTATTATTTGTAACAAAGAGTAAATTATGAAAAAATGAAAATTCAAGTTCCCTAAATAATGTAAGCTAAGAATACTACTGAAAACATTAATTTTTTAAAACTGTGATATTTTAGTATTTCCAAGTAATTTCCATTTAATTATATGTCAATACTTGTAGCACATTAATCACAAAGATGTTTGAAGAAAAATGTGGCACAGCAGTGGGGGAGCAAATATGAGGAAGAATTGCTGTTAAGCTGTTTGTAACTAAAAGCACAAATATGCTAGTACAGATGAAGAGCAGTTATTTTGTTGTTTGATTCTTATGAAGCAAAAAAGTCTGATGGAGCCAATGCAGTGCCAAAAGATACCCTCTAAAATTCTCAAAAGACCAGACTACAATACAGTGGTGTTTAAGAAACTCTGTCTGGTGTAGTTCTTGTTGAAATTTCGTACTTACAAGGGCATACCCCCCTGAATCTGAACTGAAAGTAGGTGCCATCTGTTGAGGTATAAGGCAGCCTGCACTCTCACCTTCTTTTGCAAATTCTTCTAATCTTCTGCATTGCTCCAGATTTCAGAATGCTGGGGATCAACCACACATGCTCCATCAGATTTAGCTCATCTAGGTACTTGCATTTCTTTTAGAGTCTTGTTACACTCACAACTTTCTATGTTCAAAATATGACTTAATAAGAAAAGATGCTAACAGCAAATGGGTTTGATGAATGTGCTGATTTTGACTGGGATAGGGTTCACTTTGTTTACAGTGCCTTGTATGGGACTGTGGTTTGGATTTATGCTGAACACAGGGTTGATAATACAGAGATATTTTTGTTATTGCTGTGCAGGCCAAGGGCTTTTCTGCTTCTTGTGCTGCCATGCTGGTAAGGAGACTCGGGGTGCCTGGGAGGCTGGGAGCAGACACAGCCAGGACAGGTGACCCCAGCTGAGCAAAGGGAGATTCCAGACAAGGTGACGTCAAGCTCAGTATATAAAATGGGGGGAAGAAGAAGGAAGGGGAGATGTTCAGAGTGATAACATTCATCTTCCTCATGTTCCTCTGAGGGATGAGGCCCCACTTTCCTGGAGATGCTGAACACCTGCCTGTGCATAAGAAGCAGAGAATACATCCCTTGTTTTGATCTGCTTGCTTGTGCAGCTTTTTCTTTTCCATCCTTCCAGTTCTCTCCCCAGTCCTACTGATGGGGCTGGGGTTAAATCATTGTATTAAATTAATTTAATTATTTTTCATCTTATTTTCAATTGCTATTGATATTTAACCCAAGCTGTAAACTCAGTGTGTCTTGCATTTTATGTTTTACCTGCTTTATGTTGTCTGCTCAATGGACCTTCTGGCACCATCTATTAAAGGCATTGAAATATCTCTATGTTGTGGTTTCTGAATCTGGGTTAAACCAGTTTGGGTAGTTAAGCAGAATCAACATATATTACACCAAAATCAATAGTCCTGAATGTTTGCTGATAGTCTGGTACTTCTGGAATTGTTCCTTTCTGTCTTCGTTTCTTGTTGAATAAGCATCTGTATTAATTTGAATGCCACAGTAAACAGTTTAGTAAAAAAATGAAAGAGTAGCTATTATGTGATTGTTATAAATTATTACATATCAGGTAACTCTCTCTCCTCTATGGAGACATGTAGTTGCCTCCAAAGACACATTGTCAGAGTGAATGCACAAGATATGGTTAATTCTGCTGCATGCATTTAATTGCTTCCCACAAAAAAAGTAATTACAATGAGGGCTTAGAACCAACTTTACAAAGTTGCTGTGTCATTAGTGGGTATCACTGGTTTGTTTATGTACATGGAACAGTGAGGGGGAAGAGGGAGTAGTCAGCTGTGCTGAATTTGGGAATTAATCCTTTTTCTAATCCTAGCCTGATACTGAAGATGACAGAAGCTGCAAAGTTAAAGGAAGTACAACTTTTTGGAGGCATTGCCTTCTACTTTGGCTGTTCCTTTTTGACCCCTACATATGTTTACTATGTATCTGCAGTGACACTGCTCTCTATCTGGTAATTTATGCAAGGCTTGTTTAGGGCTTCCCCACCTGACTGTCTGCAGTCAGTCCAAGCTGTCCGAGGTGTATGTATTACATTTATATATGAAAGATGTATATAACTGGTATTCTGATTGTGGCTGTTTATGTGGCTAAATTCAGTTTGCCACATATCTTAGAAATAAGGGTAAATAATTCAATAAAATCTTTTTTACAGAATTCAAGATTCTGGCATCAACACTTTCCTAAACTATTACTTACCCATTTCCAGAATAGAGCTGATATCAGGGAACAGTGATCTATTACCAATTACATGTTAGGTTCAAGTATCAACAAAAGCAAATACCTCTTTTACATTAAACATGATATACAACCTTAGCATATCAACTGCTTTTTTAATTTCAAGGCTGACACCTTACATTAATCTCATTCTGCTTCCAAAGGGCTGTAAATCCTCTTGAGGTGATTTTCAGAGAAGTTCATGAAGAAAATTTAGACCCCAACTATACCTTAGCATGTACCAGAGCAGTAATATCCATGCAAGTGCTACCAGAGGTTTCTAGCAGTTCTTGCCACATGGCTCCTGAATTTCCCTGCCATAAAGGTCGACTGGATTTGCTGGTGATCTCGATGCCTTTAGAGTAGGTTGAAGCTGGTAGTTAAGCTTGAGGCAACTTAGAATCTAGCTGTGTGTGTGTGTATGTGTGCATATGTATAGAGCCAATCTGCTGATTTCAGCCTGTTTTGTCAAAGTACTGTGTAAATATAACATGATCTGGGAAGCCTTCAGTCCAACTTTTTGATGAAAGATGTCAGACCAACCAGGCAGGAGTGCTGAGATAACTTTGAGTACAAGAGGGGGCATTTGTTCTTTATTTCAGCACATTGAAATCATAACTGCGGTAGATTGTAATCCTATGTTAAATAAAATCATGATCTCAGTTTAGTTCTTTGCAGCCAAAGCTATCAATCAGAACCAGCACTTCTGTTTGTTATTGCAGAAGTGAAATGGAGACCTAAAAGGAAACAACACTTTGGGAGGTTAGAATTAAATAATATTAATTCATCAACTTGCACTTATGCTATCTGGATAAGAGCTATATACTTTTTGAGATAGAGTCAAACTAATGCAGTTAGAAAACATTAAATCAATATTTTAAAATGTAATCAAACAATAAGAATTTACCCTGGGTTAACACCAAAAATGTCAACATTTGAGATCTAGGTGTTACAGTGCCCTGAATCTTTGTCTTATTACTGTATCACAGTAATTTGAAAATGAGAGGAAGAAAGCCACCAGCCAGTCTGGGGATGAAAGGCAAATGCACATTGAAATAGTGCATGTAATCTGTGTTGCACCAATTGCACTCACTTGTGCTCTGCTGATTTAGATGGGTAGCTTTCCCATTGGGTGCATAGTAAAGTACAGCACCTCCCATAAACACCTCCTAGGTGCAAAGGAAACTCAGTAAAAAGTAGCCACTAACTGCTAGACAATCAGCCTGTCTCTTCTCCAGCTGTTGAGATAATAAATAGGAAACTATTGCCATTTGAGACTGACAGTCCAAAGATGCCCTTAAGAATGTAAAAATGTCTTTCTAATGTGTTTTTCCTGAAGCATATCTGTTTCTGTCATTTTGGAGAAGCCTTTTGAAAATCTGTCTCTATAAAATAAAGCTAATGTGTAGGTGACACCCCATGGAAGAAAAAAAATGTTTTATGTTAACTCTTGGTCTGTGCATGAAGAACGTTTAAAGTAAAATGGCTACTGGAGTATCCAAAAATTGTACTCCTGGGTTTTGGCTTGGTTAACAGAACAGCTTCAGCCATGGAGGGGAATAGTGCCCTACTGACAGCAGGCAGGGGGAGACACTGGTGGGACATGTGCAATTTTTTCCCATCTGATTGAGGTGGTAATCTTCCTATCTTGATTCCTGAATTAATGTTTTAGCCTTCCAGCTATTTTATCAAAGAATCAGGGGAGAGGAAAGGTACTGGTGCTGCCTTTGGAAAGCAATCTCAAATTATTCTATGGGAGCCTGGGGCTACCTATGCATTAAATAAACAGAGAAAACATCTATGAAATTCAGCTTTACAGGACACATAAGCTAAGTTGTAAATTCCAGTAGGGGTTCATTTGAGAGTGTTGAAGGAACCAACCAGGATAGAAAGAGTATATCCAAAAAGCAAGATGCTTTGTTAACCTAAGTTCTTTATCTACTGCCCTACACAGCTTGGTGTCAAGTCCCTCCCTTCCTCCACTACCCCACCCCATCCAGTAATATGTGCCTAAAAGTTGCTATTCAAAAGCTGATGGCAATTCACTCAAGCAGCAAATTCTAAAAAACTGTAATTCATTGTCAGTAGTTGCTATGTATCATTTTGTCTTGCCAAAAACTAAGATTGTTCTTACCTGATATGGAACATGGATAATTTGTAAGTTTGAACAATAGGTACTACCCAGTGCAGGTATAATTCACCCTGCCATGCATAAAAGCAAGCAAGTTGAGTAATTAATGATCACGATTTAAGAACTCAAGTAGACAGTGTAACAACTATACATCAATGTTTCATTTCTACTAAAAGCTGAATACCAGCATTTCCAGTGCTCTGTGATTCAACAAGAAAACATAAAGTGCATGTTTCAAGATAAACACCATGTATCAATGCTTCTGGCCCAAATTCTGATTACAGAAGTGTGCATGTATGTGCATCTCATGGGTAATACTTCATTTTCCATAATATATTACTTTGTCTAGCTGGGCTTTGACTTCAGAAGAAATGAAGCACTGCATGAAGACATAATGTACCTGGAAAAAGACAGGGACACATCCATCTCTCCATCTCAGGCAGCTACAGTAGGAAAGTGCTTACCCACCTCTGCAGTTCTATAGTCTCAAATGGAGTAAAATTTAGCACCTTTTACTGAAAGTATTGAACCAGTTTTCTTTTGTTATGGTTTGGAATAAGTATCAAATTATGACAGAAGCCAAAAAAAAAATCTGTGTTTATTATACTTCTTTGGCACTGACTACAAGCAATTACATATGTCTCAAAAGTCAGTAGGTATTCCAGTGACTGTGGTTTCTGTAAGTTTTTTTGTGCTTATCTTTTTGAAGAGACTTAGTAACTCAGGATGTTGACTGTTGTTTCATATCTTTTACAGCTTAAATGGTCCTTATGCAAGAATAATTTTCTTTCCTGTGGTATGACAGTATCACAGAATTACCTAGGTTGGAGAAGAGTTTTGAGATCATAGAGTCCAATTTATGACCTAACATCACCTTGCCAACTCAACTATGGCACTAAAGTGTCACATCCAGTCTTTTTTTTAATGCCTCCAGGGATGGTGACATCACCACCTCCCTGGGAAGCCCATTCCAATGCTCAGTCTTCCTTTCTATGAAGGAATACTCCCTGATGTCTAACCTAGACCTCCCCTGGTGCAGCTTAAGACAGGGTCCACTTGGATTCAAGGTGTAGCCTCACCCAAGCCAAATCCCTATCCTGGTCCTGCTGCCACACCATTGCTGATCCAGGCCAGGATGCCATTGGCCTTCTTGGCCACCTGGGCACACCCTGGCTCATGTTCAGCTCCTGTCACCAGCACCACCAGGTCCTTTTCTGCCTGGCCACTCTCCAGCCACTCTGTCCCCAGCCTGTAGCACTTCAGAGATTGCTGTGGCCAAAGTGCAGGACCTGGCACTTGGTCTTGTTAATTCTCAGATTGTTGGACTCGGCCCATCTACCCAGCCTGTCCAGGTCTCTCTGCAGAGCCCTCCTACCCTCCAGAAGATCAACAATCACACCCAGCTTGGTGTCCTCTGCTAATTTACTGTGACAGACTCAATCCCCTCGTTCAGATCATCAGAAAAAGCAAGCAAGTTGAGTAATTAATGATCACGATTTAAGAACTCAAGTAGACAGTGTAACAACTATACATCAATGTTTTATTTCTACTAAAAGCTATATACCAGTATTTCCAGTGCTAAATAGGACTGGTCCCAGCACAGACCCCTGAGGGACACCACTGGTGACTGGCCACCAGCTGGATGCAGCACCATTCTCCACCACTCTCTGGACCCAGCCAACCAGCCTGGTCTTAACTCAGTGAAAAATGTGTACACCAAATTGCATATTTTTTCTGACTCTGCTGTGAATCAAATTAAACTGTGTGCATTGCATCATCTGAGCTAGTAACCTTCACTGCTTAATCTTCATGTGGGCCTTCAGTTTCATTTGGCACAGAAATGCAGGACCACAAGTATTTTGACCCTGATAGTGGGCAGTGTAAAGACCTAGTCAGTCATAAAATAGATGGATATTCATCTTGTGTCCAGAGAAACATGTGGTCTTATTGCAAGAAATTTCAAAATACATGGCAGAAGAGAGCCACTCTCTCATCTTCTAGTTACTGTGATTTCTCACTAGAGCTGTCAAAAATTACAAATTACTTATTAGAGTTAAAAATTATTTTCATAACTATAAAGTGAATTAGAAAGACATGTGCATTGCAATGACCTTATTGATAGCTCAAAATATTTTAGCATTTCACTTGTTCTACCACTCTTGTGTGTCTCTTAAGGTTCTGGTAGAAGCATTACATTGTACAGGATGCTATGTACAATAAAAGCCCCATTTATGCCAATAAAGCTGATGAAACGTAATAATCTTCCCAAGCACAGAGGTGAGTCTGACAGGTTAAGTTTATATGGTCCTGGTTTCCAAGAAGAAATTTTTACTAATTTCTTGCCTTCTTGAAGATAGGTACCATGTTTCCCCTTTTCCAGTCACCTGGGACTAGCTTTGAGTGCCATGACTTCTCAAATGTCATGGAGAGTGGCTTGGGAACTACATCAGCCAGCTCTGTCAGGACTCTGGGATGTGTCTTTTCAGGTCCCATAAGCTTACATATGGTCAGGTTCCTCAGGTGGTCACACACTGGATCTTTTCTAACAGTGGGTAGGACTTTGCTCTCTCAGTCCCTATCCTGCTGTCTGTCCCTTCAAAGATGTGAGAGGAGAGTTTGCCACTGAATACTGAGGCAAAAATATTAATAATTACATCAGCCCTCTCCTCCATTTTTGCCAATTTTAAACTTTGTTTATCAAAGGCCTTTTTGGCCTTCTTTTTCTGGTTAATGTACCTGTAGAAGCCTTCTATCCTTTGTGCCCCTTGCCAAGTTCACTTCCAGCCTTTGCACAGCCTTCCTTACCCTAACCCTACACAACCAAACTTCTCTATACCCTTGCCAGGTTATCCATCCTAGTTTACACCATACATTTGCTTCTTTACCCCTAGTTTGACTGGCAATTTCCTACTCAGCCATGCAAGTCTCTTGTCTTCCTTACCCAATTTCTTACTCTGGGAATTGCTAGCTCTTGCATTCCATTGAAGACTTCCTTAAAGATCTGCCAGCTGTGTTCCACTCCCTTGCCCCTGAAGACAATCTCACAAGGATCCCATTGACTATCTCCTTGAGGATCTGGAAGCTTGCTATCCTAAAGCTCAGGGACAATTTAACTTTTCATTTTTAATTCTGTTTCTTTTTAAAAAACTCCTTAGTCAGCTTGGGGCTTTGCCTCAAGTGACCCCAAACCTGTGTTTTATGTATTTTCTGTAATGCTAATCTGTGCAGTCTGTTTTTAAGGTCATTTTGAGACTTAACAACCTGGAAAACAGCACTTAGGTGTTTTACACCAGCTTCACAGATGGGGAGGCTGGTGAGGTCCCTTTAAAAATGGGAAATGGGCCTGTATGAGCTCTCTTTTGTTCTCTTTGGGCTGCTGAGGGGATTGCTTCTGGTAGGTCTCTGAGGTGCAACCTGAGAAGCTGCACTTTGCAGTCTGAAACTGTTCAGACCCTTCTGCCACTCTGAACTGCCAGACTGGGCCTGCTGCTTTTTGGCTCTCAGCAGGAGGAGTTCTTCTCCTTGCAATGTAGCAGTGGCTCGGAGCTGCACGGACACTAACTGTGTCCATTCAGGCCAAAAGGAAGCAGGGAGGCTGACATTGCACATCTGGAGCTTCCCAGACACGCCAGCACCTGCATGTGCCACCAGAACTGCTTCATAAACTCCTTTTTTTGTTCCAAGGAGGAGGTTGTGCTAGCAGGGATTGGACCTGTAACTTGCTGGGAAGTTTCTTCCAGTGTTTTTGGCATCATTGGAACCTTATGGACAAAATCAGTTTTTCCAGGTGTTTTTTTGTCCCTATCCCACACTGTTGAGGGAGTCCTGGAGCCATGGAAGTTCAGCTGCTGTCTTGGTTTTTTCCCTTTGTCCTTTCTCTCTGCAACATGGTGTGGAGAAGGGGACTTTGCCAGAATCTTGTCTTTTTCTTCTGGCCCATGTAGAGCGCTACACTGGCCACCATCTTGGAGGGAGGGGATTCTCCACCATCTTGTTTTCTTTGTTCCTGAGGAGTCCACAAGACTCAGTACCTTTGTATCTAGTGGTTATTGATGTTATTTTGGTTGTTGCTGTTTTTCTTTTTAGCAAAATCTTTTCTTTTCACTTATATCTTCTTGCATTTCCCTCCTTATTGGTGAAAGGGGAGTGGTTAAACCTAAGGGAGTGTAAGTTATTTTGAGGTTTTCACCCCACATAATTGTCTTAAATGAAGAAACTTTTGTGGAAGACTAAGTAATAATTTGTTTGAGATTTGTGTTTTCAAATCATGCTATATATTAATATGGTATGACATTACATTAAAATCTCTGGTCTAATATATAAAATTTTACAGTATTCAGAGCTGAATTTTACTATTCAAATGTACATATTCTCCATAGAACAGAAAGAAAGGTCAGCCTATAAGCTTAGATCTCTTGATTCTATTTACATGTTTTACATATAGCACTGGCTCATTCACATGGCAAAAACAGTTTGGCAAATCAAAATGAAACAATTATTTCAAGTTAGACAAGTAGTGATTGTGCATATTTTAGTATATCTATCCAACCACAGATCTGGATAAATACTATGACTAAGAAAAGAACATTTGTAAATTAAAAAACTTGTTTAACAGAACTGTTGCAATAAAAAAATCATTCATTTGCAGAACAGTCTCTACATTATTTATCATGCAACATATTAACATCTTAGAAATTAAATAACACTCAAAGTAATTATTTTATATATAAAAAGACTGATTATGCATCAAGTTGCATCAAGAGTGGTTTTCTTTTTTCTTTTAATAGACATGCACAAATATTTCTACGATCTTTCAGTAGCTGATGTTACATGAATGACAAAGTCTGTCACAGCAGGCACACCTACATGTGTAACTCACTTTCTTATGCTTGCATGGGGACTCCTCAGAGGAACAGAGGTGCACAATCACAGCTGGCCAGCCTGAGATCCTGGTGAAATCACACAGTCAGCAAAGGGCCAACACTCACTATTGCTACTATCCCTCTGGTCTCCAATAAACATTCTGACCTCTGTTTTCTACATGGTAGAAAAGTTCAAGGATTACTTTACATAAGTTGTTTTAAATAAAATTTGTACTCATTTAATGAATTATGCTTTAGTTTTACACAACTACAGTGTGTTTGCATTAACCTGCTATTTAAAATATAATGGTGAGTTAATAGCAGAATAATTTCCCCATGGAACAGGATTATGACTTCAACCCTCCTGGAGTCAGAATAAAATGCTGCAGGGATAAGAGACCTTATTATCTTTAACTCCCTAAATCCTACCATAACAGATGAACTGAAAAATAGCTTATGTGCTTTGGATAAATTTTTCATTCAACAAATTAACACGATCTAGGGTGGAAAGATATGTACATATTATCCTTTCTAAGACTTCTTTAGCTTTTATGTAACTGACAAATTTAATTTTTTTTTTTTTTTACTCGATGAAGTATTTAATAACTTGATTTGTCTGTAATTTCATTTTAAAAGTCATTACTAAATCCATCAGGACCTAGAGCTGTGTTAGAGTGATTGAATATCCTTATAAAGTTCCCCTATATTTGCCGTAATTTCTAATTATCACTGTAAATGCATTTCAATGACAGTAAAAAATGTAACACATCAAAATGGCTATAAATGGTTTTGAAAACTTGAAAACATTATTTTTGAATGAACAAAGTGTGGCTGTTGAAGGAGCCTTTAAAACTGTTATTTAAGAAGTCACTGAACCTCTTTTTGCTCAATTGTTGATTACATTATTGGAAAGAATTGGGGTTTTTTTGTTTCATTTTAAGGAATGGCTAAGACAGTTTACTCACCTTAGCATCTCATGAGTTTATTTCAGACTTTTTTGTGTTGTATATCTGCAATATTGAAAGTATTGTATTGAATGGACCATAATCAAGGCTTCCTGGGTAATTGTACACAATCAGATTCCTTATTGCACCAAAAAGCAATGTTGTGTTATAAGTTATATGTCCATAATAATAATATTTCTCTAATTCCCTTGCTTCATGGGCAACTTCAGAACTGACATAATTCATAACCTTAGTCTCTATGATGAACATAGAATTATTAATTTTTACCTGCTCGTTTCTGTGACTTTTTTATTGTAATGCAAGAGTCTTTGGTATATGATTTTTTTATGACAACAGTCCTGTGACTGCAGTAGGTTTTATCTTTATTCAAGGTAAACAGAAGTTTCAACTGTTGGAGACACACTGAGTGGGTGAGCTTGGCTGAAGATGCAATGGGCCAATTTTCCAAAGGGTGAAGGGCTATTTAAAAGTTTCTAACGTATTTTTATGATTGAATTTCTTTTAAACAGTTTTGATTGAAATTTAGTTTGGTCTCTGAGAAAAAAATACAAGGGAAAATAAATACAAGGGAAAATACTTCTCCTGGCCTTTGATTTAGAAATTATTTTGTTTCCAAACATCTTTATAAAGTTGTATTTAAATGGTTTTGAAATACCTGAATTCAGACTGAAATAGGGGATATTTAGGCTAGATATTACGAAAAAATCTTTTACTCCGAGTGTGGTAACATACTGGAGTAGGTTGCCCAATGACCTTGTGAATATCCTATCAATTGCAGTGTTCAAGGCCAGGTTGGATGGAACTTTGAGCAACCTGGTCTCTCTCACAGGAGGTGCCCTTGCCTGTGGTGGTTGGGACTAGATGATCGTTCCTTCCAATCCATACATTCTATGATTCAATGATTCTGTGATACCTTTGTGTAGTACAGGAGAGTGATAAAGCAAAGTACAGGTTTTTATTAAGCAACACAAAGCAGTAAAGGAACACAAAGCAGAATGTTTGTATTCTATCTGCTGCAGGAGGATGCTGTCCTGTTCTCTCCATACCATCACAGCTGTGGCCAGGCTCAATCTCCATTGTTCCCTGCCCTCCAGCACAGTGCTTCACAGCACCTCTTCCAGCTTCTTCCACAATTTGCAGAGGTGCCTGCACCATCCCCTCTTTCCTCCTCAGGCAAGTCCAGGCAAGATATTCACTGCATCCTCAAGCATCACCTCAAACCAGGGGCACACTGAGGCTGCCAGGGAGACCTTGGCCTGTGGATTGCTGAAGTCTGGGATGTTCTCCTGTGCAGCAACATTGCTCTACACTGCTGGATCCAGCCCACCATTCCCATCCCCTCAAGAAGCAGGTATGGACAAAAGGGGAGACACCACCATCTGGGCAGGAGTGCATGGGGAGAAAAAGAGTGAGAAAAGGCAGATGGATGTCAAGACCAGTGGACGGGGAAAGGTGTTCTAGCACTTGCTTCTTCCATCTCTGCTTCCCCATTCCCAAATCAAGAATTCAAAACATTAACTGGCAATAAATTGTTCAATTACCCAAAGTTGGGTCTATTTTGCCTGTGAAGGCAATTGGCAAAGCATCTCCCTGCCTGTATCTACACCCACAAGCTTCGTCACTCATGTTCTTGCAAATCTGCCCACGTCCTGCTGTAGGGAGGGAGTGGCCAGGAGCTATTGGTGAGGCTGGCAGCCAGATAGGGCCAACACACCATAAACAAGAACATCCTAATGTGAGTGACCCAACACCAGGGAAGAGATGCACCACTCCTTTCATAAAGGATTTGACCTCTACAGCTGTTTGGTCTCAACCCAGTTGTAAGGTTTCACCCCAGTTGTTTGATAGAATCATGAACAGAGACTTGAGTCACCTGCGGTGCCTGGGAAGCTGATGGCCAAGGCATCACAAATCCCTGTTTCCTATGGCCTGTAGCAGTTTTGGCTCTCTCTCTGCTGAGATCCTACTCTTCTCTGCTCAACATTTTCTGCACATACTAATCGCATTTGTTACATTTCCACATTCTTGCTCCAAATAATTCTCAGCTCTTCTTCCAGTCTCTGGTGTTTATAATTTCCATTCTTCCTGTAATATGGGCTTCTTTGACTTCCCTCCAGTTTGAATCTTCACACCCTATACTAGATGTTCTCAGTAGCAAAGGCGATAAACCTAGAGGAAAGACAACCCACAACATTTTCAGCATTTAAATATTTTCACCAGTGTCTTTTAAATCCTCTCTCAGGCTTTGTGATTCTTTCATACATGATTGAATATCAGGCTCATTTCAGAAAAACTGTAAATTATTTTTTTTGTTGTTATACACAAAAATATTTTTATTCTATGAACTAAGGTATTTTCTGTGATGAAATTAGGCTGCATTCTCATAAGGATGGTAAAATCACATTCCTGACAAAGAGGTGTTTCTCCCACCAAAAGCTGTCTCTTATTCTGAAGGATAAAAACACATGAGCTTTGTATTGAATCACTGTGAGAATTTTAAGTGTGACTAGACAAGGCATTTCTTTTGATGTATTTTTTGAAATGGCCAAATTGTTTTGGTTGAAAATTCAATAAATACAAATCCACCCACCCCCAAAATAAAATAGCCTAACAATGGCAACAAAAAACCCACACACATGATTGATCACAACCTCAGCTAAATTCTTATTATAGAGAAATTCAGTCTGAACGAATGCAATTTTGCAAAGTTACAAGCAGCCCAGGCAGACTCTTTTGATAATGATAATACCACTACTAAAAGTATCACAATACACATCCCTAATTTTGATACATTTCTTAAATGTTTGTGTTGGCAAAGCTTAGGCTGGGACAGTGATTAGGACAGGAAGCTTTTCTGTACATTACGAGATTTTTTGGTCTGAATACTTTCATCATGTCTTTGAGGTCTGTGAATCAGTCTTTCTGCTATTAAACTTACTAGTTACAAAGGAGGAAAGTGTCACTAGAGAAGCATAATCTTTCTACACTTAGTAAATGAAGACAAATTCGCTTAAGCACTTCAAGTTTATTACATTATTACCATATAGAGGCTAGGAAAATGATATTTTTAAACACAAACCCAAATATTTATTCTCTGTGTTGCTTTCAACACAGAGAATAACATTGAGGAGGTGCAAATTTGATCTGTGTTGTTAACACCAAAACTACTGAATTATTAAATCAACTATGGAAATTTCATTAATACATAAAAATCTTAGCTTACTTTAACAGATCTTATAATTTTCAAAATATATTTTTATTATTATTACTATCATAATAATCATCATCTTTTTTTCCCACATTTTGAAGGACTTACTCATTTTTTCCTGAGAGAAAACTTTCCTTAACACATATGGCAGTCTGTGTGGGTTTGCAGAATCTAGAAGAATCCCCTTGGAGAGGAAGCCAAGGCCAGCTGAGCAACAATGTCTATTATTTTCACTGCTAGCTCCTTCAAATTAGCTTCCTACATAAAATTTACCTTGTTTCAGATTTTTAAGTGGCTTTTAAGGATCCTTTGTACATATTTAGGAATCTGGCTTGAGGCATTTACTTTTGTAAGTGTTGATCCCTACTTCTAATCTGTAGCATAAGAAATGTTTGAATTTTAAACATGCAAGCTTTGGATAAGTTGAGAGTTTTCTACATTCCTGTCAGTGAAGTTTTTATTTTAAACTGGCAGTTACTGGCATAAACAACACTTAAATTTTGGCAGTAAATGAATCTAAGAATATAGATTTGTCAACTTTAGCTCCCAAAACATTACTGTAAAATATTTATTTTTAGACCTAGCTGTCCTAGGATAAAATTGCTAATCAAACAAATACAACATACAATAAAAGTTGAAAAACCTACGGTTGGGGTAATATTTTAGCAAAGTATGCCAATGGACATAGAATAGTACTGTTGATATATAACTGACCTACCAAGCTACAAATGAAATAAAGGCCAAATTTTGATGTAGAATCTACCGAGTTTTTACTGTTCCTTATCTCATGCCATACATAAAGCCTACGCAAAAGTATGCAAGGTCTGAAGGCTATGCATCTCTCTTGACAGGAGCAAGCTTCTAGTAGAGACAAAGTAAACAGAATTCAGTCACCTTTAGCAGGCCTTCCACTCATGTAAATCTTTCATCACAGTGGTGATTGTTAAAAACGTGAATTTCTTCCCTCTTTAAACTCCACATAGAAAGAAAGAATTGAGTTTTGATACATGGTGAGACACAAATATAGTCAATGACAAAGTACAAATAAGAGAATAAAGGATAAATTCCTGTGTATATATAATATACACAGGTATACATATAATATATGTAATATTTTATTATATATAACATATATAATATTTTATTTCAAAAATAGAAGGTAGGCTGCAAAAGAGGTCATTTTTGCTATTAAAATCTTTCAAGTTAAAAAAAAAAGAAAGGTAAAGCAATACTTTGAAAAGAAACCCCACAGCCTTTTTTTTTTTCTAATTCTGGTAGACAGAGCAAGTAAAAATTTGCTTTTGAATATTTTACTTTACATGAGGTATTTAAGCTAAAAATTGTATCCATCTTGTTGAGCATGTAATGTCTACCGAGCTTAAGAGTCATGACATCCTGAGTTTGGGAGATGATTCTACTTTAATGGGAAAGAGATTAGAAGAGAGTAAAACTGTGAATATTAATCCTATTTACATGTACAGCAAGGACTTCTTTTTGCTCATTCTATGAATAAGAATGTCTGCACAAACAATACCATTTAAGTACTGTGGCATAATTTTTAATGTTCCCACACAATATCTGATTTCTCAGAGAAAATCACAGCTTCTCAAACATTGTGCCTGCTCTATTTAGGAACTGTGAGGCCTGGGATGAAGGCAGGCAGAGCTTACAGAAACCTCGTGGGCTGCCTCAAACCTGCTTTTACCTCAGCTGTTGCCATGGAGCTTTGGAGAGTTTGACAATTCAGGACAATCACTGGATCTCATATTCACTTTCCATTTTCATGTTTTTCAAAGACATTCTTGATACACTTGCTGAGAGGGATTGCTTTCCACAAACTTTGCAGTCCATAATAACACTGTCAAACACATCCTTAACATTTATGGAAGGATGTTGTGTAGACTTAAGGGCATTAAAACTTATCCAGGGAAGTCAAATACCCCATGGAGTCTGGAAAATGCATAATTTCTGAAGATGCAGGTATGAATTAGATTTACACCTGTAGAGCTAAAGATTAAAACATTGTTTGGGAGTTAAAAATATCATAATAAAAATAATGGTTAGAATACACCACAGGATGCAGCCAGAGTTTAGATTACATTTAGCAGTCCACACCTGTCTATGCTTCTCAGACTATGAGATTGGAAACTTAACCACAGTGTAAGTCCCAGAACACGTCCCTTCTCCCCACTATATCTACAGCTGGATTTTTGGTTATCTTCAATTCCCATCCTGAATCTAGACCATCTCTTCCTGCCCATCTGATCTTCATAAGACTGATCTTCATAATACTTTTGACTGGGCAGTAGGATACTGCCATGATGAAGTGGGAAATTAGCATCTTTCTACTTCTCTAGTTCTAGCACTCTGAAGCAGGAGTGACAATCTTTGTTAATATGTGAGAAGCTACAGTTTTCCCATTTTCCACAGTTTTATGAGAGTCATAGCATTCAACTTGAATAAAGCAGAATTTGGGGAAAGAGGTCTTAGAATGAGTAACCTTCCTCTTGTATGCCAGCTGGTAACAGGGCTGTGCCATGTTTACTGCTCTTCGCTGCTGCTGGCATGTCACTATATATCCCTGATATACAGATATTGTGAAGGTGAGGGAGAAATTATGGAAGGTTTCGTGCTCAAGGGTTATCCATCAAAAAACTAAGCACTTCTGCCAGCAGACAGGAGCAGAAGCTCCACACAACATGCTGGCAGTATACTTCCATGTCTGAAGTCAGACTAAAGCAGTGTAAGATACTTGTCCCTTCCAGCACACAGACTCACAACATCCCTGAATCTGCCTGAAACTGAGGGTGGGCTTCTGATGTTTAGTCATAGTGGTATAACACAAAGAAACGCCTTGAGGGAGACCTGACAAGGGGATCACTCACTGTGTTGTGTTTCCCCATGTTCCTGTACAGCCTCTCAATGCTCTGTGATATGTACTGTGTTGAGCAGCATTTATTTTCATTTTTTTTTTCTTTTTATACTGAAGGTATCAGAAACATGAATGCCAGAATGTAGACATTTGCCAGTGGTTTCGTCTAAGTGTGATTTTCTGCAGGTCTTGGGACAGTGATTCATGCAGTGCTCATGCAGATCTTCAAGGGCCAGTAATCTGGGAAAAGTGTCTTTAGCAATTGCACTGTTTAGTCCAGATCCCATAATGTCTAGCTGTCAAGATGGTGACACTACTTGATAAAGGCACCTGCAGCAGGTGGAGACCTACACTAGTTGTGTTTACTTCCCTGGCAAAGGTATTTTACATCTAGTAAACTATTCATTTAAAAGATGAAATGCTTTAATTTTTTCTCAGTTTTATTACATGTTCCACAGATCTGAATGCAATATTTCTGTTCATGCATATGCCTATTGTTGCTAGGATTTACAATGTAACATGACTAGCTTGTTAATGCCTTTTGAGATGATCTGAATCTAATCAGCATGTTCAAATGCCCTTGTTTCATGCTCTGCAAGTGCTAGGGAAATTAAATCGTGCCTCATATTCATTGTCAAAAAGGCTTTTTAATGGCAAGAAAGATAGTCTCAGGACTGATTATCTTAGGGAGGTACAAAGTGGATTCTATTTACTCTGAAGTATCCTAAGATCTAAGGAGATTTTCAGAGATAAAAAGAAGGGATCTCCAAATGAAGCTGTATGTTTTGTGGTACCTGTCTCAGTCCAGAGATGAGAGTTCTCCTTATGCATGTTTTTATTCTCTTCCAGCCTACCACTGTGTCCTGGGTTGTAAGATAAGCTTGTATTCCATTTGCCATCTGTTGAAGGCAAAACCGGTTGGACAGGTTTTTGTTATCTCTCTCAGAGACAATGGTTTGCCCTGTAGAGGCAATGGTTTGTTTATACACCATTGACTGATTCAATGAAGGGCTGGTAAATGTAACACCGTGAGGGGTCCCACCCAGAGGGGGGAAGCCAAGCACTCTATTGTTGTTTAAAGGGGTAGCTTTTTGGGGAGAGGAGGCAGCTCTCTGGGCGGGACTCCGAGGGAAGCAGCTCTCTCTCGCTCTCTCTTCGGCGGCACTCGCAGCGAAGCAGCCGGCGCGCGGAGGCGACGGCAGCGGAGCTCAGAGGCAACCCCGGCGCAGAGGAAGACCGGCCCCACTGCCACCAGATCTTCAGAGGAAAACTATACCCTTCTAAAGATCACCACTTCAGCTGCAACTCATCAACTATTGCAAGGGAAGCAATTGTCCCAGCAGAACTGATACTGGCATCCCTCAGGGTCTGGACTTTTTCTTTCACTGGTTTTTGTTTGTACCGATTGCATTTGCCTTTTTTAAATTGTTGTCTAGTTTTCTCCTAGTAAAGAATTGTTACTCCCACTCCCATATCTTTGCCTGAGAGCCTTTTAATTTAAAGATCCTGGTAATTCAGAGGGAGGGGGGTTTGCCGTTCTCCATTGCACAGGAGGCTTTGCCCTCTTTCACAGACTCCTGTCTTGTCGAACCAAGACAGAATTTGGCGCCCAATGTGGGGCTCGAGGGCATTGAGAGGGAAAAAGGATTAACAGTTCTTAAGTAATTTGGTTTTTTTGTTGTGTGTAAAAACATCTTCAGCATCACCATGTGGTCTAGTTTACCTTGGTTTGGGTGGCATGTGATCGTAGCTATACTTTTCCCATTTGCAGACCCTTATCTAAAAATGGGTCCTATGACTAAGGCTACGGTGTCTGTTATCAAGTTTGGCTTCTGGGTTAATTGGGTGAGGAATTCATGGATCTTTAATTTCCTCTGGAAGGCAGGTACATGGATTCATAGCTATCACACGTTAACTGTATGTTTTTGGGGTTACTTTAATAACGGTACCTACTGCGAGGAAATAGCACCTGGGCAAACTTTCTCTCAACCTTTTAACCATCTTTTTGGGTCTGCTCCACCAGTTCTCAAAGGGTTAAGATCCTTTATAAGTGCTAATGATACCATACAATGGGTGGTGTTGCTGATAGTCCTGTTATATTTAGCATTCAGAGATAAGGGAAGATTAACCTGGATAACTACCCTCACACCTACACCACAGACTCGAGATGCTGCTGCTCCAGAGCCTGACCCTGCCCCACAGCCCACCTCAGAAATGAACCGCCCAGATTGGGTGAGGGTTCTGGTTAAGGAGATACGAGAGATGCTGAAGGAGTGCATTTCCCCAGCTGGTGAGAAACCGGCCCTTTGCCTTGAGGAGGGACAGTCTAATAGTACAGCTGTGGAACCCACTAATGTTACAACTGTCCAGGTTCCAGCTGAACCACAAGGGCAGTCACGGTCAGCAGCAGTGGCCCCGGTAGAAACAAGGAAGTCTAAGGTGAAAGCAGAGCACCCTGCAGATAGGGACAGGAATGGAGGAACCTCACAACCCACAGGGGACCCAGAGATTGCTATCATCACCGAGTCCCTGACGTACGAAAGTCTTCGCAATCTGCATAAAGACATTGTGCGACGAGGGCGTGAGGCTTATGCTACCTGGCTACTCCGGGTTTGGGATCTTATGGGTATAGGCGTGCAGCTGGACGGTGGTGAGGCAAGGAACTTGGGACCCTTGACCCAGGACTCGGGTATAAATCAGGTTTTTGTAAGGGAACCAGGGTCCCTTTCTCTCTGGGAGCGGCTCTTAATGAGTGTCAGGGAGAGGTTTGTCCACAGAGAGAGAATGCAAGAGCACCATCATAGAATGCGCTGGAAGACCCTCGAGGAAGGGATCCAACAGCTGAGGGAAGTGGCAGTATTGGAGGTACTCTTTGGGAGGGATGGACGACACAATGATGACCCTGACAAGGTCAGGTGTACGGGACAAATGCTGTGGAGTCTGGCAAATCTTGGGCCATCTCAATACGCCACCTTCATTGCAACAATCAATGCTGACACCCACCGGGAGACAATAGGTTCTGTTGCCAACAAACTTAGGAATTATGAGAGTATGATTAATGGCCCAATGCAGGCTCATATCTCAGCTGTGATTAAGGAGTTTAAAGAGGAGATGAGGGAGGAGATAAGGAAGGTTAATACAGCACCCGTGAGAGTCACAGGCCCCAGAATCAGCACCCAACAATCCCCAGCTAGAGAGAGAGGGTACACCCCAAGGGCTAATCTGTGGTTCTTCCTGCGTGACCATGGGGAAGACATGGGGAGGTGGGATGGGAAACCCACTTCTGTCCTGGCAGCACGGGTCCGTCAACTCAAGGAGGGAAACTCTAACCGGGGGAGTTCCACCAAAGTGAAGGTAGCCTCAACCTCCCGTGACCAAGCTTGTGGGTACGATCTGTCAGACCCCCTTGAAGGGACCTCTAATATGCATACCCAGGGAAGGAATGATAACCAGTGTTAGAGGGGCCCTGTCTCTAGCCAGGGAGAGGCACGGGAAAACCGGATCTTCTGGACAGTGTGGATCCGATGGCCTGGCACATCAGAGCCACAAAAATATGATGCTTTAGTTGATACTGGTGCACAGTGTACTCTGATACCATCGGGACATATGGGGGCAGAGCCTGTTTCCATTGCTGGTGTGACAGGGGGATCACAACAATTGACTCTGGTGGAAGCTGAGGTGAGCCTGACTGGGAAGGAGTGGAAGAAACACCCTATAGTGACTGGCCCAGATGCTCCGTGTATCCTAGGCATAGACTTCCTCCGGAACGGATATTACAAAGACCCAAAGGGACTCAGGTGGGCTTTTGGAATAGCCGCTGTAGAGGCAGAAGACATTAAGCAATTGAACACCTTGCCTGGACTGTCAGAAAACCCCTCTGCAGTAGGACTCCTAAGGGTGGAAGAACAACGCGTGCCAATTGCGACCTCGACAGTGCACCGCCGGCAGTATCGGACGGATCGAGATGCCGTGATCCCCATCCACAAAATGATTTGGGAGCTGGAGAGCCAAGGGGTGGTCAGCAAAACCCACTCACCCTTCAACAGCCCCATCTGGCCTGTGCGCAAATCTGACAAAGAATGGAGATTGACTGTGGACTATCGTGGCTTAAATGAAGTGACTCCACCGCTGAGCGCTGCTGTGCCGGACATGCTGGAACTCCAGTACGAGCTGGAGTCCAAGGCAGCAAAGTGGTATGCCACCATTGATATTGCTAATGCGTTTTTCTCCATTCCTCTGGCAGCAGAATGCAGGCCTCAGTTCGCTTTCACCTGGAGGGGCGTGCAGTACACCTGGAACCGACTGCCCCAGGGGTGGAAACACAGCCCCACCATCTGCCATGGACTGATCCAGGCTGCACTAGAAAAGGGTGAGGCTCCAGAACACCTGCAATACATTGATGACATCATTGTGTGGGGGAGCACAGCGGCAGAAGTGTTTGAGAAAGGTGAGAGGATCATCCAGATACTACTAGAAGCTGGCTTTGCCATCAAGAAGAGCAAAGTCAAGGGACCTGCCCGAGAGATCCAGTTCCTGGGAGTGAAATGGCAAGATGGACGGCGCCAGATTCCCACTGAGGTCATCAACAAGATCACAGCTATGTCCCCACCAACCAGCAAAAAGGAAACACAAGCTTTCCTGGGTGCCATAGGTTTCTGGAGAATGCACATTCCTGAGTATAGCCAGATTGTGAGCCCTCTTTATCTGGTTACCCGAAAGAAGAATGATTTCCACTGGGGCCCTGAGCAGCAACAAGCCTTCACCCAGATCAAGCAGGAGATCGCTCATGCTGTAGCCCTTGGCCCAGTCAGGACGGGACCAGAGGTCAAGAATGTGCTCTACTCTGCAGCCGGGAACCATGGGTTGTCTTGGAGCCTTTGGCAGAAAGTGCCTGGGGAGACTCGAGGCCGACCACTGGGATTCTGGAGCCGAAGTTACAGAGGGTCTGAAGCCAACTACACTCCCACAGAGAAGGAAATCTTGGCTGCCTTTGAAGGAGTTCAAGCCGCCTCGGAGGTAATTGGCACAGAAACACAACTCCTCCTGGCACCCCGACTACCGGTGCTGGGGTGGATGTTTAAAGGAAAGGTTCCTACTACCCACCATGCCACTGACGCCACATGGAGCAAATGGATTGCCCTCATCACTCAACGCGCCCGTATTGGAAACCTGAATCGCCCTGGGATTTTGGAGATAATTACGAACTGGCCAGAAGGTGAAAACTTTGGTCTCACTGATGATGAGGAGCAGGTACAAGTGGCAAGGGCTGAAGAAGCTCCACCATACAACCAACTACCAGCAGAGGAGACCTGCTACGCTCTTTTCACTGACGATTCCTGTCGCATCGTAGGGATGAACCGGAAGTGGAAAGCAGCCGTATGGAGCCCCACACGCCAAGTTGCACAAGCTACCGAAGGAGAAGGTGGATCGAGCCAACTCGCCGAACTCAAGGCCGTTCAGCTGGCTCTGGACATTGCTGAAAGGGAGAAGTGGCCAAAGCTCTACCTTTATACTGATTCATGGATGGTAGCCAATGCTCTGTGGGGCTGGCTGGGAAGGTGGAGGAAGGCCAACTGGCAACGTAGAGGAAAGCCAATCTGGGCTGCTGATATATGGAAAGACATTGCCTCTCGGGTGGAAAAGCTGACGGTGAAAGTCCGTCATGTAGATGCCCATGTCCCCAAAAGTCGGGCTAATGAGGAGCACCGAAACAACGAGCAGGTAGATCAGGCAGCAAAAATAGAGGTGTCAAAGATAGACTTAGATTGGCACCATAAGGGGGAGTTGTTCCTGGCTCGATGGGCTCATGATGCCTCAGGTCATCAGGGCAGAGATGCCACCTACAAGTGGGCACGAGACCGAGGGGTGGATCTAACCATGGACAGTGTTTCCCAGGTTATCCATGACTGTGAGACGTGTGCTGCCATCAAACAGGCCAAGAGAGTGAAGCCCCTATGGTATGGTGGGCGGTGGTCCAAGTACAAGTATGGGGAGGCCTGGCAGATTGACTACATCACACTGCCCCAGACACGCCAAGGCAAGTGCTACGTGTTGACCATGGTGGAAGCCACCACTGGATGGCTGGAGACTTTCCCTGTACCTCATGCCACTGCCCGGAACACCATCTTAGGCTTGGAAAAGCAAGTCCTGTGGAGACACGGCACCCCTGAGAGAATTGAGTCTGACAACGGCACCCATTTCAAGAACAGCCTTATCAACACCTGGGCCAGAGAACATGGTATCGAATGGATATATCATATTCCCTATCATGCTCCAGCTGCCGGCAAAGTTGAACAGTGCAACGGACTCCTTAAGACTGCCCTGAAGGCACTCGGTGGGGGAACATTTAGAAACTGGGAAATTAACCTGGCAAAAGCAACCTGGATGGTCAACACCCGGGGGTCTGTCAATCGAGCTGGCCCTGCTCAGTCAGAACCCTTACACGCAGTAGATGGAGATAAGGTCCCTGTAGTACATATGAAAGGTATTTTAGGGAAAACTGTTTGGATTAATCCCACCTCAGGCAAAGACCAACCCATTCGTGGGATTGTCTTTGCTCAAGGACCTGGTTACACTTGGTGGGTAATGCAGGAAGATGGGGAGACCCGCTGTGTACCACAGGGAAACTTGGTCTTAAGAGAGAACTGGGTGTAAGATTTCATGGTGTGCAGATGGAAATAGAATAAGGGGTGGATAATGTCCTGGGTTGTAAGATAAGCTTGTATTCCATTTGCCATCTGTTGAAGGCAAAACCGGTTGGACAGGTTTTTGTTATCTCTCTCAGAGACAATGGTTTGCCCTGTAGAGGCAATGGTTTGTTTATACACCATTGACTGATTCAATGAAGGGCTGGTAAATGTAACACCGTGAGGGGTCCCACCCAGAGGGGGGAAGCCAAGCACTCTATTGTTGTTTAAAGGGGTAGCTTTTTGGGGAGAGGAGGCAGCTCTCTGGGCGGGACTCCGAGGGAAGCAGCTCTCTCTCGCTCTCTCTTCGGCGGCACTCGCAGCGAAGCAGCCGGCGCGCGGAGGCGACGGCAGCGGAGCTCAGAGGCAACCCCGGCGCAGAGGAAGACCGGCCCCACTGCCACCAGATCTTCAGAGGAAAACTATACCCTTCTAAAGATCACCACTTCAGCTGCAACTCATCAACTATTGCAAGGGAAGCAATTGTCCCAGCAGAACTGATACTGGCATCCCTCAGGGTCTGGACTTTTTCTTTCACTGGTTTTTGTTTGTACCGATTGCATTTGCCTTTTTTAAATTGTTGTCTAGTTTTCTCCTAGTAAAGAATTGTTACTCCCACTCCCATATCTTTGCCTGAGAGCCTTTTAATTTAAAGATCCTGGTAATTCAGAGGGAGGGGGGTTTGCCGTTCTCCATTGCACAGGAGGCTTTGCCCTCTTTCACAGACTCCTGTCTTGTCGAACCAAGACACACTGCTGTTTGTGTTGTTGAGTATTCATGCCATTAACACCAGTGAGTTGAACACCACCAAATGAGAGCTTTTGAATTCCTGATCTTGGATATTGGTTGAGACTGAATATGTAGTGATAAACCACATCACATAAAAACTGAGTGTTGTCTTTATGACCCTGTAACATGCATTCTCAATAAATCAGGATTCCCAAGAAAAAGAACTCTCATTCCAGAGTTTACAGCTAGAGCTGGGAGGAGCACTTAAAAGTACAAGTTGCTGTTTGCCCTTTTTCTCCTAGTATTTCAGGTAGACAGTTTTGCTTTTTTTGCAGAGAAAAAATGGCAGAAAGGAAGGAGAGCACTAATGAAACATTTATATACCACCAGTGCAAAAGTCTAGAATTAAATATTGAAAGGCCTATTCGTATTACAATCTGCATTCAGGATTGGCACTAATTGGCAATGCTGCTGGCAGTCTCAACGGGGAGGGCAAGAACTGAGTAAGTACAGAGACTTATTCATCCAGAGAAGTGGTTCTTCCAGGTCAGGTTTAATGCACATTTATTACGCAGAAAGGGAAGCACAGTGCTATCAGCACAGCACAGTGCTGATAGTGTAACTGTCTTATTTGGAGAGCCTTGCATTTGCCACATCAGTCAGTTTTGCCTAGGGATTTTCTCAGCTGCTAACCCCACTGTCAGTGTATTTTGAAAACTGTTTCTTACCAGAGGTAGACTTTTGCCTAAATATTCAGAATCAAAGAGGAAGAAGACTATTCTAGGCAGTATAAAAAAGAATTTGATGGAACATTACCTAGATCAAAAAAGCAATGATTTGAAGACAACTGATGTCAGTAGCCACTATAAAGCTTTACTTTTTGTATGTGACTCATTAAAGCTGTAATGTGGGACAGATGTTTACCCTCCTGAAACCATTTTTGCACCTTTTAAAAATTTTTCATGAGCTTCACAGTCTTTCTCTCTGACTTCTCTGGTTTATTCAATACACTGCTGCAATATTTACTTTTTTTGCCAGTCATTTTTACAATAAACCTACTCCTTTGACTCCCCACTATAATTTCTTGGTAAAGATCTTGATATTTAGCTTGAAGTGCCAATTACAAAGCAAATCATTATCTTCCTATTTGACTTTTCTTGCTGTCTCATGTACAGCTATTATTTGCTGACAATTTTTTTTCTATACATCTTTGTATCTTTTTCCAGTGTTTTCCGTATACCTTGGTATCTTGTGCCAAATCCATTAGCCTGTCATTCTTTCAGTCCTTCAAGATCACACAGTGTAAGAATTTCTCAAGCATTAACAAACAGGTACAGAATCAGGGAGTTTTGAGATAAATTTTGTTTATTTTCCTGTATTTTGTTTTAAGCTAACTGACATGACAGCAGTGAATAGTGCACATCTTGAACAGCTGTAACTGCACAGACAGGGTGACTGCTGTGTGTACTGGGGGGAGGACAGAACGGGAATATTGAGCAGACCAGGGAATGGCTGCTTGAAAATATACTGGCAGAAAAAATTGTGTTAATGGGTGAGTGTATACAAAACTGAGCCAGCCACCTCTAATAGCTGACATCTGACCATTCTACACCCTTCTCTCTCCATGTTCTCCACCAAATGAGTCCAATGTATGACAGGAGGTGCTCAAAGCTCATTAAATCTGGACTTTTCAACAAATGTTTTCAAAATGAGCTTCTCAAGTCATGCCAGATATTCAGTGTTTTGCTACAAAGTATCTCACTGATTTGTCATGGGGAAGTGCAAGCAACAGTGCTTTTCCCAGGATGGAAAATGATGTAAGCTTCTATCTTTGCTGCTTTTAGCTTTAACTCCCTTTTAGCTACTATAGGCAACATAGCATCCCTCTTCTGTTCCTGTAAGATAATGTTAGCATAGCACGTGATCTAACATAGACTAGAGGCCAGAGCAGAACAATACTGTCACTTGTCTTTGTAACTCTGGGGTGATATAATAAATTTTGAGTGCCTTCTTAGATTTCAATTTATGGCATAAATTAGAGCAGTTCAGTGACTACTCTAATGTATTCCTTGCTGCCCCCAGATTACAGGGGCTGTTCTGGCAGCTGATAATAACTGAAGTGTAGAAGTGCTTTGGCTAAGCTCTATTTTTTTCCAGTCTCATCTCTGGCAGCAAGAGAAAGAAATGACAGAGACCTGCAGTGTTGCTTTTCACCACCTGGCAATTTTCTTATACATTTTGAAGAACAGGTAGGAAATTAAGCAAGTTGTTCTGCTATGAGAATGACACCAGAGGCAGATTCTGACAGAAAAAGGTTTAGCTTTATAATCAAGGACTCAAGAATTATGAATAAGTCCAGGTTTTGGAGATATAACAACTTATGTGCAGAATGTGGAGTACCAAGGAAGAACTCTTTTCACTTAATTTAGTTAAAGTTATTTAGCTAGGTTTGGAGCAGTATATGTGCATAATTCATTCAGTCAAAATCAGTTTTTGCATGTGTGTGTATATTTCATATCTCCTTATTATTAAGTATTGGTATGGGCAAATTTCTGGGTCAAATTCTGTTCCTAGTGACTCTTATTATTCTCTTTCACAATAAATTAACTTCTAAAGGTCTGCTCTAAAGGCTGATTAGAAACCACAAAGAGCTATCAGTATTGTTACAACCTAATATCCAGCATCAAAAGCTTGCTCTAAACAGTGAATGACTGGGACTTGGAGAATTGTGTATTACTGTTTTTCCTTCCACTAGTAATCTGATGACCATAATAACAACAACAACAACAACAATAATAATAATAATAATTTTATTTACCATCTGGGCATACTGGATAAATGGATCAAATATTAGAAATCTGAAAAACTGGAGATTTGCATTCTAGTTCCTATTTTCATCAACTATATACTGTTTTAATTAGAGCACATCAGCAACTGGTCTGTGCTCACATTTGTCTTTCTGTGAAATGGAGAAGATAGCTATTCTAGAGTGATGCTGTGGGACTTTCTTCATTATAAGACCTCTTAGCCTGTTTTGATTTCACAATTGGATTAATCAGGGGTCCAGGAATAAGGAAATAAGGCCCGGGTTTATACTATTATATATAGCATTAGCACATTAATTACGAATCTATGTTCTCATGAAAGAAAAAAAAGGAGAAATTTTTTTCGAAATAACATCTAAACAATATTTTAAAAATTGACACAATAACTGAGTTTAAAAGCCATTTAGGTTCTAAAATATGAAGGGGTTGTCCAGGAAGATTTGTAAAAGCTTTCAGATGCCTAACTTTTGTCATGTTCTTTGGTTTCAGTGACTGGAAGTTTGGTCACAAATCCCAGTGTCGATGCCAGTTTGAAACACTCAAAGGGATTTCTGTTTGCTGCAAGATCACAACTAGGCATCTGTAGTCTTGGGCAAAATGGTGCGAAGACGGCAAAATTGCTGCCATAAACTGCCGGTAGCTCCGTTTTAGAGGAAGTGAGAGGCGCAGAAAACTCTTATATAATGTAAAATAGCTGCTCTTACTTAAACCCGTGACATCGCCCGGGAGCGGAGCGTGGCTCGCTGTGCCCACGCCGAGTCGATCCCAGCAGATCTCGGGCTCCGGCAGACCCCGCTGCCCTCTCCGCGCGGGGCCGTCCGGGCGCCTCGGAGCCCGGCGGGACGCGGGACAGCCGCGGGACAGCCGCGGGACAGCCGCGGGACACGGCGCTTTCCCCCGCCTCCAGCCTCCGTCTGCGGCGGAGGCAGCCCCCCGGCCGGGCGCACCCAGCCCCGCCGCGCTCCGCCGCTCCGGGCCCGCCCTCCGCACCGTTGGCTCCGCCCGGCCTGGCCCGGCCCGCCCCGCCGCCCGCAGGCGCCGCCCGGCCGAGCGCGGAGCTGGCCCGGCCCGGCCCGGCCCGGAGCGCCGCTGCTGCGCCGCGCTCTGCGGGCGGGGGAGCGCGGCTGCCGGCGGCGGGGCGCGCTGCCGGCGCGGCTCTGAGCCCCCGCCATGGCGGAGAAAGTTTCGGCGGCTTCGGAGCGGGCGCGGGGCGCCGGCCACGTCGGCTCCTCTTGCTCCGGCTCCTCCTCCGGCTCGGAAACTCTCTCCGAGGAGGGAGAGGGCGGCGGGGCGGCGACGGCCGCCGGCGGGGCGACGGCTTTGGCGGAGCGGGCGATCCGCGGCGGGCGGGCGGAGGACGACGCCTCGCTGGAGGAGCGGGATGAAGAGGTGCGCGGGGTCGGGCGGCGGCGGCTGCTTCTTCGCCCTGTGCTCCGGGGCGCGCCGGGAGCGCCCGCAGCGCGGCCGTCCCGGGGTGCGGGGCCGGGACCCCGCGCGGGGAGCGCTCCGTGCCCGCCTGGGGACAGCGCCTTCGCGGCGGTCTCCCGGCTAAACCCGAGACGTTCTTGTTTCTTCTCGGCCGGAGCTCTCTGACTGCCGAAAATTGAGAGTTGGCGGTTTTTGTATGGAGAGGGGAATTTTTGATTTAGGAAGGCTTGTTTGTGTATTGGTTTATTTATTTTTTTTATCTTCCTATCCACGAACGTGTCACCTTTGGAAAGCGCCGCTCCAAAGCAAACTCTTTAATGCCAGGAGGAAGTGATGGGCAAGCCCCCACACTACAGTAATCCTTTGGTGAGAGCTATTGGCAGGCTATGTGGATCATGGAGGAGCTCTGTGGGTGACAGATCCATAGCGTGATACGCGGAAACGCGTGTTGTTCTTTTTCCTCTCCTGATCTAGCTACAATACCTACTAAGCACTCTTAAAACAATCGCCCCACATTGTTACAGTGAAACAACCTTTTTCGGTCTTGAGACGGATATTTAAAAATTATTTTATTTATTTCTTGTTGCATGATTCACACTTCTTAAATCTATTTCAAGCCATGACCCCAACCAGGTGCATTGTTCTGTCTGACTGCTGCTTTACTTTGCTTCAGTGCATCATCTCTTCTGTGCCTTACTTACGGTCTTTTGTTGTGGTCAACTTTTTCGTTTGCTCTTAGGGGGCGTTTTTTTATTCTGTGTCTTTATGTAGCTGGGTCTGCAAAGGTTTTTTTCGAGAAACCTTGCGTTTCTAGAGGAGTATCTGTTAAGCTGGTTGAAGTTATTTTCAACTAGTTGAGCTGTGGTTGTCAGTAATGTTTCCCTCTGTATTAATGGCTGTTTATGTAGCTCCTGCTTTTCCTTTTTTCCTAGTGCATCCTGTAAATTGATACAGCTGTAGAGCAGCATGATCAATTGGAACTAAATATACCTTTCTGTATCCCTTCTAATTTTTTTTTTTCTTAAATACTCAAACTGAGACCAGGTTCCTTGCTTCTTTAAACTGCATGAGCCCCTGAAGAGTGGAATGTATTTGCAGTGAAATGTATTTACGATAGGAGTAGAGTGAATGTGGATATATTCACTTTTTTTTAATATATATATATGTGAACCTGCTTTTTCGCTGAACTGAGTAGGAGCTCCATAGCTGCTGTTAGTATGAAGCACACTGCTAGGTGATTAAGATATCCTGCTTCTCGGCAGGAATTGATACATGTGGGCTTGGGGCTATGCTTACCACAATTATGTGGTGTCTAGATGGTTTAGTGCTCAGTTGGTAAGCCTGCATAATACAGTGCAGAAATGTACAGTCTGTCTATTCCGTTAGCTAAACTCGGAGCTGCTGGCAGACCAGTGAATTTCTGGTAAAGGCTTGTTATTTCTGTGTGTGCTTTGGAGATAAATTACAGGCATCTTTTGAGTTGACAGTATAGAGAAGGTAAGCCCAAAAATAACTCAACGTTGCAATAACGGAATTTCAAAATTCTCTAAGGGCAAGCTGATATCTCACCATCAGTTAGTAGTGCTAGAAGATAGCAGCATAAACTCAAGTTAGTGTTGTGGTGGGAGAGTTTGCTCACACTGTGCAGCTTTATTCTGTCCCCTTTATTCCCTTCTGCTAGGTTCCTTTATTATCTGAAACCAGATTTTTTTGTGTTTTGGTTTTGCCCATCCTTCCTTTTGGTGTAGTCAGTGTTTGCAGTTGAATTTCTGCCTACCTGCAGAACCACCGGGCAAATCCACGTGCATAATAATTTTGTGCAAGGACACCACAGTGCATTTCAGTGCAGAGGTTAATTTGAAGCTGAGAGAGCAGCTATTCACATGGAAATCACTAAGGACAGTGGAAGAAAGCAAGGCTGAGGTCCAAGATGTACATACAGATGATTTCAGGCTTTTTTATGTGCTACCTGCTGAAAGTATCCCATTGAGAGAAGTGCTTGAAGATACTGTTTTCAGATTGACATCCTGTTTAATTATTATCAAATAATGAAATGTTGCCATTCTCTGTGCTTTTGTATTACTGAGTTCTTTTAATTATATGGATCTCCAGTGTTTGATCCTGTGCTTGCAGGTTTCATTTTCTCCTCTTGCCCTGTCCTTGTTTCTGTTGCGAGCATAGCAGAATTGAATCTGTTGTCACAGCTGTTCAGTATCCTTCAGACAGCAGTGGAACAGATTGTCCTGCTACCTCTATTTCTACTTTAGCTGTCAGTAAATTCTTCTAAGTCATGACATATAAAAGGTTTCCAAACTAAATAAATGGATAGTTAGAAAACATGTAGATTTCCCCATACACGTTACCATTTCATGTGGTATTTCAGTAGAACTATTTCTTCTTCTGTGATGCTGTATAAGCATTCTTTACAGCTTGAATCTGTCTCCTTCTGGATTTCTTTGGACTAAACAGCCCCAGTGTTTTTCATCTGCTCCTGTAGAATGTGCTTCTAGACATCTGATAATTCTCATTCCTATCCTGTGTATTCATTCCAGCTGGTTACATCGGTTTTGAAGCATCTGTCAAAAAACAGAATGTCATACTCAGATTTACACCTTGCCAGATCTGCTAGAACAGAGAGATTACTTCAGAGGTTTCTCAAACACTGTTGTTTTTTACATTACCCTAGATGGCTAATATGCAATTTGTGGTCCATTGTGATTTATATGTCTTTCCTGAAGAATGGTAAGAACATTTCTACTCTACGAAAAAGTGGTTGGCCTCCCCACCTCAGTGAAGGAAACTTAAGGATGCTATCTAGAGTAGGTCAGCTTCTTTTATGTTCAGAAATTAGACTGTAGAACTTAAAGCATGATAACTCCTCTTCTGAGTATCACGTCTGGAAGAGTTTCCTGCAAGGAAACAAGGAAGGAAAGGGTGGGAAGAGATGATACATCACTTTTTTTTTTTCTTCTTTGTTGTCATTACTTCATCCCACAGTTGCATAAACTTCACCTTAAAAAAAACAAAACAACCAAAAAATCACAAAATACCTGAAGAAAAACAATCCTTCATTTCATGTAAGCAAGAACAAATAATAGTTTACAAGATTACAGTCATCAGTTTCTCAAGTGTTTTTGATGTCTTACTTTGAGATCTTAAGACACATGAGAATTAAATAAGGGTTTAATACCAACATCTGAGAAACTCTTTGCATTTGGAACATATATGTGTTGAAGTGCTGTGGGTAGCAAGCACATAAACACAAATGAATTCAAGCAGATTATTTGCCTATGCTCTTCTGAGGTGAGTAGCTAACTGCTGATGGCAGACAGGACAGGATTGCATGGTGAAGGGCACTCAAGTACAGTACTGCATAGATGATGGGTCACTACATTTCTAATACTGTGTGGTTGGTTAGTTTTAATTTTTTTTTTCTGGGTTCTTTTCAGAACTCTCTTTGCTGGAAAGTGTTTTGCAGACTATGAAGAGAGGAGCTGAGGCTGGGCAACAGTATGTTTTTTGTTGTAATCTCCTTCTGCTCTCTGTGAGTAGTCAATACTGGACTTACATTGTGGAGGATAATGGATATGGAGGATAATCCTTTTGATGGTGGTTTTCAAATCTTAGTCAATGTTTTATAGGGGAGCTGAAAGCTCACTTGGTTTAACCTTGTTTCTTAAGAGGAGAATGAAGGGAAGCTATGGATTTCTTGCTTACACCAGTATTCTCAAAGATCTGAAGGTTAAATTGTGTATCTTGGAGTTATCTGTTTTTCCATCACCTTTCTATAAACCTTGTTACAGTAACTACACATTGCTTACCAAAGCAGAGTAACAAACCAGGAAGGATCAGAATTCTTTCAGAATCATACTTTGCCATATAACAAAACATCTGAAATGGATCCAGAAGCTTCTGAACCTGCCAGTGACTTCTGAATTACCATAGTAAGTTCTCTTCATTATTCTAGATGCTTAAAAAAAACTCCCTTAGAACCTAAAACCACCTACAAAAAATGGCGGAGGGGAAGGAAATATGGTATTTTGTTCTCAAATAATTCCAGTTCTTGCTCTGTAAATTCAGTGTTTGGCACTGAAGTGACTCTTTGAGTTTATAAGAATTGAGATGATGAGCATCATGACAAGATAAGTTTTGTCATGAAAAGTGTCCACGGAACTTTGAAGTTGATTGTTGTACATTTTCTCCTTCTATCTAGTTAATGTATATTGTGTATTAAAAAGTATCTCACTGCACAGAGTGAGTACAAAACCTTTTTCTGTTGTTGCTAACTCTTCTCCTGAATCTGCCTTCTTGCTGTTGATGTTGCAATCTGTTGCAGCTTTATGAGGACTGTGTGGTGAGAATTAATTATTAGGAAGCTAAGATTTTGTCATTAGAGTATTCATAGCAAGGTGAGGAGTGTGGTAAAGAATGTATTGCTCTAGAAACTATGCTTTCACACATTCATCCTTTAACATATGTTTACTGGGAAGGTACAGTCCCTTCACCATTACAGATTACGTGACAGATCTTCACCCCAACAAAATTGCGGTTTGGGAGAGGGGTGGAAATCAAAATACTTTAGTATTTTGCAGTGTGTGAAGTGATGGCAATATTTACATGTGCATCTACATGTAATGGAGGTGGTGGTAGCTCTGGCAAGGTCTCTATGACCTAGGTAGAAAGTAATGTTGTGTTAATTATCTCTTTCCCTTCCTGTTTATCTTGCTGCAGAAGTAACCATGGGACATTCACAGACTGTGAGGGATTTACCATAGATTTTTTCCTCTAATTGTTTCAGTCTTTCTTATCTCTAACAGCGATGGATTCTTCCCTTTTCTAGCACACCTGAATGATAAAGCTAGTGAAAGATGAATAGCCTAATTGCTAGAGTGTGATCTTTAGTTCGTACTAAAGAATAGTATTGGCATCAAAAAATTTATTCTTCTCAGGGTTAAAATGATTGTGGTAGGATTAAATAAAACACTCATCTAATCTAGAACAGCTGCAAAAACTGTTATTTTGTCATGTCAGCCAGACTAATAGCATTGCTTTTGGTTTTTTAGGTATGTTTGTGGTAAGTTACATGTAAAGTGAAATACTTGACAATTTAAGTGAGTAGGGCTGTCTCAAGAGTCATGTAAAAGACTTCACTTCAGTATGAAAAAAATGTATGTTTGTCTATGAAAGGAATGTATGTTGTCTGCTTTAAACCTTTCCTCTGCAGCTTAGGCCTTTAAAGGTGCCTGCTGCTATGTCTCCTTGGTTTCTAAGAAATCCTCTGGGACATGGAGGGATATATGGTTGAGGGCTTAATCTAAAATAGCCATATCTTGCTGCTTGATATTTGAAAATATCAGTAGAGTAGTAGTATTTGCAGCTCTCTGGAACTTCTTTTCAAGAATTTGATGGGTGTAAATAAGCCTATAACCAGAACATCTATCTTTCTTTTCACTTGGAATAAGTGAGAAGTGAAGAAGCATACATTGAGTTGCATAGCTGATTTTTTTGCACTAGAACTATTTAGATACTTAAAATTCTGGAAGAAGGTGGGTGAGGAACTGATAATTACAGTCTTCATAATCTGAACAGTTTGCAAAAATAGTTGAGAGGCCCTTTTGCACCCTTTATATTTTTCAGACTGGTGGACATAGTCCTGAGGCTAATCCTCAGAATCCCTTAGTGTCTGTATGTCCAACTGTGAAGCCAAATGTAAAGAAACATCTTTTTTTGAAAAGGTGCAGCTTTGTAGAAGGAGTACAGCCCAAAGTGTGTTGGCTAGATGTAAGCTGTTTTGAAGTGAATGTTGGTAAGCATAACATAACAAGGTGTGTTACTGTTGTACTGTGAGGAAGCTCTGTATGATGGGGCTACTTTGCTAGCAGTAACAGCTTGCATAAAGTTGAGCTTGTAGAAGAGAATAAGAGAATTTGAAATCTTGAGGCACAAAATAAAAGCGTGGCCAAGGAGTGCAAATGAGGAGGTCCTTGAGCTAGAAAGCTGAACAGCTAGGTAGCTTTTTTCTGCAGCAATTCATGCAATGGGGTAACTTTGCCTCTTGGTTTTGTCATAAATTATGCACTGTCCCCCACTCCCCAAGCACAACTGTACTCAAAGTTTGCAGTACTGAAGCATTAATACTATTGAATACTTGGTTTCTAATCCTGTGGTTTTGTTACTGCATAGAGCTGGCAAACATTAACTAGCAATGCTCTTCTGTACAAGGCATGGCAAAAAGATTTACCCTTCCTTTAGAGCAAAAATTTGAAATGCAGAATTAGGAAACTTAAGAATAAGTGGCATAAATACTCTGAAAATATTAGTAATGAGAACAGAGTCCCTGCAGTTTTCTGTTGAATCTTCCTTCAGTAAATTTGCTCTGGAGGTTGGAGGTTTTCTCTTAGATCTGTTATGACAAAGCAGATACCTATTACTAAGAACTTCAATAATGCAGGGTTGGCCTGTTCTGCTGGGTTGAGATCTGACCTGCTCCAGCTTTGTCTTAAGAGATGTACCAGTCTTCTTAACAGCTTCTTTAACTGGAAAAGTGGAAGGGAGCAAGAAAATTTTTGCTTTGTTTCTAGTTTGATGTCTTTTGGTATGTGCAGCAGTGTTCTAGCATATGTTGTGAGTGTCTCAGAGTTATGGTATCACCAGCAGTACTGTGTCATTGCTAAGCTCCTTTAAAAATAGTGATGTGGGCTTGAAATACTCTGCAGACTGAAACACACAAGGTCCTACTGCCAAATTTTGTGATTTGTTGCCTTAGCCTTCAGATTTTTCAGATTTTTTTTCAGTTCTTTTCTTGTAGCTGTGGCGTTTAAAATTCTTTTTGAAACTTTATAATAATGGTGCTTGGTTTAAAGTTATATGAGTCGCGAGAGACTGGTGCCTAAAGTAATAAAATGTTGGTAGTGCTTTTTTTTTTTGGTTTTTTTTTTGTTTTTTTGTGATACAATGAAAGCAAAAAATTGAGGACCAGGTAGCTGAAAAGGTGAGAAACATGGGAGTGTGTTGGCAAATGAGCTGTGCTTTGAAATCAAGCTAGGAACCTATCTTAGCTTTTGGTTTACTGAGCTAAGTAGGGTTTTATTTATACTTTGCTACCAGAATGGGTGCCTTTATCAAACTTTCTATCTGAAAGACTGCCTGCAACCAAGGAGCAGTGGGATGAATGCCTTGCCCTCCTGTACAAATGTAACTAAGCTGATGAACTTGTGCTGTTCAGAAGTGAGCTTACAAGTACCTCAAGAGTTAAAGCTTAAGTGTTCAGCAGTATAAACAGCCTGGCTGCCATTGCCACAGGTTTCTTCACTGAGTAATTAAATTTCAAGTGGGATGAATGCAAGACTTTTTTCTTAATGGATAATTCACAGAATTCACAGAATGACTAGGTTGGAAGAGACCTTAAAGATCATCAAGTCCAACCCATCCCTAACACCTCAACTAAGCCATGGCACTGAGTGCCACATCCAGTCCTTTCTTAAACACATCCAGGGATGGTGACTCCACCACCTCCCCCGGCAGACCATTCTAGAACTTTATCACCCTTCTTGTAAAAAACTTCTTCCTAATATACAATCTGTATCTTCCTAATATACAACCTTGGTGCAGCTTGAGACTGTGTCCTCTCATTCTGTCAGTTGCTACCTGGTGAAAGATACCAACCCCTGCCTGACTACAGCCACCTTTCAGGAAGTTGTAGAGAATGATAAGGACACCCCTGAGTCTACTTTTGTCCAGGCTAAAGAACCCCAGCTCCCTCAGCTACCCCTCACAGGGTTTGTGTTCCAAGACCCTCACCAGCCTTGTTGCTCTCCTCTGGACACGTTCAAGCATCTCAACATCCTTCCCAAACTGAGGGGCCAGAACTGGACACAGCACTCAAGGTGTGGCCTCACCAGTGCCAGGTACAGGGGAAGGGTGACCTCCCTGGTCCTGCTGGCCACACCATTCCTGGCACAGGCCAGGATGCCATTGGCCTCTTGGCTCATACTCAGTTGGATGTCAACCAGTACCCCCAGGTCCCTTTATGCTGGACACTGTCCAGCCACACTGTCCCCAGCCTATAATGCTGCAGGGGGTTATTGTGGCCAAAATGCAGGGCTTGGCACTTAGGTTTATTAAACTTCTGCCCATCCATTCAACCATTCCAGGTCTCTCTGCAGAGCCCTCCTACCTTCCAACAGATCAACACATGCTCCCAGCTCCAAGGTGTCGTCCGCAAGTGAAAGACTCATTCCCCTCATCCATGTCATCAATAAAGACATGAAACAGAACTGGTCCCAGCACAGACCCCTGAGGGACACCACTGGTGACTGGCCCAGCTGGATGCAGCATTGCTCACCACCACTCTCTGGGCCCGGCCATCCAGCCAGTTCCTGACCCAGCAGAGTGCTCCTGTCCAAGCCGTGGGCTGCAGCTTTTCCACGACTACTGTGGGAGACAGTGTCAAAGGCCTTGCTGAAGTCCAGGTACACAATGTCCACAGCCTTTCCTGCATCCACCAGGGGGGTCACCTGGTCATAAAAGGAGACCAGGTTGGTCAAACACAACATACCCCTCCTAAACCCATGCTGGCTGGGTCTGATACCCTGGCCACCTGTAAGTTCTGTGTGATGGCACTCACTATAAACTGTTCCATAACCTTATCTGGTACAGTCTGGCTAACTGGTCTATAATTGCCAGGATCCTCCTTCCCACCCGTTTTGTGAATGGGTGTCACACTGGCCAGCTTCCATCCTCTGGAACCTCACCAGTGAGCCAGGATTGCTGGTAAATGATGGAGCTGGCTCATCTGCCAGCTCCCTCATCACCCTGGGATGGATCTCATCTGGTCCCATGGATGTATGAATATCCAAGCAGCTCAGGAATTCTCTGACTGCCTCCTGTCTGATAATGGGGGGATCATTCTGCTCCCTGATATCACTGAGCAACCGAAAAACACAGTTATCCTGAAGGCAAGTCTTCTCCCTAAAAACTGAGACTAAGGCTTTAAGCACCTCTGCCTTCTCCTCATCAGCAGTAACAAAGTTTCCTTTCTGTATCTAATAAAGAGCAAAGGTTAGTCTTACTCTTCCTTTTACCATTAATATATTTATAAAAACATTAGTTGTCATCTGTTACAAAAGTTTCCATTTTAAGTTCAAACTGAGCTTTAACCTCGCTATTTTTTTTCTACATACTCTAGCAGTCCTCTTAAATACTACCTGGGAAACCTGACCCTCCTTCCAAAGATGATTCATCGTTTTTTTTATTCCTGAGTTTGTCCAAAACCTCCTTGCCCATCCAGACTGGATGTTTGCCTCATCGACTTGTGTTTTGGCACACATGGCCAATGTGTTCCTGTGCCCACAAGATCTCCATATTGAAGCACAACCACCCTTGCTGAACTCCTTTATTTTTAAGGACTGCTTCCTAAGGAACTCTCTGAATCAGTCTTCTGAATAGGCCAAAGTCTGCCCTCTGAAAGTCCCATGTAAAAATCTTATTAATGTTTCTCTTCACCAAATATTGAAAATTTTATATTTTCATGATCACTATGCCCGAAGCAGCCTCCAGTCACCACATCTCCCACCAACCCATCTCTATTTGAAGGTAACAGGTCTAACATAGTCCCTTCCTTGGTGGGCTCACTCACCCGCTGTAGCAAAAAGTTATCCTCTACAAACTCTAAAAATTTTCTGGACTGCCTGTTTTCTCTGTATTAAATTCCCAACAAATGTCTGGCAAGTTGAAATCAAGAACAAAAACAGTAAGAACAATCAAGAACAAGTCAACAAGAACTAGGGCTGATGATCTAGAAACATTCTCTAGCTGTTTATAGAATGAATTGTCTACCATTTCTTCCTGGTTGGGTGGATGATTACAGACTCCCAGTAGGATGTCAGCCTTATTGGCCTTCCTCCTAGTTCTTACCCATAGGCACTCAAATTCATTGTCATTATTTTCAATACCTATGGTGTCCAAAGCCTCCTAATATAAAGGGCCACCCCTCCACATCTTCTCCCTTTCCCATCTCTTCTGAAGAGCTTGTAGCCATCCAGTGCAGCACTACAGCCATGTGAATCATCACACCGTGTTTCTGTGATGGCAATTTCATCATAGCTCTGCTGTTGCACTATGGCCTCCAGCCTTTCTTGTTTGTTGCCCATGCTGTACATGTGCAACCTCAGCTAGGCTCCTGATTTCATGCCTAACTCAGGCTTACCACCTTTGGGCCTGCTTTCAGAGAGCCCAGCTGCATCCCCTTCCCCCTTCAAACCTAGTTAAAGCCCTCTCAACAAGTTCTGCCTGTTCACAAGCTAAAAACCTTCTACCCTTAACAGAGAGATGGAGCCCATCTAGTTCCAGTCGTCCAGATGCTGTAAAAGTTGCCTCATGATCAAAGAACCCAAAATTCTGCTGATGGCACCAACCCTTGAGCCACTTATTGACAATGTGAGTTCTATTCCTTTCATCAGTTTTCTGTGCCACCGAAGGGACTGATTAGAACACTACCCGTGCTCCTGCCCTGTCAACCACTTAACCCCATGCCCTAAAGTCCCTTTTAGCTGCCCTGACACTCCTCTTTTCAATCTCATCACTGCCAGCCTGGGCTACCAGCAGTGGGTAATAATCAGAGGGCTGAATTAGCCCAGAAAGTCTCTCAGTAATATCCCATACCTGGGCCCCAGGGAGGCAGCAAACCTCCCTATTGGATGTGTCTGGTAGACATATGGGGCCCTCTGTTCCACTGAGAAGGGAATCACCCACCAGATTATCCTTCTTTCCTTTTTGATGTTAAAGGTGATAATCCTTCTCACAGATGAATCATAACTGGGAGGTTCACTGTGCAGATAGTTTTCTTCTAAATCATCTGGCTGATTCTCCAGATCCAGGGGTTCATACCTATTCTGAAGTGGCACCTGGCTTGGGAGTGGGGGTTGGGAGGAATTGTTATTATTACCTCCTCAAGTAGGTGCCCACTTCCACTCCCCTTTATCTACTAGGTGCCCTTCTATTGTCTGACAGTGGGAGGCATGGGAGTCTTCTGACTCTTGTTGGGCTTCGCTCATGGATGGAAGGGATCTTGGAAAGGGTCTCCACCAATCGATTTCCCTTTCATTTTCCCTGATACTCCTTATTCTTTCAACTTCCTAAGCTCGGCCAGTGAAAGGATATTGTTCACCTGTTCACACCACAGGCAGGTTTCCTCCACAACGCTCTCTGAAACCACTGATAAGCTCAAACAGTCCACACAGGAAGGGGTCTGGGCAGACGCATCCTTTTTGGAGGGTTCCATCTGATTACTTGTACTAACTGCAGTTTTGGATCACATACAAACCATTACTACCAGACACCCTAAAACCAACCAACCAACCAACCCCCCCAATCAACCAACAGAAACACCGCAAACATCACACAGTAAACCTTACTAGCAGGAAACCCTACAACCATGCCTGCTAGCCCTGCCTGCACAAACTGCCTCATAAACAGCTGTGCCACTTCCTTGTTCGCTGGACTCCCTGGAGGCCTCATTTAATCAGCCCACTACTTGGAGATGGAAGAAGCCCTGCCCCAGACCTTGTGACCCTCAAGCACAAGCCACAGCTGCTCAGCATTCCCTCAAGCAGCCACTTCAGCGACGGAGGAAGCCCCACTCTGGTCCTGTGTGGCCCTCAAGCATACAGACAACATGTATTGTCTTAAACTAGAAAAAGAGAAATGTTTTTTCTGACTTTATGATCTAACAGCTCTGGAAGTGACCTTCAGGAGAAGCAAAAAAACCCAACCACAAAAGAAGCTATGAAAACCCTGTTGCAAAATTGCTAAGTGTTTGTGAAAATAATTGATTACTGGATGGGAACTTCTATAGCCAAGAGAGACTCACTGTTGCCTGACAGAGAAACTTCTGTATTAGATACATTTTGCAGAGTTTTATTTAAATGACTCTGTATATTTCAATATATCATTGTAATAATAATATAATAATTTAATGTAATATGATAGTTTAATATGAATGAATTTTTAATTTTTCGGGGGTGGTGCTTCTATACCAAGTAACAAACTTCTGTTGTGAGGCCATGCTGCCATGCTGGTGGGACTGTATAATTAATTGCACTTGGACTATTAATGATTCCATTGTTTTTAATAGCCTTGCAGTCCTGAGGAAGAGAGCTGTAGATGAATGAAGCAGATGAACTACTGCACTAAACTGCTAATTTGATTTTCATTGTTACCTCAGGAAACTTTCACTAGAAGGTAATAATGCTGTAGCTATGGTTCAATGGGTGCTTTCATTGTAAAGCTGTTATTTGGGCCATATAACAAGAATGCCTCAGATGACTTTCGATGTGTTTCTGGTTTTGTGCCTAGTACATGGCAGGGAAGGGCAGGGAGAATTGTACCTGATGTATTTTGTTCTGGGCTAGCTAGCGGAAGAGATTGTTTACAAAAGGTCGCTGCAAAATCCTTAAGCTCATCTTTGTCTTCATAGCTTTGATGAGTAGCTGGACTAATGTAAAGCTGCTGGGTGAGTTTTAACTTGCTATCAGTTCTTTCTTCCCCCTTCCCATTTGTTCAACTACTGCTGGTGTTAACACATGACACCACTGGAGGACACACTCCAGAGTTAAAGATGTTATTGATTTTGTTGGAACAGCTCTATAACAAGCAGAGTACTGCATATTGAATTGGCTGTACATACATTCAGAAAATGTGGTTCTAAGTTACAGCTGAAGCAGCAAGGAGATGACCTTGGGTATATAACTTACTTGCCATTGCAGAGCAGTGACCGTCATTGACTTGCTTGAGTTTCATTGAGTTCCTGAGTTTACCGAACCACAAACAATGTATTGGAATTATGGTGTGGGTTCAGGGTTGCTGAGTTCTTTTGAGAGGACATAAATATGCTCACACTGAGTATGTGTTAAGGTAGTGTGGAGCAACAAAAAATGTGTTGATGTAGTACTTAGGGGCGTGGTTTAGTGGTGCACTTGACAGGCTGGGCTAGTGGATGGGCTCGATGATCTTTTCCAGCTTCAGTGATTCTAAGGGTCTAGGAAGGAAAATGTTAATTAAAGAATATTCCTACTGGTTTACAATAGCATCACTGTGATGCCAGGGAACTCCTAGCTATTGTTTTTGTGGTTTCCCCCTATTTGGTGCCACCCAAACTCAGCATGCATATTTTTGACCTCTTGTTAGATGTCATAACTATTGACTGAAAACTGAGGCAACTGAAACTTCAAGGGTTACATTAGGACAGCAGTGGTCCTACAGTCTTTACCCTAAAGTAGGCTAAAGATTTTTGAGGAGGAGGAAAGAGATTCAGTTAGGGTACAATGACGTACACTTGGGGAAAACATTCTCCATGACATTCAATAATTTTTATGCTTCTGATAGTATTAGCATTGTGTTAACAGGACCATTGGACACAAATTGAAGAAAAAAAAATGTTAAAAATATGCAAAAACCTAAAGCCATATTATCAGGCACTTTATCAGGTGTAAGCTCATTTGAGGGTGAAGAAAAGCATATCTGAACTTTGTTATGTTGGTAACCACTGAAAGGAGGGATCTGCAAGCCCTGCTGTTACAGTCTGTATTACCTCACCTGCACACTGCCCAAGAGAGCAGCTGTGCCAGAAACTGGCATTATACCATGGGCACAACGAAGGAACAGCTTGTAACTTACAAACAGGTAGAGACAGGTTTTATAGCAGTGGGATCTAAAGCACTTTCATTCCAGGTGTACTTTCCCAATAAGACACTCATAAGTAGTATGTTGTTTTGACATTAAATTAGGAAAAAGTGAATTGCAGAAACTGCAGATGACAAATGTAGATATATTAAGTCATAGATCTTTCAGCGATAAACAAATACAGAATTGGAATTAGCAAGCTAAATATCTCTTGAGGACCTGGGCTTTACTCCAGGACAAAATGGGTATGTTTTTCATAGTATAGGTGTGCTAGTATCTCAAATATACCTAGCTGCAGTTATTGAAATCTTCTTGCTGCTATTATTAAGAAAAATGTATTTTTAATGCTAGTGATCATCTAATTAAATGAATGCCTTTCCTTTTATTCTTTCCATTTGGGAATTTATAATAGGTTATGTTGCAGAAGAGTTATTTTGACATTAGAACTTAATATGTACATCTTCTGAAAAAAGGAGCCCACAGTTGTCTGACATGAAGATAGACTTTCTGTAGAAATATTGTTTATATGAAACAAATTAAGAAAGAGAACTGTACCTACATAAGCAAGTATCACAAAACAAGGGTGATGGATTTGTGCTGTGCAATGCTGTTGAGGGCAGTACACATTGTATGTATTTTGAGGGAAATTACTTTAGATCAACAGTAGTCTGATCTCAAGATTTGAGGACCTTATACAGTGCCAGTTGTACAGGAGCCTAGGTATGCTTCAGGATTCGTTAAAGGACAGTAGAATCCTTGCTGACTCGGGTATTTGTGGTGCTGCCCTCAGATCAGCTACCTAAAGTTCGTGGTTGGTGCCTGGCCAGGTTTTTCTGGTAGGTGTTGAGTTTTAGGCAGCAGTTGATGCATGAACTGTTTTTACTGGATAAGCTTAAACTGAGTCTGCAAGAGCTGCAGTTGCAGCTTCAGTGATAGTGTAAACACAGTAATTTCAGTTGAAATTTATGGGTGTGGTGTTTTTCATCAGTCATGAATCCCTCTGCCTTCATTGGCTATTGTTGAGGTAATGTGCTTTCATGAGAGAATTAACAAGTGGTTAGTGTGTTAATCCTCACTGTTTAGGTTTGAAGTTGGTAATCCACCTCCAAGATGTCTTGACTATCTGAGGTTGTGTTTTCTATTTGCCTTAATTTTTTTGAATAGGAACTTTCTTCCTATGTGTAGTTAGCCTTTGGCAGTGTCTTCCCTGTGTTTAGGCATATTTGCTTTTAAATAGATTTGCCTGTTTCCTAGGAGACAAAGCAATATCACTTTGTGATTTTAATCCTTTAAGAGGTTATACATGTATAAATAAATATGGAAAAATATGTAGCCTTCCTTCTACTTTACCAGGTGTGGACAAGTAGAATGTTTTGATCTGTTTTCGTTTCTGGTGGTAATGCTAACAGATACCTTCTGCAGTTTGGTTTTGGTAACTGTACAATGTCTCTATTTATTTGGATAGACCAAATAAAGCCAGTTAAGCTGCTTCAATAAACCTGTGGGCAAAAAGCATTTTCATAACGAAAGATTGGTGTTTACTCTAGATATAAAGCTAGATCCTAAGATTTAAGGACTCCCCTAAAACCACACCGTTTTAATACATGTGTGTAGGAGACATTTGGTCTTCAGTGGATTAATGATACTTATGTACTTGATGTAGAAATCTTTTTTAAAAGTTTTTTTTAATAGTAGAGAGTGTGTATTGGCAAACATTGTGTATAAAACATATGGTATGGCTGCATTGATTTCCTTTAGTGTTTGGACAATTATGACTGTTTTCTTGCTGCAAAATTTCTGTAAGCGTATGCATATACTTTAAAGATCCAAATAATATGAGTAAAAATATGTGTGTGTAAATTGACTTTGAAGGGTTTTTTCCCTACAGACATAGCAGTTAAAATAATTCTGGTGTCTGCATTTGCAGGAGACATAGAAGGCAGCCTTCTGAAGTGCTTTGAGTGGTGTAGTGTACATAGGTGATCACTTGAGCACAGCTCCTAAGAGCTTGGAGTTGCAGCACATCTCTATATGTGACTAACCATTGAAGCACTTTGAGAGATTTTATAATAAGACTTCATCAAAACAATTATTGTCTTGTTTACTTTATTGTACTCATCATGCATGCTCAGGTATTCTTCCATATTGGCTCTTAAGTGTTTTTTTTGTGGTTGTGTGGGCATGAAATTAAAGGTCATGTAAAATATCATGAGGAAAAGTCAGTGCTGAATGGATGTAACACAAGTGTGTTGAGTCTTCATGGCTTGATTCTCAGTTACATACAGATGTAATGGTGCTAATTTTGAGGCTATTTAGTATCCAGTGAAATTGTCGAAAGGAATCAAGGACTGTTTTTCTCTCCCCTTTCCTATCCTGTGCTGTTAGTGACTGAAGGGTGTTTTTGCAGAGTTTGGTCTTGATGGCTGCACACTGAGTTTGCTGGGAGTGTCTATAACCAAAAATAAAAATCTCTTTTGCCTGGCAAAATTGTGAGCTGTCTGCCTTCCTTGACTCTCTTAAGTCTGGAATACCGGTTTGGGGCTCATAAGTCCCTGTGTAAATCAGTTGTGTTTGGTGAGTTTCAGTAAGTGTCTTTTCTCATGAAGTCCTCTTCAGGTGCTTTCCAAAAGTGCAGTTGTACTGGGCACAGGCAGTAGAAGGCTGTAGGGTGTCCTTTATGAGGATCAGGGCAGAAGTGTGAGGAAAGGAGTTGTTATGGAGTGACTACAGCATCCATTCCCTTCACTAATTCTGAGGAAGGAGGTAGAGGAGTTAAAAATGAAGAAGTGAACTTTGAAAAATTTTTAATTGGTCTTTGTTTATCATTAGCCATTTAAATTTCCCGTGGCTAAACCTGTTCTACCTATCATGGTAATTGGTGAGAGAACTCTGTTTATGAGACATCTCATAAACAAGAGTTTATGAGTTATGAACTTTTTTATCTTGTTTTCTCCATAGGTTGTTGAGGAGGGGGAGTGAGAAGGTGGCTGGGTCAGTTGGCTAGCAACTGGCCAAGGCCAAGGCCTTGGTAGCTTATGTATATAATGCATTTTAAAAACTTTCAAAGAAGTAAATGGTTTGAAAAGTGTTGTTAGGTAGGTGTAGCTCCATGCAGTTTTAGCTGATGTATTGGCAACTGAAATCTGCTCCTTTTACAAATACAGTTTTTTCCTTTCCTGAATACAGCTCTATAAGCTCATGGTGGTTTTACAGTTAAATGCATTTAATACTTCAGATATCACCTTTGGAAACTGATGCTGGGCTCTTGGTTTCTCTGTTGGAACTTATTTTTTTCTCTAAACGTACCTGGTGATCTAGCCATGTCATAATGCCAAGAAATGAATTCAAACTTATAGTAAATCTTATGAATAGTAAAACTGAAACAAGGTGATGTCTTGTCTGAAGAGCTGTTGGAAGTTGTCATTGATGTTAGTTTCCAAATTAATCCAGTTCAGTCATCAAAATAAGATGTGGATCCATACAAGTTTTGTTATTTGCAATAGCAGTCATGTCACTGCTTCTTTAAGGAAGAGTTGTGCCTTATTTCTTTATGCAACAGTAGTTTTAGAACATCATTTAGGGTATGTGTAAAATGTTTTTCTAGCTTCCCTCTTCCACCCCAAGTCCCTGAATGTGTTTAGGGAAGTGAGTACTGCTGTTGGCTGAATTCTGTAGAGCTGAACATAGGTGGGTTCAGGTATAGAACCTAGGCAGCTATCCTGTAGCACTACAAGGTATGTCTGTCAGCTGTCATTATGTAAGAAGAAAAATCTGTCATTTGAAAACTGCTAAGTGTAAGCACCAATACTGACACTGATTTCATAATACAGAGTGTTACATTTGTAACATCTCCAAAGTGGGTTTATAGTGTGGAAGGGTAATACTGTTAGATTTTTTTTTTTTAGGGGACCCTTTCATTTATTATGTAATCTTGTCCCCTTTCTACAAGGGGACAAAATGAGGTGAGTTGAGACATCTTTAAAAATCAAACCACTTTTTGTAGTGTACATTTTTATTTCAACAAATCTCAATAAAAACATGTTGAATTTGTCAGAGGTGAGTATTACAAGTCTCTGAAGAGTAGGAGATGTGGCAGGGGAACATAGTATTAATTGAAACTTTTTTTGCAGTAATTTTAGCTTTATGAAGAGAGATTGCCAAGGAAAAGCCTTTAAGGTGGCAAAAGCTGAAGGTTTACCTTTTCTAAAGCTAACTTGATTGGTCATTCATTCGTCTTATTATCAAGGGTTTAAAACCTTTTTGTCATCTTAAATCAATCAACATCTTTAATAAATATATATTTATGAGTTTAGATTTGAGTTGCATGGAGGCCAGAATTGTGCTGCAGCTTTATACAGAAGATTGAGAATGCCGTAACTAATTGCGTTAAGGTATTCTGTTCTCTCAAGAGATGTGCTCTTAGGAAAGGTACAAGAAACCCATCTCCTTTTCCATTGTTCTCTTGATTATAAATTGCCTTTCTGCAGGAGGGCAAGGTCAGATTTGAAAGAATGTCACAGTGGTAAGTTAAGGAACCTGCAGTGCAGGATGAGTGTTGAGGTGACCTGTGGTGGTGTGCAGCACACTGGCCTGAGGTTGTCCAATTTGATGGCTCTATTCCACATTTTGTGGCATGATGAATATACGTAGCCATGCATCTGGAGTTGTGATTTGTATCTTCATTTTGTTACTCTGTGCCTGGCTTCAGCCTCGAGCACTTGGTAGCATGGCTGATTTATCAGCTGAATTATAGCCCTAGTATAGGTTTAAAACTGTACAGAATTGGTTTTGTCGACATGGCTTTTTTTCTCCCCTTTATTTTTTTCCCTCCACACTAGTTGCTGCTGCTTTGATTTTCATTGGGCCACTAATGCTAGTTTCTTTAGAAGAATTATGTAAGCTATTTTCTAAGCAGTGAAATTATTTTAATGAGGTTTCAGTTGCAGAGGTGTGTGTATTCCATTGGATGCTGAAGATGGTTGCCTTTCTTCCAAAGATAATTATACAGGTGAACAGTTTTCAGAAATAAAGCAAGATGTATCTTGACTACTTCAAAGCAAAGAGGAAAAAGAATAGTTAGCTTATTTGCACTGACCTAATTTAATGATTTCCATTAACATGGCTAGTTTATCTATGATGTCAGTAGCAAGTTTGTACATACATATCCAGAAAGCCAAAGTAGATCTTTGAGGGGAAGAAATGCTGATGCTAGCAGACATTTTGCTTTGAAACTCTTTAGAGCTGTGAGTCTGTGTATTTGTATAAGTAACCTGAAAAAAAGTGAAGCATGGGAATCTTATAAAAGTTGTGGGCTTAGTTTTTTTGGGGGCTGTCTGTTTTTGGGGGTTTCTGGATTAATTTTTGAAGCTGTCTTTTGTACTATGTAATTACTTTCCAGAATGTGGATCAGCATGTCACTTCTGTATTTGTCATTTAATCTGCTAAAGAGCTACCAGGCATAGAAGTCTTTTCATTGAGGCATTATGCTTCTAGTGAGACCTTGTTCTTTCTGCTTTTAGTTTCACAGTCCAAACCAAACCACTTTCTTCTAGCGGTGTTTTTGTGGTGTGTAGATCAAGGAGGAATATATTTATTTTCTGTTTTCACTGTTCTAGAAGAGGATGATAAATTTTGAATGCAAGTCAGTCAAGTTTTAGTTCCAGGTAGCAATACAGATGCTGGAATTCCTGCTGCTCTTTTGCCCTCTGACTACTAATGTCTAATGCTTTCTTAGATACTGATGTTTAAATGGAACCTCCAAATTTTTTATCACAACACTATCTGTCTTGATTTGTAAGGACATAGTGTTATTAAGCATAAGGATGATGTATAGTAAAAAAGTTTTCACTAGATCCACTGCGTGAATGATACTATGCTGATTCTAAATAGTGACATTATTGGACCTCTCCTTCAAGAATCTGCTGAACTGTTGCTTCTTCTGAGTATCAGTACTCTGGTATAGCTGTTATTTTGGGTTTCAGTTACTGGAAGATTATTTACTACTGTCACTGGTTTTTGACTGCATTTAGTAAAGAGAAGATGGGGGAAGAGCTGTCCATTTTTTGTGACCTAACTGCAGGAATTCCCAAAATTCTCTTGTAAGGACTGTTGACTGGATATTTGTGCAATGGCCTCAAGACTTTAAGAGGAAAGGGAAAGCTGTTTGCTCAGTTTCATCTGTTCAAACTAGTTTTAGTTGAGGAGACACTTTGGTTATTTGATATATTGAGCATCTGGCAAGCCAACAGCTGAACTGAAGATTTTTCCAGGAACTTTTCTTTTGCATTGCAAAGAGAATACGTGTAAAAGAAGCAGAAAGAAAGAGACTGCTTAAAAAATTTCTGAGCTGTCTAATTATGTTGCCAAATTTGTCTCACTGTTTGAGAAAGTATACTGATGTCCACTGACTGCGTGTTTGCTTTTATTCTTTTTATTTCTGTTCTCTGCTTACCCAAACACATTAGTTTTCTTTTTCAGCTGTCTTTATTCAGTATCCTTAGATTAAGACTGCCAGTATGTATGTCACCTAGGGTTTTGGATGGTGGCACTTGTTTCCTTATATTACATTCCTTCCTTCCTTCCTTCCTGCCTTCCTTCCTTCCTTTTCTTCCTTTCCTTCCTTTCCTTCCTTCCATGGCAATGAAATGTTACAGCTCACTGCAGAAGGTAAGATTCCTGTTAATTGATCCCTTGGGGTGGATTAGAGTGAAATGACACTAAATTATCAGTGTTTGTAAGTACACAAATTTAGAGTTTATTATAGAGCAGTTTGATTGCAGAGGAAAACATATATGTAACCATTTTATTATTTATTGTAATATAAAAGCACAACATCACCCAAGGATATGCGCAAGGGAAAAGAAGGGAAGAGATAAAGGATGAGAGTGTGAGGATCTCACCACCTGTAGGCCCTGCGCCAAGACTTGGTTACATCAAGTGCGATTGGTTGAAGTGGTGGCTGCAGACCAGATCAATCAGTTGGTGAGTAAAGTCCTGAAGAAGTGTTGGGGAAAAATGATCCCCATGAAAATTCCTGGAACACAAAATGTATTTGGTTTATGTTCACTCAAGTTCAGGTGGGAATGGTTAGGTACCTCTCCTAGGGCAGGAGCTTCTCACTGGATGATGTAGTGCTGTGGATCATGGGACATTTTGGCAGTCCTTAGTACCTTCTAAGACAACGCGGCTGCCCCTCATGCTAGTCTGATGAGTTCCATTATGCAGCTGAGTCCCATTATGGCCCATTAATAGAGATGAGCACCCTCAGGCTACAAGGTAGTTTTTCAGGGGAAGTAGGGAGAGCCCAGCAACCCAGTGGTTTGTGCAAAAGGAGGGCAGGTTAGGATGACAAGAGGTGCCATCTGTTTCCATGGGATCTGGCTCCTCTCTCACTCATAGCCTGCCATTTACTTACTGTCTTATCAGCTCAGAGGTTTAGCCATTACACACCCAAAAGCTCACCACCTCATTTTCAAACAAACCACCTCGACAAGTTCACAAAAGGGGAATATTTTGAATTGTTATTTTGGGCCGTTACCCATTAGTAGTTCAGTCTGTTACTGTATGTGGAATGCATGTTTTCAGCTATTTATCTAATGAGTAAATAGGAAGTGGACCAATTTTATATACACAAGTGGCTAAGAGAACAGTGATATTCCTGAAATAAAACCATCTTGTTTGCTTCTGGTTAAATTTTCATGTTGTCTCTTGCTTGACCACACATAGGAATTCTTTGAATGGGTGAAAATACGAAGTCAAAAAGCCTTGGGACAGGTTCCTAACCTACCATTATCTAAGTGAGAACTGAGTCAAATTGCAACGTTATGATTTGTCTCAATAGGCAAGGCACTTTATCTGAGTCACTGTGGTTTGGATTGTCTATCCCTTGGTCAAATGCTGACTGACAAAAAAATTTAAGGTGTTTCCAGGGTGGAGAGGATAGCTAGATTTAGTAAAGTGAAAGAATAAAGAACATCTTTAATCTCTCTTACCTTCACAAAAAGTCTGTTGTAAGTGCTGCTTACAAATCTGAGTTCAGGTTCTGGAGGGCGCAGGAATGCATGCAAAAATCCTGGAGTGGGGAAACATGATTAATCTCTGCATAACATCCCATTCTCTCATTTTAAGATATGTCCGTGTATATCCTGGTAGAGAGGACCACTGTAGTGGAGCTTCTCCTGTACAGAGGAAGATGAGCTATGGACAGTGTGTCATTAACCTGTCTTAGCCTGCCTGGACAGTAATGGGGGTGACCCAGCATGTCCAGACTGTCACCCCTAGTTAATAACTGTGGAGGTCGTAAAATCTCTACTGGATTCTCAGTTTCTCTATATATGTGTGTTGGAGGTGTTATGTGTGTTTTGGATAATTCATGCCTATAAAGAGAAATATATATGAAATATGTTGGCGAGAAATATTCTTACAAGGTTTTAAGCATGCAAGCCAGAGTCAGGATTGCCTCAGAAACCACCACTGACAAGAGGGAGGAGGACCTCATTTGCAAATGAATGAACGTAGCTGCCCGGAGATGGGTAGTTCCCCAAGGTGATAGAGGGCGATACATATCTAAGATTGAGATAGCTGGAGCCATCAGAAAGATATATCTCAATGCCACATTCCAGTAATTCAATCATGGACATATATAGCTCTTGGACAGGGTTGGACACGGTTTTGTTCAGCTCATGTGGAGAAAAGAAATTCCATTAATATGTAGGTCTCTGAAAGGAAGAAAAGCTTGATGGCTGAAAACTCAGCCTCAGGCAGAACAAACTATAAAAACCACTTGGATGGGACAGTAGTGTGAACATATGAGACCCTCTGCTGTAGTGGTCATACCTGTGTCTCACCCAGCACCGATCCTGGGCTTGGCACTCTCCTTTTCTTTGTGGCTGTCTTAGACTGAATCTTGATTGCTGAATAAAAATTTATTTTTATTAATTATTAATTTGGCTGGATCATTTTTACTTTTAACAGAGGGGTGTTTGATAAACCTGCAGAAGTCTGTGTCTGCTTTGCCTTGAGTTCCAGGATAGCTTTCCAAATGAGAGAGAAAATATATTACATGTAACCTCTTACTGATTTTGTTCATCACAGCCTCCTACACACTCAGGCAGAGATTTCTGGTCACCTTTCAGACTTCTCCCTTATTAGAGGAACGATCATCACAAGCTTGTTTCAGACTTGGTATCAGACTTCATCTTAAATTGAGATGCAGGGTATCAAGCCTGGATAGGAGAATCTTGGCCATTTGCTTCAGATCAAGTACTGACGGATTGTTCAAGTACAGGCATTAGGCTGATACTAGATCAGTGAAGGAAAAGCTGATTTTTAAATGCTGTAAGGGCATTAAACTGGAAGATTGTAAACATACATAGATGTGGCTGCTGAAAAAGCTTGTCCCATATGACATCATGAAGCAATTTATGTTGACAAGGTTTCAAAGCCACAATTACTTTCCTTTAATGTTGGAGTAGAAAAAGGTCAAGAAACCATGATTAGAATCCCATGATCTTTTTTACTGACAAATGTCAGAAAAATAACTTTTTAAATATTTGTCTAGATTAATTGTTAGGCCAGAGAAAATTATGTGATTTCCTCTTCTTACTTTTCCTTCTCAGTTTTGATGATGCACTACATTAGATCGCTAATAAATATTCTAAGCCATTGTACTTGTTATCATATTGCATCTGCCTATAAGTAATTTATTAGATCATTAAGTCACTTGGGGGCAGGGGTGGAAATATACCTCTGTGCTTTTTGATTTCTGAAGTAAATAATTTCAAAGCTGAAGTTTTTCAAGTTATGCTGCTACTGGCAGGCTTCTCAAACATAACAGTGACAATATTAAAATATTCATCTTTTAAAGCTCTAAGAGCAGGCATCAGTAAGATTTCAGTCTTGCACTATTAGTTACATTGTTATGCTGTTTCCTATTTAGACCTTGAATTTCCACAAATGCAAGAAAATTAGCTTTTTTTTTGGCTTTTTTTCCTCCTTGCATATTATGTTGTTAGGAAGTCAAAATTTGATAAAAAGGTTTCTAGGTATTCACCAGGGGATGTGTCACATGGAGAAGAAGATATGTGGGTTTTGGGCACCTAGGAGTAGTTTAGTCCAGAGTCTACCATATATGTGGAATAATCCTACAGTGTAACCAAATGGAAGTGAACTAGATTGCTTGCATGATGGATTACACTAGATGAACAAAGGCAGGAGGTCTGGGAGTTGGTGTTAACAGTAAGTATTTAAACTCTGTTTTTAAGATGTGCAAATTTTGAGCTGTAACACTTGAAAATTGACCTCTCTTGATCTGACAAGTTGAAGTTCATGCATTGTTGATCTCTCTGCAGCAGCACGTGATACCAGAAATGTCACGATCACTTTGTTAACACATTTATCTTCTTCTATTAGAAAAAAAAAGAATATTCCAAGTGGTGCTACCTCACAAATGTGCTCCCCTTCTTGCTTGTTAATATCAAAAGGTAAATTGGGTATCCTGTTTCTCTTTGCATTCTATGTGAACTCTTAATGATGTGTTAGCTATTACAGGGTTTGAATTAATGATTTAATGTGTTACACATATGCCTTATATTTAATGTTAGGTATGTTTGATATGAAAGAAAGCTAGATCTACATATAGAAAGCAGTCTGTAATCAAAGTTAGATTAGGAGTCTGCTTCTATGTTGTTGAAGTAGAATGTGAATAGATGTGATTTATTTTTTTTTCTTTTTTTGATGATTATTTGTTAATGATCACTGTGTGTTTGACATTCTAAGGATGGAAGGATTAATGATGGAGGGGAGAGAAGACAATTAGAAAAACAGCTACTAAAAAAGAAGCTTACTGAGATTTCTGTGTGGTGAGCTTTAATATATCCGGGAGTGGGTAGAATGAACATCAAAGAATGCAATTTTTGTAAAGTAATGCAGCTTAGTTGTCTCTGACTTCTAATTTTTTTAACCCATGCTATTCCACAGACATCTTGCTTCACTGGCTGCTGCTTCAAAATAGTTAAATGTTATATACATATTTGTATAACCTGTTTATGAATATACCTGTATTTATAGGTTAATAATTTGATTTTTAAACAATTTACAGCTGTAACTTAACAAGCATAGAGCTTGATTTGAGATATTCTAATTTTAATATTTTAATTTGAAATATTCTAATACTTATAAAAGTAATGCTTCTAAATATACTGGACAGCTCCCAGTTTCTAGTCTAGCAGAAGCTAGGAGCAATAAATTTCATTTAAAATTATGTCTACTTGGCCACTGGCTAAGAGGTAATCTGATCAGAGAAATAGAGAAAATCACTGTGAAATCTTAGGTATTATGCTTTAAAGGCAACACTATCAGAAACCTTAGAGAAAGATACAAAACATGCCATGCCTAGGTAATATATGATAAAGCTTTTCAGTTAATGTTATAAATAAGGTAAAGATGAATGCTGGTCAAATAATTTCCTCAGAACCCTTTTTGTGGGCAATGTAAGAGTTTTGTTCGTGGTTTAGTTTTTTTTTTCCCTTCAGTTTTTGAAGACACATGCATAAAAGTTAGTAGTGGAAAGCAGAATTTTTGCAGGTTTGTATCTGCAAGTTTTGCTGCTGATCTAGCAGTGTAAATGAGAAATAAGCTCTCTGATACCTTTCTGCTTTTAATTTATGTAGTCCAACTTGATTCAATTCTCCACTGGCCCCCAAGTGAATTTATAACAGCAGATGTTTAACTTTGGTCTTTATAATTGAGATGTATTGGTGCACATGTGTTGTGAGTTTTTATTGTAGTAAAAATATATTGGCACTTGATTACAGCACTAATGAAAGTCTTCATCAGATAGCTTGCTTCAGTTCCACTTCTTAAAAAAATTGAGTTCACACGTAGTGAAATACTTCAGTATAAATCAAGATTTTTAGTATAATTTTTAGAGGGTTTGCAGTCTGATCTATATTGAGTTCTGTGTTTGAGACACAGCTTTTGAAATAGTGTGTCAGTGTGTATAAATTACTTTTTAGGTACTTTCAGAATATTCTATTCACACAACTGTATGAGTTTTAAATTAGGAGTAGCTGAATCCTTTAGCGTAATTCTCATGTAGTTCACACTGCTGCTTACATCAATTATAATTTGTTGCTCATGTTCTGTACAGGCTGCCTCAAGTGTTATTTATCTGCTGAAGGTGTTCCCTTAGTGTGCATCGTGCTCGTGTGAGTTTGATTTTGTTCTGTGGTGTTCCTCAGAGTGGCCGGTGCCCGGTGATCCATGGTGCCGTGACACTGAGCTCTCAGCCCTTTGGCTGCTTGTTGCCCGTTCTGCGTAAGCGTAATCCATTGTTGTCCTTGTTTTGTTAAGGAGTTGGGAAAAGGTGAGTGACTTGGGGACGTTTTCAGCTTTGGTCTGTTTGGGATTGGGGTTACAGTGCTTGAATGGAATGTTCCCCTTCTCTCGTGGGAAGATGTTGCTCTTTGGAAGCAAGCCTAGTGCTTGTTGGTGCATGTTATTTCTTGTCATAATGCTAAACCATAAATGCTTTTATAAATGACTTTGTGAATGTGTCTTCCTGTCTATTGGTATCTTTTCCCAAATGAATGCATACTAGTCCACTACAAGTTACTCCATCTTGTTTACAGAATAGCAGATCAGAAAAAAACCCTATTTCTATGCCTGAGGCTAGTGTTGTATTTTGGGGGAAATAATTACTGCTTTGACAGGTCCGAGATAAAAATTCATCTGCTGTATTGTGCTAGGAGGTGTAGTTGCCATGAAGTTCTAACTCACTCTCTGAGGTGATATTGCACATTTATTGATTAAGTAGACATTTGGGCTTGTGCTTTTTGAGATGAAAGTGATTCCTCTGTTTCTTTTGTCATCTTTAGAAATAATAATAACTCACTGCTAAAATCAGAAGACGGCCTATGTATAGTATAATACCTGGTTACTGAATTTGCATAAAATTCAGTACACTTCTCTTTAAATCAACTGTCCTGCTCTTTCACATTCAGAAATACAAGTGTATAGCCATTGGGATTAATGAAAGAATAAACAAAAAAGATGCATTTTTATGTTGGGGTAATCAGAGAATCAGCTAGCATTTTAATCTCTTTTGCCTTCAACGTTTTAGTGTTGTCATGTGATTTAAAGATCTCTGAAATACAAAACCTGCACACACACAAAAAAGCCCATCAACTTTAAAAATGTTGAACTATGAAGTTTTTTGGTTGGCTGATGTTGCTAGAAGACTTTCTATGTAAGGAGCACTTATATAGGAAGCATAGCTTGCAGAGTTTTAGTTAGTAATGTTGGTGTTGAATCTTGAACATCCTTAATGAAAGGAAAGCTGCAGCAATTGCTTCATGGACTGGAACAGACTAAAAGCAAAAGGATTGATGCTAACTTCTGGATATTATTTTGTGTATGTCCTGTTGCACCAATAAACCCTCCATGTTCTGTTCTGGAGTAGTTTCCAAAATTCTGTTATTTATTATTATTTTATTTATTCTGTTGGTAAAGCCTAGATGTTTGTAGCTTTGAGTAATAATACTGCTAATGAGTTGAGGTTTTTTCTGCATCTGGAAGAATTTCTTCTTATGGAAAATATCCAACATACCTCTGTCCATGCACTAGCTGGTCATTGTCGTTGTGTGTGATGGGTCTGGTTTTGCATTAATTGGTTTTGCTTAATTCAGATGATACTGAAATCCTGGATGTTCTGCTTGGTCCTTGGGGCCAAATTGCCATATGCCTAGGCTGTAACAGTATTTGTAGCTGTTCAAAGTGCAACATACTATTGAGTGTTCACTAGGTCAGCAGTGGGGGACCTTATGTATTCTGGTATTCTGAACCATTTTGTGTAAGCCTTGAAGGCCTTTAAATGTGAACTTCAGTCTTAGTATATCTTATAACATGTATGCTGTCTGCTTAAATTATTCAGTGTCTGGAAGCTGTCAAAAAGATTGCACAGCCTGGCAGGGCTGAAGTCATAGTTTCCAAAATGGGTTTCTCTGCCACTGTAGGGGGAGTATTCTTTCATCAGGCTGGTAGGGGAAATTACCACAAGAGCGTTTTCTGATAACACAAGGTTGAAGAAGTTCTTTGGTGTAAAGGGGAACCACTATAATTTGTGGCTGGGAGGATGTGGCATCAAGGGCAGCGTGGTCTTTGCAGCAGGATTTAAAGTTGTGAATGCCCATTTTGTAACACCGCTGCAGTGGCTTCATCATGTTAGTTCCAAGCAGTAAACATTGAAATGCTGAACACCCACATCTACAGGGACACAAAACTGAGGTTTATAAACTAATAGTTCTGTAGTTTACATCAGCCTGTATGTGTACATGCGTGGGAAGCATGTGCTCCTCTTGTGCTTTTGGCCTTTAGGAATCCTTCTGCTACTCCTTTTTTTCCATCTGGAAATGGTTGCTCAGTGTGAAATAATTGAGATTGCTCAAAAGGTTTCCGCTATATAACCTGCTAATGCTGTGTTTTGCAGGTAATTAGTATTTTTTAAGAAAAACCCACAAGCCTGAGTAGCATTTATAAATATATTCATTCTAGCAAGCTGAATTGATCTGTGAACCAGCCACATACCTCTTACACAACTGAAGTGTGCACGCAGCTTAGAAGCTTATATATAAAATCAACAGGCAGAATTGTTTCACTTTAGGGGTAGTTATTTTTTTTTATAATAATTATGATGCAATGCTAAGCATATTGTCATGGCAGTGCTTTAATCATGTACTGCAGCTCCTAGCTGGCACCTGTAATGTCTACCAATAACAGAGAGTAAGCTATGAAAGGCCAGAGAAACTAGTTTTTAAATTTTTAGTAAAAGACCTGAATGAAATATAGGATCTTGTTGATAGATGTAAACTACTACTACTACTACTACTACTACTACTACTACTACTACTACTACTACTACTACTGCTAAAAAAAACATTGCAGACAGGTTGACTTTCAGGCATTTTTAATTCTGTCTTATATTGAGTTATCTTCCTTTTTAATCAAATGTTCTGCTTTCAGGCTAAGAGAATGAAATCAAGGGATTGTACCAGAATAAAACTGTAATCTAGTGTAGAACTTCACTGGAATTGTGAATGAAACTGTATTTCTGAACCCACTTCTTACATTTATTGTCTTTAAATCCTAATAATTTAGATTAAGGCATGTTCATGGTAGAACAAGTTGTTGATTTAATATAATTATTGGGAAAAAATATTTTTAATGTATTTCCAGGAATGAGGCTAAGACTGCAGGAGGGAGTAATTGGCAATTACTGTTACTGCCATCATGGCTTTTCTGATGTTGTCACTTCCTTAATTTAGACAAATCAATATTATGTCAGGAAACTGTTCAGTTCAGTTTTGTCAGTCTTCTCTTTCTGTGAAAAAATACATGTAAAAACAAATCTTACAGAACTGGTTAGAAAATTGCTTTCTTGACATCCATTTGCCTATGCACCTTTTGCCACAGACAACCTGTATGTGCTCTAACTAGCTTCCCTTACCTATCATCAAGATTGGGGCAGACTAAATTTTGTGACCTAGCAGTTTTTTAATGAAGTATGTTGTATACAAAATCTATATTTTCCTTGCAGAAATGTTGTATCTATAAATTTTCTCAAGAAGGTAGTAAAAGGTGCCGTAGTAAACTTTGTGCTAGTATTGAGCACAAATATGTATGGTATGTTGGTGTCTCATCTGTAGGATTTAATTGTGAAACCAAAACCTACAGTGATTTAGTGTTATTCTTTACCACAGTGTACTGAAATAGTTACCTTATAAAATGAGTATTAATTTTGGTTCTTTCTTGGTAGACAGTATTTGCCTAATGCAAATAGAGAGAGAGTGAGTGGGAGAAAGAAAAGATACTTTGCTGCAATGTGATACTCTTCTGTCATGCTAAATATGAAATAACACCAGTGACAGTGATTTGCTTTGCCAATGCAAATTATTTTCTAGCAGTAAAGTGGGAAATATATTTTTCTTTTTAAATTCCTTTTTCAAGTGAATTCTGTCATACTGCTAATGAAATGAAAAATGATTTTGATTCCATCTCTTGGAAAGACATGTTAAAGTAGGCATAAAGAATTAAATTTGTACTAAATTCTTTAATCTGTTTATTGCTTAATGGTTGTGTAAAGAGATAATTAGGATTGTGCATTTCTCTGAAATGGGATAAAATCCTGCTTTGATTCTGAAGTTTCTAATGTGGATTTTACTGAAGCTCTTTTTCAGATTAGCTCTTGGAAATTCAATTGTATCCAGAAAATCTGATCAATTTGTTTTGTCATCTTTATTTGTAGAGATAAAATGGTGGTTACTACAGTAATAAAGGTATTTTCCTAATACTGTGAACATGTCAAAAGGCAAACAGCAAAGCATTTTGTGTGTTTAGTGATGCTGGAAGGAGAGGCTGTTTTAAATGTCACCAATGGAAATATGTATGACTTTGGAAAATTTGTGGACATATAGATAGAAAGGACTATGTTTTCAAAGGATACAGGTACATGAAGGAACCATTTAAGTGTTAGTACTTGTTAGAACATTGGCCTGGGCTGAGCTTTTGTGCCTGTAGCTTAAAGGAAGTAAAATTTAAGAGTAAGCTACTCAGGTTTTACTTAAATACTGTTTCGGACATAAAAGCACAGAATCCTGAAATTATTTGTGTTGAAGGGACCCATGAAGATCACCTATATGTTGAAGTTGCCTTGACTTTATCTTGTCAGCAGAATCTCTATTTTAATTTGTGTGTTTGGAAAGTGTACACCATTAAAGAGTTAATGTCCGATATTGAATTCAGCAAACTTGAAAGTGTTTCTATAGGATGACTTCTGTCAGTTGGTAGTGTGTTCTGTGTGGAGCTTTTTGTCCTCAGTACTTCTGTGGGTTTGAGCTACAGTATGAGATATTATTTTATTTTTAAAGAGCACTCTTATTTGAGTGAACATGGAATGTTGAACTTAAAGAGTTACCTCCTCATTCAGTTTTGTGAGCTGTCCTAGCCCTGTGTTGGTACAGAACTTCATGTTAATTTTAGGTGTTGTTTAGTTCTCTAATGTTTGAGTTACTGCTATGATTTGTTTCAGGTATAGCAGATACAGGATTTGACATGTTCTTCTATTCAGGCAAGTAAAACCAAAGAGTTCATCTGCTCATCTGCATGGAATATTAGTAAATTAATAAACGTGAGTCTCCTGCCTATTTAGATGACCTATGATATATGAAGACCTGGCTGTGTCCTCATACCTTGCCATTTTTCTAATTTGAAAGAGCTCTAAGCCAAGCAAAGGTTACTTATAATTGGAACCAATCTTGTAAACAGAAGGGGAAGCTGAATATAGTTTTTTCTGAAACCGAGTACATGGGGGTACAAACACAGTGTGACTGGAGTGATTCGGGGAGCTGATTATGTGTAAAACTCCTGTAAGGTGTGGGGAGTCTGATGTAAATGCATGCTCTGCTTTGAATTGTAGTCTCACCTGTTGCCTTCCTCTCTATGTTCTGACATTAAAGATTTTGTCACTGGGGCACTGACTGGTAATTGAACAAGCAGAATGAGAAAGTGGCCTGCCTGTGTGCAGCTCCTGATGTGGTGGAGATGGGCAGCCCTGCAGGTGTTTATTGGGTTGTTTCTCTTGAGTGGAGCTGAAAGAAAGTGGCAGGGAGAGAAGAGAGGTGGACTTCTACTGTGCAGCTAGATGAGGAAGGGAAGAAACCAAAGCTGAAAAGTGCAAACATCAAACCTGTGCTCTAAATATGAAAGGAGAGAAGGAGGATGAGAGAAGCCTCAATAATCTCAAAGTCTAAATGCTGAAGAAAATTTTAGTACTGGGAAAAAGCAGAGACATGCAAATGGGTATTTTCTATATATTCCCTGTACTGTCTAAACTAGAGAGAAACAAGAACTTGTAAAAGAGTTTTAAACATATGCTTCAGTGACTGGTTAGTTGAAGGAATGAGATTGCTTCACCCTTCAAGTTGTGAGTATAACAGCACAATAGCCTGGTACATCCCCCAGGTGATATTGTGCCATGGTAATGTGTTATACATTTAGTTTAGTTGCTGTAGAAATTTCAGAATGTTTGGAAATCCTTCACAAAAGGCTTGACTATAAGACTTTATTTTGTGTAATTAAGGCAGTGCTGTAGGCAATGGGCATATTTGCAAGTTAAGAACTCTTGAAGTGATGCAGTAAAAAAGCAATTTTTTTTCTTCCCTTTTCTTCACCACTCTTGTATCTTAGACCTCTTATCTAACAGAGTAATTTTGAAATATCTGTCTTCAGTCTGAACATGTTCAGGTGTCTTTAAGAAACTTGAGTTATATGAGCTCATACAGCTGATTTATTTTGTTACAGCCTCTTATTCTAACACCGGGCATGCTTTTTTTTTTTTTCATCAGAGATTGACTGATGGTTTCTAATCACATCATGTTTTAATAAAGTTAGCAGAAAATTCAGTTGAAATTACAACTTTATATTGAATCAAGGAAGACAATTTCTGTACTGCTTAGTTGGGCACAGTAAGTGGTCACATACTACAATACTGTTCAGTGCTTACTGTGCCGCAGTTTTCAGAAGTAACCTTTTGAATTTTTGGCAGCACTAAATAACTTACAAGGAGTGCTTGGGGTAAATAAACAGGATACAGAGTTTCTCTAGGAAGATGAAATCACAGGATTGTGCTCAGTGAAAATATATTAATCTAATTTTTACCTTGAAGGCACAATATTCATTAAATAATTGAAACAGAAAAAACTGTGCAGGATGTTGTTAGGGTTTTATCCATGTATCCCTCAAGGATTATAAAATTAAGATGAAAGGTACTTAAGTGACCAGTGTGTAATCCATACATGATGATAGAATTTCAGGAAAATATTTGGTTGCAATTTTGTAACACAGTGATTCAGTCTAGAAAATGACACACTGATTCACACATGTAGATGCCTTTTTTTTTCTTTTTTTGGCTTTAACGTATATTTCTGTACATTCTGTAAAAGGATGGTAACAAGGCTTCATGGGTTTGTCAGTTAAAGTGAAAATTGCCCCTTTAGAAATATTATCCTACATGAGCATTATGCAAAGGAAAAACTGTAGCTCCCTTCTCATCCCTAGAAAAGAATAGAAATTACTCTGTATAAATTTCATTATCTGTAAAATATTAGGGCTGATTATAGCTGAATATGGAGTAATATCAAAAGCTTAGATATGTGAGTTTGAAGAATTTACCCTCAAAAGACATTTTTTCCCTGTTACTCAGAACTTCAGAAATCACATTGTAGTTTTTTGAATGGAAAAAGTAGGTTTAGTCTCCTGTGGAGTGGCCATGCTTTCATTATATTTCTCTTCTCTTCAAAATTCAAAACTCTCCAGTGGAGTGGCTTTCTAATGTCAAACATAAAGTGATTTTCTCCTGTACTGAAGGATGCCTCTAGATTTAAAGTTAAATGATACTTCTGTAATTGAATTGCCAAAGTTCTGTTTGAAGTCGAGCAGTTTCAGAGCCTGTCGCTCTTCTTAAAGGCACTGCATTGACTGTCCTGTCCTTCTCCTCCCAGGTTCATATACCATTGTGTTCTGTGTCTGCATAGAAGACCTGTAGCAAGGATCATAGTGACACTCAAACATGCCATCTTTTTTTTGAGAGGCAAAGTGGCAACAGGCTCCTAACTCTCCTAACAGGCTCCTACAAGCATAGTACTCTAACTCCTTTAGAGTACTATGCTTGTGGGGCCATATGTTCACATGGTTATTTTATTAACTAATTACTAATCAAATAATTTGCTTTGTTCTGTCGTTGACTAAAAAGGGCTGCTGCTGCACAACTTCCTTGGGTTAGTACTCTCTGGTAACTGCTGCATTCCTTCATAATTGTGTCCAATTTGAACTAGCAAAAATAGTTAGATAAGATGTATCTAAATATTCAACAATTTCCTGTTGCTTTAAGTAGAAGTTGAAGAATGTTTCTCAGAGGAAATAAGAAAGGAAGAGGCATCTCCTCACAGGAAACTTGCTGCTTAAGATAGGAAGTCAATTTTATATCTTGAACTTAAACATTTCAGCATTTTATCTAATTAAAAATGTTTTCATGTGATATGCAGGATGACTATGTTTCTTTCTCCTCCTTATTAGAAGTATTTTTTAAAAATAGATGTGAGCATAGTGGGGTGCTGGGGTGGGTGCTGGGGGTGGATGTTAATCAAGTGTGATATCATGCTGTGCCTCTTGCCCAGACACTGCCTTGCTTGCTTCTGCTGCTCTCCTTGCTGGAAATGCTGGCAACTATTTTGGCTTCCTTTGGTGCCTGGCTGGACCAGTGTTGAGTTTCGACTTCCCCCCTGGTAGGCAGCTCTCTCAGCATGGCACATTTATAATGCTTCAACTTAACACAACAGCTCCCAAGTCTCTCTAGGAAACAGTTGTGAGCTCTCCTCTCCAGGTGATTAACCTCTACGGAACCATCCCTGCCTGCTTCGCTTCTGCTTTTTGTCTTTCACTACAATTTTCCTGTATTGTTTTTAAATTAAGAGCTAAGAAAAAGCATATTTTTATTCACATTGTCATGTAGTACCAAGTGGCATATCTTCTTTGGTGTGGCATACAGTGTTAACCAAGTGAACTGCTGAGGAACTGTAGTGGCAGCAGCAGAAGATACTGTTGGTACTGCTGCTTAGAAGATATATTGATGTTCTGAGAATATATGTTTGTTGAGGAGATGAACAATAAGCTTATGCATATATCTAGGACTCAGCTTTCCTTATGTGTGCATTTCTTTGCCTGGGGAACTCTTCCAAAGAACAGAATAAACACCTTTCTGGCGACAGGCTAGAGTTCTGTGTGTTGTGTTTTGTTAGGATAGTTAAGGTATTGTTGGACCTATGGAGCAGTCCTTTTGCCACTAACATCCTTTTCGCATGTTCTTCTTAGACTTTTGCAATCTCAGCTGAGGTGATCCACAGCCAGCAGAGCTGATGTGCCAGCTCCTCTTATCCAGTGGACTTCAGTTTGAAAAACAGAAATAAAAAATGCCCCAGTGGTGTGAGAAGTTCCTGGGTCACTTGGTGTTCAGGCTGTAGTACAAACAAGAATAGTGTATTTCTGAAGCAAGGGCTGGCAACTACAAAGTAGGGTTTCTATTCATCAGCATTTTTGGGAAAATAATAAGCAGCATCAGATTTGGAATAGCATTGAATGCCTATAGAGCTTACTGCAGTTAACATAATTTTGCTGGTGATTGGAGCAATAGCCTTGTTTAAATGCAGGAAAACTGAAATGACTTTAGACATCTTAAGTAGTGCAATAGTTGTCGCTTGCTGTTCTAGAGAGTTGCATAGGCAGACATACTGTGTGCTTTGCACAGTTGGCATTAAACAGTTTTCTGTGTGGCTTATTGGAATTATCTCTGACTTAATCGGTTAATGGGGAAACAGCTCTTGGCTGCACAATTACATGTTAGAAGAGGTGCCTCTAAAAACTTCTTGCTTACTCTTCAGCTTCTTTAGAAGTCGCAGTGCAGATTCTTGTGCCTGTAGCCCTTCTAAAAATCTTTAGCATTTCAGAGAAGGCAAGTCCTGTAATACTGTCATCCTCAAGCTGATTTTTTGGGCTCCTTAGAGGAAACCTTCCAGCAGAACTTCAGGTAGATGGTAGTAAAAAAAACCAGCACAGCAGGAGAATTCTACAGAGTGTCTTGAAAAAAGTGAGTTTATCTTCCAGCTACATTAGAAGCCTTTTCTCCTTTTGTTTTGTATCCTGTTCTTGGGGATTGCTGGTTAATAATTCACATGTACTACAGTTACCAATTAAAGAAAAATTGAATTTGAAACAGCAGTAGGTTAAATTAAATATATTTGGGCATCAGTTATTTCTTTTATTGCTCAGGAAGGGAGTTTAATTATTTAAAAGTCCCTTCTTTATACGTTTTTATTTTACATGAGCAAAAATTACCAATGGCTAATTACCATTCCTGAGATATTTAACATTTTGAGGCTCTAAAACTTGGGACTAAAAACCAGAAAAAAATGAAGTCAACTCAAGATAAAAAAAAAGTGGTTTAGTTGGTTTGCATAAAACTGATGACAGTACTTACAAAACATTGTCAGAAATCAAATATTTAGCTTCAATGTGTGGTGTAAAATAGCATAGTAGATTGTGTGTACAGCAAAAATTGAGTTATTAAATATAAATGGAGAGAGTTTGAATTCTTACTTAGTCAAAAATAATGGCAAATGAATCTGTTCCTTCTGGAATACCTTGATTTGTCACCTGCTTCCACACCCCTTACAAGAAAATATGCAAGAACAAGAACAAAGTTCTTCATTGCATGGTACACATATTATTAGAGTTGATTTCGTTTACTTTTGGTTCACTTTCTCCTACTAGTTTGTGTTCCATAATTGGATGCATCAGTATCAATATGAGTCATGTTATGACTATTTGCCAGACTCTATAGGGGAAAAATAATACTTGTTTCTAAATGTCAGCTTGCAGAATTTCCTGTTTTGGTGAGAAGATACATCTTGTTGTCATGCATTGCTCTTTCTGATGGAATTCTCATAAGACAATTGCTTCTTTTTCCAGAAAATCTGTACTGATCAGGTAGTGAATGCTATTCAGTATTAAGAAATATTTTATCTGTTTTAGAAGGAAATGAATTTCTCACCTATGGCAATATAATGCAACAAAAGCAATGTTGGCTATGTTGAAAACAACAAAAAGAGTTAAATCATGTTGATTCTTAGTAGTCTGTTAACAAAGGTGAGATGATTATTGTTAGCTTTTTCTGCTTTTTCTCCTAAGTGTGACTTTTATCCTGATAGCGACCTTTGACTTCTTTCATTTACACATCTTGATCCCAGCATCATTGCAAGGTGTCTTTCATAAGCAGGACTGATACTCTAGAAGTGTTGCTGGTTGGACAGAGCAGAGGTGTCCAGCAGCAAATGTTTCCTTGTTAATCATGACCGGCTTTATATTTTAAATAACCTTGAGTGCTTCTGGTGAGTGTTTCCTAAAGGTTTCCATAGACTGGTGCAGGTAGCTTGATGACTTCAATGCATCTCTGTTCCTAGCATGTGCCCCCTTTATTGCAATTGGACATTTTCTGGTTTGTGATAGCTTTCTAAATGCCAATCTATACATACAGGTATTTAAATGACCTGTTAAATTTCACCTGTGATGCATCCCAGGATACTGAGGGAGGTGGCAGAAGAGCTCACCAAACCTCTCTCCACCATCTAGTAGTGGTCCTGGCTAACCAGGGGCATTAGAGATGACTGGAAGCTGGACGCTGTAACATCCATCCGTAAGAGGGGTTGGAAGGAGGATCTGAGGAACTACAGGCCAGTCAGCCTGACCTCAGTGTCCAGCAAAGTTATGGAACAGATAATCTTGAGTGTGATTGTACAGCACCTACAGGATAGCTGTAGGGGGTCAGACCCAGCCAGCAAGGATTTAGGAGGGGCAGGTTCTGCCTGACCCAGCCTGATCTGGTTTTATGACCAGGTGACCTGCCTGGTGGATGCAGGGAAGGATGTGGATACTGTCTACCTGGACTTTGGCAAAGCCTTTGTTACTTCCTACCACAGCATTCTGCTGGAGGAGCTGCCAGCCTAGGTCTTGGACAGAAGCACTCTTCAGTGGGTTAAGAACTGGCTGGATGGCCAGGCCCAGAGAGTGGTGGTGGATGGTGGTGCATCCAGTGGGTTTCTGGTTACCAGTGGTGTTCCCCAGGGATCTGTGTTGGGCCCAGTCCTGTTTAATATATTTTCTAATTATCTGGATGAGGGGATTGAGTCTGTCACAGTAAATTAGCAGAGGACACCAAGCTGGGTGTAAGTGTTGATCTTCTGGAGGGTAGGAGGGCTCTGCAGAGAGACCTGGACAGGCTGGGTAGATGGGCCGAGTCCAACAATCTGAGAATTAACAAGACCAAGTGCCAGGTCCTGCACTTTGGCCACAGCAATCCCTGAAGTGCTACAGGCTGGGGACAGAGTGGCTGGAGGGTGGCCAGGCAGAAAAGGACCTGAGGGTGCTGGTGACAGCAGCTGAACATGAGCCAGGGTGTGCCCAGGTGGCCAAGAAGGCCAATGGCATCCTGGCCTGGATCAGCAATGGTGTGGCAGCAGGACCAGGGCAGGGATTTGGCTTGGGTGAGGCTACACCTTGAATCCAAGTGGACCCTGTCTTAAGCTGCACCAGGGGAGGTCTAGGTCAGACATCAGGGAGTATTCCTTCATAGAAAGGAAGATTGAGCATTGGAATGGGCTTCCCAGGGAGGTGGTGATGTCACCATCCCTGGAGGCATTTAAAAAAACGACTGGATGTGACAGTTTATTGGCATGGCCTTGATGATGAGGTGATGTTAGGTCATAGATTGGACTTGATGATTTCAAAGTTCTTTTCCAGCCTACTTGATTCTGTGATTTTGTAAGATTTGCTCTCAATATTTAATCATGTGTAATAAACTTGCTTTTAAGGGCTTACAGTTAATGGCCATAAAATTTAACCAGAGAATATTTCCTTTTTTCATTAATTAGGGTCTTGATTAATTTGTTTATATTACCTTTTTATTTCTTGTAGTCCAATTTTATAAATATCTTCTTTATCATCCTCCTGGTAAAAAAATAATTCTATGAGATTAAGAAAATTCACTTGTGCGATTTAAAATATTTGAATTCTGCTGCATTGGTGGAAAGAATACCAAAGACATTATTAAAGTATTACTTACATTTATATTACTGACAGTTTTTTCATTACCAAAAAACCAAAAAAATTGCCTCTTTTTTACAGACTTGATGGTAAGTTGCAAGAGAGATTGAACTATAACATCAGAGATTTTTGTAAAAAATGCCAATATTTTGCCTTGGAATACTGACAGAGAACTTGTGCTTGAAGTCAGTTTGATTCTCCGAATGTTATGATGGGGGAAGTTAATTTTAATGAATTTTCATGTTGTAATATCTGCATTTTCATACCATTCCCTATGTAGGCTTTCAAATTGTGTATGTGATTAAAAGCAAATATCAGTTGAATCAGTGTTGATTTGATATTTCTCATAATAGTTTTATGTTTTGATTTTGCCATAATTTGATACACATCAGAGAGAACAGAAACTGTTCTTTTATTGTGATTGGAGCACATGAGATCTGGGAAGCTGCATCTGATAAATTCATGTCATTCATATGACATTTCTTAGTAGTAAATTCTAGGAAAATAGTGGGTTCTGCTATGCAGAGATGCAGACAAGCTTGTTGTCTTTACAGAATACTAATGAAATTACCTGGATGTTTTATAGTGTTCATAAGCTGAACTGTCAGTGGATTTTTTTTTTAATATGACACACTCTGGGTCTGTTAAGGAATAAATTTACCTGTAAAAGTGCAGCTAGCTTCAAATTATTTTTATTGCAGGAGGTGTTCTTTTGTCTTGGCTGCAAGCACGTCATGCATTCTGCTTATGTTGTTAGGCCTTGCTTTCCATCTTGAATAACGTTGCTAAGTAATGTAGTTTTTCTGGAGAAGGTTATGTCTTCACACAACTTAAATTATTGGTCATTAAGCATGGTTATTGTCTTTATGGGAAACTTTTAAATGCTGCATGAAAGGAGAAAAACAAAATTACTGAATATAGACTGTATTATCTTTGTACCAGATTTTCTAGATTTTTAGACATTATTGAATAAGAAAGGTCTTGCAAATTCCTTTCGTAATGATTCAGTCAATGTAAAACCCATGACTTGAAATGTATTTTTCTCATCTCTTTTATTCTGCAACTCTGTTCTGTAAAATAAACAGACTAGCAAAGGGTAATGCAGTGGGTCACTAGCTAACATCAAGGAACATTCCTGATTAGCCTGAAGCAGTTTGTTTATAAGTAGCTGATGTCTGAGTAAATAGTATGTAACCAAAGAGTTTTAAAAGCCTTTAGTGGGACGGTAGTGGTAGTTTTTAGTGCTTTCTTTGATCAAACCAGGGATTTTTTTTCCCTGCTGACATGCTGACCTTCAGTTCATGAGTTTCTTTATTTCCTTTCCTTCTGCTTTGCTCCCTTACAGAAGAAAAAGCAAACAAAAGTCCACCAAACACAAAACCATTCCTGCTGCCCAAAACCCAATAACCCTCACCCCCCTCCCAAACCCCCCAAAACACCAAACCCCACCAAAACAGAAAGTCAAACAAAAGAAAACCCCAGAAAATCAAACCCAAAGTTACTGCTGCAGTCACTTGGTTTACAGGAGTCTGCCATAAGAGGTAAGTAATTTAAGATGTTGCCATAGCTGTTCTAAGAAGTCATCTTGGTAAGAAGTTAATCATCAGCACTTAGGAGGAGGATGTGCTTTCAGTTTCTGACATGAGGCAAACTTTGACATTTTCAGTGATTTTTTTTTTTCAGTTTTTCCTAAGTGTGTGTTTGGAAAAATTACTTTCAAGTTTAAAAACCTATCATAAAACATTAAGCAATGGGTGGGAGTCTGCCTGGAAAGGTGCTTGTCCATGGTGTCCCCTCTCAGCTAAGCTTCAAAACAAAAATTCGTCATGCTGTAGTTTCCTGGTCACTTGCAAGTTTTGCATGGTGTATTGGAATTTAGCCCACATCGCTATCCCAAGCTTTGTTTCACTTGGAAGTGGCAACTGTGGTGGTTCTGTGGAAAGATGAGGGCTCCCTCAACACTCCCACCAACCCTGGTTTTGGAACTATGGGTGCTATTCGCTATGGGTGAACTGCAGTGTGCACCAGGGACATAGCCCTAGGGGAGATGGTTCACAGAAGCTTCAAAATTTTCTCTGCTTAAGGCATCATTTAGATGAGTCTGGGAAGGGCAGTGGGCAATCTTAATTCAGTCAGTCTTGAGTGTTTTTTTTGATAATTGCTTTTGCTGAGCAGTGGTTTAGTGATGGTAAAAGTCTGGGAGTAGAAGGCAGGGCTTGATGACTGAGACTTACTTCCTGACCTGATTTTTTTTTCTTTTTTTTTTTTCCCAACTTTGTAATTTTGTCTTTTCCTGCTGCTGTCACTGCTCTGCCTTTCTTACGCTGCATCAACCATGCTGCCTTTATGTTTTCTGTACTTGACACAGACTGGAAATGCAGATTTTCTTATGAGTAAATAGGAAGAGGACAGAGTTGGGGTGAAGAAAAAATCCATGCAGAAAGATTTTGGTCATCCTTACCACCTCACCCTCTGCTTTTAAGGGTGGGGCAGAAAAGATGGTATTTTCTTTTAGACTTCATAGTAACTAAGGAAGGACTGTCTTTGGAATGCACAAGAACGACATATATTTCAACCTAGTACAATCAGATAAAAAAACTGATTACCATTCAGAAAATTGAAATAAATTCCTTTAAGTAATACAGCCATGATATATAATGAATTACACTAATGTGAATATTAATATGCAACAGTAAGCAAGATAATTTTAAAATATAACAATGGATGTTATTCTTTTGAGACTCTGGAAACAAGATGGACTTTCCCCAAGACATATTTGTAATTGTGGTATATACAGACTTTAGAAAACTGAAACATTGTAATTGCATGTAAGGAGTATGTAATTATATGTTCTTTGTACCCCTAACTTAAAAGCTTGGATGTAATTGTAGTCCTGTTTGTTAATGATATAGGTATTTGAAAATCAATCAATGGTCAAATGGTCAAAATCTGGTAAAAGCAGTGCCCTTGGCACATGGAAATGTGTGTCCACTCCTGGATTTTGGTGAGTGCACATGAGCTTGACATGTATTGGGTGCCCTGTAAAGCAGGGTCGTGTTTCTAAGATTAAAGTACACAAACTGTGTTAACTCATTGTCATATGCTTTGGTAGTACCCCAGTGTTTTTATGTAGACAGAGTCTCTTGACAGTTTGTGTCACTTCAGCTGGATTCCCCATTCTGCCTCTAGTAGAAGCGCCCCAGGTAAATATTCCTGCTCTTGTCATGACTTTTGTCATTTGCTTTTCTGATGTCCCTTAGGCTTTGCTATTTTTCTGAGAATTTCAGGATTTTCCCAGGGTTCAGTTACTGCTTCTTTGCAATTTGATACTCTAGTTAAGCCCTTAAGTAGCACTGCTTTTTTCTGTCTTTTGATCAGGAAAGTTCCTTCTTCCATGAGCTGGTGCTTTGTTTTCAAGCTCCTCCTGTGTGAGTCAGCAGGCTTTTTCTCTGGAAACCTGTTTTAGTACTACATTTCCTTGTTCCCTCTTAAGAGGCTCCATTACTTCAGATCCAACTTCTTAATGGAGAAAGTAATTTAATGAAAATAAGATTTTATCTGGTGAAAAATTTTGATTTTGGTAGTAAAGAAATGACCAATTTAAAATGAAGTCAGTTCCTTTCTTTAGCATGTGTGTGGGTGTCCAGATGATAAAACTGAAATCTTGGATCATATTTGATAAACTTATTACATGGACATTAGATGGACAGAATTAGAAACTAAGTATAAATAGTCAGACAATTTAATAACAATTTGTCTGCTGTTGTACAGTTGTTTCTTACTAGATGTTCTTAGTGATGCCGTACTTCCTTAGTTCATCCTTGTGTCAGCAGTGCTGTCAGTGTTGCAGTTTTATCTTTCAGTCCTTTAGTGGATAATGTGTGGATTGTTTTCATAAGCAAATCAGAAAAGAGAACTACTATGATACTATATTGTTTGTTTGTTTTGGTTTTGTTTTTGTTTGGTTTCTCTGGTTACCAATCTAAGCACATTAATTGGTGATTATTTTCCTTCCCCCTCAAGATGAAACAGTCTAAGACCAGAACTATAGAACTACTTACTTAAAAAAACAACATGACAAGTAATTTCTAAAGTTATTAAAATTTCTAAAGTTATTAAAAAACAATATAGCAAGTAATTTTCCCATTCTTTGGATTTCCGGTATTCTTTCCCCAAAAAGGAAGGAAACCTTCCTTTTGGAAACCTGCCTTCTTTCCCAGATTAGTCGTTATCCAGTGAAGTTCTTGTATTTCCTTTTTTAGAGAAAGTTTTTTAGCCAGAATATAGTTGTTACTTTTCAATTTTTAGCTTTTTCTGCCATCATGCCAATTCTAGATACTGTAATGAAATCTTACATAGAAATAATAAATCATATGTAGAATGCCTCCAAAGTGGTAAACAATGACAAAACCTGCAACTCATAATATTTTGGCTTCAAGTCACACTTTACATATATAAAATAAATATTAAAAAATTATACATGAGATAAATGTTATTTTCCATTTGGAAACTGAGTTAATAGCATATCATTTACAAAGTAATAAATCTACTTTCAGATTAATTTTTTTTTTTAAAAAGCTGCACATTTGTTAGGCACTTTCACTGTGATTAGCCTTTGTTGTTATTTTAAGGACCTTAAAGAATGCCAGTATTAAAACCCACCAGTTTTAATCAGACTAAACAGTTCTGTCTTCCTCTCCTGTAATCATTAGAAAATCTTAATTTGTTTGAGAAAGAGCAAAGTGGCCTTTATTAATTTGATCAGTGCTCAGGGTTATGCTTGTCAGCTGAATAAACATGAAAAGAAAAATATATTTATCTCCTAGTGGCTTTTCTTGGAATTTGAGTGGGGTTGTTGCACTGTTCATTCCAGAGCAAAATAGGTCAACCGTCTTAAATATCCTTTTCTTTTGCACAACTCCAATAGTACTAAGAAATCATGTTCCTGAAAATTAAATAAAGTACTGGATTTCCTATTAGTTGGGCAACAAGCTTAAGTCTGCAAAAATAAAATAAGCCCTACCTTCTGAATTTGTCTGGTAATCGGGTAGTACTGTTCCAGTTAATGAAAAGTTAAAATACTTCAAAGTGGTAAATTCCTGTGGCTTTTAGCATCTGATCTCACTTGCAGAAGTGAGTAAACCCAGAGATCAAAGAGAACTGTCATACATTGATCTTTCTTTCTGAGACTCTGCTTTTATAAATCCATAATGTTATAGAATGGGAAATGCAAAGCAAAACATATCCCCTAGATGCACATTAGCTTCAGTTGTGCTAGTAACAGTGATTGGAAACCTGCTCTCTGTCTGTGAGTCACTGTCTTAGGTGTCATTTTTTATTTATTTTTTCCTCTTAACCCATTCTGGCTCTATATGTGTTAGTATGTATTTGAGGTGTATACATTTATAAGTAAAATTTTACATGGCTAGCCCCCTCCCCATTCCTTGTTAACAGAAGAATGTCCACTTTTACCCAGGAGATATATATATATATATACACACACACACACACACACACACACACACACACACACACATACTCCTGTATATATTTGTATGTGTGTGTGTGTATGTGTATATATCTATCTGAGGCAATAGGTAAGGAATGATTAATTAACTGCACGAATCTGCAAGTGTGGCCATTTTTTCAAATAATGAATGATTTTGCCATTTCATGATTAAAATTCAGAGAAGATGATGTAATAGTAAAGATGTGCTAAAGGTACTTAAACATCATGCACAAATCTAGGCCATTTTTAGAGAGTTTATGATGTAAATTATTATCTTTTTCAGTGTGTATGCAAATTAGCTGCTTCTAGGGGCTGTGTTTCTTCTTTGACTTTGATCTGAAACAAGGAAATACTGATTGAAGTAGAAGAAAAATAGTGTACATAGTAGAATGAAAAATGCTTCTGTGCTTAATTCTGCTTTATGCTGTGCATCAGCAAGGGTACAGGGTTTTTTTAAAGATTTAAAAATAATACTTTCTGTGCTAACCTTCCTTCCGTCTTTCTGTGTAAGATGTCAAGATATAATTTCTTGAGCAAAAAGTTATTTTGTAATTATACCAGTGTGAGATTTTTTTTGTTTGCTTGAGGCTTCAATATCAAATGGATTTATAGTATAGGAATATATATTTGTAGGTGTTCGGATCTGAATTAGAATCCTTTCGCCTTGAGCATTTCAGGTCTTCCATGTTGGCTATTTAATATTTTGAATTTAACTAAATTCAAAATTTTGAGTGGTGCAGCTCTTTGCAGTATAAAGGGAGAGGGGTTTTGAAGGATGGAAGAAAATTTTCTCTCATAAGGAATATTTCTTTGTTGTTGGAACTCAAAATGTCCCTCAGACATTTTTGGAGGTTCCAGGCCTTGGTCAGAAGCATTTTAGACCCTGGCAGGCAGCTGGAAACAGCTGTGATTTTGAGTTTGAGCCATGGAGTTGAGTTACCAACTTTGAAGGTGGAACAAGCAGTCACAAAGGGTATGTGATAGTATTGTAGAAGTAGTTACAAAGTAGAGGGGAAAAATTTTTAGTATTGTACGGGGTGGGGGGGGGTGGGGGGGGTAAGCACCTGTAAAGGGGGGGTTTTACTTTGTACATGGGGGTCAGAAGTTTTAAGATGGAGAAAAGTGGGCTGATCCTGTTCTTCCTCCTCCTTCTTCCTTGCCTCCATGTTCTTAGTGATGCTGGCACTTATGGATTGGTTTAGAGTAGAAAAGCATCTTGTAACACAGGTTGTAGGTATTGGGGGAAAACTGTAAGCATATAACACGTAATATATCATATAAAAGATAGCAGCAGCCCTAGGCGGGGAGAGAGAAGAAGAAGACAGCAGACAGAGAGGATGTCAGGGTGTGTGTGTGTCTCTGCCCAGGCCGCTGATCAAACAGCCGCAGCCCGAGAAGACAATCTTTTAGATAACTCACAATAAACTCCCTTGAGACAGAACAACAAGAGGCTGCGGAGTCTTTCTTTGGAAGCACGGGTTGGAGGAGAGACTTCACCACCACACGAGACCCCTGAACCAGGCCAGGGGTTCTCACACTTTGTGTCTTTGATGTTCTGTATCTGTTTGGGTGCTTGCCCTGCCCAGTGTGGCAGCACATGTCAGTGTGTTCGGCTGTTAACACAAAAGCTGATGGATGCAAGAATCATAATTATGAGCCATAAACCACCTTTGTAACTCCAGCAGTGCTGTGTGAACTAGTAACTAAGTGACCCTAAGTTCAAGCAATTGTAGTGGTCTTGTTGTCTAAAATGTTGGCATAAGGTCCTGACATATCCTAGGTATTCGCTTTTCTAATGTTTTTTTTTACTGAATCTGAGTGAAGTGAAATGTAAGGCCTAAGTAACATATTCTATCAGTTAGGGTCCTGATGATAAATGGGTAGTGTTGTTTTGAGGCAGTGATGCTATAGTGGCCTGTTCTGGTAAGTTTTTGGGCACCATGTTGAATTTGCAATTTGGACTTCTATATACCGATTTCAGGAGCTTTGTGTCATCTGGACAATGTAGGCTTTCCTCTCTTTAAGATTTTTGAGCAGGGGTTGATGTGAGCAGGTTCATATTTTCTTGGAAAGGAAACAGCTTATGCCTGACTCATGGATGAGCTTGTAGTTGATAGCAAAGAATAGCTTTCAGCTTCTCTGCTCCTTCAGGCAAGCTGCTCTTAAAGGTAGGGTAGAAACTATTGGGGAATTCATTTTTCATAAGGCAAGAAAGAGAGACATGGAGATCTTCCCCAGAAAGAGTTGACTCTGGTTGTATAAATCCAGTGTTTCAAAACTGTAAAAAGTGATCAAATATTTTCATGAAAAAGCTGAGTCTTAGTATTTAAAGTTGATTTGTAAGAGTTTTATGCTTGCACTTCACAGCTACAAGGTAGAATACTGAGCTTCATTTTTCACCATGTTTGTACCATGGCTTAGCAATTGTAGTTTGTCCTATGCTCTATTCTAACTAAAGTTTATTTCTGGTCTCTAAATATGTAGAGGTAAACCTACGTAGAGGTGGCACTACTTAAACCTGTATGATAGTGAAGCAAACATGAGGTCAGCATTAGTAGACCAGCACGCTTTATGAATATGATTTTTCTTTTCTTGTCTGTAATGTGAAGTTTCAAAAGCTCTCCACTTTTTGGTTGGTGGAGTCCGTAACAGTATGGCTTGGTCTGTTCAGAGAGTTGATCTTTGTATGCCTGATGGCATATCCCAAAATACTGGCTGAGCTTCTTTCTTAATAAATGAAGCCCTAAATGTTGTGGCCTTTAAACTGCTGTGAACTTAGGAGGGAGAATGAAGCCCTAAATGTTGTGGCCTTTAAACTGCTGTGAACCTAGGAGGGAGACTGCCCATGGAATTTGCTATCTAAATGCCAAGCTGTCTTCAGCTGTCATGGAATATGAAAGTGCAGCAGTTTTCTTCCCTAGCAGAAATTCAGGGGAACTCTCCAAAAAGTGGATAAGAATAAGTTTAATGAACAATTTTTTTCCCCTAAAACCTTGCAGACTTCTTCTGACTTGGATTTAGGACTTTGACAATGAAAGTAATAAAGGCATGCCTTCAAGATGTGGGAAAGGAGCCTTGTTGAATTTTAAGGGTCTTTTTTTCATGTACTAAACTCCCTCATTATAGTTGGTGCCATCCTTAAGTATTATCTTTCACTTACTGTGATCTGAATTTTCCATTATATAATCTTCTGAAGACTCTTGGTGAGATGTTGAAGTAAGACCTGATAGCACTACTGCAGACTCCCTTCTGTTTGCACTACATGTCTTTGGGAAGAATGTGGACTAGTCCTGCAAAGATCTGTTAGAACAGAGTCTAGTGTAATCCACAGCCCGGGGATGAATATGTACCTCCTTGAGCTGCCTTTTGGACACATCATACAATGTAGAATTTCTCCTGATGTTAATTACTGGCTTAAATGAGAGGAGGAAGTGAGTGGATAAGTTGAGAATTTTATCCTTTGTTTCTTTCATTCGTTGAAGTCTGTATGTCTTGGGGGGAGGCAGCTGTCCAGTCTGTACTATCTGTGTTGATGTTGACAGAAAAATCTCAAAGTGCCTGATCAGCAGAGAATGTCTGCATTTAATTCATTTAATTCATGTATTTAATTCAGCACAATAACTTTTCTTACATTCAGAGCTTAAGACTGTTTCAGTCAATAAAATTCTCCCCTGTCTCATCTAAAAGACAACTGCACAAACAACAGCAAGCTCTTCCAGCTTGTTCCAAGGTTCCATCTTGGAAAGCCATCTGACTCCAGAAAAGGAAAGGATTCCCGCTTCTCCAGACAAGATGAAAGAGTAAAGAAAAATAGGCAACTGGACATGAGCCTAATGGATGCTTTACCAATTGCTGAGCATGTTCAGTAAGTCACTGAACAACCTACCACAACTGACGTTACTAGAGAAGGGGAGATCTTTCCCTCCCTTCTAATTGTCTCACAGCAGAGCAGGAAAACCAAGCCCAGATAGTACAGAATGGACAGCTGCCTCCCCCCAAGACATACAGACTTGGACGAATGAAAGAAACAAAGGATAAAATGGTCAACTTATCCACTCACTTCCTCCTCTCATTTAAGCCAGTAATTGTCTTTAGTAGTGATACTAACTACACATACTTCTGTTGTGAGGACACACATCCATCTGTTAGCTGGCATGGACTGCAGCCTCAGATGTTCAACATCTCAGGGTATCTTTCAGCAGTGTGTTCCTGAATATTTCTAGAACCTTAACTAAATGAGGAGATGCAATGTTTTATGCTTCATTCTAAAAATATGTGGTTTACCAGTAGTGCATAATGAGTTGCATACCTGGAGGTCATTGTCCTGGAGATAAAACACCTGGCAGTGCCAGTCATCTTATGAGAGCAGAAAAGAGAAGCATATCTGCAATACAAACTTGAGAACAATGAAGACACAATGATAATATAAAAGTATAAAAGGAATTAGTAAACATTAGGAGGTTTGTGTTGCTCCATTCTTCTTTGCCTAACAGTGGCCTCGAGCTGCTTCCTTTCTTGTACTTAGACCTGTAAATTAATTTAACTTTTGTAGTTAAGGGAAGGAGCTTCCACTGTGGAAGCATAGCAGCTACTTGTGAAGAAATGTGCCAAAGAACATGGATATAATAGTGAATCCTGACTGAAGCTAAGATGCCTGTAAAGGGAGACAGATGAACTTGAATTGGGCAAGCAGGTAAAGGATGGAATTGCCTTTTTACTCTTGCTGATTCCTCTTTGCTTTCTCTATGCACCTGAGAAGTTTCTCCCCTGCCTGCCACTTCGGGGAAGGTATGAGTATGGAAACTCTGAACCAGGAGTCTGAGCTAAGGTTTTAGGAACTTTTAAAGATTGCTATTTTTACAGAGAAATTAGCTATTTTGCTATTGTTACAGAGAAAATATATGTGTTAGTTTTCGTTTGCTGCTTGAGTCAGGATTTCTAACAGTACTGTGTTTCTTAACGAGGCTATAATGTGTGTTTCAAACTACAGCATGGTAGTAGCCTGGAAAAGATTTACAGTCCTTCACATTCTCTAGCAGTTATTCGTGGAGAGTTCATTGTTTCATGTTACTCTTGTGTGACCTCCTGGTGTGCTGGCAGTATAAGAGGTGAGCCTGTAGGAAAGACAATTTAATTTATAGTCTTTATGTGGGACATGAGCAAATGTGGTGCAGCACCCTAAATATTGCTGCATGCATATAATTCTGCACCTTTGCATCTGCAAAAATAGATGAAGCAGCAATATTATGAGGGAGAGGATGGCTTGGGAATCTAAGTTAACAGCCAAAACATAAAGGATAATTTAGAGTGATTGCATTTCTTATTAAACAGATATGCTATTTGCACTACTTGCTACATGATTTTATAAATTAAGACCAGGCATGTGTATATTTTCTATCCATTTTCTTTGTTAGAAGGTTGTTGATTTCACTGTCTTTGTACAGGACAGTGCCTATTAGAGGAAAGGATTCTGGATCCTATGTTCCCTGGATGGGAAAGGATTGTGGAGGCAGTAGTCTTACAGAGTAGATCCCTAATTGAGGTCTGAATATATTAGTTAATGGTGCATTTAGGATTCAGAAAAAGGACTTTGAAATGTTTGATATTGACCTTCCTGGGGAGGAATGTGCTGCAGAAATGTTGCATAGCATTACTCCCTCCTGAGCGACTTTAATAAGGTATGCTGGTGATTGATTTGATGCTTGTAGTCTTCACGAAACCCAATGTTAAAGCTATATTCTGCCAAATCAATTAGATACTTGAACATTATTATCATCATTGTCATCTTCATCATCATCATCATCATCATCATCATCATCATGCAAAATATGGTCTGTCTTCTCCAAATAGGTAAGGTAATGTCCAAATGCTAGCCAGAGGAAGCTTAGTGATTGCTGGACTACAAATCACTGTGACATAGCTTTGAGATTCAAAATTGTTTGCCCTCCTGTCCATGAACTACTTATTCTTAGCAATAATATTTGAAGTTGCTATGAAGACAAAGATGAGGGCACTAAGAAACCAATTTGTGTATCCCAGTTGGTGTGCTTTACCTGTGTTTTTATTCTGAATTCTAAGTGGGGGGGATGCATCAGTCCTGGTCTAACTCCAGCTGATCACTAAGTACCACACAACTGTTCACTCACTCCACACTTTACCACTGGGGCTGGGGGGAGATTTGAAGAAAAGTAAAACACATGTGTTGAGGTAAGAATGCTTTAGTAATTGAAATAAAGCAAAATACAGTAATAATAACCTTTATATTCTCTTAAAATGATTCAATGTTTTCCTTTTTTGTGAAATAGTTTTATTAAATTACTTTTAAATTTAGTTTTAAAGATGTCCAGTTAATACAGCAGTTGAACATCACTAAAAAACTGGGTTAACTCCCACAGTGATATGTAGTCACATAAGTCATAAATTTCAAAGCTTTTAGCACGGCGTGTTTTTCCTAGTGGAATCTCATTAGTATGGCTTAGCAAGATTGTTTTATTTGAATTTCAGGCTATGGTTTAGTGAATTACTGCTATCTATCAGAATCAAAGAAACCAACTAAAATGAAGTGAAACTGTACAGTAGGTGAAAAAGATATATCTAAAGGAGATTCTGTTTTTATATATAGATGAAACTAAAGACCTGTTCGTGATGTCTTGATAGATTATTTCAAATTGCTTCCCCTAATACTTGAGAGAGCCTGAAAAATTAGACTGTGATTTAAGAAAGAAATTGTCTTGGGCCTTCTTTGTTTGTATGACATGTTTGGTGACAACATGTCAACTGTTTAAATGAAAAAATGGTTGGTTTCCAAACAACTTTGATTCTGTATCTCATCATTTTATTAGCCTTTTCATCCCTTGTGCTGGCTTTCAGTACTTTAAAATAAGAGCACAGGTTTGAAAAATTAATGTGTTATGCATTTTAGATACTTTAGGTTCCTATAAATGGACAAATTCTTAAACCATAGAGAAGGCAGTATATTTGTCCTCTAATAAATTTAATTTGTTTTCAGGTTTTGATGGTAAAATTGCTTCTGTATTTTGAAGCCACTGGTCTGGAATTGCTCTAGCTGATAATCTCTGTAACTGTATACAGATTAAAGGATTATGTGTGATGTAAAATTTTTGTCATTGACATAGACAACTTACTTTGTTTTATACAGATGTAGGGGTTCATTATTTTGACTAAGAAGATGTAATCCTGAGAATACAGGAGGAGGTATGGCGCTTACTTGAAATGAGCGTGCACAAAGCTGATTTACAAGTCAATTAAAAGTGCAGCTGTCTTACAGGCAAGAGATATCAAGTAGTCCTTGATAACAGAAGGTGGTTGTTATCCCTCTTTTGACAGTGCCCCTCCTTCACTAGTGCAAGGTGTAAAGAAAGTTGAAGTAAGACTAACACAGTGTGAGACATCATGAGTAGGATTGTACTTTCTTTTTTATTAAATCAGGTTACTTTAGGAAAATATTGTTATAAAACCCTTTTCACTGAGAGGTTACTACCATCTTGAAGATATTGTAGTGCTTCTGTGCTAAGTCCTACAATGTAGACGTTTAAACAAAACTTGCATTAAATTACTTAAGAGACTCATAATTTAGTGTACGACTAATCCTTATAATTTAGAGAGTTTTAAGTCATACTGAACTTCTAAGGAACTGTGTGTAAATGTCTGAAGTGATATGATCTATAAATAAATCTTTGAAATCCATACATCATCTTTTGCTGTTAATTTTAGATTTTCTCTATGAGGGTGAAGAAATATCAGCTCTGAACAGTTCATTAAAAATGCAATTGTTTAGATTTGGATTCTTTTTACATGTCTATTTTGTGGTTCCCTACACATGTATACTACTGTCCTTTCTTTCAGATAAAATGTGTGATACATTCTGCTATCATTCCTTTGCCTATAGGATAGGATTTTTTAAAATCTAAGTAGAGTTTTTTCCTTTTCTCAGCCACCAATATAATTGTTTTAAATAGCTGCTTTTTTAACTGGGAAAGCCTGGATAAAAAAGACAGGACAAATAAGGGTAAGTGTACTTAATAAGTTTAGGTTTTACAATAGGGCTCTTCAGAATGCATGGACAGTTACTTGCTTAGATTACACAAAGAATTAAATAAAAGGGTGAAGTATTTAAAATGATCCAGTGTCACCTATCTGATTACATTCTTACATGGTCTTCATGGTTTTTCCTAATTGTAGTACTACTTAAAGTCATCAGGCTTTTAAAAAAGAATAAAAATTCCTCTTAGGCTGGATAGTGTTAATAATCCCTCCTGGTAATTTTAGACTTGGGTAAATTGTCTGAGACTGACAAATGGCACCTTAGTGATGATTTGAAATGCAGTGGAAGCACTTAAAATTACGAATGTGGTTCTTAAGTATTGTCCTTAACAACAAATCTCTGCCGAATGCAAATTGGATTGTACACCCTTGCACCCAGATATTCTTACCCTTCTGATAGTTCTTCTGCTAATTTTACTAGTGAGGCTAAAGAAGAAGCATCCCAGTCTCTGAATTCTGTTTAGGATGATGAGGGCAAAACTATAAAGCTATCAAATGAATGCCCTATTCTAGTTCACTTTCAAACGAGTTCAGGAAAAGGGTTTTTCATGGTAGCTATTGTTCGGTAACGGCGTGTGCTGTCTTTCTCAGCACTGAACGGGAAAGAAAGAGATCAAAAAGCCCTTGTCTGCAAGGTCTCTTGTGGCGAGGCTGCATTATTTAAAAACTTAGGAACATGTTAAAGGCAAACTCAGGAAAAACCTGCATTTTCCGGATGTGCTTCTGCTGCTTGTTAAGCCTAATTAAAAAATAAAAGAAGATACACCTACTGGTAATTATTACTAATTTGTGCTCCAGTTCACACGTGCACATCACTGGTACATTGATCAAGTAAAGCATTTCTTTTCTCAATCAGATTGTAAATTAACAACGCAATCCCTTCACATAAATAATCTTGCTTTTATCTTGCATTGATTTATGGATCAACTTCAGCTCCATTACATGCTGAGAACCTTTTACTCCACACTCATTTAATCATGGGTTTCTCTGTTTTGTTTTGTACCTGCCTGGCATAAATGTGTTGTGTTTCCCCTTGATATGTTATTCCTAATGAGAGTGATGCTGATTTAAAGCTTTATGTGGCAAAATGGATTATTTAATATTTTAATGGTCTAAATAAAGAATACTGAATTGAAAATAATTTTTAAATTTATTATGTGTGATTATTATATCACCCATTTTTATGAGATATTTGTGAATTGCTGTGGCTTGAATGCCTGGTTATACTTAACATTGCTTACTAGTTCTTAACAGAATTCTTTCTAGAAAGCTGCATTTCAAATATATTTTCCATTAGTCAGAGGACTAAATTAATGAGTAGGAATTTTGTAAGTTGCTGAGAAGGTCCCTCAAATGCTGCATTTTGGTCAATAAGCTTTTTCTGTGCTTGAAACAATGGTTTTTCAGAGTGTTTTTTTTTTTATGGGGAGCTGGCCAGTGGAACCAGGAATATTTCAGCTTGCATTTTTATTTTTAATTTTGCTGTAACTGAGGGGAAAGTGAGACCTAATTGAGCATGGATGGAGCAGATAGACTTGAATAAACAATTAGTTTTCTGAGGCATCCAATGTGATAGAATAAATGAAACCTTTATAGGTAGTCTAGGAGCTTACTGGTGAATGTGAATGGAAATAGATTTTATAAAGAACTAAACAGCTTTTGCTTCATTAGTATTCATGGTATAATAAAAAAAACCACAACACACCACCTCTTTCCAGAGTATATATATTCTCCTCTGGATTATTTTTTTCCATGAGACAAATGATGATGGTGTCAACAGCTGATGAAGATGAATAGGCTTCTTTCTTATGTATTTAATTTTTTTTTCAATTGAAAGTGACTTTGAAGGTTAGTTTTATTAAATTTCCATCCTGTTAGTTAAAGAACAAGAAAAAAAATCTTTCTTAAAAGTCTGTGTAAGAACCAAAGCATTAGAGAGATTTGAAAAAGGAGTGGATATGGATGCCTTCACATGCACAGAGTATAAGTACTTATTTCTGTGAATTTGTCATGGATTTCTTGACCTGTAAAAAGGATTATTAATTAAGGGTGAAAATACTGCATGTAGTGTCTAAAATACCAAAGTTCTTTTCAGTTTGCTGTGTAGCTAATTTCTGCTTTCATTGAAAAATTAAGGAAATATTCATTCTGGCTAGTTTACTATCTTTATCTAGAGCACAGCATAGTGTATAGTTAATGCTATTAAAATGGCTCTGCATATGATAATAAGAAAATTAATACAACCATGGAAAACTAAAGAACAAAAAGCTACCAAAGAGGTAGAGAGAAGGTAAGAAATAGTACTTTGTCACAGTATTAGTAACTTTTGTTTAAACTTGGTGGTTCCTACTGTTTAACTGGAAACTTTGTTGTCTTCTCTTCCACTTCTTAAAGTAGATAAACCAGTGAAAACAAAACAACCAACCATCTGAAGTGTTTGCTTAGTATTAGGAAGATGTGATTTTTGCAACTGGCTGTTCCCTGTCCTGCCAAGCAGTTTCTTTGTGGGGATGCAGTGGTGGTCATCTGCTGCTGCTCCTCAGTGTCCATGGGCTTGCTGGAAGGATCAGGACTGCTGTGGTGATGGCTGCTCCGTAAACCTGCAGTGCCTTGTGTCTGAAATTGTGTCTGGGTGTGTCTGTGTGGTTTTTCTTCTGCTGCAGGTTTCCAGTTCTTGCCCCATTGCCCCAGCATAGGTGTTTTCCCAGGGCACAGGAGCCACCAGGTTTGTGGTTGGGTTGTGTCTGATTTCCCACCAGAGTGAATCAGATGTGCTTCTTCCAGCTTTTTCTTGCTGAGTCCTGGTTACTCTCTGGGTCTTTTACAACAGGCAGATGTGGCAGTAGTGACAGCAGGTTTCAACACTATTAAATGCTTTTTCCTGACAAGATGGCCATCAGGACAGGGGGAGGAAGGGAGTATCCTTCCTGCTGCATAGCAGTGGCATACTTTGCTGCACATCTGGGCAGCTAAGGGTAGATTTTCTTTTTTTTATCTTCATCAGATCCCTTTTAAAAACTGTGGAAACAAAGGTAAAACACGAGCATGTTTCCTGCACACTGCTTAAAGGACCTGTACCACTGCAGAAAGTGGGATTTTCTTTTTCCAGATGGTACCTTTGCCTTAGAGCTGAGTGGGTTTGGCAGACCCCTGGGACACTGCTCTCTGTTTTCATGCCTTTTTTGTTAACTTCTCAAACAGACTTCCTCACTCACAGAATCTGCTGTGTTGGATCTGGTCCCTCTGTGTCCTTCCTAGTAGGACTGACCTGTTGAGCTGCTACAGCCTTATTCTGGCTAGCAGTCTGTGAGGCTTTGACTTCACTTTTTTTAGAGTGCTGACAGTTTTTCCTAGTTTGGAAATGATGGGTTTTTTGTAAGAAGCAAGAGGCCTTAACCTATCATGTGCATTCCTGAGAAGATACCTGTATGACTGTCAGAATAAATTAAAAAAGGGTTGACATTACCCGTTAGTAAACTGCCCTATGCAATCCCTTTTAAATATAGGTTGAATTATTTATTTTTTAAATTTTTTTCTGGTTTCTGCTTATGTTTTTAGGGCCTTATATGAGGTCTGCCAAACCTGCTATTTCTTATTCTTTTGGTGTTTGTAAAAGCTGGGTGTGTAAATACAAGGAGACTGAAGGCAGGCTGAATTATTTGAGGCAGTGCCTTCAATACAAATACTGGTGCTTCCTTTGTTTCCTGGAAAGGGAGCAGTCTGTCTCTGAGTCTGTGTGTACAGATGCAGCACACAGGAGGCTTTCAAGAAGTGAAGGACTCTGTCATATTGTAACAAAACTGTTCCATCTTAACAAGGGTAAAGTAATAATTGGCTCAGACAGCAGTGTGCATGCATATTTATAGGCCACTTTTTGGCCTTGTAGAATATTGTAAAGGCTGTGCTTAATTTTATGTGCAATCATGTATAAATATGTTTCTGAAAAAGGATTGGATGCAACCTGATTATTTTTTAACATGGCCATAGCTGATACTTCAAAATTTGTCTTGAGTTGTATTTATTTCCTTTTAATTGACTAGGCATCAGATTTGTTTTTAAGAAAAATACAATTGTTTTAAATGCAGATTTGCATTTCTAGAATGAGTGGGAAGTGGGTAGCAAGATAAGGTGGTTATGTCTCTGTTGATCCTTAGCAGAATTTTAAAATGTTTCTTCACTACTTAGGATATAATGGGTAAGATAGTATAGGAAAACATCATGACTCTTTTAGCTGCTGCTCTTCATGCAACATCATGTGTTCAGCATAATGAACGGGACGATTTTGAATAGTGACATTAGTTTTAAAGACTCTGTTTTTGCATGTATGTGGGATGTAAAATCAATAAATACAATGGTTAGAAGTGATGCTTTGTGAATCACAGTTTTACTGTGGGTTTCTTTTTACCTTGGTAAGGACATGTTTGCAGTGCCAGTTGCAGGTTGCATTCATGTGTAAATCAAGTGTTGCTGTATGAATGATTAGCAAATTTCCCTGTAAACAAGACCTTTTCTGTATCTAATCCTTTTAAACCCACAGTGAGCCTAGGATCTTACTTTTTGTCCCTGCCATAGCTGACAGACTGGTGTCACTGTCCTTACAAGGAAACTGCAGGTCATAGGGAGAAGTAAAATAATCCAAGGCTTGAGGTCAAGACTAGAGTGACAGATGCCACTAGGCTGGAGAACTAGTGAGGTCTTTCAGCCCAAGCTGAATAGCCCAACCTTTCCTATGGAGAGGCAATGCTGAATTTAAGATACGTGGGATCTGTGGTGGTGGAAAAAATACCTGCTTGTATTTGAGGAATTGTGGTAGGAAACAGGGAAAAAAATGGGATCTTCCCTTGTTCATTGAAATCCTTGTGGCCTGTTGAGTTTTTCTTGGTATTCAGTCTTCACCTTCATTATCCATGGCTTCTTGGAAGTGGTGCTAGTTTTTGGAGAAGTTTTCTTTTAACTCTGTGTGGTAAGATATTTGTTGCTCTTTGTTCTGCAGAGCTGCTCTGCGAACTGCGAATATTCAGAATAGTTGCATAGTTCTGCAAACCCTACTCAAAACTAAGGTGGATTAGTATTGCTTGTGAGTAAAGGGAATGTAGAGTATTTCAACCATCAGCTGATTTAAAAGGAACTGTTGACAGTCTCATTCAGCTGATGTATTTGATACAGGTTTGTGGAGATTCATAGGCAGCCCTAGATTGGTCAGATTGCACCCACAAGCAGAATTCTTCAAAAGCTGATGTTGTTGTGACCAAAAGTGGATTCCTGTGTACTGCAGACATGAGTTACTGCAGGACATCCATGGAAATTTGATTGCACCTCTGCTTGTGACGGTACTGTAAGATAGACTTCTCTGGTATTTATACTACACCAGTGTGGCATTTCCTCTTCGAGTCTAATGTGGCTCTACTGAGTTCTTGTCAAGCATCTGGAATAACTAAACTGCACTATGCTCTTAATTGATAGAAGTGTATTTTTAAATGACTTCTAAGATGCTTTTGGAAAGTATGATGCTATCTGTTAATAAGATTATATTCAGTGTTGCTCTCTGTGTCAGTGCAGCTAATCAAAACTCATGTATCTATGCCAAATGTAATTAGACTTAGAAAGAGTATTTAAATCATAAGACCATACCTCTCCTCTATGTCCAGCTGAAGTAAGTTTGTATAGCTTGCATCAAAAGAAAAGTGCTTTACTGAGCTATTGTGTTACAACAACTGTGCTTAAAGTGCTTGTAAATAAGCAAGACAGAGAGGCAGCATGCTGAATGGAACCCAGTGTAAATAACATGATGAAAGACTAATTTATATCAAAGCAGACTACTAGGAGCATAAGGGGTTAATCACTGTTGAACTAGTGGTGGGTCTTAGCATGATTGCTTCTGGCACAGCTTATGTTTGAAGATGCAAGAAACAGAAGGGATTTGTAAGGTTTGTGGAGCCATGCTCCTGTTAAGCATTTAAACTTTACAATGATGGTTTTCAGTGAATGACTGAATCTCTCTTCAATGTCAGGGAAGCTTCTATAGGTTTATCTGCATAGGACTGGAGCCTAGTGCTTTCTCATGTCTTTAAACATCTGTGATTTGGCATATTTCTTGACAATGTACTTAGTAGTGTAATTTTCTTTGGGGACTTTGGGTTAATAATAAAAAAAATCCCTAAACTACAGTTTACTGTAGTAAAACTACATTGGCTATTTGCTGCTTTTCATACACCTCATTGAGACTGTATCTCTTTTTTTGGATTTATGCTTGTCCGGGGGAGATATAAAATGAGTGACAGTGTGCAGCCCTTCTGTGGATACTTTAGGACTGAATATACATGTAGAGCATGAACTGAGGTAGGAAAAAGTGCTGCATTGAGGAGGAAGAAATGGAATTGCTTAATAGAACATTTTTATTCATATTTTTAAGACTGAACACTTGACCAGTATTTTCCAGTTTCTATGGGAAGTAGAAATACTGCCTGTGGAGCAATTGAGGGAGTTTAGGAGTGAAGTAGTTTGGACAGTGAAACTGTAGTGTTTGTTGAAGAAAAAGTGGAGCTGATCAGACAAGTTCAGTTCTCAATTGAATTTAATTTTTTGTTGGAAGAAGACACTCCATGTTGCAATGCATTTCAGCAACCCAGAACAGCTTATTTTCCTTATTGTGGTTTATCAGTGAGATTTTAGTCTCTTAGGTTCATTCACCTTGTACCATGAATTTTCTGAAGTGCATTTTCTTTCTGACTGCCTCACTCCTCATTATGTACTCAGCTCAAATTGTGCTCCTGAACACTGGTGCAAGGTCTTATTTTGAATCAGTTGTCATGTCCTTAATTTTCATAAGGACGTGTGGGCTGATGTACTTGATGTGACTATTTGATTATATAATTATAAAGCAGAGAATTCATTCTAGCTTTAGAATAAATACATGGTGGTTGATAGGTGGATTTAATGCTACTGAGGTTTTGAAAAGTATTAGTATAATCCTTTATGAGTAGGTGAACTGTAAAAAGCCCATAGTACGGTATGAGATAATTTTCTTCAGAGGAGTGTATCTGACTCTTTCACACAGAAAATTAATAGCTTGAAAATATAGAAAAAAAATTGAGGACAAATTGATTCCTGTATAACTGGAGGATACTTCCACTCAAAATTCTATTCCTCTTTCTACAGGATCTCTAAATCTCTGTGTAGAAATCTATGGGAAGGATATTTTAATGTTCTCTTCTGTGTAGTTTTTAAACCATTCTCCTCTAATAAGACTCTCTGTTCCTTTTTGTAAGGTTCATGGGTGTGAGGGAGCAAGTAGGGTTTTATGAAAGCTGTTATCTCCTAAATTTTGCAGTGCTTTTGCAGAAATTCAACATATCTATGACATGAGTAGGCAGATTTTTAATCAAAGGTATGGAAAATTGTATTGGAAGAAGTAAACAATATATTCATCACAGGTTGGTATTTGTTGTGCGTTTTCTGTCTTTCAAAGTGCCTTTATTGAGAAGGTATTATTTAGTGTTGGGGGAGGGAGGCTTTTAAATAAGTTAACTATCCATGCATTGTGAATATTAACAGCAAAGACTGGTGGTGAGATGTGCACTGATTAAAAATCCCTCTCTAAGCAGCCTGCATACACTCTAAGGCTAACTTAATCCCCCTTGTACTTTAAATACAGGGCACTCAAATACATTGTTTTCACAGTTTTAATTTTTCACTGTTTCCCTCTTTTTAGCTTAAAAAGCCTGCTTTCTGTTACCCCAGTGCTCCCAAGGTCACTAACATTTCTTTTCAAAGGGTGTTGAGAAGGATATGGCTGCAGCCTGAGTGCAGTAATAAGACAGTGGGCAGAGCATGAGATAGCCACTCAAGATGTAACATGAATGTGATTCTGCTGGAAGCTTCCTGCAAGGATATAACTATTGTATTCCCTGCAACTTGCAATTTGACTGATAAAAAAGGGAAACCAGTCTAACCTTGGTTATCCTGTTGTGTTTGCATGCCATCAGCACATGACCATATAGCTAGTAAGTATGAAGTAAATACCAAAACAGTGATGATTGTGGATGAGCAAAAGTGAGTGCTGAGCAGAAGCAGCTTAATTAAAATTATTTAAAATCTCTGTGGTGGTGTCTAGAATTTCAGTTTTTAGATAGTTGCTTTAGTGTTGTCCTGTGGACAGCAGTGTCTAATCTTACAATCTGATAAGATGCACAGCCTGAACTTTCATGGTGTTCAGATTTCCAGGAGGTCTTTCAAATAAGTATTAACAAGTTGGAATAGGTCTTGCTATTATTTGAATTTGATGTAATCTTCTTACTAAATAATTGTAGCATCTTTTTGACTGAATTAACCACTTCGTAGGATTTGAATATGTAACATGTTATGCATCTTCAGAACCAGCTTTGTGTTCCAAGGAAGTAGAATCTAATGCTTTCTTTTTGATTTCCTTGGACTTGAATGCTCTACCTGTGAGGATGGAAAGGCTATTCCATTGAGGGTAGAAAGCTTCGTCTGCTACAAATGATTTTGCTTTAAATGACATCTGAATGGGGGCTATAAACCGCTCGGGTTCTGGTACATGTTGCTGTCTAGAGGCTGGCACAGGAAGGGCACTTGCAAGCCTGGATGCTTTCTGCAGTTCATTTTCTCATATTTCCCAGATATCCAGAGCTGTTATGCCAAGGCTGTTAAAGGGTATATCCTTGCCTGGTCTTGGTTTACTGCAATATCAGTTAGAATGTACAGACTCCTGACAAATACACACTTTACATGCTCTTAGATTATTTTGGGCCTTTGGAAGCAAAAGTGAGTCTTTGGATAGCTTCCAGAAATTCTTTGTTGATACATGTGTAATTGTTTCTGTGAAGCAAGATTTTGGCATCAGTATGAAGATACTAAATCTTGTACTTCCATGTTGTTTCTTTGTAGCTTTATACCTTAAAAATGTCTTTTGGTGTAATAGAGTCACTCAGCAAGAAGAGGGTACCTTTGTGAGAGAACACTGGTAGGACATTACTATTAAGACTATGAGCTACTAGAGGCTAATATTTAAACTGTGTTAGCTCTCTGTGATAGCATCTTAATTATGAGTTGAAGATCTAGATGGTCTGTACTGTAGCACTGTCTTAAAGTTTCTTCTGAAACCCAGAAAGCTGTGAAAATGGAGCACAGCTTCTTTAGGAATAATGACTTTAAATCAGACTGCATGTTGTGGAATGCGCAAGTCTATTCATTGTGGGAGTGACTTGAACAATCATAAAGTTTGAATATCTGGTTAAAAGGGGAAAAGATGAGAGAATGGAAGATGCAAAAGTTTGTTATGTTGGCTTAAATGCTAATGTGTAGGGAGCTTAGAGCATGAATTGATTTTTTTTTCCTTCTGCGTTTTAAAAGCTTGATGAACCTTAGTTCAGGAAAAAAAGAGATTTATAATGTGTTGATTACTTTGAAGTGTGAACCTGTTTCAAGAAAGCATGAAATTTTGCCAGTAACTCACCTAAAGCCTTGATGGGATCATGTCATCTTCAGATGATAGGACTAATTTGGAGTCTAGAACTAAACAATCTCCATCAGGATCCATCAGTCAGGAAGCAGCTTGAGTATCTGCTTTTAGACTTACATGAAAGACTCTCAAGATGGTGTTTTTTTTTTTTTACAAGTTAGCTGTTGTCAGTTGCTTCCTTTTTAAAAGAGTAATTTGTATTTAATTTTTAAATACATCTTGTGATGTATCTTAGAAGTTGTAAATACAAATATTTGTGACAAGCCTGTGTTTGTGGAAGATGAACAGTAACAATTGTCAGGTAAATATTCTTTGTGACCCCAAAACCATTCAGCTTAGTGGTTAAGGGCATGTGCTATGAGTTAATCAAATACTTCAGTGTCTGTTGTGAACATGAATGAGTCTTAATATACTGAAGAAGCAGATTAAGAAATCAGTTGCATTTATTGATGCTTTAGGAGTGTATATACACTTCCATTGAGCTGCAGATTTGATTAAAGAAACATTTAAAACAATCCCTGAAACAATAACTAACCTGAAATATGAAGTACATGGGGAACTAAACATGGGATTCAAAATGCTTTGTAGGGAAGACAGTAGAATGCTGTTAGATTAACTGTAAGCAAAAATGGGCTTTGCTGTGCAGATTCATCAGTGTTTCTTGTGACCTTGACTCATTCTTTCAAAAGGACAAAAAGGATGAAAGAGTCAAGTATGAAGGTGATGCATAGATTTTCTGGCTGATAAGTCTCAGTACATGAACTGTAAAAATATAACACTTAGACATGTTTGGCTTCCTAAAAAATTGTAGTAAGAATTAGGGTGTAAATATTGCAGAAAAAAAATTTGAGTGATTTTTCAAAACGATGACACCATGCCACTGCAGCACTTACAGGAGAAGGATGGTTGTAGAACTTTTTCTGTTTTGTATACTTGCATACCCTGATTTATTGTACTTTCTTGGTATGTGCTCACATGCATTTTGTCTTGTTTTAGTGTCTTATTTTATAAAATAGTGAGACATATCGTCAAGACCAGGCAGCTAAAATGTTTTGTGGCTATGATGACAGGAACCCCGTCTGAAGAATGAGGATCTGTATTTCCGTTTAACTTCAAAGTCAGTGTAAATGAATGTGCCTTTTATAAACAGGATAATTTAATTTTTTTTTTTCTCACTGGCGTTGATGAATCTGTTTTGTTGTCATTTCCCTGGACTGGACAGTGGTTTGCAGTTTGTTGATGGTGCAGTGCCATCTAGTGACTGCTAGCGTGGACGTGGGGAAAACTTGGCAAAGAAAAATGCTGGAAGAGCCTGTCGGTGTCTGGAGTAAGCTTCCAGATCAGTTGGCTCACAACTGCAGAAATGCTGCTTTATGGAAGGATGAGTGAGATGAACTATGAGCCCTTTTATCTTGAGACAGGACCTCTGTGCGCAATGCTCTTTGTGTGAGATTGGTTGGAGGTGGAGTTAACTGTTCAAGAGGAGGATGGCTTTCTTACAGAGCCAGACACAAATCTGGCACTTGAAAAATTTTTATTTTCAATTAGCAAATTCCTTACCTTAAGATCTTTGGGATCTTTTTTTCCCAAATAATGTTACAATCTTTAGTTGAAGATAACTTATATTTTTCTTTCAGTGAAGATAAGCATTTAAACAGTATAGGTATCTATTTTTTTTCTGTTTCTTTGCAGCTTGATCACATATTGTCACCTCCACCTATGCCTTTGCGAAAATCCAGCAGTCCTGAAGTGTCTTCTGGCCTTGGAAAATCTCCTAAATTTAAAAGGCAGTTGAGTGAAGATGGGAGACAGCTCAGGAGAGGAAGCCTTGGAGGAGCTCTGACTGGTGAGTTTGGGGTATGTGTAGTGTCACCTGGGTTAGCACAAGGAGCTGATGGCACCTTGACAGCTTGGTGTTTGCCTTGTGGCTGAACTATTTGTGGGAGGTGTGAGCTCCACCTGGAGTTTCCATAAGTCTCTTCCCAGTGTGTTCCCTGACAGTGAGATGAGTCATGTTTGAGGTTCTGCCTCTAGGGGCTGCTGACAGGTGGCCAAGCACAGCCTGAAAATCACCCCTATCTTGGAGTTTGCATGTGCATGTGCATTTATCTTGCTGACTCACGTGCATCCATCCATGGGATCACCTATATCTAGTTTCCTCTAGGAGTTGAAGTGCATGAATGGTGCCTTTAGACTGGATTTCATTAAAGAAAATGCAATTAGACATAATTTAGGTGGTGGAATACTCACAGGGGAGGAACAGCATTACAACTAGCCACAAGCTGTGGACTGCATCTTCTCCTCTGTGGAGCCATGCAGAGGTAGCAGGATGCTTGAGGAGGGCTTACCTACCCTGGTAGTATCTTCTAGATATCAGGTGCTGTGACTGGTATCGTTGTGATAGTGATGGTCACTGAAGAGTGATTAGTTTTGACTATGGAGCAAATTAAATATTAAAAAACCAGGGAGTTTTTGTATTTAAAAAAAAATAAATTCACTGGAATTTGAATCAAATATGTTTCTAAAGTGCATAACGGGTAATAGAGGAATTTGTTGTACTTGGTGAGAGGGACAATAGATTTCAATAAATTTACTGAAGATAGAAATTTCACAGAATAACAGAACATACTAAGTTGGAAGTCCAACTCCTGGCCCTGCACAGCACCATCCCCAGGAGTCATACCACATACCTGAGAGCATTGTCCAAAAACATCTTGAACTGTGTCAAGATGGGTGCTGTGATCACTTCTCTGAGAAGCCTGTTCCAGTGCCTGACCTCCCCTGGGTGAAAAACCTTTTCCTGATACACAACCTAAACCTCCCCTGTTTCAGCTTCAGGCCATTCCTTCAGGTCCTGTCACTGCTCACCAGAGATAAGAGATCAGTTCCTGCCCCTCCTCTTCCCCTCATGAGGAAGTTGTTTTATCTGTCTGAGTGATGTTGATTGATATTAGAATCAAGTACATTAAATTTAGGTTAGAGGAAGTTGAAATGGTATTTACTTGAGATAGGACTGTCCTCTGTCTCTAAATTCTGTGAATTGTTTAGAGTTGTTATTACCTGGGGATGAAAAACGGTTCCACAGTAGATAGAGCTGACTCTTCTGCAGTAGTTGTCTGAAAAGTACTTTTAGAGTATTTGCTCTTCACAGTTCTCTCCTACCGCTTTGCTTAACCTTTCCCTGGAAGAAGCTTGAAGAAGTTATAGCAATAACTCTTTGTATTCACCACCTTAAAATCACCTACATGGCTTCTGGTAAATGACAAATAATTTTGTCTTAAGGAACCTAAAGAATTAGGTTCACACTTTATGTGAAGAAAAAACATATGCTACTACAGCAATTTCTTGTATCTTATAATCACATAATTGTTGCTCTGATTTTTAGTGTCACTAGGGTAAGATCTGTCATTTCCCTTGCAACTTCCTTTTTGTTATGAGTTGTTGCTAAGCTTTCAGAAATAGTGTAAGGGTATTTGTGGCTTTAATGAAAAATAAGTGACCTGCAGCAGACAAGTGTCAATTTTGGTAACCATTTCAGTAAACTCTCTGGCAGCTCTGGAGTGTTACAACTTTGAAAGGTTGGAGTGTAAACTAAATTACTGTTTTAGTGAGACTAGAAACTGCCAGCATAGTTTTTTTTTTTTTTAGGAGGAGCTGGTGTGGTTCTTTAATTTTGTTTTTGTCTAACTTTAAAGTGGAGTGGTGGTCTTTAAAAACTGATCTTTGCCATACAAGCCATGCAGATAAAGAGGAAGAAGACAGCCTAATCAAAAACAAACATAGCAATTGTGCTCGGCTGCCATAGTCTCTAGTCTTTATCTCTATGCTTGAATTATTGCTTGAGGCCTTTATAAAGGGAAATAGATATGCTTTTTGTCTGCATGCAATCTGTTGTGCAGGGTTTCATGTCAGTGTGCAATGATGTTAAACTGCTTTATTACCATTGCACTTTAAATGAACCTGAATACCCTAGAGGCTTTGGTATCTTAAAATAATTTAAATATCTTAACAGCTTTCATGATACTGATTAAATTAATCAAACTCATTCTGATGACAGAAAGTTCTTTATATTCTTTAGGGATTTTTTAAAAATTGTTTTAAATAAACCCCTGCAGAAAGAGAACTAATTCCTAGAGTTGTTTCAAATGTTCAGTAATCTGAAGTTAATAATGTTGCTCTGGTCACATATTTACACACCTTTTTTAACATACTGAAGTTTTGGGGTTTTTTAAAGATTTCTTTAATGCTTAAGAGTGTTTTGGTGTTGTGGTTTGAAACAACAAGAATCACAGTGTCATTAAAAAAAAATTTAAAATGGTGAGCTGACGTGAGCTTAGTAAGGGATAATTTCTATGCTCACACATTCCTCCCAAATTTCTATTTCAGTCTTAATGTTTTTACAAAAATATTCCTGGTCCATAAAGGGGGAGAAAATATTTGGCGGCCTGTAATTTGAGAAAGTACTTGATCTTTAATATCACTATTAATGGTTACTGTCTTCCTTTATTCTTTCTTGTCTTTTGTTACTTTTAATACAAAAAAGCAAGCACTTTAAGTGCTAGCTTAACAGTGGGTATCAATTCATTGGAAAATAGTTTGGAAAAATAGATTTGAAATTATTTTCAGTTCAGTCTCTGCCTCTGTTGTTAAAAAATGTGCAATTCCTAAAATACAGTAGATGGGAATAAGTAAAGCAAGAGACAAGACTTCTAGCTTGGAAATTTGCAGAATATTCTTGTGCTGGTGTGTTGCTCACTCCAGATGTTAGAAAGGTGAATTGCACTTTGTATTTTACTGTGCCTTTCCTTTGGCTGTTTAAAACAGTATTATTGAGCCATGGACCATAAGCAGTGTTAACAATGAAAGCAAACAAACCAAAATTTATTTGTTTATATAAAACAAAATAGTTCAATTCCTGCAGAGCTGAATACTAATAAAGGTAAATATGTAGAGATTTTAGCTTTGGGAATAGATCCCAAATAAATTAGTTTATTTAGCTTTCAGGACAGAATAATGTTATGTGCAGCATATGAGAAGAAATAAAACCTATATTGTTGCAGTATATCGAATGAGACTTGCAAAACCTGAAGGATTACAGTTACTGAGAAGCTACTATACTGAACTGGCTGAAGTAAATTACAAAACTCTTTATATATGAATAGGAGAAAAATTGAGAATGATGTACTGAGCCATCATAATGTACTGATCTTGATGATCAGGGAGAAGAGGCTGCAGAGGTAAGATAGAAATTGAAATTATTTTTGACACAGCTTCAGGGAAACTAGAACCAAAATTGTTCCTGTGAGTTGCACAGTTTTAAGCAATCCAGGAACCACATGTTTTCAGTGACAAGCAAAGAATGCTTTTCAAAGTAGAAGAAAAATGAAATCAATGTGTTTGAGAATAAATCTGCCATTGCATTCTGTAGAAAATTGCTACGCAGCCACTGATTAATGTTTGTCCAATAAAAGAAATGACTAGTGGTTCCTGCTGACACCATGCTACTATATTTTGGAAAAACCACTTCAATATAATTGTTGTAACAGTATTGCTTTCCTTAATCTTCATTGCCAAGGAGGAAGATTTCTAGAAAAACAGAGACTAAGCTTGGAATTAAAATAGCTTGTGGCCTACTATTAGTCTAGCAAATCTCCCTTAGTAGTTCTTGTTGTGAAGTGATAACAGTTTTGTTTAATAGAAAGATAAGGTGAAAAATAGTATTTAATAACTGTGGTTGCTAAACATAAGCATTCATGAGATAGAACAATCTCGGAGTAAAAGAACTTGAATGCAATTTCTGACAAGTTCATCTTTTAATTTGAAAGGTCATGTTTCCAAAAGGTTAAAAGTTTTAGATAAAATGGTCACTTTACACTGTAATCAGTATTTGCCTTTTTCTTTTCTGCTGTGTCCTAACTTCTCCGTTGCTCCAGATTCCCCCTTCCCTGCATGAACACATGCCCATAATAGTACTTGACACACCCTTTGTCTGGGAAGTAAACAGGATCTTTAAAAGTTTTGCTTGTGCCACGGAAAGTGTAAAAAACAATCCTTGCACAGGCTGTTTAACTGTAGGATAATCCCTGTCACAAAGCTGAGCTGCAGCTGCTTTTTTCATAGCCGCAGGTCAGATAGAGAGGGAAAAGAGGATTGCTTCAGAGGGATACTGGTACCCTCTGGCTGCAGGGGCATTGGCGGTGTGCTAGATGGGATTGGGAGGAAAGTGTGGTAGGTGAGATAAGCTCTGTTATTCTTGGGACAATAGACATTTGTTTAATACACTTGTATTTCAGTACCTCTTGCTGTAGCCTTAGAGTGCATTCTTAAAGATTTCTAATGGTACACAGACTGGGACTTTAAAACTTGTTTCAAATCAGGAGAAAATATGTTTAATTAAAAATCTGCTTTTCTATGGTGGCTGGTTGTTTTGATCACCATAAATTTCAAAGGGCTGTCTATAGTCAAAGGGTTTTTGGCTTAAATTGTCTACAGATTTTAGTTTGCTGTGTTCAGAGATGCTTAAATGGAATCCACAGCAGAAGGTGATGTGAAAGGATGAGAAATTAAATGAGCTTTCATTGTGGAGAGGGTTAACCTAGCAAATCAATTGGGCAAGCAAAACAAATTGCCCTGACTTTCATGTCCTGCTGGTGCTCCTCACTTTGCCCCGAGATTGGCAGTGCAGTCCTGGTTTCTCAGTTGCTGTGCAGCATTTGGAGATTGCTATTTCCCTTTCTACTTCTGAAAGATGCAAGGACATATTTCTGGAACATATTTATTGGTGATTACTGCAGCTAACTTAGTTATTTCTATAGTGTACTGATAAGCTCTGCCATTATATATAAAGAAAAAAATGCATTTTAGCTACCTATAGCTTGAACTTTTTATCTCACCTATTGTTATCTCATCAATAACTACTTGGAAAAGACTTTCTGCTGGGCTAATTGTGTCTAACTGTGGTAGGGCTGTTATCTGCTAGGCTTATATTGATCTTACACAAGTACAGGTAACATATTATATACTAATTTCATTTTATAGAATCTTAAATCCAAGGATCCTAAAGCACTCTGCGTTAGCAAAATTACTTCATGTTCTTCTGATCATGCATTGTCTACAGATCATGAAGAGCTAAAACAAAAAAAAAAAAGTGATTTATATATTTTTTCATTAATGTTCTTGCTTTGATCAGCTTTCCACCTCTGAGTCATCAGTCATTCAAATACGCTCAGCAATTGTTGTTATTCCTGTATAATTAATCTGTGGTTGATTTGAAATGAATTTGGGAATTCTCAGTCTGGTTTTTTTTGCTTCAGAGATTCATCACTCTGCTAACACTAATTAGCAGAAAGATCAACAGCTTTATGGACCATGAAAAACAAGCTGTTCTCTTATCCATAGGTTGGCATGTGCTGGCAGGACTCTGAAAAGGAGGTTTTCCCCATTCATACAGAGGAGAAATTGGCAGTAGTAGCATTTTCACAAACATTTGGCTGTGTAAATTAGCATTCATATTGTTGAAAATGGAGACTAGCTCATGAAGTCTTACAGTGTCAGCTATTTGGTACAGCTTGGTGAATGGGGAAAACTGAACTTGTACAATCATGTGACTTGTACCTGGAAACCTTTTTGGAAATGAGACTTTCCCATAATATAGAACTACTTGTCAGAGTGATGTTATGATTAGTTTAATGGCAACATTTAAAAAAAGGTTATTTCTAATAATGATGGCCTCTTGGTGTAGATACGAGGAAGTGTTCCGTATTTCCTGTGTACATAATCAAAATTTGTTCCTATTATGGAAGAAATTATACATATTTACACCAGGAATATATGCATACAATACATGATTACACCACTCCATAAAAAGCCTTGTTATTTCATAGCTGTCTCTGGGGATACAGCTTAGTGGACTCTGTTGGCCTCTCCCCAGCCCCGGAAGCTGGGGTGCTGTAGGATATGGGGCAAGAATGACTGCCAATGCCAATGCTCTATCAGATGTGCCTTTTAATAAGAAATTTTACTTCCTACATTTTCTTCCCTTCTCATATCAGAGCAGAAGTATTTCAAAATGGCTTTCATTGTGATGCGTGTCAGGACTGGATGTACCCTGTTTAGAAAGCCTTTTCTGCAGCTGCCTGAGGGCTCTCCCCACCAGCAGCACGGGTGCTAACACCACTGGGCTCCGGGCTACAGAGGTGGGAAGGTTCAGCAGCCATGTGTGCATGACACAAGCACAACATTCTTCGTTCATTCACTGCCTACCCAGAGCACATCTGGCAGTCTTTTCAATTGCCCTCCTCAAAGGTTTCCTAAAAGCACCATGCCACATGTTAAACCTATTCCAAAATTACTAGAAGGAGATAGAGGCAATCTATTATATAATTACCTGACTGAGGAAATGCAATGTGGAGGGTTTTTATTTGGGTTTTTTTTTAATGCATTCAGTACAAAGATGTCTTCTCCAGATGAAGTAAGTATATTCTGCTATGAAGTGCACATTTTTAGATGGTTCTTGTTGTGCTGGTGTTTGAGATGACATTAGATTATATTTGTCATTGTCAGTTACCTTCATCATTTAAGGCTTCAATCAGCCTGCATAGTGGAGTTGATTTTTACTTCCCTGTATGCCTAGCAAGATAATTTCCATATTCTTTGACGTGTCTGGAGTCTGCACCATGTAATAGAATGAGATGAGAGCAGAAGATATTGTATTCCTGTCTCATTATTTTGCCTTTAACTCCTCAATTGCTGCTTAATCATGCTTGTATCATCAGAACATGAGAAGTTGATTGTTGTTGAGATCAAAGCAAACTGTAGCCGTAGAGTGCCTAATTAGCAGATATGTTTGCAAGCTGCCAGTTTTGAAGGAGGGAGAAATAGAGTTTAACCCTCTTTGGGACACTTATAAAAGCAGCTTGAAAATTGTTAAGAGTTATTTGTCATAATGGAAAAACAAAAAGTGAAGAAAATTAATATTTATGTTAAATTTCTGAAGTCTGAGTTGTTGCTCCTTAAGAAGTACCCTAAGAGCTGTTGAATTAGCTGGCTCAAGTATGCTCAGCAGTGAAACTGTAAAAGCACAGAAAGTCCAGTCCACTTGCCTGGACTTAGCTATATGCTTGTATTTAATCAGCTGATTAACTAAATTTGAAGTTTGTGAGGCTGCAGTCCTGTTGTTGCTAGTACCTGAGCTCATTAGTGCAAAATTGACTGCAGCATATTTATAAATAAACTATAATTGCACATCAAGAACACATGATCTATACTCCTAGAGACTTAAGTCTTGCTAGTTTTTTCCCTGTGGTGTCTCTCTAGTGGATATTGTAAAGCAGATGATTTGACCACATACTTACTTTCTCCAAGTTGTTTGCTTTAGCATAAATTGAATATACAGATAGAGAAATATTTGAGAAGAGGGGGAAAAAGCACTTCCTGTACTTAATCCTTAGAAAGAAGGTTGACAACTTGAGTGGAAAAGTTTATAGATATTTTCCAGTGAAAATAGGAGCAGGATTTTCTCTTGGGAAACTCTGCCTTTTGAAAAATTACTGTAAACATGTAGGAATTTAATTATGGGCATAACATATACTTGAGACAAAAGAAGGGGTCACAGTGGGTACTCTAGACAATATAGCAAGTTAACACATCATGTTCGTCTTAATGTCAGTTATAGGTTGCTGGGTACATTCTTCATATGATATTTATTGCTTACCATAAATTCTGTCAGCAAAACCCCAGATTTTGAGGTGGTGAAGAGTTGTGAGCCAAGAGTACTGGCGACTGACTGAAGCAGTTGTTCACATAGTGTTTGAATTGAGCAATAGTGAATTTTTGAGGTCCTTTGTGTTTTAGGCACAGTTTTGTTGTAAGTCTGCCAGTATCAGTTATCTCTGACCTCTTGGTGTGTAGGATTCTTTTTTTTTGCAATATAGACTATACGTTGAAAGGAACTCTGTCTCATTATCACTTGAATGTAGTTTATTGTGCTTTCTGTAGTATCATGTGTGCAGTATGGATCTTAAAGGTCTGTTTTTCTTACTGCTACCAAAGTTGCATAACTGGACCTTGAAATTTCTCTAGAGCAGGTATAAGCTGTAAAAAAGGATGAAAGGGATGCAGTAATACTTATATATTATGTTTGTGTTATAGGATGGACTGGCAGCTTATAAATTTTGGAGCTGCATCTTAGAATTATAGGAAAAGGACCTATTTGTTGTTAAGACAAAGAAAAGGAAGCAGTAGAATGTTCTATCTCAGAGCTCTTTGATAAATATTACCAACAAATTATTTTGCTGAGTTGTATTTCAGTAGAGTTGTGAGGTAAGGAAGTAGTGTCATGAATGACAACTTCAATCTGTAGGGTGTTTTTATCATGTTGTTATTGTTGTCATTGGTTGGCTAACAGTGCTAGTAAGTTAGGTATGTTTGGTATGGAAAACTTGAAAAACCCAACGAAAATGAAAAACCCCAAACCTAGTCTTATCTTCCAAATCTAATTTATGGTTAGAGAGATTTGCTAGTGATCTCAAATGCATTTCAAATATTCTGTTGCTGTCACAGTACTTCAATAATAAATTGCAAATAGTCAATATAACTTCAGCGAGTATCTGTTAGCAAAGGAACTCTGAGTAATTTCCTGATCAGCAAAATTTTGTACTCTCTTTTAAACGACCTTCAGTGAGAGAATTTTGTTCCAAGCATGAACCATTATTTCTGGCATGTAATGTATTATTCCTGGTAATTGATTTATAAACAGGCCTGATTCTGCCTGCCTTTCTAGTTAATGGAGGCTTCATTTTATATATATATTTGTATTTTTGGATACAGATCTAAACCTTCATCCTACTGGTTTGTGGTCCAAAACTTGATATATCCTTTTCCAGTTCCAATTCTGACAATATTGGTGAAATTTTAAGGTATGTCTACTGCATTTTTTGTGTTGTTTTCAGGTTCATATTCTCACCCCAAATTTTTGCCTTTGGTCTGTCACATTTATTTTTCATGCATTGTCAGCCAGAATCATAGAACCATATGCCTGAGTTGGAAGGCACTCACAAAGATCAATGAGTCCAACTTCTGGCCCTACTCAGAATGACTCAAAGAATCCATGTGCCTGAGGGTGCCAGTGCTTCATCTAATTTTGGAAAGTGAAACAAATATAGAGCATTTTAGGAGATTTATAGTACATCAAAAAGTGAAAGAACTATAGTGAGTGTAATAGGATTTTTTATGAAGGCTTCTTCTACAATAACAAAAGAATTTATAATTGAGTCAGTTGTAATTATAGGCTTACCTGAATAATGTTATGTTTAGGGGACAAATTGGTTGAAAGGAAAATTTCATCTTATGCATCAGACTGGGAAAGTGGCATTGTTCATTAACTTCAACCATATGTAGCTATGTAGCTGAGTAATATGCAAAACATGCTTCTTTAAGTTCTGGGCAATAAATAAGAGATTATTAAAATGGTAGTTTTTTGATTTTTTGGGGCTTTTTTTTGCATGTTGGTGATAGGAAATTTAAGTAAAACTTACTGGTGCAACTACAATAGAATAAGGCAAAATACTGAAAGGTTTCCTAGTGATGACCTGATGACTTCAAATCCATCCACTCTTTTCCTTTCTGGTTAACAGCTAATGGGAATGATGGGCTTTAATTCCACCCCTCCTCCCTGCCCCAGATGTGAAAAAAGACCCTAAAATTTGCAGTGTCCCCATCACTTCTTACAGCTGTGATGTCTGTAGGAGTTCAATTTGAGTCAGTAAAGCTAAATGCCATAACTTGAACCTAGTGAATACTAAGGTGGGATGCTCTGCCCTTCACCTGGCAGGCGTCTGAACCTGGAGTGAGCCTTCACTTATTTGTGGCAGTAAAAGTGGTGGTGTACTGCTTCATGCTTTGGTCTTCACCTCCTGCTGCTCAGGCAGTTTGTGTGTGGCAGTAGTGTTATTAAGAATTTGGTAAAATAAAAAAGTTCTTAACATCAATGTAGCATTAAGAAGCAAGCATTCTTTATTTGTCAAGATGCACAGGGGAATAACTTTTCCCAAAGCCATGCATTCTGAGTACAGGGAAGTTCCTGTTTATATTACTATATTTTACATAAATATTGATTGATTGTTCCAGAATATGACAATCATTACCCTGAAATCGTTAACATGTTTTCCTTCCCCTTCACACGTGTTCTGTCCTGGGGGCGGGGGTTTCTCTGGTAGTCCCTGGTGGTTGTTGATCCCCAATGTTCCAGTTGACCTGTCTGAGTTGGCAGGGCACAGGGGCTGGTGAACTTGCAGTTCTCCTTTTTACACAGTAGATAGATATTGTGCAGTTCCATGGGCCAGTAGTTTTTGAAGAATAAGCATTGTGTTAGCTCACCAGGTGTAGACAATTTATCCTCTGGTAACAGTAGTTGCTTTGGGTATGTTGGGACTGCCACTGCTTTTCTGGTGACCTGGTGGCAGGTGGTGGCTTCAGTGTTTCTTTTGTTCACATCAAGACCTGTCAATGAACCCAGCTCTTCTGGGTTTTTTTTGTGTTTGGAAATATGCCAGGGATAAGAAGACGGAGCAGTACCCATCAGTGTTTCTTTTCAGAACATTTTTATCATCCAGAGCACTCTGCAGTAGAGTCCAGGTTCCTCTTCTGCTGTGGCTTGTTGCTATTGCTCTGAGGTAGCTCATGCTCTTGAGGCTCCCCAAAAAGAGGTGTGGAGTGAGCAATGCACTTGAACATGTGTTTGGCAAATTTGACTTGTCCAGAGTATAGGTACTTTAGATAAGATCAATCATATTTCTAAGTAAACCAGTGAGGGAGAAGTATCTAGCTTTCTGTATTTTTAAAAAATATTCTGCACTTGTATCACAAATACATATAGTGGATTTAACAAGATAATTAATTGAAATAAGTATTTCTTGGCCCTTGCCTTAAAGATTTCCAGATGGCAAGAGGCTATTTTGAAGACTGCTATTTCACAGCAGCTAACACAAACACATTGATGCTAGCTTCTGGTAAGTCTTTGGTACACTGTAATCATATGAACAGCTTTGCTTTGGACTAACTGTGTCTGTAGCTGCTATCAGCCTAAAGTCAGATTCTTCCATTTTAGCAAAGTACGTGTGTCTTCTGTTTGCAGTAGTGTAATAGAAAACTGCTTCTACTATTTAAACAAAAAATACTTCTATCAAAAACTTTCAAGATGCTTTCTCTGTATTTATTTTTGCATTTTGGCTGTCAGACTTTCTAGCAGTGCAATCTACACTATCCTAAGGACTTTTGTAAAGGTAAAATCTTACTTAGATGCCAAAACGTTTTCTTAATCAAATGCAATTGCATAATTATCAGAGACAAATCAGTTATTTCTAAATTCTAACTGAAAATGGAAGATTTGTAGGTATTACATTTGAGCTCATTTAGTAATTCTCAGCTGTCCTATTATGATATGCATTTGAGAGGGATAAAGGAAGGAGAGTAGTATTTCAGCAGTAGGAAAAACTTTTCTATTTAGAATAAAGCAAAGCCTGCTTTGCTGACTGATTTGTGAATGATTTTTGTGGAAGTGTATGTGGTTTTAGTCTCTTTGTCCTTACACAAGTCATTTTGTCCTTATACAGTAAGTCATACAACAAAGAGGCACATGCTGAACATAATAGAAGTCAGAATTAACAACAGTCCTATTTGGACCTTCAACAAATACTCATTACAGATGAATCTAGATGTACAAGAGGCACCTTCAAGGGGGAAGATGCCACTGAGCTGCAGCGAGGTATTGCCTATGTTCACCAACAATGATGTAATACTATTAAATAATGCTAAATTATTGCCATTACATAGTCAATTTAAACCACCCTTCATCAAAATATGTTTTGATAAATGTGCTGGACTAACAAGGATTGCATTCAGATATGGGAAGTGATGCTGTTAGTTCCATTGTAGCTACTTTAGGCTGTCCTGGTAGTTTCAGGCACAGGAAGGCAAAGCTCTTCTGCAGAGGAAGTAGAGGAGGAAGTCAACAATGACCATTTTGGAATTGAAGAGCAGAGAAGTAGGGGACCTCTATCAGTGGATGTGAACATTACTACCAGTGTGTCAATGGTCTGGATGCCGGCAGTGTTGTATGCTGTATATGGGCCAGAATACTGAATTAAGATGGAAGGATTGAGGTGGAGTGGAAGCCTTCCTCGTAAATACCTCATGAATCAGTTCACTTAAAAAGGAAAGCAGGTGCTTGGAGCATTAAACTTGAAGGCAGACATGAATGCAGTGTGAAAATAATGATGTATTTCAGCTCAAATCTTTTGTATAATACTGGCATTGAAATCACTTAATAAGGGGAAGTGTGGATATGTATAAATTCAAGGGTTATCAAAGAAAAATGCAAAAGCAGTAAAATGCATACAACTATGAATGAAACTATAGCAAAAAAAGTGTAGGAGTGCTCAAGGGAAAGGGGTAGTGGACAATATGAGGAGATTTTAAACTTTTTTTTTTATTATTATTTGAGGAATTGAGGGAGAGTTGATGATGAACTCACTTGGGGCAGGGACTGTTTTATCATGTTTAATGCAGTAGGTTAGCTCTGTTCTCAGATAAGAGATTTATCTGTTACCATCTTTTTGTCTAAGATCTGGCTAATTTTGCTTATTTAGAAAGCATATTTCTTGTATGCATTTCTGTGTTTAAAAGTCTGTGTACTATGAAGAGAAGAACTGGGGTTCTAGACAGTCTGTTTGCCTTAATTCCAGTATTTTGTGAAAACTGTGATACCTTCAAGGCTCCTGTTGGGGATAAAGATGGGAGGAGGGATAATTCCAGCATCACACATGCTCATGATTTCATTCACAATTTTAATAGTGTTTACTGCCTAATTTATCTTTTCAACAGACGCCCCGAACATTATTTTAAGTACTTCTTGATGCTAATCATGGAGTTAAAATAATGAAGTATTAAGTGAATTCTTACAGTGGAAATACTGACTATATAGTATTGAGTAAATCCACTCTGCTTTCTTGTCAGACAGGCAAAATACTACAGTTCAAGGAAGGGCTTAGTACAAGATTCTGTTGTGTAGGATTGCATCTCCTCTAACCTCTGCATCAAGATACCTTAGACTTTCTTTCAGATGTCAGAGCAAGATAAAAAGAAGAGTAAAAGATAGATAACTGTAAAGGACAAATAGTAAAGGTGACTGTTAGAATGCCTTGCACATTATAAGGTATGGACAATATTAGCTCTTCATATTTTGGAGCTGGTGCACATTTACAACAAAAAGTACAAGCATTAATAATAACACTTATTTCTCATGTATCTTTCTCCTCCTAGACTAATTGTCTTGTTATTTAAAACCTTTTGGCTTATTTTGACTTAAAACAATGTTAATTTGTGTATTAAATGCAAATGATTGCCTTCCATCTTCTTTCTTGGGAAATTCAAGTGGGATTTATGAGAAATGAAAATTAGTGCAGTCTGGGAAGGGCCTGATAGTGGATTTTGAGACTGTTTTAGCGCCCTGTGTCCTAGTTCTGGACAGGACAGAGTTAATTTTCTTTACAGTACTGGGTGTGTGGTGTTTGCTGTAGTCCGGCTGCCAGGGTGCTAAGCTTGCTGGATTGCTGAGCCCGAGTTCTGGGCTGCCATGTGCTGTGCTGAGTGGGCAAGGCCAAGACCCAAATGTTACTCACTACCATCTTATCTCATTGCTGGGGAGGGAAGAGAAAGGGTCTCTTTCTCTTGCTACCAAAAAGAAAAGGGTTTATTTCTGATCCTGGAGAAAGTGTGGCAGGCAGATGGTCTGTCCACCATTGGTTTTTGTTGTCCTGGACTCGCTGAGCATTTTTGCATGTAAATAACCTTCTTTTTGTGTGCATTTTTGTGTTTGGTGTTGTTGCTGTTGCTGTTCATTTTCTTATCTCATTGCTATTTCCAGTAAATGTCCTTACCTCAGTCCTTGATCTCTGCCTTTTGTTTGTCCCACTAGAATAGGAGGTGAGCAGCTTACAATTTTCTTTTTTACTGGAAAAACTAAGGTTGGGAATACCATTCCTAAACCACAGCACTCTATAAGAAAATGCGCTCGTTAACCAAGGAGTGATGATGTTCCCCAGTTTTAGAACAAACTTGAATAGAATGAACCTTTTTATTGAAAGGATCAGATGAAGACTTACTGATTTTCAAATATTGATTTCTATGAGGATAAAATGCCCTAATATTATACTACAGTGATGAAGTTGAAAATTGTTTAACATAATTTTCCTGATGACTTCTAGAGTGGACTAATATGGAGTTATGTGTATTGTACGTCTGCTTGACAAAATAGGTATTGCTGAAGCTTTTTGCCGATGGCTTCTTTGGAGCTGACTGGGTGTTGCTGGAAGTCTGGAAACCTATGGATTGCAGCACTAGGAAATGTTTGATTTCACTCTTCTCTGAGAACTTTATCTTACCAGTGTCTGACAAGTAGAGTCAAAAATGAAGGAAAGAAAAGGCATAGACCTCTTTTTATGTAGAAAGCATTAAAGAAGTAAAGCATACCTATTTAACTGGAAGGTTTGTATAACTTAGTTTTTTGCAGTCACTTCCTAATTCTCTTTTTCCTGTCTATTTGAGAAGGAATTAGCCTTTTGAAGTGATAGATATTAAACCCTTTCTGACTGCATATGTCACTGGTATATTGGAGGATTGATATAAATGGAATATCGAAGATGTGTGTATTGCAATCAATGCCTTAAGCTCTTAATGGCATCCTTTTAGTTGAGTATGATAGGACCCTATGCAAAAAGGGAATCAAAATTTGATAGACCTAGGTAGAGAGAGCAGATGGGAAATTAATTCAAGTTTTCCAGTTCTGGGAAATGTTATCCTAGACAATGGGCAAGAAACCACAGCTTTGTAGTACATTTTTCTTCTAGTCTTGGGCAGGCTGTTAGCAAATTTGGTGCAAAAATGTTTATGGGTTCCGCTTTTCCGATGTAACAAAGAACAATAGCACGTTTGGAAGGCTAATTGGAAAGCGCTAAAAGACTATCCTCTGCTGCTGCTTGGGAACTTCTAGCTTCCAAGACCGTCACTTCCCAGAGACCTCAGCAACTCTCTGTGTGATCTGCTGTTAAAATAAAATTATGAAGCTGAGGCTTTTGATTTCTTTGCAAACTGGTGGGGTTTAATAATTTCAGGAAAGAAATATTTAGCCCATGTGGTTTGGAGATGTTTTTCATTTGATCTGTTCAGTCAAGATTTTGCATTGTGTTTTTAAACTGAGATTTGATTAAAAATAAAATTCTGAATTGTTGCTTTGCATCAGCTTGTTGGTTTTCCAAGAGAAAACAGTTGTTTTAGTAATGTGATTGTCTCACTTTTGCACAGTTTGCAGAGATAAGTAAAAACTTAAAGTGGATGTATTGCTAAGACCAGTATCTGGCTTGTTTCCTGTTTCTTGACAGTGGCTGAAAGTAAGCAGAAATTAACAATATTGATACATGCTTGTCATCTTAGTATTAATTCCCTGAATTTTCTCCTTGCTGCTGGCTTGTAGCTCAGGCTTCATGAGCAGGAGATGTGGTCTGCCTCATTAGTACCTGCAGGGAGACGATCCTGGCTGAGTGGTGTCACTCCGTGGTGGGGAGGGTGGCCCTGTGACCCTGTGTGGCCCTGGGCTCACCGTTTCCTGCCCACAGTGAAGTGACACCACTGAGCAGAGAGCACAGGCACTGAGAGCCCCATGTGAGCCCTCCGCAGGAATGGCTGGCCTGCACCTTGGTCATCTCCCCTTACTTGGGACACTGGATAAAGATCCTTGGGAACTGGGCGATACGTATTAGGTAGATTATGAGGAGTTCTGGAATAGAAGCAGAATAGTCCTCACACACGAAAACGTGTGATTGTCTGCATGGTAAGTGTCTTATTCCAATAAGTCTCACTTTGTCCCTCAGACTCAACCTTTTTCCTTCAAGGGGTAAATAGAGGAATGTTTCTGAATATATTTTTATTGTTTTCATTTTTGGTTAGCTTTCATAGTTTAAGTTTCATAACTAGCATTCTAGATGTTTGTGTCTCTTGTTGCTTTAAATATGTTTCTATGTAGGAAAAATGTACAGTTTTGAGACTAGAATTGTATCTAGTGGAAGGATTATCTGAAGGACTAGCAGGAATGGCAGGAATTCTGTTGGAATCAGCTCTGGTCAGGATTGCAGTGAATGATGTTTCACAGTGGCAAGAGTGTTACAGTAAACTGTCCATTGCATTGCCTCAACTGCAACCTCTCATATTTTAACTCATTCTTTCTGAACTTGACAGGCAAATATTTGCTCCCCAGTGCAACTGGACAGCAGCTGTGGCAACCTATAGAAACCACTAATCTTGTTCGGATGCGCTACCAAACATTTGGACAGTCAGCACCTTCACTCACTGCTAGTTTGGTGAGTAACTTTTTTTTAAGGCTAGAAATGTACCAAAAAATTTTTATCTCTAGCATTATTTAATGTTTGTTGGTGGGAGGATGGGGATCAAATCAGAGTCTATTTCCAGACCAATCTCTCCTCCTTATGCTGCATTTTTGAAGTACCTAATGCATGCCTACACACAACATTACTTAATTTGAATGCAGCTGAATAACATTTATGGTAGCAGTTACTCTGAATTTTGCATAAAGCCTGAGATGAATGTTGCATTAATACAGCTGCTTGCATTTAAATGGTTTATTTCTTTATAAAAGGGCATGCTATAGATGGCAACTGTCCTTTCTCCTGAGCATTCTTTCCTATCAATGTCTGTTTCTACTTCTGGAAGTACTTAATCCTCATAAGGACATACATGTGTGAAGCAAGTGTTTAAGGAAGCCTTTTGGATAAAAGTATATGGGAAGAGAAAGGGGCAGAGATGCATCATACACTTGAACTTTCAGCTTTTTGGTTTCAAGCATCTGTTTTACTGCTTTGTGTTTCTGTATATTAAAATCTTAAGAAGTGTTGAAATTTAAGGCAGGGCCCTTTGTACTAGCCTGTACTTTTATTCAAAGAGTTGTGGTAATATATTATTTGTATAATGAAAGAAAAAAAAATTAATGCATACTTTGCCTGCCCCTTCTCTTGCCATTTTGGTCATTAAAACTTTGTTGATATGTATCTGCTTTCTAGGGGAAGCTTATTTTGTGATTTGTTCTGGATTTTTTAAACACAATATTCAAGCTGAAGGCAGCTAAGGTCAGGCAGTGTTGAACAGATATCACCATGACACTTTTTCATACGATATTGGTAGATTACTGTTTTCTCCATGATCTGTCTGAAGTAGTATTTCACTTCAAATGCCACAAATCTTTACTTATAAATCTAATTCTGGATTTTGCTTGGTAGTGCTGCTACTGTATATGGCTCTTTAGGGCAGATATGGCTTTTTGGACTCCACACTTCCTGCAAACACTTCATTCTATTGGAAGTTGTATGCTTTGAACCCTAATATTTTCCAGGGAATTAAGCGTCAACCTATGTATTTTGTTAATTGTGAATGAAGTATAATTGAAATGAAAAAGAAAATAGATGCATGATCAGAAATTAATTTAAATTACATTAAACATACATTTTTTCTTCTTTTCTATATTTGAGAATAAAAATTATTTCTTCCAAATTAATTGAATTTAAAAAGGGCTGTGTTGCTGTTTGATGGTCTCTTTCTGTCTGCACAGCTATTAGGGGTCATGCTGCTAGCTATATTGTGTTTGTTTTGCTGTGATGCTTAAACTATAGGAAGGTGCAGCACCATTTTGACAATAAGGACTTTAAATGGTCATAAAACAATAGACTAATGAAAAATTCAGTGAGCCTTGCTTCCTTAAGGCCCTTTAACTCATCACCTATATAGTTTTATGGCATATCTGTCTGCCACAGACTTCTTCCTTCCTGTCTCTCTACATCTTTTATCTGTGCCTGACTGCAGTTTCTTTCATGCTGGTGCAAAAACAGGCAAGAACCATCTAAGCAGATCTGAGCAGATTGTGCACAGGGTGGAGGTGCAGGTTTCTCAGAAGTATTTATTTCTTATCTGGAACTGCTGATCATGCTTGCCTTCTAAAGAGGTTAATGTTAGTGTCAAATAGGCAGAGCTCTTTCCAAGCCTCCTTTGACAAATACTTTGCTGTCAGGATTTTGAAGGACTTTGGTTTTTGCTTAAAAGGGGCCTAACTTAAAGTTAGGGATCACTCCCTTTCCTTGCATACTTTTTTTTCCCCTGATTCTGTAATTTGTCAGAGTTGAATTTGGGAAGCCTGTTGTTAGATTGTATTAATTGCAGCTTTTACTCATACCTAGGAGAGAGTTTACCCTTATGTAGAAGAGATTTTTATGAAGAATTTTCATGTAGCTGTTCACAGTCTGAGTGGAAATTACTTTAAATTGTCTCACTCATCTGAAAAATAATTAATCTGTTATCAGTTATTTTACTTGAACTTGTCATTCTCACTTGAGTTGATACTCAGCTGATCTGGATCTGACTGAGTAGTGATTATGAGCCAATATAGACAAGAATGACAAGTGGACAGGTCAAAGATACATGCTAGTGTTTAGTGCAATTGCAAACAGGGTATAAAAAAGGTAATTTTATTTCCTTGTTCTGTCAATAATTTATTAAAAATTCACAAAATCTTGCACTGGCTCACAGGTATAAAACCTTTCTGTGGGAAATGATAGATTTTTTGTACAGAATATTGATTAAAAATGGACTGCAGGTGTTGCTTTAGGTAGAGTTCAATAGCTATGCATGATTCACTCCTATAGTATAGGCAGTTGGACTATAAATTAAAAATATGGTTTCTGTGTAGACCTGCAGGACTGGTTTAAAAATATTTAGGAGAAGGCTTATTTTGTGATGAGTGGGTGGTGTATTGGATTTGATGTGGACCCTTAATTCACAGAATCACAGAATAATCTGAGTTGGAGGGGACTCAAAAGGATAATAAAGTCCAGCTCTTGGCCCTGCAGAGAACAATCCCATAAATCTCACCATGTGCCTGAGAGCATTGTCCAAACACTTTTTGAACTGTTCCAGTACCCAGCCATTTTCTGGGTGAAGAAACTTTTCCCAATATCCAATTTAAACCTCCCCTGTTACAACCTGAGGCCATTCCTTCGGGTCCTGTCACTGCTCACCAGAGATAAGGGATCAATGCCTGCCTGTCCTCTTCCCCTCACCAGGAAGTTGTGACTGCAGTGGGGTCTCCCCTCGCTTCAGAGGCAGCTAAGTCGTAGTTGTGCTGCTCTTCAATTTCTGTCATGAGCATTTCAAACTGTCCATGACAGATTCTCTGATGGTGAAACAGACAATGAGAGTCTACACAGAGAATTAGTGTGGACTTAAAAGCATTAAGAAAATGATGTGGAATGTCTTCAATACTAAAGAGAAAGGGAAAGCTGAGTTGAGGAGTGGTTCTGCTTTAGGATGTTTTTATCGGTCATATTGTTCTGGTTGGTCTCTTCCTCCCCACAGTCAGTAATAGGTGCTCCTGGAAGGCATTCAGTGTGCATCTCAATGCTGAGTTTTGCAGGAGTGAAGGAAAACTGTGGTAGAGCTAGTTTATCTGATTCCTTGCACTGTAGGCTGTCAGTTATCTCACTCGACTTCAGGCATCTTTTCAGGGTAGGATGGATTGGAAGTTAATGTGAAGTTGCTGCCTCATTCAGTGTCCAGAGTTTAAGGGTCATTCACATGTTCTCTACCAGTCTTCTGCCACTCCATAAGTATTTTCAAATATCGTTTGTAAACTTACTGTTTTGACTTTTCCATTTATTACTGTGAGAAGAATTTGTGGAAAATGCTTTAAAATAAATTGAAATAAAGGCAATTTTGTTAAATTCTCATTGTAATAAGGTGATATGCTTAAAGTGATGATAACAAGTCTGAAATTGAGCATTTAATTACTGTTTTATAGGCATAAAGGTATACTGTGGGACACAGATTGAATGAAATTCTTAATTTTAACATTTTCTAGTTAGCTTCCTATATAAATGCAATGGAAACCTAAACATAAAGTATCTATGATACATAATGATAAATGTGTAGATGAAAGGAAATTAATTTGCAAATATTAATTGGGAATTTTTTTTTTTATATTTGTCTTTGTCATGGTTTACTGTCAAACTCCTTATGGGTTTTATTGATTTATTTCTTGTTTGGCTGTATGGTGTTTTTTTCCCTTATTAAAAAAAAAAAAAATTTAAAAAAATAGTAATCTCTTGCTTTAAGGAGCAAGAAGTCTTTCATTTTGTTTATCTGTTTTATATTAATAAAAAAAAAAAAATCCTTTGTGCCACAAGAACAGTTTCTGTTTTTCACAGTCCAGAGAGCTTTCTGAGACATATTCAAGAGTACATTATGGTAACTTGCCCTATGAAATATTCACATAATAAAAATACACTATAACAAAGATCCTCAAATTAAACATGTAGCTTGTGATGCACTTGGCTTTTAAATTCAGTCAAGACTGGATGTGTGATTTCAGCTTTATGGCAAGTATTGAGCTTAAGTTGGCTATTCCTTCTGTTGTGTGAGATGAGTATACAGCATGAAGTAAATTAGACTCTGAAAAGCATATGGTTTCTTCATGGAAATGTAAAAGATGCCAATGAAATGACTATAGTTTAATAATGGATCATCTTTTAGTACTTGGAAATAATTTCTAGTAACATCAAAACTAGAAAAGCAGTAAAATTGACCTTTGTGAATGCTTTATGCCCTTTCCTACTAAGCAGTGAAGGTATTTTTTGTCTAGGTATGACTGGAAACATTTGCTACTTTTTAGCATACTACTTTGTGTTTTACAGGATTTACCTCTTGATTTCTTCCCCCTTCCAAACCAGGCATTCCCCTGCAAACTGCCTTCCCCAAAATAACAGAAGACTGAATTTGCAAACATCTGTACTTCAGTTGCTTTTTATTGCCATTTATCAGTGTTAATTTGTAAGAATGGTCTTACAGAAACTGGAGGGGGCTAATTATATTAAGTACTTGTTTATAAGTTGGATTGCTGAAAGGAAAAAACATAAGAAGTGTTCAATGTCTATGAAAAAACTAAGTTCTACTTCTTCAGAAAGAGCTTTGCCTCTTCCTCTCTTTTAAATAGTATAATACTGAAAATGAATAAGTGTGTCTTTGTTAAATATGCCATTAACTTCAGCTAAATTGACATAATGTTGACAGTTATTATGGGAACTGTTTCAAAACTAATTATGCTAATTAGAACTTAACTAGCAGTAATTGCATGTATTCAAACAGCACACCAACACCCTTTTGTATGTTTTATTCCCCAGATGTAAGACAGCCATTTGTTGTCTGAGAAGCTGCAAAATTACAGCATATATAATAAATGATAGCTAACAAATAAAATACATTCTTTAGAAGCACTAATTGGTTAGATAAGCGAATGACAGTATCAATTGTGCTTAGCCAACCCATGTAATTTAAAAAGACTTCTATTTAAATGTTTTATTTGGAATTATAGGAAATTTTTCAAATCACTAATTGTCTGTGTTCAGTTTTAAATGATGACTATCAGGTGTAGCTGAGCTTCTTTTTAAGTAAACTTCCTTGAAAGCAAAAGGAAACTGCATCTGAAACTTGGGTTGCTTTAAGTTTTAGTTCTTTCTGTCCAGGGATTCAGGTTTTCAGTGCTTGAGTGTGAGCAGGTAATTAATAGTCTGACAGTTAATGCAGCACAAGTACAAGGATGGCACTTGTGAGAAGCACAAAAACTATATAGTAGTGTGGTAAGTGCAATAGAAATTGCCAAAGTAGCTAATCTTGGTTTGTTATCTCTAATCTCCCCAAAATAGTTAGCTAGACTTCAGAAACAGAATTTGAACTGAGGAAATAGCTTGAATGCTAAACCACTGTATAAAGTTGAAAATCATATCTTATTTAACTTAAAATAAGCTTAACATCTAAGAGTAATTACGGAAAATCTTTTTAAAATGTGGTGTTTTATTCCTATGAAATGCTAAAATTGTCAAGTAATGATAGCAGGTTTTCTATGCTTCAATTGCTTCTAACATTTTAAGACTAGAGTTGTTCTCCCTTGTGTATTTTATTCCATTATTTCCTTACCCATGAATATGTATTTGCATTCTTATTTCTTTGTCTGTATTTGCCTTTTAACAAATATTTAATTGCAGTTCTAATCCAGTGGATAGATCTAATTTAGTAGTAGCAAGAGGGAGGTGAACATGCTTCTTCATAGACATGCCTATATGCTTTGTATTTGTACACAGCAAAAGGTTGGAGAGGACCTGGTCCAGAGCTGTGAAACTATAATACTTTGACAGGGTGATGCAAGAAGTTGGTGATTGGATATTCTCTTCCATAAATACAAATGTATCTCTGCTTGTCTCTATCATTGTTTTCAAAATAGTCACGGTGTACTTGAATTTAGAACAAAACTGTAGATGCAATTGCTTGACAAAATTCTAGATACTGAATCCTTTCCTAAGTCATCTGATTAAAATTAGTGGCTTCATTAATTCCTATACTTTTCTTGCTTTTTCTTGGGTGTGGATAAAATCAAGATATGGTGATGACTGGGGTTGACATTTCTCCCAGAGAGAGCTCGTGATTTCTCAGAATTAAGAACACAGCTTGTGCTGCAAATTATCATTAGTTAAAGAATAATGGAAAAAGTAGGTAAAATAATAATCTCTCAGAGAAGGCTAACCTAGGTTAAAAAGTCCTGTGAGCCTATGCGGTGTGTTTTTCAGAAATACCCCCTTTGTGGTGAAGTAGGTCACTTCCCATCAGCTTCAGTTAGCTTCCAGTTGTCAGGATGTACTGAGCACGAGAAAGAACTGAAAGGAGATGTTGCACAGTTTATTAGAGCTGAATGTAGGTGTAACCCTCCTCTGTATCCTATTAATGGTACAGAACGAGTAGAGAACAAATACACGTAGGAGCTAAGCTATACATCCCTGTTTTGCATGAGTACCATGCTTCTGTTTTGCAGATGTCCCATGTAACATGTAACATCAATCTTCCTCCTTCATGAGAGATTTACCATGAATGGTGAAAAGGCTCACTGGGACCAGTTTCTAGTTTTAGATAATCAAGAATCTAGGGCTTAAAATTTTTGTTGGCTGAGGATATCTCATGGTTGAGATCATGTAAGCTAGGTTAGATATAGTGCATCACCCAGAGGTGATGAACTGTAGCTTCTGACTGTGTGTTAGTAGTGGCTCTGAATAAGGGCTTATTTTTGTCTGCTGTAATGCTTGAGTTGTCTGTGTGTGGTGTTAGTGATGGTTATCATAAAATGTCATCTAGAACTCTGTTGCCAGTACGACTTAGAAAGTGGGAAAATGGGAAGTGTTACCAAAGTGAACTTTTCACCCAGGAAGAATTGGCCACATGAGAGACAAAGGAGTAGTGGTATTTCACAGTAAACTATATGACCAGAAGAAATCAATGTGTAATCATTTATAGTGTTTGAAGTTTAGATGCCTTTCTGGGAATCAAACTTTCTCAGCTTGTTGTTGGACTTTACTTAGACGATAACTGCATAAAATGATAATCTGTGATTAACAAAGGATGAAACTCAAGAATATAGTGATGAACTTCTTTGGCCTTAGATCAAAAGGTTCTGCAGCTCCTTAGGAGATTTATAGGTGTGGAAGTGGAAGGGGGATTAAGAGGTTAGAAAGGACATGAAGAGCAGGAAGAAACTGGAAAAATGACTGACATTTGGAAGGATTGAGGAAAATTTAGCCGTAATGCTGTCTCCTGTTCCATACTATCTTCTGTTCCTTCTGGTCATAAAAAGCAGACTATTGTGAATTCATTACCAGTTAATTAGCATATTAATTGAAACAATGATACATTTACAGTTTGTAACATTTAATGACAAAATAGTAAACAACAAGTTGCAAGGACATCTTCCTTTGCTTGAGGAGTTGTGTGCTCATGTATGAATCTAATTTGATTGGTCTGATTTGCAGTATCAGAAGTACATAATGGAAGTTTAATTATAATCACAGCTCTGTCTTCAAAATAAACTGAGGTAAAGTGGGCATGGGGAATAATGCGATGAGTGTTGAAGAACTGCTGTCTCTACTTCGAGCAGCATTCAGGCTCTGAAGGGAGAAGTGTTGGTAACCTCAAAGTGAGAGTTCCCTGTGTAGTGTGGGTGAGTGTAGTAAGTTAGGGTGTTGTTTGGTGTTCTTGTAAGGCAATTACAATTTCTTTGACTGTTCTTAGCAGCCTTAGGAATTTGGTACTCATTCATAATTAGAATAGGTTGATTAATTTAAAAAAAAAATGGGGTAGGGGACAAGTTACTGTTCCATTGACCTGAATTTTAATAGTGATACTCTATGTTTAAGAGACTTAATTTTTAGCATTGTAAAAATTTTATTCCTTGTGTTGCTATTGCTATAGAAAACTTGATCCGTGTTTTGGCAGTTTCAGTTGACAAAGATGCAAATATTAAAATTCTTTTTACTTCCTAGTAAAGTCTAAAATGGTGGGATTGTTTGGAAGCTCATGAGACATATTCCTTTCTGCTAATTTTTTTTTTTTTTTCCTGTGGAGCAGCATCCTTATATTAAACAATAACTAAATAGGACAGAATTCTAAATTGGTGAAGTAACATCTTTATTTTCCTTCCTGTTAGCCGACATGTTCTCATGCCTGTTGTACTTACGAAGTGACTGTAATGTAGCAGGAGATGGAAGCAGATAGTTTGGAAACGGTATCTCTCATTTCTCATCCTGAAGTACTCCGATGGCTCTGATGATACCTGTCACCCTCAAAACAAAGAGGTTCAAACGGAATTGAATGATACTGCTGACTTACAGGCACTGGAGCAAAGTGGGGAAATGTAGATCTCTGGTGGGAATGAACATTCCTCCTCATTGATTTTTTTTTTTTTTTTAAGTTTCACAAAGCAAAGGTATCCAGCAAGAATTTTTCTGAAACACACAAGAGAGTACTATTGTGTTGGATGGTGTATTGCTACTTCTGATCTCACAATTTTAGGTTTAAAAGCAACTGCTGTTTTACTGACCTGAAACTTTAAGTGGGTTGACTGCCACAGTTGGCTTTGACATGTGCTGCTGGGTATTTGTAACTCTGGTTTTTAGTCAGACTTTTAGTCAGACTTTCTTCAACATTCATGTGACACAAAATGCACTTTTGTCCTGTGGAGGCAGTGGGAATGTGGACTTCAATATTTTTTACCATATCATACCATACCTGTTAGTATTCTTGCAGTCTCTATCTTGCTCTGATAAATGGTGCTTTAAATTCTTCTGGCTTCACTGGTGTGAAATGGTCATTCATTTGCTTACCTCTTCTGTACCCTGCCACAGTGGACTGATGATTTTTAGCATCAACTCTGTTGTCATCTCAGTAAAGCTAGAAAGTATTGTTTTTTGTTTGTTTTTTTTTTTTTTTTTGCTTTTATCCCAGTATGCCAAATTGTGGTGCATATCTCTATCCAGTTTTATCAGATTTTTAATAAGGTAATAGTACAGTAAGATTATTGCATCTATTTAGATGCAATGGTGTTGCAGAGATTAAGAAACTAGGTAAGTGCTCAAGTTGACCTAATGTCACTTGAGTAAAAGATATAATAATCAGCAGGAGATTGGTTAACTGCTACTCTGTCATGGATGCATTTAACCTCTTGATCATTGTAGAATAACTGCGATTATGTGGTACAATGGAAAATACTCAGTATTTGGTCAGTTAAATTCAGAAATGATGGTGGCTTTGTAAGCATGGAATAATTTCATAGTAATAATAGTTGCTTGGCTGATCACAGATTTCATTTGTGATCTGTTGGGTTGTCTATTTGAGAGAGGATGAAGGTGGTAAGAAACAAAGTTGAACTATGAGATTGCCTGCTGTAAATGAGGGAGAAAAAAATCAAGTTAAGTAAGAGAACTAGCCTACAGGGAGTTGGATCTCAGTGTATTTCATTATTCTCATAAAAATTTTTCTTTCAAGTAAGAGCATATCCTGAATAAACATTCCTAGCATGAAGTTGCTTTTCCAGAAAGCTGTAACTGTGAATAAATCTTTTTAGTGTGCTTGTTATATGTCCTCTACCTATTAAATATAGGATTGCAACTAGTGATTATTAGGAGAATGTTCCCTTTTATTCCGGACTTCCTTACTTCGCTGATTTGTAATGGAATTTCTGTCCACAGGGAGTCAAGACGTCAGCAAGGTAAACTATATTCTGAATTAATTTGAATGTTGAAAGGCTTAACAATTGCTCCCTTATGAAGGAGAGTGTTTTTGTGAAGTAGCCAGACCATGTATACTAGAAAGTATTGAATCTTATAGTGGAAGAAACAGCCAAAACACGTTAAGAAAAATTATGTGTCCTTAAGAGAAAATACATTAATATATTATCTCATTGAGAAAACAATGCATTATTGCAAGTGATGAGATTAAACACTTCTAAAAAGGAAAATGGGACATCAAAATAAAGGAGATTAGATGCATCATTGCTCAGAGTGATCTCAAAACAAGAACTTAAACCTTGCAAAAGTCTGATAATTTTGCTTGGAGTGGAGCTTGCCTACTACTGATTTCACTTGAGAATCAAACTTCTAAATGTCTAACAGGGATTATTCTGAATGTAATTACTATTACTATTTTGCCATGACTTTTTTTTTTTTTTTTAAGAATTTGGTTCCTTTTCCATTTACAGAATGTGAAATATTCCACTGAGCTGATTGTTAGAAAAGCCTCAACTCAGAGGGGCTTTTGCTTTTTCTCTGAAAACATAGCTGCATGTGTGGCACTTCAAATTCTAAGATTAAAAATGGTGTACCTTCTGTATGTGTGATGTTAGGTTTTCTTTGAGGAGATACTGAAACAAATAGTTCAGCAGCTTTTGAAAAGAGGGAGAACATTATATGTGTATCTCAGTTCTTGTTAGAAGGTGACCCATGAGAGATTCAGACTGTACTCACAATGTGCCTGTCTTTTCAGAAAGGAATTTCTTTTATGTTATTGTGTAATTATGGAAGATGTAGAGAACTGGGGGACTGACTGCATTTTTTTAATTGATGATATAGCTATGCTTGGAAGAAACACAGTATTTGATGAAAAAGGCAAAATGGATGAAGCTGGCATGTCTGTTGTGAACCATCTTCTGTGTTCTGTCACTGAAAGAGGAACTGATAAACTTACTTAGGTAACTTATTTGAAAATTTGGTTTTCTCCTGCCACAGTTATTTTTCTTCTAATATTATCATGAGGGATTGATTACCTAAGGTAACAAATTACCCCTCCGAATGAGTGGCGAACGCAGAGACGAGTTGGTAGTTGGTGCAAGTAGGATTTTGTCCGGCAGGTGGCGAGAAGACCCAGCGTGTACCTCTGCTCTCCATGGCTTGTGTAATGCTGGCTGTTGGCACTGTACGTGTGCTTTCATGGCATAAAGTACTTCATTTTCAAGAGCCTTAAAATATAAGCAACAGAATCAGTAATATTTCTTTTTTATTAAGAAACAGCAGCAATCAACCCTACTTCTTTAAGTGTAATAAATTGTTGTACCCGTCTACTGTGGTTTGCAACTTGTGCAGCTTTATTAGCTCTAAAAGATGAGAATTAGAGTTTTGCTAACTGAGGAATCTTGAATTTTTGCTGCTTGTGATCTATATACTTAGTAATATACAGTAAGAATAATAAACTATCTCTTAATGCATTGCTGGACCTGGTAGTTGGAGTACATCTTGGACACTCAGGAAGCCAACCTGGCTTACCTGAATGTGTGGTTGTGTAATGTGGTGAAGTGGAACACAAATTAAATGATGCTGAATCAATCCATGTAGTGATTATTGCCCTGAAGTCTTCACTTCTGAAGCATAGAAGAGTGTAGAAGAGAGTAATGCACTTTGTGTGCGGGTAGGATTGTAGTACTGAAGAAGGATAGAGGAAAAATCTGGTGAGAACTCATGGTTTTATTGTCAGGCTAGCAATGCCTTCTCAGTGCTGTAGCTGGGGACTCAGAGATGCCTTGAAAACATTTGGCTGGTGGAGCATGTCTGTTTTCTTCTGGGAAATGGTGAGTTAGCATGTTCCACCCTGAAAGGAAGCTGTTTTGTTTCACATGGAACATTTATTCTGTACTTTTTCTAGGCCCTCAGAAGGGACATAAGGCAGATATATATATATAGGAACATAAATGGCTATATGGATGAAATACTGTAACCTTTCCACTTTAAATAGTAAAAATATGTATTGCTCACAGTGTCTAAAATTGTGTATGAATTACTGGGCCTTGTTAGTAGTTGGTTATGATGTTAAGGATGTAACTTGATTCTATTAAATTCATTCATTTCTCAGAGTTTCAATGTATTTTAATAATTATTAATAAATTGCCTTTATCAATCTCAAATTTGGACAAGGCAACTTTAGCTCCTAACACTCTAAAGTGTGAGAATTGCTTTCTCAATTTCTTAAAGTAGTGTGCAACTTTGTATGATATCATTGCATAGGTTCCATGGGTAAATAAATTCTTGGAAGATAAATAATGAAAACTGAGTAGTGGATTTTCATTACCACATTCAAGTAATTTGTGATAAAGCTGGCCTGTATTCCTGCACTGACTGAGTATCTTAAATACACTTTCCTGTTAATATTGAAAGAACATCCTTTCCTGTGGTTGTATTACAAAATTCTTGAAAAATATATTGCAGACCTACAGTTCTGCTTTCCAGTCTAGATGTACAGACTGAGAAGGTATCTGTGGCTTCAGGAAGATTTCAGCATCCCTTATCTCTGTGATGATGTTAAGTGTTAGTCTGTCAATTTTTGCTGCTAATTTTGACAAAATGTCTTACTTCTGATGCTGTAACCAATTTCAGTGACAGTTCACAGATAACGGAGCTTCCAGAACTTGAAGGAACAAGAGGCAGATGGAAAGAATTGTTTCCATAACCCTTTTTTCCTCAGATAACATTAAAAACATTGTATTAAACTCTTGCGTTGTGTGAAAGTGCAGAGTGATACTGTAAGTTTTTGCCATACTTAAGATGGCTAGATGTTGATCTGTATAAAATTCTTTAAGGGTGATCTTCATTTTTTTTCACCTCCCTTCTGTTTCACTTCTATCAGATTGATTAAAAAATATATATATGCTCATCTTCCATCTCCCAGCACCACATATGCTTTTGCTTTCATGCTTCTGTGACATCCTGTGATGATGACCTGATATCCAGTAAGATTCTAATGAAAACCCTTTCCCCAAAGCATTGTGGAGTGACAGTAGGGTGGTTTGGTGTGAGTATATATGTATGGGGCAGCTGAAAACCTCTGGTTGATGACTTTATAGATTTTTTTAATGTGTATGTAATATAAAAAATATGTGTTTGCATAGGGTGTTTGAAATTCAGTGTAAAATACTCAGTGTAGAACTCCTTTAGAATTCCTTTAGAACAGGAATGTTATCTAGATTATTTCTTAATCATATGCAGAGAATGATTGTTTTGGTGTGGAACATAAAGGTGGCTCGATTTCTTTTATGTCCATTCAGAAAAATAACCTTGAACTCCTTTGTGGAACTGTAATGTTGTCTTCCCTTGACAGTTTATTCTTTAAACTACTACAGAAGCACAGAATAATCTGGCGGGGAAAGGACACACAGTGATAATTGAATTCAACTCCTCCTCTTGTGCAGGACACTCTAAGAGTCACACCCTTTGCCTGAGTGCATTGTCCAAATACTCCTTGAACTCTCTCAGGCTGGTGCTGTGACCACTTTCCTGGGGAGACTGTTCCAGTGCCCAGCCACCCTCTGGGGGAAGAAACTTTTTCTAATACCCAACCTAAACCTCCCTGACAGCTTCATGCCTTTTCTTCAAGTCCTGTCAGTGGTCATGAGACTGAAGAGATCAGTACTTGTCCCTCTGCTTCCTCTTGTGAGGACATTGTAGACTCTCTCCTAGGTCTCCTCTTCTCCAGGCTGAACAGACCAGGTGACCTCAGCTACTCTGGCTTTCTCTCCAGACCCTTCACCATCTTTGTTGCCCTCCTTTGGACACTCTCTTATGGTTTTTTGTCTTTTTTATCCTGCAGCACCCAGAACTGCCCCCAGCACTCGAGGTGAGGCTGCCCCAGGGCAGAGCAGAGCAGAGCAGGATAATCCCTCCCTTGCCCGGCTGGCGATGCTGTCCCTGATGCCCACAGGACAAGGGTGGCCCTCCTGGCTGCCAGGGCACTGCTGGCCCATGTTCAACTTGCCATGGACCAGAGCCCCAGGTCCATTACTGTGGGGCTGTGCTCCGTTCAAAACTACAAAAGCAGTGTTTGCAGGAGTTTATTTCAACCCCATTGTAACTACAACATCCAGGGGAACATGCTATGGCATACTCTAATTGTTCTCTCATCTCTAATACAGCTTAGTAAAAGGCTGCATAAGAATTAATGTTAATAATTACCAGGTATCTGTAGTTTGTCCACTTGCCTTGACTGCTGAAATTATGGCGGTAGCAATACTTTAATTTTTCTAGTAAGTTAGTTGAAAAGCTTATCAGTGGACAAAAATACGATGAAAAGCTCCCTTTTTACCTGTGCTGGAAAAAAGTTCCTGTTATTTTGGGTAGTAGGTTATCAGAATATAAGGCAATTATTTCATTGCTTTTTATCTATTTTAAGCACATGAATTCTCACATTTAGCAAGAGAATAATTATTTTTAAAACTCAGTGATGGTGACTGGATGCTGTAGAGTATTTAAGATATAGGAAATAGCCCTGACAGAGATAGATTTAGGGGCAGAGTACAAATTAGTTTTTTCATGGTGCATTATTATTATGATTTATCATGTGCTACCACCATGTGTAGTATGAGAGTGGCAGCCACACATGGGATATGTGTATGCATAAAATTAGATTTAAATTAAATCTGCATTGTAAAACTCTAGTTACATATTCATATATAGTTTTGCATGCTTAGGTTTTATCTGGTTGATTGGCTGATTTCAGTAATTACAGTGATTTCTAAATTTTCTTGTTTTGCCAATCAGTAATATTTTTAAAGTGAAGCTGTATGATTAGTGCAAAAAAGTGGCAGTTGAATGAAGATAAAAATTTACTAGATTTATGTAATTGTCCTGAAAAAGATCTTTTACCATGTTTCTTTGCAGCTTTAAATAAACATGGGTTTAGGAGTATGTGTCTAAATTAATTCTGAAACATCCTTCACATTTAATCAGGTCAAATGCTTCATTTATAGGGGAGAAAAATTTTTGGCAAAATCGGAGATTGATTACTGTTTTCCTAAAATAATTTTGCCTTCCCTGATGTGGGGAAGGAAAAAAGAAGTTTTTTTCATACACTGTGTGTGGGTGATGTTATGATGCTTGTATCCCCAGTAATGTGTTCTGTTTATGCTGGATATTATGTTCTGTGCCTTCAAGGCTGGCTCTGAGAGCAGAGGTGGGGAGAAGAAGAAGCACAGAGTTTGTTATCAGCCTGCTCTCATTCCTCGCCAGTCTGCTGGACACAGAACTCCACTGTGCTGTCTCGGCACGGACAGGGCAGAATGCAGCACTCCTTTGCTTTTTAGTTAGTCTAGCTAGCTGAGGCAGCCCGAGTTTTCCCTGGACTGGTTTCCTTTCCCTTTCCTCGGATCCGTTCGAGCCTGCTCCGGACTGGGGCGCGGGGAGCACGGCGAGCTCGCACTGCGGCTCACCGGGGCTGCTCGGGGCAGCAGCAGCCTTGCCCAGCGCGGGGGCACCGATAACAGAGACACCACCCCAGAGACACCTTCTGGGTTTGTCATCTCTTCAGAGCGACAAATGAGTTTTGTCATCTGCTATTGTTCATTTTGTGTGCTGAGGAGTGCTTTGCCTGTTAAATAAACAGGTTTTTTTCCACTTCTCTCTCAGGAAATTTTCCCAAACTACTTGTGGGAGTAGGGGCCATGTGGGTTTGCTTTCTAGGGGGGCTCCTTTTGGAGGTTTTCTCCCAGATTTGCACTAATCCAGGACAACTGTACATGTTTTATTTTGTGATGCCTGTAAAACTGAAAGGAGCCCTTCTGCTACAAGTGATATGAAACAATATGTGTTTTGCTGTATTTTGTATCTATAAATATAGGGATAATTACACTAAAATGTTTCAAAGAGCATGGATTCTTCTTCTAAAACACAAAGTCTTAGATAGCACAGTCTTACATGCTATGGTTTTGGTGGTGAATGTAACTGAAATAATAATCTGAAAATAATAAAAACCTCCAGAAAAAACTCCGCTATGTGCATTTTTAAACATGAAGATGCACTTTCGGCATTTCTAAAGAGGCAATAACTACAACAATAAATTGTGAGAAAATTCAGTGGATGCTTTCCTTCTTATGTTACAAACATCTGCCTTCCAGTTCGTTCTAATACACCTTTATAAAATGCAGCACAAGTCTAAGAAAATGCCACTTCTAGAATTGATAGTGAATGCATTTCTCACTGAAAGGTAGTTTATACTCTTCTATTTGGGATTTATGTCATCTTCTGCTGAAAGGTAGTCTTCTATTTGTTTCATTCTTCTGCCTTCCAGTGTTACTTGGTAGCTGTACCAAAGACCTTCAGCATATTGCAAAATATGTTACGCTTGCACTCTGTAGTTGGATAGTTTCTTCATGCATGTACATCTTTGCTTTGTCTGCCTGTAATCCTTTCTGTAAATTTTCCTGCTATGAAATTATAGCCTCTGTGATACTTGAGGTGTTTTGTTAAGTTGTGGACTTTTTGCATCTGTCAGTGACACATTACTTGATGGTACGACTTTCTTATGCTGTTGTTCCAATAATGACCTCTGAACTAGTTGGCATGGGGTACTTTTAATTCATACATACACAGTTAAATACACAGGCTGAAATGATGGTTGGACTCAAGATAACTACACTTCAGTATTATTTACCTTTAAAGGAACTGATAAATTGAGCATTGCAAGATTTTGTATTTGAGTGATAAAAATAAAACTTGTGCAATATCTATAAAGATTGGGTATAAAAATGCAAACAGCCTTGCAATGTGTCATGAGAGACAAATGGTAAGTTTTTGCCTCTCACCCTTGAAACTTGACTGTCTTTGGTTAATTAAATTTTGTAATGCTGTTAACAAGCTTCTTACTGGAAGCATGTAACAGCATTTAGATTGTCATTCGTTTGCCTGTGTTGTTTTTGGAAACAGAAACATAGAAGAGATCCTATGTGAGGACAACATGGATGCGAATGATTGGGATAAAGTTTTAATGTGTTATCAGAAGAAGGAAGATGGCATTTTGAAATGGAAAAGGCAAAACAGGATTATTGGGTGGATCCCATAGGAGATAATGTAGCATTTTTCCCCTTTGTTTCAAGCAGGTGAGGGGATCTAGTCACTTCTCACTTTGATTCTGTAAAGCAAAAAAGTTTTCACTAGGGTCAGCATGCTGCTTGAGGAGATGCTATTCTTGAAAAATGAATTCAGGAGGGATGAGTAGCATTTGTTACAGAGGAAGGCAGGATGGTTGCATATCCCCTTCTGGCCTACAGATTTGTAAATCTATCAGTGTGTTTGATTTTCCTTGTCTCCCTCTTGTGGAATTGGAGTTTTGGTCAGTATGAGTATCTCCTTTCTTAACTAAAGTACTGCTCTGATCCTGTAACTGAAGTGTGTGATGGCTCAGTTTTAATCCATTGACCAAATCTGATGGATGCATTTGGAGCTGGAGACATGGAGGGACAGGAAGGAGAAAACATGTTCAGTTAATGTGACTGTGTAACTTAGATAAAATTGACTGCTTTTTAGAATAATACAGTTGGAAGTATCAGAGAAATCTAGCTTAATAGCAGAAATTATATATTTTTTAATTGTATCAAGTGTAAAACAATAATGTTAATTCATTTCAGTCGTATGAAGGAAGAGTTGAGAGCTGGGGGCAGGGAATACAGCAGCCTGCTCTTTTTCTGTTCTTCAGATAAGCTTTTACACTCAGTGTTATCCTTTCAGCAATCCTTCATTTTTTTTGTTCTAAATGCCTTTGCCCCTGGCAGGTTTTACTACTATGGAATGTACATGGACTACTTCTCAAAATGATGCAGTATGACAGGAAATCAATATTTCTTTTTCATACTAGATTTAAGGGTGTGATTGTCATTGCCTCATCTTAGACTGTTAATGGGTGAATAGCTAATAGTATATTGACAGCCTTTGCGGGCTGGGGGGGAAATCAGTGATCTGTTTAACCAGCAGCTTGGCAGACGTGAAAACTCCCACCGCCGTTTCGCTCCTTAAAATCTGTGCTTTCAGACATAACCTTTAAGGAGCCAGCACCTAGTTTTTGACGGAGATGAGTTTTCCTTCCACCAGTCGGGTCAGCTGAGCTGATGAGAGACCCTCGGGCGACAAGCCCAAGGTCACAGCCGGGTGCCTGCACCCTGAGACAATCCGTCCTCTCTCGGCGGGTTCTCCGCGGCCTCACATGGGAATCCAGTGGGGCGCGGCTTCTTAGGCGGCGCGGTTACAGCAGCGCTGCAGTGCCATCCTGCAGGAGGAGGCCAGCTCGTCCCTCACGGCTCCGGCGGCCCGCGCTGCCCGGCCGGCGGGGCCGCGGCGGCCGGACCGCGTCCCGAAGTTGCCGGGGCGCGCGCCTCGGGCGGTCACGTGCGCGGCGGCGCCAATCGGCGCGGGCGTGATGTCAGCGCTCGGCAGCCGCGGGGATGCGGAGCGGGCTCCGGGCGGTCCGGCATGGCCAGGCGGCGCCGCGCGGCGTGAGCGCGCCGGAGCGCCGGCATGGACGAGCCGGGCATCCTGCGGAGGCGCGGGCTGCAGGTAGGGGCGGGGCGAGGCGGCGCGCCCGCGGGGCGGCCCGCGCTCCCCGCAGTTGGGAAGTTGCCCTCCTCACCTGCGGCGGGGCGCGGCGGCGGCGGGCGCGGCGGCGGGGAGACACCTGTGGGCGGGCGGGGCGCGGCGGCGGGCTCGCCCGCGGAGCCGGCGCCGCAGCCCGCGCTCGGGCGCTGCGCGGCAGACGGCAGCGGCGGCGGCCGTGGGGCTCTCCCGCCAGCCGCGCTCCGCGCCGGGCAGCGGCCGGGCATTGCCGGCGGGGTGAAAGTTTGGCGGTGCTCGGCGCTCCGGGCGGCCGCGGCACACTTTGTCGAACGCCGGAGCGGGCGCGTCTTCCTTTCCCGGGCGGCTTTGGGCTGACTTTTCCGCTGGCGTCCCTAAAGTCTGGAAACCCCCGTAGCGAAGATAGGGCGAGGGTTACGGCACAGTGTTGGTACCGTATGTTGTTTGAACCCATGACTCTAACCATATACCCTTCTAGGATAATGCATAAGTCACTCAAATAATTAAAATGTGCATACTTATATACATATATTTGTCGGCAGAAAGTATAATAGTCAAGGATATATGACTACAGGCGAATAGACGGTGTAGTTACTTTTTTAATGTTCACCAAAATGGAGCACCACCTCAGACTACATCATTACGGCCCATTGTTCAGAAAGCCCCTTTGCTCAAGTAGCTCTCAGCGATGAATGTACTTCCTTTCTTTTGTTTTCCTCCACATCTGCAATTTCAATGGAAGGAGGGTGAAAAGGAAAGTCTCCATACATTTTGGATCGTATTCTTAAGTAATACGAACCCCCATAAAGCATTTAACATGCGCTGAACTTGCACAGTTCTGAACTTTTTAGTAAGATACCCTTTTTGATCAGTGCTTTCAACTTGGTACTGACCCAGTGCGACAGTTTCTTTTAGAGGTATAGAAGTAGAATCTGGAGCACATGTTCTTATGTAGCATACGGAAGTCCTGAAATTCTCTTGGGCCTTTTAAAGAATCCATTAACTTTTCTTTAACTTTATGTATGATAACACTTGCCTGTGGAAAGTGAGTAACTTAATAAAAAAGTAACTTCAGTCAGTGCTTCTATCTTAAATATTTTCTATCACTTGATGGCCATGTAGGAGGGAGAATCCCTGCTGCAGGTTGAGACTGTGGATGACATCTTTTAAAGGATATATAAGTTTCAAGAGGTATATCTTTATAGTGAAACCGGATTTCCTTCTCTTAAACTTGCTCTAATCCATTCAGTAGTGTAAACCGGATTTCTTCCTTTTGAATTAAACAGCAGTCTAGTCTTATTAGGTTATAACTTAAACCTTTGTGTGAAAAAAATGTGTTGAGGTTATTTTTATTTTATTTTCTGTGACTTTAACAAAACAATTTTAAATGAATACCAAAAATATTTTACAGAACAATTTACAGTCACCTAAGAGTATTGAAAGTTATATGGTGAATAATCCAAGTAGCAGAGGGGCCTGTTCACACTTGCAGTCCATGCAGTTTTTGAAGATATGTACTGTATGACTTTCCTTAGGATCTGGTCCTAGAATGGAGAAAATCAGCCAGTGGTCAAAAATGTTAAAATGGACATACTATCATTTAGAAAAAGATAGGAGGGGTAGAAATGCTGTTTACACTGAAGTTGTATTCATTAGATCTTTAAAGTGAATCTGTCTTCATACTGTCCTCTCGCTCCCCTTGCGTTCTTCTGTTGCTTTGTTCCTGTCTTCATCTGTTGTCCATGCAGCTTGCCTAGAGATGGTGATCTTGTGAGCTGGAAAGCAGGTTATATGACAAGGAATGTTTTAAGTTTTGTTTTAAGTTTTGTTAATAAATATTAAGTGTCTGAGTTGTTTACTTTGCTGACCTTTTGGTTTTATAGTACATTCCAAAATAGTGACTTCGTTAATTAATAGTCATAGTATATGTTTTTACCGTAAAAAAACCCAACCCTAAATAACACCTGCTCCTTGTTTTCTTTGGGAGTAATCCATATATTTTGCCCCTTTTTCTTTTTCATATGTTATTGATACTCTCTTGTAAAGACTGTTGAGTGTATTCTGAAAGGAATAAACAAAAAACCCCCACCAAAAAAAAAAAAAAAATCACACATCAAAATACCCCAAAAAACCTCCAAATGGAAAAAAAACAACAAACCCAAACAAACAAAACCCCCTGCAACAAAACACCCACCTCCGCCTCCAAAAAGCAAAACAACAAACCCCCAAAAACAACGGGGGAAAAGAAAAGGACATTTTCTGAGTTAAGATTGTTCTGAAGTACCTGTGATCTTCAATATAAGGTCAGGTAGCCCTATGTAACTTTGTCAGTTCTCTTCATTAGAAGTAGATATTTTAAAAGCAGGTAAAACTGCTTAAAAGCTGTGTGCTTTCATAGGTGAAGGTATTTAAATTAAGCAATGATAGAGAGCATATGAGTAAATTAAAAGCAAAGTTGGTATAACTGCTGGCTTTCTTTTTTCTTTGTACAGAATTTGCTTCAAAGCTTGATTTACAGGACACACAAACCATTTCCTTTTAGATGGGAACCTGATGTAGTTGTGTTTAATGCCTTGTACCATCGTGCTGTGTTTAAAAAAAAGCCAGGAAGCAGCTTGAATTGAATCTCAAAATACAAGCCTTAAGTAAATATGTAGACTTGGATGAATTTTGTTTGAGCTTGATATGTAAAAGATTTTTCTGTTGCTCAGCTTTCTGAAAGAAACTGAGCCTTTAATTGGTTGCAATCTGAATACACATACCTACTTAATTTTACTACAACCTTTTTCTGTGTCTAGTTGTGTGTTTGTATTCATAGAAGAATAAAGACCGAAGGTTTAATTGCAAAGAACACTTTTTTGGTAAGAAGCATCAGGACATCAGGATAAAATTGATAATTTCTTTCAACGTCTAAGTTTTTAAAGTGCAATTTAGTGTGCATTGAAATGACAATTTCTTGCAAATAAATTTGAAAAAGGCAAAACCAGCTAATTACTTCTTGCACATTATTAATTACATTCTTAATTGCAGTCTGCTAGCAGCCTGTGCTTGTAATTGTTTGACTACGCATTGTACTTCATATTGCCTTAAAGTAATGACTCCAAACCCAGATGATAGATGGTAAAGGTAGCACGTATTTCCCTGAATCTGTAAGGATATGGGAATGTGGGAGAAACCTTACTGCCAGAAGCAGCCAGCTTCAGTCATGCTTCCAGTGCTGATTAAGCTTTCACTTTGTCAGACAGATGCTTTGGGCCTTCACTTTTCCTTTTGCTAATTTCAGTTTGCATTTAAGTGGCCTGTAAACAGTGTCTTGTAAATCTTCTTGTGATTACATGAGCTTTTTTAATTAGACTTGCAGAGAAATTGACCAACAGCAGAGAAAGCAGCTGTACACGAAACCTCTCAAATGTCAAAGAAAATGCTGTGTTTATTTCTTTTCTTCTCTCTAGGTATATATACATTTTTTTTTATAATGCTGGAAAATTTTCATAGGGAATCTAATCCTTCTTTAAATTCAAGGTGACTGCATTGCATTGTTTGCAGTGATATGATTATAGTCAACATGGAAAATTCCATTTGGAAATCTAATATATGCATTGATTTGAGGGGGGAATGGGTATGAGATAAAAATAATTTAATCACAAAATTCAGACTTACTGCTGTAGAAATGGAAGTAAGCAATGTAACGGACCATGTGGTGTAAATGGAAAGTTGCTATTTTTGTGGATTTGAGAAAATCAATTTATATCAATTCTATATGTTTCTAGAAAAGGTGGCAAGGGGCACAGTCATTATGTAGCTTTGACTCCTTTCTTCTATCTTCACTACAGGAAAACAGTTATTCTTGTAGATAAATGTTTTGAAATGTGATACATAAATTGCCCAGACCTTTGCAAAAAGTCATACCTTACAGACTTTTCTAAGTACTTGCTTATTGGCTCAACTGGAAATGCATTTACTGAGAAATCAGAAAGAAAGAACTTAATGGAAAAATATGACCTTATTTGCAGTTCCTAAGCAGGTGAGATTTCTTTGGAGTAGAAGGTTTAATGAAAAGAATTCTTTCTGAAATACTGAAAATTGATGTGCGAAGTAAAAGGTTTATCTTGGAAGCCACACTCTACAGGAGAGGAAAGGAAAGAGGCAGACTGTAACTTTCTCTTTTCTAAATGCAGTTTGTGCTTAGGTAGGTAATTTTGGGTGGTCTCCTGAGAAAAAAAATGATAAAAGTTGAAGAGCATTAGTTGGAAGTTGGCCTGGTATCTCTTGCAAAGTGAAGAAAAAAGGGCGTAGAAGTCAGTCTTACAGATGAAGTTCTGTAAGAACCTCTTAATTGTCATTGGTTTGACAGTGTTCTTCTCTAGCGAGAGAGACCTTATCCGTTGTTTCTGCTTGTGTTTCTCTATTAGTGGAAATGTTTTTACAGTATCAAAAGAGAAGTTGTGTAACTGAATCAGTTCTGATGTATCTCTCTGCCTTCCAGTGAGTGTTTGGAAGAAAAAGTTTGTGGAGGGCGTGGAACCAGAGAAGGATTAAAAAACAAACAAACAAAAAACAAACAAAAATTAGCAGTTTGCAGTAGATTCAAATTAATCAGTTAAGAAGAAGAGGGATATAACACTTCTGGTGTTGTATGGGAATAGCCGTGTGTCTGCACTGTGTTAATACCCTGCTTAGTAATTTTACTCAGACCTGCCTGAAAGGGGGGCCTGAAAGGGGCCACACTTGCAAACTAAACTTCTCTACATTTACTAAAACCTCAACATTTTTAAAGTGATTGAGCTACCCAGGACTACTTAAATTGTGATATTTGCTCTTTAATTTTATGAGTGTATTGCACGAGCAACATACGTAGATGTAAAATGTAAAAAAAACCCCACTAAATTTTGTATAACCTTGGTAATTTTTTTTCCTGGATAGAGCCATATTTATTTTTGAATTGTCCCATACACTGTTACATAAAACAGGGCATCTTAGGTACTAAGAGTACCTAAAGTTAGAATAGATGGTTTCTTGGCTTAATTAGTGATAGGCAGTGATAGCTGCCATTAGAAAGCAAAGACCCAGCCTTCTGAGAAAAGAGATACTGAGATAAAGAACATATTTCCTCTCCTTCTTAGCTGTCACTTGTGCAGGCCTAATAGAGTGTACAATCTCTTGATCAGTTTTTCAGCTCTATTTTCCAGAAATTCATGCATTGTTACATGTTTGTCAGGTCCTCTAAAACACTGTGTCAGACATACTTTGCTATTATTTGAGGTGTGAAAGCTTTTCTAAAAGAGTTAATCTTTCAGATTATGCCCTCCCCCCCCCCCCCCCCGGCCCCGATCCCTGTCTTTGCTTTTCTGTATGTTGTAGTCACATTATTTCAGAGTCCAGTATCAAAAAAAGAAAAGAGAGCATCATGCTTCATCTGGAGCTAAAGTATTTGGTGTGGGGTCAAACTTGGTGCCTGTGGCCCATATCATACTTCTTACTAATGCCTTCTGATAATTGTAGCAAAATTTCTTCATAAAGTCTACAATATGTCACGAAACTGACGGACTGTTTTGTATTAGGTTTGGAAGGAGAAACATAAACTTAACATTTCTTTGTGTCGGGTCCATTGGTGAGCTCAGTGGTAGAGTCTGTAATGATTTGAGCTGATCTCAGTTGTGTTTTAAGGGTCATAAAACAAAGCAGCTTTGGTATCTTCTGTGTACTTGTTAGCTCCTCTTTTTAAGTTACTTGGCTTATCTCCAAAATCTACTTTTGTGGGTTTTTTAAATTTATTTTTTTCTTTGCCTGTTTTGTTGGTAACAGTAGGAATATTAGCTGCGTGAAGGACAGTAGCTTATTGAAACAGGATTTTTTTATAAAGTTCCATGAAATGTCCTTGGTTTGACAAATGGTTTTACTTACTTTGTTACAACTAATGCAACCAGTAATTATCTATATTTTCTTTTCAAATTTTTTTGTAAGATGCTTCCTTTGAATTTGATGCAATTTTGATTATGATGCTACTTCATGTGTCATACTTCACATAATGATTTTAGATTAGCTTTAACTAACTGATAAACTACATTTGTTTTAAAAGTCAAAAGTTTTAGATTTGTTAAATTATCTGTTTTCTCAAAATTGCCTACAGGCTTTGAGATGCTATTAATTCCTTCTATTAAATCGAGGCAAAACTTACTTCAAATTGCTTGTAACAGTACCAGTTATTAATTTGAACATTAAACTTACATAAAAATCCCTAAGTTACTTCTAGGATTTCAAAGCAGTATTTCCAAATACTGCAACTGATTTTGATCTTATTTTCTTGACTTTACTTTTCCCCCTGTACATGTAGGACTAACTTCTGCAATGCTAACCTTATTCTCTGTAGGATCCTTGTTTCATCCAGTGTAAATCAGAACATCATTGTTGTCTGTCAGCAACTCATGCTTTCTGTAATACTATTCAATTACTTTGTCTCAGATTCTAACTTGTGTTCCTCTTGGATTCCCTCTACCCCTTCATTCAAGTCTGCCTTGATTTTAGGTGTAAAGTTTGGTGCTTCTCAGTGGCATGCAACAGCTGGGATTAGAGATGAAAAGGATACTTGTATTCTGTGCCCTTGATAAAAAACAAGCTCTTCAGAGACTTTAGCAGCTAAATTCCAGGTTTTTACAGTGCAAGCTTTATTTTGAGTACTTTGTCTTTTTTGAAATTTCTTTGTTTTGTGTATATATGCTTGGCTTAGTTTCATAAGGATGTTAAGTAACACTTCTATGACATCAGGTTATCCTCCCCAACCAAGACACTATTTCAATGAACATGTGCATTGAAAAATATTACAAGATGGATGTTTTTTTAAGTTTTACTATTAGAAATGGGAGATCCAGTTTTAGCAGCACAATGTAAAAAATTCATCCTTGTCTGGATGCTGTAAAAGAAAATGTTGCACATGATCAAATCTGAAGAGAATGATTTTGTAATAAAACTTACAATCTAATTAAACTAATAGGTAGTCTGTGGTTAGAAGATGGGATTGTGATAACTGGTAGTTGCTGTTAGGAAACAATATGTTTTTCTGAATTTCACTTTCAGGTGTCTGGAACCTGGAAATACTTCAGAATATCTGCCCTGTAGAATTGACTTATGTGCATTGATATGTTTTGCTGAGATAATGTCATATCCTCTGATAGTATTTTAGCCGTAGAAAACTACAGCTTTAAGTGTGCATGTTTATGCATGTGTTCTGTGTATTTGAATATTCTTGGTAGTCTCTACAAATAAATCATGCTATATCAAATACAGAAACATATCTGAAGATGTTTTTCAGCTAATGTAGATTCTTCTCCTGTCCCTCATTGTAACTTTCTATGTGAAAAGTAAGGAAAGTGTGCTAAGTGTACAAAGTGTATGCTTGCTTTAACTTCTGAATTATTTTGATGTGAAAAGGGGTTTTTAATGTGTTTTACCACTTTCCTTTAAATTATGACTCTAGAAGAATACCATTTCAGTTGCTATAAAAAAGCCTAGTGGTATGTACCCAAGTTGTGCAGATACATTAGGGGAATTCAACAGTCAGAATTTGTGTGCAGAAGAACCTGGAAGTATTCCCCAAACTCTTAAGTTTTATGAATACAACACTCATGAGCGCAGCTGGAAAATTTAGGTTATGAGTGGAAAATTGATTTTAGGACTTCAGTGTCCCTTGGGAACCCAGCTTTTTAGTTTTTAATTACTTTGTTTTTTTGAGATTTTAGTAAATGCTGAGAAGTTCAGTAAAGGAAAGAATAATATAAATGAAAAATTAGAGGAAATGTTTGTGACGAGAGTAAGCGCTACATTTCATGTTACTCTGATTCTATATTCATGTGCTGGTCTCTTTCAGTTCTTTAAGACAGAATAGTGTATTTGTGTTTTAACATTGCAGAGTATCACAGTTTATTTGGTGTGAGGAAAGTAGTGGTCAAGTATGGTGTATTATTAGGCTGACAATGATAAACAGAAGGCTTTAACATTCAAGCATTAATAACATTTTCATATTTGTCACTTTTGTCATGAGTATTTGCTACTGTCTGGAAGCAACAGTTCAAAATTTTTTTTAGGACAGGGTAGCCAAAATCTACAAATTTTTTGGGTTGGTTGGCAGCAAAGAAGATTTGAGGTTGAGCATATCACCTCTATGACCTGAGCAGGGGCTATTACTGCATTTACATACTTTCTTTTGTAGTTGTGATAAGAGATTTAATCCTTAACAAATGTATTTGTATGAGGTAACTGCAAAGACATTGCATTTGACTGAGGAGACTAGTGCCTGCTAGACTGGAGCATCATCTTGACTGTTAAGTTGCTTCAGTGTAATTTTTTTCTTGCTCTTAGGACTGTGCGTTGCTTTACTCCTCATATTTCAGCACAGATTTATTTCATGCATCTTTGGAATTTGTTTTATGTTGCTTGCAATTTGCCTTACCAGTAATGCCAACTTAATTTTTCTCCATTTTGTCTTCTGGCATTCTTTCTTACATTCTCCTTATGGTCACAGCAAAATGACCAAATCTCAAATCTTGTCTGATTGAGATTGCAGCTCAGGACTTGAATATTTTTGAACATTTTTGAGAAAACTTTGGAACTGATTTTATTGTCTGATTTTTTATGGTGTTCAGGGGTTTTACAGTAGGATAACAAGAGAACAACCACCTTTTTTTGTTTTCTGAATTTTTGTTCCTGTGTATTTATTTATTTGTGTATGCTTAGGGCTGATGTCTTTTAATGGTTTCTGTAGCACCTTATGTCTCTTGCTTTATTTTAACAGTAAGAACTGAGCCTTCCAGTTAGTTTTTTAGCACTTCTGCAAAATGTAGTAGTGTATGCTTTTTGATTGCCTGTTTTACCCTAAAGACACCTTCCATTATTTCAATGTAATTTCTTTCTGATGTGGAGTCTATATGACAAATCAATAACCTTTTCTGATGCTGAATCCAGTAATGCTGGTCTGGCTTACAGGTTTGTGAAGTTTGTTTTCCTGTCTTGAGGCTCCCAGGAGATACATGGGGAAGATTCAGTTACTTTTAAATGGATGAGTTTCTGCAAAGGAGCTATTCTAGAAAAAAGGTCTTATTAAAACACCCATTTTTTATGTGCATTCTCTTTAGTACCACTGAGGAAATGCAGTAATCAGTGAGGATCCTGTCAAAAATTAGTTCTTGCCCCCTTCTCCTTCAAAATGGAGTTCTTTGTTCAAATGCTGTAATGATTGTCTGAACTGGAAGTGATTAGGGAGAAGAGGGTAGTGCCATAACTAGGGGGGCTAACAGGAGAGTGTCTGGCACACTGATGTGTTAGACTGCCAAGCAATTTCAGCAAACATGTTAGTTACACATTTATGTTATTCAGAACATAACATCTGTTGCTGTGGTGTAAGAATGGGATACAGAAATTTACCTGAGATGATTTTTTTGTCTGCCAGAACTTTCTCTTGCTAACAGCTTTATTGCTGCAAGATACATTCCTGGCCTTTGGTTTGTGTTCTGTGGAAGATAGCTTTCAAGGGTTTGTTTTCTTACTGTTCAAAATTGAAACTGCACATGTGTGTTGGTTTTTATTGACATGGTATCTTCCCTTGGCTGTAAGGATTGTCAGTTGTGCCATAATGTGACATTGTTTGTCAAAAAACTGACAAACAGTTATGACTGTTTTTCAAATCCCATAACTATGTAGAAATCTTTCTTACTTAACTATGCTTTTTCTCTGCAGAGAGATGCCTCTGAAGCAGAAAGAGCTTTCCTGATCAGCCTATAGAGCTTGGCTCAGAGCCTAGTTAAGTATTACACTGGAATTCAAATTTTAGGGCAGTGGACATCAGCAAGAAATGAATATTTTAGTAGTTAAAAACCAAGCCAAACCAACACATCCCTCTCCCCCCAGCAAATCCCAAAGGATTTCACACTTGCTTCTGAAAGGGAAGGACTGTGTGTTACAATTTATAACTTGGTCCTGCCCCCACACTTGGCATGCTGGCTGTTCTGTTTTACAAAAATGAGTAATTTGAATTCAGTGTACTTTGAAGTTATGGAGACTAAAATGCAGGATTGTTGTTGGTGTTGTTTGTTACCTCTTGTACCAGTACAAGGGCTTGGAGATATTTTTAGATTGTACTATATTATCAGAAGGGTAAGTTCCGGGCTTCTGAGCACTGCTGGTCTATAGGCTTGCTGCGTGTATTGAGTCTCATAGTTTCGTCATCAATCTGTTGCATTATTTGCATGTTACCTTGAGTAATTCAGCTTTTCCACACTGTATACCCTTTAAGTGTCGGTGAATTTTCAGTATCATTGCATGTAAGCAGAGTATGTTTTGCTGTCTAGTTTTGTGAATTTTTGTGGGAACAGAATGTGTACAGCCTCCCTCTCTCTCTGCATATCTCTGCTACCTCTATATCTTATTGTTTTAATAAGTTGTTTTAATAAGTTGAATTAATTTTTATGAGAGAAAGGCTCCCAGTGCCTGTAAAGACTACTCTTTTTCCTTTCTTCTTAATTATGAAAAGCTATTAACCAATCTGCACCCATAACACTGAAAATTTGAATAGTTTACCTTTTGAGTCTTCCTAGATCTTTTGTTTTTTCCTCTTTCCAAGTCTCATGTTATTGCTGAAATAAGAATAGCATTTAATTATCTCTTTGGTAAGTTGAAACACAGAGAAATTTATTTGTACAAGATGGCTAGGCTACTGATAACCTTACAGCAGATAAGATATAACCTTAGATAGAATGTAATAGAAAAAAAAGAGATGTCAAAATTTTGTCTATTAACACACTTTCAAGGATTAAGTATGAAATGATCATAATGTCTGGATGGACATAGTCTAATCATCAGTAGCTTTTACTAAGCAGATATCTGATAGAGAAGGCCTTGGTGTTGTTTACAGATCTGTTCAGCAGGTATCCAGTGCCAGGAAGCTGTGTATAGGAAGAAATGCTAATGCTAATATAGCACACTGACTGTCTGAATGATATAATTAATAAAAACATAACTGGGTAATATCGTAAATTAGTGTTGCAGTGATGCTGTTGAACATTTTGGTAATGTGAAATGACTTGATTGTATAGCCATGCCACCGTATTTACTGCTTTCTTTGCTATATCCTAAAACTATTGAGTTATCAGAAGTTGAATGGCATTCTTTGTTGATGATATCTTGGCTCCTTTGAAGCAAGAAAGAAAGAAAGAGAAAAAAATCAGATTAAACATATTACATTCTAACACATTTTTATTCCTAATTTTCTTATTTACTTTGTCCTTTCTTGTACTTTTGCTGTACGCTCACAGCTGTATTTACATAGCCCTCCTAAATAGATGAATTATAACAGAGTAACATTTTAACATTGCAGGAGAAAGAAAGGAAAAAAGGGATCTTTAGAGCAGTTAAAAATATACAGTGTAGTGGTTTGGTAATTGAATAGAACAGCTGCATCTAGTGTGAGACACTATACAACAGGAGGTAGATTACCATATAAAGGAATGTAACAAAAAGTTTAGATGACAGCAGGTCTTGGCGATAAGTTTTGCTGTAGCTATTGCTAAACTCAAATGCCAGGATGCTCAGTCATCTCTATAGGACACCTCTATATATCAGTCACCTCTATAGGACACTTAAGGACGTGGCAGGGACTTGAGTCTTGGGTGCAGATATATCTTGAGATAGCCTAGGGCTAGTCTTGGGGGAAGCATATTTAGAATGATCATAGTTTCAGGTTGTGTGAATAGTCTTGTCAGCATAAGGATTTGCCCAGCTTGATGTGGATGGAGTTGTGTCTGTGAATTATTTTTACTTCAGTGCTAAATACTTGCAGATCTGTCAGAGACCAGCTGTGGGGTTTGTTGGTGAATTCATCTCCTCTGTGAGGAATTTTTGCACTCATTTCAGATCTTGGTCTGGCAGCTAAAAAATGTGGAGAGGAAAAAAAAAGAAGTCTGTGGCCATTTCATTCTGGAGGTAGAAATCTCTTCAGATAAGACCATGTGCTTCTGTCACTTGCTATTCTTGCTGTTCTCTTGATACTCATGTTTTCATGAGACTAGCCACACAGTGAATGGTAGCTACTCTTAATGGAAACAGCTTTTGGTATCAGTAGTGAAGCCTATACATAGCTGAATTAGCTACCAGCCTCTTCAGCCAAAAGCTTATTTTGTCCTCACAGCTATTTTCAGGCTTCTGTGACTTCAGAAATAAACTACGTGCAATACTTGTTGCCCCATCTGTGTTGCTTTTTTTTTTTTTTTTTTTTTCTTTTTTTTTGTGGGGTGTGTGTTTTTGGTTATATGTTTTTTTTTGTTGTTGTTGTTGTTTTTCTTACCCCAAGATGTGTGTTTCCCACAAGATTATTTCTTTGATTTCGCATCTGTTAAATGAAATAAGTTTCTGTCTCTTTCTGCTCCCATGCCAATTTTCTGCATGCCACCTAACTAAAATACTAAAATACCTTATTATTGAGTTTATTATTTAGGTTATCATTTAGGATTATTTAGGATCTGTCTTTAGCTGTGTTTGTTGACTTGAATTGTGTTGGCTTTTGTAAGGATTTTGTTTTCTGACAGTAGTTTTATTATGTCAACTTATTATTGCAACTGACTGGTTCCTCTCTAAAGGACATTCATCCTTCAAGGATATCATGGATCTACTGTATGTGCTTTACTGGTAATAACTGCAGAGACTCTGAATGCTTAGTCTTTTCAGCATGTAAGTTTTTGTTGTTATTGTTATTATTTTTCAGTTTTTCTTTTTTTTTTTCCCCCCCAAGTCAAAGATTGTTGTGTCTCTGTGACATTGACTCTGGTTTGTCTGCCCTTATTAGACAATCCTGTATGGAACAGTACCTACTGCTGACATTGGCAGAAAGTTTCTGTTTTTATCAGCTGGAATGTAATACTAAGGAACATGACATTATGATGCAGAGCTTGTATGCATACAGTCTAATGTCTCTAATGTCTTCAAATGCTCTATGTTGAATTTTTTATCATAGTGAAAGAACCCGATTCTTTGCAGCTTTTTTTAATCTCTTGTTGATCTTAGTTTAACCTTTACATGTCCTGATGATAAACTATCATCTTTACATGGGACGGTACTGCATGAAGTCTACCCTGACTGTTTTGGGCTAAAAAGTGAACTGTTAATATATTCTGATTCAGAATATTGTATTGGCTGATGTGATTGAAGGCACAGCCCATTTAATAGCCTGAACTCTGACTTTCCTTTTTTATAGGAGTAATGACATAAATTTAGGTAGACATTTTTGCTTCTGAAATTGTATTGGTGCTGCACTGGGTTTTTTTTCTATGTGTAAACTGTGTTTGTGCCAACTCTTCTGGAAAGCATTCTGAAGGAGAGACTGGAAAGAAAGAAAAATGTGACTAAAGGAAGAATTCCACATTTATCAGTTAAGTACAGGATCCCATGTCAGATTAGTTAGTAACTTAATATAGGAGAAGGTAAGGCCTCTGAAGTTCAGCATTTTTGCTAGCTAATGTCCAGGTTAAGCTGACCCTACCATTGTTTCCAAACTGTGACAGAAAGGAGACCCTTTTCAAGCATCTGTTGTTCATTATATGAAATTTGATGTTAGATTATAATGTCAAGGGCATTGAGAAATTTTAAAAGAAATTGTTAAATAAGAAGTGTAAAGGTCATCCAGCCATAGTACTTACTGCTAATTTTAGTCTATTACACCAGTAATTTAATGGAATGCTACCAAGATACATTGCCATCAGCAGAACCATCTTCTGCAATTGTAACCAGGTGTTTAGGCAAGTGTTGGATAATTACTTTTTCTGTAATGCTGGTTCTATTGATTAGAGCTAGTTTACACTACTCCTGTTGCTGATTTGGTGAATTATGATGTAATCTTCCCACTGTGGCTGTAATCTTTATTTCCACCAGATCTTTTTGAGTTACAGGACAGGTTCTGTCTGTGTGGTGTCATGCTAGAAATAGAAGCTTTTTTGTTAAGGAGGTGTAGAAACTTCTTTTATAAAAATGTTTTTTGAAAACTAAGTCTTGAGACCTTGAAAAATATTTGAGTAGCATTGTATTTTCATTTAAACAACCCTGTGAATATCTTTTCAGAAATAGGAGAGGGTCTGTCTTATATTTTTAAAATACTGTGACTTTTTTTTCCAAAGAAGACTCTTAGGACAATTGTTCATTGGCTCTGACAGAAAAAAAGAAAAAAAGAAAGTGAGAAAGAAAAAATGGATCTTATAAATTTTCATTCTCTGATTCTTGGGATTAGAAGCAGGCTCTTCACCCATATCTTCTCCCCTTCAGACACACATCTGAAATAGCAGACTTACTACATACTTAGTACAGAGTAAGTAAAGTTCATACTTACTACAGCAATGAGGGGCTTTCAGAATTGGAAAGTTTCTGGAGAGATTGACGCAGCATGTTTGAAGTGACATGGGGAAGAAAATAAATGTCGCACTTCTGTCTCTTGGATATTAATTGAAACTAGTGTCTCGTGTCCTGGAAAAATCTCTTGTTGTATTGCACATGCAATGAAGACTATCAGGTTTCAGGCTATTTTTCAGCTGAATGCTCTTTCCGGTTTTGCTTTCTAAAATACTTACCTTTTACCTGTGTGAGCCTAGGCTTTCTTTGTTTTCTCAGGCAAGGACATTAATCTCTCTAAGGTAAAAGTGTCTAGAATTTAAGGTGATTATTGCAGGTCTGGGTGGAGTATATGAATCTAAAAAAAATCTTACTTTACTAGAGGAGATTTTGATGTTTGTGTTGAAGCATAAATCCAGCTGGATTGGGGTTTTTGTGTTTAACTGCATAAGTTGATACAGAAAATGTAAGATAATGTGTATACTTTGGAAAAGTGAAATTAATGTTTAATGTGTGTATCTGGAAGTGAAGTAAGCATTTGTACATGTGTATATATGTGGATTTATAGGAGACAGCATTATTAAATGTGTGTGAATAATATGTATATAAAAACTTAGAGATGCTGCTTTTTAAAGCAAATGCTTCGTTTTCTCTCTGATATCTGTACAGTGGTATTACTTAAATTGATGTAATAAAGATTTTTCAAAGTTAGTGAAAATACAGTTCAGTTAAATACTCTCCCTCTCCCTTCTCCAACATCCTCCATTCCATCCCCTCCACGATCCATTGCCCCCCTTTCCTCTGTTCTTCCTCCCCTTTCTTCATTCACTGTCAGGAAGGGACGCCTCAGAAGAGTCATTTCAGCTCCGCACGCCACCGTCAGAGACTAGTGGAACCATCAGCTACAAAAGTGAGTGCCTTTATTGAAGGACCATTTCTAAAATGGAATGTTGTGTCAGCAGAGGATATGTTGCTAAAGAGAAGCTCTTTGAGCTTGATGGGGGAATTGATTCCTACTCAAGTGCAGCAGTTGTTTTTTTAACTTTAAAAAATTGTGGGGAGATTTTGTTTGTATCTGCAAAATGTAATAGAAACTGTAGAAAAGTTCCACTTTGCTTTTCTGAGTTTGTGTGATGTCTTTTTGTAAGTCCATGTGAAGTTCATTTGTCTCATTCTTAAACAGCAAAAGGTTTAAATTGAATAAAAAATTGGCAAGGATAAGAAAATAGTCAAACACTATTATTGAGTGCTATGAAGCAATACGAAGTTTTGTATAGATAGACTGGCATCAAAAGATGATTGAGCAGATGCAATAACAGTACTTCCTAGTTCATAAGGCTGTTCCACCTTTTTAGAGATGTACTCAAAAACTTCATAGTAACTTCTAATAAAATAAACTACAGTGCACATTTTAGAGCATCAGTGTTCAGCTGTATTTATTTTGTGCTACTTATTTTGTGAGACTCCATCAAATATGAAACTGTGTATCCATTACTACGACTGCCTGGAAATCCCATTTTTCACATTATTTGAGATACTGCAAAATTAATTGCAGTATTTACATACAACTTTTAATACAGATTGAAGTAGGTCTGTGATAGCATTCCTGTTTATGTAAGAAAAGCCCTGATTTTATATTTTGTCTTACATTTTAATTAGGATTCCAAATACTGTTGTCAGACTGATTCCTTCTGTTTTTATATATGTTAATTCATTAGGTATTAGTAATGTTGAGTTTTATAATTTCTTTCAGCATGTAGTAACATTATCAATGCTAAGATATCTTTTTGGGGGTTTTGGGAAGAGCATTTTGGGGTTTAAAGAAGCAAAAGTAAGTCAAACACTCACACGCACACACACCCCCCCAAAAAAGTCCCAAAACCATACACACATATGCACACACACCCCCCCAAAAAGTCCCAAAAACATACACACACACACATACGCACACACACCCCCCAAAAAAAGTCCCAAAAACACACACACACACACACACGCACACACACACACGCACATGCACGCACGCACGCATGTATCAGCCTGTACTCATGACAAGCCACTTTCTGTGTGCATTACTATTTACTGGAATCAAGTAATTTCTGCAATGGGTAGAGCCTCAACGTGATTTAAATGAAAAATGTCTACTGAAGCGCAGTTCTGTGGATATAAGTGTGCTAAGTTTTGCTTCCTCCTCTTACCTAGTTTTCCTACATTTTTTCACAATGCCCCAGTGCCCTACTGTTTGTCTGAATATACATTGTCAAAGGTAGATGTGCTGTCAAAACCTCAGTGTGGTAGCTATGAGTAACCTTAGTATTTGCTCTTCTGTTTTGTTTGGGACAGAAGGACTTGCTTGGTGTTTCTAGAGTCCTAAGCCACTGAACTTTAGTTTCTTTGCTGCTGGGAGAACATCCTGATACACTCGGAGCATGTCAGCAGCTCAGCTCTGCTGGACACCAGCCCAGCATCCAGAGGGGGCTGTTACCACAGACAGCATCAGCTACACCTTTCCCCTGCAATGACTGCCAGTAGTTTCAGCATGACCATCTGCTTAGAAAAAACTTCTCAGCACATAGTAAGAAGAGCATTGCTCTGGTTTAGTGTTTTTTTTTTTTATTAAAATATGTCTGGAAAGAGAAGGAAGGAAAAGACAAATGAGCAAAGAGGAGGAAGGGGGAGGGGAAGAGAGAAGGCAAATAAGAAGCACTTCTTCAGTGCCAGTGGGAAAGAAGAGAAAAACTGCAAGTTCATAGTTCTCTGTGACCTCCAGGTCACTCACATAATCTCCCTCGCTGTCCAGGCAAGAGACTGATGAAAATCTGGAGCAGTAGTCTTCTGAGTCCTGTTCTTTGGTAACATTTCACTGAGTGGCCAGTACTTAGACATGGTGAGCCTGTAAAATTAACCAGCATGTGTACCCATCTGTGCTGCCAACCATGCCTTCTCTTCTTCTCTGGTACACATTTCTCAGTGGAGAATAGGTGCCATGCTTTACGTCCTACATGTATGTGCTTTTCTTAGCCACAACCACCCTTGCTGTGTTCTTGAAATCAACAGCTGAAAGTACTGTACATCCCTGGTCTGGCTGAGGTAATTTGAGCTATTAATTTCTGTTTGTTTCCTCATCCTTCCTGCATGCCTTCTCCCTTCTTTTGTGCAAGGGTCACATGCAGGGGCTTGGATGATGTGTTTTGGGCTCATGGAGTCATAGAATTTTCAAAGTTGGAAGAGGCCTCAAAGATTATCAAGTCCAGTTGTTAACCCAGCACCATATTCACCATTAAACCATGATTCCAGGTGCTGTATGTTTTGAACACTTCCAGGGATGGTGATTCCTCTGCTTCCCTGGGAACCTTGTTCCACTGCCTGAGCTGTGGGGAAATTGCTCCTAATACTCAATCTAAACCTCTTGTAACATAACTTATGTCTAATACTTCTCTGGGTTTCAAATGTGGGAGATGTCATGTTAACCTGTGGTCAGACCCCACTCAGGTGGGCCCAGCTGATGGAATGTAGAATCTGGTTTGGCCTTGGCAGCTCACCAGAAAGTTTTGGAATAGGGATATTGGCTGGTGATTATAGGACAAGGTGGCATAGTTTGCTGCTCTACATCGTGCATGTCCTGGAAGTGGACATGAGAATTGTGAAAAGGTGGTTTTCAACATCTTTTTTCAAGACTGTTGAGGCTGTGCTGGGTTATTACTCTATGGGCTGAGACTACTCAAGAAAGGGAAGGAAGACAAATCTGTCCTGGAGCAGGTACTGCATCTCATTGTGTGCTGGTTGGAAGAGAAACCTTGAGCAGATTTGGCTGGCCAAAGTGTGGCACAGTGCACTGATTAACAAAAGGGGGATATCCTGTGTTCTTCAAAGGCTCATCTGTGTTCCAAGGACACGCTTCAGGCAGTGTGAAATCCTCAGTATTTACTATTCAGATCACTATGAAAGTAAAGGAGGGAAGTGCTGTTAGCACAGGGCTTCTGAGAGACAAGCTGTGTCTTTCCTTTGTATTCCTGTTGCACTTGAAGAACTGCTGTTTTCTGTTGGTCACCTACAGACTGCTGCAAGTCAGCCCTTACCAGTAGTTGCTGTGACAATCTGACCAGAAAGCACTCCGCCTCAAGGAATCCATTTGCAAAGCAGCTGGTGAAGAAAGCCCACAACTTTCTCTCATGAAGTTGTAACTTGGTGGGAAAGTTGGACTCCAATTCCAAAGACAGCTCCAGTTTCCAAAGGCAATGGCAGTGCAGCCTGTCTCCCAGTCCTACCTGCATACACCTTGTATCTCTGCAGACATACCTGCTGCAGTACCTTTTGACAGACTCCTCTACCTTTTAGGCCTACAGATCGCTGACCATTCATTCCTGGGCTGTGGGGGAGCGAGGATGCTCTCCTGTTCAAGACTAGGAATGTGGCTGAGAGTCACTTTTGCAGGTAGTTCCAGAGTAGGAAGCTGTAGAAAGGCAAGTCTGGCAGAACTTCTTCAGCTGTTTGTTTTGTCACGCTCATTTGTGCCTCAGGAAGAGCTGGCAGTTGTTCCTGTTGGTGCAGGTGCACAGAAGCCTCATGATCTGGTTATGCTAAACCAAGGACTATTTTGCCTGCTTTCAGACCAAATACAGCAAATTGCCATCAACATATCTTGCATGCTTTTCTTTAAGCTTTTTTAGTTCAGCTCTCATAGTTAAAAAAATACACACTACACACACAGACACAGACACACCCACACACACAAAATCCCCCACAAAAACAAAGAAAAAAATTAAAAACTTATTACTTTGGAAATGTTTTGTGTCTTGGCACTGTAAAGACAGGTGCGATCCTTTTTATTCCTTTTGCCTTCCTGTGCAGCAGCTGTTTGCCCAGGTGGCAGGATGTAGTGGAAGCACAGCCTGCACAGCTTGCAGGGACTGTTGCTTGTATCAGGGATGTTATTTGGGCTTGGAGCAAGACCATCACAAACTCGTAAAGGAATACTGGTTTTGTGCCTACATTCTGATGGGCTTTGTTCTGGCGTTTAATTCTGCATGTCCCAAGTTTCCTGCATTTGCCTCCTAACCTCATGGTTAGGGGAGAATGGTTGTATTTGGGAGACTTGGAAGCAAGATAGTGTGTCTCATGAGAGCAGCAGGAGTGCTGTGTGAGTCAGAGGACTATGAGTTACAAATTGCCCAGAAGATCATTCATTTGTGGTCAGCTGACTGCAGTGATTCACTTGTGTCTGCTTGTCCTGGACCCTGATGAAGTCCATTTCTGGGTCAGTGATTAGGCTGACCCAAAGCAGCAAGGAACATGCTGTATTGACTTAGTGAGATGAATGCTTTGTGAGGGAAGAGGATCTTGGCCTGTCCAGTCAAAAGAGAGTAGAGTTGTTAGGATATGGTGCTATGAACTTGGACAGCTATGAGCTTGTGTTGGGTCTGATGCAAATCCGGGAAAGCTAAACTTCAAACAATTACACAGTCATAGAATGGTATGGATTGGAAGGGACCTTAAGATCCCTAGTTCCAATTGTCCTGCCATAGGCAAGCACGTCTTCTGCTAGACCAGAGCTCTATTCAGCTTGGCCTTGAACACGTCCAGGGATGGGATATCCACAGGTTCTACAGGCCAGCCTGTTCCAATGCCTCACCAACCTCACAGGAAAAACTTTTTTCCCAATGTCCAATCTAAGCCTGCCCCCTTTCAGTTTGAAGCCATTACTCTTTGTCCTCTCACTACATGCCCTTGTAAAAAGGTGTCTCCATTATTTTAGACTCCGTTCAGATACTGAGTTAGGTCACCCTGAAATCTTCTGTTCTCAAAGGTGAACAATCCCAGCCTTTATTTCATAGGAGATGTACTCCATCCTTCTCATAATTTTGATGGCTTCCTCTGGACTCACTTCAACAAGTGATTATCTTTACTATGCTGAGGACCTCAGAACTGAGCACAGTATTGCATGTGGTGTCTCAGCAGAGAAGAGGGGCAGAATCGCCTCCCTGGCCCTGCTGCCCACACTGCTCTGGATGCAGCCCAGGACACGTTTGGCTCTCTGGGCTGTGAGTGCCATGGCTGGGTCATGTCCAGCCTCTCACCCACAGCACCCCCAAGTGCTTTCCAGCAGGGCTGCTCTCAATATGTTCATCCTGAAGCTTCATACTGGTCGTTGCCCCAGGTCAGGTGCAGGACCTTGCATTTGGTCTTGTTAAAACTCATGAGATTCCCATGGTCCCACTTCTACAGCCTGTCCAGGTCCATCTTGATGGCTTCCTTTTCTTCAGGTGGCTGCACCACTCAGCTTGGGGTAATCTGCAAATTTGCTGAGGGTTCACTTGATTCCTTTGTCTGTTGTCATTAAGGATGATACTAAATAATGCTTAAGGACCCTTGAGGGACATTGTTTGTCACTGTCCATTGGGATTCTGAACCATTGATCACTGCCTCTGCGTGCAATGGTCCCAACCAATTCTTTATCCACATAAAGTCCACCCACTGCACCCATTAAATCCATCTGTCTCCATTTTAGAGAGATGGATGTTGCAGGGGATTGTGTTGAAGGCCTTAGAGAAGTGTGGATAAATGATACTTGTATCCCTGTCCTTGTCCATTGATATAATCACACAGTTAAAAAAATATGAAGTATAAAAGATGCTGAGACACTGGGGATTCCAACTTGTCTGCTTGACCTACAAAGCAGGATTGGTTCTCAGATATACATGGAAGCAATATAAATGTAATCTCTAAATTGCTTTTGCTGTATTACATTGCATTAATGTATTTACATTAGCTGCTGGTGTCTTGAAACAGAAGCTTAATATAAAGGGTTGCTGGTTAATTTGTTTGCTGGAGCTTCTTAGTGAGTAACAAATGTGGACACAGGTAGACAAAGTTAAAGAAAGTGCTCTAGTAGTAATCATCTGAAAGACAAAATAAAACATGCATTTATAAATCTGTGAAAGTTAACAGTCGAATAGAAACCAATTTGATATGGGAGCATAGAATTGAGAAAGAGTTACAAGGGAAAGCATTCGGACAATTTTCAATTTTTTTTATGTTTCAGTGCATAAATAAAGCTGTATTCAGATTAGGCAGCAGATGAAAATTAGGATTTAACAATTATGTTAAATCCCGTTTTAAACAATTATGAAGGTTACTGAGAATTTTGTTAGCTTGGAAAAAAACACTGTAGAAGAATAATTCAATAAACTCAAGACTGTTTGTGAAGAGAGAAGACATTTCAGCACAGATAGTTTGCTTTTACACACATTCTGGTTTGAGTATCCTATCAATTAATTACAGAGCCAAGTAGTCTTCCCTCAACTCATACTGAACAATTTCTGCAGAACGTTTTTTTTTTTTAATCTGATACGTGCTTGCTTATAAAGTAATTTCTGAATTTAAGACAATAATTTTTTGTACTTTTTGAGCTGATAAAATATTTCTACAACTATTTTCTCTGTCTTGGTGGCTTATGATTTGTAATTGTAAAGAAAGAGTTTGCTGTTGAGAACCATGTCTCTACCTGTTAAACCTAGACTGAAGGTCTTAAATAGTTGAGATGTCTCATTAAAAAGAATGATTTATATATGGTTATTGATAATAAACAGCTAGATAGATCAGCTGCTATTTTATATCTTTTTAGGCTCTATCTTAATCATGTTTTAAACTTACCTACACTCCTAAAATTTTACAGCTTTTTACCATAAAAATCACACAAATCAGAGGGTCTTATTGTAAGAGTAGAATATTAGTGTAACATGTTCATCATAGGATCTGCTCATATAAAAAAAGAAGTAATCTAGTAGGCAGGGGAGTGCAGAGAACGAAGCACTGTTCCCTAGCACTGGTCTGTGGCAACAGCTGGCAGAACAATGATTTGATGGCCAAATGGTTTCTAGAAAAGTATGTTTACCAAAGGTTAGAGAGTCTGGTAGATGTATAAATAGGAACAGAAGATATATTACAGTCAAATATTATGGATGGAGCCTCCCTGGCAAGTTAAAATTGTCTTCCTTATAAAATTACTCTTCTGGCCAAGTCAGTGTGTCAGTAGTATAATATTCATTGCATTTGATAGGTTTTGTAACATTCTACACCAAACTGGGGAAGAAAAATCCACAGTACTCCCTTTTCTCCTTACTAAAACTTTACTTCTTTACAAGGCAATACCAAGTTATAATTAGATATTTTCAGCTCTTACTTTAGATGTGTGATCTCCATCTCAGTGTTGCTTGCATGCTTCCCAGTTGATTATAAATAGAAGCAGCTGTGGCAGAAATAGTATTATAAATAGTTTGGCTAGAATAAATGCTAGTATGTATGCAAAAAAATATTGCAGAAATTTCTAGTCAGTCTTAAAATACGGTTAAATTAGTCAGCATGCAGCCTCATTTAGGTGTGGAATGCATAGTACAGACACAAAAAAAGTGTGAAAAGGGACCAGATTGTGAACTAGATTCTGAAATGTTTGTCTACAACTGGGGCTGGGGAAGTGCTAGGTCACACCAGAGTTGGGAAGTATTTCAACCATACTGAGATCAGGTTTGTGTCTTCAAAAAGACAGGTGGCTTTCTTTTCCACAGAGAACTATGTTATTCACAGTCATGTAGTTTAGAAAAGACCTTTAAGGTTGTTAGTGCAAATCTTTAACCTGCTGACCAACTAGTGCTATGTCCAGTCATTTCTTGAACACCTCCAGGAACTGTGATTCCACCAGGTCCCTGGGCAGCCCATTCCAGTGCTTAGCAACCCATTTCTTCCTGATGTCCATCTTGAGCCTTCTCTAGTGCAGCTTGAGGCCATTTCCTCTCATCCTGTCTCCTGTTGCTTGGGAGAAGAGGCTGACCTCCTCTTGGCTACACCTACCTGTCAGGCAGTTGTGGAGAGCAGTAGTCACCCCTGAGCCTTCTTTTCTCCAGGATAAATCCCAGCTCCCTCAACAGCTCCTCATAGGACCCACTCTCTAGATTCTTCACCAGCTTTGTTGTTCTTTCCTAGATACACTCCAGTACTTCAATGTCTTTCTTGAATTGAGGGGCTCAGAACAGCACAGGATTCAAGACGCAGCCTCACCAGTGCCCAGCACAGGGGGACAATCCCTGCCCTGGTCCTGCTGCCACACCATTGCTGATCCAGGCCAGGATGCCATTGGCCTTCTTGGCCACCTAGGCACACTCTGGCTCATGTCCAGCCACTGTCACCAGCACCCCCAGGTCCTTTCCAGCCACTCTGCCCCATCCTGTGGAGCTGCCTGAGGCTGTTGTGACCCAAGGGCAGGACCCAGCACTGGGCCTTGTTGAACCTCACACCACTGGCCTCAGCCCATGATCCAGCCTGCCCAGATCCTCTGCAGAGCCTTCCTGCCCTCCAGCAGATCAACACTCCAGTTTACTCCTATTTAACTTAGTCTTATCCATGAATTACTGAGGGTATTCTTGGTCCCCTCATCCAAATCATTGGTAAAGATTTAAACAGTATTGGGTCCAGTACTGAGCCTTCGGGAACCTCACTAGTGACTGTCTGCCAATTGGTTGTGGTACCATTGTCTCTAGAATTCTTGTCAGCTGATGTGCAGTAGGCCAATTTCACACACAGAGCTGAGGTATTTTTCAGATTTGTGCCTAGATGAGAGCTGTGTGGTAAATCTGCAAAGCTAACACCCATTCTTGAAATTTTACACTATATATCCACTTTGGTGAACTTTTGGCTACAAGTTACCTACTTCTCATATTAAGTAGAATTCTAAGTTCTCTTGGATGAATTATTCTTTTGCGTCTCATACTGATAAGTCTGCAGGCTCAGTCTTGCCCTCCTTTTAAGTCAATGGGTTTCTTGATATCTGTGAGTTGAAGGTCACAGTCTGCTGAATGGCCTTTTACCCTGTTGTCTCAGTATGCAGCTGCTGACTGAACTCGAGTTCCCTGGAATCTGAGGACAGGCTGTGAACTGGCACTGGTCCCTTGCACTACAGTGTGCATGAGGATCTGGCACAGTCAGGTGACAACAGAGAACAGCAGGAGATGATGACTCAGCAGAAAGGCCCCAGACTTGCACAGGGAATAAAAGCCCAGGTGGTCCTTTGTTCAGGGTCCTTCCTTTGAGGCTGTGAGGCCTGTTTCAGGGGTAAGCCAAAAACCGTTCTACAACCCTCTTCTTATTCCATGTAACTTTCTGAGTGGAGCATTATTTCTGACCCCTGAGATATCAGCACCATTCATCACCACTCTCTAGGCCCAGCCACTCAGCTGGTTTTTAACCCAGTGAAGAGTGCACCTGTCCAAGGTATGGGCTAACAGCTTCTCTAGCAGAATCCTTCAGGAGACAGTAGGCTCCAAAGGCTTTGCTGAAGGGAGACTACATCTTCAGACTTCTTGTCATCTCCCGGACAGATTGCCCGATCATGAGAGGAGATCAGGTTGGCCATGCAGGAGCTGCTGTCTGATCCCTTGGATGTGCCATGTGATAACATTCAAGGTCATCTGATAAGCTTCCTGGGCTGAGGTGCATCACTATACATGTACTCATTTTACCTACTTGCACAGTAGCACAGGAAACATGGTTTAGATGAATGGACAGTGGGGTGGACCAAGGACTGGCAGAGCCCAGAGGCTCAGGATCAGGGCAGCAGAATCCAATTGGAGGCCTGTAGTCAGTGGTGTTCCTCAGGGATCAATAATGGGTCCAGTCTCACTCATCTTGTTTATCACTGGCCTGGATGAAGGGATCCAAGGTACCCTCAGCAGGTTTGCTGAAGATCCAAACTGGCTGATACACCTGAAGGCTCTGCTGCCTTTGGGCTGGGCCTTGGTGGGCTGGAGAGTTGGACAGAGAGAACCCGAATGAGGCTCAACAAGGGCAAGCGCAGGGTCCTGCACCTGGGGAGGAATAACCCCAAGTACCAGCACAGGCTGGGGCTGCCCCACTGAAGAGAAGCTCTGTGGAGAAGGACCTGGGAGTCTTGGTGGATCACAAGGTGACAATGAGCCAGCAGGGTGGCCTTGTGGCCAGGAGGCCCAGTGGGATCCTGGGCTGCCCTGGGAAGAGTGTGGCCAGCAGGTCAAGGGAGCTGATCCTCCCCCTCTACTGGGCCCTGGTGAGGCCACGTCTGGAGTGCTGTGTCCAGTTCTGGGACAAGGAGCTCCTGGAGAGTGTCCAGCAAAGGGTCACAAAGATGATGAGGGATCTGGAGCATCTCACTTACAGGGAGAGACTGAGAGAGCTGGGCCTGTTTAGTTTAGAGAAAAGAAGACTGAGAGGAGATCTCGTCAATGCATATAATATCTGAAAGGTAGGTGCCAAGAGGATGGTGCCAGACTCTTCAGTGGTGCCCAGTGATATGACAAGGAGAAATGACACAAGCAGTTTCACCTCAATATGAGGCAGGACTTCTTTATGTTGAGGATAGCATAGCAGTGGAACAGGCTGCCCAGAAGGTCTGAAGATGTTAAAAACTCAACTGGACATGATGACTGGACCAAATGATCTCTGGAGGCCATCCAACCCTAACTATTCTGTGATTCTATTGTTTTCACTAATGAAATTAGCATGGAAGATACACTTTTTCTAAATTTCTCTAACTCAAATATCTTGACCTGGGAGGAATTTTTTATACTATTCCCTTTTGCAGACTTACTTTAGGACTGGCTTGTCTCCTGGTTTAAAACCATCTGGGAAATGCAGGGAAAAACTATTGTTGGCTTCCCTTGGTTTTTGTTTCATATTGAATAGATACAAATTTGAAAATGTATCTTCTTTTGTATTTTTATTTTGTGAGGGTCTTTTGGACTAGTTGCACAAGAAATCTGTGACTTTGGAAAGTTCTTCCCATTAATTAGGAGATATTTCAGTATAGAAACTTGCAGACAAAGATATTAGACAGAGATAAAAATTCGAGTAACCTTCACTGATCCTATTAGACCTTATTAAGATGGTGTAAATAGGATTATCAGTCAAAGGTAAAAGGAAATTTAAGAAATGTAATGCTTGCAAAACTTAATACAGTTGCTGATGTGATTTACTGTAGTTTCACTTGAAACAATAATTTTGCCATATTGGACAAGGAGGGGAATGAAACTGTCTATAAAATGGCAATAAACCAAAATGACTATCTGAGTCCTAATCTCATTTGATCTAGAGTGTTAGTAGTCTAAATAAAAACTATAAAATAGACCTGACTTTATTGCTAGCACATACAGAGGGACCAGGTAATGATATAAATTGTGGAAAAGGATTTATCACAGTTACGTTTACTTTTTTTATGGAAGAAAGATTGTCTTTCCACTGTATTTTTTAGCTGAAAACTGTGTCTAGGGTGAAACAGTGCTTTATATCAAGAGTTCAGAAATTCTTACACATGGTGGTACAGCACTAGCCTAGTAATTAGTATAGTTTTATCAATGTTTATTCCAGTGAAATTGTCAGTATTATGAAGCTGAGGTTGTGCCTTAAGGTAGATGTGGCTAGACATCAGCTTACTCTGTGCATCAGAGATTTTACACCTGAGATTGATACAGATTGATACAGTAGATATATGTGAACACATAGATATATTGTTGAACACATTTTGGTGCTTTCAGATAAAAATAAAAACAGCAGACTGATAAGGTTTGTGTTATGTTCCCTTTCTGATAGGGAAATGAATATTTAAAAAGAGGATTGAAATTCCCAAATTACATTTTTTTCCTGTCTTCCTGTAGTGGATACCCGAAGTTGATATTGCAGCTAGTTAGAGAACCTGGATAACATCAGCAGGGAGAGCAGTATAATATCAGTATGGGTCATGGGATTTTTGTTGTATATCTTTAGAGTGGTTGAAATAAATTTTTCTTGCTTTAGAGTGTGTGTTGACTATTAATTGAATATTCGTGAAACAGTTCATGCTGGTGGTGTCCTCTTGCCTACCATATAGGAAGAGGAGTAGTGACAATAGCCTTTGCATTTCAGCAGCAAGCGTGGCAAACAGGCAGGACAAGGCAGGACATGTAGAAAAGGCCCATGAGCAACTATGTTTAGATTAATCTGGTTTAGGGCATCTCCAGATTTTTCAGAGCATTTAAAGCTCTGTCAGAAACCAAGCTTCAGCTGAAATTGTACAAGCTAAAAAATGAAATGTTAGGAGAAATGTGTGACTTGAATTTTGAAGTGAAAAAATGAAGTGTGCATTATGACTAACCTGTTTTCACAAATGGGATTTACCTAGTTGGTCTCCAGACAGCCTCACTTTTTCCAGTGTAGCCCTTGCTTGAAAACTTGAAACTTTCTTTCACATCAATGGAGTATATTACTGATAGGTTGTATAGGATCAGCTGAACTGATCAAATGTGAATTAATAAAAACTGATTAAAATGTCAGCACTAAGCAAAATCTCTAATTTGGAGGCTTTTAATTGCATAAGGGGCAGAAGATCTGGTGTCATAAACAGAGCAAATATAAAGTATTCTTTTTCTGCAGAAGAGATATCTTTCGAAAATGAAAATGTAATGTTTTGTCGTTGCTTTTCCATATGATTTTTGTGGGTGAAAAAGTGAGTTATTTGTGCCCTTTATTTCTGGTTTTCCCCAAGTAGTTCTCTTGTGTATGAAGAACAGCTGCAGACCTCAGGTCTACAGGTCTGAAGGTGGGCATTTTGGGCACAGTAGTGCTTTGACTAAACTCCCTGACTCAATTCTGCTGGTGTGAAACTTAACTCCTGTGAACTTTCCCCTTCTGGCTTGGTCTGCTCCAGCTGATGATTATGAACATGTTAAGGTAGATCTACGTAAGGCCTGTATTTTGCTAGTGCTAATCAGTCCTGGAAGAAAGAGCAAATGTATTTTGACATTTTTTGCCTCTTCTATCCTGTGCAAAATGACTAAAAAAACCTGTTGCAATCAAAGTCTGAGTTTAGGCAAGTCTCTCATGCTGAAGGCAAGCTTAATAATTTTTATCATCTAGTTACTGATTTCAATGAAAGTCAGGAGCAGCTTCTGAATTGTATAACACAAAACATGATTTGCATCTGGGGAAAGGAAGGCATCCAGATTCTTGTGGGTGTAATGGTCTTTAAGCAACTATGTTGTCAAGAAGTGTTCATGCTAGCCACTGTGTGCTGTGTAATGTTTCTTTCTTTTGCTTTTTAATAGTAGGCAAAATCCTTTGTAGGTATGCCCATATAAAAAGCACCGCTTTCTGTTTGATGAAAGAACTTACATATTCAGAGAGAACTTAGAGAAATCACCAGCTTTAGTTGAACCACGGATTTAGGTTTTTTCTGTTCTGGTTAAATGGATAATTTTGTATATTTGTTCAGGTGAACACTTGTCCCAGTAGCTGACATTTTTATCTGGTATGACTTTTTTTTCTTTTTCATCTCTTTTTCCCTTAATATATGATAACACTTTAAAACTGTATTGATGGGAATATTCATGTGAACTTGGCAGCTGGAATCTGCTGAGTGTTGGTGTTTCAAACACTTCGCAGTCCATGCATTTTCTCCATTAGTCATGTGGTGATGTACTTTGCCAAGAGGTGAAATAAACTGTAGGACAGCAGGTCAGAATAAAGCATAGATTTTCTAATGCTGTATTAGATTAAATTATTTTGTGTGCTTGGAAGTGGAGAGTTCATTCAGAGTTTTCACACCTTTTTTTTAAAGAAACATGGTTATTTATTTATTTTTTAAATTGAGCTAGAAGTGCAACATAGTGGGCAACAATCTCTTAAGGAATATTTTTTCCTACTATGTTTTAATGTAAATTATTAGAAATAAGGAAAAATCACACCACTAGAAAATGAATGCAGAGATTTACAGTTAATGTTGGCAACAGGCAAATTGCTCTCTTTTCAGAAAAGCTTGTGCTTCTCATTGAAAGGGGTTCTTCACCTTTTACTAATAAGGGTAGCTGCTCTCAAATAAGATGTGCTGCATTGTTGTCATAAGGTAGTGATGTTGATGTGTTCTGCCATACTGCTTTTCATGGAGAACATGAGATCCAGCAGAGATAATGTTAAGCGTGATTTGAATAATTCTTAAATGCATCCCTGCTTCTCATTTGGGCAGGAGGTTACTGATGCAGTTTGTTAGGGGGTTTTTGGTGGTGATTTGTGATATTTTCAGGTATGTCCCTGAAGCATTGAATATTATAGACTCCATTGGGGTAAACTAGGCATACCTAATTTTCCATGTTAATGAATTTTATTCCCATAAATGGTATGTTTGTAGCGCTTTTGATTTACTTATTCGTTTACTAACTTCCTTTTTTTTTTTTTTCCCTGGCCATGTCAGTTTGGTTATTTTTTTCTTTCTAACATTTAAAGACGATACTCAAAACTACTGTGACTGACTGACTCTCTTTTGAAGTTCTTGCTACTTTCTCTGAAGAAACTGTTGTAGTTCTTTGTCTTCTATAAAAAAACTACAGAAAACCTGGTGTATTTGTTTTTCTTTGTTTTCTTTTAGATGGGAGTGTTATTGTATTGTATCCCTAAACAATATTTTGCTTACTAAACGTTATTACCAATCCTGCAATTGTAGAGTCTTCAGACTAAAGTGTATTTCATATAAAAAATCTATTAACTCATGTTAACTCATGGAATCTTTCTGAAATGTTTCATCTTCCATATGGCTCAGTGTTTTTAATGCTGTATGAGAATTTGTAGAATACTGTGCAAAGTAAAACACATTTAACTGCTGTTTACTTAGTTGAGTCTAGTTTATTATAAATCATAATGTTGTATCTGGTTCATCTGCAGGAAAATATATTAATTAAATTGTTCTTGTATGTGATAAAGTGTTTGCTTTCTTTTTGTTATGTAGTTTTTATATATAGCCAGCTTGGCATCCTTTTTGATCCAGTTAATTTGCATTTAAATTGTTAATTTGCCTAGCACCTGAATATTCCTTTTACATCTCAGAACACAGAACTGACACAAAGATATGTTTCTCCTTTGAAGGATACAGTCAGCAGTGCCTGTAACAAAAGCAGGGAAAGTTAACTAAGGAGATAAAAATGAATTACATAGAACACACAATACTGAATTAGATAAAATGTGGCTTTTTCTGGCCAAGCTGGAGCTTAAGTGCCTCTTCACTTCTACAGTATATTCCAATTACAAACTGTGGTAGTGTTGCTAATTTGCAACTTGAAGTTTGGGGATGTGATGCAGAATAATACCTTTAAATTTTTAAATGCGCAATTAAGAATGTGCAGAATTAAGAATTAGCAAGCATTGTGTTTTATCTTAAGGAATGTTTTGCTCTCAGGGCAATTATGAATGGAATCTTCCTTGAGTAGAGATAACTACCTTCCAGAGCTTGCCAGTGCAGAAGTGGCAGTTTTTGTTCATGGAAATGCTTGTGAAGGGATGACCTGTGATTCAGTTGGTGAGAATACACAATAAGCAAAGAAAAACCCTGGTAAACTGGTGGCTGTGTCTGAATGAGTGGAAAGAATCTGTAAACCTTCAGATAAAAGGCAGAATATCAGACTTTACTGTAACGCATGGATACTGCCAGGTTCCTTGGCAGCAAGTGTGGAAAAGGAAGGACAATGATCTTGACTTACATAACCAGTGAATAAGGTATTGGTACAGTTTTCCTGAGAAAACTGGATTTAGAGTTGCATCTTGGACAAGTCTAGAACTCAGACTGCTGAGAAAGAAGTGTTGCAAATATAAATTCACTTGGGTCATCTGCAAGGAAGAACAGTTTTACAGTTCCACCTGTTTTGAGAGAAGTCAGATCCAATAAAAACACTTTGACTGACAAAGAAGGACTTCAATGTATTTTCAGCATATTTTTAAAAATTGGTTAATCCTGTGTTCAGCTGCAATTTTTAGGGTATATAGCCACTCCTAAAATTCCACCCTGATGTTAATATAATACCATTTCTAAGGCAAAGGCTTACTATTCCTGGAACTAGGAAACACTTTAAGTTGTCATAGAAACAAAAGACAGCTTTGCCAGAGAAACAAACTTAGAGCAGAAGATGCACATTTGGTGTGAGACATTACCACTTGTCATTTGTTGTGGTTGATCTGTATCTACACAGACGTCACTACTCTGTTATTCAAAAGAACCAAATGCTGGCGAAGTTGGAAGCAATAAAATAAAAAGCATCACCTGCCACTGCCTTGTTTAGAAGGTATTTAGAATGGATTAGTGCAACGACTGGATATATTAATCTTATAAAGTGGTCAAGATTAGCTTGTAAAAAGCTCTTGCACAGTGTAATACCTTTCTCTGATGGATCGAAACAATACTTTACTTTGTCACTTGCACTGCTTTGTATTCTTATTGCCACATCCAAATGTAAGATCTGCTGTCATCCCCCAGCTTATCCTCAGCAAAAACATAGTAATTATTTAGGAAGAAATCCTTCAAATTCATTCCTCAAAGCAGTAAGTCTTGCTGTCACTGATTAAGATAAGAAGGTGAACTGTGCGCCATTGCTGTTTTTTTTCCTTCCTGCTGTTACTAATGCAGTGATAATGTTACAAATTTAAGCTGCTAAGGTCTAACACAGGTTACCAGAAAGCTGTGAGATATTTACAGTTTATGATGGATGTATGGATAGAGCAACAGTGTTTAAAAAAAACCCCAGCTCCTCATATTAATCTTATTATACTTAACACCTCACCAGCTGAAGAATGTATGACTGAAATTTATTTTGAAAAGGTGCACTTTTCCAGACTACTTTTATGAGCAGCTTGAAACTCTGAAAGACTTCTTGAATATTTGAAGATTGCAGTTGTTGGTAGATGAAGCAGATTTACTGTGATTGTTAAGTCAACCTTGTATTAACTGTATTAGCTGTGTCTTTGGTAGTTCATGAATGTTGCAACTTTTTACTGGTTGTTTAAAACTGAAACAGTAACAAGCAATATGTCAATGACATTTTTTTCTACTTGCATATAGGGGACAAAATTTAGTATTTAAAATTTTCTCTAACCTGCTGGTAATCTTTACAAGAATGTGAAGAAAGCTTTGACTCAGAATGAAGTTGTCTGTGTTTTATTTGTTCAGTGTGATCTATATATAAGGCTGAATATCTGCACTGTGGTGAAGATACTGAACTTGTGCATACAGAAGTGTCTTAGAAGTGTGTAGGACCAGAGGAAGAATCATAATTATTGAAATAATCAAAAAGCATTATTCTTGTCAAAACATGTTACTGATAGTAAAATGCAAAGAGTAGAGAGTTTGAACTGACTGACAGCTGCAATTACATTCAATATACCTGGTTCTTAATGCTACATCATAACAATTTGGCACAGCTTGCACAGATCTCTTAAACTGGAGAGAAGGTTTGTTATATTTTCTGACAATAGTTTTTGAGACACACAGGGCCTCAAGGCTAAGAGTCTCTGGTCCATTAAATCTGCTTTACATTATTTCAATGGAATGAAGTAGCCCTAAAACTAGAGCACCTTGAACTGGCCAGACGAGGATTCCATGTAGGGCAAGGGCAGAAGAGCAGAGTGGGATCCTCTGGGGCAGAGCTGGTGACTGAGAACCATGCAAAGGCATTTTTCTTTTTGTAATGCCCCAGGTGCTTGCCTGCTAAATATGTGATCCAAAGGTCCTGACCCTGCTAGGTTTTACCTTCAGCAGTCTGCATGCATTGGATGCTGAGCAGTGGAACTAGGGCAGACAGGTCTTCTGGGTCTTCTGCTGTGGTTTTCAGAAAGGAAACACTGATATGGCAGAAATCTGAAGTTGATGCAGGTCATTTGGAGTTTGTTTACCTGAGATCTGAACTGGAGCACTGCAAGCCTGAAGAATGGAATACTTTTGGTTTGGTATCATTCATCCCTGTTTAAAGTGGCTGTGACAAGAACAGCTGGAAGGGGCAGGGTAAAAGTGTTGTCTTTAACTTTTTAGTACAAACAGTGTTTTGTATACCTAGGAAAGAAATTATTTCTCTAATCTAAGCTATAAACTAGACCTAATCCTTATGTAGAGCATTTTTATGCTTTTCCCACCTGTTTTGTGTAGAGCCAGCTGTGGAGCTATGATGTACTACTGCAAAGCTAGCATCATGTTGTTGAGCCTTCTCAGGAGGGAGAAAGTCTGTAGGGACACAGACAATAATCTGTTAATTCCTTCAGGCTGTGGAAAAATCTTTGGGGCAGGTGAGCCCTAAGTAACACCAAAAAAATCATGTAGTAATGTAAAAATCATGTAGTACATGTAAATAATGTAATAATTTAGTGTGATCTGAGAGAGAAAAACAAGTTTCAGTTTGCTACATTTCAGGTTACTTTTTTTTTCTTGGAAGTACTCCAGCTGGAGAAGCATGAGAGAAGTGAGCTTTCATTTTAACATCATGTAATAGATAGGAAAAATGTGGATAGAAATATTATCCAAGAAGGATATTCGTTGTATTTCAGTACTTCTTTTGTTTATGTGTATATTGTTTTAAAATCCAGCATTAGAAATGTAACGTTTTGTAAATTGTCTTGTATGAATTACATACAAGTGGTTTTGCTTTATTTTTTATGTTATATGGGGTGTTCTTGGCACTTTTTAACATCTTTAGCAGTGAGCTGTTATTCTTTTGGAGCTTCATTTGATAGTTGAAAGTAGTGCTTCAGCACAGCATGCATGAGAATGTGCCAAGAGACTAATGTGACTTCAGGTTTATACAGAAGCCAGTGCCTCTTATTTGCACTGCTGTTACAATGATAAACTACAACCAAAACACTCCAGTTGAATAAAGGAAAAAAATAAATCCAAAAAACAACAACAAAAAACCCCACATCACACATATTCATAGGAAACAGATTTAAAGTACACGTTACAGCTCAAACCCATGTACAACTTGCTTGTACTGTTTGGCAGCTTTCCCACAAGCATTGTCTATTACAGTATGACAGTGCTACCATTATAAGTAAAGTTACATGTTAGAAATAGAACACAATGACATTGTAAATATTAAAGAAAAATAAACACAAAGGGAAATACGTGGGTTCTAACTTGTGGTAACATTTTGTTCATGATGAATGTGACATTTTAAATTGAGGGGAATTACTCAGCTTCATAATGCAATATTGTATGCAGGTGTAACTGTTCTTTTGTACATAAACACATGTTATACTAAAAGATGTTGTTTTAAAATGCAAATTCTGAACAGTTGCTGGAACTTCCTAGGAAGTATGAGAATTTGTTACCAGGGCCCCTAATACTGCTCTCCTATGCCTTTGCATTACGATGTCTAATTGCATTGTTTCACACTATTTTTTCCTTCCTCATTCAGTGAACAGGATGGGTGGTACTCAGGAATTGAGCTGCTGCTTGATATTTTAGTCCTTATCATTCAGTTAGCAGCCCAGGCTTTATTTACTGTACACCATTTAAAACTGTGTAAAGAATACATAATTATTCATTCCCTTATGGCATTTTATCTAAGGTGCCTGGCTGAACTATTTTTGTCCATTTGATTGTATTCTCATATGTGTTTTCTGGTCAATACCTATAGATTTATTTGCTCTGTGAGATAAATGCATGTGCACATACACAGATTACATATATGTAGTTTATTTACTTTTGAAAGAGAATTTTTCAGTTACTCCTTTTGATAACTTCTAGAATGGAAACTGATTGTCTGTTACATACTTTAAAATAGGTTATTGTAAGCAAACATTAAAAAATGCATTTAAATTACTAAATGCATCCAACCACAGAAGTCCAACCATTCGCATTGTCCTGGTTTAGGGCAAATTTGGGAGAAAACCTCCAAAGGGGATTACTCTAGAAAGCAGTTTTAAGCAGGCTCTCTCCCAGCTGGTTCAGGGAAAAAGATTCCCTCGGCTCACTCAGTCTCTTATCGGTCCGTCCTGCGCTGGAAATGCCACGGCCCAGGCTGGGCCCGGCAGGCTACAGGTGTGAGCTGCCGGTGCTCTTCCGGGTGTTCAGTCCAGAGCAGGCTTGAGCAGGTCCAAAGAAAAAGAAAAAACACAGTCCAAGGAACTTCTCTGCATCAGCTAGCTAAAAACTAGCTAAAAGCAAAGGAGAGCTCTGTCTGGCTGTCTTATCTGTCCATCCTCAGACAACACAGACCAGGAGCAGGAATTTGGAGGACTGAGTGCAGTGTCTGAAAACAAACTCCACCCTTCTTCTCTTCTCCCTCTTGCTCTCAGTCTTAAAGATGCAAAACTTATTTCTGGGCTAAACAGATGAATGGGAATACAATTCAGCATCATAAAGTCACCCCAAGACACACATAACTTTACTTTTCAACAAGGATGGTGCTCTTCAACTTCAAATGTATCTTGACAATGTATCCTCTAGGTCTGACAAGTTGTCCTTTTATTTGAATGCAGTTGATTCTCTCTGCTGGACATGATTGCAAAGATAGTGCTTAACTAATGTAGCATTCAGGTTCATGTGAGAAGTAAAAAGAAATGAGGGTAAGTGAACATTCAAACAGATTGCCTGGAGAAGTTGTGGGTGTCCTTCTTTGCAAAATGTTCAAAATGATGTTCAAAATCCAACTGTATGTAGTTTTGAGTAATTTGTTGCAATTGCATCTGCTGTGAGTAGGCTGGACGAGATGATCTCCAGAGATGCCTTCTAGCCTCAGCTATTCTGTGATTTATACAATAAATGATAATATATGTATTGTGGTATCTACATTTTGCATGTTTCTGATGGACAAAACTTTATGGATCTTGTGGCTTTCTTCTACACTAAAATAACAGAAAAATGTTTGTTTTCCAGTTTCCATTTGCCTAGCAGGCTATTTCAATCCCATGAAAAGTTATTTAACTGTTAAACTGTAGTTTGACTGACTATTTAACTGTTGTCAGCAAAACCTGTAGTAAAGTTTAAAAGCGGTGTTTCTGTTGTTATGCTAGTACTTTGCAGAAGATTGTAATAAATTCTAATTATTAAAATTTTTAAAATTATTAAAACTTTTTGGGTTTAAGAATATAGTGTAGAAAGCTTGGTGGCAATGGTCACCTGTCCAGCTTGTGATCCTGTTATTAACAACTTCCGTGAATTATGAATATTGTAAAGAACTTAGTTTATCTATGTCAGTGAGTCTTGCAAATTTTACAAGTGCTGCCAGTGCATCATAGCTGACTGTAAGGCTTTTCCATAAGATCTGTCTATTCCTTGAAATACTTTAGTGTTGCTGCTACAAAAAGATACAGACTTTTCCAAATGCTAATGTTAATATTTCAAATAAATATTAATGATAATATTTAATGGTGCTGATATTAATATTTCAAATAAGAAAGGGAGGTGGTACATATGACATCTTTTACTGTCCCAATATACCACTTTTGTCTCTCTGCTACTGATGGAAGGAGAGGATTGTGATACTCAAAAAGACCACCTCCAATTCAAATATTTTATTGCTAATACACTGTAACTTTTTTTTTGTTGCAGAAAGAGTTGAGCCTTCCAAGAAGAGGAAGTTTGTGAGTATATGAAGTTTTTCACTATTGTGCTTAGATTTGTAATATGTATTTTTGACAGTTTTAGAGTAGACTAGTTTTCTTTTCAGGGCAGTTAGAATGGAGGTTAAATATGGCAGTTGTTCTGCCTGAGAATACATACAAAGAAATGAAAATTGTAAATGAAAACCCGAGGGCTGTGTAGTCACCATTTTTATGCTCATCTTTCAGAGAACCTACATTGAGGGATTTCTAAAGGGATGAAAAGTCCTTAGGTTCAGGGTTTTGTTTTCTATTAAAGATTTTTCTTGTTAAAAATCAAGGAAGAAACATGCTTTCTTTGTGAATAATAGAAAAGAAACTTGTCATGCTTACGGAACAGTCCTGTGGATGAGGAAGTAGGAAAAAAGAATAGATGAGTTCTACTAAATGTATAGGATTGTTAAGCTACTATTTCGATTATGGAAATAAAGACTATATATTCTTGTATAAATTGTTACTTAGTTATAATAATATGTACTCAGATGCTGAGTTCAACTGTGCTTTGTTTGGATTTCTGTACCTTGGCTTTGATGCTTCAATGGTTTTGACTTGTTTGATTTTAAAGCTTGTATTTTTTATTTGCATCTGTCTCATTTCTTATTCTATATTAGTGACTTGTTTAGAAAGTATTGGGATAAGAAGCAAGCTCTGTTCACTTACTGCTTTCTTTGAAAAATAATACTATAAGATAATCTGTAGATTATTGGTGACAATTTTGAGTAAAACCCTGTGCTCTTGCATGAGAGGCTGGTTACTTGGTTTCAACTTGATAGTGCTGTGTAGGTTTTAGTGATAGTAGGTGAAATACCTGAATAACTAAAACTGTAACTGCTGGGAAAGTGCAGTGGAGTGCTCTGTTGTTCTGACTCAAAGAGCATACCAGAAGTCTGTACTTAATAGGATATCTGCTCTGTTGGAAAAGATTATTGTTTTAGGTTTGGACTCAAGAGAATTCTTACGGTACACAGTAAGCAAACCCATTATGTAAGAAAAGTAAAAAAAAAAACCCAGAAAACTATTTTCCTGTCAAGTATTTAAGTATTTTAAGTATTTCAGTGACAGAGAGAAAAATGTTAAAAGAAAATTATTTTTGGTGCATTCTTTTGGTGTCCTTGGTGCTTTATATTAACCTGAAACTGTTATGTGGGTACAAGACTGCCTCTGTTGAAGTTAATGGCTAAACTGCTGTTCACTGCAGCCAGAGCAGAAAGGGGCTCTTGGAACTTGACCTTGCTTACTCTTTCTAGGATGTTTGATATTGAATGTTATTAGTTAGTTTACTCCAAATCTGAAAAATATCTGCATCACAATCACCTCAGTTGCATTCACATACATACTAGTTTAGCTGATCACTGAGATACTAGTGTGCTTTCTGTGCTGAGGCTTTGTTAAAGTGTAGTAGAGAACATTATCTTGTCAGCATAATCATATCTGGTTATTAAAGTGCTTAGGTTTCTACAGATGATTGTAGTGGGTTGACCCTGGCTGGGTGCCTGGTACCCACCAAAGCTTCTCTATCATTCCCCTCTGCAACTGGACAGAAGCGAGAAAATACAATGAACGGTTCATGCAAAAGGTAAGGGTAAATTTAAGGATAAGGCTAGGCTAGGCTGGGCTAGGATTAGGATAGGATTAGGATTAGGATTAGGATTAGGATTAGGATTAGGATTAGGATAGGATAGGATAGGATAGGATAGGATAGGATAGGATAGGACAGGACAGGATATCACTCACCAAATACTGTCATAGGCCAAACTGACTTGAATTGGGAATACTGATTGAATTTATTACTAAAAGAACCAGGATAAGGAGAAGTAAAATAAATATTAAGAACACCTTTTCACACCACTCCATCCTTCTCAGGCTCTACCTTTCCCCTCTCAGTGGCACAGAGAGACAGGGAATGGAGGTTATGGTCAGTTTCATCACATTGTTTCTGCTGCTGCTTAGGGAGAAGAGTTCTTCCCATGGGAGACAGTTGTCCATGACTTCTTCAGTGTGAGTCCATCCCATGAGCAGCAGTTCTGCATGAACTTCTCCTGTGTGGGTCTCTTTCCACAAGGCACCATACTTCAGGCACAGCCTGTTCCAGTGTGGGTCCCCCACAGGTTCACAAGTCCTACCAGGACCCTGCTCCAGCACAGGCCTCCCATGGGCTCACAGCCTCCTCTCAGGCATCTGCCTGCTCTGGCCTGGTCTTCTCCAGGGGCTTCAGGTGCATCTCTGCATCCCCTGGATGTCCATGGGCTGCAGGGCCACAGCTGCCTCACCATGGTCTCACCATGGGCTGCAGGGGAACCTCAGCTCCGGAGCCTGGAGCACCTCCTGTCCCTCCTTCACCAACTTTGGTGTCTGCGGGGCTGTTCCTCTCTCATATTGTCACCCTGCTCTTCTCTGGCTGCAATTACAACTGTGCGATAACTTTTTTTTTCCTTCTTAAATCTGTTATCTCAGAGCTGTTAACATAATTTCATTGGTGAATGGTAGGTATGTTTTAGAGTTTACCTGGCATTGGATCTGACAGACACAGAGAAAGCTTCTAGCAGCTTCTCCCAGTAGCTACCTTCTAGCTCCCCTGCTGCTAAAACCTGGCCATGCAAACCCAAACAATGGTATTTTAAAATTACTTTAATAGTGCTTAATTAAAAGGGCTCAGATTACTGTAGTTAGCAGTAACTGTGACATCAGGGGTTGTGTGCATGGGCTGTGTTGATTGCTATATTTGTATATTATATAAATGTTGACATGAAAATTGAATTTCAAAATGTGAAACACCCTATGTTTTGGTTTATGTAGACATCTAGAGATCCTGAATGGTTCCAGGCAGGCACATCTCACACCGTCTTTTGGTGCTTCAGGCCCAATGTCATGACAAGGACTCAGCTTTAAACAGGACAGGGAGAGCTATTTCAAGGGTGAGCAATCTTAGCATAGTTGGCATAAACTGAGAAAAAGAGTTGTGGTTGGCTGAGAAGTGAGCTTCTCCATGCTTGGAGCACCCCCTGGCTGTGTTGGCTCAACTCTTTCTCTGGACATGGGCAGAATTGATCCAGGTTGCAACTACCTTCATGCATGCAGTTCCTTCAGCATGTTAAATTGCCCAACTGCACAAATGCTTCTTTCTGGCAGCAGGGTGTGGTGGCTTGGAGGAAGGATGAATAGATGGCAGCTTTCTTTCAGGCTGACTCCAGCAGCAAAAAGACTTTATGTAAGCTTAGCCTGATTGTAAACCTGCATAGCTGTTTGTATCCCACTTTGGAATTCCATTGGAAAGCTGAATAGGAGTATATTTTTGCACACTGCTACAATGGGGATGGGTTATTTATATCTTGGTAGAATATTTTTATTGATTTATTTGCTTTCAGCAAACACTTCCAACCCGAACCTGAGCTCAGTTAGTTAGATCATGGTGCTAGTAACACCAAGGTTGTGGGTTTGATCCCTGTATGGACTGTTCACTTAAGAGATGACTTGATAATCCTTGTGAGTCCCGTCCAGCTCAGACTATTCTGTGATTCTGTAATATCAAGCAAGGTTTTCGTGCTTAATGTTAAGCCAGACTCAGAAATACAGACTTAATTTGATCATAATTAAATGTTGCAGTTTGTGAAGCACACAGATCCTCTTATGAACCAGGGAATGCCTGATAGCATTTACACATCCCTATCCATTAGACATTCATAGTGTATCTAGCACAACCAGGTAGCCACAGATGATCTCTCAATGTGTGTTAAGCAGGTGAGTTTCCATCACTGATTTAAGGTGTAAGTGTCCTTATACTGATTTGTCTCCTTACATACTGGCAGTGTTTAGAAATATTAAAAATTTTTATAGACAGAAGGCACAAACTCGAAAGTTGTGGCAAAAATATTGCACTCAGCTTTGAGTGGGTACATTCTGGTTTAAAATGGCCTTCTCCTAAAAGGAAATTTACAACAGGCTTCTCTGAGGTCGAGAGGAGCCTTCAGGCTTCAGCTTTGATGTATTTATTTTTGGTGGATCTGTCCTTCTCCTTACAGTTCTGAAACTAACTTCCATAATTATAAAATATGGACTCAAGTTCAGTACCAGCAATATGCATAATCAAATTACATAATCTGCATGCACAAGTGTCAAAATTGGTCACAGAATTTTCCTAAAATTAATTTATGCATTTCAGTGAAACAGTTGATACCCTTGGATAATAGGAACATAAGATTGTGGCCAGCCAAGAATTCAAGAGAAACAGTAGGTAAAGCCACTGTTTGCTTAGGTGCTTGAGTAAGTAAGTTTCAAGAGACACGGAAGCAAATTTATAAGAAAGTCTTTTTATCAATGAAAAATAAGGACTGTTGGTTGCCCTTAGGGGAAAAGTGAGAATGATTAATAGTGTGGAAAAATAAAAGAAAAATAGCTCTGCGACTTGTGGCATGTAGGTGGAAAAAAACTGGAATATGTTTGACAGTTTCTGTGTGCACATAGGCATCTACATAATAAAAAATCAGCTATGTTCATAGGTGATGTGTTATTAAATTTGGAGATTGGAGTAAATTAATTATTGTTGCCAGGTAATGAATTTCTCCATTATAGTATGGAGGGATTGTACTCCAGGATATATTCTCTTTAGCCTGTGTTTGATTCTCAAGTTGCATATTTTCCAGTCATTACTAGCCTCGTTTCTATCCTCAACTTTCAAGGGTTTTCTACTCCTGTCACTTAGTGGAATTCTTTTTCCCCTGCATCTTTTGGATTCCTTGTGATTGACAGTGAAAAACTTGGTTATGTCTTTTGTATAATTTAGGAGCTAACAGTTACTACAGCATGGCCCTTTTCCCTCACAATCTTGCTTACTTCAGCCTCCATAAATTCTGTGCAAGTGTGCTGCCCATTGTCCGTGTTTACTTCTTTTAAAGTTGTGCTGGTCTACCAGGGAGATTTGTGGCTCATGCAGTGTGCTAGGTAGGCTTGCTGGCACCTTACTGTTGTCAGTGCATGGTCTTCTGCAAAGAAGTCCTTTGTGCTGTAGAGAGCACCAACCTGTATTCTAAATATCTGCCCTCAGAAGAAAAGAGCCAGTTGCTGAACATCAGGAGTCTGCCTGCCTTGCATCTTCAGTTAAGCCATTCTGCCATTATAGATTCTCCCCTTGAAATTTTCAATATTATTGCCATTCCATTATGTAAAGTATAGGCTGACTTTCTACAGATCTCATGAATACCAACCATGAAATCCCAGTGAACCACTTCTCTTTTCTCCTCAGAGGAGTAGGGAAGTATTTTTCCCCCTCTTTCCTATGAAATACAGGCTGTAACGTTTTTTATTATTGTCAGTATTCTAAACCTATACTGTAGTGTATTTGTTGCCTATAGTTATGTGTCCATAGACAGACTTGAAATTTTTAAAGCAGACAGCATGGCAGCAGGGCCTTTGTTGGCCATAGCTGGGAGTGTACCTGCTCTATAGTTAGGTTGTACTGGCTGTACATAATGTTTGTGAACATAATGTTTGTGGCTGTGGCCATTCTTGCCCCTACCACCACTTCCTATCCCTGTCTAAAACTTCTGAATCCTTTTAATTTCCTTTCACCCTACTATCTGCTGCTTCCCTTCCCCCTGGGAGTTATGTGTCATGCTAACTGTCTTACAAACTTTTTTTGATTGAATACAGTCCTTTGCATGCTCTGTTTTGCTGGAGGTTTTCCAGATGTGTTTTCAACCTTTGTGTTAAGCCAAGTACCTTCCTTGCAGGCATCTTCTCTGGGATAGAGCAGTGGGGAGCTAGGGCAGAGGTCCAGACACAGGTTCAGGCTCGCAGAATTCTCTCTGTGATTGTAGTTTTTATATGGGGATAGGCATGCCAAGAACCTGGTTGCCAAATGGTTTGTGAATTGGAGGATGGGTAATGGCTCCTGGAAGTAAGTTGAGGGTCAGGCAGCACATGCAGTTTTAGCAGAGGGGTTGATGGCTCACCAAAAGACTGGACCTTGCAGGAAACTGAGTAGGTTACTTTAGCCAAAAGCATGGGCGGCAGGAAGGCGGGTGGCTTCTGTGGCAGTCTGAAAAGGAAAATGGGGATTAGGTAGCAGAAGGACAGAGCTCTTCTTTTGTAGGTTTGGGGAAGGAAAATATTGCATTGGCATGGTATCATTCTTTTCCATAAGGACTAATCAAAAAGCTCTGCCTCTGTGTGGTCTTTAATGAGTCTTTGATCAGAGTCGAGGCAGCAGCCAACCTGGCATTAGCACACATTCCTTCCATCTATGTACTCTTCTCTGCCGTCTCTGTCCTCTTGTTTTTTCTCCTAAATATTGCAGGGTTTCTATTTCTCTGTCACATTTTTTCCTAGCAAGCCAGTCAAGCTTAGACCTGTGAGGTTTAATGAGGTGTATTGCAGCAGATCTCACAGGCATGTGAAAAGGTCAGAAAGGGTACTGGGGATAAGTGGATCCACATTATTGTCATGCTTGCCTGAAAAGGGTAGCAGATAACTGCCACAGGGAGCAAGTGAATCCAAAAGGCTGACACAGGGAGTTTCTTACTTTATATTCATCGTGTGTTGACTGCCACAGTGCAAGAGGCAGTGTAATTGCATATATCACATTTCCTCAAATCCCAGTGGCTTCACTCATGAATGTTTAGAGTGGTCATGCCCCTGAGCAGTGAAGACAAGCATGGTATTGGAGACAAACATGCTATTGCAGGTGCTCCTGACATGGGGCTGAGTGTGCTGCTGTAAACAAGCAAGTTCCTGCTGTTCTAGCCTGAATGGAAAAGCTCTCTTGTGCCTTTGTAAAATTTTTGCAGGGCGTATGGACATAGGGAATGCTTTTCTCCCCTCTGCTGTGTGATACTACTTCCCCATCAGGTGACTGGACACATATTGCACTTCAACGCGGTATGTGGTGGAAACAGGATTAAATCAGCCGTGTTTATATTCATGTGTAGGTATGGCCTTGACACCCAGCTTCAGCTGTTCTGTAGTTCTTCCCAGTATCGCTGATATGCTACTGAAAATGAGCTTTTACAGATCATTGTTATATTTTGTGAATGCTTTTCTCCTAGATTATGCTAGGAGAAATGTAAAATGTTTTAGTTTGCATTTAAAAATGGCTGTTTTTATGATTGAATTGCCTATTAGAAGTACCAAGAATATGCCCACATATATCTAAATCCAGAAAGATTTTAGGTTCTTGCTCCATAAATCAGAACTTTGCTGGCTTTTTTTAAAAGTCAAATTTTTACCAGTAAGCCATACCAGCAAATGTGTCTTGGTAGGATGGAGGCATGGGCTGGGGATATTGTCACTTTCAAGAGCCTTTTGCTTTGCTTCCTATAGGCTAGAAACGCTAAGCAGGAGATAACACTGGGCTGCAGGCGTAATAATCCTGGTTGTCTGATTGTAGTCATTATTTTCCATTAGTGACCTAGGTGGTAGACTAGATCGTGTTCATGAAGTTTGCAGCAGACAAGAAGCTGGGAAGAATGCAAGTATGTTGAAGAACAGTATGGGGTTTCAAAATCATTCTGACAACCTGGAGAAAATACACCAAGTAAAATAGAACTTCTACTCCTGCAGAAGATATTGCAGATACTCAAGATAGTTGACTAGGAGTTAGTTTTTAGAAGTGATCTGTGAGGTTTAAGGTACCGCAGTTGCTGTTGGAGAGCAATGTGTCTTGTGCTGGGAAGCTGATGTTTTGAGCTGCAAAGCATGCAGCATTATTCTATCGCACACAGAACTTACAAGGCCATATATTGGAGTGCTGTGTATTGAGGTCAATCAGCTGGAAACAGATGACACCTCTCAGCTGCTTAGAAAATTTGACACGGTATATGGAAAAATATTTACTGTGCTGGGGCTATTTATTTTAGAGAAGGGAAGGCCGAGGGTTGTTCATGGAAGTCTTTCAGTGTGTGGAACATCTCCATGAGTAGGAAGTAAAAGTATTATTGGGGTGTACAGTAAGATGCAACGTGTTTAAATTGGATCAAGGAGATTCATCTCAGACATGGTTGAAGCAGTGTCTAAACAATGTAGCAGAGGAGTGTGTACCTGGGAGTGTTGTGAAATCGCTATCAGTTTGTAAGAAAAATGAGACAAACATCTCACTGGAGCAATAGGAGTATTATAGGTATAATGTATCTCTCTTGGGAAAGGAAAATATGACCGCTTGACTTTTCTAGCTCTCTTTATAAATGGTCATAATGTCTGTGGGATTATTTGCTCAAACTTTCTGCTGAAATGTGCTTCCATATATTAAGCATCCGCTTTGATGGGAGAAAATACAATCTCATAATGGACAACATTATTCATTTGTTCTTGTCTGTAATGACAGAATTCTCTGAGGAAATGTGTATAGGGCTTTATGTAAGCATAAGACAAACCAAAAAAAAGGCGCAAGCTTCAAACTTCCTGAGGGTGTTTTTTTTTTGGTTTTTTTTTTGTTTTTTTTTTTTTTTTTTTTTGTTTGTTTTTTTTTTTTTGGTTTTTTTTTTTTTTTTTTTTTTTTTTTTGGTGAAGGACTGATGGCTCTCTTTCAGCTGCTTACCTCCATTTGGAGCACTTGCCTACCCATTTGTTTAATGACAAAGAGAACCAGAAGTTGAATTAAAAAAAATAAAATTAAGACATACATGGGGTAGAATTACAGAATTATAGAATTGTTGGGAAGTCGGAAGCCTTTTCTGCAGGCATATATGTATTCATGTGCATGGTAAGGTCTTAAGGAATCAGTTATCAACCTGTCAAAACAGAGCTTGGTAACTCTGTAGGTATATATTAGTTGTTGATATTTGGGTGTAAGGTTTTGAAAGAATCCATCTGCAGGCTGGACTGTGGAATCATGAAATTTCCTACTTATGCTTTAACTTTTTGAAGGAGATAATCAAGTACCATCATGATCTTAAAAAACAGTTCAGTAGACGTTTTTTATTCTTCAAGGTTTTTTATGTTTTCATTCTTTTGACAAAAAAATACATACAGGAAAGTTAAGTGGCATCAGTTAGCACTGAAATATAGTTTAAATGAAGACCAGATAAACAAAGAGCCTGGGTTTGGGTTATTCCTGTTTAAACCAACTGTTTAAACCTTGTGTAATGTAGAGCTCTTCAAAAAGTAGATATATTTTTGCCACTAATTTTTAATGCTTTTTTTTCCATGAAAGGCAGTGCAGACTGAGATCATAATTATTAACATGTAATTTCTCAAGCTTTTTACCATTTTAATATTAGTTAAACATCTGTTGACAAGAGACTTTATTGGTTGAGCTATTTTTATTGCTCTCTAATTTTTGTTTTAATTATTTTATTCTTACAGTGTAAGAGTGGAATATGGTAGGAGATTGTTCAAATCTGAAGTTGCTGCTCTAGGCGTTTTCCATTTAGAAAAAACTGGCAAAGGGCATGCTGTACCATTGTATTGATTTTGCATGGGGAGTTATTTTTGATCTTGTGCATGCAGGTATGAAAATGATGCTGCCTAGTCAAGGGAGATGGGACATTGGTTGGTGGAACATGAGGAAGGCTGCCTTAACAGATTGCCAACACCTCTAACTCCTCTTGCTGGTGTCATCTATAGTAACAGTTCAGATGATAGGAAGAAGAATAGGGAACCATTTCTCTCATTCTTTGGCCACATACCTTCTTTATTTTTATATGTCTTCTGAGCTCTCAAAGTTGCAGGACCGGTCAGTATGAGTCCTGCTTTATATAGATAAATGCGCCTGTTCTACACACAAGGCAGCTGTCCTGGCTGTAGGGAATGTTTAAGAAGTACTTGTTGAAACTCTGTGGAGAAATGGAAGTGGGTGAGGTTGCGGCGAGATTTTGCCAAATTTTGGCTGGTGGATGTTTATTGGTTCCTTTTATCTGCAGTGTTTTAGGATCAGTGGTTTTAGTTAAGATATTCAATGTGACAACCAGTTGCTGGGTTAACTTACAGAAGTTCAGTTATTTCTAATGTTTAATTAACATTGCTAATAAACACATTATTTTGATCCATTCAATTTTTAGCAATACATACAATACCATAATTTATAAAAAGTTACTAAAATATATTTGAATTTAATAGAGTGCTTTCTAGAACTGTAGTTTTGAAACGAGTTCCTTGCAGAATCATATGAGTTAGAGCTCTAAATAGACTGTTATGTGTTTCAAGACCACCTAGTCTTTCACTGTATACTCCAGTGGCACATTAATAAGTGTTGTTATTTTAAATTGCTTAGTGGTATCAGATTTATGGGTATGCCTTTAAATGTCAATAGATCCATGATGTTAACAAGACTTAGGGCTGGAAGGAGTTGTCTAGTATGTCCTTCTGTAGTGGCATAACAAACAGTCATGCTCGTACCCTGGGAGTTCATAGTGCTCTGTACTGGCATGTATTGAACACAGTTATCCCAGGGACATGCAGGTTCTACCAGTATCTACCCACTGCCCTGCAGTGACAAGGAATTTATTTCTGCATGTGATGCTGAGCCCCATTGTGTGAACTGAGGTTTTTGGGTGCAGGTGAATGTAGACACCTTCTGTCATTTGCATCCACTTTCTCCCTTCCCCAAGGAAACCAACGGGACAGCCCACCTCCTCCTCCTCCTCATGTAGGCTGACCAAGATAAAATATTCCTTGCAATTACAAATTGGGCAATTACTGTGAGCATATGAGTAAAACATACCAGACAGGGATCTAAGGAAAAGGATTGCTTTAATATCTGGTATTGCTTCCTTAGCTATGACCTATCTCAAATACTAAAGGGAAAAGTAGGAAGTAGCCAAAAAAACCTGAATAAACTGGCCAGTTAGATCAATATGAAGAATACTTTCTGGTGTTTTCTGGCAGATATCTAAAGCATGAGGTTTACTTTTTACATATTGTGTTGGTCAGTCTGTTGACTTCAGGCAGAGGTAACAAATGGGAAGATTCATATTTCAGACTTTTTTTGTTTGCAGTTATAATATGCCCAGGCATGCTGTGTTGAAAGACTGTAAAAAGAGATTGCGTGTCTTTTTTTCACCCCATTCTTCTTGTGCTGTGTTTTGCATCTCACTGATGCCAAGGAGCAGTGTTGCACTCAACACAGGATGCAGACATCATTCCAGCTAGAACTTCTTTATAAACTGTGGTGCTAGCAGTGAAGCGGCTATACTTGCTGGAAATGCATGAATGTGTGAAGTGGTGTGTTAAATAGATTAGATGACAGAAATTCAGATGAAATGATCTGTTATTTAAGGACTATGACAGAAAGGTATCATTATTATTTGAGAGTTGATTACTAACCTTAGAATACCTTTGGAAAGCATTAGCCAGGAGCACCTGCAGAACCAAAGGATACATTGACTTTTTAATTGTATTACTGTAATTGTTGTTAAATGCTACAGAATAATAAAAGCACCTGTATTGTTAATGGTGTTATTGTGCTACCATTATTTAAGGGGAAAAAGCCAGAGTAGTCAACATCTTCAGAAGAGAGGGGCTTTGAAAGCATACAACATTAATAACTGTGCTATGGAAGTAATGCCTTTCTGGTTTGTGTTTCAAGGAAATAAACATTTCTCTATGTTTTTCTGGTTTTGCTTGGTTTTAACCAGGTGTCTGAGATTACTAAACTAGAGACCTCAGTGAAGACATAAATGAATAATCTGAGCCATGTTTTCCTACATCTTGTTTTCTAAATTTGCTCTTGAAGTAGCTGAGAGGAGACTAGGGTTTGCATTTGCAAAGGAATAGAGTACTTGCAGCCCTTCAGTGCTGAGTGACTTTTTGTTTGGAATTCCTTCCAGATGAGACATTTTTCTTTATAAAAGTCGTGTCGGTATAGGCGACATCTGACAGTATTTTCACGTTAGTCTACATTTAGCTTTTGTAGTAACAATAAGCTTTCTTGCTAACTTTTGCTTCCTTCCTCAACTCTGTGTTGGCGAGATGAAATCTCAGCAGTGCAAAATTAAGAGCAAACAGATGTTTTGATGAAACTTGAAGTCATCTTTCACTTGCAAGGCTTCATCTAATTTAATCACTGGAGTTTTTTTGCCCCCAGGTGCATGAAGCAGATCCCATTTATTCCTGCAAAAACTGTAAGACTGTAACAGTGAGAAAAACAATGATCTTGTACTCTGGATTCATCCCTTTTTTTCAGTGAATCACAATTTTCTAAACTTCTGTCTGGATCAGGCAAAATGTATTGAAAAAGAATTTTCATAGTCAAGCTACAGCTTAGTCTCAGTTTAGAATAATTTACCATTAATGTAGTGTGAGGTTGTTGCATGAGTCAGCTCAGGAAAGATTTATCATGATCATGAAATAGCCGTTGGATGCAGTTGTTTATGTTTAAATGCCTGTACCCGACTGCCAGTCCCACTCAGTTGGGTTTTAGACAAGACAAGGTGCTGGTCTTTGTCTTCCTGCAGGTAAAATGCGCTAAATGCTCAACTGTTGTGTTTCATGAAGTAGTGTTTAGTAGTGACAGACTATTTTCTTTGCATGTGGAGGAAAAAACAAACAAAAAAGTGCCTTTATTGTGGACTCCTGTTACCTGCAGCAGTAAAATTTGCCTTATGGAAGTAATGTGTAAAATTTGTTTTGCAGTCTTGATGGAAACATACCTTCATCTCCAGAGCTAGGCCTTTTGCTAGTTTAAAAAAATAGTTCTGATGCCATCCTGATTCACTGGAGTTGGCTGTCCTCCTCGAGGTGTTCATGCTGTCTCCTAGTCTTTGTGCCTTCAATTAAAAGTTAACAGTTTTATAGAACAACAAATAGTACATTGGTGCAAGCTACACGTGCACATGTTTGCATAGCTAACTGAATGAAGCACCAAGCTGAAGGGTGGTATGCACAAAGTTAAGCCCTTTGAACATCCTTTAAGGCTTAACTAAAACTGTAACATGTCTGTATACAATCACAGTTTACCTGTCAAAATTTTATTTCTCCATCAGAAACAGAACTTTCCAGCAACTGAAGAAGTATTATGTACAAAAGATATTTTTTATCAAAGGATTTTTATGGGAAGTGATCTTGGTTTGAGAGGTGCTGAGCAATGGGGATAGGGATCCACCTGTTCCTGACAGCTAGGAGAGAGCCAGGAACTTGTAGTACCCCATACTCTCCTGCTCTCTCGTTGAATTTCTGTTCTTCAATGATTGTCTCCAAACTCAATAATGAAAAAGCATGGCAGCTTCATCAGATAGTTTCAGTGTCAGAGTTGTTTGACTGTTAGACAGTTGATTCTTGTACTGTATTTTTTATGTTTTAGAATATCTTCAAAAACTGATGTTTTGCATATGTTCTGAGTAAAATTTGAAAAACGTGTCTGACCATGTTGGGCACCTAACTGATCTTTGTGCCCTTGAAATCTGTGCACTCACCCATTGTGATTAGTGAGATGGAATTTAACACCTTTGATTTCATTCTTTCTCTTTCTTTTGGGGGGTAGGAGAATTTACAAATTCCTTTCAAAAATTGCTTACAGGATGCTTGCTGGGAACTCAAGTTAACCTTTACAATACAGGTATCTGTTATGTCTTAAAAATTCAAATGCATAGCTCTGCGTATCTTTTCAGTTTGGTTTCAGTGACTATAAATAAAGGCTGCAGATAATATGTAACATAAATTTAAAATACCTTATTGTAGAAATATGTAGGAGATATAAGAGATGTAATTGAGAATTTAATTACTGTTTTTTTCTGTGTGGCTGAAAAAACAATCAAGTTCACCAAATCCAGTTCAGCAGTTTGCCTAACTAGAAGATTTCCCTCTGTCTCTAAAACCTTGCACCTGTGAACTTGCTAATGTCTTCCAAAATTAGGCCAAAGACCCAAAAGGCAGCAGCTTCATCTGGTCCTGTCTTTTGACAATCTGTAGAAGTTGTCCATCCCCAGAGCAAGTCCAGAGCTCCAGCAAATATAAAATCATGTGGTTGAATTTTTTATATTGTGTACAGGAAAAGTAGGTGGGTGTGATAAAATATGCTAGCTCTAAAATTACTAAAAATAAGTATTTGCACTTTGCTTTTCTTGTCTTTTGGAAAGCATTGAAAAAAATGCAACTCCTCATGGAACAATTAATAGCATATATTTATTAAAACTGTAATCTCGGAATAAGAGAGAGTGCCTAAAAAAGGAATATAATTAAATTATAACCAAAATCCCACATAGCAGCACTGATCGTAAACTGTCTATATAGAGTGTTGTGTAGTGGTTTAAGTGATCCTAGCTTTAATACTAAACTTAATACACTTTTCTACAATTTCTAGGTTTGGCTTTCACGTTTAATATAAACTATAGAGTGTATCACTTTAAAATTCAGGTGCAGATGTGACAGAACCAAATGATGACTTCTTTTGTATTAACCTTTGTGTTACAAGAATATATTTGTTCTGAAAAGCCTTGGCAATTAATTTTCTCCATTAAAGGAGAAGAGCCTGCTTTTCATTCAGCAGTTTGTTATTCTGTTACTGCAGAAACTGTCTGTTTGCCACGGAAGGGGAAAATGTGACTTAAAGAAGATGGCTCAATCCTATTTGGCAGGATCGGAGGGGGTGGCGAACGCTGGACATTTGCCAAGAGAAGCTGTGTTAAACATAGCATCTGTTTTGCGTGGTGGGCTGGGGTAACGAGGGGGGCCACTGCATCCTCTGAGGTGTAACCTGTGTGTGTGTGTGTGTGTGTGTGTGTGTGTGAGTGTGTGCCTGTGTCGGCGCAGTGACTGCTGCTGCGGAATTCCGGGGATGAATTACTTGGTGTGCACAGCTGAAGGTGCCGGTCGCTCCAGTAAAGCAGCGCAGCGTGCACTGCCCCTAACCTGAGAGAGGCAGCCTCCAGCTCTTGGTGACAGCTAGAGGTGGAAGGACCCCAACTTGTGGTCCTCCCCCCGCCCCCAAGAGATCCTTAGTCCATTCCTTTATAGTGGTTCATCTGGCTCTCTGTCATCGCCAGAATGCTGCCTGTGAATGTGTGTCATGATTACAATAGAGTGTGGTAACACATAACAGCAATGAAAGCCCAGCGGGAAAGGCTACAAATTCCGGGGCTGACCTTGGAGTAAGTATTGTCTGTCTTTAATATTTTAATGGTTTCTGCATGATGCCGGCTTTTGTGCAGTCAGGAGCTTTTAACATACGTTTGTGCTGACAGCCTGGGAGCACTGCAGCTCCAGGTTGAAGGAGCACGCTTTCAATGCATTGCAGTTGGTTTCAGCAAATGTGTGAGCCTGGAGCCAGGATATTGCAGTGTGTTTGGAAAGAAAGCGTTTCTGCATATTTAAAGTTGCTGAATCTCAGTGTATGAAGCATTGTAGGGGAAGAATCTGTCAGTAGGCCACGGTGACTGTCTTTCTCTTCAGCTCTCCATTGCTGTTTGTTTATCCTGGAGCTGCCTTTTAGAAAGGCCTCTTTCTATGCTGAATAATAGAGAGCACTGTGAGAGATCAAAGCATTATAAAAATGCTATTTGTGAAAATTCATCAGGAACAAGACATATTTTACATACGTAACTGCACTAATGACCTGTATTGACATTCTGGAGGATTCCTGATAGTTTGTTCAGTAAGTATGTTTACCTAATTTAGCAGTGTGTTTACTTATACTTGCTTAAAACTGATTAACTAATTTGTGTGCTTTCAGCTATTTAGAGAGTAGCTAAATGAAAACGTGTAATTTTACTGTATAGTGATATTAAGTGTAGTCTTTTATTCATAAATGCCAGCATATATTTACCCCATGTTAGTCAAAGCCAAATATTTATTTCTATACATACATACCTGTAGTCTACACTGACATGTCAGGCATGTATGTATGCATGTTACAGCCACCATGAGAAATTGCTAATTTAATCTAGGTAAATAGATATGGCTACGTCAGATCCTTTAGTATTCCCTGGGACTGCCCCATTCTTGCTGGGTTAGAAAAACCCAACAAAATCCTGAATGCTGCAGATGCCTGCAGTAGAGTTATTTAGCTATGAAAGGTATTACCTCTGGCATCTGCCATGTGTTAAAGCTGGGGCTATAGGTAAGTGTGCAGCATAGCAAATAATTTATTGTAATAATCACTTGAAATGACAGAGCACTTTATTCCAAGGAACAAATGTAGATGTCATACTGGTTCCCCAGAACTACATTTGTGAAATGTCTCAGAAATTCTGCATTTCAGTCAGGCATCTTCTGGTAAGAGTAGTGTGTGTTAGCTGTGGGCAGGCTAAGCTCTAGATATTTTTCTGAAAAAACCAAAAAAAACAGCATTACTAATTTCTCATGAGTTTTGGAGGAGGGGTCTTATCAAAGATCTCATTAAAATGTGTTCCATGAATAATTGATAATTATACTTCTTTTGAGATGTGGCAATTTAAATAAATTTAAATCAGTCTTCACCGAATTATGTAATCATCATGTGAGAATAACATCACTAGCTGCAAAGGACGAAAAAGGATTTGTGTTTTTCAGTGTATGTTTGTGGTTTTATAATATGAGGTAATTGTTTACTGCTTCCTCCTTTTTCACAGTAACCTAACATAATTCCACTTGCTTTGCCATATTTTCAAAATATTTAATACAGATAACATTAATAGTCATATTTTAAATTCAGTATTGATAATTGTTTTTGCTAAAATGTTGTCTGGATATATTTACTTTTTCCATATGTTTGAATTATTTTTATCATCATACCTGCTACTTTTTGAACTTGATTTACCTGTAGAGAAAAGAAAATACCATATTTTGGTTGCTGACACATATTGATTTCCATAGAATCATTCTCTCATGATTTGCCAGAGTTGAGTCAATGCAGACTTAAATCATGTCTCCCAAACTGTTAATTGCAATCATTTAAAGAAGAGCATACCTAGAGGGGGAAAAAAATCCAATTTATTCCTCGTATCCTGAGTCTCATGAATTTTCTGTCAGTAAAGTTTAAATGTTGGGACTAGAATTATGTTGTCTCCCTGAGAAACAAGTACAGTCTGTCTACTTTATATTCATTACTTGCAAAAAGCTCCTTGAAAGAATATTAAATCCAAAATAAAGCATTCCATATTTAGTAAGTGTAAGAAGTAGTGTTGTCATGTACTGTGATAATTTGTTTTAACAGGTTTTCTTAGTTCTTAAAAAAGCAAAGCTGAAGAGCGAGTTCTATAGAAGAACTGGATTGACACACCAGTATCATTGCTTGGTGGGAATTTTTAGATCCATAGTACTAGCACATCTGATACTGGATGCCCTCAGAATCTGTGCCATTACTGAGACTCTGATCTGTTGCAGTAGTGAAAATGAGGAAGAATATGAGTAGCTACTAGCCAGTGTAGGACTTCTGCTTGCTGTGTGTGAGCCATCCAGTAGAGGAAGGGTGATGCCCTTTGCCATAGAATATTTCTAGGATTTGTTCACAGCAAAGTGAATCAGGGATCTCAGTAGCTGAGCTTTGAAGTTAATATATTCTTCTCATTCAATGCCAGAGTTTTTTTTTCCCGCTCTCCTTTTAAGCATTCTGGCTTTAGTAGATTCCTTGTCCCCAGCTGTTACTCCATAGCAGTCCTGTTGCTCTCCCTTTGCTCCAGCCTTGTGCTTTTGGCCAGTTGGTGCCACTTCTCCTCTCCCTCTACTTGGACTATCTTTGGATCAGTTCCAGCTTCCCCTCACTGCTTCTGAGGGTCTGGTGAACCCTCAGTGGACCATTGTAGGTCCTGATGGAGGCTGGTGGTGGTCTGTGTGGCCTGCCTCTACATCTCACCTTGCAGTGCCCCAGGAATCACGGTGCATGCATTGTGCAGCACAGGATCATTTCCCAGCCTGCAGTCAGTCAGGGCCTGAACTGGCTGGTGGACAAAAGGGGGACAGCGGGGGACAAACTACCAGCTCTGCTGCAGCAGAGATGAAGAGGTAGAGCAGATGAAGTGTACAAGTACAAAAGCAGTTTTTACAAGTCTGTACTGTACTTATGGTAAAGAAACAACAATCCTTCCAGCACGTGTTGTTGCTGGTCAGTGCAGTGCAACACAACAGAGTGCCCCAGTGGAGCAGCCAAAATCTGCCTGTTGATCCACACCTTTTTCTGCAGGCCTGCATGGGCTGGCTGGTATGAACCTGGGTTCAGTTTAGCCATTTTCAGAGTGATAGATTGAGCCTTAATGGATTTTGTCAGCTCAAAGGTACTGTTCTGCTAGCACAGGTAGTCTGCAGTTAAAACCAAACGAGCTTGCGCTCAACTGCTGGTGCTCTTCTGTGCACCTTCTTCATAGATTATGAAAGCACAGCCAGCAGCCAGAGGAATTTACTCATACACAGTAGCCTTGTCAGAAATTACCTGTGGGCCCATCCTTGTTCAGTGTGCAGGTCCCTGCCAAACTTTGTGCTTCTCCAAGGCATCTCGGAAAGGAAAACGTTGCAAAAATGTACAATGTTGAAATTGTATTCCTTATCTATTCTGGAAGCAGTAGTACTCTTCCTGCTGAAATGTTCAGAAAAAATCTGGATCAGGTGTCCACCTTGAAAGATTTTGAAGGCAGTGTATTAATATCTGGCAAACAGTTACACAATTGAAAAAATGGACCTTAGCTGTGCTTAGCATATTTGCCATCTGCATCTCCACTCGGGACAGGACAGGAATGCTAGCATTGGCTGGCTGCAAGGGTCTGGTACAAAGCAGAATAAATCTTTATGAAGATGAGCTGAAAAAGTTCCCCATAAGCTTCTGCCTTCGCTCAGTCTGCACAGAGTAGTTTTTTGATAGATCACAAAAGCAAATTGCAGTGAGAGGCATGCTATAAGCATGTTTTTTAAAAGAAGCTTTCTTGTGAGTTTTATGGGGAACTGTGCATAGGATAGGATGAGTGTATTTTGAAAGAGCATCTCTGAAATCTGGCAGTGGCCAGCTGTTTTTTTGAGAAACCTTTTGAACAGAGATGTACTTGAGGCAACTTCTTGAAGTCACCTTTGAAGTCAAATGATGAAGTAAGAATTTTATGGATTAATTGTTTATATCCATGTTTGATTACCTAGAAGAAGAACTTGGTGTTTGTGAGGAAACATTTCATAAAAAAATTGAGGCTAACTGGAGCACTTCTAATTTTCAGTACTTGTGCAGATTTTAGGCTCTCAAACTGGAAAATGTTATTATAATTTTTATATTGCTGGTGGAAGTTTATAATCAGTTCTAATTATCCTTTTGTTTTAATAAATCTGATTTGCATATAAAAAACTTAAACCACAGGCCCCCAAGATTCTTTAAGAGAAAAAAACCACCCAATTTGCATATTCTGTCTGTTAGATGTCTAAAAATAGTTACCACTTTTCACCACTCTTGAGTCTTTGTACACAAGTATTGTTCCTGGAAGAAGTCTAAGGTAGTCAAGCATATACATCAACACCAGTTCTCATATTTATTTTTATTTAAATTAATTTCATTTTAAGTCAAAACCTGTGTGGCTGCTGTCAATCACTTCATTCAGGAGAATGGTTTGGTTCTAACCAAAACTCCTTTCATAACTCCTACACTAAAACATGCAACTCTTGCTAAACCTTCTGTTTCACTAGAGATGACATTATTTTAACTTGCAGTCTCACCCCAAGGAGCCTGAGCCCAACCCCAACAAGCCCCTGCAGTCCATGCAGTCCTCTGTTCGCTTTTCATTTTTGGAGGTAAGCAAGTAAACTTCCATTGTTGATGTTTTCTTCTGCATCCAAAACATAATGATCAAAACATATTGCAAAAGGAAAATTGAAAAAAAAAATAAGTATGTCTCTGCAATCCAAAATACATTTTACTTGAACAGCTGCTGTTCTGAAGGTAAGTATTTTATGGAAAAAAAACCAAACAGGATAATATGTATTTTGAGACCTAGTACACAGACTCAAGTTATTAATGTATAATTCTGTGTTGCTTTGACTGCTTAGAAGTGTATCTGAACTTTTGTAGTTTGCTTCTTGTGATCATGCCTCAGATTGTATTCTGTTATGTGGGAAGTTTAAGGTGCATTCAGAAACGAGGGTGATTCATGAAACACATGGTTATTTTTTGCTTAAGTGAGGGCTAGTGGTGTGCATAGTGAGTTGAGTGATTCAGAAGAACACAAAGTCATATTCAGTAAATTGGTAGGACTGTTTTGTCCTCAGGACTAGGAGGATTTTAAGCTTCACTTCTGTTTCAGCAGTGTTCTAGATAAACCATAACAGCCACATACAACATCCTTTTCACTCTCTTCTTTCTTCAACTGCCATGTTTGTTCATAAGAATAATTTTTTTTTTGCACTTGTCAGAAACGTAGTTATCTTTATGAGATCGGAAAATTATTAGTGATAAAAAATACTTGATAATCCTACCTGTTATGTAAAATTATAATAAATAATAATAATGGATGTTTCTGATACAGGAAAACTTTTTCCTTCCTTCTTTTAATTTTAGAGCAGGAAATTGCTAGTCAAGAATCTCATCGGTGTCAGTCATTGAGATTCTGCTCTGTAGGGAGGGTAGTTTTTAAAGCAACTTACTAATAAGTCATCGATGCCTCATGGATTTAAAAAAAAACCAAACAAAACCAAAACAAACCACTTCTAATTTTGGTCAAACAAACCACTTCTAATTTTGGTCAGAGGTCTTACTTGTTACTGTAAGAATAAGAACTGCCACCTTGTTAAATTACATAATAAAGTACATTTGTGCTTTTTTGGTGCAACCTCAAACATAATGTGGCAGAGGTGAGGGGTGCTTGGATATGTTAACCTGCTTCAGTATACTTTAAAGTTAAAACCAATTTAGTAAGTGAGAGCTCTTCTATCAAGGGTTCACGTGGCACTGAAAAATGAAGCAATAACTTCTACTTGATAGGTGTTTCTGAAGAAATATGGTAGTTTTTTAGATATTCTGTTTTGTTAGGGAAGAGATGGTATGAGAATCCCTTATTTGTATGATTTTTGGTATGATTTAACAAATACACTTTTTTCCTCAGTGAAAACACATTTTTTATATTTGTTTGATAAGTTGGTATAGAATCATCAGCTGATATAGAATGCTTAGTGAAATTAGCATTTTTTAATTGGGTCTTCATTTTATACAGCCAGAAAAATCACTTCCCTTTGTGGTGAAGGATGTACTGTTTTTCAAAATTTCAGTTTTATGGAATCACATAGCTGTATATGAATTTTATATTTTGTATGACTTGGATGATCTGCTGAATGGCCTCTGCAGATGTGTGGATGTGCTACTGTGCAAACTGTGTGATAGACAAAGCCTTCAGTGTTTTTAGAGGTCAAACCTTGTTTACTCCTGTGGGTGGCAGAGACACCCAACAGTGCCATGTTTGAGCTTTTCAACCTATGATCTTGGGAGCAGACTTTTCAGATACTTTTTGAAGAAATAGAGTGGAAATTGTTGATGTGAAACCTCATCCCCTGATAGAGCTGGAAAATGTCTAAGTTGATAGGGATTTTTCTTAGGTTCATTTGTCCTGAAATTTATGTAAGGGTACCAGAATGGTTACTTTTTCTCTGGAGTGGAAGTGTTTAATCTGATTAAATCTGAAACAGAGTGCTGTATTTATCTCTAGCTGTGGAGCTGCTGGTGTATTGAACATCAAATGTTTCAGTTATTAGTTACTCTTAAGCTTGACCTAGCATAGTGGAAAGATGAAATGTGTTGGTTTTTAGGCTATATAAATAATTAGCATTTCCATTAATTCGGAATACTCCCATATGTGGGAGGAGAGGAATTTTCAGTGACACTATTTCTGCTTTTATTTGGAAATGTTAACATGCGGGCCTTACCAGAATGAATGGATAGGGTTTTCCTGTGGTATTTCTCTTTCTCTCGCTCTAACTTGCTAGCTCATCTCCCTCATGGCCTTTGACTTGCACAGCTGCTCTTTGGGTGGTTGTTTTTGTTGAAGTTCTGCTTGTAGCATTTTTCACATATACTAATAGTCTAAAGGGAACCTCTTGCCAGCTAGATGATGAAGATCTTTTTGAAATAAACAGTGACATTCTGTGAATGGAAATACCTGCCTGCTGGTACAGTGTGAAGTTATCCATTCTTTACTTCTGAGAGGGTGGGGGATGAAGTGGTATTTCAGAACTCAAGAAGATAGGCACACATTTACCATTATATTTTTATCTTTGGTGTGAGTCACCTGAAAACTTCCAACTGCTGATTGGGGGAAAAATATATGCAGTTTTATTAATAATAATTATAAGCAGCAGATTTGCAAAGAAAGAGAGAAGATGATGTAAATAACTGAGCACAGCTACTGAGATATTTAAAATCTTCATACTTCTAACATAACTTTTATGTTTTTCTTTGCTGTGGATAATTTGAAGTCCTTTGACATAGTAATGGGGAGTGGAGTTGGGAAGGTATTTGGAAAAGACCAGGAGGAAACACTAAGTGCTACAAGTTGTAATGGCTTCGAGCAAAAGTGATGAAGAAAATGGAAATAGTAAATTAAAAAATACATGCATTTGAACTTGAAGAATACAGAATGGTGATTGTCAGCAAAATATCTTTTTATTCAACCTTTTACTTTACTGATGTCACTGATACTGACACTGATATTGGTGGGGGAAAAAAAAATCTCCAAGGCAGTTGATAGAAAGTTCTTACTTTCTACAAAAAAGAAGAGATTTCAGTGAATTTTCCAGAAAACCTTTACTCAGGAGCATGAGCATTGCATGAGTGTCAGGCACTGTGCAGACACAAATGTTACTACCTGGCTAAGACTGGTGAAGAGGTAGACAGATTCATTCTGAAGCTTTGGAAAAGAAAACATCAAGTAAAAAAGCCCATGTACTTTTTTTTTTTATGGTTAAATTTTTTATAGACTCTTTAATGAGTCTATACCTGACCGTATCTACAGCTGAGTTGGCAGGAAGGCAAATAAGGATTATTATCTAAACCTTTCAGTAATGTAATCTGCTCTTTTGGGAAGCTGTTGAGGATGCAACTGTAAACACTGCATTTTACATAGGGTCATGTTGTCAAATGATTATGTATGTGTTACCAAGGGCAGCAATTAGAAGTGTTACTGGCATGGATTAAACCTCATCCTTTGGCACTAAATTGAAAGAAACACTAATGTCAGTGTCACAGATAGCTTGGCCACTTTTTGGTATTTAGTATTAAGTTTTTATATCTGGAAATTGCCAAAAAATGTTGATACTTGCATTTTCTTTAAATATAACCTGAATCTATAGGTAACCTGAATGAGTAATTATTACAAAGGGAGAATTAGTCTAAATTCATATATCAAATTGTTGAATACAATCAGTGTAAAAGTCAGTGTGCTCCTATTCTTCCATTTTCTCTGTCTGCATCCCCTTTTTTCCCCTATGACATTCAGCATCTCAGAATCAGGTAAAAGACAGAAGACTTAAAATAACTACTTTCTAACAACTATATTGGTCTGTATTATGAAATAATCAATTAAATGGATGGCTTCTGTTGAAAAATGAACAGTAAAGTTTCTAGTTCTAGTGATTTTTTTATTGTTCTGAAAGGGAGCATGTTTAAAGATATTTTAAGTGTTTTCTGGCTCAGTGTGATGCTCTGTGAACATGTGGAGCATATACACCCATATGAAAGATGTAATGAAGAGTAGGAATTTAATTTGCTGTTTGGTTACTGAAGGCAGTAGTTTGTTTCTAAACTTAGCAATATTCCTGTGCTTTGGGAGGAAGGTGATGTGGACAGTGTTGGTATGTTCTGCTGCCCGTGAGGGCTGGGCTGGGTCTCTTGGGATGGCCATGGGGCCCCAGGGACTTGCACAGTCAGACTGATGACCAGAGGCCCTACCCATTCTGTCCTTGACCCTGTTGCCATGATCACGTTCCTGCGCACTTCCCCGTTAGCTCGGGATCATGTGGCTGCACCAAGCTGAGTCTCCGCTGTGAGTGAGAGCAGGCCTTTCTCGGAGCGAGGAGGGAGTGAGTGGGGGAGCGCTTCTCAGCGTGGGGGACACAGAGGCAGTGTGTACTTGGACTGGCACTCCCTGCCTTCGGCAGCACTAGCTGCCCACTCAGACCTGAGCAACAGCCAAGGTGACAGCTGTTACACATGCTGGTTAATTATTAAATCTGGTGTAATCACACAGTCTAGGTAGACAGGGAATACTGCAGAAAAAGAAAGACTAGTTAGTACTCACTCCCTGATGAGGAGGGACTTGTGCAGACACATTACATGATTCTCTCAAGGTACAAGCACAAAATTGTCGTAGAGGACTTAGGTATTAAATTTGGACTCTTCTGGTTTCAGAATAGTTTTACTTCTATGTAATTTTACTATGGAACTTCTTCTTCATGGATTCGTAAGGTTTTATAAATGACATGTGAGGAGTACACATCAGAGGATGCATCCTTTCCCTCCTTTCCTCAGTGACCCAGCTGCCATACCCAGGGATTCACAAGCAAATATTTTTCTTTAAAATTTATTTCCACCTCTGCTTTTTGATACCAGTACAAAGTGCAATGACCATAAGGTTATGCTGAAAGATGAAGCTGTTGATTTGTTAACCCTGAAAAGGGAAGTTCATGGGAATGGCTGATGTGGATGAGATAAAGAATCAATTTCTTTCTCAATTTTTTTCTTTAAAATGAGGAAAACCTGCAGTTTCATCTTTCAAAGTAATCTGATTAGTATTCATGAACATTAGCCATGAAGCACAAGTTCCTCAAGATGAAATAAATTAATCTTTGGCTTTCTCCTCCAAAAGTAGTCAGTCTGCTCTGAAGTTATTTTTGTGTCCTTGCAGTTCTCTTAACTCTTTTTAGGACTACATATTTAATCTTCTAAAACATTTTCCTCTGCTCTTACCCATATTCTCCCATATTCTCTCTTTGATGGGTCAAAGGGAGAGCTGTTTCCATTGGAACTTGAAAATGGAAAGTGAAAAACAATTTCATTGCATGTATAAGTTTTTTGTAGAAGTCAGTTCTGAGGATTGGTTAAATAAAAGCAGCCCCTTATTTAGCAGATGTGATCTCTTGTGTGCTCAAGTGTGCTATTCTAGCTTCAGCTTTTGAAATACTTTAAAAAGTTTTCTGTTTTCTGAACTCTCTGGATGCAATGCAAAGGAGAAGATTTTTGCTTGTGAGTCATCAGTCTGGTCCCTTGGAGGATCTTGATTATTAATTTTCATCCAAGAGGAATATAGGGATGTGAATTTCTGGTTCCCATTTTTTTGAGCTGATGCTAAAGAAGGTGAGGTTCTAATTGCCCCCCACTGATGCAAAGTCAGGGAGGGTAAAGGTTATTGTTATGATGATGTTTTGTAAAGCTTCTGGAGTATAAAACTTGTTTTTCTTATATCATAAAGATTAGGCTTTAAGCAAATTTTTTAAAGCTCCCAGGACATACTTAACTTTTCCATATGGCTTTGTTTTATCCACGTAACTTTTAAAATTTAATTTGTGGCTTGTACTACTTGATATTGTTCTGCAGGAAGATTTAGGTATATATTTTTTTAGATCAAGTAAAGCAAGGAACAGAAGCTTCCCTCTAGTTTATAGGAACAGACAACGGAATTCTAGAAAGCTTACCAAAAATAGAGATCTTTGTTTTAGTCCTGTGGTTTTGGGTGGTGGGTTTTTTTTTTTATTTTGTTTTTGGTTTTTTTTTTTGTTTGTTTGTTTTTTGTTTTGTTTCTGTTTGTTTGTTTTTTGTTTTGTTTTGTTTTGCTGGGGAGGGGGTGTGTGTGTTTGGGTTTTGTTTTGTTTTGGGTTTATTGGGGTTTTTTTAGTTCATATACAAGGTGCATCTTTAGAAAGAAAGCAAGTTCTTAGTGACAGTTATTTTTTCTGGTAGACTGAAAGCTACAGACACAGAGCTCATCTGAATCACTTTAAATGCCAGTTTGTTGATCTCTTCTCCCTCAACTCTCATAAAAATCCTCCCAAAGTACTTATGTGCTAGTTTTATTAAATCTTTTGGCCTTTCAGGTTGTATTTTATGTTTACCATTGAATGTTAAATTTTGAATTTAGTATGCTAGGCTTTCTAAGCATTTTGAGGACGTAACATGAATTTGAAAATTACAGTAATTTTGGAGTTGTGCTGTAACAGGGGAATGCTGAATCTGAAGACAGTTTTTATTTTTTATTCAAAATACTGCTTGGAAAAATGTCTTACAAATTTGAAGGCTATGGAGTAATAGAAATTACCTGAATAGATTTTTTTTAAATTGCTTTACTACTTCCTGAAACAGAGAATTAAAATATTGTAGAAGTCTTTCCCACTGAGGTAGTCCCTTATAATAAAGCTTGCTTTTACTTAATCTTATGTGCTGCTTAGCTTACTTAATAAAGTATTCTTTGGCTAATCTATGAATGTCTTTGCCATACAACTCTTAAACACAAATGGCCCGGTATAGCCTCATTTTTAAATCAAAGCCCAACATTACTCTGTAGATTTTTTCCCCACATTTTTAATTAAAAAGGCCTCACAGTGTAAGTTGTTAATACTTACAAAAATATACCATACCTAAATCAGAAATTGTAGGAAAGGAGGGAGGATGACAGGGAGTTCTGTTGGGGCCACACAGAGCCTAGGTGAGTTGAGTACTGCACACTGTGGTATTAGGAAGTCACTGCAGTTCAAGGAGGTGGTTACAACTTGAACAATTGATCTGCATTCTGCATATGAAAATAACTCATAAGGTGGGTCTTGAAATGTACTGGAAAATGGACAGTTGCTCTCTTCCTGTCCTGTCATAGTACGGAGTTTCATGTACAGGTAAGTTACCTGCAAGCAGCCATCATAAGTCACTATGTGACTCTATGCTTTGCCTGTCAGGTGACATATTTGTTAGCAATGACTGAAATGTGCTGAGCCTCAACTGCTGTAAGCCTGTGTACAATTCAAACTTTAATAGTATGGCTTCAAAATTGACTTAATCTGAGTTGATAAGCATGCATTTAATACATCTTGAATTTAAGGTCCACTTACTTTCCAAAATGTGACTGTCTGTAATCTGTTGCCAGTCAGCTCTTGCAGATATAGAGAAATTGCTAGGATAACCTGCCAGTTGTCCTGTATTTTTCTTTGAAAATTGTGCCTGATAGAGATGTCAGTGGTTCACTTTCAGCAGAAGTATTTCCTGAGATAATTCCACTAAAAATCACAAATTCTGCAGTCCTTTTGCAGTACAGTGGCAAATTTCAGCTGGTCCTTGTATGAGATGCCAGAGAAAAAATCCTGCAGCTATATTCTTGAGATGGAAATTCTCAACCTTGCTCAGTGCCAACGCTGCAGCATTATGTTGCATCTGCATAATTTTATCACACCTTGATAAAAATAGATACAGAACAGTAACCAGCGCTGTGTGCATTAGCCTTCCCTACAACACGCAGCCCTAGCAGAGGAAATGTTTTGAGACTCTCAAAGATTTTAAGTGAGGAATGCAGAAGGAGCTGTATATTGGAAACACACTTCTGTCCCTGCAGTGGCCTTTTGTAAGGGCTTCATTATTTTTGTTGTACACAATACAACTTGTTTCCACTGCTGTGCTGGCTGAATTGCTTTGCACTGAAAGTTGGTGATCCCTTAGGGTGCCTTGCTTTGGTAATTGCTTATTCTTGAGTACTATAGAAGTGATAGCTTCACAGCTGCAGAGTTCTGAAAACCTTTTAAAAATGAATGTTATAGAAACAAAATAGTAAGTAGGAATTAAAAAGTGTATGACTGAGCCCCCAAGAAGTAGAAATCATCTCAGTCCTTTTGTTTCTCAGAGATCTTATTTCTACTCTTGCTTGCAGCTAACCGTTTCAGAAAGCAAGTACATGTGTAGGTTTCCAGAGGCAAAGCCTTGTAGCTGTAAAAAAATTGGAGAACATCACTGAACTTCTGTATTTGATAATTCACAATTTTTTCCCTGATGCCAGTTATGGCTAGTTTGCTCTTGATACATGAGATGCATCAGTGGTTAGCATAGGGAAGGCCAGTGCTCCTTATTGAAAGAGCTGTTCAGCAAATAATATCATGGTTAGTAAAGGAGAGCAGTTTCCCTGGATGTTATGGGAGAGGGATACCTCATGGCATGGTTTGGGGACACAGACTGATCAGCTATCCCAGTGTCTCCATTCCCTGGTATGACATGAGATATAGGTGGGCTCTTGTAAATGCGCATAGTGAATGTAGTGAATGTAGTCCTGAGCATCCCTGAGGAAGTGTTTCCACCTGCTGCTGGGACACCACTTTTCTTAGAAAATATTGGATGTTCCTCCTGGGCTGGAATATAGTGATGGGAAGCAGAAAGTATTGAGGAACCTGGTGTTGGAATGATCCCAACTTGAACATCTCCTGGTAACCCGGCTTTGACACACTAGTGTGTTTGTCAGCTTGTGGTAATAATTTCCTGTGTGGTGTGACAATAATGTCAGTATTCATGCGATTCTGAATATCTTGGGTGTATTTTGTCACATCTGGCTTTGGTAAGCATGATGATGTGCTGAGCTTGTCCTGGAACAGTCTGATGTTCAAATCCACAGGGCACTCTGTGGCAAACCACTTGTTAATATTACAGACTGAGAGGGAATGACCCAGACCTGTTAAATTTTTTTGTAGCAATAAGAAAGCTGCTGTCATAGAGCAGAATCACGGCACACCCTCTGTTCATGCCGTGAGTGATGGAGGCTGCTTTTTCTGCTCTTCAGGAGACCACCAAGACTTTGGTTGGGCTGGAAAAGAGGGGGTGGTTTGCAGTTAGCAGCTTGAGCTTCAACAGAGCAAAACCAGTGCAAGGTTAGAGCTTCAGGGTTACCTAGCAAACCATTAGTGTGTCTGACAGCCAGAATGTGTACCTTGAAAGAGGAAAGAAGAGTTTGCTCCAGGAGGGGCTCTTGGATGCAAATCCCTCTTGCTTCAAGACAGGTTCTTGGATGGGGGATGACATGATACTGCTTGGCTAAGAAGGCAGTTTTTCAAATTGATAAAAATTTTTTTTATCGGTTTACTTAAATGGTGACAGAAACAAGCCTAACTTTCACACAACAAAGACACTGTAGAAGGCACGTCTGTGGGACTGTGAAGTGCAGCCAGAACACCGGAAGGAATTCTTGTCATGTTTTAGAAGTTGTAGACTGGTTGCTGTAGTTTTGTTGGCAAGTACATAGTAACACATGCTGTTGAGTTTGGGAAGCTGTAAATGCTGTGTAACTTCACCAGCTGATAAAACCTAAAAGTATTTCTAAAAGTTGGTGTAGTACCTGAGAGAAGGGGATGATGGCAAGTGCTGGTGTACATATTTACCAACTGAAGCCAGTATTTCATTATGAGCAGCCTGGTATGTTCCTCCTTCACCTTCAGCTTCATGCTGCTGTTTCTTTGCCAAGAAAACATTTAGGCTCTCCCCATGCAGTCTGCCACTGGACTGATGAAATCTGCTCCTCTTGTAAGTATGCTGAAGTGTGCAAGTGTGCATGCTGGGGAACAACAGAATATAGAATAGGCTGAGATAATCCTTTGTCAACATTAAGCGAGGTTATTACTAAATTTTGCAAAATTGAATTGTTGTATAATTTTAAAAAGATACAAGACCACTACCAAAAAAAAAGAGCAAAATACTGAGATAAGTGAGTATAATGACTTAAAAGAGACAAACTATATACATTTTCATAGTTTAGGCTCATTAAAGTTCATGGTAAGCCATGTCCAGATGTGATGGAGATGGTCAAAGGAGAGGCTGATTGGATGATGAAGGGGTTTTGAGATAGGTTTGGGCTTTTTTATTGCTGGTATAGGAAGAGTGTATATTTGCAGTGGTAAGTACTTATATAAGTCTCTTTTGTATCAGGATATTAATATTTCCATAAACATACATTCCATTATTTATAATGGAATAATAAGGTTGTCTGGTATCAGAGAAATTAGGATACTTAGTCGTTTGAACTGTTATTTGACAGCTGAATGGTTTATCACATTGTTTGTACTATGATAGATTTTTTCAGAATGCTGGAGGCCTAAAACAGCTAATGCAGGTTGTACTGATCCTCAGCTTCTTGGTTTACATAGTTTGACAGTCTTGGTGACAAATCAGGTGCTGACTGTAGCTTCCTGTTTAGAGAGAGCTGATGTGCACTCTTAGTCCAACAAAAATAAACCAAAATGTAGATTGCCTGTCTTAGGAAGTGGAGGGTGAAATTCTGTGACTCACCATGGTGTTCTCCCTGACTCTTCCTGATGTGCATGTCAGAGAGATTTAAGACTGTTTCTTGACTCATCTGAATCCCTTTCAACTTATGCATATATGGTCTTTGTTTATAGGGAGGCAGGAATTGTACCACTTCAGTACCTCTGAATCTGCAGAGTGGTCAGCCCAAAGAAGATCTCCCTATTACTGCCTACTTCTGTCTTTTCTATTTTTTTTTTTTATTTTTTTTTTTAATTTTTTTTTAGTATCTGGACATTTGATGCAGGTGTTTCTGGAACTATCTTCATTGCATTCCCAAGAAGTAGAAATATCTTTGCTTTACAGGTGGAGAACTGAAGCACAAACAGATTAAATAACTAGATGACACCAGGTCTTAGACCCTGAGGCACCTTAGCCATGAGGTAATTTTTAGTATTTTGTCCTTAATTTTGAGAATTTTCTGTCATGTTTTCATAAATATGACTAACTAAAATAATCTTTACTCCTCTTGCAATTCTAGATGCTTGCTTCTGATTTTGTTTCTGTAAAGTTCCCTTTTTTCTATGTAGTTAATTCTACTGCTTCCAGTCATCTGTTTGGCAGCTATATCATCTGCATGTGCGATAGTTAACTGTTTAGTAAACCCCATAGACTTAAGAGTATGTGCTGAGTGTAATTATGGTTGTTCAGAAATTCAGATTTAAAACAGAGATGTGTGCTGAAGTACACCTATGATTGTTTATTATTTATCCTTTTGAGGAAGAGAGCATTAAGGGTGACCAGTAAAGTGATTTAAGGATATTATAAACTTGCAGTGCTATGTGCTCAGGTCATTGAAATACCAAAGGTAGCGTTAATGGACAGTCCATGTAATATTCTTCTAAATATAATGTTTTCCCTTTCAACTTCCTGTGTACCTGAGTTCCAATTTGCCAGCTTGCACTGCATGGGTGCTTCATCTCACATCGTTCTACTGACAACAGATCCATCACATGGATTAACTGAAGCATGAAGCCAGATGAGTGCAGGGAAGAATCAGGAAATGCTTGGGTATATATGTATTGCAAAGCTCTGTATTCTTGGCACCTGGTTTTTATTCACTGTCATTTAAATCATAATATTAAAGAAAATTGTGTGTTTAAAATAGAGGAAGTAAACAGAGTACTTGCCAGTTCTGGGGAGGAGCCTGCAATGTCCTTGCTCTGACAGAGACCTGCTGCTTGGGTGTTTCATTTAGCAAATTCAGTATGTAAATATTACAGCAGATGAAGTTTTCCATCTCACTGTAGTCAGCATTTATACTGAATAAATTCAGTATCATAGGAGAAGATTTGTTTAGATTTGATTGACAGACTTGAGAACTTCGCTGTGCTGACCTTCATTAAACCTCCCCTGTAAACAAAAAGGTGTTTTAAGAATGAGGAAAGTTACAACTCATGATGACATCTTTCCCATACCTATCAGGATTAAAAGCTATCAGACAAAACTTGAGTTTTATTTCTTTCCCTAGTTTATTTGACTAAAAATAGAGAATCACTGAAGTCTGCTACTCAGATTTGTGTGTGTGGCACTGGGGTGTCCCAGGGAAGAGTAGGCTGTGTATAAGGGGTAGCATTGCTGTCAGAGGAATATGTTGTTTGGGATTCTTCAAACCAAAAAGCTGTGGTGGCAGGATAAAATGCTCCACTTAGTTGCTTTGTTGAAGATTGTGGGGTTTGGACTCTGTTTTCCACAATTAGAAATGTGTAAAAATTAAACAAAACCAGATAAACCTACAAGGGCAAAACAGTATCTTTTTTGTTTTTTTTTTTTTTTTGAAATGTGTGTGTTTCAAACTCTATTTTATGTAGTTTGTTTCCTGTAATAAAGATAAGTTGTTTATTAATAGTTTCATCTTTCAAAGGTAAAGAAAGATTGTGTGCTCTAAGTCTGATTTATACATATTATGTATAAATACAGATGATGTAATTTAAAAGTGTTGGAAAAAAAAATTTAACTTTCCAGTGGAAAAACCTAAAAAAGCTTCCCTGTTAAAAAAAATGGATTTTCTACAATTTGAATTAATACATTTTTTTTCCTCAAAAAATACATCTTAGTTGACTGCAGCTGTGGTCTGGAATCGATGGCAATAGCTAAGTATGCAACTGTTCTAGAGGAATGATTGTATCCACATTTTCTTAAGAAGTACTTAGGAATTGCACCTTGACCCTTAGGAATGCTATTTGCCATGACTTAAAAAGATGCTTGGTAAAATAGAGGTGGATGTCTGTGATATCAGGAGAACATCTTAAGTGGGTAGAGTTTGTAGAGTGATCTAAACCTCTAAGGTCTAAACCAATGTAATGAAGTAAATCTTAAGTGGTGTGTCACACGAGTGCTCAGAACTATAGAAAACTTCATTATGACTCTTCACGTATCTGTTGGATAACATGGTGCCTTCATATCACACAGTGGTACTGCACCCACAAAAATGGTTAATTAATAAGTAGAAAAGATGCTGTGATCCTCTTGGGATGCTGTTAAGTGCTGGCAAAAAGGTACTTGAAGAATGATCAAAGTGGAATAGAATAATACTAATACTTTTTAATACAGTACACCTCTCCCCACCCCCTGGCATTTGTGGTAATGAAGTCAAAGTTTGGTATCTGGAAAACTGCAACTTTTTTTAGATGTTTTCTGACTTGCTTATCACGTAAAGCAGCACTTCTGAAATGTAGTAACACTGTTCTGCTTGCTAAGATGAATGAAAATTCAGTGATGAAAATGGGAGATGGTTCTTCTACACTTTCTCATTAGCTGGTTTGCTAAATAAACTCAGAAGGAGAAGCTAATCTCTAGGCTACAGTAAATAGGCAGTATAGCTGTTAGCATGGTTGGCTCATTCTACTACAGGCAGCAAAATCCTAGATTAAAAATACTGTTGCCTGATGTGAATTCTGATGCCCGATGCAGATGGATAGACAGTATATTTAACTTCCAAATATATTGTGCATAATTTTAGAACCTTTCAGAAATGGAGGGAGATGCTGGAGCCGTTGCTTTTCCTAAATGTGTTTATGTTAGATGAGCTATAATAAACTAGATCAGTGGGAGATTTTTTTTTAATATTTTGCACATTGCTTTGAAACTGGTTAGAGTAGTAGTGTTTATGTGTATTTATAAACACAGCTAAGAAAACTTGGAAGCTTGTCAGACATATATTGTACACCCACAAAATATTCTTTTGCGCCATGATTTCTTTAACTTATTTTTACACTGAACATCCCAGTGAAAATCCTGTGCAGTCACTATACGGTGACAAACATCAACATCAGCCACTAGGGGGAGCAAGAGTTCAATTATGGTAATTAAGTGTCGTGATAATAATTAATTAGTGCATCTTAAGCACTTAATATACCAGTGAGATCTTTTTGTGGGACAACCTTTATAAAATAGGCTATAGACTTCGTCTATCGCTTAGGGCTTATTTATCCATCCTCTAGTGCCTGTTTGAAGTGTGATTATTTTTTTAGTTAGAAAGGCATACAACATACAGATTTACACTGATGGAAAATCCCTGTGGATTACAATGGACAAGAGAAAATAATTTAAAGCTGTTTTTTTGCCTGCCTCACAGATTGAACCCTTAATTCTGTATGTGAGGGGAGGACATGATAGAATTTGCCATTCTTACCTTCTGATTCCTCATTGAAATCTTCCTTCTGTGGAAATGCAAGCTGAATGATGAAGGTTCTCTGATACACTTGACCAAGTGAAATAAATAATTTTTTTTCAAGCTGTACACTACATTTCAGATTATAGTTTTTTTTCTTGAACTCCTTGTATCTTTTTTGCAGCCTTTGGGAAATGCCACAAGTAGCTGCATTTTGAGCTCCTCAGTGCTCAGTTATCTCCTTGCTTACATGAGAGATTTTGCTGCTTGTAGAATTGAGGGACATTTATTCTTTTATCTATACATCACATTAAAAAATCTTATTTAGCTATTTATCTATGATATCAACTACATTTTTTGCCTAATACCTGCCTTCCAAATTCTGCAATATGTATGTATATTATGATCGAGGGGTGGTTTTGTCCTTTGGTATGACTTGATGGCTAGCAAGGCTGTAATGCAAATAAGGCTGCTTTGTCCAATTATAAATTAACCTGTTCCTCTGGTTACTTACCTCTTATATCTTGTTTTCTAGAAAGGGCATCATATTTTTTTCCAGATCATTGATACCAGTTTTACTTGTGTTAGATGAAAAACATATCCCTTTATGATCTACTATAAATGTTTAAAGTGCAGTTACTTTTTCAAATGTATAGGTGAATTTCAATGTTTCCCTTATGCATATTTTTTTTTTTCTGTTGTGGTATTGAACTTATTACAATATTGTTAGGAGATAGGTGGAATATTTTACAAATGTCTTGATACATAGTCAGCTGAGATGGTTATTGATCAGACTTGAAATCTCACTTGAAATACTTTTTGGGCAAACTGTCTCATGTCATACTAAATAAACTACCATACCTGAACTCAGTAGTGGTAGCAGCTGATACCCTGTTTGTCCTTTTCAAGGAGCATTATGGCATGACAGCTTTGTTCAGCCATTGTAATAACTTCCAGCTATTTCAAGACACTTTGAAATAGCAATAATTGAATGAGCAGCTTCACCAGTTCCTTTGGTAGTCATTGGATAATAATTATCTCACTAAAGAGACTCAACTAAACCAAAACAAACTCATCTCAAAGGATGTGTTAGCTTAGTTATAATATATTGTTCTTCTAAGATGTTGATGAAGTGAGAAACATTCCTTTGTTGCTAAAAGATGTGATTTCATAATCTTCATAGCCTGTGAAAACAGAGAAGGTGCCCCAAGGTGACCTGTTTTTTTTCCTGGTTCACAAATTTGCTAATCTTTTTCAGTATGAGGCCTATGCTTTTAAGATTTTACTAGTCTTAGTGTTACTAAGGAACTCTTTATTGTCTGTATTGTTGCTAGTGACCTTCTTTCAGTGTACATTGTCCAATAAAATTGTTGAGACTTGAGCATTTGGTAATGCCTTTGAACAGTGACTTCTTGAGATTTTTCATGTTGTGAAAAATTCCAGTGTTTATTAGTGTAATTATCCATCAGCATGAAGATGGTAGATTAGATAACTTTTGCATTGGAATATTATGTGCAAAACATTGATTTTGTATTGGTATGGCACTGTGGTTTTAAACATGCACTTTCAACTTCCCAAGTAGTATTTTATGGTAGTACTTAAACAGAGTAATCAGAGTTATACGATTAAAAAGTTACTGGGGAAGAATTTTTACTGCTGTTAATTACTGAAGTAAACGTTGACGTTTTGATTTTTTTTTCCTCATATATTGAATGAGACTTTGCTAAAGATGCTTTTGGAAATGTAATCTTCTTCAAAGCAGGGATTGATTAAGCACCTTTTCTGACTTGAGTGGTATGATGTTTTTTGACTTGAAGTGAATATAAAAGGGAAAACTTAATGATCCTTATTGCTTGTTTTGTTACATGCTAGCTTATGTAACTCTTCATGATAAATAAGTCATCACCCAAGTTCTGCAGTGAAGCATCTCCTAAGACATGAAGTTGTGAGCTGCTTGTTGTTTTGCAAGTGGCTGTATAGAGGATAACTTAAACAATAAATGCTGTTAAGAACATGTTTGCGGGTTCTTAACTTTGTTACTTTTTTTTTTACTTTAGTTGGATACTGAGGGAAAGTTGCTGAACATGCTAACATTTTGTTGCAGGAAAATTACAGCTAATTGTCAATTATATATTTATCAATATGACATAGTTCCTCGTAATTTGAGGTTTTCATACTTTTAAGACATTATCATATTTATTAATCCAGTTCTACATGACAGAGGTAAGTAAATTGCAGTGGATTACAGAACATGACAAAATACTTCTGTTGATCCTGTGTTTGTAAAAGATAAGTAGCATTATCAGTATTGATAGTGAAAGAGGCTTCAGTTTTAGGGACTGCTGCTGAAAAAGAAGTGGTCCTGCTGCCCCTGCCTCTCTGCCTGACCTTCATTCTGTCTGTATCCCTTGTATTTGGACTGGTCCTGGAATGTCCTTCTTGAGCTGATTCCACTTACTAAATTGGGAGAGAAAATGTCCTCTTAGGTGTCCTGTGTAATACTAATAAGCTTGCAAAACCTCACTCTCCCTTAAGGTGTTTGCTTTGAAATCAGGCATTTCTGTGTCAGGGAAAGTCACAAACTGCAGGCACCACTTTGTAAGCTATGTCATTTATTGACAGGCACTGCAAAAATCTTCACCACCATTTACATGTTGGGCTCTTAAAGGATAATGCATCTGCTTTGCTTTATGAAGCATATAATTTGTCAAAGGTTGTTATGGGAGGATGCTCCTCCCTTCATTTTCATACCTTTGTCAAAGTCTCTGTAGTGCCTTAATATGCATATGTCCAGCAAGTACTTCAGAAAAAAAAATTACTAAAGTCTCTTTGCTTTCAAGCCCATGCTACAAACAATATGACTGAATAGCAGGACTATGTGTGCATGTAATGGTGCACAGAAAACCTTGGTGAAGTTGTGTTTTGATCTACAGGTCATGGAATTTGGGAAGCTATAGCTTGTGAATAGTCTTCAGAAGATCTAGAGACTGAGTTGCAAGGGATTTGACTGTCAGTGTTTGAAGTGAACAGTGAAACATTGATTGATATGTTTCCTGGTTCTGGCCAGTGTTAAATTTTGCAGTAGCCAGAAGGGGGCATGGCTAGGACGTGAAGGTCCACCTCATGCAGCTTTCTGGGGATGGGGGGAAAGGGTCTCTTGGGTTGGTGGAGGGAGTAATCAGGTGTTCTCAGGGGTGTGAGAACTCAGATGTGCATAGTTCTTTCCCTGTACATTCTTTTATTATTGGCGCTGTCACTGTTAGTTTTTAATCTTGTAAATTCTAAATTGTTCTTATCTAAACCTGTGATCTTTATGCTTTGTATCTCTAATTCTTGTCTCCATCCTGCTGCAGGGGCATGGGGGGTGGGGGGGGAGAGGGAAGTGAGTGTCTGTGGCTTGTAGAGTCTCAGTGAGAGCACTAAGTTGGGCAACTAAAACCATGACATTATGATACCCTCTGTTGCTTAATATATGTGGACAGAAAGAGTTGCCTAGAATTTATCCTTTCTTCTTTTTTTCTTCTTTTTTTTTCTTCTTTCTGCTTTTACAAAATCCAGCTTTTCAGATAGTGAAATCTGTGTAAGGCTTTCGGTATAATCATGTCTGGCTGTACACGGAAGGGTTAAACATTTTTTCCATCAGAATTTCTCTACTTGCAAGCACCAATCTTATTTTTTTATAGTGGGTCTTTGCCAACATTATGATAGGCTGTCTTGCTTAATTTCTAAAGGCTTTTAGGGTATGTTTCAGAATTGGAGACTTCACATCATTTTGATGAAGTGGTAGATTTTCACAAAGAAATAGTGAGTTCATTTTCAGTCCTGGGCTTGGAACAGAAAAGATTAGTAATTTTTGGCCTTAACGTGAAATAAAGTTTCAACTCCATGTTCCACAATCACCACACAAATAATGTTCTTGACTGAATTATGGAAACTGAACTGCTTTTGTTACTCTTAACTGCCTCTTAGAGGCAAGGGGAGAACCTGAAGGGCAGTGAGGACACTGAAACTTCTGTGTGATAGGTGGAAGACTTTTTAATCTTTAGCCATTGCTGTTCACAGCATCAGTTATGTATAATTCTCTGGTTTCATGATTATGTATAGTTCTTTTTCCAAACACGCAAAAAACTTGTATGTAGCAGAGAAGATAAAGTTATGAACTTCATGGAGAATGAGGTGTTTCTTGGTATTTATGTAGAGATTTGAGAATTTCCTTCTTAGGAAGTTTTAAGGAAAGAGTGTTGCCAGCTCTTCTTGCCCTCATGTGAACCTTTAAAACTTCATGCTCAGTATGCTCAGGCATGCCTTAAAGTGAAAATAAATGGATGAAGAGTTTTCCTTTTACTGGCTGCAGTAGATGTGAATACGCAGTGCTAATGGAGAGGTATAAAAAGAGCAGTCATGCTAGGAGTGCTCTCCTGTAGAGCAGAAATGGACATCAGCCCAAGTACCAGCTTCTATTTCAACTATTTCAGCCTTTCATGTACAAGAAAATCTGTCCTGGGACTTAGATGAGGCTGTTTTCCCTTCTTACATGGAAATGATCTCTTCTAAAATTAATATGCCTTTAAATAAGTGTTTAATACTCATTTGTGTTTGATCAATGTTACCCTGATGTTTTCTGTGTCATGACAGTAAATGGTGTTTGCTGGAGATTTTTACTAAAGCCTTTGGTGCTAAGTAGAGTGAGAGCTGTCTAATGAGAACTGTCTCATCCCAAGTGTCATGTGAGCCCTGTCAGCTCTGCTCTGTGACTTTCAAACAGAAAGTCAAGTGGAAATTTTTAACTGCATTAAAAGAAAGCCCCTAGTTTTTGAATCCACAGTATCTTTTTCTATTACCTGACTATCATTGTTTTCAACATTTGGAGTTAAGACATTCGGAATGACAAGGTAGTAGAGCAGTAATTTTAGAAACACTTTTATTTGCGTACTGCAGAGATGTGAGGAAAAATGCTGGTCTAGACAGAGCTGCAGAGGGAGAGAGGAGAGGGCTGGAGAATGGTGCTGGAGTTAGGTGTGAAAAGACTGAGGACAGCAGTTAGCAGAGGCTTAAAATGAGGAGTGAAGGTGGACTGTTGGGTGGTGGGCGTCAAGAAAGCAAAAGAGCTGAGATGGGAGGCAGCTGGTGAGTGGCAGAGAGGGAAGCAAAGGAAAAAAGTTGGAAGGAAGGAGGGGAAGAAATGAGTCAAAGCACCTGACGGATTAGGTCATTGTTACGAGTGGGACGGGTACTCAGAGCCTTTCTATACCTTTCTCTTGCCAGCCTGTGCTTCAGTGTAGCTTTCCCAAAAGAAGTAACTGGCAGTGGAGGGAGGCGGGTGTCCCAGCTTTCCGTGGCAAGCGCCTGATGTCTGGAGCGGCGGGTAGCCGGTGTGACAAGCGGCAATTACGTACCTGTGCCATCAGTTGTCCCGGGAGAGGCAGAAGGCCCGGCCGTGGCGCCCGTACACTGCACGGCACCGAGTGTCGCTGGCCTTAGCTGACAGTTCGCAGCCCGAGCAAGCGCGGCCGGCGGCCGGCGGCCGTGCGGGGCCGTGCGGGGCTGGGCGGGCCGTGCGGGGCCGTGCGGGGCTGGGCGGGCCATGCGGGGCCGGGCGGGGCCGTGCGGGGCCGGGCGGGGCCGTGCGGGGCTGGGCGGGCCGTGCGGGGCTGGGCGGGGCCGGGCGGGGCCGTGCGGGGCCGGGCGGGGCCGTGCGGGGCCGGGCGGGGCCGGGCGGGCCGTGCGGGGCTGGGCGGGGCTGGGCGGGCCGTGCGGGGCCATGCGGGGCTGGGCGGGCTGTGCGGGGCTGGGCGGGCCGTGCGGGGCCGGGCGGGGCCGTGCGGGGCTGGGCGGGGCTGGGCGGGCCGTGCGGAGCTGGGCGGGGCCGTGCGGGGCCATGCGGGGCTGGGCGGGGCCGGGCGGGCCGTGCGGGGCTGGGCGGGCCGTGCGGGGCTGGGCGGGCCGTGCGGCCGCCAATGGCCGGGGCGGGGCGGGGCGGCACCCGCGGAGCAGCCGCACGGAAAAGTTTCTGTGGGTTCGGGTTGCTGCTATCTCTGCTCTCCTTCCGCCCCCTCGGAGGCTGGCTGCCTTCTCGCTCTCTTTCCCGGGGCTCCTGTCCCTTCCGCCTCTTCCTCGTCGTACTATGGCACCGGGTTATTAAGCTTTCGAACGCAGAGAAATGGATATGTCGGATCCCAGTTTTTGGACGCTGCTTTCCAACTTCACGCTGCCCCACCTGCGGCGCGGCAGCCGGCTCCGCCGGACGCAGAGGTGAGGCAGGCCGCCCCAGGTGCGCGGGAGCGGCGCTGCCCGGCCCGGCCCGGCCCGGCCCGGCCCGGCCCGGCCCGGCGGGACCGCCCCGGGGAGCGGCGGGACCGCGGCCTCCCGCTGCTGCTGCTCGGGGGCTGCGGCAGCCGAGAGCCTCTCCTCGCCGGGCCCTCGGTGGTGCTTTTTCTTAACAGACGCTGCATAGTACTCTGCCTCCGTTTCTAAGAGCTTTTGTTTTGTCCGGCCCGTCTACCTTTCTCTTTTTTTCCTCCTTAAAGACATTTCCAGCTTGCTCTCAAGTATTCGATCTTTTATTGGAAACAGATAATATGGGCAACTCAAGATAGCCTATTTTGTTTGATGTTCTTAAAGGGACAGGTATGCATAAGTACCTTTTTTAAAACAGGCAAGCTTGACCTTTATTACACGAACGGCTTTTTTTGTTTTCTTAGCATTTTAATTACTGTCAGGAGGGGAAAGAAAGGCTTGGAAATAGTAAATGCTGAATAGAAGTTAAAGGGTTATGCCATCAGTGGGCAAAAGACTGGCAGGTTTTCACGTCATGGTCATTTTTTGTGCCATGCTGGCTCTTTCAGTTAAATATATGTCCTTATCACAAGGATAAGAAAAAAATGTATGGAAGTTTGTAACATTTGTATACTAGTACCCTATATGCCATTTTGAGACGTACCAGGTGTGGTGTTAAATTATGACAAGCTTCTGACTGTGCAACTACCTGGAGCTTATGTATTATCTTTGGAGAATGTGTGTAAAATGTTTCTTTTGCTGGCTACAAATGTGGCACAAAGCAAGCATAGGAAAATTAGCTTTTACTAAACTTTAAGTACTTATGGTCTGATTTTTTTGGTTTTGTTTTCAAAAGAGAGAAGGCTGTCTGTTTAATGGCAGAAAGTTTAAAATAGGAAAAACAAGTGGCCTGTTTGACATGAATGAAAAACTATTCTTGCAGTAAATATCTATTCTTTGTGTCTCCTACTTGGGGTAGCTGAAAATACTGAGTTATTTTATCATTATTATCCCTGTCTTGTAAATAATTTTTCACGCTTGCACAGCATTAACTGGGAGTTGAAACAGGACTTAGAGATTTTTCTGCTGAGACATGTTGAGGTTTTTTTTTTTTTTCAAATTTTCTTCACTGTTCTTACTGAAATTTGGTTTGTAACTGTGTGAAGACCTACAAATACCTTCTATAAATGTATGTCTATATGGCAGGTTGAGGAGGAGAGAAACCTCCTAGATCTCACAAGAAGCATGAAATAAATATGTAGTTTTGGTTTGTTTTTTATCTTTGGAGGCCTTCCTGCTTTTCAAACATACTCAGTGATGTCCTTGGTTTGTTGAAATATTTGAAAGACTTTCTAAAGTGCCAGTGAATATTGTGTCAGCATATCACATATATGGTATGTCAGTGAATAGTGCATGCCATATATGTGGTTATGTTTCATGTATTAGGGATGTTAAATACTTAATGCCCTCTTTAGCCATATTAGTGTGTCACAGCACTGTGAAGTTAAAAAGCCAGCAGTAGAATTTTAAGGCTACTTACTCTTAATGGGCCCAGATGACCCTCCTTTGTCAGGTTGGTTCTATCTTCTGGGTGGTAGGGAGTCAAAATCTGCTGTTACTGTCTCCTGGGGAAGGCTGTCCATATACTTCTTCAGCTCTCTTCTTGAAGATGGACCTGCCCTCTGCCCCTCTACACTTATAATTCATTTACTAATGTAAGATATAAAACTTAAGGAACAATAAAACTGTCAGAAGCATAAAACCCAGCATGGACAGCACAGATTGTCCTAACTCTGCTGTAGAAAGGGATTAATTAAGGTACTAGCCAGGTTTATGTGTTCTGTGCTATGTCTCACCTGCATTATCTTCACAGGCTCAGCCAGCCCGCAGCTGGCTGTAAAAACTGGCTGTAATAGCTGAAACTGCATGTAAAAACTGGATATATAGCTGCTTACTTAGCTTAACTTGCCACGAGGTGCCTTCCCTTTCTTTCTAAGAGAGCTGCTGGTAACCACTCACATGTTGTGTAGTTTCCCAGACATTTCAGATGCCTGAAGAGTAAGTTAAGAAGTGAGATTTGAGGGGAGTTTAGTGCCTGTCAGCTGAATCTCCTGCTGGCTTTAAGTGAAAGTTTTGGGTCTACTGATTCAAGGGAGATTTTTTCTTAATAGTTACACTGCCGATGAAACTTGTCTAGCTTGGTGCAGGCCTAGGTGCTTCGAGCAAAATTTCTGAAGAAATGTTTCTTTCTGGTTGTACCTGCAATTGGCTTTGGGACTCCTTGCAAATTTAAGACCAAAAATTTTATCATTCAGTTGGGCATTTTTGACTTTCAGTTATGTTCCTTTTGCCTCTTCAGTTATTTTTGCCTGTGCTGTCAGATTTTTGTGGCATGCTAGACCCTGTTGTTTCTGTGGGCACTTCTCTACTTTCTTAGCACCTGAGATAATGAGAATTGTCTATTAGTACTATGAATTTTATGTCTTCGTACAGATTTACTTGATGTAATTATATATCTCTCTGAAGTTCTAAGAGGTAAGGAGTGAAGAAATAGCTTTCTTCAGGAGTTTTCCAACAGTTGGCTTAGATGAATTTCAGTTGCAGCAGCTCTTTGGGAAGTGATACCTGAATAAGGAGTATCACAGCCTGACTTTCAAGTGGAGTGAGTTTTCTGGACTGGAGGGTAGAAAAATTATCTTCAATTTTAAATTGGCAGCATTTTTTATTCAAATTCGTGAGACTGTAAGTGCTATGGATTATGCCATGTGCTTTTACAGTGAAGAAATATGTGTACCATCTTATAGAGAACTAGAGTGAGCGAGAGAGGGTCTCTTAAGTGTAGACATCTACTTACAGAAATTGCTGCCTAGGTTTACAGATGGGTAAGTGTGTACAGATACACTTTTCACATGGAAAAATCACAACTTTCTGCTTTGTTTTATGATACATATTTGGTTCTCTCTGGTACTTGGACTCATTGTGTCTGATTTTCTCTGCATATCTTTCACAGAGCAAACAAGTCAGTGATCCTTTTTGTATGTGTCCTTTTCTCTTGCTTCTTTTATGGTAGTTGCACTGGAACAATGTTAGTGCAGTCGTTCTTCCTTTGAGTCAGAGTGGGTTTTTTTCCCAAAAGGCATGAAATTCATGAATGCTTACCTAGTTGCCTCTGAACCAAAGTAGACTCATAGATGATTTGTTTTGAAACTTCATTTTATTTGTTTACAGTCACTGAAGTGGTAGTGAGTCTTTCATGACATCAGTTTAAAATATTCATCAGTCATCAGATATATGTTCTGATAGTTCATAACCTTTCTGAAACTTGAAAAACAGTGGAAAATTATAACTTTTATTGGAAACAGAGAGAACTGAGTAGTCAAACTTCATTGTAGTTATGTTTTGGGACAGCATGCTGCCTGGAAAAGCAGGTGTTTTGGATGTCTCTAGTTCGACAATTCAAATCGTTACAATGATGTTAAAATTGTGATGTAGAATCTTGGTGTTGGTTTTTAGGTAGACCTTGGTTTTTAACTTTGTCAACACAGTATACTAGAAGTATAGTATAAATGGATTATTTTATTTAATAACATGTGTTCAAAGTGGTCCTGTTGATAATATAAGAAAACCGATCTTTATGTTGATATCAGCTGAAACTATGTTCTAGTGGAGTTATTTTACTTCTGCATAAGAGTAAACATCACTTCAAGCTTTGTTTAAAAAGTATTTTATTTTGATGCATATTTTTTTTTAATGTATGTTTGGGGGTGTGGTAGTTTGAAGAGCTTCACCATTTCTTGACTTTCAACTCTCTTTGTTCACCTTAGTTCCTACGTGCAAGAGAGAGGAGCTATTGTTCTAATAGATATTGAGTAAGTTTAGAGAAGATTGTTATCCCAGAACTAGGGGGATTAAGAAGGACATCTGTACAAACACTGTCATTCAATATGTTTTGTTGGACGTTAATTCACTGGACCAGTGATCGCATTGTTTTCTCTACTACCTAGAGAAGTGTTAATGTATCTTGGTAATTGTATTTCCTTCATTCACAGTAAACACTGCCTGTTAGAGGGATAGTTTTACAGTCTCACAGTCAAATTGAATGTGCTGTTTTTATTTTTGGTTTATTTGGTGTAATTGACCAATCGTTTTCTTCAGACAATTAATGTATTTCAAGTTCTGCTTACAATCTGAATGAGCCAACATTATTTCTTAGCTTCAGCCAGACTGATAAAGATTCATTGGCTCATACTGCTATTTTTTGCTTTGTTTTCACTCTGATAAAATGTTATTTTATTAGAATTATGTCAAGATCATTAAGAAGTGGCAAAAGGGTCTTATTTTAGAAAGCTTGAGGAAAGTTGGTACACGAACAAAATAAAAAGAAGCTTAGGAAAATGCTGGAATATGCTGAAAGAAGCTATAATTGTTTTTCGGGGGTTTTTTTCCATTGTCATGGTTAATATCTGCTGTGACATGGCAGGAGAAAGTCTTTGTTTTTTTTTTTTACTCAGAGAATTTAAAGGATAGTAGTTCAGACATCCCTTCATGAGCTGTGGTTGTTTGGACATGCCACATGGTCTAGGCACAGCACACAAGAGATTCACTCTGTTGTATTTGGCCTACAGCTGCTACTGATGTTCTGCAGTCATTACAGTTCTTGCTGTATTAGACTTCGGCTCTTCCTTCTCAAATGTTTTTTTAATCATACAGGAGCTCACCCATGCAGTTAATAGTAGTTGCGTCTTCTGCTTGCCCCTTGTCAGAGAGCTTCAAACTTTTGTTAGTGATAAGCTGAGTACCAACTTGTGCAGCTGCGCATGCCAATTGATGGGCTTGTCTCTAGTAGTTCTTTGTCAAAGCTGTAAATGGTGGTCAGAAAAGTGGATTTCAGGGGAGGTTTCTGATTACTTTGGGCAGAGAAGAACCATCTGAAATTCAGCAAAGGCAAATGCAGGGTCCTGCACCTGGGGAGGAACAACCCCAGGCACCAGCACAGCCTGGGGCTGACCTGCTGGGGAGCAGCGCTGTGGAGAAGGACCTGGGGGTCCTGGGGGACAACAAGCTGTCTGTGAGCCAGCTGCGTGTCCTGGTGACCAAGAAGGCCAATGGTGTCCTGGGGTGCATTAGGAGGAGCATTGCCAGCAGGTGGAGGGAGGTGATCCTGCCCCTCTGCTCAGCCCTGGCGAGACCTCACCTGGAGCGCTGTGTCCAGTTCTGGGCTCCACAGAACAACAGAGACATGGAGCTGCTGGAGTGGGTTCAGAGGAGGCTACAAAGATGATGAGGGGTCTGGAGCATCTCTTGTTATGAGGAAAGGCAGGGGGAACTGGGACTGTTCAGCCTTGAGAAGAGACAACTGAGAGGGGACATGATTAATATCTAAAGGATAAGTTTCAAGAGGATGGACCAGACTCTTCTCAGAGGTGCTGAGCAGTAGAGCAAGAGGCAATGGACAGATATTGATGCCCAGGAAGTTCCAACTGAACATGAGGAAGAACTACTTTACCGTGCAGGTGACCGTGCTGTGGAACAGATTGCCCAGAGAGGATGTGGAGTCTCCCTCACTGGAGATACTCGAAGAACTGCTGGGACACGATCCTGTGGCATGTGCTCTGGGATTGCCCTGCTTGAGCAGGGAGGCTGGACCACATGAGCCATTGTAGTCTTCAGGTTCCAACTTTACCCATTCTATGATTCTGTGAATTTGTTACATGTCACTGTACAGGAATGGCAATGATTTTTTTAGTTGGAGGTGGAATCACTCAGTATTTTGTGCCACTGTGATTAGAATATGAAGATATTGATAACTAGTTTAGGTTGAACATTTTAAATGTAGTGTATTAAATGGATCATACTGCAAATTATGTGAAACTGATGGTTGCATGCAGTAGCTTTGTGTATATTGTCTATATTGTGTATATTGTCATTATCTATAGGCTGTGATAGTACTTGTCATTAGAAGAGGTTTAGTAGGAATTAGATTTGTTTGGAGGAACACTGGGATGGCACGAGGAGACATTAGGAGAATCAGAAAGTTCACATATCTTTGATTCAGCCTTATTCAACAGGCCATGATGCTGGTCAGTGATGGCTTCTGGATTTTCTCTTGAGAACCTTTTAGAGGATTTTTCTCTTTGAACCTTTGCAATTTCTGACTGTGGTCAAAGTGAAATTTTGAAGCTTTGATCTCTATAATTTGACTTTAACCTATGTTTAAAATAAGATACCAAGGAAAAATTTATAAAAGGCTACCCACTGTGAATTTTGTTTTCCTCCCTCAAAAAAAAGTTGAAAATTATGTCAAATGAGGCACTGCTTACAGCTAAGAAAATGGCTTGATATGTGTCTATAGACACATAAAAATATCTATTATCAAAGAGTCTGTCTAAGCTGGTTTAAAATATAACTATTATCATCAAAGTAAATATGGAAAAATCAATACCAGATATCTATTTTATTAAATGATGGGTAGACTTAGGTAGTCCTGTGTACAGTCAAGGGTGTTGACTGAAGGAATGCCATTCCTGTTGCTGTTTAATTTACTGCAACAAGCAGTGTGAAGTGTTAAGCATTTAAATAATTTAGTTGAATAAAAACATATATACCCTCAGTTCTCTTAGTATTTGATTGTAGTATTCTAGAGTGTGTTTCAGAATTTTAAAAAACCATCATTTCTCTCAAGGCAGTAAAGTGGTGGGTTGTAGAACAAATAGAGTTTATTTTTTTGTCAATAAGGAGCCAAATTAGTCAGTGTTTTTTATGTATCTGACAAAATTGTTATCTTTTGGTTTTGGCAGACATACATGAGTATATAGTTGCCTGCTTTGAGGTTGGAGAGAAAATGTCAATATTTTTGTTTATTTTTTATTTCATATATATCAGTATATATGGTGTCCCTGCACATGGCAGGGGGATTGGAACTAGAAAAAGATTTGAACTAGACTAATTCAAACTAGTGTAATGTTTACATTTTAAAATACCATATAATCTGAGTCTTTTTTCATCATAGGGGAAGGATTCACTTTTCTGATGTAATTCTGGGGATATTGGTTTGGCCTGGAAGCTCACCTGGAGGAATCTAATAGATTAAAAGTTACTTGGGTGAATGCTGGTACTAACCACCTGTGGTTGTGTTAAGAGGCACTCAAGATATGCAAAACTGAAGCAGTAGTAGGTAGATTTCTTTATTTTTCCCTGGTTGTTTTCTTGAATGCATTTGCAAGCAGTGCCTTGTCAGTCTTTCCTCTCTGGGCTGCTGGGCCCAAATTCCTGTATGGCATTTGTACTAGGCTTATGAGCAGCATCCCGCTTCTCACAGGAGATAGATTTGATACGTGAAACAACTTGCAGTGCTTTTATTGTTGAGTTTGTAGGCACTTTCTTTTAATGTATGCTTGGAAGAGAGGAGTTTATATGATAATTACTTGTTTAATTAAAGTTATTCCTCATATATGGATTTCTGTAAGAAGTGCTTACTTTGTTTTTGAAATACACAAAAATAATGGTTTTAAGCATTAATTCTAAGTCCTAAGGTTATTCTAGGGAAGATGGGTATAGTAGCTTGAACTTCCTTTAATAAATCTTAGTATAATGAATTGGCTTCTAATTTAAGTTCTTCCTACTCTTAAAATCCTTTTGGAGCTACTGTTATCACTTCTTGGATGAGATGCTAGAACGTTCTGAAAAGGTATTCCTAAATACAAGTATACAGAAACCCCAACAATAGAAAACAAAAGAAAAGTAGTCTGAGAATGTCTGAGTAGTCTAAGTATGTGCTTTGACCCTGAAACCTTCTGTTTTCAAACCCAGAATGTTCTAATGGAATATCAGAACTTACTGATGTGCCTGATGGACACGGACAGGTTTGTGTAACTAGAAGCCAGGACCTTCTTCCAGCCATGTTGTGAGACTCTGCCTAGAAGTGCCATCAGTGCCTCCCAGAGGTGGCTTTTCAGTGGCTCTATGGAGCATCTCTTGCACTATGGATAGCTAAACAGCACTGGGGGAAGCTGACCCAAATGGGAGTTTGGAGAGCAAATGGAGTATGAGAGATGAAAATTTCACAGGAGCATTGTAGAAGATGTAATGTTATGATTCCATCAGAGGATATACATCCATATTATATGTAGGTTCCCTGGTTATTCTCTTGAAATAAATATTTGTAACATATATATGTTATTTAATTAAACAGTGTATTGGTTAATATCAACAAGCCTAGCCATTCAGGATAAAGTTCCATTGAAGTTCTGAAATGGACTGTTTCCTACTAATTACAGTCTTAGCTGACTGAGAAAAAGCAAAAACCTTTATTAGAATTTCCAGTTATTAAATGTAACTTTACAGATTTGGCATAGTTCAGACATAAACCTAACAATCCAGTCCTTGATGAAACAGAAGTTAATTACTGATTATAAGAATAAATCAGACATGTTTCTTTCAACAGCCTTGAAAGAATGTCTCGATGTTTACCAGAATTTGTCTTCAGCATGGTTTTCATAATGTAAATCCATACATGACTTTTTCAAATTCTCTTTTTGGGAAACTGGAAGGAGAATGCTTGATTAGTATGTCCTTCATCAGACAGTGCTGTTCAGTGAGAAGTTTTAATTAACAAATATCCTTTGCATTAATACTGGTAACCGTCTTGGAGTTATAAAAAGTAGATTGTGTATGTTTGTTTTACAAATTTGCCTTTTCAGTGACTCTAGACCTGTCTAGCTCGTTTTTATGCATGGGTATGTCAAGGGAATTTCCATAAGTGCTGTAACAGTAGAAGCAAAAGCAGTCAGACAAGTGCAGTATGCTCTGTTCACCTTGTCTACAAACGCGCCAAGCAAAAGGATGATTATGTCAGTTCACTGCACCATCAGGTCTTACCAGAGCATCTGTTGCATTACCTGCATAATGAACACAGAAAACATACAACACTTTGTTAAAGTAAGCTTGCATTATATATTTTTTTTCTTACATGAGGCTTGGTGATTTGGCTCCATCCCTGGCCTTTCTGCCGTGTTTTGATGATTGAACTGTTGTTTGGAGTAATTTCCTCCCCATCTCTGATCTCTGAGTAACTGGAGAACAGTTCCTTTTTCTGTTTTTTCTTTGTTGCTCAGTTATATCTTAGGTGTGTTATTCTGTCTTGTCAAATACCAAAATATCATATTTTGCAAGGCTCTGATTTCTGTCTGTGGGAAAAATTCAAAACATAAATGAAACTTCTTCCTGATTCGTTTTTTTGTTTTTGTTTTTTTTTTCCCCCTTAAGTTTGAAAACTATATCTTCACATTATTTCTTCTTCAAATGTTAAGAGAGCAAGACCCTTTTATTTCCTTTTTTTTTTTCCCTTTTCTGTAAAGGAAATACAAAACATACTAGTGTATGAATATACTAGGTTACTTTTTAAAATATGCTAATTGTTTGTGTGGGTCAGACCTAAGCATTCAGCATTATCTACAAATTAATACCTTTTAGTGATCACGTGTTTCCTTCTTCTGATTCATAAATTATAAGGCAAGAAGAAACCAGTAGGATCACGTACTCTGTCAGTCTACAGGAAACAAGACAAAGAGTAATAGTGTTAGAGATTTAGTAATTTGGCTCTCCCAGATAATGTAACTTGTTTGTTTAATCATTGATGAGTTTAGCAAAATCTTAAAGATTTAACATTGCTCAGGACAACTTTATTTTGTTTCTTGTTGTTCCTTAAGTGAGCTGTGTTTTATCAATGCTGATTTATTGCTGATGCTATTGTCTTTCACACTAACTTTAGTAATAACCTCAGAGATATTGACTGTCTTCATAAATGCTGAGTATTTGGTATGTTCTTTGTGACTGCCTAAATCCAGTACAAGGGTCTCCAGATGGATATTGATAGAAGGAAACAATCTAAAGAGAGGTCCAAAGGACTGTTGGCATTTTCTGCCTTGGTTGGTATGGAAAAATTAATTTTCCCTTCAAGTCATACTAAGGGAACAATAGTGTTGTGTTTTCTAAAAGATACCTGCTCAAGGAAGCTGGTGAGGAGCTGACAGCATGTTATGGCTTCTTTGTGTGGTGGGACTTCAGGATGTGTATAAGGGCTTGGAGAGGGAGGTTGTGTGCTGCTTTTCTCTCAGGTGTGACAGGCTAGCTGAAAAGATGGAAGGGTGTGGAAGTTGTATGAAGGAATGTGTCCTGCTGAGGTGTTGTTGGAAGACTGTAGTGCGGCAGAAGGCAAAATTGTCCCATTGGTCTTGTTAATGGAGACTCCTAAGTTATTTGTGGAGCTGCTTCCATGTTTATCTTGTAGCTATATCAGCTAGATCATTGCAAAAAAAAAAAAAAAAGTAGGAATGCATGCAGTATAAACAGACAACACGTCACTGGAACACCCAGTCCATATTAGAAATACAGCACCCTAATACAATGACTTGTTGCTGAACATTGTTTTGGTATAGGGGTAGCATATGCCTGTAGAATAAGATATCTGTCAAGTTTCAGATGATTTGAAGCTACAAATTAAGCTTTTATTTTTTAAAATTTACACAAAGGTGTTGCTAGTCTTATATAAATAGGCATATTAAACATATATGTAACAGAAGATAAAGAATTATAAAAGTATGTTGCCCAATATATATGGAAAAAACATAAATTTTTAGTTACAGACATTTTTAATATTAGAGGAGGATTAGAGTTTGAGAACTGGTTTGTTGCTCTGTATTACATAGTGTCCTCTTTGAAGTCACAGCAGGAAGGCACGTAATGCTGCACAACCAAAAGCAGGATGGAGACACAGTTTTCATTCTAATTTTCATACATTCATAGATATTTCACCTGAACAGTTGGTGCTGTAGGGTTATTTTCCTACAAAATTTGTATTATTTTATAAAACCACTTTTCTAATAGATACCAAAATTCTGTAAATATGAAACTCATAAACCACGAGTTGATGATTTCACTTTATATTAACCATCCTTGGGGCAAAGGCAGCAAATATTATCAATACACCTATTCAAGATAAGTGAACACAAGTGAGAATAAGACTTGAAGTCCAAGTAGTTAAATGGCAATTCATTGCAATTTGATTTGGAAAAAATGTGGTGCTTCATGTTACTTGGATAAGATACATGCAGTATCAGATTTTTTGCTTTGAAGGCATTTGCTTTTTAATTGCCTTTTTTATGATAACAACTTTCATTAATATACTAGCTTCTATCTTTATTAGGCAATGTATTCTTCCAGGTCCTGTCAAAAGTAAGAGCTACCATTGCTTCATAAACAACTTACAGTACAAAGGAAACTCACGTAGAAGGTGAATTTGTTCCTGTCTTTGTGACTTGACTGTGACGTACTGAAGTAGTTTTTTGACCAGTATCACATTTTTTCCTTTTTCTTTAACCCTTTCCAAACAAAAACAAAGGTTGCAGAAATGGTGGTTTTATGCTTTATGAACATTACTTCTTAAGGCATCCTTCTACTGTGATGCAAATAGAAACCTTAAATTAACTAATGGGCTAATGGGCTGGATGAGTAGTGAGGTGATTACTCTTCCTGATGGCCAAAAATTGTAGCACACCCTTTTCTGTCACCTTACCTCATCCACACCCTATTCTAACCTGTTGGAGATGTTTGTCTTGTCTGTGTGTTGAGACTGGGTTTTTGGGCTTGTGTAAGCTCTTTGGAGCAGAGGCTGTCCTTTGTTGTGTTCCTGTGATCTGGAGAACAATGGAGACTTGTAGCACAAGTGCATATATAAGAAATAATAATGCTTCTCTTTGCTTGCTCTGTTGCCTGAGGGACGCAGATGGTTTTGTTCTTGAAAGTAGAAAATGTGAGAAATAACAGATCTCTCAAAATACCTTTCTTTTAGAAGTCTTCGGACAAAGGTGGCTGTTTTTTCAGTTTCTTCAAATTCACTCCATTGCAGCCTAAAGGAAGAAGGCTACAATCTGAAATCATTGTACGGTGTTGAATAACAAAGAAAATAATCAAGTCATTATTTTTAGATAAAATCTTTAGTAAAAGCATCTGCAACTTGTGATCATTTATTCCAAAGACCTTTTCAACCAAAAAGCACCATTATTTCTACCTGTACTAGCACAGTCTTTGGCTGTGAGTAATAACCACATGGCTGTAGGGTCATACCTAGGAGCACCTACAATTTTGTGTTTTCATATGTCCTTGTAGAAGATAAAATGTGTAGAAAACAAAATTGCAAATTATTTTTTCACGCATTCTCTGCATGTTAACGCTGGAACAGAAAATGTGTAATAGTGTTAATGTACTTGGTGAATTTAGTGGTTGCCAAGATTTTCAAGCATGCATGATTTCAAGCATCATGTATGATTAATTACTATTGATTTCATGTGTTTCAACTTAGCTGGAAGGGACCCTCCTGTTACACTGTAAGGCAGTAGTCTCTGCGCTTAAGGCTCATTTTTGTTTTCCTTCCCTTCTGCCAGCACACTGGATTTATAAAATGACCATATTGAACTATACAGAGTACTTTCTGAAAACATCTGTGTATCTTGAGGGTATGATTTAGTTGCTTGTATATGAAAAATTGACTTCTATTCTTTAATGTGGCCACAAAACACTTGATCACCTTAACAAACTGAGTGAACTTCCATGTTTCTCTTTGCATCCTCAGTGGTGATAACCTTTTAACAAGATTGTCAATATAATTTGCCTACTTTTTATACTTGGCCTGTGATTTGATAGCTGTGTAATGCTAAATTTAATCTGAAACCATACTTATTGCAGTTTATTGTCAGAGATGCTAAGTTCTCTTACATACAATTGTACATACGGTGTGTGTACAGACTAATCTTTATCAGTTTGGGAAGGTGTTTTGGTGGGGTTCTTGGTTTAGTTTTGGTTTTTTATGTTTCTTTTTTTTGGGGGGGTTGGGGTTTTTAACTTGTTTTTTGTGGGGCTTGTTTGTTTGTTTTTTGAGTTTTTTCCTCCATCAAAAGACATTATTGGTTTTAAATGAAACATTGGCAGACAAATGTTTAAGGTTCTCAAGGGGTTGCTTAACACAAATATGCTGTCTATATAATTGGACTATTTCTTTAATTCGCTTGAGGAAGTTGAGATCTTAAGGAGCAGCCTAGGACTGAGGAAAACACATTCAGTTGATTTGGTTTCAGAATGTTCAGTGAGTTTCTTCACAAGTGTGTGCTTCACTGCATTTATGTTTCCTCAAAGCAATGATCTCTAATGATCTCATGTGCTTGGCAGCCCAGATTCATCTGCAAAACAGCACTGTACCCTGCAGCACCGTGCTGGGGTGTATGCTTAGCTCTGACTCGGAGGTGATCATCGTTTCCTGCAGCAGCTAGTTAGCCAAGTGCTGCATAGCCCAGCATGAGAAAAAATCACAGTGCAAGGAGGTATGGCTGTAGGCATTTGGACTATTAAAGCTAGACTTGTAAAGAATGTGACATGTAGCTTTGTATCACACTGCAGCATGATTCCTGTCTCCAACATTGGTAAATGACATGTTTCTACTCTTCTACTTCTGGTAAAATGTGCTGGGAGACATTAGTGAATAGGAAGATAAGAATTTGCCCTTTGGAGAGAGTGACTACATTATCTATTTCAAAAATATGGCTGGTATAACATAGTGAGTAGTCAGAATGTAAAAACAGAATATTATTTATTTTACTATAACTTCTTTTTAGAACTCTGAATGGGAAATGCTTCACTGGCTAAGATGTGACATCAAATATAAAACTATCAGTAATATAGTGTTAGTCCAGTTTTGGGAGTTCAGCAGATTTTTGCTGAATGATACTGTACCTGTCCTATTTTAAATGGGTGTGAAGCTGTTATTCTAGTGCTTGGGTTTATTTTCTGGAAAAAAAGAAACGATAAAGAAAAATTAGGAGCACAAGATACTATATTTCTCTGTAAAATATGAAGAAATAAAGAATTTGTGTCACTCAATAAATAATCTCCACAGTTGTGTGGAATCTAATGAAGCACTTTGGAAGAAAGAGATGATTGATTTGTTTTCCACCAAATTGTTGCATGCCAGTTTACCAGTTATAACCTTGGGTTTTTTTTTTATTGGTTATTTTTTAGTATTTAATTGTCACTGTTTTCCTGTCTCAACTAAATTTATGCCAGTCACAGTGAGGCAAGAAATTAAATATCCCTGTAAAAACACATCGGAACTCTGTAAGCTAGGTTGAGAAAACAATCAGTCATTTTTTAATTGGTTACACACCCATATGTACATCCGACTAGTTGTCCAGCCCTCCTGAACCTGTATGCCATCATTACCTACCTGCACAGACTTTCTCAAGGTTTTTGAAGGATTGAAAAATCATTGTGATATAATGTTTAGTTATGGATTTATGGAAGGGAGATGATAAAGAAGCATATGATTATGTTAAAATTGACTCATCTGTGCTTTATCATTAAATGTATATCTTCAAGGTGGTAATTTTTGTGGTTATGATTTGAAGAAAGGATAATACCAACAAATGTCTCAATTCTTTAATAGTGAAAACGTTTAAGAAAATAGCTTTTGCTGACATTAATTTGTCTTTCAGAAGTATGCCTACATTTGGTTTTCAAGCTGAATGTAATCTGAAGTCATCTGTAATGATTATTTGAAAAGCTGAGCTAGATCTTATGTTAATTGAAAATCTAATGTTTGATTAAACCACTGAACCAAACGAGAGGTTTGGAGCCTCTATTTTACAAAAAACAGGAAATGAAGTATGAGTGTTCAAACTCTAAGCACGTTCTTTCTTACTGCTGAGAGGGTTAGGAGATCATGGAATGTCAGGTGTTGTAATTCTACTTGAACCCATGCACATTATGTCAAACGGGCATGGTGAGGAAATTATTTTCAGTAGAACAGTGTATTCCTCTGTTAAAACCAGTGAATTAATCTTAAACTGTACATTCAGCTTACTTTTCTCTTCTGCCATGATGCTTAAGATGACAGGTAATCTGCAATATGGCTTTCTTTGGTGGAATCATGGATGTGAATCTTTGAATAGTAATGGTGACACTAATCTTATGGCAGTACAGAATGTGTGGAAACTCTTGATTTTAGCTTGCCTGTTAAGAGTTACTTGTTAGCATAGTAATGTATCTTAGAGAATTTGTGAAATGTGATGTGCTGTAGTGGTAATTCAAGTTAAGTTGAGAAATGGGGAAATTTGTCCATTATGGATCCCATTTTTACTTTTTTCATGTACCCATTGAAGCATAATACGTGATTTTTTTTTCCAAGTTTTTAATGTAAGTTTCATGGTTCTTGTTCAGTTGTACAGCTTTTGTATAATGAGCTGCTTATGAGCAACAAGACTTAATGTAAAATTACCTTTTGTGGTTTATCTCCTCTGAGAGAGGAGAGAATTGAAAACTTTGAGACAAATTCCCTTTCCAATTTACTTTGTCCACGGTCATGTTTCTACTGCCCGAGACATTGCTGCTTCAGTGTGGATTTTTGGAAGTTTAAAAGCCTATACAGATCTGTTCTTGCAGGATTTCGAAATCTTGAGATATTTTTAACTATGTGATAAAATTTCCAAAATTCTTGAAAAGATTGATGTGTAAAGAAGAAAAAAGAATGTACACTGGATTGCACTGTTCAACTTCATATGCATCCAAGCCAGTGTCCCTTTTAATTTGAAATTCATTACTGCTGTGTAGAGTTTAGCAGAAGTTAATTTTGTCTGGTTTTAGATACTTAACCGTTCATCTTGAATCTCTCCATTGCCAAAGTAGAGCTTGAAACATAAACTTCCAAGAAAAACTGTCAAACCACAAAGCAAAAAGCCAAACCCAGCAATAATAAACCCCTGCCTTCAAACACTGAAAACTTGTACTGTTTGACTCACTGTATGAATCCAGAAGATGGAACTTGAAGACTGCACATACTACGTTGTGTAATTTAAGACTTGACAGCAGTGCACTCACTTTAGTTTCCTTTCCTTTGTCAGCAGTTCTGCTTGTATTGGGACAGATATTTTTTCTGTCTCGCATTGCATGGTTCAACAAGCAGTATTTCCTGCAGCATCTCAGGTGGCTCTTGTTACTGCCAGTAGCACTGCTCTGTTGCAGCAGTTGTGTCACATGGGTTGTCGGCTGTCGTGGCTGCAGACAGTGAGTTAACTGATGTGTTCAAAATTAGAATGTTTACTATAATTACCACTACTTGCTTTTTTGTCTCTATAGTGGATAATGCTTTACTAGTCATTTTATGTGATACTTCATTCTTGACACATCAGGGTGAATTAATCACATCTTCATTGTGAAATTATTCCTCTTCACACTATTAGCTCATACCTATTTGCACATTATAAATCATATCCTTGCTTCATTTTCTTCCTTCTCTTCTTCCTTCTACACTGAGTCACTGGCATTTGCTTTCATGAGTCTTCTGTGACCTACTTCTGTTTGTGAGTAATTAGTACATTACTTTGGTGGTAAAACAGTCTTTTACCAGTATGGGCATTTTTACAGAGCAAAGTACATGCAAAAGTTGTTTTTATAAATTGCTTATATACTCTGTAATGTGTTTAAGATGGCCTTAGCTTTTCCCTGCATTGCTGTATAGATTTAAGTCTAGTATAGAAAGTATACAAGTTAGTTCTAATTTTTTTTTTTTTTGGTTGTGTTTCTGTGTTCAGATTTTCATAAGAGAATAAGGTGTGCCTGACCATTGTAGTGGTCAGGAGAGATGTAAATGAGAAATCAAACTTAATTGATTCAGGAAATTCCTTTTTCTTTCTGTAAAACTTAATTCACAATAAGAAGTCTTGCTTAAGACATACTATAAATGGATTTTGTGGGCCAGATTCATTATGTTGATATGCTTAACTCTGCTTGGAAACTTCTAGTGTTGAATGTGTACTGGGTTTTTTTGCTAGAAAAATGCTATTAATTTTCCAGTTTCACTCATCGGATTTTCATGGGGTATAAATGGGTGGATAAACTTGAAGTCATATTTTGTTCTAGTTGTGCTGGGACACCAGCTGTGGGAGGGAGCTTGAAGTATATCATTGCAGAGAAGGATTTCCCTTTCCCTGGGTAATGTATCATTTTTTTCTCAGAGCTTATATGAGAGGTCACAACCCAACACTATAGTGTTTTGATTTGCAGAAAATCTATCTTAGATGTGCTAAAGGGATTCTAAAATTGAACAGTTGTTTGTGATTTAGAGACTTGAATTACTAAAGTGGCACAGCATGTCAGAAGGAAGGGATATTTGATGACATAACATGAATGCTATATCAGTACTTTATTTGCAGTGGCCTAGATAATTTGTTTCTGACCTCACTAAGTAATCCAGTCACTTGAAACATGAAGCATAGAACACTGAAAACTTTTTTCAATATGCTACACTATTTTTAATACTATAAATGTGCATGCGTATGTGTTGCAGGTCTGTGGCAGGACACTGAAACACATAAGTCATCTGATCTTTCCTGGCTTCCGTGGTACTTGATGATTAAGCATTACCATAAAAAAAAAAAAGTGAGTGGATGTCAGAGGGCTTGTGTCATCCCTCCCCACTTGTGACTGTGCCTGGAGATGTTTAAATTACTTCACTAGAGATTATTCAGATCTTTCCAGTTACCTCACCGTGACTATGCAGTGTGATGATCTGCATGTGTAATATGTTGCCTTCCTCAGTAGCTATATTGCCATGTGGAGCTGAAGTTTGCTCCCAGACTTAGTCTAGGTGCTGGGTTTTTTACAGGGATGATAATTTGAGCTGTAGCTAGTGTCAGGTTAATCTTGCTGACACAGCTTTCTTAGTACATAACTGCAGTTGAAAAAGGCAGTTTGTATTCTCATTATTTATTTTTATTTCCTAATGGGGAAATTCTGAACCAATAAAAGACTTTTATCTATGGTGTAACATTTTCTTTAGAAGGGACATCACTTATGTGACTATACCAGTTTAGATACACAGCTAACTTTTTAACTGTGGATACTCTATATCTAATACAAATCTGTGGGGAGAAGAAATCATTTATGTAGTTTATAAATGGTGTCAACTGTGTGCCAGCACATACTTAATTTTTTTCTGTTAAATTTCCATGAGGCTTTGTTATATGAAAAGTAATGATCAGTAGTTTGTCGTTACATAAGCTCAGTTTTAATCTGGAAAAAAAAGCTAGATCAGACATAACTGTTATAAAAAAATTGGTATTTATTGTTTTGCTACTAGAAGGATATAACTGTGTTTGGAAACTCCAACATAAACAGACTGCAATTTGTTATTGCTCCACAAGACTGGTGGGGAGTGCCACCTTGCTGGCTGCAGATAAATGTGTAGTGGTGTCTTAAGATCATGACTGTGGAGTCTTTGGTCGCTTACCTTTTAGCATAACTTTGTAGATGTCTGGTTCCTGCAGAACAAACACCCTCTACATGAAAGCTGCCATAGCTGGCAGTAATTGATGCCCTCTGCCACAGGCTCAACAGAGACCAGTAGCTGACTGGGCACACTGAATGGATTTTTTTTCCACCTTCCCCTGGGAAAATAATGCTTCTAGATGCTTAATTATCATTTAATTAAAAAAACTTTTGGTCAGCTCTCAGTGGGAGGGAAGGAGAATGTGGGTCTCGCTAAAGAGAGGAGGGTCTTTTGTTTGCAAACTGAATTTCTGAGCTGCAGTCAATGTGTGCACACTCAAATGTGGGACACTGATGGTGCTGCCAGAGCTCTTGTGGGAGCAGACATAGTTTTGAGGTTGAATGCCTTCCACTTAATTGTTCATATTCAGTCTCCTAACCAGTAAAGGGCATAGTTTTCAAACACCCATATTTTGCCCTAAATAATGATTTAAATTTTTTTAAAGTTTTTTTCTTTTTTCTTTTTTTTTTTTTTTTTTAAGTTCAGTGCATTAACTGCTTAAGCATTACTGACTAATTATGTCCAAAGAAAAGGCAGGAGAGAATATTAATTGCGAAGTGTTTATATTTCTTGTATAGAAAATGTGACACTTTAGTTTCATAGTATTTCCTCTTCTGTTTTTTAAAACATGAGAAGGAAAAAGGAAAAGGACCATTTTTCCTGTTACTTCCACTGATAAAGAAAGGATGCAAATTTACATTGCATTGTTGAAAATTAGGTAGGCATTTATTGTGAATTTTTGGCAACTCTCATATTTGGATGAAGAAAGAAGATAATCTACAGCAATTAGTGTGAGAGTGCTGCTGAAAGGATGAAGCTCATTTCCCTCACGTGTCAGATGCTCAGTAGGCAGCTGTGCTTCATCACTGTACTGCTTTCCAATCTGTAGATGTGTAACCCCACTTCTGGTTCTTAAGAGGCTAAAAGTTAACTTTATGTTCTTGGTAGGAGCATGCATTTCCTCGGAACTATTCTCCTTAAATGCTTTTTCCTCCTTTGTTTTTCTTGTTGCCCAAGTGGGAAGCCTGCACAAGTAGGAATAAAAGAATTCAGACTCTTGTCCTGCTGGGTGTGATAATAGAAGAATTCAGACTCCTTGGTTACTGTGTTTGATCTGCTGTATAGTTTTCCTTCAGACTGGTTGCATTGCTCTAACATTATCTTTCTTACCTATTAATTTCTTAAGTCTTTGGTAGTATTGCTAAAGGTTCGAAGACACCACATTTAATCCATCATGTGCAGCCTCATAGTTTTGAGAGCATGGGAGCTATCGGATTTATTAAAGAAGGAAAGAAGCATTCCTGTCCTGTCTGGACTTTACTGTTCTTTTGAATAATATACATAGTTTCTACTTAATTATAGGAGAAATGAGTCAAGTTTAATTATAATTGGAGGTTAAACCAGAAGAGAACTACTGAATTAGAAAATAAAACCATGTCTCCTTCAAGCAGCTCCCAATCTCCTACCCTTGAATTTTAGGATGCGATTAGTTTAGTTCTACTATTTGAAGAGTATGAGAAAAAAAGGTGGGGGAGGGGTGTGGAAAACAAAGGGGGGAAAACATAAAACTGTCTTTAAAATACTGTAAGATAATGTAGGAAAAAGTATTTCTAGGACTTTGTCTCTTAGTGGCTTTTCTCCTCGGTGAATCTCTGGAGTACAGCGCAAAGCAGACCATGTTTCATGTGATAAAGGGTGCTATGTAGACTTCTGTTTTAATAAGCTTCTGATTATTTGTATGTGAATATTGCCTTGGCAACATAAATTATTTTAATGGGTACCAAGAAATAGAGGAGGTTAAAAGGAAGATGAAGCACAATTTCCATTGCAAGAAGCAGGGCAAACAATGTAGTTTCTTGTTTTCTTCCCACAACTGGAAAAGGATTAGTAATTTTTGCGGTGTCTCTTAGACATCTACCAAGGAAGTACGCTGTTTTAGTCTGGCTGCATGTAACTACCTAATTTCAAAATATGACAGACTTTAACCCACTGGGATATTTTGAGTATTGATGACATGCAGACACTTTGACCCAAGACAAGCACTCCTTAAAGTTCTCTCAAAGTTATTTGGGGAATGTGCTCACTGCTACGTAGAGGCCTATATGGCTTATCCTGACCTGGTGATTCCTAAGTTAGGAACAATGCTGTTCTGAGCCAGTAAGAAGGGAAGAAGCTCAAGAGGAGGTAGTTCTAAGGGGAAAACAGAATGAGGAAGCTGGAGAGAAGGTGAAGAGGGTTTCACTGTGGTACGTAACTCGACAAACAGGTCTGTAATCTGGAGACACTCCCATGCTTTATCTAAATTCTGAACTCTGCTGACCTCAGTTTCAACCGGAGTTACAGAAAACTCAGGATATGTGCTTGGCTCTCTGGCAGTACTGAAATGTCTTGGGGGAATTGACTGTGGTTAGTCCTTGATTCTGGATGGATGTTGTTCAAAGGAAATATGGCTGCAACAGGACTCGTTTGTTTGTTGGTTTTATTTGGGGCTATTTTTTGAAGGGACTGACTGGGTAAAAGTATATTGACTGCTTTGTTGAATGTAAATGTGGAAAAGCTTACTGTTCCCCACTGAGGGGGGTGGAAGGGTGAGGAGATGGTCCCTCAGCTGAGGGGTCCCTTGACTGAGTCTGACTGCTTGTGTTGTGAGCAACAGGGCTTCTGCCTAGCTCCTGGACCAGGGACAGAGCCAGTGGAAGCATAGCCTGTGACACTGTGTGTACTACAGCCTTGCAGACAGCATGCCAGCCTGAGGTGAAGTGGTGGCTCCAGAGGAAATGGCATCCAAGATCCTGACTCACCTCCATCTGCTCCCACAGTTTCTCCCAAGCTGTTAACAACCAGCAGTGGGTCAGAGTGAGAAACATCCTGCCCCAGCCTTTCTAACTTGGTAGAAAAGTCTGGCTGCATTCTTGGCTCAAGAGATGCACCAGGATGTTGTAGTTACAATATGGAATGATAAGGGTTAATGTAAACTGTAGGGGATGGCCCAAAAGCACAAGGAGGCCTCTTTTTTGAACCTCTTGTCTGCAGCCTAGATAGGCATGCCCTCTGGTAAATAGGTATTTCCTGTCTAATGAAAACAGTTTCTGCACTATTACCTCCTACGAAAGTCAAGGCACTACTTCATTTAGTTAATGCCTCCAAACCAGTGATGCTGTGATCTTAATAGGTGTGATGTATGACTTTTTTTTAAGATAAGGCTTGTTATATATGATAAACCCCTCATTGTGGCTACTGATTTTGGCTTTTTTCAGTTAGACCTTTTTTTGTTTCTTTGTTTGATTTGACTGTTGTTCTGTTGTTTTGTTTTTCGTGGTTTTTTGTTTGTTTGTTTTTTGGTGGGTTTTTTTGCATGTTCTGAATTACTTAGCATGCAGATAATCATACTTAACAATAATTTAGGCCAGCCCTGCATGTTTTTCCTCTACGTTTCGTGCTAGCTTCCTGATACCCCTCTATTTTGAATTAATAACATTTTTGTATCAAAGAATTTAGTTAAATTTCTCAGTATGGTAGGAGACACCTAGTAACTTGGGTTATTTCCTTTGTCAGAATACAAAATAAAGTATAAATTCAAGAAACAGTAGGATTTAAATGATCCTCATGATCATGTTCTCAATAGGTTGTATGATGTGAAGATGCAAAAACATAATTTTGGGTGTAATAAAGCAGAATTATTCAGTGGCCCAGTAGTTTTTCATCCTGAGCATTCTTTTTGTATGTACTCCTCTGCATACTCACTTTGGTTGCAGTACAGACTTTAAGTTTTGTGCAGCTATTTTATGAATATTGTACAACTATGGAGTTAGTAGTTAGCTTAATACTCATTTTTTGTTACTGTAGAGATGAATGTGAGTTAAATGTGAATCAGTGGGTTTAGGAAGGTTCAGGACAGATAGAAGTATGTAATTTGAAATCTGTAGAAGAAATTCAGATTTCTTGTAACTACTGATAATTCTCCTTTGTAAGAAGAAGAAAAATTATGGATCAAAATTGACTAGAGTAAAAGTGAGAGCAGTCAGTGAGGCTGAAGACACTGAACATACTCAACCAGCAAGGTCAGTTGAGAAGGCGTAATGACCTTGTTATTTGTATTGTAAGACTCTAGTTTAAAGGAGATTGAGAAGCCCTTCTCAGTGTAAAAAGTCTTTGTGTAAGTCTCCCTCAGGTCTGGTCACTAGAGACTTGGCAGATATTTTTACAATTCTGTGATTTTTTTCCTGGTGTCTGTTTTTGCAGTGATGCTGTCTTGCATGCAGTTTTAGGTTAGTTTCATAAACTTCAGGCAGTTTATGAAAAAGGTGATCATAGATCTAATTGATTTCATTTTACGTTTTATTTTCCCTGTAATTTTTTTTTTTTTAGAAATATGAAGAAAAATACCAAAATCTCTTCTTTTGTATGATTGAGGAAAGGTGGAATTCTGATGGCATAGTGGCATGCTGGTGATTGGTATTAATGGTAGGGAGAAGGGTGTTGCATGCACGTTTTTCAGAATTTAGAGAAGACCTTTAGCTTACTGCCCATGTTTATCTGGCCTGTAGCCAAAGCTAAAGGAGTCAGCGTAGTGTTGCAAAGGCTCAATCAAGACAAACCACCAAACTAGGGCTGCAAGCAGCTGCATCTTGGTGTGCTATTTTCATTATGTTTTGACAGCACTCATTTCTTTAGACTAAAACTCACCTTACTTAAGTTGACTAAACCTCACGTACAAAAGAGGAAAATCTGAATCCCTCCCTCCTCCCTCCATTATAACACTTAAAATTTAAATCCCAATAGCCTATTTTCCCCAGCACATTACAGAGTGATATAGAAAAATTCCTCATAGAGAGTGTATATGGTAAGTAGAATGTTTGACTGTACCTGCAATGATGTAAAGGTAGGATGTAAGATATATATATATATTTGTCATATATGCATACATTTTATGCATACAAATATTAATGTGTGTCTGTATATGGATATATACACATCTATATACACATACCAAATTTGGAGAGTGTATATGCAGACATACAGTCTAGGTAAAATATATCAGAAAATACTACAAGGTAATAGATTGATATGAATGTGAAATTCTAACAGCCTTTAAAAGACTAAAATGAAAGTTCTGTGTGTTATTGATGCTATATTTTACTTGCATTCAGATGGTTTGCACCCTTCTCCAAGTTACTGTATCACCTTGAAATTTTTAGTCAGAGAGGAAATAACTCAAAATTGGAAACCTTTGCTTCCTTACTCTTTAGCCTTAACTAGCTTTAAGTTTGAACAAGGTAGCAGTCATAATCTCTGGATGGAGTCTCTTGATTGTCCCAATGTAACTCTAATTCTGCAGTATTCAGTGAGGAAGGTTCTCTGCTGATTTGTTACCTTGCATAAAGCAATCTAGTTGTGAACTGGTGCTAAGTGCAGGCTGTGTGTTACTTTGACTTTCTGGGTCTGCAGATGCTTCATCAAACATGAGCTTCAAGGCTACTTTTGACAAGGAAGCTGCTTGCAGTATCGGTGTGTGTTATGTCTTCAAGGCAGCTGTTTTTTGCATTTATTCCAGTTATTTTCCCACTGAACTTATCTGGGTTCTGGAGCACATAGAGGTACTCAGTGAACTGCTTTTTAATGCAGAAAGCTGCCTCTTTAAAAGCAAAGTAAACCAAACCAACCAGCCAAAATAGCCAAGACAAACTAAATTCCTCGCTTCAAATGTTCTGGGTTTTTCTAAGTGCAGTGTGCACTGTTCAATGACTCTTCAGTTTTAATGTTGCTGAAGATAATAACTACGAAGTCATACCTTGGCTACCTTCATAGAAAGTTAAATATAACTGAAATAGAACTTAAATTTAACTTTCCTGTATAACCAAAGTCGCAACATGTGAAGTCTTGCTAGGGACAGTATGTTCCTGCTGGGGTAGTTTTCAACCATGCAGTTTTAACACCAGAAAAATTATAACACCTTTTTTCTATCCCTGGAGCCTTTATAGGAAGGCTGGCCCTGCATTATTACTGTCTCATGTGTGCCTGGTTAGGCTTCGAATTCTGGGTATGGCAGTAACTTAATTTCTTTGTGCTTGTATTGGCAAGTGAAAATTTATTTGCAGCCTCTTCTTAGAGTGGGAGAAATCCCCTTCTTATCTTTGCCTCCATTAAGATGGTGTGGAGTAGTGCTGTGCTCAGCATAGCCTGTGAGAGGTAGTGAACACCTCAAATACATCTTCATTACAAGTGTGAATATTAATAAATGAGGATGGTGAAATGAAATAATTACAAATTATAAAGGCTGCTGCCATATTTCCCATGAAAAGCTTGGCAAACCTGGCTCTAACAAAATAGCCAGCTTTCCCTACTTTTTTTGAATAAATAAAAGTTATTAACCTTCACTGATAGTAATTTGTTCATCTTTTAGCCCTCATTCAGAGGAAGAAATTTCCATTTCAGTGCATATCTTTCACAACTATTGCCATTTCTTGCTTACTGTACCCGAAACCTCTGTTTCAGCTCTTGATGAAGTATTGTCTGTCCTAGAAGCACTGCATTTCTGCTTCAGCTTTTTATTCTGTTTAGTGTTTCTAGGAGATCGTGGAATGTAACTCTGTTTTAACAACCATACTCTTACTCAAGTCTTGTGCTTTACTGATTTCAGTCTTACTGTTCCCCTCATTTCTACCCAAATAGCTTTTGCCTGATAATGGGAAGAATTGTGGCTTTTTAAGGAGCAAAGTAATCAAGCTTGATGCAACTGGATTGCATCTTTCAGCAGCTGTGCTGTTCACCCTAGCTTTGTTACAATAGAAGTTTAGCAAAAGCGCTTTCTATGTAGTGTGTTCTGTCTGTTTTATCATCAGTGCTTCTCATCAGAAACGTTGTCTGTAGCAGTTGGAGAAGTGACTTGGAGTTAGTGCATTGGGAATGATACTGGAGCTAAGGTGAAGGAGGAATTCCCCCACAGTGAGACATGGTGAGAAGTCAGAATGGGGATGAGAAGAGTGAGTGGGCAGGAGTGTCAGTGGCAGAGAGCAGGAGGTATGACAGAACCTGTCTTGGGGGGGGAAGATTTGAGAAACAGATAGGAAATTATGAATTGGATTCTAAGTAGTAGTACCGTTCGTCGAGGGCACTGCTGATACAGTGTAAGGTTAATGACTTCCACATAGGTAGTCACCCAAGAGGAAGTCCAGAAGGATACTTGTGGGACAGAGAAGGTGGCAAAGGGCAACAAATGTAAACTTTCTGTTCTATTCAAGTTTTTCTGCACTCCCCAAAGTTCAGTTATTGTTAAATGGGACTATTTTTTTTTTTTTCTGTGTTCTCTCCTGTTCTTTTTCATCTTGTAAAAAGGTCTTCTTTTTTAAAAAAAAAGAATATTCTAAGCTTTGCATCTTACCAGCTTCCTAGCTTACTTGTCTCTTCTTGGCATGTGACCTGATCACAGCATGAAATTCAAGGCTTAGAGAATTGCATTTTGGGGGTTAGTGCTCCGTGGTTTACCAAGGTTTATATTTCCCTAAATTACAATCCCTGTAGAGTGTTCCTGCGTGGCTATAACTTTACTTCAGACAAAGAAGGTTTATTTCAGGGCTGCCTCTTATCAATTGGCTTATCTTGTCAGATTTGAATGGGAGAAGAATAGTTTTATGAAAACAATAGAAGGAGAAAGTTACGTGATGTGTTCAGAGATCTAGAAAAAACAATTTTGTCTTAAAATGGTTTTAACTTCTGAGATTCTTTTGTATAAGGAAGATTGCTGTTTCAAGGCTAAATACAGTTCAGTAAGTAATGCATTGATACTTTTGTGCCAGCCTGCTTCCCTGTATTTGTGGAATTCTGACAGCTTAGATCATCTTTCAAGGTTCCCTGAAGTATATTTTTTTTTCATCCACAAAATCCTTCTTTTATAGTAGCATTATTTTGGGGAAGGAATTGTGTTTCACCAATTATACAGGATGGATTACATTGTTTCAAAATCTTTGTGAAGCACAATTGAAAAACAAAGCTTACAGTGAGTGCTCTAGGATGGATTTGTCCTTCCATGCAGTGAGTTGCATCTTACCTTACTGGTAAGGCAAATAGAGGAGAACTTAATGTATTTTATTTTTTATTTCTTAATAGAACATTTCATTTGAGTATGATGGAAGATAAATTATCTCTGCAGCCACATCTGAGCAAGTAGCAAACATGTTTTGCAATGGCAGCTGGGGGGAAAGATTTCTCATTGTGTAATATCAATCTTGATATTGAAGGTAATGCCATCATACTCTCCGGAGTATTAAAAATACACAGCTTCCAAAAAAAACCCACCAAAGATAAATTTAATTAGTTGTTTTTGATAATGATTTGTGAAAGACATTGCACATTCAACTGAGAAATGTAAAGTTTGGATATTAATGTAGAAGTAAATACAAGGCATTTGTTTATTTACATAGGAAATTCTGGCAAGAGTGATAGAAGTCTCAATTTCTAAAAGTAAGGTCAAGGGACAAGTAAGTGCCAGGAATGATACATGTAGCAAAACCTGTGAAGAGTATCTAAAAATTTTGTGCTTTAAATTTATTACTTGCTTTTGCCAGAATATGTGGTGGTTCTTTACATCTCAGATTTTAGCCATTAAAAACTTATTTTCAGGTCACGTCATGGGTCCTCTGAGCCCCAGCCTGCATCACAGATATTGGTGATACCATCACATCATTGTGGATAGATGCAATCTGTGTGTCTTTTAATGAATGTCTAATGAGTACCAGAAATTTTAGATTGGAGAACTGCAACAGTTAATCAAGCTTTTAAAACAAGAGTAGCAGAAAAGGGGAGGAAATTTAGCAAATATATAGTGACATTGCATGAAGCCATAAGGAAAATTTTGGACCATTCTTTGATAAGAGGAATTCAATGACTTTACCTGGACAAATTTAGAGAAGGGGGCAAACAATTAAGACTTTGTTGTCTAATGGAATATGGAATATTTGCTCAGATTTTGTGATTGAAAAGGTAGAAATTAATCTAGACAGATTGCTAAAAACATGTTTATAATTCCACATTTAAAAAGTTCTTCCTTTTTGTTTGGCTTAGAAATGTCAGTGCATGTTTTGAGTAAGTTTTGACTTTTCTAGTACTCCAGATATGAAACTTGCAATAATTTTGTACATTCTTTTCTTAAAATGATCTACAGTATTGATACAGTTGAAAGTTATATCACTGTAATAATTAAGTAATGTGGCAAAACTTTGTGTGGTGTGCAGATGGATTTTGTATTAACCTGTTAGAGATTTGGAAGTGGCAGTCTTGCTGTTTCAAAAAGCATTTTTGAAGGGGAGAGTGATCTTAGTGTTTGACTTCTTTTGCATTTTGAAAATACCATCTGTACTGATTTCATACTCAACTTTTCCTCTTTTTTTTTTTTTTCCTTTATTTTCCTTGTCGTCTGTATTACTTTGGAGTACTTCTGCATCTGTTTTTCTATTAAACTCCATTCTTTTGCACTTTATTCAACTACTATATCAAGACTAATTAGTGTTGCTTTCTGGCTGCTACATAATGAGAGATCCTCATAATGTTACAAAATTCATTTTTTGAGATGTCTACAAGTAAGATCTGAATCTGCTTCTCTTGCAGTCTGCTTTGATAATTAAATGATTTTGTGTATAAACTTTCCCCATTTTAGTAGTTTGGAATTTTTCTAAAACTTTACAGAAAAGTTCTGATTGTAGAGCTGCAAACATTAGCATATGCACTTCAGTCTGTTCACAGCTAAGGTCTCTTAGTTCAGGATAATATTTTCCTTCTGCATTAATGTTTGTAGTGTTGGGGATTTATGTTTATAAAAATATTCTTTATAGTAGAATAAGGGAAGAAGAAAGCAACATCTGCCAACTAATATATAAAAACTGTATTATGTGTTTACAAAAAATACCTCCTTCCCAAGTTTAATCGATGTGTTAATTTACTTCTTATCTTGTTTAATGATCTTGTGTTATGGGAAATTAGTGGCTTTGCAAATGAAAAATGTATGAGTAAAAAAATACATTTATCTTCTTAGTTATAATCTGTTCCATTGACAAAAGGCGCAGATACGAAATTTATCTCAATAATTAGATTTATAATTATTATACCATTCTCAGATTGATAATTCTTGCTCTCCCTGGCATGTAATTTCAAGATACAGTTAATGAAATAGAAATAGTTTTAGTTGTTGAATGGTAATTGTAAACCTGAGATTATGTTTCACATTATATTTATTTTTATATTTTGTAAAAGCACATAGCAGAGAAATAAGCTGTAGTCAGAGAAAAATATTTTGTTAAGTACCCTACAGGGAAATTCTGGTCATTGCACAGAACAGCAAACATGTGCAAGCTTGAAAAGTATCCATGGTGTATTTTCTTTGAAAACTTCTGGTTTTGCCATTATCCGTTATTATCATAGACTTCCTGGACATGCCTACAAAAACAATAATAGCACTGATTTTTTATAGGAAACTGGGAAGTCAAGGAACTCTGTATCAGAATCTCAAAACACCCGTATGTGGTACATACTGTATTTCTGATGCTAATGTCTTCTTTCCTCTCTTTTTGCCCACAGCTGTAGAACAAGTAACAGGAAGAGTTTGATGGGCAGTAGCCAATCTCCAGCTCTGCCTCGGCCTCATTCACCACTCTCAGCTCATACAGGTAATTTTAAAATTCTGCTACTATTGCTATTCTGAAATTCTTACAGTGTCTCTATAACTGAAGGAAAACATACTCTAATGTTCTTTTCACTGTTTGTAATAGCAAAAAGTTGGATTTCATCCCATCTGAATTCTGTTTTACCTTTAGATCCATAAATCCTGTGTTATGATCAGAAGCAGTCCAAAAATACCATGTAGCAATTTTTTATTTCTCCACCTTGCATTCTGGTAGATTTTCTCTCTTCCTGCTACCATAGCCCTGCCTATAGCTTGCACCGATGGTGATGTTAGTGGAGTCTGTATTACATTCTGTTTCTGGAACTTCTGCTCCCAATGTTTTATGGTGTCAGGCACTTTGATGGTAGTTGCTGTACTTCACTTTGCATGACAATAAATTGCTGATAATTTTGTTTTTCTTCTAAAACATCTGAAACACTTAAGGCTTGAATGAATGTCCATAAATAAATAGTTTATTTCTAATACTTGTGTTAATCTTTGAAAGTAACATTTTTAGCATATCACCTCATATTTCCACAAAGGTTTATTATCTTCTTATTTTTGAGGGTGCACTGGCTGTAGCTACAGGCTGAAATGAACGCACCACACTAATCCTTGTGTAATCAATGACTCTGAATACTCTAGAGAGCTGCTTGCAGAGAGATGCTAAACAAGAAGGTGCAGAGCTTGAATTCACATGAATTTTAGAAGTATATAAAGGCATCTCCAGTTTTCTTATGGAACTGTTAAAATATGGTGGTGATTTCCGCTCTCAGAAGCAGCTGTCACAAGTAGGAATCCAGGCAACATGAAAATTTGTAAAGAGCTCAAGTCAGTAGAGCATTTAAAACAAACAAAGTGAAATATGGCGCAGACTGTTTTGAAAATGAAAAATTAAATTTTGGAGTGTTTGGAATGCCATTTTGGGTCTCCCAAATACAGAAATTTCCATTTGGGGAAGAGATTGTGGTCACCATAAAAAGTGTCCTTGGTTTTGCTGTGCTGACTTGAGGAAAGCAGTAACAATGCTTGCTCTAGCATGTCTACTGCTGTAAATGGCTCTACCATCTGTAAGATTAAGTGTAAGCGGTTCTCTTCCATAAACTCAGCAGTATGTACTCTTTATTCAAAAATATATTACAGAAATCTGACAACTTCTCCATTACACAGGATACAGTAGGTTCTCTTATGTGGAGACTTCCAAAGGCATGTGTGCTAGACACTTGAGCAGCACTAGTAAATCTCATTGTAAATCTCATCACATATATGAGATGAATATTTGCATGTGCATGGCCAGCTCTGTTACTAGCTTGCTTCTGTAAATGGATAATTAAATATTCATGCAACTGTTGGCTCTTACCTCGGCTGGCTAATGTGCCTAGACAAGTCTGTACATCAAATCCCTGTGAATGTCATCTTAATCCAGACAAATAAAATCATATGCAAATTTAGTAAATTAAAAACTTTCCTCTATATAGGCAGTAGGAGTTCAGTGTTTCAAGTGTTTAATGTCTATAAATCTGTGAGAATGTCAGACTTGAGAGGCTAATTTATAGTGATCCTGCTATTTCTGTGTTGTCAGAGCTGCCAGGTGTTAAACTGCCCTGGCTTCTGCACATTCAAATTGCCTTCCTGCTCTCTGTGGTGATCTGGACTGAAGGCCTCTTTCCTTGTCAAGTGTCGTAGAGGGACCTTACAAAAGTTCGTGAGAGCTGTATAACTTGCCAGGTTTATTCTTCTTGGCCCTCCTTGGCTGAGAGGAATTACTTACAAGTCAAAGAGTACTCTTTGACTCCACTGAGAGAGCCTGGTATATCTCCTGTCCAGCTATAGAAAATTTTAGGATCTTTTTGAATCTGACATTCTCTTAGAAAAGTTGTTTAAATTGGAAGTTTTTACTTTGCAGCCTGCTACTTTACAGCCAGATCATCTGCCTGGAGCATGTACCTCAAGATTTAAATTTCAGAGGGACTGAAGATGATCCTCTGAAAAACCTTCATATATTTCTTATTAATGTGTGCTGTTGGAAGAGGAAACAATAGAAGAGGGAGAGGCAAACAAACGAGTTTCCAGACCTTGAGGAGCATGTAGCAAGCTGAATGTGCAGCAAAGTATCAGTGCTTGCATTTAATGAAAACAGGTTTATTCATCAGACTGTTCTTGGCTAAAGTGTGGTAATAACATGAATTTTTGACAGATATGTTCTAGTGAGATTATGCAGAATGTGGAGGACATCCCAAGCACATGCTCTAGAGAAGTTTTTCTTGTGTATTTTTAGAGTTCTGTTTCATTCATGCAATCTGCCCAGGTGAATGCGGGCTGAGGATCAGCTTGCATGGATGTTAACATCTGATTTAACTTTGTGAGACCATTGCACAATTTCTTGTCACTGGGTTATTAAAAGAATGCTGATTCTTTCATTTGCTTTTAAAGGACTCAGTCTAACTAATGAGAAAGCCAGGAACTTTAGGCATTGAGGACTCTTTTAGTATCACCTGTCATAGCAATCTTTAACTTTGTCACATTGCATGATAGGCTTTTTCTTCTACTGGATCCCACTCCTGTACTCCCTACTCTCAGGTGCTCCATCCATCTCTGGGGAGAGCCTGTTGTTGCTCTTACTGAAAAGAGTTCCACTCATTGCTCTTACTTAAGTGGACTAGGTTCTTAATGTTTGTACCATCTTAGTTGCCAGCTGGGGTTATAGGACAACAAAGTGATAAAAACCTGTCATTATAACTAAGTACTGTGCAGCTGCTTGCCCTGTCACCCCCCTACAACAGGTAGAAAAATTAGAAAAAAAATTGAAAGTAAAACTAATGAGTTGAGATTAGAACAGTTTAGTAATTGAAACGAAACAAAAAAATACAATATTACTACTGCACAATACAACTGTTTACCAGCTGCTGACCAGTGCCCAGCCCCCAGCAGCAGTCATCCCCTCCTGGCCAGCTCCCTGCAGCTCACATCCTGGACACAATGTTCTGTGGTGTGGAACATCCCTTTGGCCTGTTCAGGTCAGCTGTCCCAGCCGTGCTGCCTCGCAGTGTCTCGTGCACGTGTCCACTGGCAGGGAATGGGATGCTGAAGGTCCTTGGCTAAGGGTCAGCGCTGCTCAGCAGCAGCTAAAACATCAGTGTGCTACCAGCATTGCTCTCATGCTGGATCCAAAACACAGCACTGAACCAGTGAAGAAAATTCTATCCCAGCCAAAATCAGCATACCCTTTACTCTAGATTGTTCAAGTTGAGTAGATTCAAAATTGTTACACTCTTGAAAATCCACCCAGGATCAATTTCTTTTAGTTATCATCTTAATAATCTTAGTGTTATCCTCAGTTTTGTGTATAGTCCTAATGAGATGGTTGGCATTGCTTGGGAATTCATTGCCCCAGAGGCATCTGAAGGGAGTCTTTTAACACCCTTGGATTCCCTAATAACCTTTTCTCTTCAAAGTTAATTCATAGCTTGTTGTAAGCAAGTTGAATACATACTCAGTTACGTCTGCATGGCATGCTTGAAGTGATTTTATTTGGACCACTAGTTTAAGCTACCTGGGTTTTTTTTCCCCAGAGATCCCCCATGTCTGAGGACAGAAAAGTACTGTGAGTCCTCTGTGTCAAATGTAGCAAAGTGAGTGAAGGTGTGTTCTAGCATCTCAAGGTGGAGCTGTCTTACAGTGCTCCTGCCAATACCTGTGACTTTGCTCAAAAATATTTTCATTTTTGGTATTTACAGACCAATAATTTAGAGATCTAGCTGCACCTTTGGAAGCAATGTACCATTACTTCAGGTCTGTTGAAGAGCTCAGGTAGCTATTATTTAATCATAAACTGGGTTTGAGTTAGATTAGATGTGAATCGGATTACTCTATTTTAGAGGATGAGCATGTTGAATGTAAGCATAGTTCTTCAAGTGCATTTTATACCTATGTTCTTCCTTGTAGTCCTGTTTTTCATCCAGATGCAGTCTGAACTGGAGGTATCAGCTATTCTGTAGTTTAGATAGGTGTTCTTTGAGAAGGACTGGCGGCCCAAGTTTAGGGTAATACTAATTGCCCCATATGAGAAAGTCTAATATAGAGATCTCAGGCAAATTATCCCCCTACAGTTTTCATGGTTTACTCTGGAGATAATATAAATTTTTTTCCTACAAGGGAGTTTGTTGTTAATCTTTACAGATGCAAGCTGATTTGGACAAACACTGAATACTTACATGCAATTTTTTAACTGTTAACCATACCATCCCAGTCATACTCAAATTCATATCAGATGGTAGTGAGATAACACCACACTTATGAAGTAAGTAGACTGTGCAGAGTGCAAGTAGTGCATGAGTGGCACTGGTCAGGGAAGGACAGATTTCTTTGTAAGCAACAGTGACCATAGAAGCTCCTGGGCCACCCGAGACAGTTACTAGAGCAGTAAGTAGTCCAAGGACTAGGAGCACACAGGGAGGTGTAAGGTCTGAGACTGAGCATAATAAATGGGATATGAAAAAGGCAGTGTGTACAGCCAATACAATATATCTCTGTTATGTATGTTAATTGCTTATACAGTGTGTGCAAGTCCATTTTCCTTTATGCAGGAGTTGTAGCTGCTTGCAGAGATAATTTCTGTCTGTAAAATCAGACTTTGATTTGCAGCTGAAGTCTCTTGCCATGCCTTATGAATACATGTACAGATCACACAGTATCAGCTTTTACTACATAAAGTGTTTCTATTTCTTGCAAAAATAGAAAACATGCTAGGTAATATCTTTAGGCTCATTAGCAACTGTCTTAGTTAGTGGTCTGGTCAACCTTTACCTTATGTATTTGGGCTGAAGGGTGTTAAACCTGCTGAAAAGTACTTCTAAGTTTTCCATGAGCTGTTGAATAAATAGAGAATTATGTGAAACTTTGTTGCAGCATTAGCTTGGATAGTACCTGGTCCCTATGTCATTAATGGGCTTTTCTACCTGACTGTCTGATGCTGTGTAGGCAGGTCATCTGCACCACCCAGGCTGCAAAGTGAATGATTATAATCTAAGCAAGTCAGGGCATTCAGGTGTCCCCACCTCAGAAGTCAAGGGAGCTTTTTCATGTGGCTGATACTAACCCCTAATGATTAATAGTCATATGTGATGCTTTGTACTTGTGTCTGCTGAAGGAGCAAGATTTAGCTGTTAGGAACAATGCCGTAAATTTTATTTGTCTGTATTTTAAGAATGTGGTGTTACTGAGATTACTAGGACAAGAATTGTAAGATAAGTAGGAAATAGTTTAAGGGTGTAAAGAGGCTTGTGCTAAAATGAGGAATATTATAAAGTGGGAGTGGAGGTTATCAGTTGAGTCATCAGGCTTTGTTTTTGTGGCCAAACATTTTATTGTTCTTATAAGTGGCACTGGCATAAAATTACTGTATCTTATACAAATTTGGAAGACATCCAGTATGAAATAGCATTGGGGAACTATGTTGAAGTGAGTGAATGACTGGAATAAAAAAGTATGAAATTGCAATATGACACATTTTGTACTGGAGGACCTGTAACAGAAATGTCTATGATAAACTGTGAACTATTACAAGGGACTCCTATTATAAGGAGTTTAGTTTAGGATCTGGCTGCATTTTATGGATAAAATGATGTTTGCAAGAACCAGTCTAGTGCAGCTTTGAAAATGAAATCTCAGCAGATGTATAAAGGAAGTAATTTTCATTTTAATTTGGAAAGATATCATGACACTGTACAGTGCCCTGGTTAGATTTCATCTGCAATACTGTATACATTTATTGTCATAATTATTCATGTGAGATTATGTGGGGAGAAGGGCTGATGGGATAGAGTGTGGGAGATTTCTGTATAAGACTGAAAGATATTACTTGCTTTCTGTAGTAACAGAAGACTGGAAGATGGTATTCTCATCTAAACCAGTCAGAGTTGCCTTTTTTTTCCCCCTTCACACGGTAGGAAGAGAAACACATTGGTCATAAACTAGAACATGAGGGGTCTTAAAGAATTGTCACCCAAGTATGGCAGGGACAAACCTAACTTTCTCTAAGAGATTGTATAAACAGGTATAAGGCCCCAAACAACTTGCTCAATGAAGTTGTTCATATACTCCGAGTAGCATACACAGGAGAAGTACTGTCAAGATATTTTCAAGAGGACAAAACAACAAAAACAACTTCACTGGCAACTTTAGAATATCAAAGAACTTGGGCATCAGGTTTAGTGCAACATTCAGTCAGCATAGAGCACTTCTCAAAGTGTTGACCAATTGAACTTAGCAAACGCTAAGTGTGATTGATTATAAGTTACTCAGAAATTCTAAGAAGAGGTAATTAGAAGAAGGAGAAGGAGGGAAAGACAAAAAAGATACAGAAGAGCTCCCGTACAGTAACCAGTCCCTGGGTTCCAGCAGTGTTCAGGCAGAACTTCCCCAAGGAGGTAGGGTCTAGACAATGCTGTGGCCTCGTATTCAGCTTTAAATACCCCTGGTCTTCCTGGGCCCTTTCCCCAGGTGGGATTTCCGGTCATTTGGCCATTCAGGAGCTGAGTTAGGGGCTCCAGCAACAGGCTCTAGGGGCAGGGCACTGCCTTGTCAGGGTAAGGTCTGACCTGCCCCTTTCCTCAGCACACATGCATCCCAAAATGCCTCGAGACATCAATCTTTCACAATAGGATTACGTGATGCGATTACTTAAAGCAAAAATAAAGTTCAAGAAAGTTTTATGTCTACTTGTAATCCTATTTCTAGGATTTTTCAGGCTTTTAGGTGGACATCAGTAGAGTGCTAGCTGTTTACACTTCGCATTCGCTATGTCAGGGCTCACTGCTTGCATCAGATTATTCTGTTTGAGAGATGTACTTCAGTTAGCAACATTGAAGCATAATAATCAACAAAGCTGTTTGCACCATATATTTTAAGGGAAAGAAAGACTATGCTTGTAAGTGAATGAGGCCCCATAGTGTATTGAAGTATGGAAGTGCTAAAAGCTGGGATATAAAGCAGGGTTCTGAATGTCAGATTTTGAAAGAAAACTGAAAGGAAAATAATACAGTATATCAATTACTCTGGCTACTGTAAAGTGCAGAATTACAAAAACAGATTTGTTAAAATAAAACTTTTTATTTAGTCTTTCTTTTAGGTGCAGTAAATGGCTATGTAAATTTCAAAACCTCATATACTAGTTTAAGGACAGGAGAAGAATATCTAAGTGTTAAGTTACATGCCGACAGAAATTAAATCCTGTAAAAATGGCACTCTCAGTATTTAAGTAGTGGTTGGAACATGTAGAACTTTCTTGCAGATGGATTTAAGGATCATACTGACCTTCCTTGCCATAGCTGAGGCAAGTTTTTTGCTAGTTTCAGGTATAATTAATCCAGATTTTTAAATAGCCTGAGCTTCTCACATTAAAATAATGGCCTGAGCTCCTCACTTTTTGGGCACCTGCAGAAGTATTCAGAATGATTCTACTGCCCTGCTGTATTTCTGCTGACTGATGCTGTTTGTTATGGTAAGAAAGTCAGACTGTAACTGCAGGTGTATGATGTCTTGTGTATTACTCAGCTCACACTCAGGGTTCACCACTATGTAAACTGATATTTGTTGTATTGTTGTATTAATGGGGCACTGATATACTGTGGTATATTTAAAAAAAATGAACTGGGTTAGTCTTTGATCCATCAGGAATTGGGGATAACAGTTATCATTAATCTGGTATTCCCTCTGTACTAACAGAAAGTCATTGCATCTGAAACTCTTTGTTTTGGAGGTAGACAGCTATTAAAAATACATTAATAGTATAGAGTGGCTGTAATATGCTTTTTTAAAAAGATTTGGAACATCTTTCCTCAGTGGCAAAGAAATAGGATTTCTTGAAGCTACTTGCAAAACAATCACAGTTTAATTGTCTTGATACAGTTTTCTTAACAATAGGTGCTTGCAAAATGAGTCACACTGTGTCTTGTTGTGAAGCAGAGTATTGTTTTGGTACGTTGATTGCCTATTCATTGTGTCTCCCAAAGGATGCTGGAGTTAATTATCTAATGTCTGGCCACCAGTCCAGTGTACTTTACTGAATCATACACTTGGGCAGTAATCTCACATAGACATACTATAGGACTAAAACATACAATACAAGCAGATTTCAAATAACATCAGGCTTTGACTCATCAGCAAGCCCTGCGCATATGGACAGAGAGGTAACTGGCACTGGGTTTTATTTGAAAGTCTTCCAGGTAGTGTCTTGCAGATGGGTGGGTGAATGCCTTGATAGATGGAGGTGTATGTAGGACTCTGTTTCCAACCTGTCTTGCTCCTCTGGAATACTACACCTTAAACCTGTATTGGCACTAGCTGTTTCTCCAGTCATTAGGGGTTTGTATTCTCATTGTTTGTTTCTAGGTTTGTCTGAGTTCTTACAACTTCTAGATAAACCTTTAGGATTTACTATCCAGGTATTATGTGTATGGTGTCATCAGTCTTGTTATTTTAAAAGCTGATTTGCTATTGAAAGTAGTGCTTACAAGTTGATTTTCCTAATAACAGGATCTGATGCTCTTCCTGAGTTGGACTTTGATTTCTTAAGGTTTTGTCTGTAAGGAAGTGATCTATGTTGATTGTAGCAACAGAGTTTGAAGCACTGTGACTCCACAAATCCAAATCCACAGTGATAGCTATAAAATTGCTGCATTATTTAATAATATTTTTATTCATGGTGAAGTTTTTGTGTATATTTTAACTCATGGACAGTAAGGTATGTCCTTGATGTGTGTTAAAAATATGTTTATATCCACATGTAACTTCAGCTAGCAAAAAAAAAAAAATAAAAGGAATTGATTTACAAAGCCACATATTCTGATATGTAAAACTGTTTCCTGGTTTCCTGTCAAAAGCTGTTTGTCTCACTATGTTAAGGCTAATTCTGTGCTCTTCTGCCAGAGTTCAAGGTAGTTTCCTTGTCTTTTTTACTTCTCTAAGCTACAACACACTCCAGATTACAGCTGATTTTTTTCTAGTGCAGCAGTTATGACTGTATTTTATCTGCATAGTGTTACAATTTTTTTCTTAGCGTATCTTTGTTAAATAATTTCTGGTAGCAGAAAAAAAAATCCAGCTAGCTGTTAAATTGAATGAACTGTTGCTCTCAGTAATTTGGTGTTACTGGTGATGTAGGGTAAGAATAAATTTTTTTTAGCCCCCAAGTAAAGATGGACTTCAGATTCCCTCTGCTGCAGCCCATTCAGAGAATGAAAATCCTTGCCTCCTTGAAATTATTGAGGCCCTCAGGAGTGTCTGAATGGTAATGAAGAAGCTTGGGTCTTGAGGGGATGCAGAGAATGTAGGAAGGACATAATTCTGCCATGATAGATTAATGGGAAAAAAAAAAAACTTGGAGATATTGGCCAGTGAGAGGGGAATCTATGTCTCTTGAGGCTGTGGAAAGAGCAGCTGCAAAAGCAGCTCAGAACATCTCAAAAAGCATCTTGCACCTGCTTCTAGACAGAAAAGGAGGGGAGTAGTGTGGTGATGTGTGTTGATAGCGGTGTTTGCCACCTTGCACTTGATGATTATGCTTTCCCATATAGAATTAATGCAATCTGTTATGGGCATCACTGTGACAAATGCAGTGTTCATTCAAACATTTGAATAACGGTCAAGGCCACTTGAAGCCCTTTAATGACTCAATTTTTTGTGCTGGCCTTTTCACACATAGGTAATAATTTTCTCCTCAAAAATTACATGTTGTTTCTAGCTGGTTGCATAGGAGCTGTTTTTTTTTATCAGTTGCTATTGTTACAGTCTCATTTATGTCCAAAAATAAAATGTTAGAACAAATGCATTACTTTTTTCTATTTTCTTGTATTGCTGCTACAGTAATTTTAAAGAAAAGTTTAAGGAAAGATTGGTTGTTAGATGTATGCCACTACTACTTTAAATTGGGTCCTTTTAGCTTGTTTAGAGAGGGGTTATTTGTTCTTTTTATTTGGTGTTTAGGTTTTTTGTGTGTTTAGGGGGTTATTTTGTAGGTTTTTGGTTATTTTAGAGGTCATTTTTATTCCTTCTAAAGGAAGGGATACAGTTTCTCCTCTAAATGTATGGGCTGAGGGGTGGACGTGGCAGTAGCAGCACTCAGCAGCTGCTGCCTTTCTGCACTTATGCTGGTCTACGGGAAGTGTTCTGTTAGCAAGGAGTAACAAACCCCAAAGTTGAAACCTATTCACACAATGCAGTTAAGGGAAAAGAAAGTTCAGTTCAGTTCTGCTTGTTTTGGAGATAGAAAAAATGAGCAATGAAAAAAAAATTGCAAGGAAGCCTGTGGAAATGCTGTAGAGTTTTTGCATATGAAGTCTAAATCTATTTGATAATTATTTTTCTATCTGTCATTATTTTGTATGATATTTTAAAAAACCAATCTTTTTTTTTGTCACATTAAAAACCTGTTCTTTCAAGCTAATGTACTGGTTTCTTTAAGCATTAATTATCAAATTGTTTTGAGAATTTTCACATTAAAACACTGAATGAACAGTTCTCTATGACTTACAAAATCCAGTCACTAAAATTCAGTATAAATGAAACATGAGTCAGAATAAGATTCTGTTTCAGAATTTATTTTCAGAGAGACTATGAAAAAAGAAATTCTGAAGTTAATTTCTAACCCACTGGAAATGCATGCATTATTATGTCTGAACATTTTTAATAGCTTCTCTTCAGCCCACCATCTAAAAATATTTTTTTTGTGTATCATCTCTAACAGGAAACAGTCCTCAAGACAGCCCTAGGAATTTCTCTCCCAGTGCCTCAGCTCACTTTTCTTTTGCACGAAGGTAAGAAAGAGCTTGTTTGTCGTATTCAACACATATTTTGCATTGAGGAAATGTTGTATGCAGGTACAAAAGATGATTGCAAATACATCTGTCAGGTCTGTCACTTAGAATAATAAGTATTAGCTTATTAATGTAAACCATTTTAAACCTCAGCGGCAGCAAACTACTAAATGTGTGATGCAATGTGAGCATATATTTTTGAATTTAAAAAAAATAATTTAATGATTTAGTTGTAATGAATCTGATTCAGACATTATTGTCTCACCTACTGAGATGTGGGGAAATTTCAAACTGCTTTGAAGGTTTCTTCCTACATATTTTTAATTACATAAGAAGTGCATTACTTATAAGATCACTCTAATACACGTCCTGATTTTACTGACAACAGCAATACCATTACCATACCTTGAATATCTTTCATTGACCTGCTTCAATATCTATACCAATGTCTGTGAGACAGTAAGCATTGTCACAGGAGTGTTGTGAGGATTAATTAATGTTAGTAGAATTTTTGAAGATCTAAAGTGAATTTGAAGTGATTTTTGAAGTAAATTATTATTAAATGAACCATAACCAAAGTTGATAGCGTATCATGGCAGACTGCCTATTTGTGCCAGTGTGGTTTCCCATCACTTAACACATTGTCACCTTACTGCAAATAATATGTTCATCAACTCTTACGTCTGTGAAGGTAGGCAGAGTTCATATGTTTAGCCAGGAGTATATATAAAAAACAAAATTGAAATGCTTAAGCAATGTCAAACATGTACCTGAGCTATAATTTGCCTGTAAAGTTTTAGTTACTTTATTTTTGGAGATCAATAAAGTAGCACACAAAAATTCTCAAAAGGAAGTGCAAGGAAATGGCTTACCTATTTTTATTAAAGCTGTGAAGGGGTGAAAACTTGCATAATTTTTTAACCTGAATCTATTACTTTGTGATAGTAGATCTTGTCAATCTTTCTAATAGCTGGTGATACTGGTTTTTAAATTATCTTAAGAAAGTTAAGTATTTCTTTTGAATCTACTTCCTCTTGATAGTTTTCCTTTTGTCAGAGATATTATCTCTTCAGAGATTACATTTGTTTGTGAGTGTATTTTTAGAATGATTTGTTAGCTCCAGAAATAGATTATAATGGAAAATGCAGATGTGAAAGATCGAGCATTGCTTAGAAATGCAGCAGCGGGATAGTTTTCCTTCCCCACCCATAATCAACGGAAATTTTAAAACATTATACTTTTGCCAACCTTAAAATTCAGAATTAATGGGAAAAAAATTGTTTTCCAGTGTTTCATTTGGATTTTGATATCTCTAAAGCCCTGTAGTGAGCTTTAAAGAGGTTATTTAACTGAAGGGAATTTCTCTGATTGAAAAGTATCTCACCACTTCAGTGGGATTCAAGAAATACTTAGAGCAGTTTTCTGTGGAAACTGGTTTTGTTCTGTGTTTATATTTAAAACGAACCTGTGAGTAGGTGACAGGACTGCCTTTTCTAGAGCTGCTGGAAAGTCAGTCAAGCCATACTTTAGGACAGAAGCAAGTGGTGTATCAAGAGTCCAGGCGAAAGTGCTGTAGGGGCTTTTCTCCCATAATCCCTTATGAATGCCTCCTGTTCGCCCATGTTTGCTTCCCAGATAACTTTCTGTGGTAGACTGTCTGCACCCTTGACAGGCTTTGTGTGTGATTCAAGTACCCTGTTCACTGTGAGTTACTCAATTAAGAAACACTTTCTTTCTCACAGATGCAGAATACAAGGGTCTCACTCATTTTTAAACACTGCCCTAATTCTTCCATTGTGAACAGCTAAGCCAAATGAAGAGAAAACTACTTTTAGACTGGTGCTTTCATCTAGAGGTATATCTTACATACCTGGATGAATAAGAGAATGTTAAAGAATGAATTAAGAACAAGATTATGGCAGAGGTGGAAGTTTTTTCCAGAGTTCATATTTGACATAATTCGGAGTTTCTAGCACATGTGCTTCTCACATTTAATACTAATAATGTACTGTAGTTCCTTTTCTTAAACTTTATGCATACAAAGTCTCAGCTTTCTGATTGTAGTATGTGGATGAATAAGTGAATGTATTGGAAAAAAGCAAGGGGCTTTTTAGACTTCTAACTTGAAGGAGGGGACCTCTTAAACCTCTGAGGTTTAAGATTCCTGATTTAACGTGACTTCAGTTCTTTGAAAATGCACTTCAATTAATCTTCAGTTCTTCAGAATTTCACTTTTTGTGTCAATCAGACTCGGGAGATATTTGTAAAACAGGTCTTCAGTTCTCCTTTCTGCACTGTAATACCGTTTGTTAATAAATCTTGGCCTGTTTTGTTATTTATATATTATTTTGCCTTTTTTTAACACATTTGATTAAATTATATTGCAGTCATGGGCATCGAAATGACAGGTAAATTCTACCTTCTCAAAAATCCACTTAGTTGGTTTTTTGTTTGCCATTTTGAATGTTGAAGTTCCATGTTGTCTTTGCGTAGATCACTTCAGACAATGAAGAACATACATCAGGCTTTGGTTATAATCTATATTTTATTTTTTTATTCTGAGTGAGCATGATTTTTTTCTGAGGATTTGTTTTTCCTGATTCATGTATGTAACATTTAACATTTAGACTTGGTTTTACCTAATCATTAGCCTGCTAGTTTGCTGATATCCTCGCTGATGTCACTGAAGAATGCACTGCCTTTCTGTCTCAATCAGACTGTGATGATTATTCTGTGGATCAGAGCACAGTGGTCTGCATTTGTTCACAAATTTTTTAATTTGCTTCTCATTAATTTTCATGTTATGTACCTAAAAGTTGTGAGCTTCTTGTTAATTTCTCTTTGTATTAGATACGAAGTCTGTGGAGCTGTTCATTCTCTTTGTGGTTGTTTCATCTCATAGATTTTTAACTATAAAGAAAACCACAGTAAAAATAATTAATCCTTGGTGAATGCTTGTTTACTGTGGTGCTCTGTGGAAGTATACTGTTTGTTAAAACCCCTATTTGTATCATGCTTTTGGGATGCAGTTTTACACAGTAATACTTAAACAGATGTTACTGCATTAGAATACTGCAGTGTTCATTTCACTAACCTCCATTTCATAACTTCCAGGACTGATGGTCGCCGCTGGTCTTTGGCTTCTCTCCCTTCTTCTGGCTATGGTACAAATACACCCAGCTCAACTGTTTCTGTAAGTATCTTACAGAATACTTTTTTTTTTTTGCTGTGCTGGTAGATGTCTTTTGCATGCTTTAGCTTGTCAAATGTAGCATGCTTCTCTTAGAAGAAGACAGTGTAGGTTTTGGTGTGTGTGATAGACATAGAACTAACACATGATAGGAAGCTGCTTTACTTCCCTGAAATAGAAGAAAACTTTACACAATGTATACTTTGCTTAGAGATAATTTTTTGGTAGTGAATAGCGTTCAACTGCCCCCTTTAGATCTGCCTTATTTTAACCATATAATAGTTAGGTATTAAGTCTTAACTGAGGTTGCCTTGATGACAGGAAGAAAGAGAAACTCTCTATGGCAGGGTTGATCTGTCCTGGGTTAGACTGCTATTTTAGGATGAGATGAATCACACATTAGCCTTTCTTTTCCTTGGGCAATTGTGAGATGTTAGTGCATGATAATAGGTTAGATACCTTGCCTTTTAGATGGCTGTAGTCAGAATAAAAATAATCCTTTGGGATGCGTAATAGAATAAGTTTGGTCCAAAAGGTAAAATTTAGTTTACTGATTTTTACCTTTTGTACCAGGTGTTTCAGTGTGATTTTGGTGGTTTAAAAAACAGCTGGGAGTTAAACTTCAAATAGGTCACCTCCATTTTCCCCAACCTGCTCTGGTCAGAGAGGGATAAAGGCAGAGACTATGGGTTGAGATAACTACAGCAGAGACTGTGGGTTGTGGTAACAGAAAACTGTCAGCTAAAGAGTAGGAAATGTACAGTAATGGCAACAATATTAATAACAAAATTTACAAAAGAGAAGGTGCTTTACACACAAAAGGTGCTCAGCGCCTCAGCTCAGTTCTGTGTGGCTGCTGAGACAAAGACAAAATGGCATTTGCTCTTTGCAGGTTGTGTTCCCCATCCCCGAGGCTGGAAAAAGAAACAATGAGGGACAAATCTCCAAAAGAGCTGGGTTGTTCATGTCTTGCTGTCTGTCATCAGACTGCTGGGCTCAGCTGTGGTTGTCAGTATTCAGCTGGGTTTAGTTCAGCTCTCCTCAGGCTTGCTTCTGCCAGTCTTGTGTCAGCCCCCCATCATACCTGTACATGTCATATGCCACAGGGATCCTGCTCCAGGTCTTGGGAGCTGGCCATGGGAGAAACACCAGCCTCTACTTTGTGTGTCTGCACATTTCTGTGCTAGAGAGGAATGACAGTCTCATGTTACAATCTAGAGCAAAGCTCTTGGTTGTGGTAGTCACACCTGAGAGACTGTGGAGAATGCCTGCTTTGGAAATAGCAAATAGAGTTGACATTTTGACAGTTAGAGCACATAAATGCAGTGGAAGACTTGGTTGGTGGCAACTATGGCTTGTCAATGTTTTATGCCTTATATGCCTATAAAAGGTATTTTACCTTTTATGAATAGCCCATTTTACTGAGTGGGTAGTAACTGATTTTTTTAAGCTGTTTCTTTGACAATTAAAATAGGCTTTCTCTTCCTACTTCCAGTGGCTTTGTTCAGTTTCTTTTGTGAAACAATTGAATTCCAAATTCCATAAAATGATGAAATATGACCATTTTGTGTTATGATAAACTCTTACTTTATTTCTGTCCACAAAGGCTTCTGGAAGGGCAATTCTATCTGTCTTAAACCATGTTGAATAATTTCATGTATCTTATGAACTTGTTCTGTAAAGCACTAATTCTAACCTCTACTTTCTTGTCTGTGTAGATGTTAGTTTTGCCAGTTTGGTTTCACATTAATTCTGTAAGCAGTTCTCTTTAGGGCATGTTTGTATACCTCTTACTGGAATTAGATCAGATATGCTGTGCTCTTCACCTAAAATATATTGACATAAAGGAGTTTATATAAAATAAAAGAATTGTCATAGAAACACTGTCACTGTTGCAAATAACAGACTTGTGCTAGAAAGGAGATTAAAAGCTGTGTCAAAACCAGATCAAAATACAGTTTTAATTTTCTGTCCATATTCATTTCTTTGATATCTAAGTTTTAAAATGGTAGTTGTAATTAACATACTTCGCCACTTAAGTTCAGTAGCTGCTCTAGGCATCCTGGAATGTGGAGCAGTTTTACGTGGTATTTGCATATGCTATCCATACATTTATGGAATTAGATAACTTCTGTAATACATCATTGCTGACCTACCCTACCTACCCCATGATTATTTCTGACTAGAATATATAAATAATAATGTACTTATATGTCTTCCCTACCACTGAGTAAACATGTAATTTCTTACTTGTAATAAACCTGTTTTTCCAATAAATACATGTTAATTTTGTTGAAGAAAGCAGTGGTAGAGAATTCATGCCATAAATATCAATGGTGTCCCACCCTTAAGAGTAAGTGATCACCCAAGATAGGTAAATACTTGTGGTTGAAAGAAATTATAGAAGTCAGATGAACTAGAAAAATTCACTATGTTTTATTTGTAAATTACACACTTGGCATAGAAATTGGTACATTAGTCTCTGACCTGCTATATAAGCATATCAGTGGGTTTTGCATAAAGGGGTGGGGTGGGAAGGGAAACAAAAAAGGGGGATTGAGAGGGAGGAAGAGATCACCAGTGCTGGTTCCAGCATTAGTCCAGCTGCTGGGATATCTCAGGTCCTTCGGATGCCTGAGGCTTGTGTGGGGGGTACTGTTTTATAGAGAAACCCTGAAGGTGGGTTTCTCACTTTCTAATCAAATTAGTTGTCACTCACATTCCAGTCTTCCAGGTCCTTGTGGAAATGGGTCAGAGGGCTTCAGGGGTCCTTGGCAGTCTTGATTCTCCCCTGGTCTACAGTCTGTGCCTGCTTCTCCACCTCATTTCTCTGTGCTGTACTGAGCTGTGCTTATCTCCAGGAGGTAGATCAAAGACCTTTGTTCCAGAAAAGTGCTGTCCTACCTCTGTAGGGCCCCTTGTCCAGTCACATCTTGTTCTTTCTCACAGCATGTTATTGCCAACAGTCCTTGGCTGCTGTTACCTAAAGTCCTTGGTGCCACAGCCACCCTGCTACTTGTGTTGGAGACAAACACATTAGCCTTTATTGTCTTGGCTTCTGCAGTATCTCATGGTTCATTTGCCCAAGAATTTGCTACTGCTTATAAGCCCTGCAAAAGCACTTGGATAGCCTTTGAATTCTATGTCTAGTGACTATTTCTTCACTTCTTAGAGATGTTTTTCACTTTCTTCTTTTACCCCTGGATGATATATGAGAATCGAAAAACCAAAACGAGAAGTACCCCCATCTAATTGATTTCATGTACTTTTTCAGCATCTGAAAGAGCTAGCACAGTTCAGCCTTCTCCTCCACATTATTACTTATTATTAGATGAAATGAGAGACCAGTTCATACAACACTGTAAATGTACATTTGGAATACTCACTTTTCAGTGATGAACAAATAAAATTCACATTAATTAGACATGTATCAACTAGTGAGCAGAAAGTTTTTATACATTGCAATAGAGCACAAGTCTGTTCTTCACAAGCAAGTGAAAGACAAAGTAGGGCCAAAGTGTTTGTAGTTACCACAGTTATGCTGAGGTGAGTGTAGCTCACCATTTGTTACCCTATTTTTTGTTTGTTTGTTTGTTTTTTAATATTGAAAGTGATGGGATGGATAGAATTGCCTATTTAATGAAAGGTTGTGGATTTAGAAGTAGTGCAAGTACCACATATACAAGTTATCACAACAAAATCAAAATTAAAATATATTCTGCTTGATTATTCAGTTGAAAAGAATCTGTTGGTGTATCTTATTATAGCACAGTAGGATCAAATCTTGGCAGTTAGAAAATGCAGTCAAGATGATTTTGTCTTCTAGGAGAGCAAGCCTTATAAAAGTGATGAACTGAGACAAGCTGCATATTTTTCAAACCTGCATTTCTGTTTCAGAAGAACATTTGTGTTTTCATTATACACAACAGTTGAACATATTAAAAATATTTTAATTCATGTGTTATTTTTGGAGCATTAATTGTAGAATGCCAGGAGAACTATTAAGTTTTAGAATTTTGCTGTAAGAATTTGGATTTGTACTGAAATAAGAATTTAGATCACCAAAAAATGTATTTTGTGCCTCTCATGGTCCTGATAAACTGAGAGTGGTTAGCATTAGAAAGATCCTCACTTCAGTCATGATCCTCACTAAACTCTGTGGCACCTTATATGCATTATTTTCCCACTGACCTTCCTATAATCCCCTGAAACCAAAGAGATAGAGAATAGCCACCTGTGATGCTTTGTATTTGGACATTCTCCTGTGCTAGAGTATCTTTTATTTTACAGAGCATCTCTGTGGGATATATGCTGTGAGGTTAACTGCAACTAGCCACTATACTGTGAGATAGGAAAGAATTTACCTTATCATGCTGTTTGCTGAATTATGCATGGTGATGTGCTAAGGCAGAATTTCATACATGGGTTGCTGTAACTCAACAAGTTACTACCTATCTGACAAGTTCTCAGTGTGCATGCCTCTTAGCCTGCAGGAAAGCAAGGTAACACAGTCTTGCAAACTTCAGCTTGTTCTGATTTGGTGTGACATTCCCATGTCCTTCTTAGCCTTTTCTGCCAGTGGGTTTTATTATTTTTTGCTTTTAGGAGATGACTTTGTGAGATCTAGTGTGATAAAAAAACTTTTCTTTTGCTTCTAAGAGTTATGATAGTATCCTTTACCACACAAGTTGCCAGGAGATTAAAAAGACTTCCTAACTTCTGTACTTAACAGTCTGGTTGTTACCAGCTGATCTTAGCAATGCAGGGGCAATATTTGTACAGTACAAAAGTTTATTGATTTCCCTTGCTAGAAATCACGTAACAAAGAAACTCTTTACTGTGTTTGCCTCCATTAAAAGAGCACCCAGGCAGGGCCTTGGTATTCAACAAGAGAAATCAGATAAGCAGTAATGGACACATGTAAATTGATAAACAAAAGAAATAAGTTTTATTGAGAAATCCAGCTGGAGCCTGAAGAGTTCCAGAAAGATATTCAAGTTTTTAACTTATTCCCTTCAGTGGGTAAAATATAGGCAATGTCTGCATGATACTAAGTAGCTTTGTGCAGTTGTACAAGAATATTTATGAATTAGCTAACTTGGAAACTGATTTTGGTAGAACATTTCTGTTTGTCAGTCCACATTAGCAAGGCTGGTTATTAATGATTTTAACTATGTATGTGTTCTTTAAAAAGGGTACCAGATCCAGATTCACAGAAAAGTTCAAAGTTCTACCTCCAAACACCTAATGTGGCTCAGGTAGAGCTGCATAAAAACCCTTAAAGTACATAGTATGGTCATTTGCACTGCTTATGTAATGCAGGTCTGTACATGAAATGTTGCAAGGGTGGTTATCGTGGTGGTACTGCCATTTTCATACTTGTCCATGTCTTCCAGTTTTATACTAAATGGATGGTTTTAGTGTAATTCCGTTCACTTTTCGTCAGCCATATAACATCTTGATAAATGTATTGCGTTCTCTCACTCTATTTTCAGTGTACAGTTTCTATAAGTTATTCATGTATTTGTTTTTTTCAGCCAAATTTTAGGTAGTATTTAATTCTATTTTTAAGAGCATTAGTAATGTCTTAAATATGGATAATGAAGTACCTTTATTATGAAGATTTGTAATTGGCACTGTGACAATAAGTTGTACTTTGCAGTTACCATACCTAGGCCGTCCTATTCCAATAATTAATTTTCAGCAGACTCCATTTTAGCTGTTCTTCTGTATCATTGACATCAGGCATCACCTTTGCATTAGGAAATTTAAATTTTTGAAATGTAGTATGTCTTCTGGAACTGAAGTGGTTCTTTTTTTAATATTTACTCTATACTTCATTCATGAGTTTGAGGGTAATTATTTATTTTCTTCTTTAAATTGGTAGTCAGGCACAAGAAACAGTAACTATAATTTTTAACTTAAATTACATTATTCATTATTCATGAGCACCACATATGGTATTGAAAATGGTCTTTTTTCACTCTAATGGAAGCTTGTGTTTTCTTGTGCTCTTGCAGTCATCCTGCTCATCCCAGGAGAAGCTACACCAGTTACCATACCAACCAACACCTGATGAGCTACATTTTTTGTCTAAACATTTCTGTACCACTGAGAGCATTGCCAGTGATAATAGGTGCAGGACAACTGCAATGCGCCCTCGGTCCCGAAGTCTCAGGTGAGTTTGTGTATCTGAAAATAGGGTGAATATGTGAATTTAGATCATGGTGTTTTACACTGGGGATATGTACTGTTTTTTAAATGGCTGAAATATAAATGTAACTGAGGCTGAATGAAGAATAGTCCTTTAAATACTTGCTCTGGTTTTGGTCATGATTTACTTCAGTGGTAAATATTAAGATAGGTCTTAATTTGAAGGTAACTAACCTGCAGAGACTGTCTTGATGACTTAGTCATTAATGATATAATTGTAGTGTTCTTTTTCTGAATCTATGTACCTGCTCTGTTCTCAGTAGTAGCCTATGAATGTCTGTAATAGACAGCCTGTATCAGTTCAAGGACTCGCTGTTGTGATATCCGTGACAAAGTTTAGTGTTCGGTTTTTAAGAATACCATAAGCCAGATTTAGATTCACAGAATGATTTAAATTGGAAAGGACCTTAAAGATTATCTTGTTTCAATCCCCCTGCTGTGGGCAGGGATATTTGCACTAGACCAGACCTTCTAGGCAGATTGCATGGACCAGAATCACAAACACAGGAAATCCGTATTGAGATATTTTTTAAAGGGCTTTGTAGTGGACAGTGAGGCTCATGATAGAAAAAAATAATTTTGTAGGTTTGTGAGGTCTGTGGGTATCTTTTATAAATTCTTTTCCTCAGAGTCTTGTGCTTTTTTTTTTTACAGGCACAGTGCTCCAACTTTGACATGTGCATATATATGACATTATTTGTGGGAAGTTAACTGTCTTTATCTGCTGGTCAAGTTGAAAATAGATTGTTTTGATATATTTTTTCAAATTATCTACTTAGAAAAACAAAGCTCAAACAAACTGATTTTGTACTTCTTCACTTACAGCTACCAGAGTTCTTGGTCAGATCTTGCTATTTTGAGTGTATCTAATATTCAAAGGTACAGGTATAAGACCAGTTGAAAAGGTCTCTTTTGTTGCCCTTCTGAGGAAAAGATCATGTTCACAAGGCTTCATCTGCCTTGAAATAAAAGTACAAACTGGGAGAAAAACATGGTTAGCAGTTAGATGTCAAGTACATTAAATAATAATGAGAACTTGAAGAGAAATAGCAGAAAGGAACCAAGTGTACTATTGATCGCAGACTGTACTTTTCCTGTGAAGTCTATACAAAAATATAGGAACTAACTGTAGTTCATGCTGGGACAAGTGTAAAGGGATAATTTGTTTTGCTTGCAGCCCTGGACGTTCTCCTGCTTGCTGTGACAATGAAATAATTATGATGAACCATGTCTACAAAGAAAGGTTCCCAAAGGTAATGAATTATATTTAAGATAGCCAGTATCTAAATTGGTAGGCAACATAGGTTCTAAGTAAGTGGTGATTTTGTTACGAGAAGTAATGATCCAGACCTGTAATGGCTTCCATTAAGCATCACTGACCTCTTACTGCAACAATAAAATCACGATAAAAAAAAATTCTGGCTGAGAACTGGACATTGATTTGGCAATGCAGTGCTGCCAAACTGGTTTTGAAATTAATCATGCTGGTAAAATACTCTGCTGATTGGAATCTCATGATACATTGGATTTCAATAGGCGGTGTACTTGGACAAATGCATACTGCGTAGTAAATCAAAACCGGTTTCCAGTGCTAAGTCTTGAGAAGCATCTGTTGTGATACATGAGCAGATCCTTTGGTTAGTGCCATTTCTTCATTTTTCCAGCACTTGCTATATACTTTACATACATGTATATGCATTGTGTTCACTGATCTAGTGCACTTAATAAGATCAGTACACAGATGTGGGAGTATCACTAGATAGGAGGACATTTTGCTGTCCTGTCAAGAGATCTTGAGACGCAGATGAGTTCCTAGATGCAGGTATGTGTGCATGCAGCTTGAAGCACTGTACTCTTGGTTGTTCCTAGGATTTTGGTTATCCCTGGAAAATAAAACACTAGTGTTCCTAAAATGTGAGTTGAAAAAGGGGAAACTTCTTTGCATTTCTTTATATAATATGAAGAAAGATTTTTCAAGATTTGCAGAGTAATAGAACAATGATATGAAGTGTGAAGAACTCACTCATCTTACTGTTTGAGATATGAACTAAGATGTGTGGGATTACTGTAATAATAGCAATAATAATAATAATTGTTGTTATTATTATTCAAGGGTTTTTTTTCAAGCATCTGCAGTTCTGTGAGAACCAGAAAGTTGATTCTGTAAAACAAATGCATCTGGGAACCTACAGACAAGTTTGGCAGGACCTGTGAGCCTGTGGTACTTTTAATCAGTCAAATGAGCCTCATTTAAACTCTGCTCAGTGAAATATTTTTGTGGACTAACCTGTGTGAAAGTAGTGATTATATTCTGCTGTCTAGTATCTGCAGTTTTAGCAGAAAAATGTAGACCCCTATGAGTTCTTTTTTCTTTTTTATATATTTCCCCTTTGGCTTTGACTTTAAAGCTTTTTAGTTCTGTTAGTGATTGTCACAAAATTAGCACATAGTTGATCTCCATTGGCAGACAGACTGGGAAACTGTAGTAGAACAACAAGGCTGTTGATTTTCTGTACTGGTAATGTGGGGAAATGTCATCTGTCACTTTGCCTTTGTGTACTTGCCTTTTGGCTTCAGTCATTTAATGCATTCCAGCTAGGTAAATTCTTAGGTAGTATAGGAATGTCCTAGAGTCAGAAAGGCTGTTAGTTTCATGTAGAGCTGAATTGATGTGTTGAACTTCTTTTCTATAGGCCACAGCTCAGATGGAAGAGAGGCTTCAGGAGATTATAACAAATCATTCTCCAGAGAACACCCTTCCTCTGGCAGATGGAGTGCTCAGTTTTACCCACCACCAGATCACAGAACTGGCTCGAGATTGTTTGGATAAATCTCACCAGGGCCTCATCACATCACGATACTTCCTTGAATTACAGCAGAAGTTAGACAAATTGCTACAGGAGGTATGATCCATGAGACTGCTTTGTGTTTGCCTGAAAAATTGTTTAAATCTGTTTGCCTAAGACTTTTTTTGAATATTGTCTTGAATTACAATTGTTTACTCAAGTAGTTGTCAAAGTCGTATTCATAAGATTCTTTAGTCTACATAATGACACTGTTATAAATGAGAATTTATTCAGCCAGATTAAAAATAAAAATTATTTTATTTGCGGTCAAATTCTATCTAGTCAGCCACATGGAAAGGACAGAGCCGAGCCCGGGGTCGACCCTGGGTGTGCCACAAGGAGTCAGCCTCAGGAGAGGTTTTCTCCTATGCCCACACACTTCCATCCTGGCACAAGCGGTTTTTATAGGGAAAATTCTGCCTGAGGCCAAGATTTGAGCAGTTAGTCTTTTCTTCTATTCAGAGTCTATAGGTTAATAAGATTTTCTTTTTTTGGTGATGAGGAGAAATAATTCAATGTCCAGAGTAGTTGAATTCTTGATGAGAGTTTACGGGAAGGCCGCATTCACATGGATCTGTCTGAGGATTTCCATGATATCCATCTTGGACGATCAGCACTGATGATCGTGATGATTAACACCTGGAGCCCAGACATGGCCCATCTCCTGGCCAAGCCGCATGCTTTTACTTGTAAATCAGTTTCTAATATACATCCAGTCTCGCCTGTAAAGGTGGGGGGAACTAATACGACGGGCATGATTTAACAAATATCCAATATTACATTTTTCATACGAGGAATGGCGCGAATTGTATTTATTACACATAACAATTCCTACAAAAACTATAAGGCAGCCTGGCATATTGGTCTGGCATAGATGAGTTGTAAAGATTCCAGAAACAACAGTATTATGTGCTGCAGTTGTAGATTGCTTACAAAAGTGTGTGCATAAGGCACAGACAGGGCTGGCTATTCCATTTACTTTAAATAAATGAGGTAACATACACACTTTCCTTTTATCTACCCTACTGTGTTGAGAAAGCAGACAGCAACCTTTAGCTCTCCATTAGTGAGAGATTATTTATTATTTAATTATTTGTAACATTCCTCTCACAGCTGAATAGTTGATTAACAGCAAAATTGTCTTTTCTAAATGTATTGAAACTTTCATAGAATAATCAGCAAAATAATTAATAACTTGAAACTTGACAAACGTGCAACAGCATAAGTTTCTGTAGTTTAGTAATGTATCATTTTCAAAAGAATGAGTGCAGCATGTAATACACTCATTTATTTTTGTGGGATTTGATAGTATGTTATGAGTGAAAATTAGCCTGATAGAGCAGCAGATTTGAAATTAATTTGAAATTCTTTCTAGCTGGTATCTTAAGATGCCATGCCTTTCTTAATTTGTCTTTTGCTTTCTTTTGAGTACACAATCAGTTTTGGTTGAGTTTTTGTGGTGTTTTTTGATATTTTTTATTTGTTTCGGTTGTTTTTTTTTGATTTGTTGTTGTTTTCTTGGGTTTTTGTTTTTCCTATGCTACATTTTTGTTAATTTCTATTCAGAAAATAAAATCTCTGGTATTCTATTGTTTTTCAACTTTTTCTTTTCATCAATAAATTTATTCTGGATTGTTGAAACCCTATTTTTAAACATTGAGAATACTTAGAGTTTGCTTGCTAGTCAAGAGGAAGTTTTGAACCAGTAACCTTTTTTTGAAATGGTCGTAGTTCTGGCATGCCAAAGTGAAGGCAGAATTGGGCAGTTGATAATGTCAGTATACCAGAAAATATGTCTAAGCCAGGATTTGCTGAACCACTGTTAACACTGTTGACAATATATACCTTACAGAACAATATAATACCTTGACAATATATACCTTAAAATGGCTACACATTGAGTTTAGAGTATATGTTCACTAACAATTCTCCCAAAACCTGCTCAAAAAACATGCTACCCCATTACTCTTCAACTTGCATATAAAGTATTGCTCAAAAAAGTCACTACGTCACTCATTGTGTCATATTCTTTATTATGAAAAAGATTTCTGTTCTCCAAAGACATTATGCCTTAATAAATTCAGACTTAACTTTTGAGTACACTGCTTGCTTCTTGTTAATAGCATGCTATGGCAGTATGAAAATATTGTTCTTTGCACAACTTTGTTTTGGACACTTAGTTGTGCTTTGGTTTCATGGGATTCATTTGTTGTTAATTCCCAGCTGCAGTCTTCAGTAGAAAGCTGCATTTCCTGCTGCTGCTTGGCACTGTGCAGTTTCTTTAACTAGTGGAAGACTCCCTTGAGGTCAAAGCAGCTTGGTTCAGCCAAAAGTTTTGGAATTTTAAGGTCAAGTGGACCTGAATGCTTTCCTGCTTCATCCTCCTCAAATGTAATATGTATTGATTCTTTTGTTCACTTAGGCACCTGAGTGCTCATAAAACTCTACAAAAGTGCTTTAAATTTTGTTGGTGGTTAAAATAGGCAGCTGTTTTATTTACAAAATATTTTTTATTTGGGCTTAGCTGATAAGAATTATGCTTCTGTCCAGTTAAGGTTTTTCTGAAACCTGATGCAGACAGCTAGATGATATTAGTGCCATTTGCAGGTTTTTTCCTATTTTTAAGCTCCACAAATTAATTCCTCTCATATTTGGTGTTTTTTAAAATTGTGGTACTTACATTAAGAGCAGTATGCATAGCTTCCTATTTTCATAGAGTTTTTTTTTGGTTGTTTTTTTTTTAATGTAATGTGTTATAGGAAAAGTACTTACTGGTCCATAGTAATAATTTTTTATGTGTTAGTTTCTTAATTTTCTTTGTGGTTTTGAATAAGCAAGAGATGCTGAGAAACTTAAGTCTGAGTTCTACTGTTTAGAGCAAGGAAATGCTTTGATATTTTAGGCAAGGGCTACTAGTACATTGTAATCAGAAGGAGAATTTACAGTTTCTTTGCATTCACTAGCATCCTTAAAAGAATGTAAATTGTTCTTAGAGTGAAACATTTAAAAGAAACTTGAAGTGCAGCTCAGACCATTGTGCAGATGTTGTCAAATCTTCTAGAAGTTCATTTTCTGTATATATTGTTCTATAGCACTTCCCACTTTCTTTTGTAATCTTTGTAGAACTCAATTTTTCATTGTCATCCTTTCTTACATGTACCTTTAGATGAAGTCTCTCTGCAAGTACAGGTTTTTTATATATATATATATATATATATATATATTTATATATATATATATATATGCATATAAATTGTCATTTTCTTATGACTGACCAAAAGACAGTATGAATTTGGGATGGATGTTGTTTATATCTGTTACTATTATTTATGGTAGTTTTAATTTTGGCCTAACATTGTTAACAAATTGAGGCACAACCTGCATGTATAGATCTGTGTTGATCTGTGTTGATACATTGTATCCATTTGCAAAACTGGTGATATTAATACTGTGTAAGTTTAAGAAACAAGAAAAAAAAAGGTAGGTGTTTGTCTGTTGTAGGCACTTTTGTTATTACAGTTAGAGTTGTTAGAGTTCTAAAGTTTGGATTATTGGAACAGAAGTTACAGTGTTTCTCAGATCTTTGTTATCTCTGCTGGCATCTTGAAATTGATGCATGGTTTGTATCAAGTACATGCTTCAAACCCTAGCAGTGTCCTAAATATCACTGCTTTCCTAAGCAGTGCTTTGAATGTGATTTGGTTTAGTGTGACTTTATTTTTATCTTTTAGGCGCAGGAGCGATCAGAGAGTGGAGAAATGGCATTTATTAAACAACTTGTTCGAAAAATCTTGATAGTTATTGCTCGTCCTGCTCGCTTACTGGAATGCCTGGTAAGGTCATGCTTACTATGTTTTCACTTAGTGTTTTTCACTTAATAGTGCAGGCAATTTTCTGATACAGTATTCAAGGCTCTTTACAGTTGATTTTTGGAACACGTCAAACAGTGTGGTAAGGGTTTCATTGTTAGTGGAATCCTTTCCGCTTCTATTATTGGATATAGTATACTGGCAGGACCCTCCTTCAGTTTTGATTCCCTGCTATTGAAGATACTATGATACAGAATCCCTTTCATCAACTGAGGAAGGTGCTCAACTGGTTTAAAACCAGCTGGCTTTTTCTGTTGTTTTGTTAGACTTCATTTCTTGGGAAGACTGTTCCAGAATTGTAATTATTTGGTGGTTTTCTCATTTCTTACCAGTTTCATAATTTTGTTGCACTTAACAGCTGCCAGAACTATAAACAGCTTGGGGTCAGCTCTGCAGTACCTGATCTGGTGATAAGATCAGCAGAGGGATTTGGCTGTCTGGATACACAGGTAGTTGGTGTTACACTGGGAACCAGAGGAGCAGAATAATTGATGTATTTATGCATGAGCATAACAGCTATGTTGCCAGACTGGGTTAGTTCGTATGTGCCGTGTGGGCGTGTTTCTGCTTTTCTTGCCCATGCTGTTGGAGCTGGGATGGCTCAGGTGCGGGAAGTTGCTCCTACACACAGTGTGCTTCAGTTGTTCAGTTGAACTAATAAACAGTTGCAGAACACAGTGTACACAGGACGGTGGTGTAGACACCCAAATACCATGCCAGAGCCAGCCTGAGTCAAAAGGCCTGGCAGGCAGCCTGAGCTGATTTTGAGCCACTCTGCTTGCCAATATAAGATCAGTGTTGATGCTGCATAGAGCTATTTGAGGCTGGCAGGCCATATGTGGCTGCTAGACTCAAGTTATGCCTGAAATTGTCATAACTGCATTTGAGTTGCACTGAATGTGAGCTAGTAAGTAGCTAGTAAATCTTCCCGATGTGATTTTGGCTTTTTGTTGAGTGCCTTCATCTGTGGCAATGTTAATCCACACCCTGGCTCATTCAGCCATGGACATTTTGAGAGCTGCCTTTATTTTTGTTTTGGAAACACCAAGTCTCAGTGTTCCCAGTTGATTTTTTTGTTTGTGATTTGCAGTTCAGAAAGACTCTAAAAATAAGATATGTGCTCTGAATCAGCATGAAACAGATGTGAGATGTTTAAAAAAACAACCAAAACAAACAAAAAGGAAGGCTTTAGAGAGAACTTCGTAGCATGTCCTGCTTCTGCCGTTGAATCCAAACTTGTTTACTCCTTCTCCCTAAGAAGTTCATTCTGTGTCTAGTGTGTTGTTCCCTGCTCTATTTACAGGGTTTATATGTTTCTCCACATCATCCAGTTTCTCATAGCCTTGTTTTTCTCTTTCTGGTTTGCATCCTTCTCTGTTATCATATATCCAGAAAAGCTCTTAAATACATATTGTAGGCAGTCAGACCAAGGCTTCTTAATAATACTTTACATCCTTCCATTACAGGCTTGCTAGCTTTCTCCCATCAACCCTTGCTCCCAGCATCATTCTCCGTTAGCTTTCTAATTCAGGTGCTGGAGTGTGTCCAGTGAAGGGCAGCAAGACTCATGAAGGGTCTAGAAAATGTATCTAGTAACAGCTGAGGGGGCTGAGTTTGTTTAGTCTCAAGAAGAGGAGGGTCAGGGGGCACTTATCACTTTTTCAGCTCCCTGAAAGGAAAGTACTGGTGGGAGCTGGTCTCTCCTACAGTGCCTGCAGTACTACAGGAAAAAGCCTTAAATTGAGACAGGGGAGATTCAGATTACATATTTGAAAAATTTTCTTCCTTATTAGAGTGGTCAGGCATTGGAATAGGTTGTGTAGGAGGTGGTGGAGTTACCTGGAGGTGTTGAAGAGGTATTTGGATCTCATGGTGGGTGCTGGTTCAGTGTTTAGAGGTTACAGTGGTGGTGCTGAATGGATGATTTGACTGAATTGTCTTAAAGATTGCTTTGAACCATGATGATTCTGTGGTTCCAGTTCAGGTTCTCTCTTGGTGATCTATTTGCCTATTAGTTTATTCCCCCTAAGTGCTAAGTTTTAATGGAATCTAGTCACTCTGTAAACTTAGTTCCCACTTTCTGCCTCTGGGATTTTATCCTAGGCTACTTGCTCTGCCATATCCTTCAAGTAGAGTGATGTGCGTCCTGCACCCCTCTTTTTGCTGGGCTTGCTGTTGTGAGTGGAAGAACAGTGGTGCAAAGTCCAGATGTCACAGTGTCTCCAAATTGAGTTTCAGATCAGCAGTGGCAGGGAAAGCCAGCACAGCTTCCTTCTAGTGTTCTCACTTAAAACAGGATATTCAGAAGGCTTAAACTGGATTGTGACAACCCTGGATTCTACATATATGGGTAGCTTAAACAAATTTAGGTGTACAGTCATGCAACAGTATGTTTTTCATGGAAGAAGTTGTTAATCCTAGATCATAAACATAATTGTAATCTTAAAGAAACAGTATTTTCTTCTGTAGTATCTTTCTGGAAACTTTTGAATATTACTGTGTGGTATTTTAGAATATCTGTCTGAAATAGATACTAGATGTGGAAAACTTCAGCCTCTGTAAGAAAATTCATAAAATCATAGGAAAAAGGTCCAGCTCTGTGGTTATCAGACATTTCAGATACCATGCAGTGAAGCTGTCAGTTTTCTGATGGTAGTCTTGTCTCAAGTGTTCATAGCATGTGAAATCCTATTTTCATTTTTGATAGTCATACAAATAAAGGTTTTACAGTTTTCATATATGGAAAGAGCTACTGCCAATTATTTATATATTTTTTCTCCATTTGTACATGGAAAATGAAATGCAGAGTTGGAAGTGAAGACCAGAAAATAAATTAATTGCTTTTCATTATTCAGATCTCTGTGTGTATGTATGTGTCTTTAGATAGTTGTACACACAAACACACACATTCATATGATTAAAATTACCTGTTTTGAAATTGCCTTGCCTTGCTAGTAAGTGGAGGAGAAGCTGTATATCTGTCACTGAGATGATAATGTTTTCATTACAAAAGTAAATAGAAATCTTGACATACAACATAATGTGTTGGCTGCTTTAATGCCAAGGAGTAACATGTAAGAGATACAGCTGGGATGGCATGTAAGATGAGAGTAAGACCGAAATAGAATGTTTAGTTATTGGTTCAGATTTTTGGGCAGGTGTGCATCATCCTGTGACTTTGGGCTAAAGTAAGGCAGCTTGGACAGTTCATGGGTTTGTGGTTAAGTCCTTTGCAGTAGGTTGTGCATAGTGAAGATTGTTTCATGACACATGTAAAACTAAGATTGTTTCCATAAGACTCAAAATTCTAAAGATACTTTATTTCAGACATGCTGCAGCTCCTTCTTTTAGATGCAGCAGTTTTGATGCTTGCAAAATACAGCATGGTACCAAATTTCTCAAGTTGCCTTCTGGGTCGGGATGTTGACTTTCCAAGTCTTAAGTAGCCTGAGGATCTGGGACAGGACTCTTGTGACTCAGCATGTAGTGTGAAATGCCATGGAGTTATGTTTGGCTGCAAAACAGTCAGAAAATCAGCTATCTCAGCAGCCTGCCTGGCTTCTACAGGTATTTGTGACAGAGCTGACCTACTGGAGTGAAAAGTCTATTTTGTTACCTTAATGACTGATGCCTATCACTCTGTTAAAGGATTACACCTATAGGCACCAGCACCTCGAAGAACGCAATAGCCATGAACAGATGTTTTGGTATGAATTCATGCCAGTAGAGAGAAATTGTTTTAAAAAATCCCACTCACATTGTCTTAATAATCTTATTTACTCCCTTCAATGTATTTATATTTTTATACTAAAAAGGTAGTAAAATAAATGTATTTCCAAGGGACTTGGGCATAGGTAGTATTTTGAGTTTCTATTATTTTTTAATTTTTGTTCCTTGCTGAGGCTTACCTTTCTGGTATGTTATAAATGATAGTTGTAATATATTTAGTTCCCACAGGAGGATGTTTAATTTCTGACTTTGAAACAATTGGATCAGTGAAGCTCAGATTTTTTAAAATCAAGTTTCAATTTTATCTTCATTCTAAAGTTAGTGATTTTTTAAAATTGTATTTTCCATTAAACACAGTGCATATATATTGATTAGAAATACTTGAAGTTAATACTTCAGAAGTTAAAAGTGTAGTGCAATATATTTACATGGTCATAGTGGATTTTTAAAAGCAAGCATATGCAGGGAGCTAGTCTTCTCATTTTGAAATCTTAATTTTGCTGCATGTAGGTAATTTCACTCAGTATTACATGAAATTTTGATGGCAAAGAACATATTTATATTAAGTATTGCTCTAAAATAGTGACATGCAATTCTGTTGCTTACATCATGTTACACTGTGTAAGAATCAGACTAGATTAACAGACTGCTAGTATTAGAATAAAGAGGTATTGTTTCTTAGTAGGAACATGCCATATATGTAGAGTTAGAAGAAGCAAAGGAACTTTCTATGTTAGACCCTTAGGAACCAGTTTCAACAGAGAAAATGATGATTGTTTTTCCTCTAGGAATTTGATCCTGAAGAGTTCTACTATCTTTTGGAAGCAGCTGAAGGCCATGCTAAAGAGGGGCAAGGCATTAAAACAGACATCCCTCGATACATTATTAGTCAGCTGGGCTTAAATAAAGATCCTCTGGAAGGTAAGTGAATCTCCTGGCATAACTATAGGTTTCTAGGTTCTTCCTTCTCAATGTGTTCTATCATTCTGATAATCTGTATGTACCTGAAAAGGGTCAAGATAAAGATTATAGAGCAGAGCAAGCGTTTTCTGATTTTCACAGTATACTCACAAGCTCAAACAAACACATTTAAAAGGCCATCTCTTCTGGACAGGATTTTTTATTTTGCAAATATCATTCACAAATGCACTGTATCAATGATTCTACTAATCTTCTTCCAGCCTGACAATGTAACTTCCTCTTTGCAGCTTTAGCTGAAATTTACTGGGATAGTTTGATGGTGTCTGTTATCTAAGCACAGTTATAAAGGGCCCTTGGTTGAGCTGTTGTTTGCCTTTCAATGCTCCCAGGTCCCTTCATCTTGGAGTCTCTGAGAAGACTATCCCGTTAATTTTCTGTGTAATTTGAGTCCATGTTGGGGGCTTTTGTAGGGAGGACTTAGGTTCAAGTGGAGGTATTGTCATTGCAGAAGTTTTCTTTACTGTGAGAGTGGTGAACATGTTGCCCAAAGCAGTGGTGGGTGCCCTATCCTTAAGACTGGATGGAATGGGTCTCTGAGCAATGTGGTCTAGCAGAAGGTGTCATAGTAACACACCTAGCTGACAAAGGGAAACCAGTTGGTGTTGTCTTTTTGGATTTCAGTAAAGCTTTCAGTACTGTCTCACAGTGTGGTGCTGGACAGAATGTCCAGCACACGGGTGGATAAACACATCAGGTGATGGGAGAGCAGCTGGTCACAGGTCAGGCACAAGGGGTTACAGTGAGTGGGGTGACATCAGAGTGGTGACCTGTCACTAGGGGGGTTCCACCTTAGGCTCTCTGCTCTTCAGTATCTTCAGAAATTATTAGGTGCAAGACTGGGAGGGATACTAAGACAGTTCACAGATGATACAAAACTGGGAGAAGCTGCTGACTCCCTCAAAGGCAGAGAGGCCCTGCAGAGAGACCTTGACAAGTTAGAGGGCTGGGCAATTATCAACCATATAAAATTGGTTGATGATTTCTCTCAACAGGAGAGTGTCAGATTCTGCACCTGGGATGGAGCAGCTCTGGATGTACAGACAGCCTGGGGAATGAGAGGCTGGACAGCAGTGCCATGGAAAGGGCCTTGGGGTTCTGGTCCATGGCAAGTTGAACATGGGCCAGCAGTGCCCTGGCAGCCAGGAGGGCCACCCTTGTCCTGTGGGCATCAGGGACAGCATCGCCAGCCGGGCAAGGGAGGGATTATCCTGCTCTGCTCTGCTCTGCCCTGGGGCAGCCTCACCTCGAGTGCTGGGGACAGTTCTGGGTGCTGCAGGATAAGGACGGTACTGGAGAGTGTCCAGTGAGGGCATGGAGGCAGTGAAGGGCCTCGAGGGGAAGCTGTGTGAGGAGAGGCTGAGGTCACTTGGTCTGTTCAGCCTGGAGGAGACTGAGGGGAGACCCCATTGTAGTCACAACTTTCTCACAAGGGAAAGCAGAAGGACAGGCACCAATGTAGTGATACAGGATGTATCTGAAGGAAATGGCCTGAAGTTATGTCAGCCAGGGAGTTAAGTTGGGTATCAGGAAAAGGTTTTTCACTTGGAAGGTGGCTGGGCTCTGGAACAGGCTCCCCAGGGAAGTGGTTGCAGCAGCAGCTTGACAGAGTTCAAGAAGCATTGAACAAGGCTCTCAGGCACTTTGTGTGACTCTTGGGGGTGGTCCTCTGCAGGGCAAGGAGCTGGACTTCATCTTCCTTTTGTGTCTCTTCCAACTCAGTGGATATTGTGATTCTGTGTCCCAGCCCCTGGTGGAAGTCCTAGAACAAGATGATCTCTCAAGATCTTTTCTAACCCAAGGCATTCTATGATTCTCTGAAGGGCAGCATTGGAAAAACTAAAATGAAACTTCTCTACCCTAGACAGACCACCTTCTTTGCCACCCTGAGACCAGGTTCTAACAGTGGTGACAAATATAAATTCGTTCATTGTATTCAGTGCTGGTTCTGCAATTTGGAAGAAATTAGCAGAAATGCTATCATGGCAAATGGTCCTAGCTGGTACCAATTGGCTTATCTATTGTGTTATCAACCAGGACCCAGAAAGGGCTTGCTAAAAAAATCTTAGCAAAAAAACGATGATAAACCTTTTTTTTTTGCTAGCTTTTATGATGTAAAATCACGTGTTGTTAAATCGAGAATTAGTATATTGTGTTTGAAAACCCTTCTGCTGAACTAAAGCAGAAGTTCAGCACTGTCAGTTGTGTCAGGAATTTGGTTAGTTTTAATCCAGTTAGATTGAGTATTGTTACAGATGACATTAATGTTATATTAACAGATCTAAAAAAAGTCAAGCCTATTATTAGTCCACCTCCTATCTTCCTCATCCAAATTTAGTAATATTTTTTGTCTGAGATACAGATTAACAGCTTTGATGCTTTTTGTTTATATTTGGACATCAGCAAAGGAAACCAGACAAATTGGGAAAATATACATAAATATTTTTTCCCTTTGGTTTTGGAAAAGATCAAGAAGTATTGAAATTCTGTGCAAGATAAAGCATTGTCTTCTGCATTTGGTGAGCTGTTGGTCTGTCCGAAACTGACAATTCATCAATTCTTCACTGACCAAGTATGCAAGATGTAATTTGGAGTGTGGGTTGAGAGCTTTGTATTACTGACTCTGGTTCTGCCAGTTGAACCTTATCTTTCTCATTGACTCTTCCTGGCCACCTGGATGAAAGTGTTCCTCAGCAGTTGTCAAGAACCTCTCATTATCCTTGTTTAATAACACCTTTGAATTTTTTTTGACAGTTTATGGTGAGCGAGATCTAGAAAAAAATGCCTATATATAAATAAGGAATCCTACTTTCTTTAACTAAGTATTTGTTTTATGGGAGCATACTTCATCTAAGACACATCTTACTGTATTTCATAAATGGAATATTAACGAATATAACAAACTTTGACGCATCCAAATGATAATTGAAATGTTTGGTTTTGTTTTTTTTTCTGAAGGAAGAAATGGTCTGCATGGCTTGGCAGTAAATGCTGAGGGGTATATGACATACAGACTAATGATTTTTATTTCAGTTGGAGATTTGAGGAATTGAATTATTTAGAGTTTTGTTTTAAAGATTAATGTATGTGAGTATTTGTAATAGGTAATTTAGGCCATCTGATTTGTGTTAATGCTTTCCTCCCACGCTCCAAAAAACGTAATATTTATAAGCAGTATAAATCACTGTGCAATGACTTGTTAAATGATCTAGTTTTATTGTTAATGGGTGTCTCTATATCTAAGGATCCAACTTAAGCAAAAATGAAAGAAGGGCACTATGGGTTTATGCCCTGGAATTAATTGTTTACAAAGAGAATTAATGGGAGCGCTGTATTCATTACTATAAAAATATTATGGAAAGGTCATCCTCAAGAATTGTAAAGCTCTTTTATGTAAAAATAGAATTTTTTTAAAAAGCAGAACCAAGTTTTTCAAAACAAAAAAGTGTACCTCAGTAGCACTATTTACTTATCCTATAACACAGAATTATATTTTCAACCAAGATGTTAATTTTTGACTTCAATGTTCATAAATGTTCATGCAAAGAATTTTCTTCCATTTGCAGGGAAAAGCAACCTACTTTAGATCTTTCTAGGCTTGCCTCCTTTGTTTGCTGTCATAACTATAGTGTCCTTTCTTTGAGTGAAATGATGCTTGTATTATTTGGAGATAATGCTAGATAAATTTATACTATACTGAAAGTAATACCACAACAGATTCATCACTTGGCAGAGAGTGGTGGCTGCATTTCTGAAGAGTTCCGTGGGGAGAAATTTTTCCCTATGTTTTTTAAATTACCATCTTTACCTTTTTGAATCATGGGTCTTCAGAAAAGGTTTAAATCAATGGAAGAAAAAGGACAGATGTTTAATGGTAGTTAAATGAGTTTGAAAAATCTTTTCAGGCATTGCAAAATGGTCCCATAGCTCCCTGTTTTGAAAGCTGACTTTTGGTTCCATCCCATTAGTAACTACTGCTTGCAAATAATACGGATTTCTCAGATAGTGGTTATTTTGCAGAAGTTTTGTTTCCAGAAGGATTACTTTAATTTGCTATTTATGAAAGTAATTTCAGTTGAGAAGGCTGTCAAAGCATATTATTTGAGCTAGCTTGGCTCTCATCCTTACAGTAAAGGTTTCATTAACATTTCTGTTCTAAAACCCCCATGTTCACAAAACCATGACTTTTGACTGGAAAATTCTCTTCAGGTTCAGCCTGTATAATTTCTTTTCTTCAAGATTTTATTTGTTCTAATGGGATATTTTTCACTGTTTATTGACTTAATTTTTGGAATAATTTTTTAGCTTCTTTTACACTTGAAAGATCTGTTTGGATTTTGAAGTGACATTCTAATTTCTGTCTCTTACAGTTATCACATGTTTTGGTTTGTATAGTGGTTACAAATGAGAGTTACTCCTTAAATCTTTAGCTGTTCCAGCAGAAAATTATCTTTGTGGTTAATTTGCTTTTAAAAATTGTAATAAGTTTGCAGAGCATTTCACTTGTAATAATAATTTATTTTTATAGAGAAAAATCCAATTTAGGTATTCTGTGTGAATATTCAGTTACATTTTGTAGTCATAAATTCAGTTAACGGTCCTGAGATAAAAACTAATCTTGCAAATTTTAGGTGGTCTTATTTCTGATTCCCAGCACATAATTGTGATAAAATTTTCATTTTGGCTATGTAGGATATATAATTAAATATGTTTATGGTTGCTGGGGTCTTCTAGTGACTACCTGTCCTGTTTGGCTTTTCTTACCCAGATGAATTCTTGGTTACTACCCACCCTGAAGAACAGGCTGGGCTTAGGAGCTCTGCTGCATAGGCTGACTCTGACAGGTCTGACAGAGTGCTAGGCTCCTAAAATCTTGTTTTCCCAGAGAATTCATCTGGTTAGTTACTTGGTAAATGGTAAGCTACCATGAAAATGGCTTTTAGCTTGTTCTGGTAGGCTTATCAGCATTTCTTTGTAGAAGCAGCAAACTATTTAGAGTCTGTCTTAGGTCTAAACCAGAAGCTTTTGCTGTAGCTGTGAAGGAGCCCAAGAAGGATGGGGCCTCCTGTTAACCCCTCAGAGGCTGAGATCCTCAGGAGTTTTAGCAGATTATTGCTGTCTTTCCCTTAGCATTTGGTTTGCACACAGCTCTTGGAATTCCCAGGTCTCAGAGAAAACAGTACTGCTCTTCATTGCTTTATGGTTTGTCATGGTTTGACATGGAAAGAGAATTTTTTCCGGAAGGAAGAGGTCAATTTGGATATTGACCAATTGAAAGTAGACACGCCTCTGAGAACACAGAGGGGTTGAAAGCAGAATACTTAGGGGAACTCGCTCTCTTTGGTTCCGGTCAGCTGCAGTGCAGCCTCTCCCCTGCCCGGCCGTGGCTGGGTGGGGAGGGGAAGGCCCATGGCCTGACGAAGGTTGTCCCAAAGGGTGGTGGAAGGACTGGAACCGAGCTGGCCCCTGCAGATGGAAGGGTGGAAGAAATCTGGGATGTCTCCATCCCCCCCCAGAGTTTCTCTCCCGAGAGGAAGAGAGAAAGAGACGGCGGCGATCCTGTCCTGTCAGCAATTCCACCGCGAGGAAGGAGGAGTGGGGGGAGCTCCAAGGTGCCCAGTGCGTGGGAGTTGCTGGATGTCCGGGCATTGAGCCATCCCTGGGAGTTCGGACTTTTAACCCTTTCTTGAGAAATGAAAGCTTTGTGAATTTTCCTTTCCCCTCCTCGGTTTGAAAGAGAGGAAGAGGGACATCTTGGACCCTGGGATGTTAGAAGGAGGAATTCTAGATGGGAGGGGGACAAGGAGTGGCTTTTGGCTGGACTTTTCCATGTTAGCCACAACCTGAACCAATCTTCTCCTCCAAGAGGGACTGTGTTTTGGAGGATGCCAGTGAGTCAAGAGACCTGCTTCAGCTGGGAAAAAGACAAAATTGGAGTGAACAGAGAAAAGGTTAGGGGGTGTGTGGTGGCTCCCCCTGTCCTGGAAAGGAAAGAGAAGAGAAGAGAAGAAGATCTCTGTTCTTGAGCCCTCGGCCCCAGGGGAAAATGGGGGGGGACTGTGGTCCCAAACAATGAAAAATTGAACTGTTGTTTTCTCCCTGCTTGGTAGAGCATCCTTGAAAGGAAAATCCTAAAAGCAGTCTGTCCATCCATGCATTGGTGGTGAGAGCACTGTGCATGGAAAGGAGAAGGGTCACCATGGCAAACTTTTCTCTGGGCGGTGCCATGTGTGACATGGAAACACAGGATGTGGAGCTGTGTTTCTTGGGGGGTCTGTGGCACAGGAGAGACTCTGTTCCCTCGATGGACTGAGTATCGATTGTCTGGAGGGTGGAAACCTGATTGGGGTCCAGATTGTGTCTCACTGTGGTTTGTTGGAGTTGGGTGGTGGGGGGAGGAATGCTTTGCAAGGTTTTCATTTGATCTTTGTGTGTTTGTTTTTTTTTTCTTTTTTTCCTTTCTTTTTTCCTTTTGTAGTATTAGCTTAATAAAGTTTTTTTCCTTTTTTATTAAGCTTGGGCCTGCTTTGCTCTGTTCTTGATTCCGCTTCACAGCATTCAAGGGAGGGATCACATTTTCATGGGGGCACTGGCATTGTGCCAGTGTCGAACCATGACATGGTTAATCTTCATTGCTTCAGTGGAAGGTTATTACATAGACACTGAATAGCAAGTCTTCGTTTTCTTCATTTTTTTAATATATGCTTGGAGATGCCCTGAAAGTTATTTGTCAAGTGCTACAGGGGTGGTTTTTTTTCTTGGTTGGGTTTCTATGTTGGTGTGGTTTCTTTTGTTTGTTTGTGGCTTTTTTTTTTTTTTTCTGGGGTTTTTGGTTTTTGTTGGGCTTTTTTTGGTTTTTGGCATTCTAATTTTTTTTTAATTTTCTATTAAGTGTTCCAGAAAGATTTCACTTCTCACGTTTTCATTACCTCATTTAGTTTTCTATTTTCCATAGTTTACAATGAAGATTTTATTTTTTCTTTCCAGAAATAGCTCAGCTAGCCAATTGTGACAGTGGGACAACAGAAGCTCTGGAAGTGGATGAATCAATAAATGTAAGCTTCCCTGTTATGTTGCTGCTTTTGCTGAATGTGAACAAGGAAAATCTGGTGTGTTCCCCCAACCTGCCTGTTCTGTTTTCTCCTGGTATGTGTGAACAGATTGATTAACATTGGTTAATACACTACCTTTGTGAAGCTCTTCAGACAGAAGGCTTTCAAAAGGTATAACCAAGCTTTCTTTCTACCTCTTTTCCTAGACATCTCAGTCTTCATCTTCCACAGAGTTAAGTGTTTACTATATGGCAATAACTTTACCACAAAATCCACCATTGCTTTCTTTTTTCTTTCTATTCAATCAATGTATTCCTTTTTCTTTTAGAAGTATTAGTAAACTGTTTAATAAGATAATGTATTTTAAAGAGATTTTAAAACAATCCATTCACAGAGGCAGCTAATGATCAAATTGAGAGATTCTGAACTTATCCAGTGAAGGGACAAGGAAGAAATGAATAAGCTAGCAAGTAGCCTCTATTCAGAAAGTTAGGGTTGTGCATCATTCTTCTGAATCTGTGTTCAAGAACACTTGCCTACAGCAATAGGTATCTTGCATAATATTTTGTTAATGTTTCCTCAGGATGACAAAAGAAAAGCAAGTTGAACACGTTGATTGTGCAATTATTTTAAATTCTTATTTTTAAAAGTTGGTTCTTACACCTTGTGTTTCAGGCAACAGAGTAGATGAAATTCCTACAATTTAGTCTTGATTTTCAGTGCAAATGGATAGTAAAAACAAGAGCAGTTTCATGTTAGCAGGCATGGATTATCTGCTAGACCTCTTCTGATGCATAACAGAAAAGACATCATTGTCTGGTACATGTCACATTATGTTGGGATCTTTCCTAATATTTGGCAAAGTGCCACTTATGAAAGATTCTGTAATTGACAAAAGGGTACTTCTTATTCTGCTGCTTTCATTCATCTGCATTTGAAATACTTTATTAAACCTGAGCAGCATTTACTAATAAATTGAAGAAAGGACAAAATAACTAGAAGGCTTAAGGGACTTGTCAAAGTACTTAACTGATTCTAAGGTTCAAAGTGGCTTAGCATTAGCTAAGCAATTGAAATTGTGAAGTTATTTGTGTTGTGCAAATGCTGAAGATATGCAGAAAGGATAATGTGGTATAATAATGGAATGTAAATAGGGGATATGATGAAATCAGAAAAGAAAACTATAGAGGGAATATTTGGAAACATCTCAAAATGTAGCTGTGGAATAAACACACATGAAGAGTGACAGGAAGCATTACTTTCAAGTACAGGACTGCTCACAATCATCATAAATAGCAATTGGGGAGAATACTGCACTGGCAGACAAGTGGGCTGAACAATTTCGTAAGTCCTCTCTGTCAGTTCCTGTGTTGTTCATTATATTAGCATTTTCACTAGTCTTGCACTGAATTTTTTTTAGCAAGTATTCAATTTAAAATGTTTCAACCAGCTCTACTTTCAACTGTTTCTAAACTGCCTGGGTAAGGATCATGGAATTTCTTGGAGATTCAGAAGACATTTGAAAATGATCTTGTAGGTTTGGAAGTCTGCATTTGGAGTCCTGTACTTTCATCTTTTCCCCCTGAACCCCAATTCTAATTCAGACATCTTTAAGATTAATTAAATATTAAAACTAGAAAAAGGTTTTGCCATACTCAGGGCAACTTGGTTTTAAAAAAGTTCTGACAAAGAAGTAGGTTAAAGTGGAACTAATGGGTGGAACTAGGGGTGGAACTAATGCGTTGTTATTTTCCATCTTTTTTTCTTTCATTTTGTCTCTTTTCATTGTCCTCCCTGTTATATCACACTCTGTCATAACATTAGTTTGAAGTGTGCCCAGTTTATATGAGCGAACAAGGGCTCAGCAGCAGTTTATTGCTACCAGCTGTAAAACAAAAGTCAAATTCACTAGACTGGGAAGGCAGTGTCCAATGAATGTCATGTGGAATTCACAGAAGTCCATGACTCAAGATAAGTAATTGAGTCCATGACTCAATTGCCAGTAACTACCAGAAGTCTTTGTGGCTGTAACCTGTGCATGGAGAGAAATGGACAGCTTGCTGCAGTGCAGCAGATGCCTGTTTGATGGAAAAGCAGCCCTTGGTCCCTCTCTGTATTGGCTATGTGGCTGGCTGTCCAGAGCTTTTACCTGGTTCATCAGTGACAGCCTGGTGATAGTTGGTTTTTGTTTGGCTTTTTCCCCCCCAGTTTTGAAAAAAAGTATTGTATTAACTTTGTTCATTCTCATCTCTTACTTTGAAGAGCTCTAATACCTCGCTGAAGCTGCAAAGAAAACCTCGGGAAAGTGATTTTGAAACAATTAAACTGATTAGTAATGGAGCTTATGGGTGAGTAATCTCTGACTATGACAGTTCTTTTGCATTTTAGTTTTGCTCAGTTTCCCATTATTCCTTATTTCAGGGGTCTTTGTGTGAGGGAGTGTTTGCACCCTGCTTTTTTCATTTTGCATTCTTGTTTTGTTACTAGTATTTTAAGTTGCCATGTTTTTGGGAAGTTTGCTAGGCAGTAATGAATTACTCTGTGCTGCAGTAAATTGAAGAACTGAATATTATATCAGAAAGATTTTTCAGAATCAGATAGCATGCCAGAGATTAAATATGAATAAATCAAAGGGCAGATTTAAGCTCACCTATATAATACTGTTTATGCAGATGTGAGAGAGAATTATGTCATCTATAGGGAGATAGATTGATAAAAATGAGTGCTTACTTGATTTGACGTAGAAGTATCATTGCAATAGAAACAAATTTTGTGAATTAGGGCAGCAGTGTTTTGTTACTTTGTGGATGCTATTCTAGTTCTCAAATTTTAACCAATTAGCTTTAAAGGAATTGCTGTTTCTTGGTTTGTTTCTGGATACTTGGAGAGTCCACAGCTTACTGCTTAGTGATATGTAAGTCATCTGAAGATATCCTAGAAAACCAAGGGTCTCTAAATGAAAGCAGAATATTTTCTGGAAGTACTGTGCAATTATGGTGTCTGTCTTCAGTCCCCTCTTCTGATCCTGTACTATTGGTTAGATCTTTGTTTGGCTCCTCCTCTGCACTGAAATATATCAAGAGCTGTTCTGTGTATCCTGCAGGAACAAGAGGCATGTAAACTGGCTCAAAAAAGAGAGGTTTCCACCTTGAGGTGAGGAGCCAGTGCAAATGAGCCAGTGTCACAGCCTGGCAGAGGAGGAGGGTGTTGCTGCTTTCCAGCACAGACCCCTGGCTCTGCTTGAGGTGGCAAGCAGCAGCAAGCTGCTAGGGTTGAGCACTCTTGAAGGGATCTTTGACATAGGAGAAAATGCACCTGCAATCTACCCATTGGAGTATTGTGAGCCTCCTGAATGGCCTGAGGCTGTTGGTCTCTCTCTGATGAAATTTAGGTAAAGATAGCTGTGAGTTCTGGAATAGGAGGCATTTACTACTGCCCAGACTGTTGACCATGATAGCTTGTATGAAGACCAATTGTGTCCAAGACATTTTTTCATAACTCAGCAAAAATCCCAAGCAAAATAGTATCATCTGCATTAAAGTTATATAAACATCCAAATACAATTTCTCACTAGTCAAGCTCTGCTCAATTAATTTTCTCAGAACTTCTTCACAGACAAACTTTCTTCTTACCATATCTCACGTTCTCCCAATTACCCTAGTATCTCTAAAACCTACCTCTTAGCAGTTAGCAGTAGATGCTACTCCCCTCCCTGGCTGCACCCCTTTCTCCTGCCCTTGCCAGATGTTAAATCCCCTACATTCCTCCCTTTGTCTCTTTTTCTTACTGGAGAATAAAAGGAACTGTGTGGGGTAAGCCCTTGTTGGAGAAAGGGGTATCAAGAGTCACTGAACCTTTCTCAGTTTTGAGCAGTTTTCAGATGCTGAGGGATGGGGAGAAGGAGGAGCAGCTGCAGCTCAGCATGCAGCAGAGTGAGGCCTGGCACCTGAAGGCAGAGGTTCAATAGACCTACATGTGCCTCTTGCTCCATTGTGCAGACACAGGTACTGTACTTTCTTGCTTAAAACTTACAGCCAGAAGGAAGCTCAAAGAGCCATTAAGAAATACAGACTGGAGACAACTTTCCACCTGAAACCAGAGACAAAAAGGGATCTGCAAAGATGAAAAGCCATCGTCTTCTATGGCAAACACTTAACAGTTTTTTCTTCATGTTTGTGGTAGGGAAAGTCAAGGCTCATTGATTACCTTTTAAATGCCAGTAGTACACCAAATTTGCAATGCAATGCTGTGAAAATGGATGAGACCATGGTAAATATTTGAAGAAAATGAAGGTCCTAGAGAATAACCAGTTTGGAGTATATCCAGATTCTTTATAAATCATTATTTTCATTACTGAGTGCAAAAACAGGGGTTTGCCAGGTGAAATTGCTATAGTATTAGTGGAAATTGAAAAGCTCATCACTTTAGCAAAGTCATATTACTTCCTTATTTAAGAAAGTAATAACAAAGTAGATTTTGTTGGTTTTTAATTTTTTGGTTAAATGATTACTTAGAAGAAAAATCAAAAATGAGAAAACAGCCTGTAGTGGGTTGATGCTGGCTGGATTCCTGGCACTTGCCAAAGCTAGTCTGTCACTTTCCACAACTGGATTGGGAGGAAAAATACAATGAAGGGTTCATGGGTTGAGATAAAGACTGGGAGAGACCAGTCTTTAAATACCATTATGGGCAAAACAAACTGGAATTGGGAATATTAATTTAGCTTATTGCTAATGCTCTACCATGGGGTGCAGTTCTTCAAGCACAGCCTGTTGCTGTGTAGGCCTCTGCCAGGGTCACAAGCTGTACCAGGAAACCTACTCCATTGTGGGCTCCTTCCACTAACCTTGCTATACAAACCCAGTATATGGAGAGGTAAAGGAACACAGTGAAATGTGAGACAAACTTCCAAAAAAGTGTTCAGTCACTTTAAAAGTGATTTTAGCACCTGTACAATACTGTAAATTGAGGAGGCCTGTGCTCCTAAGTTCTCCAGGATATTATTTTTTTCAAAACTATCTGTGTGCTTGAAAATCTCTGCTATGCCAGACAGACGGTAAAATCAACAGATCATTTTTCTAGTCTTTATTAAAGTAGGATTTTCTTTTTGCTGTTGGCAGCAATACAGTTGATGCTTTATTTACTCAAAAGTTACGTTCAAGTTTAAAGGAAACCACATCAAGATAACCTAAATGCTGTGTAACCCATCTATGAAACAGTGTGTAATAAACCAGTAATACCTATTTCTTGTGAATATGAAGAAACTATCCTGAAGGCATTTATTGCAGTTTATTTACAAGTACAAGTAGTTGAAACAAAAGTTACTGTTGCTATGCTACAACAATACAAACCTCCTATGTTTTCCAGGCCATTAATTTTTTTAAATAGTCTAAGTATATGTGAATTCTGCTTGTGCTTCATTGGTTCATTCTTTAAAATATGTCAGTGGCCATGTTTTGTGCTCTAACTTACTAAAGCTGCGGTATGTTGTTGTAATATTTTGGTTATTTTGAGGCTATAATGGAAGGTTTAAATCTGAACTAATTAAAGAAAGCCCTATAACATTATTTTCCTTTGCTGTGGTGTTTTTGCCTTTATTAGTGAAATGGAAAGCTTTGATTACTTGATAGGGTAATTGTTCGTCTTGGCATGTTATAGCAGAGATTTGTCAGATATGTTAAATTTGATGAGTTTAAATAAAAACTATTGGTTTTGTGAAGACTTGAGTAAATAGCAGTTTTCTGCTTTTAATTGATTGGGTAAACTAATCAGTAGTGCAATTAAATGACTGTATAGTATATAAGGTGTAGTAGATTAGTAGATGAGGCTTTAGGGAATGACTAGGAATATACAAGAAGTTAAACAAGCTGTGAATCAGTAAATGTGTAGGATTCTGGCCAAGCCATTAATGCCTTCACAAGCTGTTTCTCTGTCTTTGTTCAGACAGACAAAAGTGGTATTTCCCAAATTTTAAATTCTTACTGCAATCACAACTTTTTTTTCCACATTCCAGCTTGTGAGAGGTATTAGGTAGAGGTGTTCCATCTCTTCAAGTTAGCATCAGCCCAGATTCCTGAAGCAATTAAACCAAATTAAAAGTACATTTGATTTCATGGAAGCAAGTGATGTTCGTTCAATATCTCTTCAATATATAACTGTATCAGTTTAAAGCAAATACGTTATACCACTTTTGCTCCTCTCTGGAATGCTTTTAGTTTTGTAGGGATGGTAACATCAGTATGTACATGACATATTGGCTAATGGTGTTGCTTGATAAATTAAAAAACTCAGAAGTAGTGTATCTTGAGCAGCTGCTGCATGAAATTCGTGAGTAGTGCTTCTGTCCCTTCTCCACTCTGTTGATAGTACTTGCTCATGGACTGTTATGTTTGGAACAGGAAGAAAGTTACCAGCTGTAGAATAAAAACCCCATCAGTCAGGTTAATTCATCATCAGCCTGGTGGTCACTGATTCAAAAGTGGAAGGGGACAGGTGGAAGTGTGACTTTGTAGTTTCACTAAAATAGCACAACACAGTTTACCCATCAGAATTTTGGACTGCAGTTTCATTACTTTGAATCTCTGTTTACCAGCTGCCATAAAGATAGAAGGCATTGGTACTAGTAGTTGGTATGGAAAGGTGCTTTTATTACTCAAAATTGATGACATATTAGAACAGCTAGCACTAATGCCAGTTGTGAGAGAAAGATCAAAGTCATCATGTTCTCTTTGTCATAGAGCCAGCTTCTCATTTCCTTCTAGGCAGACTAGGATAAGTCTGAAATCTGCAAGGATAAGGCTTGGGTGCATTGTCTGAGAGCTGCAGCACTTTAGTAGCATTTGCTCCTGTCCCAAATAGCTCTGATCATGTCACAGGCATTGCTTTGTTAGGAGGTAGTACAGTGCTGCTTTTAAATTCTGATCTTAAATAACTATCTATAAACTTTACCAAATAATATAAACCACAGCCTCACAGGCTGTTTATCTTCACTGGAGGCAGCATGAGACATAATTCCAGGGTAGAACAGAATTTAGCAGTCTCTTCTCAGGAAATAGCTGGTAAAAATGAAACCAAGTTCCTGGTCAGTAGGTATAAGTTTTAAGCAAGTAAGTACAGTACCTGTGTGTGCACAAGGGGTTCAGGCTCCTCTGACAGATTAAAAAAATGTCAGCTATATTAGCCTTAAGCACTGAATGTAGACTAGGTTGTAAAATGCTCTGAAAGTTGGAGTTATTGGAGAGCTATAAACTAGGCCTGAAACCTGTCTGTCTGGTTTTTTATTTTTTTGTAATTAGAGATTTTTCAATTTAGAGAAAAGACAGGAATTATGACTGTAATATTGGAGTGATAGATGGCATGATATTTAAGTTGGACTACTTCAGGAACCCAGTTAAATATTTTGGCTTATTTTTGTCATCTTACCACATTTGCAGTGTTTCATAGTTGTGCCTAACTAGAGTTATCATAGAGATAGGTTTTTCAGACTGAGATTTATGCTGAAAGTGAAATAAGGTAATGTTTGGACACTACCAAGTGAATGTTCTTTTTTCTTTATGAATGTTCATATTTCTCCTGAAAACTAAGCTTTTTTGTTGTGTTGACCTACAGCATCAGTAAAATACAGAGCACTTGCATACCTGTTGAAATTCACACAGTGAAATCAGAGGGTGTTTTGGAAACTTGTTGCTGTTACAAAAACAGAAAGATGAAGGAAGATATAAAATCAAATTCTTCATTTGAAACAACAGGAGGATGCAACAGTACCACTCTGGTTGTGGCTTTGCAGGGCGACAGGACATGGCACAGTCAATCAGTCAATTGACAGGATAGTCTGGGTGCCCACCCCACACTGTTTTTTTGTTTGACGCAAAAAGTCACAGAATCCTTAAATTTGAAATTGTCTTTATAATATACTGAAGATCATGGGCAGCATTTGATGATCAACATGCTGCTGGCTGGGGTATTGTTTTCTTCATAAGGTGTTTGTTGGCTGGGGTTACCATGACCAGAGGATGTGAGGGATGTTAGACATTTTCGTGTGCTGAAGACCATTTAGAAGCACCTTGTATAGCATAAACAGTGCATGCATGTGTAAAAGTAGAAGAGACTATTGTGTTGCAGTTGTCTCATAGTCTGATACATTTCAGCTAAACAGCTTTTTTTCTGAGAAACAACAGAATCCTAGTGGAAAGTTACCTTCTTGTGACTCTAAGACTGAAGATGCAGTTTAGATAACTGGGAAAATACAGCAACATGTACCAGATATTTACAGGACTAGATAGTCTTTGGAACTTACTCTTTAATCATTTGAAATATGTTAGTACTGATCTTGCATATGTATATTATCTGAAAGGAGGATTTGTTAAGATGCTGTAATATGCTGTGGTTTCTGTTTGCCTTTAAGAGGCATCTTGCACACTGTGCCGTTTGAAATTCTGGAGGAATATTTGTATGCCAAGTCCTCAGTAAGTCCTTAGTTCATTCATGTAACCAAGTTTTTTTGAAGGATGGAGACTTCAGGCAATAATTTTCTACATGCCAGGAATGCAGAGAGGAACTGAAACAGGTAAAAGAAAAGATATTACAGTAGATTATGAAGCTGACAGTAGAAAGCAACAAATGAGAGAGGAAAACTAAAATGCAAGGGAAAGAAAAGCATGGGAGGGGCTTGTAAGAGTAAGAGTTGGAGAGAGAAGTGAATATGAGGGGGGCAGTAGGAAGAGTTGTAGGACACAAGGCATGAAGTCAGCAGGGAGGACTACTGGAGATGAATAACTCTGTCTGTGTTCCATCTTGGGAGGGGCAGAAAGGAGTGAGGCTTAGTAGGAGGCACAAAGGGTGGGGTTTGTCATGGGTTTTGCCCAAGGTAGTTTTTGCCTACTTTCATGATTGTGTAATGTCTTTTACGTGCCCCATGCTCAGACAAGAATGATGGATTAATAAAAGCTTTTGGAATCACTAAGAGAAACTGTGCTGTCTGGAAAGTTTTCCTTCACAAAGGAAAGGAGAAGTCCTGTTTTTTTCAGTGCCTAAAACTTTGGTAGTTAGTGAAGATCTTTTTAGAAATAATAAGACAAGTGCTACTTTTTGTGTTTATATAAATAATTATGTGGTGATAATTGGACCTCATGGGGATAATTAATTTAATTTTAAAAACTTCACAATTGAATACCATTTCTTTGCCTTTCCCACCTCTATTTTCTTCTTTAAGTGCTTTCTTTCCATAAACACTGTGATAATTATAGACAGGAAATGGTATAACCATTAAATGCTATAAAGTAGATTTCAAGGCAAAAATGTTCAGGATTTTCCTCAAGGGATTTTGAGAAGTGCATCCATGAAGTCCTTCTGAGTATTTCACAGCAGAGTAATACCTTTTCCTTAGACCTGAAAGACAGAAGTTACCCAAGTGAGGTTTCCTTTTCTTTGCTTCCCTCACTGCATTGACTTTACCTGACCAAATACACAGGAAACCTTGTACCCAGCACCCCAGTGGAAATTCTCCAAGTCAGGATACACCACAGCCCCACACTACCTTGTTGTTAACACAGTGATCTTTGTTTTCGGTTACCTACTGGTGACCTTCCTCTGATATGGATCAGTAATGATGTCAGGGACTGAACAAGAACAGGAGATTCTGCACCTGCTAATGAGGAGCCCGCCCCTTCAAGCAACTCCTAAGCAACCTTCATAAGAGACCTGTGATATGTTTTAAAATTCCCTGGACCGAGTCATGATTTCCTTTCAGCACACCTACAGAATAAGCACTTGTCACAATGATTTATAATACTGTGCCATAGCCGAATTTTATATGTAATCCTTTGTTGATGGGAATGCCTGTAATCTGCCTGGGCTAAAAGCATTTGCAGTTATATCTGCTGTTATATTTGCTGTTGTTTGGTTGGGAAGGAGAGGGAAGGGCAGAAGAGTTGTTTGTTTTAGTTTGAGTACTGTTTTTTTAAACAAAATGAGATTTGTAACCATTCTTTAATGTGAAAGACTAGGTTAAGTTGAGAACAAGTCTTTTTTATAAAATATATACTTTTTAAAAACTGAGTGGAAAATGTATTTTCAAATGTATTTTTAGTAGTTAATCAGACTTCTTTCTTTTTCTCTCCCATTCGAACTTTTCAGTGCGGTTTATTTTGTGAGACACAAAGAAACCAGACAAAGATTTGCCATGAAGAAAATTAATAAGCAGAATCTCATCCTCCGAAACCAGATCCAACAGGCCTTTGTTGAGCGTGATATCCTGACATTTGCAGAAAATCCATTTGTTGTCAGCATGTATTGCTCCTTTGAAACAAGACGTCATTTATGTATGGTCATGGAATATGTAGAAGGTAAAATTGCTCTTCTGTTTTACAGAGGAAGAAGAGAATTTTCTTACAGCACAAAAGAAAAATAACCCATATGGTACTTGAATTAGAAGGGGCCCCCTGTGTGTCCTCCATACTCTGGCAATTCAGATTTAGGAACCAGATCCAACAGCAAGGTGGTTCTTTTTTTTTCCACCAGTCATTATCTCCTGGTAAACAGCTTGTAAAACACTTGTGTTCCAGCTATAATGGGAAATAACTGCTCTTGGAGTAAGTTCCTTATAGATTGTAATAGAAAATGTGCTAGCATTCCAAGTTCACGTGGAAATGTTTGCTTTTTTTCTGGAGCTGAAATGCTCATTAGCAAGTGTCAGGGGACTTGTAGTAGTTATTTTTACAAAGAAAGAAGAAAGAGGAAACATTATGAAAAGGTGCTCATGTTGAAGCAGAACAGTGGACAGAAGCAGTACCAAAGGGATCCCAAGGTATGGTTGTGTGGGCTTCCACCACTCCCCATCCCTCCAATTTGTTTGTTTTCTCCTTAGGTAGCAGTACATTATTGATTCTCAGCTCAGTCCTTGTAGAGCTCTCTCCCAGCTTCACACTGCTGCCAGTAGAGTAGCTATGGGCCTTACATGTTTGGTTGAATCATCTGACGAGAAAATAAAAACTTAGGACTGCAGGTTTTGTTCCTTTTAGCATCGTATATGGTTTATACTGATGCACCTCAGGATTTATAGTCATCTGGAAAATTTGTACTCTTTCCACAGGTGGAGACTGTGCTACGTTGATGAAGAATATGGGTCCCTTACCTGTAGACATGGCAAGGATGTACTTTGCAGAGACTGTTCTGGCCTTGGAATACCTTCATAATTATGGAATTGTACACAGGGATTTGAAACCTGACAAGTATGTAGATAGAATATAACCGAAAGAGGAGTTTAAAATTGTTTGATAGGACACAAAAGGTTTAAACTTGCTTAGATTTTTTTTTTATTGTAAATGTTATGTAGATTCACAGTTCTTTCACAATATTTGAATTTTCATTACTTGTGGTTACAGAAAATGCATTTTTTTTTCCAAAAGACCTGTTAAGAATTTTCTGTTTTTAAAATGGAAGAGGCTATCATAGTAGCTAAAAAGAAAATGGTATTTATTCTTCTTCTCAGAAAGAAGTGAAACACATTTTAGCAATTAGAATTTTTTTTTTAAAGTATACCTAAAGCACTGATACAAAATATCATAAACTTGTAGGTATTTGCATGTTTGAAGGCAAAATTGACCAGATGCAGAAATATCTCCTGTTGCTTGGGTTTTGGGGGTTACTTTGTTTTTTGAGGGGTTAGGGTTTTCAATTTCAATATTTAAAAGTACAGTGTTACTCCTATGCAAAAATTGACATTACAGCAAGTAGCTGAAATACAAAGTATGGCCCTTGCAACTTCATTAATCTTCTTTCTGTTTCACAATTTAAAAAAAAAAAGGAATTGAAGTCATGGGTGTTGACTGACAATACCTTCCTAGCATGAAGTATTATTCAGTGTAGTATATACAGTATAGTATTAATTTCTAACTTAATACCCTGAGGTTTTTTCCAAATGCATGTCTGACCCAGCTTGTTACAAATGGAAATTACTTACCTCACCTCAAAAATGAGACATATTCTCTTCTCGTTCTTTTCCATGATAACTGTTTCTTCAAAGCTCTGTAGTTCTCTAAGATATTGTTCAATTGCACATGAAAAGTTTGTTTCCTTCTGATGGTAATAGTAACAAATGCAAGACTTAGATTTCTAACCTGTTTATTCTGTACCAGTTGAAGTACTTTTTAAATTGTATGTATGATTCCACAGTGCTAATGAAGCATTTTCCTCTTAGTATTATAATTGTAATAATAATAACAATGAGAAGCACATGATGTTGAATTATATCACAGTGACTTGAAAATTTTCTGGTTTTCAGTCTGTTGGTAACATCCATGGGCCATATAAAACTTACAGACTTCGGCCTGTCAAAAGTGGGGCTAATGAGTTTGACTACCAATCTGTACGAGGGTCACATTGAGAAGGATGCCAGAGAATTCCTTGACAAACAAGTAAGAAACCACCTTTTTCATTTCTACACTGAGTGTTCACATGAAGTAATATTTTGCCAGCAGAAAATGCTGTAATACTGAATAAACCACAGTTATTTCTGCATTGGTGTTCCAATTGAGTATATCAGGTACTTTAACTGATGCCCTGAAGGTTATTTTAGGCTTTTTCATTTTTACATTAAGATCTATTAGTAAGATGAACAGCCTAATTCTATGCAAGTGAATCTGTGAAAGAGACAAATAGAAAACTGATTTGTAAAGAATCTGGAAGTCTCAGCAGAGTACTTGTGGAGCTCATCATGCTTTGTACAACCAAGGGTGCTAAAATCTGTGCTATGGCCCATTTCTCTTTAAGCATGCCTCATTACCATTGCTCACAATCTGTTCACTGTAGAAGTTACTTAAGATAAAACCATCACAACTTTCGTATAAGGATAACAATTTGTTTTAAGTTAAGTAAGATACTTGCCATGATGGACTCCTGTGTACAAAGCACAAACTGTCCTCTGCATGACAGATGCACAAATATTGATTATGATACTTCTTAATGTAGGTAGGTTGTTCTAAAGATGTAAGTTGTTACGCAAACTCACCAGACGAACCCCAACTGAATTCCATTTTTTCCATGTTTTCATATTAATTTTTATTTCAGGAATTATAAATTCCTGATACAGCTGAATTAAGACTTCCTTTGCCATCATGCTTGTTTTCTTTCTTTTAGGTCTGTGGTACACCTGAATACATAGCTCCTGAAGTGATACTCAGACAGGGTTATGGAAAACCAGTGGATTGGTGGGCTATGGGAATTATTCTTTATGAATTTCTTGTTGGATGTGTGCCATTCTTTGGAGATACACCAGAAGAGCTCTTTGGACAAGTAATCAGTGGTGAGGATCATCACTAGAAAAGACCAAAATCTGTTAATAGTAAATATATTACAATTTTACTGATTGACTACACAATCTGCTATCAAAGCAATAACAATTAATTTAGATTAAAAGCTGAACTTACTCTGCTAAGTACAGAAATCCATTAATGTAGAATCCAGGGGTTGAGCTGAAGTGTATGGAAGAGAGAAGCTATGTTAGTGAAAATGTAGTGCCACTGTGCACTAGTCATTTCTTTCCTTTGGTCAAGAAGTTATACCAGAGAAGAAACAGTTAAATAAATTTGCATAAATGGGAAATTATGCCTTATGGCACAATACAGAGATTAACAAAGATGTAATAAAACTCCAAAACAAATGTCTCCCAAATAATAAATAATGAGAAAAAGAAGGAAACTAATTCAGTTCACAGATTGTTAACGATTTCATTGGTGATTGTTGGAGTGTAATGTTATTTCTGTACCAGCTGTTCTTCTTCCATTTAAAATTCAATAACCTTTTAGATCTTAACCTGCAAACTGACCCTAAGTATTGTTATGTGTCTTGTGACAAAACTGAAAGATAATTAAACAGAATTGTTTACTATCCTACCTGCTGTTTCCATAAATTTCCCAAATGCATAGGTGTAGAGGGTCACTATTTATGACACAAGGTTAACAGAATGACACCTCTGTTACTAAGTATTTCCCAGTCTGTTTTATGGTCTGCTTAAAAAGTCCAGTAGGTAAGAATACATCTCTGGTTCCTCATTCTGTGAGAATGAAACAAATTCCCTTTTGCACTTAAGGAGATTTTATGTCATCATCTTTATTTTCTCTGTCTCTGAAGCTGAAAGCCAGACTTGTTTATAAACTATTAAAATCCATGTGTTCATGGATTTATAACTATTGTTTTCTGATGTGATATGATGAGGCCTAAGTGACAAGAAGAATCAACTGTTTAATTAACACAAGCAGCAAATGCTATCTGTTTCCTGGGTGCCCCATGGCTGTAATGCATATTCATGCTTTATTTTCCAAATCAGATTTAAACTGCAGTGGAAGCTGTAGGCAGGCAAACATGGAAATAACTCAAGTTTTTATTGCATTTCCAGACACACACACCTGTGTTTTTATCCTTATACTCCCTGACGGGGAGAAGGGGAGGAAATAGTTTTAAAATTAATGACAAAATTCGTACATTAGGCTTTTTTTTTGCGTCTGGCATTAATTTTACTTTTTGTAAAACATGTTGTCATGTGTTACAATCTAGTTGAGACCTTTGTAAATGCCTTTGTCTGTTTGAATGTGTCAATTTATCTTACAGAAGTTATTTATAGAAGTCCTTTTATAAACATCATCTACTCCCACTCACCATACAAGACTGTTGGTTGACTCAGTTTCTTGTTTTGATGTTGATTTGTCAGTTGTTTCTCTTTGAAATATCCTTGCTTACTGAAATAATTTTTAGTGTCTCTAGAAGAACTTTTGTTGGATATGTTTCCTGTGCTATAATAAATTACTTCCTTCCATTTGACTGTAAGAGCCATCTTAACCAAATTGTAGCCTAGATTTTTCTTCCAGTTTCCATGAGCAAAATCTACATTCTGTTTAAAATTAAAATCTTGCTGCCTCTGATGATTATTTATCCAATTACTTCATAGAAGAAGTCTAGATCATAAAACAACAACAAAATCCTTAACAGCTTTCTGTGTTTCTGGAGCTCCAAGTATGCTGTTTCTCTGATTCCAAAATCAATCCTTGTACCTCCTTTCTTTGGAGTTTTATCTAAACCTGCAATATATTATCTTTGTGGAGGAAGCTTCCACTAAAAATCAGACAAAACTTGCTGTTTGTAGGCTGTTAGAAAGTTCATATTCATATACAACATTATCCTATCTTGATTGCGTAGTTTAAGTCCAGATTGCCATGAAGTGCAAAAGCCATAGTAGTATAAGAGTCAGTAGAAGGAGGTCGTATGGAAGTTTGAGACTCTTAGAAAAAAATCTTCATTGCCATACATGTTGCCAGAGCACAGTCTGACACCTTGACCCTTAGTCATGGGAGAATTGACTTCAGGGAATTTACTAGCATTAGAGAGGGAACACAGATGTGAGCAGCAACTACCATGTCAGGTCAGCAGTTTCCATCTTAACAACAGTTTCCATGGAACATAACTACAGTTTAAACCTTGATTTGATGGGGAAAGAGAGCGCATACAAGTTGTGCTAATATTTTTTAAGTTTTCCATGAGCCAGGCATTCATGTATTGTGCTGCTAAACACAGTTTTGTGTTTAATGATACTTCCAAAGGAAATGGGAACATAGTATATTTATGTAGTTTGTATAGAAAGTATAAAAATTAGAAATAATTGGTATGCAGCAGAGTAAGTTGAGAAAGTTGCTTTAACTCTGCTTTGCTGTTAGGTTGCTTTTGAGAGGATTCATGCAGTTTGTGCTGGGATCAGACCTCAGCAATATCAAGCAACTTCATTTTTTTACAGATGAAATCAACTGGCCTGAAAAGGATGAAGCACCACCTCCGGATGCCCAGGATCTGATTACTCTGCTACTTAGGCAGAATCCTTTGGAAAGACTGGGAACAGGTTAGGAGGAACTAATTTTAAATTCTTAATGTACTAGAAATAGCTTCTGTATTCAGCATTGGGAGCTTTTGTTCACCTGTTTGTTTTGTTTGGGAAACATCTGTCATGACATGCAGTATGATAATATGCCATGATAATTTATAGATCAAGACCAGTAATAGGAAATTAACATGATGATACCTGTCCTGGTTTCTGTGAGACTTACATGGACTCATTTGTATTTACTCTTCCGCTAATTTGATAAATATAACAGAAATTTCTCAAAGACCCTGTTAGTCAGTGAATGGGGTTTCTTATCAATACAGTATTAAATGACTAAATACAGAAGTCTAGGAGGGAAATCAATATACAGCTTATTTTTTCAGAAGTATCTTAGCCTGGCAGATTAATTCCTCCAGGTGTCAGGGTGGGTGATGAGTACTCGAAATCCTTATTCAGCAATGACTGTCTGAGGTTGGGTGGTGAAAAGTTTTCTCATTCTCATTTATCAAGTACTACTGCCTTGTATGAAAGAGAATTAAAATAAAACTGAATGTTAATGAGGTATTAAGACTTCCATAGGCTAATGAAAGTACTGTGCATTTATGTAATAAGAGTTTATTTGTTGGTTGATAGACCAGTATTTGTTTGTGAGTTTCTGTGAGAGGCAATAATGAATATTGTGTGTGATTTTTAAGTGTTAATTTATGGGAATCCTAGTCACTGACTGTTACAACTTTAGGCAGAGCACTAGGTAAACACAGTTAAAAAAAAAAACAAAAAAAAAAACCTCCTGCATAAATGAGCCCAAATATAGAGGTATAATCTTATTTACAGTGAACATTGTATGCCATGAAAAGAAATACATTTGGGATGCTAAGAAAACCAAGTGGCAGGTTGAGTCAGCTTGAGAGTACTTGGCAAATTGCTCACGAAACTGGGTCCAATTGTGCTACATACTTTTAGGCCTAATTAAAAAGAGGCTATAGGAATCAGTTCATAACTGGTGTTATCACAGCTGCTCATGATTATAACCCAGACCCTCAGTAGTATTGACATGGTCCCAAATGACATGTCTTCCTTTGGCTTGCTTCAAGGCATGATGATGTGACTGATATGAAAGAACTGCATGTCTGGGGAACTGTGTGAACAACCCTTAGACTTCACCATAAGTGATGGTCTGGACTAAGTGGCGCTCAGCAAAGTTTATTGCTGTCCCTTGCCTCATGTTAAACAAGTTAGGAAGATGTCATGCCCCAGTAGCTTCTCCACTTGCTGCCTGCATCATCTGCTGCAGAGGGCACCAATGCCAAAGGCAAAATGAAAATCCACAACTAGTTTTATTCCCTTGTTTTAAGTACACTCTTTCCAGGTGTTGTTGTTTCATTGCCAGGTTTATTTTCCTGGTAAATACAGTGTTAATTGAAGACTTTCCATGGAGAGGCTGGATCAGAAGAGGATTGCAAATTTAGTGTCTGTTGCTATACAGTTGGTAGAGAATGGGGTGAGATGAGGCTGCCTTAAATACTAAATATGAAGCACCTGTGGTGCTCAGTTGGGAACTGACATCTTTAAAGCCTCTGGTCTCTCTTTACAGTTGGCAGTTTGAAGAAGGAGATAAGGCAGCTATTTCTTTGAATCAGAGGGTTTAGAAACCACAACAAAGTTGTAGGGTCTTTAAGTGTTAGAATCAGCTCACAGAAATGGAGGCTGCAGTGTGACAGGTCCCACATGAGCACTGAAAAATACCGTGGTTTATGCCAGGCTCCACCATGCATTTCAAATTACAATCCTGTCAGTTTAATATGTATTGGCAAGCTGCATAACACTTTGTGAAAATCGTAATTGTTTACTTGCTCAGGAGACCTGAGTGACAAAGGTAAATTGAAAGAAGAGAGATGGATGCTATACCTACTTTGAAGAAGGAAAACACCAGTAAAAAGACTTCTTTGATAATACAGTTCTGATGTAATATCCCATTACATTGCTCAGAGAAGTACTCACTGCTTAGCTAGTGACTTCTGATGGGATGTGATTTTGGTCTCCTCTGGGAAGACTTGGCTTCTTTGAATTTTTCCCTGATGCAGTGTGAAAAGCAAAGAACCCAATCTAGAAATCCTAACACTGACTTAGAAACCAGTCCTGCAGATTTCATTTTTTTCTCTCCAAAGCCTTGACATAGAGAAGTATTCATGCTGTATGCATGTGCTGAGTTGCCCCTTGCTACCAGGAGTCACTCACCAAGTCTCCTCCTCCCTGAGCTGGTCGGGAGGAGAAAATATGCCAAAGGCTCATGGGTTGAGATAAGGACAGGAAGTTGTCATCATGGGCAAAGCATACCAAAACTCAGGGAAGTTAGTTTAATTTATCACCAATTTACATTATTGCTTTACTTCTCCCTCCAAGCAGCATGAGAGGACAGGAAATGGAGGTAGTGGTCAGTGCATCACATGCTGCCCCTGCCACTCCTTGCTCCCCACACTACTCCCGCGGTCCAATGTGGGTCCCTCCCACAGGATGCAATCTTCAGGAACAGAGTGCTTCAGCATAGGTCCCCCATGGGGTCACCAGTTCTGCCAGCAAGCCTGCTCCAGCTTAGGCTCCTCTCTGCCGCAGGTCCTCCCAGGGCACTGCTCCAGCACAGGCTTTTGCACAGGATCACAGTCTACTGCAGGCATCCACCTTGCTCCACCAAGGGGTCCTCCATGGCCAGCAGGTGGATGTCTGCTCCAGTGTGGTCCTCCAGCTGTCTCCCCATGATCTGCACCACAGGCTGCAGGAGAATCTCAGCTCCAGTGCCTGGAGCTCCTTCTGCATTGACTTCGGTGTCTGCAGAGTTGTTCTTCTCACCTGTTCTCACTCCTGTCTTCTGGCTGCTGTTGTGCAGCTGTTTTTCCCCTTCTTTTAATACATTATCCAAGATAATGCTGATGAGCTGACAGTGGATCCGTCTTGGAGCTAGCTGGCAGTGGCTGTGTTGGATATAGAGGGAGGAAGGCAGCTTCTCACAGAAGCTGGCAAAACCCCACTAGCAAAACCATGCAACATAAACCAAAACCAAGCTGGCAGCAGGTCTTGCTGCTGCAGGTTATTTTTTCAGGTTTTAGAATTAGATGTATGTTTAATAATGATGCCATCTTCCACCTTCCCAGGGCAAAATTGCCAATATTTCATTGTGTTCTTACAGTTGTTTTCTAATTTTAAACTAGTGTAATCATTTAACACACATTAAATGAGCAGTAATAAATAAAAGAAATTATAGGGTATTTCCTATAGAATTGTGTATAGCTTTCATAAAACACTGAAAGGATCTCTTAAGTCAGCAATAGTGTTTATACTGAGCAACTATTAAGAATCATTTCTGCATTACTTTGTAACTTACACTTACCTAGTGTGCATAGTTTTTTTTGTAGAACTACATATGATGATTCTGACTAATGTGTAGCTAAGATATTAGTACATCTGGGAAAATAAAAATCTTAAAAGGGGGTGATGATAAAGCAGTAAGCTGTTAAAAGAAATGGCCACAAGAAAACAGGGGCTGGGACTATTTCTGGCAGGTTTAGAATTTCTAATGGGAATGGATAGTAGATGACCATGCCTTTCCATGACTATTTGCATTGTTGGCTGAGGGTTTAGTTCATCTACTGTCAGAGAATTTGGTACCATTTGCTCAGTGTTTTCCTCTGGCTCCTCCAGGTGGTGCTTATGAAGTAAAGCAGCATCAGTTCTTCAGGAGCCTTGACTGGAATAGCCTGCTGAGGCAGAAAGCAGAATTTATTCCACAATTGGAGTCTGAAGATGACACAAGTTATTTTGACAGTAGGTGTTTTATGGTATTAAAAAAAAAAGTGATGGATGCCTTGTTTGAAGTAATCGCTGTCTTTGACTCTTGCTTACTGCTTTTAAAATCTTCTGTATCAAAATCACTGGCAGCTTGCAGTTTCACCAGTGAATTGACACTTCAGCAAAAATAGTCTTAAGGATAAAACTAGATTTTTATTTATTATTATAACATGGTATCCATTCTTCCTGATAAATTCACATATTTTATTACCCTTGTCTGTAGCTCGTTCTGAGAAATATCACCATATGGAAACTGAGGAAGAAGATGATACCAATGATGAAGACTTTAATTTAGAGATAAGACAGTTCTCCTCATGTTCACACAGATTTTCAAAAGTAAGAAAAAATTTCTGTAATCATCGTATGTATTGTTATACTTTTGCAAATTTTGGAAATATTGACTATAGAGGAGATATATAGGGCCTTGTTTTCTCAACAAACTATGAAGTTAACTCAAATTGAGCAAGAATACATTGAATACCATTAAATCAAAATATGGGAAGATTGTGTAGAAAAGATACTAATGGAAAATTATATAAATATGATGGTATTTTCTTTAGAAGACTCATCATAGCATAACAGAAAGTGTCAAGGAAGCATTCTGTTAAATGCTAATATGTGTTCTTTGCATGGTTTCTTTTTACATAGTTTTCATGTTGCTCCAGTTGTGTCCTGGGTATCTTGTAGGTGATAACATAACAAATATTACCATACTACCTTGTAGTAGGTATTAATTTAATGACATTTGACCAAAGGAAAAGGCAAGGTAATGTGTTACAGTCATGGAGAAATGTAGATTTGAGGGAGTGATCTGAATGCTGTGAATCAAAGGTAAAACTGTCCAAAAGGTAGTGTTACACTAGTAGCTGAGATAAGAGCTAATTATTGCTGATCAAAGTGGACCTGCTCAGGCAATACAGTGCAGGGTGAATTGGCAGGAAGAAATGGAAGAGAACATGCAGTATTTTGGCTTTACTATCTTGGTTTGCACTTTGAAATACGGAGAAAACTGATAAATACATAATGAGAAGAGGCTCTATTTGTATACTTATACATGAGGAGCCAAAAAAGCATTTTTAGAACACGAAGTGTTGGAAATTTGAAAAGTTTCAAGAAATTGGAAGTTTGCAATATGAAATATTATATAAGCATTTAAAAGCATAGAACTGTGTATCATGCATATATTTTTTTAAAATATCAAATACTCAATTTTTTTTGTGGGTTATTTTTTTTTTTGTTTTATAGGTTTTTAGTAGTATAGATCGAGTCACTCAAATTCAAGGTGAAGAAAAGGAAGATGCAGGGGACAAAACAAAAAGTGTAGCATTGCCTTCTGTGGAATCTTTAAGCTGGAGTTCGGAATATTCTGAAATGTAAGTAGGATGTACAGCAAGTTATCTACATCCTGCTTGCCAGATAGCAGGCCTCCTCATTTATTAACTGAATGAGAGTTTGCTTATTTTTTATGCAGACAGCAAATATCTACATCCATCTCATCTGAGACTGACATTAGCCGGCAACAGCGCAATTCTGGTTTGCTTCCAAAATTGTCCGTGTCAGCCGAAGGAGAACAGGATGATTCCACCAGCTCACGGGGACTCCGGGAGGAGCAGGAAAAGTCTGCATTTTTGAGCGATGAAATAGTGCAAGACGAACCTGAAGTAACCACTCCAGCAAGTACAATCAGCAGCTCCACACTATCAGGTAGTTTACAGTGTGTGTCTTGACTGATGATACTACAAACAGTTGCAGACCACCTCCTTGTGGCAGTAGCATTCATAAATTTAGAAGTGATGCATTTTGGAGCTGCTTTCAAAAACAGCTATCTCAACAGGGATCTGGTTTGGGATTAGATCAGGTCTAACACTCTGTACTACACATTGTGTGTTTTTCATTAAGACTTCTCTATGATGTACACCTCTCAGAATTGGGAGGATGTTCTTTGACTTGTGGAAGTCACTTTGGTGATTACAAATCTAGGAGGAAGTGTTGTAAACCATTCTCTACTTAATTAATTCTGAGCATAGTCTCCCTGCTCAAATACTTGTTGCATTTCAGTAGACTCCAGGGCCTTATTTTCATATCTACACATCTACCAGTTTTCAGCTTACTTCTCTTCTGTACCTCACTGTGTTTTTTCAAGATATACCCTTCTATTCGCAAGCCCTTGATTTCCCATGTAGTCCACATTTTCCTCCCCCTCCCACCTTTCTGTTCCTGGAGAAAAAAATTTCCTCAGGGTCATCAATCTCCTTCCCTTGTCTAAAACCTTGATGTTGATTGTGTTGTATCCCAATTCTTGCTTGCTATACCCTGGGTTCCATGTAATGGTGCTGGCATTAACACAGCAGCTGCAGTGATTAACTCCAACTGTGTGATTCTTTTCTTACACTTAACTGGTTGCACTTGAGAGTAATTTATTTTTTCTGTGGTCCATTAGCAAAAGGATATTCAGTTTTCCATCAATGTCTTTATCCCTTCTTTGTACAGTTGGCAGTTTCTCAGAACACTTAGATCAAATAAATGGAAGAAGTGAGAGTGTGGACAGTACAGATAATGCCTCAAAGCCAGCTGGTGAAGGTGCATCTCATGTGGCTCGACAGCGATTGGAAAGCACAGAGAAAAAGAAGATTTCTGGAAAAGTCACAAAGTCTCTTTCTGCAAGTGCTTTGTCCCTCATGATTCCAGGAGGTAGAGATAAATACTTTTAGTTGAAATGTTAATGATTTATGCAATGCTATGAAGGATTGTGATGCAAATACAAGATTCTGTATAGTCCAGAATTGATTCTGCATCACTCTCTTTTGTTTCTCTTGTTCATTTGCATGACTAGTTAGTGCAATCTTGTCAGCAAGTCATGGTGCTCACACTACGGTTGAGCAGCCTTCTCTGACAGACAAAAATGCAACTTAATGGTGAATACCTTGCTTGATCTTGAGCATGCACAACAGATGCAACTTCATTTCTTGGTCCATCTGACAATAGGGTTGTAGATTAAGTTTTAACTAGCTCACAAAAACAGATGTTTGTTAAAGCAGCACATGACTAGTTCTCCCTCATCCCCTATCAGAAAAGACGATAAAACAGGAGAGCAGTGTCACAAAAATGGAAATAGCATGTAGCCTCCTGCTTGTGCTGCTCTTGACTCTTTAAGTCACTTGATCTTAAGTTAGATCAGGTGCTCAAAATTTGGAGCCAGAAATAATGCTGTGAGTGGATGTATAGCAGTAACACTGAGTGTTTTCATATGAAGGATTGGTACTTTGCTTTCTTGTTATTCAAAATTGAAGTCCAGACTGCTGCAATTGTATTCACATTTGCACAAGCATGAGCACATAGTGCATTCAAAACAATAAAATAAAACAAAGTTGGAATTGGTATTGTTGCAAGAAACTCTTGTGGTCTTTACATGATGTAGCAGAATGTAGCAATGGAGCCTTCTTACAAACATTGATTTACTACCCTAGGTACCCAGTAGTTACTGTGGTTAAATGGGAGTAGTCTTTATCTATTTTTGTATATAACTGAAACCAGGAAAACAGCTAGCAATTTGTTAAGCACTGCTGGATTACTTATGGAATGATTTTCGGTGTATTCATAATAATATTTGCTACCCTACTCTGATTATCTTCTCATCACTGTTTGCTAGGAAAAGGCTGAGAATAGTTCTTGCAAAGTTAGCAATGAGTGTGTTTCCTGCACAAAAGGAAGAAGCATATATCTATAGCTAACAAATTAACCCTTGCATTAAACAATACAGTTTACACTCTAGGGAAAATAATTAAGTTCTAATAGGTGGTTGCTGAACTTTACATCCACTAATATGCACATTAGGCAAGGAGGAGGAAGAGGAGAGGTTGTTTAGACAAAGACAATGACGTATTTTAATACAAAAATATCATTAAGCGAAACAAAATTTGTGTGTACTCAGAGTGTAATGGGCAGATTTTTTTTTTTCCCAGATGTGTTTGGTGTTTCTCCTTTGGGAAGTCCTATGTCTCCTCATTCGCTATCCTCTGACCTTTCATCATCCCGAGATTCATCTCCAAGCCGTGATTCATCAATTGCCGCTGCAAGTCCTCATCAGCCAATTGTAATTCATAGTTCAGGGAAAAAGTATGGCTTTACCATCCGAGCAATCAGGGTTTATGTGGGTGACAGCGATATCTACACTGTGCACCACATTGTTTGGGTAAGATAATACATCTTTTCTTGTTGATATGTGGCCACAGAATACTGTAATGATGGATTTGCTTTTTTGTACCTGTGGTATCTCGTATCTCTTTGTTGACAATTACTGTGTAAATTACAATGATATACCAAGCAGTTTTTCTTAGAATGAAATTCTGCCTGTATGCAAGAGCAGTGTGCTTATAGGGAAGACAACAAGCCATCTTTGGCAGAAGCATTATCTACACCTAGTGTTGAATTTCTGCAACTTCACTTTAACTTGTGGCAAGTTTGTCAGTTTTGAAAAATAGTGTCTTGAGTTCAGAGCACTAGGCCTTAGAAAAACAAAGGCTTGATGCAGATCCTCTTTGATTTGGATCAGGATCTGCAATTGTAAAGTGTTATAAAGATAAATTGTTGAGAAATAGGTGGAGTTTATTAAACTGAATCAATTAAGGGATTCATGACAGTCAGGACTATTTTGCAAGACACACATAAACTAATCTCAAGCACTTATTTTCTGTTGTGTAGAAATGTGCAGATTGTTTGGAATTGTGAAGACTTTTGAGATTTGTATGGCACAGGAGAAAGATTGACTGTCTTGAATAAATAATATATTTTTCATCCTCTCTTCACTATACAGTGAAAGAAAGGCTAAAGCAATTCTTTGGTTGTTAGCCTCCTTAACTGTAAAATAATTATATACTTAGGTACATATATATGCATTTATTTAATAATTTATGTTGGTAACAAATTCTAATTTTATATATGGTATAAATTACACATACATAAATAGTATATGTATATAAATTATTTCAACTACCCTAAAAAATTATCACAAATTTACCAAAAGACTTCAAGTTTTTTTACACTGCTTAGTTTTAAATATGTATTGTAGATTTTGAAATAGCAGTGATGTAGTGTATTATTTATTTTTTTTTATTCCTATTGTTTACTCCTTAGACCTATTAATCCATCAAGAACATTGAATCTGGAGAACTGGCTACATTTGGTGGATAATGGAATAAATTTTTAAAAATTATTTCTTGCCACTAGTGTAACATCACACCAGTAAAAGGAAGGGGAAAATGGTATATTGCAATAAAAGTTAGACCTTGGGGGTTTTTTGAGTATCATAAGTTTGTTCTTGGCTGTTTGCATTGTAGTCTTCAGTAGTGTCTGCATGACTTAAAATACTCATTTAAAAATAGAATAAATCATTTAAACAACCTTCAAAATATTTTTCAATTCAGTTTGTTTTGGCCCATTGTCACTTTTGTGCTGCACCAGCTCTAATGGGAAGCCTGGTGAATTTGAACTAAATAGAAACAATCCTTAACCATATGGTGGAGTTAATTTTTGTTGTGATTAGAGTATTGCATGTGACAGTTACCTTAATTACATAGTGTTTCTCATTTTCAGATGCTAAAAATCTTCACTTAATTCTGAAATATTGCAGTGGGTAGTGAACCACCTCTTCTTACCATGCATGAAAACTCCCTGGTTTATAGAGCTTACTTAATACCCATAGCAACCAGCAGTGTTTCAGTGACCTTTGAAACCATTCCAGGCCCCATATAAAGTTGGAGTAAGTAGGGAATAATATAAAGTTGGAGTAATTAGGGGATGGTGAAAGAGTTGAACCTATTTTTCTTCTATTCTTCCTTTATATAAATTAGTATCTGTAAGTTTCTTCATTGCCAGCTGGTTTGGGGTTCATTTTGTGTATATTCTCTTCCTTTCTCTTTTCAGAATGTGGAAGAAGGAAGTGCAGCTTACCAAGCAGGTTTAAAAGCTGGAGACCTGATTACTCATATCAATGGAGAGCCAGTGCATGGTCTTGTTCATACAGAAGTCATCGAGTTGTTGTTAAAGGTAACTCTTGTACAGCTGGGATATGAAAGTGATTGCTGTTTTCACCAACGATGGCGGGGTTATGTTTGCTTTCTTGAGATTAGTTACTAGATTTTATTGTTCTTAGAAGTACAAACTCTAAGCTGCTATTGCCACAGATCTGGAGAAGGGCCAGTGACTTTCATATATCGTGCTATGATTTAGTTTCTCTGCCATAGACTGGCACTGTTGCAGAGATAGCTGAAGTAAATTCGAGGCAATGACACAAAGAGATGTCGCTGTCTCTCAAAAAAATCGACCTTTTCAAGCATGTTACCTAATGCCTGCATCTTGCTCAGATTCAGGCTTTTGACAATGATGAAACTTCTCATTTTTCTCATTTAAAAGTGAAATCAGTGAGGAAAAGCAAAAACAAAGAATATTAAATATTCTCAGCCTGCTATACAGGAGGTTGCGTTTCATATTAGGGCCCGAAAGGTTTTTGTCTCATGTATAGCCAGGCATGTCAGAGCTTCTTCGATTAATGATAAAATTCTCATCCTGCAACTGTACTTTCATGAATAATCTGTCACATTTTTCTCTTGTGGAGTTTTCTGAAGTCTGTCCTATTAGAAAAGCACGGTTTTTCCATGGAAACAAACAAACCACTAGACCAAAAAAACCCAACTTCTGTTTTCTCTGTAGCTCATCATATCTCATTTTTCATGTAATCTTTTCAGTGTAAGCTAATGTAGGTCAGAAATACTTTATATAGCTGTATATTTGCTTCCTATATTATTAACAATTTATGGTGTTATGTGCAGAGCTCAAAGTGAATGTCAGTTATAGAAGGAGTCCAAAAAAGCACTAGAAAGCAGTTGAAGTGATAAGAAAATATAAAAAAGCTAAAGAAAGATGAAAAATATACTTTCTTCTGTCTTTATTTTATTTCTCTGAAGCCAGGAAGAACTTCCAGATTTTCCAGTTTTGAAAGAAATATGTAGAAGAAAATTCTGTGACTTAAGGCAGTCAGCTGTGCACTCATTGTCTAGGTCAGATACAGAAAAAGAAGCATGACAACTCTGCTCACTACTTAAAAGCATAAATGCAAAACAAGAGATCAATGTTTATCCATAACTTAATTTTTTGGGCTGTATCATGAATTAATTTGGGCAACTGCAATTTCTTTGAAAGGAAGTTCACTGTAGGGATATACAGTGTTGAGCAGGAGCTACAGATTTTTAAAACATAAAATCAGCAGGAAATACCTATATATTTTTTTGAGTCATCTCTTTGTGCAATCAGTGCTAAAAAGCTTAGGTTAATTATACTTGTTAACCATTTTGAACAAGATAAAAATATGTTTTGGAATGGACAATGAAAATTCCATTTTTCTCCTCTGTTACATCATTGTAACATTTGGTGTCTTGAGATGTGAGTGGAGCACTGTGCAGTTACAGTTGTTCTTTGTGGGAAAATCAGGTATTTCTGCAGATGCTTCTGTCTTGAAATTTTCAATCTTGGTTAATCCTTGGTGTCCTCCTGCCTAGCTACAATTGAAATTACTCCTTGTCTTGGAGCTTGAATGGAGGAAGTTAGGAAAGCGGAGTTTGAGAGCTGCCCAATCCTCATTTGCTAACTATGCCTGGTAATGTCTGCACAGGGTTTCCTGCAGAGGCACCTTCTATTCTGGTGTTGATTCTCATTGCATGTATGGTGTAGATTCAGTTTAAGGCAAAGTCATCTTGTATTACTCGTATTACTCACACTTAAAGCATCTTCTTTCATTTTGGCAGAGTGGCAACAAAGTCTCAGTAATGACAACTTCTTTTGAAAACACTTCTATCAAGACAGGACCTGCCAGGCGGAACAGCTACAGGAGCCGAATGGTTAGACGCAGTAAGAAGACCAAGAAGAAGGAGAGTTTAGAGAGGTGAATAATCCTTTGCTTTCACAGTGAAGGCATTTATTTGTTTTTGTGTGTGTCTGTACATAACAATAAATTTAAAATATGAAGTTAATACGGTTTTCTCTCATCTTCTGTATTTCTACCTTCTTTTCTGAGATTATGTGGCCTTCCAAATCTTGTTTGCCTAAACTAGATCTGCTAAAATAACATCTAAAACTAGTGAACAACTGAGGTTGCATCTTAATTTGGCTTGACTATATTATTTTGTACTTGTTTAAATAAACTTTTTAGTGCTAGTGCTTATCAGTGTTTTTAATATGATATGTTCATGTGGATTTTATAAATATGTTGCTAGTACTTTGTAGATATTGCTTTAGTTTTGATAGGTTGCTAAACTAAGAAAATAAATGTTTATACTCATAAGGAGATAGATGTTCTTCTGAAATACAGTAAGTACATTTTAGTATGAATTAAATTAGTTACAGTGTCTATCCCACCTGTCAGTGAATCAGAATGTTTTCTAAACTTCCTAGTCTACAGTGTGGTTTGCTTTCATGTAAAGATAGATTTACTATTGTCATAGTGTCAGCTTGCAAGAACTTTGCCTGTGGTAATAGTATCTTCTGTGAACCTTAACTTATGATAAAATGCTGTGTTTTTCTCACACAAGGAGAAGATCTCTCTTTAAAAAGCTGGCAAAGCAGCCCTCACCTCTCCTTCATACAAGCAGAAGCTTTTCCTGCCTTAACCGATCACTTTCTTCAGGGGAGAGCTTGCCTGGGTCTCCAACCCACAGCTTATCTCCTAGATCTCCTACCCCGAGCTACCGTTCCACTCCTGATTTTCCATCAGGTGAGTGTGAAGCAGTGGAGAGCAGAGGAAAAGGACTGGAAGGATACTGTACATTTTGTGAGCCCCCATAGATCTGATATACTCCCCTAAGAGCAGTTAGCTCTGACAAACATAATCATAGAAAAACTGTTTTCTGTCTGGAAAATGGAAACATTCCTGATGCAAAACAAAAGGTGTTTTTATGATACGGAAGCACCTAAAAAACAATTTTCTCTTAAGTTTGTCCTAGTGTTTAAAGCTCTGTCCAATGGGTGAAAGTTGAATAATAAAACGTCCCATTTTGTAGCAAAAGACAGAATTTTGCCTGAGAGGCTACATGATAAAAGAGTCAGAGAAACTGACATAAAAGTTGCTACATAATGGAACTAGGACAGCACTCATGAATGCAGATTTATTGCTGAAAAGATTAGCCAAGTGCTGAAATATACATCTCTCTGACTCTTAAAAGCCTGCCCCTTTTTACTTCTTTAACTTCTGTAACAATTGTAGTGTGTACTAGAATTGACTGCCATTGTACAATCCCTTGGCAAAGGTAAATTATCTGAAAAGCCTTGATCATTGCTTTGAAGTGTCAGAAAGCATTAGTTATTCTATTTAAGTAAAAGGAAGAGATAACTTAAAGGGGATGATGGAAGAGAGAGAAAGGGAGAAACAGCAAATGTAATTGGAATGATGCAGGTTTGCAGCCTAAAACCTTCTCCATTTAAAACCTTCCGGATTTTGGAACTCTGTAGTGGGAGATGGCATAGGCCTTTTGTTCTGTTTCTCAGTGAACATTTAGACAAGATAGAAAAAGTCTTGCTAATACTGTGTTTGCTTGATTTTTTGTTCTTTTTATAGGTACTAACTCTTCCCAGAGTAGCTCCCCTAGTTCCAGTGCTCCCAATTCTCCAGCTGGTTCAGGGCACATAAGACCCAGCACTCTTCATGGCTTGGGTCCAAAGCTTGGTGGGCAGAGATACAGATCAGGAAGGCGCAAATCAGCTGGCAGCATTCCCCTTTCTCCTCTTGCACGGACACCTTCTCCAACACCCCAGCCAACATCTCCTCAGCGATCTCCATCACCATTGCTGGGACATTCAATTGGAAATACAAAAATAGCTCAGTCTTTTCCTAGTAAAATGCACTCACCTCCAACTATTGTGAGGCATATTGTTAGGCCAAAGAGTGCAGAGCCACCAAGATCTCCATTGTTGAAGAGAGTCCAGTCTGAAGAGAAACTTGCACCCTCTTATGGCAGTGATAAAAAACACTTATGTTCACGAAAACACAGTCTGGAAGTGACGCAGGAAGAAGTGAATAGAGAATTGTCTCAAAGAGATATAACTCTTCAGAGCTTGGAGGAGAATGTATGTGACGTGCCATCACTCACACGAGTCAGGCCTGCAGAGCAGGGCTGCTTGAAACGACCCATCTCCCGAAAACTGGGTAGACAAGAATCCATTGATGAACTAGACAGAGAGAAGCTGAAGGTCAAGGTAGTTATGAAAAAGCAAGACTTCACTGAAAAAGCAAATGCTGCTATACATGAGCCTAGCAGCGAACCAGAAAATCCCAATACCTTAAGAGTGGAAGAAAGAGACAAAAAAGCATTCCAGAAGGCATTAGAGAGATCAAACCAGTTTGAAACGAAAATTGTTACTGTGGAGACCCAGTCAGCTGGTGGCATACTCAAAGACACCCTTCAAAAGAATGCAAATTTGAGATCAAATGATGGTGTTGCTTTAGATGGACAGACATTGTGTCATGGGCCTCCCTCTAATGAACTCAGTCATATTTCTTATGACTTCAAAAGAATTTCACCTTCATGTACCCTGCAAGATGTGCTACCTCAGTCCTCTGACAAGATACTAAATGGAAAGGGAGAAAACACAGATAAAATTGTACCAACAAAAGAATTTGTCAAATTTGAAAGATTAGATGGTAAACTTGCAAATATTGATTATCTCAGAAAGAAAATGTCTGTTGAAGAAAAAGATGACAGTGTCTGTCCAGTGCTAAAACCTAAGATGACATCTAATGTTCATGAATGCCTTCAACTTAGTACAGGCAGACCTGTAAACATACAGCAGGACTCCACTGCAGTTGCAGATGGTAGAGCATTTATTGGCAGTGTACATGCTGCTCAGATGAACTCAGTTTCTTGTGTTCCTCTCAAAACCTTTAGTGGCCGAGCAGACATGAGCATGGAAAAATCAGCCCTTATTTCTTCTGAAGCTCCTGTCAGAAAAAGTCCTTCAGAATATAAGCTTGATGGGAGGTCTGTTTCCTGTCTGAAGCCAATAGAAGGCACATTAGACATCGCGTTACTTTCTGGGCCACAGGCTTCGAAGGCTGAACTGCCTTTGTGTGTGCTGCCAGAAGGACAGAGCACCAGCAGTGATGGGGCATCTCCTAAGCCCCCAGTGCCACAAGGGAGTGGTGGGAAGGCAGAAATGGTGTCTCAGAAAGAACAGTTGTTGAGCTACCCAAAATCTAGCAAAGTCAACATAGCAGAGCCTCAGGCTCTAGAAGTAGGCAAGAGTTCTCCAAATCCACCACTCATCTCTGTGGCTACAGAAACAGTGACAGAGAAAAAGGTTTCTAGTCTGGCTGCTAAAGGCAGTATTTCTGTTGTTGAAGCTGTTCAGAAGAAAGATACCTCCCCTTCAAAACAAAAGGACCATTCAGTGGAGGTAAAGTCTTGTGTTACTCAAAATCAGAGTTTTAAAACTACACAAACATATTCCAAATCTTTTGCTGGCCAAAACACTCCCGAAAAAGCTGTAGGAAAAGAGAAACAAATACAGAAAGAGTTACCTGTCAAACAGCCAATATCCCAGAGAGGTTGTGAGCCTATCCCTGCAAAGGTGGAAGTGATCAGGGAGTCATCTCTGAAGGTTTCTGTCTCGGATGTCCTGATAACAACCTGCTCCAAGAGCAATGAAAAAAATTGTGCTGATTTTGCCATTCCACTTGAGATGCAAGGAAAAATGCAGTCAGCTGGCCCCAAGGCACAACCTAAGGATGGCAGAGAATTGTTGAAACAGCTAGGCAAGGATGACAGCGGTGTTTCTAAAACTTTTATGGAAAGGGAAATAACAAAGCAGAAAGCTGAGTCTAAGAAAGTTATCACAGAGGCAAAGAGTGATGGTCTTCCATCCAAATGGTCCATGCAATCGTCAAGAGATGGTGATCATAAAATTGAGAAGTCTGCACCAGTTTCCTCTGTGCAGAAGGATTGTGCTAAAGACATGGGAAAGAAAGATCAGAAATCACTTCCAGATATAAGGCTTCAAACTAGTGAGAGAGAGCAGTCTTGCCAAGCTCCTCGGCAGCAACTTAACACTTCAGGCTCCCCTGCTGTGAAAGAGGCAGTAAACAGACACAGCACTATAGAAGTTCATGTAGGTGTTCAAGAACATGTGAAGCCTGCTGCCACCTGTGTGGAAAGCAGCAGTAATAAATCTAGGCCAGCCTCTGATACAACTTCCTCCAAGTCTAAGTCCTTGGATAAACAGACATTGTCACAAAAACCATGTGCTCCAACCATTAAAGAAAAAGAAATTGTTACTCAGTTGTCTACCAGCTCCCGAAAGGATGGAAAGCATGCCAGTAAAAATGTTCTAGATCACCTTTCTCCTGCCCCAGGCTCTTCAAGAAGAATGAACATTGAACATGTGCAGGCTGAAAGACCTGTGGGTTTGGACCATGGCTCAGTCACCACCCTCCAAATGAGCAGTACAACCCCTGACACCAAACCCAAATCCTCTGCTGTGGGCCCACTTCCAGCAGGCCCAGAGAGTTCTAAGCAGATGCAGAGGCAAGAAGCAGCAAGCTTGGGGGAATCTGCTGATCAAAAGCAATTGCGTTTCAGTGAAAAACAAACTACTGCTCCAAAGTTTTCCACTGTGAAAGACTATCTCTCACTGAACAAAGAGGCAGAGAGAAGTCCTAGTAATGAGGTGATTGCTGCAGACAAAAGACCTGAAGTAAAAATATGCACTGACGCACTTTACGTTCAGCTTGATAGTGGGAAAGTGGAGCCTACCCTTTGTCTCACAACTTGTGACGTCAGAGGGAAAGGAGCAGAAAAAGCAACAATGAGTAGCAAAGTCTCTCAAGATATAAAAGGGAAGGGACAAGTTAATCAGAAACAGCCAGAGGATGCAAACAAGCAGACTGCAGTAAAACATCTGCCAGCTGCCAGTGGGCAAAGTTCTTGTCGTGTGGCTGCATCACTGGGAAAGCCACTGACTTGTTCATCCAATTTCCCTGAATGTAGACAGGAAGTATCTGTTTCATCTGTTTCAGCCAAAAGTGAGGCATCTTCAGCAAAGGTTAAACCAGGCTCATCAGAGCTTCCTGCAACTTGCAAGGAACTAAGTAAGAAAAGCACCTCTTCCACAGGGAGCAGTAAGGCAGAAATGACTAAGAGTGTTTCACTGATGGCCTTGCACAGTGCCACTGTTGTAGCAGAAGCCCACCACCCTGCTTCAAACCTTGGGGGGAAACCTGGAAATCAAGAAAAGCCTCTTTTTGTTAACACTGTGGATGTAAAGGGAAAAGATGCTGTTCTGACTCAGCAGTCTGCTTCAAGAAAACAGAATGTAGGTAAAGATGTATCTAGGTCGGCAGCCACACTTGACCGCCCTAACGCACTTTCAGATGACAAAGACTCAGCTCGGCAGCGTCGAGGAAAGGAAGTTTCACGGAGCAGTGCTCACAAAAAAATGTGTTAACTCTAAGACCTGGCAAGTGTGTATTCAACACTAGCTGACAGAATTTCAATATGTTGTACTGCCTTTAAACCAGCACTGTGTCGTGTCTTTGTGCGGCAAAGCTTTCATGTCACTGAAGAAACAATACAAGGGGATATGTAAAGAGAGGACTTTTTTTCAAAATGCCTTTCCAATTGTAACCGGTAAAACTGTTACCACATAGTATTTGTACAAAAATACCTTTACAGCCTAGAGCTGTTGAAAATACTTCTTCTGTAAATACTTAGCAATGTGTTTGGGGTTTGAATGTAGCATATATACTTTGCTGCTGGTTGCATTGTTTACTCTTTCCCTTTTTAAGATAGTTGCTTTGCCACGTATTTGCCATACTCGAATATGAAACCAAATTACTAAAATTCAGAGCTGGCATGGATATGCACAAGCATTGGTCTGACTGGAAAAAAAATTAAAAATAGGCCACATTTTTGCTAACTAAAAATCCTAGATAGAGGCTAAAAAAATACTAGTACAGAATAATACAGTGACCTATTCTGAGTTTTTACATGTATTTTTAATAATCTGATTTTGATAGTACTCTGTTTGGCTGACTGCTTCACCAGATCTAACACAAGAAGTAACAGCATCTCCCTGCTGCACAAAGTCTGAGTAGAGCAGCTGAAACTATGGGAAGACCACTTAATTATCAGGGCATCCCAGGAAGAGTTGTATTCTCTGGTGAAATGATGGTTCTTGTCTTGTCTGTTGGGAGTGTATTGTGTGACTTTCATCCCAGACAAGGCTGAAATTCTGAAGCACATGCCATGTGCTTAGTTTTTTACTGCAATCCCCTCAAGTTTCTTGAGCTTTTTTAAATTCAGGTCATTACAGTATGAGGCTCAAGTAAAAGCACATGACTGGTTGTACTAGTATGTTCATCCCTGTTCTTAATACATTTAGAGAATACGTATTATGGCATATAGGTCTGTTTAATTAGTGTCATATAGCTGGTAGCTGTTTTCTATTTTATTACAAGTAAGGTAAAAAGGAAAAATACACTGCGGTATCATATCCTCAGAAAAGTTTAGGTTATCTGACACATTTTAATGCATAGCTGGGGCCTTATGTTGTAGACCTAACTTGCTGTTTTTAGCAAGTAATCCTGGGTTTCATATTCATTTTGAAATGCATTGAGTAGCTCCATACATTTCATAGCATAATCTTTTTATTTGTATGCAAAAAAAAAAAATCAATACTGTAATTACAAAAGAAGCATTTTTTTAACAAAGCAACTTGTTGGAGCTATTTGGTGCTAGAATGTTACTGTCTTTTTACTTTTGCTAAGCCTTATTTAAATTTTGTATACAGTTGAACGTGTAGACTTCGATCATTTTTGTGTGGAGTATTTAGCTTGTTTTGAGGGATGAAAGGTAAAATTTGAAACATATACAGAAGCACTACGAAATACCCTTGCAGGCGCATGGGTTTTAATAATTGGGGATCAATAGAATGGTCATTTTGCTTATTTCTGTTATCTGTAACCACAGTAGAGCTAGGCCCCTACCTTTATCACCAATGCTTATGGTTTGTCTTTCTGTCTCAAAAGCTAGAAAATTTTTTTGTAAAAGCACAGTGTAATCTTGACTAGGAGACTTGTGTGACAACAGACAGTGTTCAGAATTAATTTCCCTCTGCTGAAAACCTTATTATACTGATTTGTTGAGTTGGATTACAGCAAACCTGTAAGGAAAATCCAGTGTCACAAACAACTCCTGATTTTACATGTGTCACTAGAACATTAATCCTGCCTTTGATGCATTCAGAAAGGAGATAGTAAGCAGTGGATAATAATTTTTGAGAAGTCTTAAAAATAAAATGGTCTCGACATTTACAGTTCATCTGTGCTTTGGCAGTTAATACATATAAATGCTAATGCACTTCAAAATAACATTTCTGTCTGGGAGATACTTCCTAGTTTACAATCTCTGCATTTTTTCAACTATCCTCTTGTTTCTTTTAAAACCCATCTAGCTTTTGTTTACAGTATACCTTTATGAATATTTTGTATTATCACTTCTGACAAATAAGTTCTTTGCATTTTGGAAGTGTAACAGTGCATAAGCTTGTGTTTATGTAGTAACTGTTTGTTGGTGTTTACCTTATAAGTGAGCTGTTAGAGATCCTCCTGCCTGTGTTCTTGGTCAGTCTTAATGTGATTATAGATCCGTTGTGTTCTTTTGTAGACTTCTTGCAGTAGATTTCTCAGCTTACAAAAAAAGTTTAAAAGTTAAAAAAAATCGTTAGGGTCTGTGCAATAAAGTGTTTGCAGTCTTATTTTATCTGAGAAACTCCTTATGGATGTCATAATTGTTATATATTGAACACAGTTATTTATACTTATGCAGTTGCATAACATTGAAATAAAAGTTCAGCATGAAACTGTTGTGTTAGCATTTTTTCTTGAACAGCTTTCAGGGCTGTAATGTAAGGCACATTTCTGAAGTCCTCAGAGGCTGGCAATTTTGGTGGTTTTCTGGGGACAGCTCAGTGCACCCTTTAAGGCATATGCTGGTGGAGGGTTTTGCATGAGGAAATGCAGTTTGGTCTGGGGAAGAAGATATGCATGGCTGAGTATCTCAGGTTATGTCTGGATCCTCTGCTCTGCTGTTGGGGATAGGTAAGTGTGGTGTGGTGGTGGATGACATAGCCTGACTGCTGCCTGCAGTAGTCTGTATTGTGACATTTAAACTCTTTCTGCAAAACACATACAATCATTCATTACTATCAGAGCGTATATACTCTTTACTCTTCTGCTGGTCCTAACTCTGCAGAGCTGCCCAGGAGTTGGGAATTTGTATTCATATTTTATTATTGCATTGTTTTGTATGTATTTTTCCTCTGTACAGAACTAAGTGCAGTGGTGTTACAGCATCACTTTTGCTGCTTTTCTCTCTGTTGTTTGAAACATATAGGTATGGGGAAGTTGCAGTTCACCCCCAACTTTTCCAGTTTGCTGCAGCCCGTTAGAAGGCAGGTAGTCTTGAAAATCTGGTGTGCTGATGGGGGGTGATTGGTGGAGGAGAGAAGAGCAGGATCCAGCAGCTGAGGGAAGGGAAATTACAGGAGTTGAGGGTTGACTGTCTCATTGCTCTGCCACCTGTGCTATCCATGGCTGTGGACAGCATAGTTCTCTCTGCCAGGAGAGGCAGAGAAACCTGCATGCCCAGAGTGAGCCTCCAGAGTGTTGTGGGACAGAGGAAGGGGGTGGTGTATGGAGTTTGTGTTAAGGGGGAAGTTGGGAGAATTGTTACATTCTGGCATGGCCTGACGCATTCCTTTTTTCAACTTACCTGGGATAGAAGTGTTTCCATGGTCTGAAGGGGAACGCAAGCTCCCTTTTTCAGCGCTGAACTCTCAATTTGGTAAGCACCATTAGGCCCCTTATTGTAGTCTTGCGTAGTGTACAAGACTTCACAGGGACATCCAGCTTGATTTGGATCAAAACTGAGAGGGCACATCAGAAGGAAAAGATCACAGGACAGGAAAATACTAGAGGGTGTATGAATGCATGTCCCACTGCATGCCTTGAGTTAGCAACAGTTTTTCTTTCCATTGACTGTATCTGTAGTATAGTAGTTGATTAGAACTGACCAAACCAATCTTCCAAGTACCTGCCAAGGATGCATTGGAATGAACTGAGTGTAGGAATCACAGAATGGTTTGGGCTGGAAGAGACTTTAAAGTTCCAACCACTGCGGATAGGAAGCAATGCTAAAGGTTATAGTTCAAAAGACAAAATTTGGGAGCATTAGGAGGAACCGAGAAGACTGCAGAGTAAGAAGTAACAGTGTAGTTGTCTTCTAGTACACATCAAGCTTTAAGAGATGCATATCTGAAGGGGAAGAGGCTGTCCAAGGATTTGGTAGGGAAAAACGTCTTCTGCTACTGGGTGAGAAGAATTCCCATTGTTTTTGTTTGATCACGGAGGTATAGTATAGATTGTTCGGGAAGGGACTTCACCTCTTCTTTTTGCAGTTACAGACAAAACCAGTGAATGAGAGAGAGAGTTAATAAAAAATGTTCCACTGATATCAGGGTGCATATTTGAAATCAACGTATGTAGAAATTGGCCCAATTAACCATCTTGTTCAGAGTAAAATGCCCCTTCAAAAATTGACTTGCTTCTTACTGAGGGAACTTGCTTAAACTCAGGTAAGGAAAGAAGAAATTGGCTCCAAGTTTTGGTTTGTCCTGGTGAAATAAAGCTAAGTGCTTGCCAGTCTGTGAAATAATGAAGATATGCTCAAGTTCCTTCTCGTATATACTGATAAACTCTGTGTTGTGGTATTGAGTTGTACTGTGACTTTCAGGGATGTCTAGAGCAGGAGCTAGGGTGGTGACAATATAAATTTTGTTAGGCACCACCTCAGACAGTTCTCTTGTTCTGTCTGTGTGTTGGCTTCATAGCCATATTTGGGGAAAAAAAAAAAAAAATCCAAAACAAAATGAGAGAGAAAAGGCATGATTGAAAGCCAAACTAGTGCATCACATCAGAGCTTGACTAGGTACACAATTCTATAAGAAAAAATCCATTGCCTCTTTCCATGTATATCCTTACTAAGTAATCCCTGAAGACTAAATCTTTGAATTTAACAGTCTCAATGCATAATCTCTGACATTTTAATGTATTACATCTAGAGATAAATTTTCCCTCACAGTAGTTAGTCCCTGCATTTAGGGTTTGCATGTTCTGAAATATAAACAGTGTATGCTGTTTTGTTTGCACAGTGTCTTAAGAATTACATTTTTTTCAGGCAAGTAGAGTAAAGCACACTGTAAAGAAAAGAGCAAAATTAGAACACCGGGAGATACGGTAATCTAAAACAAGTTGTGTGAGGGGCAAGGGATAGATTGCAAATACATATGTCACAGGAAACATATTTTGCCTTCTCAAACATCTGAGTTTTAACAATAAGTGTATACCTGAGTCTACACCATGACACAGGATATAGCATTTCAGAAACTGGAGGTGGTTAAATCCTGTGCTGTTCTCTCCAAACAGAAGAGCATTTCTGAATACCTTTCAGCACAACATGCAGTTTTCTCTCCAGTCACTACTGTAGGTGTATCTCTCACTGTTAACTACCTGATACTTGAACAATATTTTTTGTGCCCTTTGAGTGTGTTATGTTCCCTTTTGATGTTGGTTTTTGTCTTAACACCTTCCTGACTCCACCATTTCAAGAGAGAAATAAGTCTTTCTTTGGTGGAGCACACACTGGCAGTCATGCTGGATTTTTAAAATATTGGAGATTGCTCATTTAACCAATTGGATTTGTAGAGTGAGAGGAAAATGCACCTTGAACCTTGGGCTGAGTTCAGCAATGTCCCTGCCTTGCTCCCAAGGTCAGTTCAGGGTGTGCTCAGCTCAGGCAGCATGGTCTGCTCAGGGTCGTTCTGGCCTGTAGCTGAGCCCTTGCAGAAGGGCAGGCAGCCCATGCAGCTTCGTGCTGGGCAGCTGGACTACAGCACTTGCACATTGCATCAGAAGGAGTCGGCAGCAGCCACTTGAACAGGGAACTGGGACCAGCAATACAGAGAGGCGACATTTTAGCATGCCAAATCCAAGGGTGTTTGTAGGCAACTGGAGAAGAACAGCAAACACCTTGGGCAAAAACCCTTGGGCAGCACAGAGCTATGAGGGCAGGAGGAGGAGAAGCTGGAGGGTAGGGCAGTGATGTGTGTGATGCAAAGGCATCTAAAAGCTGCAAATATGCATATTGCATGAATCTGATCTGCTAACATAGAGTAAAAGGGGCTTTTCAAATGAGAGGTATTTCTGGAGGAAATGCTTTTGAACAGCAGTTGAAGCTGAATGTGGAGTCCTGCATGGGAAGTGTTGAGAGAGAGTTGGCCTTCACATGTCAGAGAGCAACTGCAGCTGCAGCCTAACACAGCAGGGAGTGGTACTGGGCAAGCCTCCCCGTGGTGCATACTCCAGGAGGCAGAAAGGTAGTACCACCAGGAAAGTTGTGTTACCCATCAGTGTTAGCTTGTTATTAAAGTAGTAAGTAAATATAAATGACTTTATGGTGATACAGGGCAGATGAGTACGCCCAGCAAGCTCCCATTAGATCCTTGGTCTAATACACATGCTCTGCCTTGCTCTGGGGTTATTCACGTGTGATGGCAGAAAAAGCAATTGGCTGTATATAAATAATAAGCCTTTATTCCTGCCTAGGTGTAGTAGTATCTCAACTGAAGCAGGGTTCATTGTCTCTGAATTTATTCCAGGGATGCACACCAGAAAGAACATGAAATAACTGCTGACACGAAGAGCACCTGTGGGATGAGGTTGTCCAGTGCACTGCCCCCTTTGCAGCCTCTAGTTTTCTCATCTGGGCTGTGGCTGAAGGGAACAGTCCACTCCAGGATGACAAAGGAATGGCTCATGCCTGTTAGCATTGAGGAGTTTTGCCCTGTGCAAGCAAGCAGAGTACTGAACTCACCAATTAGACCCACAAATGTACAGTTTTATGGTGAAAGATCATTCTGTCTTTACTTACTGTGGAGCTTAGAGGACAGGAGCAGGGCCTGCCTCAGGCTAAAAGATGGATAGACAGAATTTCAGTGGCCAAGAATTCTCTTAAGGATCAAAAGTATTTTAAAAAAAATTTTTTTAAAAATCGCAGAAGTGATACATGCTGTTTCTGCCAGTCCTCCAGGCATATCTTATAAAACTATAAATCTGCTGTTCTTCACAGATAGTGGTTATTTTGTTGGTTTTGCAGAGTAGGCTACACTACTGCCAGCTCTTATAAAACATATAAAACACTGCTTTTCAAGGGTGTTTGGTGGAGCGTGGAATTTGGTTGAGTTTTCTTGTTTGGTTGATTTTTGGTTGGAATTTTTTGTTGTTGTTGTTTTTCTGGGGTTTTTTTGTTTGGTTGGTTGGGTTTTTTTGTTTGTTTTTTTTTTGGGAGTGGTGGTGATTAGGTTTTCTTTTTTTTTTAAAAGAAGGAAATTTTGGCTGTTAGATTTTCTAAGTGCATTAGCCATATTATTGGTACAATAGGGTTAACGTTGAGTTGAACTGGAACTTCTCTATAAGATAAGTTATTAATTTTCAAGATTCAGGTAATAATTTATTCTAATTTTTTCATTATTTTCTAGAAGTTTTAACACAGGTAGAGAGGATATTACAAAAGTTAAGAAAATACATGTCACAATAAAAACAGTGAGATGTCTTTCAACTTAATACAGTTGCTGTAGACATTTTCTATGTCCCCATCCTAGACTTACAGTTGCTGTAAACTTTGCTTGAAATAGCACCCCAAATGAAGATGGCACTACAAGATAAAACAGCGACAACTGCAATGATTCCTGACGTGTCCTTCCCACAGGAAAGTGAGATGGTGGCCAGCTAAACCCAACTAGCCATTTGGATTCAGAGTGCCTTGTTCCTTCAGGGTCTTCAATTTTATTCAGATGTTGTTTGTACTAGGTGATTAAATCAATCTTAGAACAGGTGTAGTCCAGAGGGTTGTAGCTTAAATTGATTATAAACTGGCCGCTTAGGGGCACTAGCTGGTCACCTGATACAATGTGGATCCTCTTATGGGCACAAGTAAGATAGATAGATACTCTTGAGAATTGAAAACACATCTGTGCTAAATGTAGTAAATTTGTTGTAACTCAGATCAACATGTTGTAACTTCCTGAGGTTGTGAAATACCTTGTTACCTATTGATGTCAGTTCACAGCATGATAATATTAGCACCTCTAAATTGGATAGTTGTTGGAACAGTTTGTCCTTTGGCATGACCCCCAAATCAAAGTTATTTTGACTAAGGTCCAAGAACATGAGGTTTTTCAAGTCTTGAAAGATGTGCTCAATGCTAGTATTACTGTGGGATGAGGAAAGATTGTTCAAGATGCAGATTTTGGAAAGGACTCTGTAAGGTGTTGATATAGACAGGAATGAAGGGTAAGTCCAGCAGCTCTAGGCTAGCACTGTCCTAAATGAGTATGTCCTGGAGATGGAGGTGTTTGTTGTAGTTCAGATTCAGGTGACAAAGTCTGCTCAGAGCTCTCAGTGCTTTGCTAGAGCATCAGAACTTTAAAAGTGACTCTGACTTAAATCTAGATGTTGAAGCTTTGCCAGTTTCCCCAAATAGCCAGAGCCTGGCTGCAGAACCTGTGAGTTACCCTTGATGTGGAGGTGGGTGCAGGAGGGGAAGGCAGCAGAGCTGGTGTTGCAGAGGTGCTCAAAGCAGTTTGCATTGAAAACCATCTCCTCTTGCAAGCACTGATGCCAGGGTGCAGTGCATGGATGTGGGTTTGGGTTAGATCCAACTTTCGGAGCCTGGTTAAGCTCTGAAATGTGTCAGCATTTCTATTTCTGAAGTGCCATAACTGCAGACAGAGATCCTTGACAGAGATACTACAGAGGCCTTGTAAAATATCTGGGCTTATGTAGAGCTCATTTTCCACAACATATAATGTTCCCAGCCAAAAGGTCTGGGCTGTGGAGTTCTGCATTCCTAACAGGACCCCAGGGATGCCAGCACAGCCCACTAAGTCCAAGCTGTAGAAATGTGACTGAAAAGATCCAGATTCAATGTATGTAATGTCATTGCCTTTAAGGATGACAGTTACATTGCTGGTCTTCTGCAAGGCTTGGACATCTTCTGCTGTGATTGCTTGTATGTTGTTCATTTGAAAGTCGAGTGTTTGAGGTTTCGTGTGAGAAGGTTGGGAGGAAGCTGCAGTGAAGAGATGTGGTTGCTGCCCAAGATGAAGATACCTAAGTTGCCAAGATTTGTCACTGGAGTAAAGAACATACTTGTTATTCCTGTCTGTGTTAAGATTCTCCAGGGAACGTGGGCCAGCAAATGCTGTGTCAGACAGAAACATGAGCAGGTTTCTGGCCAGAATGACTGCCTTCAGCTGTCTGTTGTTGGGAAAGTTACACCAAGCTGATGTGACACCTTGAGGAAACAAAGCTGCCTGTCTCACAAAATCTCCTGGTAATGTGAATACACAAAACTGCACCTCATATCTGTTAAACTCCATTATCTGTTGCCCTCAACAGCGTAAAAGTGTATGCCTTTTTCAGTGGTGCTTCCCTGGTACTTTTAAGTTCACATTTAATTGCATGGTTCTGCTAAGAAGAAAAACCTGTCCTGAAATGATGGGTGTCAGCAGGCATCTGTGGGAATCAGGAGATATGAGGTATTTAATGTCTAACTTAATAGCAAAATCTCTTCTGCTATAAAAAAGCCAGCCACTTCAACAGGCCAAACTCCAGTTTTTAGGGGGGAACAATATTGAAAATTAATAAGAATCTGCTCTGGTGACTTTACTGTCACTACTGTGTTAGAGCTGGTAATATCTGGAAAATGCATATTTCACCTACTGAACTGTAAATTATTGTCCTTAGAGGAGAAGCCAAGATATTGCTCGGATCAGTCTCTCCTTAGCAAAAAAAATCACCAGATCTCTGAAGGTGCTGGTAGTGATTTCCCTGTGAAGGCAGGAAGATGCTGCTATGGTGTGCTGCAGAAGTCTCTGACAGGGACAGCAGGTTCATGATTGTTATGAGCAGAAGTGAAGATGCTCCTTACATATTTTTTAAGTCCAAGTAGAGAATTCAGGTCAGAGAAGTTGAATTCTGGAGGGAAAGGAGCTCATTGAAGCTGAAATTGAGGACTTCTGTTGTGACAAATTGTCATAGGAACCTCCCTCATTCCTAAACCTTCCCAGCTGTAGCTTTTATTTTCTGTAATCTGTGGAAAATATACAGTGAATCTGAAAGAGTTAGGTACGGTGAATATAAATAGGAAAACATGGCACTTGGAAAGTCCATCTCCCTCACCTAAACTAACACAACCTGCAAAGTAACGCAAAGAGAATTCTGAGTTATATAAAATGCAGAAGCCAAAACCCTAGGAAGCCTCAGCACAGGCTCGCAGTGCATAGCCGTGGGGTTTTGGGGAGTATGCTTTTAAATGAATGCCTTGAATCACTCCTGTATTAATTTGAAGTGTCTCATCTGCAGTACTTTCTTACCAAAGTTAGCACATATGAGGACTGTTTACTCTTCTGGATTAATTATTAATCCTTTAAAAAGGATCCCCACAAGGTAGTTTTAAATCATGAATGTCATGAGTCTTGTAACAAAACTTACTCTAAGAGAAGTCTTAAGTAAACCTTACAGAGACAAAGTAAAAAAGAGTAGGTCTGGAAAATGTTTCTAGAAGGAATGTGGTCAAATTAACTGGATATTAATTCAGTTACACACTGCAGTGAGGAGACAGCAAGAATGTTTAACTCAGACTAGACAAAGATCATGCCTGATTTGCTAAGTCCTTAAAATGTCTACAAAGGCTTTTCAGTTTTATGTGAAAAGAAATCCATCTATTAAATAGAGAAGTCAACTCTGTAGATAGCAGGGAAATCCATTGAGCATGCTTGACCTGACTTTGCCTGCTGGTTACATGAATGTCAACCAGACCCAAGTTAGTGCCACCCTGAAATAGCCTGCCATGCTGTTGAGGGATGGGAATGCTCATGGCATTGCACTTGTTCCAGCTCCCAGCTGCAATGGGGAGCACAGGCACAGCCAGTGCAGCACCCACCTCCCCTCCTGAAGGACAGAGGGATGTCCTGTCCTGGGTGGTCCCAGGGCCAGCCTAGGAGGGGTGGGGTATTCAAGCTGCTGCTCTGGCGATTTCCTGCCCCATAGCCCTGTAAATGTTAGTCTTGTGGGGAAGTAAACACGTGTATGGCATAGTTGGCCAAGATGAGCACGAATTTGACACAAAGCTAGTGTGCTGGTGGAAGAAAGCAGGGCAGCAGTTGTGTGTCCAGAGAAGAAAGCACTGAGCCATGATGTGTAGAGGACAGTGCAGGTGTGTGGCTTGGGAGCACAAGCTCTGTCGGGGTTTGTTGAGGCGCACGTGTGGGGGCTGTGGGGCATGGTGCATGGGGCTCGGGTCTTTCTGCTGGCACAGCCATGAGTATTTGAGGCTAAAGTGCATCTCTGCCTGTCTCTGGCTTAGAAGAGGCACATGGGCTGTGTCTGAACCCAGTAGCCTCAGGAGAAGGGGAAGAGCAGTAGTGTTTATTGCAAACCACAGTTTGGGTTTGGTGAACATTGCTTTCCTTTCCTTTAGGCACAAATCCTATAACTGAGGGGTGCCAGGGAGTGTTGGGGAACCAACGTGGGCCTCCACTGCTGCAGACAGTGCAGCCTGGCAGGCAGGGGCAGAGAGATACCGGCAGCAGTGTGGTGGAGTGGGAGGAAGTGGAGAGGGGGTGCCACAGCAAAATTTTCCGTCTGGGTGGGGAGCACAGCTCCTCAATTGTCCAGCTCCCTCTGGCATGCTGGGTCCCAGCTGAAGTTCACTGCCAAGCAGATAGCACACAGGGACAGCATCAGCAAGGAGGGATGCAGCTGATGCTGCCATGGCTGAGTCCCCCCACATGCAGGTGCTTGGCATGACCTGGGGGCAGAAAGCCGGCCCAGTACCTCCTGTGATAAGACTTGTGACAGCACAGGGACTTGGGCCCAGCCTAGAAGCACTGATACAGTGTCAGTATCTACAAAAAAGACAAAATATGGACCTAGAAAAGTTGATGCTTTCAATGCTGGTGAGCAAAGAACCTATGGAGCTAACTGGTGCCATGTGTAGCTTAGACAGATAAAAATAATTTAACTGTCTCTGTAAATGAGAAGAGTGCCTATGTTTTGCTTTTCAAATAAAACAGTGACTAAGTAAGCCCTCTCTATATGCTTCAGGGCATGAAGTGGCTCTCACAGTAAACTGAGGAGAAACTACCCCAAGGGGGATCCTGTTGTGCAGCTCTGAGTGCTCAGAGATTTGTAGATTTAATTCAATGAGGAATTTGCTGTTAGCCCCAGGTGTGCATTTCATAGGCTGCTTTTCCCCAAATCAAAAATCTTGCTTTTTTTTTCTTCTGTTGTCTCCCACTTGGAATAGAAAAAAAAATAGATAAAATTAAAAAAAATATATAAGAAAAGCAAAGATAGAAGAAAGTATTATGGAAAAGGAAAAGCTTACTCAGTCTTTTCTCCTGCCTCTGGAAAAGTCCTGGTACTTTCTTCCTATTCTCATGTGGTACTGCACACCAACCAAATAGCAAATAGAGACATTATCATATCCCCAACTGTGTACAAACTCCTGTATGAAGAGCACAGTACAAGAGGTTAAATCCTTATACCCTTCCTCTTTCTATCTCTCATACCTGTTAAACACCCCTGGGAAACTTTATCATCCTTCAAGCTCTCTGTACAGTGAAGTACAGTGCTGGTTTGAGGGGTTCCCAAAGTCCCCATCAGTGGTGGGAGAGCATGTGAGGGTGCACTGATGCACAGGTGTGAGGAGGAGGATGGACAGTGGCTGATATCCCTAAGCTTATCCTAAGACACCTGTCTTATTCTTCTGACAAAGACCTCCAGCAGGTAACCCAGATGTCTGCAGCTCCATCACTGAGCAGGATGGCAGCTGTCACTCCCTTCCCTGTGCATCCATGCTGGGTGCTCTGCAGCTGGCACAGGTGAGCTTTGTGAGAATCAGCAGATGTAAATCACACAACTGCACCTTGTGGATTTGTGCTGTGTTGGGAGGCAGGTTGCTGCATTGGATATCTTGTGCTGACTTCTCTGAAAGAAAGTGAGGCTGAGCAGAGAGCTCAGACAAACCAGGGGGGTTGGCCGGGTTTGCAAGGTTGCAAGGAAAAGGCATGATGAACTCAGTGTGAGCAAAACAGTAGTTTCAGAGTGAAACAGGAATTTGTCTGGTTTAAATACAGTCAGGTTACTGTGCACTGATGCTTTTCTGAGGCAGATTTTTTAAAAGTGGAAACTGAGGAAAATTTATCTTCATGTTCATGTGAACTGGAATGTCTCTGTCACAGGATAATGCAGATGAGGTTGTAGCACACTACCAAAGGAGAATTTCATGAATGGGAAATGAGTTGAACAAAATTTGATTAATCACTTAGGAAAGGCTTGTAAACCAGCTGACAGTCATAGGTCTTCTTTGGAGGGTGATGGCAGTGGTGGACTTGGCTTTATGAGTTTTATAGTGGACTCAATGATCTTACAGATCTTTTCCAGACTAAACCATTCTACGACTAAGTTCTCTGCCTACACTTTTGCAAAAAGCATTGTGGTGCTGATGGACGACTACTGCAGTACAAACAGTAAAGCTAGAAAGCAATACTTCAATCCAAAAACTAACACTGTTCCTCTTGTATTTACATTACAGAGAATGATCACTTTTTTGAAAGGGGACAGTATTTCTAGCCATCTCTAAGATGAGTGTGCGTGTGGCAGCTGCAGGCAGGAGGGGAGATATCAGGCCCTGACTGCCCAGGGCAGCGCTGAGCACCGACTTCAGCCACACAGCTCAACCTGTCTTTTTCTTTCCTTTCTTAAATGACCGAGTTATTAGCTTGACAGCTTTGCTGTCTTAAATGGCACTCTTTCTCCACCACCTAGGAGAAAAAGGCATGAGGAAAACTTACTGGGCTCAGAAAATGTCTCAGCCTGACAGAGCTGATCCAGGTCCTGAACTCAATCAGGGAAGTTTCAAGCACTCAAGATGCCATGTGGAGTGCACCCAGGAAGGTGAAGACACCCTAACTTCTCTGGTGCTAAGGCTATGCACAAAATCAGTGCCCTCAACTCTGGAACAGTGTATAAAGGCCACAGCTGTGCTGGTAACTGGAGCTGATGTCAGGGTTCATCACGCTGAGCTTATTGCTGCAGGCAGCTGAGGAGAGGGGAACAGTCAGCCAGGTAGGAGGGAACCTGCCAGAAGTGCAGAGTGCTTCATTTTCCACACTTGCCTAAACCTGTTGGGTGGGCTGATGGGGTGGGCAGGCACCGAGAGGCCGCAGAACCAGTGCTCTGCTGCTGTATTTGCTACTGTGATGCTTCTGTGCTGACCTGATTGGCTGCGGTTTTTTCCCTCCTCTTTAATTTAGTGTATACATAGAAAATACCTTATCTCAATGACAAGCTGAAAAGCTGACTCCACATTCCACAAACAGCTCTGTCTCTTCCCCAGCCAGTTCTGTGTTTGCTGGAAATCCTGCTTGCCTTGCTACTGGTCACAAAAAGTTCTGAAAGAATTTGATTGATATGTTTGCTCTTTGTTTATCTTCCATTTCCCATGTTAATGCTCAAAAGCTAAGGCTTGGTGTGGATTTGCACAGACAGGTTTTGGTAGTGGGGGTGCTACAAGGATGGCTTCTGTGAGAAGCTGCTAGAAGCTTCCTTCATGCCCAGAAAATCCAATGCCAGGAGGCTCCAGGATGCCCCTGGTGCCCCTGGCCAAGGCTGAACCAATTAGAAATGGCTCTGTGACAACAGATTTAAGAAGGGGGAAAAAAAGTTGCTCTGCAAATATAATTGCAGCCAGAGAAGAGCAGGGTGACAATATGAGAGAGGAACAGCCCTGCAGACACCAAGGTTGAAGGAAGGACAGGAGGTGCTCCAGGCTCCGGAGCTGAGGTTCCCCTGCAGCCCATGGTGAGACCATGGTGAGGCAGCTGTGCCCCTGCAGCCCATGGACATCCAGGGGATGCAGAGATCCACCTGCAGGCCTGGAGGAGACCAGGCCAGAGCAGGCAGATGCCTGAGAGGAGGCTGTGAGCCCGTGGGAGGCCTGTGCTGGAGCAGGGTCCTGACAGGAACCTGCCTGCCCATGGAGAGAGGAGCCCACAGTGCAGCAGGTTTGCTGGCTGGACTTGTGATCCTGTGGGGGACCCACACTGGAGCAGGCTGTGCCTGGAGTACCACACTCAGTGGAAGAGTGACCCACGCTGCAGCAGTTCATGAAGAACTGTGTCTGTAGGGATTATGCTGGAGAAGTTTATGAGCAACTGTCTCCTGTGGGAGGAATCCCATGCTGGAGCAGGGGAAGGAGTCCCCTCCCTGCGCCGCTGCAAGAACAATCTGTGATGAGCTGGCCATAAGCCCCGCTCTCTGTGCCATTGAGGGGGAGGAAATAGTCTGAGAAAGAGCGAGAGGTTGAGGGAAGATGTTTTTAAGATTTATTTTACTTCTCATTATCCTGCTCAGATTTAGTTGATCATAAATTTACTTAATATTCCCATGTTCAATCTGTTTAGACAGTAATGTTATTTGTTGATCTCTCTTGTCCTTATGTCAGCTCATGATCCTTTGTTATATTTTCTGGCCCCTGTTCAGCTGATAAAGAGGAGTGATAGAGGGAGTGATGGATACCTGGAATCCAACCAGGGTCAAACCTCTACATGCAGTGATCCCTGCCTTGCTTTCCTGGGGTGAAGCAGCTTGGACACATACTTGCACCCCGTGACCTGTTTGGTTTTTTTTTGTTTTTTTTTTTTTTTTCAGACCGTGAGCCCTGGTGGCATAGATACTTCCTCAGACCATCCACACCAAAACTCTCAAATTTAAAATGAATGAGATATTTTAGAAGAAAAGTCCTCTGAAGGGCATCAGCCATAGCTAAATCTGTCTCCTTCTGCAGTGCAGTGAAGCCTATTATTATGCATCTTGGAGCTTATGTGTCATATAAGAAAGCAGGAATAACTCAAGAGATGTATTTCATTTTAGTAAGTTTTGTGTGTTTTGGTTTTGTTTTGGTTGTTGTTTGTTTGTTTTGTTTTGTTTTTTGGAAATAGAGTCGGGGAAGGAGTGGGACTATTGAGAAAATGGAAAAGTATTTTATTCAAATAATGAATTCTAGGGCCTAACTCAATTTCATAGACTCAGAGAATAACCTGAATGAAAAGTAATGCCCAAGGATCTTAAAGCCCAGCTCTTGGCTAGTCCCAAGGATCACACCATGCGCCTGACAGTGTTGTCCAAACACATGCTGAGCTCTGTCAGGCTGGTGCTGTGACCACTTCCCTGGGGAGCCTGTTCAGTGCCCAGCCACCCTCTGGGTGAAGAACCTTTTCCTAATATCCAACCTAAACGCCCCCAACACAACTCCAGGCCATTCCCTTGTGTCCTGTCACTGCTTGCCAGAGGTAAGAAGTCAGTGCCTGCCCCTCCTCATCCCCTCATGAGGAAGTTGCAGGCAGCAGTGAGATCTCCCCTCAGTCTCCTCCAGGCTGAACAGACCAAGTGACCTCAGCCTCTCCTCATATGGCTTCCCTTCCCTTTCACCACTTTTGTTGCCCTCCTTTGGACATTTTCTAGTAGCTTTACATCTGAGGCCCCCAAAACTGTAAATTTTGGATAATAAAGAATTCATTATAGGATTAGTACTTGGTGACTAAAATTCCTCTTCTTGACCAATGTGATCAAGTAATTGCTGAGCTTAGTAAAACTGACTAATGATTAAAGATATTTAAATTATTCATTGTGTGTGCCTATCAGGTTAATTTAGATCTTTGTGCTTTTAAAGCAAAATGAGGAGGGGTAAGAATTTTTGGTAATAGCTAGTGGGAGTGGGTTTTGATGTTGGCAGGGGGCTTTGCTATGGATACTCACCATGGGCTCAGGCAGGCTGCAGGCCCTCTGTGACAGCCACAGCCAGGGCTGTTGCAGGCTGATTCATTTCCCATGCTCAGTTCTGCTCCTCTTTTACATGCTGTTCCCCAGTGCTGGGTAGACTTTTTCTCCATCACTGCATTCAGGGTGGCTGTCAGATTACAGGGGTTTCTGGGACAGTGCCCTCAAGAGTAAGTTGCTGCTTCTAATTAAATTTTCTCTGTGCTTGGTTGAAACTCGTTCCACTATTGATGATGGGGACAATTTAGGAGCATGCAAACACCAGCAGTAATAATGGACCTCAGTACCTGCCCACTGAATGCTTGTGAGTTGCTGCACGCTGCAGAGGGCTGAGCACACTGCTGCATCCCCTCTGCCCCTCCAGCACTGTGGCACCCCGGTTAGTCTGCCCTGCAGTTAGACAGTCTCCAGAGAGGGTGGTACACCCCAGGGTCCCTACACTAAACTGGTGTCCTGAACTAGACAGGAGCAACACCTCACAAAAGTCACCAGAATGCAGTGAGTCACACACCGTGCCTGCCCACAGGTGATGGATCTTCCCCCACCAGGGATATAGTGTGAGTCCTGGCAGAGGCTGTGGCAGTGGAGTGCTGGCATGTCCCTCAGCTCTGGGCACAGACCCACAGACCCAGGCACTGCGTGGGCTGCTGGCACAATGTGGAAGGCACAGGATGCCAATTCCCACCCTGGACACGGAGGGTGGATCCTGTTTCTGGTGGGATCCTGGGTCCTGCAGAAGCCTGTCCACCTGGGCAGGAGGATGGCTGGCTGGGTTGAAAGGAAATCCTGTGTGAAATCAATTCACTTGGCTGACCCTATTCCAGGCCTGGCCTGTATGTCAGGAAGGGGTCTCAGTCAGATCACTGAGTGCCACACCTCCAAAAAACCCAGGTGCTGAGGGATGCTGCAAGTTGAATGAACCTGAAAAAGATGTGTAAAAAACTGTAGGAATAATTGCGAATCAGTCTATGATGATTAAAAAACCCACCAAAGTGCACTGAGTTTTGTATATGTATTAACAAGACTTTAGTACCTTTAGAATCCCTATAGATGTTAATTATCTCATTTTAAAAAGATAAATCATGTCAATCTCTGTGTTTCCCACAGCTCTGAAGAAACAGGGATTAGCAACCCAATACAGAAATTCTTACAAAACACCTATAAATCCTATACAGGATCAAAGGATTAAAACAGTTTTCAGCTATTTCCTTCAAGTACGAATTTCAAAATTTTCCTCATTTGTTGTTTTCTACACTATTAAAAATGAGATAGGAATCCAAATGTTTGAATACTTGATGTTAATAACTCAGGATTTGCCTTGGAGCTGTGGGATTTGAGCGGTGACTATTCTCCTGCTGTGGCTGCGTGCTACCACAAAAGGGTGAAACATGGCAGCTGGGGAGGACCAGACCACCTGCTCTAACTCAAATCTGCATTTCCCAGCAGGAAAACCTGCATGAGATTTGCTGCCAGTGCAGCAGATGCTGCAGGCTCAGGCTGCAGGCTGCACTCTAAGGAAAAGCCTAAAAACAAAGTGATGAAGCAAGAGGATAAATCACTGTCAGGAAGACACAGCTGTTGTAAAACATGTCAGACTTTACCAGACTGTATGTGAAGCTCTTTTGTTTCATGCTGCAGCAATTGATCTTTCTGAAACCCTAAACAAGGGTCCAGATGTGCTCTCCAGCCCACACCCTGGGCACATGAGCAATGTCCCTTTACCTGCCCTTGGGGTGGTAGGGACACAAGTGGGACAGGAGCTGCAGGATGCCCTCCCAGCTGGGCATCAGCTTGCCCAGTGGATCTTTTGGGTAGCCAGGGACCAAGCCACAGCATGCCCCTGCCCCAGGGATTCCTCTTCCTATGGTTCCTCTGGTTCCTCACTCCTTGGCAGGTAACCAAACCACCAGCTTCTTTCTCTGGAACTGATGGTTGAAGTTATTGCTGAAGACACACCACAGCTTCAATCCAAAATTTTCATGACTTAAGAAAACCACTTGCACAGATAGTGACCTGGATGCCCATCGGAAGAAAGGGGCAGCGTGACCATGGGCATGCTGCAAGCACTGTGTGTAGAAATATTCCAAACAAAAAAGTGAGCACTCCTCTGGTGCCCTGTGTACTGCTGGATTGTTCTCTAGTGGATTTTATGTGTGGTAACTTCCAAAAGGATTGAGGGTGCAGGTGCTTAGCCATGGTACTACTATGGCTCCATGCCCTAGAACCCCTTTTCCTTGGCCTTTCTTTTCAAGGTTCCATTTCTAAACTGCTGTTAGCCTGGACCTCAGCCTGACAGCTGTATGGGATCCCTGCAGTGCAAGCTGCTGTGCCTGTCTGCAGCTCCATCTCTCATGTGCTGAATGAGCCCTGTTTGCTAAGGCACTGTGGGGTACAATGAGCATGAGAAGACAATGAAGAGTTTGTGCACCTTGCAGCTGAGTGCAATTTCATTTGAGGAGGTTGCATCTGTGTTCAGTGACCTGTGCCGGTGACTTGTTGATGTTGTTTATGGGATGCTTGTTAGACCTCTCAGGCCTGAAAGATTTTGTCATCCCTTAGATGAGTCTAAGTGGTAGTAACAGGGCAAACCAAAAGGAACATGTACTTCAAGCTGAAATTCACTGCTTGTCCTTCAGGATATAGATTAAACAGATTTTAAAAGGAAAATTTGAAGTGACTTTTTTATCTGAGTGTAAAGCTTAGAGTCTGCATAAACAAGAGAATAAATCAAAAAATACATTAGGAAAGAGGGAGTAATTATTATTTTAAAATGTAACCTCACAAATTTCTTATCTAAGCTGGAAACTTAAAGACAAAAATGTGTTTGAGCTCTGCAGAGCAGATGTTCCCTTCGTTTAACAGATACAGGGGTACAGACAGAAGGAAACTACATGACAGAGATGAGAAAAAAGTGCTGAGCTGCAGATGCAGCTGAAAAATTAATCAAGAGAAGCAGGGAGTGAAGGGGGTGAAGGAGTCCCTCTAGGAGACAGTGTGAAGTGGAGCTCTGGGTGGCAGAGGTTGAAACCACCACACAGCCCCTGAGAATGAACAGGGTCATACAGCAACTATGTAATATTACAGCTATATGTCAAAAATCCAATAAAATATGCCAGTTATGCTGGGGAAAAAATAGCAAATAGCTATTTTTTGCTTTTTTCCAAGCCTACAGCTCAGGCTGAAATTCTGGGAAAAATGCGGCTAGGAAAACCCCTATGAATCGGAACCAAAGCCACTGCTGGCATGTGTGACCAAGGAGCAATTTGCCAAGATTTTCCTACAGATCATTGTTTGCTCCCACTGCTGCTACTGATTTCCACGAGATGGAGCTATTCTAACACAGATTTGATAGCAGACCATGCGGAACAAGCATGCTACTGCTTTTATTTATTTTATTTTATTTTATTTTATTTTATTTTATTTTATTTTATTTTATTTTTCATTTCTGTGGCAGTATTTCTGAATTGGATATAATTTTATGAAAAATCATCATCCAAAAAAAGGCAAATTCCAGAAGCAACAGCTGGAGCTTAATGCACATTTGGATAGACTGTGTCACCACAACACCTATCGCAAAAATTACTCCCAGGGGATGGAGATAAATACACTCTAACTGCAGCTTTGTCCCACACTGGAGCAGCTGTTGAGGTGTGCACCCAGCTTCACCTTCTGGAGGGTCTGTTTTGCCATGGCTGAGGAAAGTTCCAATGTCCTGTGTCCTGAGTGCATTCAGAGTGGCTCTTTGACACCGAGCTTGCCCGTGGCCCCAGTCTGCAACATTAGCCATCTAGGGCAGCAGACTGCCTTTGCTGAATCATAATGACCCTCTTCTGTGATGTTTCTGTCCTATTTAATCAATATTTTAAAGTCTTGTTCTGTCTGTTTCCATGTGCCATCTTCTTCCACTGCAGCATCTGCTCATTTCCTCTCTGCTTTACCCCTACTGGCCCCATTCTCCACTGAGTCATAATGTAGACAAAAATTCATGCAAATGCTGCTGCTTTATGATATATGTTTGAGAACCTCATGGCATGCCTGTCTTTTGATCAAGTCGTGCCTACAGAGCCAAACACCTCCTGCCCTTGTTGTTGGAGCATACCTTGACATTGCAGTCCCTTTAAACAGCAGCACAGGGAGAAGTATTTGTCTGGGGATTTTCAGTAGGAGCTGTCAAAGTTAGGGCCAGTTTTATATGCAATGTTTGTAATGCTTGGAAGAAGGGTATCATGAGCACCCGTGCTCACAGCTTGTGTTGCAAGAGGTTTAGGGCTGTGCTGGCATTGCTGTGAGAAGCTGGTGTTCTCTGTTGGCACACAGGAGATAAGTGCTATCTCTGTGATGAGGTGTTGCTGGCAACAAGTGCCTGTCCTGAGTCCATGGCCACCCAGGGAGCCAGTGGGCAGAAGTTTCCTTGCCAAGCAAGTGCTCAGTGCTGGAGGCTGACTGCTCCCCTCGCCTGCCTCAGCACAGGCCCAGGCAGCTGCTGCTTGTCAGCCACACCGGGTCTGAAATCCTCCCTGCTGCACGTCCCGGCCAAGGAAACCCACAGCAAGATAAGTAGGGGTCAGCTATCTAGGCAGGGGGCTGACATTGCCAGATCTGGTGACACTGCACCTGTCCAAACTCTTGTATGAAATCCTAATTCACAACGAGTGGAGCGTAAATGCATTTGACAATTGTTGGTTAGGCTTTTTACAGTATTGTTTGACATCCATCCTTTCTTGACCCCAAACCTGTGCTTTACAGTGGAGGGAGATTTGAGGGAAATAAAAAAGGCTCTTGTGAACTCCCAAGCAGGGGATTGTCCTCTTTGCAGCATCCTTGAGGCAGACCAAAACCTTTGGTGCACTCTTAGTACACAGGCACTTACAAGCACCATCTATCTCTTGCTTTTCAAGACCAAAACAGAGACAGAATTATCATCATTTCAATTTCTTTAATCTGATGACCACCTGGAGCAGCTGATAAGTGTGTCTGGGAGGCCCAGAGAGCAGACAGCCTTCAGCCATCAGCCCTTCCAAGGAGCACCTTGCTATGTGTCTTACAGCTGAAGTTTGCTCCTCTTTCTCCCCCTCTCCAGTCTGCAACATGAACTGCTTTGAAGTGAATTTGCTTGAGCCACTTCACTGCCACTATGCCACTTGTCCTTTCAGAGTCATTAAAATCCTCTAATATGGGTTATTTAAACATAGCTTTACAGGTGTAATTTTCATAAAAGAGTGTGTCTATTTGTGCATGCCTAGCATGCAGTTACTGCATTCCACACATGTGTGCCCTCGATGTGCTGGCCTGCCTGGCTCAGGCTTGCCTGCACCCATCTAGCTGTGTGGAAATGCAGATGTGCCAGGAGCACACCCAAATACCAATGGCATTTGCTATTGGCCATGAAAACCTGCAGTGTGCAATTGCCTGTGGATGTTCAGGGTGTAATTGCTGGGGTGACAAACTGTCTGCAGCTCCTTATGGACTACTGTGCAAATTCCCTGAGACCAAGAGGTTCAGATCCCAAAACTCCTGAAGCTGTGTCCCTGGAAGGTTCACCCAGATGGAAGGATCCAGTGAGGGAGAGAGAGCAGGCTGATGGCAGCGTGTGGGAGCGTGGCACAGGCAGCACTGGCTTCAGGAGTCAAAAATGAGTGAGCTGAAGTACATTATTCTGGTTGCAGGCAAGCCCTTGCTTTGGTCAGGTAGCCAGGCTGGAGGATGGCAGAGAGGGAACATCTTGCTTGCTAGCTCCCCTGCAGGCCTATAATCCAGAGTCAGGGAGGGCTGAAGTCAGCCAGTGGGGGTGCCTGCCCATGGACACCAACAGCTCACAGAGCAATAAATGATTGTGTTTCTTTGCCAGAAAGAAGATGAGACATGTGATATTTCTTGCAAGCACTGGTGCCATAAATATTTGTTCCTTTTATGTGAGAATTAAAATAAAAAAATGTCAGAAGGACCTAATAAATAGTAGCCTAAATGCTACTATTTGAAAGATCTGGGCTAGAAATTACTTGAACTTTCATGACTTTCACATGTCAGGGGTGTGGGTGATTTAGGCTAGTGATTATTCAAGACCCGGGGTGTGATTGGACTTTTAGGATTTGAAAGGATTACACATGCTTGTCAAGTGGGTGTTTAATTCTCTCTTCCGTTATAACTTCAGTTTGTAAATGTTGAAACTATAAATCATCACACCCTTGGTCCATGGCATAGGACAAACTGTGCTGATTTCCTCCCACCTCAGCTTAGATTAATTGCTTTTCTCCAGTGCTATTAATGCCCTCCAAATTATGACTTTTCCTTTTTTAGCCCACACTGTTGTGTGCACACACACATATGCAGGCAGGCATGTGTTTCATAACAGGTTTTTGTGCTTGTGACTCAGAGCTGAACTATTAAACCATAACACATGGCTGACATCTGGAATTCTCTCAGACATTTTTGTCATTTGAATATTGGTAGCCACGGTTTGCTACCCTCCTTTCCCCCAAAATGTAACTTCCTTTATTCTCAGCTCATAAAAACAAAGCTAGAAGGTTTTACTGAACCTTTTGGTGTCACTTGATATATATATATATATAATATTTTGTCAAATCCTGCTTTAAAGGCACATGTGTTCACAGAGTTTGGCAGAAAGATCTTACTAAAGAAAGCCTCTGCTTCCTCTGTAGGTTTGAAATTACTGTGTACCATGAGAATATTCAGAAAAATAATTGTTTTTGCACAGCAAGAGCCTGTGGTTGCTAAGAGTCAAAAGCAGTCACCTGCTAGCTAGCAAAATGGGGTAAGAGCTGCAAATGGATTGCCTTGGTGTTTGAATATAAGTATTTACATTAATTCCTCCAAATGAATGCCACTCATTTGGCTGGTTTGAAGCAAGATTAAAATATGCTGGTATTTGCAGTAATGTGGAACAGTTTGTCTTACCTGTGTCTCACAGGGTGTTGTGTGCTATTCCCAGGGCTATATGCCATGAACTAGTACAGTCCTGCAGAGATTAGAATTTTGCATTCTTTTTTAAATACTGTGGGATTGCCACTCAGACTGCTGTAATTATGGATGTGTTAAATTTCACACTGATACCAAGGAAGCAATGAAAACTTCTGTCGTATCTGCCACTGGGACAAGTCAAGCAAAAAGGGTGAGCTTGGGCAATTGTTCCTGGCTTTGGCTTAGAAAATCATCTAATCTTGGTTTTCAATTCAGCCCTACAAACACATTTTTAAATGTGAGGATTGTCTGATTTTCTCCATCCTCCTGAGAAGGATGTAACACAGCTTCACTCATGCTTCAGTAAGAGAGGAGGAGCATTATCTGAAGCCTATGCTGCTCCCTCTAGGAGTAAATATAGTATGTCTTCAAGGCACCTTCTTTGCCTGGTGAGAGGCTGCAAAAGAGGGGTGACTGCCACTAAGTTAAAGAAGGTGATCACAGGGGTTTCTGAGAGATGGACATATGAAGATTTGTTGCAGAGGCTTTCTAGTCTCTGGCTATCAGAGCAAAAAGTGGTAGTGGTGGTGCAGTACTGTGATTCCTTTGAAAGCATGCATGTTGTAGCAGAGAATTAATGTCATTTGGTGCAGGTTTTTCATGTGATTCACTGTAAGGCCTCTCAGATTCAGCAGGGAAGGTTTCACCTGCAGCACTTAGTCTACAGCACATATCTGGCTCTGATGATCAGAGGCCTGTGTGCCTGAGCCAGCAGCTTTCCATGTATGTATTTTTTGGAAACTTTTTTTAGCTGTTGTATTTCAGATCTGGCTATGTCTGTTCTGTTCATGGTAGATGAGTAAAATTTTCATGTCAGTGGTTCAGAAAATGATTTGTGCTCTGGCTCAAACAGTCAGGTCTCTGACTGTTACTGCTTTTTGGTAATGACAACATGCCAAGGGAGTCTCATTGTGACAGGCTGTGACCCTTAAACACGTGATGGCTGGACAGCTTGCTTCCCAGGGTTTTCATCCTCACAGTCCTCACAGCTGCACTTCCACTTACTGGAAGTGGAGTACACTATTGTACTCACCTGTTATGATTAAAGTGGAGCCATTTGAACTCCTACAGACTGGTTTCTTCATCAAAAGCCTCTGGTGCTGATGTGGCCCTGAACTGTATGTATCCTTGCAAGAAGGTTTTTCAGTGCACATCAATACATATGCACAGGTTCATTAAAGGTAAGTCATATTTGACCAGCCTGATTGCCTTCTGTGATGTAACAACCACCTGGCTGGATGAGTGGAGAGTAGTGGATATTGTTTACCACAGCTTCAGCCAAGACTTTGACAGCCTCTCTCACAACATCCTCATAGACAAATTCCGGGACGTGGGCTGGATGAGTGGACAGTGAAGTGGATCAGGAACTGACTGAACAACAGAGCCCAGAGGATGACAATCAGTGGCACAGGGTCTAGTTGGAGGCCTGTCCCTAGTGGTGTCCCTCTAGGTTCAATGCTGTACTGTTTAACTTATTCATCCCTGGCTTGGATGAAGGGGCAGGGTGCCTCCTCAGCAAATTCATGGACACAAAGCTGGGAGGAGTGGCCAACACCCCAGAGGGCTGTGCATCCCTTCAGAAGGATCTTGGCAAATAGGAGAGATAGATACCTGGAGTGCTGTTCTGGAACAAGTTCCTCAGGACAACAGAAACATGGGGCTCCTGGAGTGGGTCCAGCAGAGGCTACAGAGATGATGTCCGGAGCATCTCTGTTATGAGGAAAGGCAGGGGGAACTGGGACTGTTCAGCCTTAGGAATGGATGACTGGGGACCCCATCAACATGTACAAGGATCTGAAGGGAGGGTGCCAAGAGGATGGACCAGATTCTTCCTAGTGGTGCTGAACAATAGAACAAGAGGCAATGGACAGATATTGATGCCCAGGAAGTTCCAACTGAACATGAGGAAGAACTACTTTATCGTGCAGGTGACCGTGCTGTGGAACAGATTGCCCAGAGAGGATGTGGAGTCTCCCTCACTGGAGATACTCGAAGAACTTCTGGGACACGATCCTGTGGCATGTGCTCTGGGATTGCCCTGCTTGAGCAGGGAGGCTGGACAAGATGTGGTCCCTTCCCACCTGACCCATTCCATGATTCTGTATGCTAAAGTGACCCTGGTGGCTCTGCCCTGATTTTAGTCAAAGCAGAGGTCGCCCTCAGTAGGGGTGGCCATGGCCAGAGCAGTACAAGCCTGTCTGCAACCCAGAGCAGGCAAGACCATCTAGTTATCTCCTCGAGCTGGTATGCAAATGTAGCTGTATTTTAGCTGCTGACAGTTCTGCTAATGGATTATGTGGGTACACAAAAGTGATGTGCAATAAACAGCAATCAAAACTGTGTTATCAGGTTGTCAAAATCAATCTCATTTTTTGATATGGCCAGACATACTACTGTTAATCTCATTATAAGAGTTTGATCTTATTGTTATGGTTATCAGGTGCTTCTGATTATCAGATTCTGATAAAGTGTGATACCCTGTGTTGAACACTTCCTCACCAGATCTCTGAGTCAAGATTTTGCCGTAAAACTTCAGCAAAAATAATTGGCTGTTTTGAGCACAGATTCTGTGCACCTAAATCCTTGTGGACACCCTCTCCTGCAGCTTCCGCCCTTGGAGTGGCTCAGTGTGGCCACATGCCCTGGGACTGGCACTGGCCCATACTGATTTCTCTGCCACCAGCCGAAGTGTGTGCTGTCCCCATGGAGCCCAGCACTGTGCTTCATCCTGGGGTGGGTGTCTGTGCTTTTCCAGTCTGGGGTGGTACAGGAGGGACTGTCTTTGTGTATATCCCCCACTGAGGACCACGGTTTTGGCTTGTTTCTTGTAAAGTGAAAATTATTGCTTCCCACACCTCCTTACCCCTTGCCCATCTCCCCAGGCTGCCTTGAAAATGAACATGTTGTTTCGAAGCACTCACGTATTGTAGTGGCATGGGAGAAAACAGGCAGAAATTAATTAGTCTGTCTTCAGTACAGGGTTTTAAGGATTATAGAAAATAAGCCTGTTAATCATTGTGGAGAAGGTAGAATGGTCTGAACAGGGTCCTCACTCCCCATGGGTACTTAATGACATGTTTTCACAAGAAAAAAATTGTAAGATCACGTTAATTAAAGGCTATGCCAGAATGCATATGTATGAGGGGGGTAATTGAAGAATGCTGAATGTCTGCCAATTTGACATTACCTAAATAGCTTGATTTTTCAACCACAGTAATATTCTCATATTTATGTATTTTTTGGGACACCATATGAAAGAAAAATATTTAAGCAAAACAGCATACTGAGCAGAGTAATTTACAACAGCAGGGTTTCTTGTTACTCTGTGCCTGATGCAGAAATTGGAAAAGGATAGCAAAGGAAGCAGGGAAGGAATGGTTTGTGCATCATACATAAAAAGGTACTGTAACAGTGGTGATCTGTCTGCCATTGTAATGAAGTCAAGCATTTGGAATAATACAGTTTCATAGCAAGGCAGTATAGTAGAGCTCTGTAGAGCTGAATCTATCATGTTAGTTATCTACATGAAACCACAGAAAAAGTTAAATCTTAATTTTATTAAATAGTGGGTCACAGGAGATAGGATCATGGTATGGGTTTTCTAAGTTCCTAGCTTCCTTTGTGTCCAGCTTGTTATTTATTAGAGCTCTGCACAGCTCTGTGGGCTCCATGCAGCACTGAGTTTACCAATTCATGGTGCAGTCTTCCCCGGGCTTCTTACTCTTGTACTGTGCTGTCAGACACAATATTCAAAGACATCAGTCTCTTTAATATTTCTGGTTTCTTTGTATATGTCCCGGTAGAAAAATAAAGGTGATTCTGCCATCCTGCAGCTAAGAAGCCCTAACACAAGATGTGATCTCTGTGTGTGGTCCCTTCTTTCCTTGAGCTGGCACCTTATGGCTCATTTCTTCACACCTCCCTTGAATTTCCCTGTGCTGTTTTGTCTTATGTTTCTGAACTAGGTCAAAAGCTTTGGCCAGATAGTTTCCAGTGAGAATTACTTCTACTGGGACACCTCTGAGGAAAAAGAAAAATCTGATTAAACATAGGAAAACCAAACCACACACAATGATTGTGCGTGAATCTCTTTGAAGGTCAGCTGATTTTTCAGATTATTTAAAACCATGAAGTTGAGCAAGGGCAGATATGCATCATTACTCAAACTTATCTTCATTGCCCTGGATGCCTTTGATCTCCTTTTGTCCTTCCCCTGTTTGTTTATGCTCTTTCATGCCTTTTTTCAAAATAGACTGTAAAGCCTCTGGGACAGTGATCAGTGGTGTGTTGGTAAATGGGAAGGACAGCCTGACTCCCTCATTTTGCCCAGTCTTAACTGTGGGAAATGGTGAACACTGCAGTGTGGATAGCAAGAATGGATAAATCTTGTGAATGGGTAGATGAGTACTGAAATTTACCTCTTGCAACACTATGCGGGGGGACTAAGTTTGCCTGAGCATCTTCTCTGGATTGCTTGATGGCCGGGGAGTAGTTGCTTGGAGCACCTATGCAGCATTCAGGAGCCAGCCTGGCCAGCACTGTAACCTGTTACTGACCAGAAGCTTTGGGCAAGGGACATCAAAAATCTATTACAAAAAAAAATTAATCATAGAAACATCACATGTTTGTAGCCTTAGGTTTTGTATAATTTTCACTCCAAGGGGATGTTCATGAATAGTTTCAATTACTGTTGCAGAAGCAATGATCTTCAAGACAATTACAAATAATAATTATAGAAGTATTAAATAAATTATTGTCAGATTTTACATGTACAAAAAGAATGTTATGAGGAAGAGCTAGAGTTAAGACAACCAGTGGAGCAATACCAGAAGATTAGCTTAGAAATGTGCATTGATCTTCTTAGTGTTTTTAATTGTGTTTAGTGCTTCAGGGAATAACCTATGTGAAGAAGTTGTAACGCTAAACTAGGGATGAACAGTTGTGAGAGACACTTGTGAAACACCTGGCACAATGCAAAAGCCCAAACTGAACCAGAAATGCTACTTAAAATGCAAATATAAAATAACTGTAGCTGTTTCCCCCAAAGACTATTCTCTAGACTTTGCTACAGTGGTTAGGGGACATCTTAACTCTTCTTCACATTTTACTTTCCCCTTGCTTGGTTTTTGACTCTGTCCCTTGCTTGTGTTAGTACTTGTCTCCATGGAATTATTTAAGGTGAAATGTGCTAAAACCCAGGAGGAAAGTGAAAGCAGTGGCTACCAGTGCATTTAAATAGGAGATTTCTTCATTTGGGTTGGTACCTTCTTTGGTACAGATTTTTGCATTTATCTTGTATTAGGCACGAGGACTTATTTTTAAGAAAATATCATCCCTCATTAGTAGCATTTTTATTTCTACCTCACCACAGGTAGATATAAAATACTAGACTGTGTTTTCATAATCAGAGGGGAAGTGTAGGTGAATTCATTATCAAGAAAACTGCTCTACTCAACAGGGAGGCTGAGAAACCTATAAATCAAAACTGAAGATGGCTGTGAGAGGTTTGTCTGAGTTTGGTTTTTGTCCATCACTACTCAATATTTTAGTGAATTAGAGACAATTCATCAAATTTGCAGGTTACACCAAGGTTAGAGTGCTGTGATCATGTCTCAGAGGGGTTTTGAATTGTAAAGGATCTCATTGAATTAAAGATATGGACTGATAAGTGGTGGTGTAAATTAAGACAGTCCAAAGCTCTTGCCTTCTCAGAAGCTATTAGATGAACAGGCACAGGTGGGGAAGTTCTAAAGGAGCAGGAATTGGGAGGAAAGGTATTCTGGGTCATGTTTTTAGTTTCAAAAGTGAATGTGAGGCAACATTATCTTCCAGTTGCAGAGAGATGTAGAAAAAGTGCAAGTAAGGATACCAGTGTGAGCTCTAGAAGGCTGCACTGAGCCTGTGACAAAGTAGCTCTGGAGCTGTGTCAACAGCAGAGAAGTTTTCTGGTGGTAGTGATGTTGAACTGCAGGAATGGGATGCCAGTTTTTGAGAACCATAGAGAGACACATAAATGACACTGGAGCAGCTGATTCTGCCTCAGAGCAGTGGTAAGAAGTCCATAGCTTTTCAAATTATTTTCAGCTGTATCCTTCTATGAGTCTACAACACAAATATTTCAAAGCATTTTGCACTGAACAAACTGAAGGAGAGGACAATGTTGCTTCAGACTTTTCTTGGTAGGTCAGGTGGCATAGATTTTCCCTCCACAGCAATAGGTGTCTCAGCCCGTTTTCAAGGATGGTGGTGCAGGATGAAAGGGAAATATGAGAAACTTGTATTCTGAGTTTCGTCTGCAATTAATTGAGGCTGCACTCTGACATGGACAGAATGTTTGGAATCTCACCACTTCTAATGTGGCTTTGTACTGAGCTCTAAATGTCACTGCTTCCCATTGAGTCTCATTTTTGTGTGTATGTTGATGAATGTAATACTAGACTTTGTAGTATGTAGCTTGTCTGAACAAAGGTAACTAGCAAATGTTCAGAACTTGGTCCAAGCTTCAGCTAGATTTGGCAAATAAGTTTTTGTGAGTTGGTTTCATGGTAACATGAACTGTGCAATTCCTACAGGGGAAACAAAAAGCTAAGAATAGTGTTGCTGAGAATGTGGCTTTGGTGGTTTTTCTTAGTAAAGAGGTAGATGTGCAAGATGTAGCCTGTAAAAGGGAAGAAGAGATATGTGAGTGTGTATATGGGAGAAATTGAAAATTCCAGGTGAGATCTAGTGGTTTGGGCATATAAAAAAATAGACTGGATTTGCTAACTCTAAATCCTCAAAGAAAACTTTGTACTTCAGCTGCAGCAGGAATTATTATCTCAGATAGCATTTTTTTTAGCTGCTTCTCTTATGTATGTACTATAATTAAATTCTAAGAAGTTATCAAGGGCTATGTCAAATGCATTAAATAAGTGTCTGATACATGATCCTTCCAGCTTCCAAGCTGAGTGCAATTACTCTGGAGTTTTATGTCAAAGAGTTTCAGACATTTTTCATAGGACACAGAAACATCCAGCTGCAGAAAGAAATTTCAAGCATTTCCATTAAAATTGAAGAGTTCTATGAAATCAGCTTGATTTTCCTACAATTTCACAAAGAAGAGGAACAGTAGAATAGTTCAACATTTTTCTGATAAGACATTTTATTTATTTTAAAACATTTTAACCAACTCCTTAACTTTTGTCCAGCTGATCACTGAATATTGCAGTAAAATATATAATATTAGGATCTTTTGATTTTACTGATTCCAGAATGTTCACATGACTGGAAAATAGATGATGCTGCAGAACCACTTATCCAAAAAGTGGTAACTTGAGCAGTGTGCTGCAGCCTAATGGGAGAGAGGCAGGTCTTACACAGCTCTATCTGAAAACTTTTTAATTTTTTGGTTTTTCCACATCAGGAAGATCAAACGGGAGAACCAAATTTGCCCTAACAAGCCAGATTTATAACCAGATAGTTAGAAACTAAGGCAAACTGTATGCAGCTTCCCTAGGCCTCCCCCAGCTAGCTTCATCCAAAGAAGGAGACTCCACTTCCAGCTGCCCTTTTGCTCCTCTGGCACTGCTCTGGGTTATTCCCACTGCCTGCAATTGCTCATTGAAAGTGATCAGTAGGGGACTACAACAGGAGTCCCAGAAATATTTTGTCTGACACAGAATGGACCTCTGTTTCTCACACGTCTGTGTCTGAAGTGGCAGAGCCTGTGTGACTTTTCTCTGCTGCATGTGGAGCTTAACGCAGGGGAGCTGTGAGCTGTTTCTGTCACGGATGTTGCTCAGCAGGTTGCCATGCTCTGCTCAAAGAGCACTTCCTCAAAGAAGTGATGGGATTAGTGTGTGTTGCCAAACCTGAAAGAAAGAGTCCCATAATAGAACAGGATTCGTTGACAGCTGTGGCATGTAATTTCCACCTCTTCTTCATCAGTTTATTTGCAATCCCAAGCTCCTCCTTGAGAATTTAAAGGAACGCTGGTACAGGAAAACACTGCTTAGTAGATTCACTGGTTACACAGAATCAGCTCCAGCTCACAGAACCCAATAGAGAGGGACTGTGTGGAGCTGATGCAATTCCTGTTTCATCACATCATGCATTTGAAATGAGTGCATCTAAAATCTGGAAGAAATTACCTAATTCTCTTGCATCACTTTCCTTCTTTGGGGATTCCAGTTTCCATTTGCTGAAAAATTTTTGTTGAAGACACTTAGTGAGACAAAACAGGTCCCCCGTTTACCTCCTATGAGTGAGGTCAAATTTAGGTTGTACTGTTGATTTACATCTGCTGTGTTCCATTAAGCTTGCTGTTCTGTCTATCAAGCAACTGCAGTGGTCTGATCAATCATTTCTTCATAACCTTGTGCTGTCTGCTATCCAAATCTGTGTTCTTGTTAAACATACCACTGTTAATGTCTTCCATTTTATTCCCCTCCAGATAAAGCAGAAATTTTCAGTCTTCACCTGCCTGCTGCCTTACAGATTAAACATAGCTCCTTGCTTCAGGGGAGGCTGGCAGATTTGGAAATCAAAGTGCATCTCCTGGGTAGCTTCCTGGCTCCCTGGACAGGACTGGGAGTCATAAGCTCAGTTATTCCTCACAGGAAAAAACAGGTAGTCTGTCGAGCAGGTCTGAAAACTGAAGCCTCGATGTACAGGAATGCAAGAGAAAGAGGTAGCTGACTGCGGGTTAGACTGTGCATTCCCTTTGCAGCTGCACTTCCACCCTGGCATCCCAGGTGTTCAAACATGGGAGCTCAGTCCCACACACCCTCTGACTGACTTACTGCTGCAGGCAAGAGGTCAGGCTTCTCCCTCTGGTAGCTAAAGCCCATAAACAGGTTATTTCAGTGAAATCCTTTTCTTGAAAGAACCAAATAGTGTGCAAAGTCTGCTTTCCCTCACACAGATAATAATAGTTTGAAGATCTTCAGCTTCACAGACGCTAAGCTGGAGAATGTCTGTACCTTTCCCTACCATGTCCTGTAGCCTTTGCACCATGTTTATTGCAGAGCACCCTGGAAGGTGCAACAGTAGCACTTGCACCAAGGTGTCTTTTCTGCACACCATGGTTTTCCTGCAAAGCCTGAAGCTTAGTATGCCTATGTCTCACAGCTCTGGTTTTCAGATCCTTTTCTGAATGAGGCAGAAACAAGACTTAAACCTCAGCCCGTTGCTTTCCTGGTAATTATTTTAAACAAAGGTTCAGACTGCAACCTTTGTGACTTCTTCTCTCAAAAATGTTAGTCTAGTTTTCATTCTGACATGAAATGTTTAAGATGTTTTAATGGAATAGAATTTCTATCTAGCTGCCTAAGGAGATGGTCCATGGCACAGCTTTATAGATCAGTTGTAGGGTGAGAAAGAGCCATCAGGCCCTCAGAGAGCTCCATACCAGTAAGTAATAGTTCAGGTAAAAAATATAGCCTCCCATGTGCTTGTTACAGTCCTGCCAGAAAAAGGTTTTGATTGCTAATGAGGCAGGGTAATTCTCTGTAGCTTCTGCTTCCTAAAACATGGTTCCCCTCCCCCCCCGCCCCTTCTCATTGGTTTCATGTTCTCCCTTCTCTGAAGCTCCTAAAGATCTAAGCCTCTGTTTAGCAAACCCATATGTGGGAAGATAAAAGCAGCCAATGGCCCTTTGGAAGGGACCCATGTGGCCTGCAGTACCTTTGGTAGACGGTCTTTTGCAGAGATGTCGACGAGGTTGCAAATATCAGATAATGATAAAGAGAAATGGGGTCACAGCTCATATGGCCTTACATAGAAAACATCAAGTTATCAAGTCATAATTCACAAGTGAAAATATGTGATTAAACTTTATCAGTGCTCCCTTTCTTGATTTCACTTCACTCTTTTCCCACAGTTTGATAAAGCACACTTGTCAAACAAATTTGATATGGTCCCTTCTTGCTGTCTTATATATTTGTTGAGGATCACGTAATGACAAACCATGTCTTGATTAGAAATTATATCCATTGGAAAGTACTTTAATAGACAATAGGAACTGTGGGAAAGGAATATGAAAGTTCTCAGTAATGTAAGTTTGGACTGAACTATGTTTCAGCTGCCAAGGAGGGAAGAAAAAAGCAAACCACACAAGTTTGGGTACTGTTTTCCTTTCCAGTGAAATGTAAAAAAAAAGAAAATTTTACTTTGGAGATTCCAAATGTGTTACTTTCATCTCAAATGAAATATTATTTTTACACTGTAAAAATACTTACACAGTTAATTTAGAAATTATCACCTGCCTTTTTTTGGCTAACACTATTTGACCTGAATTATAAAGAAATGAATTTTGGTCACCTCTGAAACTATTTATTTGGTTGCTGCGTGGTGTGTAATCAACTGCCACACCCATGAATCTGTTTCTGAAGGTCCATTATAGAAATTATGCAAGAGATACAGGTTTTCCTTTAAGACAGATGAGGCCTTGGTGTTGCTGTTATCCTGCTTCATCATCCCTAGGAGGATTTGTGGTCCCTACTCCTTGAAGGAATCTGAGGTACCTTCTACAGCAAACTCTCTCTGTTACTGCTGCCTTTGCAAAGCAAGGCCTCTGTGTGTAAGATGATGTCCAGCAACTGGGGTAAAAAAGCTGGATTACCTCTATGCTCCAGTAAAAATTGTCCTAAGTGATTTAACATGGAAAAATGTAGGAGTACAGAGGACTGGGTTAAACAATAGCAAAACAAGAGATGCTTTAAATGAAAACAGTCCTCATGACAATGGAAGGAAACTTATGTGGAAGATGTAGTACATATAAACTTCAAACCATCAGCTAATGTCTGGCATCAATTAGAAAAGTACACAGGATACTGGACTGCCCCATGGGTTTAATATCACATCCTGTCCCTCCTTGCAGGATGGCACCAAGGACCCAAGGCCATGTGGAGTAAGCCAGAGCAGACTTTGCCAGGGTTATGTGAGCTGAACCCTTTTGCAGCTTGTTTACAGCACCAGTTAGGTAACTGGTAGAGATCTGTGGTATGGGGGTAATAAAAAACTTGCTTTTGAAGTCTTGCATTTTCTCTAATTATCTTTCTCATGTTCGTGCATGTGTAGGTATTATGTCAAAAGGTGAAAGAAACTCTGATTCGTGACAAAGCTTCCTCTTCCTCGCTCAGTCTTCACTGTTACTTTTCAAACAGGAATGGACATGTTTGAGAGCATCTGAAGCAAGAGGGCAATTCTGTGTGGCACAGATCTGCACTGGAAGTGGAGCAAACAATGACAGTAGCAGTCACATGTAAGGTGTCTCTCTGTGGAAGTCACTGCAGCCGTGTTGTGACCATGGGTTGAGTACACAAGGAAATTGTCATAAATTTCATTGAGCTAAAGAGGGGAAAAGAATCAAAACCAAAGCTGTAGGGCAACTGAAGCTCAGTGCAGCTTCCCCCCTCCCCTTCCCTCCTCCCTCCCACTCTCAGCTCAATTGTGTTGGCTGTGGTAAGAAAACTTCCTTGTCATTCCAGGAGAAGTATCTCCTCTCCATCTTTGAGATCTGCAAAGAGATAGAACCATTTTCTCTCTTAAACTTCAATCTGGCAACATGCAAAAGCAACGTATTTGATTTCCCAGTCTTTCTCTGGCGCAATCACTTTGTACAGCAGTGGAAAACAACGAGGTACCAGGTACCAGTGCCATGGCATCAGTGCTGTATTGTCAGAACACTCTTTGCCTACAAGTAGCAGTCAGCACTCTGGCCATTTAAGGCTCATCCTAAAGATGAGCTTTAGATAGCCAGAGCGCTGACTGCCACAGGCTACAGGCTGTGCACAGGCTGCCACAGGCTGCAGAGAAGCCTGTGGTCTAGTCTTCCCATGATTTTTTTGTGAAGCTGAAAGATGGTTACATCTGTGGTAGCATTTCGGACTTGCTTTTCATTGTGAGCTGAGTCTGAGGCAGTTTTAGCCTCTGGAGGAGGATGTGGCACCGGGTATCACAGCTGATAGCATCCTCAGAGAGGTGAAGGATTAAAAATAGACCTCGAGATCATTTGATGTCTTTTGGTTTCCCATGAAGGCCCTATGACTTAAAGGAATTTGGTTCTATTTTTTATTCGGCTAACACCAGATATGTAATTTTTAAAAATAGTAAACTAGCTTGTTGTTATCTGACCAGAGAGAGATGAGTTTTGAGCTTCACCTCTAACCGAAAACCAGCTGTCAGCTATAACTCCTACCTGAGGTATTGAGCTTTGCAAGTGAGCTTGAGCACTGGGAACTCAGGCCACTATGCAATGACAGTACCTCATTCATTTTGGCAGCCTGCCTTCCTTTTTCATCAGCTCTTGGCATTTCATTAAATCAGAAAACCTGTTGTGAAGAGATGATGAATAGAGATTATGCCATGAAACTCAGCAGTTCAACCTTCACTCAAGTATAGCTTTTCCCCTTCTTTTACAATGACTCCTCATGCATAAATAATATCCATATTCTTGCATTTCCTTGAAACTTAGATATTACTTCTGACTATATCATAATTTTCTAGTTTTGAGATGTTTCTTGCTACAGAAGAAGCAAGACCCTTACAGAAGAAGGGTATAAAGCACCATTCAGTACTAGGTCTGCAGCTGTTTAATGTCAATGGCAAAAATTTTAGCTTCCATGTGTTCAATCCTACCACTTGCTGTCTCCTCCCTCCCTTTTCTAATTAGTCTCATCCCCTTATCCAAAGATATATACTTAACATCTATTTCTACCAGACCAAGTCTTTTCCAACTTCCATGTGTAGATCTCTTTCTCAGCAGGCATTCAAAATCAGGCACAAGCTCTTCTTCCATACTCAAGTTTGACTTGATTGTGGGAGCAGGTCTGGGCTATGCTTTCACCACCTTTCCCTTTGTAAAGATGACAAAAAAGAGAATACAGAATGAAGCAGGGCAGTTGCAATGGCCTCTGCTCAGCCAGAGCAATACTAATGCACTGGGTTTTGTCATTTCTCCAGGGGAGCATAGGCCTTTCTTCATGTGCCACCAGACCTTTATCTCAGCAGGAAGAGAGCATTTCCTTCTGTGCTAGAGGCTGACTATAAGGGCTTTCATACTCTTTCAAAGAAGTTGCTCTGTAGAGATGTGGCAAGTTCTGTGAACAGCTGGAAAAAATAACATTATGTCTTGCAAACTATTTTTTTTTTTCAGAATTCTAAAACCCCCATAGGGCTCCATAGCTGTGCACTTTGCAGCAGTAACTGCTGACAAGCTCCCAGCTCAGCCTTAACACAAGTGAGGCCTTTGCAGCCCCACCAAGCCAGGCAGCTTTGCTCATAAACAGGACTTTCATCAGGGATGTGAGCAAAGTTGTGTGCTGCCATTGACGTGTTGGGAAAATTCTGGGAGCCTGGGAACCTGGGCAGTGCTTGATCCTCTGCTGTTGGTGTCCCAGACACATGGGCTCCCAGTCGCAGCTTGGTCAGTCGCAGGAGGGTCTGCTCTGCTCATCACAGTGTGGTTCATTCCCACTAGCCTTTGGAGAGCCCCTGGCAGGAGCTGGCTGTCCTCTTCTCCTGGCCAAACCCTGTGCTAGTCAACAGCCACCCTGCTACTTAATATTTCAAATATGCATGAATAATCCACTGAATTTCAGTATCCCATTATTTGCTCACATTCTTTGTGGTCACCATGTGTCATGTCTCCCCCCTGGGGAGAGAAAGCTTGAGAGACCTGAGAGAAAGCTTGCATGATGAAAGCTGGTCTGTTTTATTTTTGTAACTGTGTAAGTGATTCTAATAAAATATATTCCCTTCTGTCCACAGACTTGGTAGCTTTATGCTCTTAGATCATTATACCCCATGTCTGCTAGCACCACCCTTGCCAAGATGGAGTAACTCTTTTGTTTGTGCTGTGACTGAGAGCTCAGGCACGTCAGTCTGCTGGAGTTATGGTTTTTCTGAAGCAGTCTTGAGGGAAACAGGTGATCTAGTGCTCAAAACACCTCTCTCCTTTCCTGGCTTTGCGAAAGATCACATATTTCTGAGTCTCATGCTGCGTCCTTGACCCAGACCTCCTGCCACCAACTTGCATTTTGGTATTTGTGTGTTTACCCTGACCTGGCTCTCTACACCCGCAAGATTGGAGGATTGCTGCTTGTTCCCTGGTTTGCTGCTGCTGTTGCTTCTTTTAGAGAAAAAAAAATCATCAGGTGACAACGTGCAGTTTGTTTTGGAATTCAGATTATTTACACAGAAGCCAAACACAGGTGTTTTAGGTGGTTTTCAGTGGGTGGTCTCCCATTTCAAAAGTATTTTCCTCTATTCATTTGGGCTGTGATAGGGAGGTGAGCTACTGTGCTGAGGCAGAGCAGTTGAACATTGTGGTTAAACCACTCCTCCTCTGCAGACTGTCTACACAGCACCATGTCATGTTGGTATTGCTAAGGTAGGTACAACAAGTTGAAAAAAGTAAGTGAATTTTATATTTATTGTTTACATGTATTTTCTAGTAAAGCTATTTGTAGGGAGAAGATAATTACCTGGGCCTCAGTCTGCTGAGGTTTTCCAGTCACCATAGTCACAGGTTCACAGAGTGGTTTGGGTTGGAAGGAACCTTGAAAATCATCTGGTTCTGAGCCCCGTGCTATGGCAGGAACACCTTCCACTAGAACAGTTGCTCAGGGCCCCATTGAACCTAATCTTGAGCACTTCCTGGGATGGGATGCCCCCAGCTTCTTTGGGCAACCTAGTGTCTCACCACCCTTACACTAAAGAATTTCTTCCTAATATCTAACCTAAACCTGCCCTCTTTCAGTTTGAAGCCATTCCCTCTGCACTATCACCGCATGCTCTTGTAAAAGCCCCTCTCTAACTTTCTTGTAGGCTTCCCTCAGGTATTACAAGGTGCATTAAGATCTTTCTCTAACCTTGTCTTCTCCAGGCTGAACAACCCCACATCTCTCAGCCTGTTTTCATAAACAGATAAATTTTAACTTTGTTCCAGGTTTAAATTTCTGTTATGCCATAAGTGTGGGTTCTTTCTTCACCTTGGCTGTATTTTTGATGCGTAGAAACAGCAGTTTAAAAGTCCCAACTTGCTCTCATTTCATGTTTTTAGAAAACTTTTTAGTGTTCTCTTGGGCTTTTTTCATCCCTGACAAACTTCTCAGCTAAAGAAATAGTGTGGTTCCTCCATATCAGCACCAGAATAGGAGGGCTGTGGATGGGTTTGGTGGGGGCATGGGTAACTGAGGGAAGAGGAGGGAATGAATGCTTATTTTGGAGAAGCAGTCAGAGTGTGTGCTGTGGCACAGGGGTAATAGGGTCAGGATAAAAAAAATATTTGGAAATGCTGACCCAGAGAAAATATCAGTGCAAGGCTTGATGGCTGGGCTGACAGGTAGATGAGAAGCACCCTCTGATGATGAGCCCAGCTGCAAACCCCTGCTGCTGGGTATTCCCAAAGTGGGGCTACATATCTGGACACCTGGACTGGTGGTTAGAGAAGACTGCAGTGGCCATGTAGAGGTGTTACATCATAGGGACTTCCCATTCCCTCATCTCTCTATTGTATATGTAGATCAAGCCTACTGTGTATAAGTGTCTGTGATCTTAGCAACAATTTGAGTGAACAAATATTGCTGTCTTTTCAAGTCTTAAAAGGGAATGAATAAAACAGAAGTGCAACATCACCTCCATTTGGGTATGTGTGTTGTCAGAGAGTGCAAAAATAAAAATAGTGAGGTGAGTGTGGGGGAGCTGGAGCTGGGGGTGTCGCAATAACTGTGCTGTGCTGCAAAATGTTCCTGCCACTGACAGTGTTGTTCAGTGCTAATGTCTTGGCACACTGCTTTTAGACATTGGTCATCCTATTCCTCCTCTCTTTTCCTGTTGTAATTCCAGGATTGCTCTGGGCAGAGAAGGTGAAGACGGAAGTGGAGGTGTGTAACATACTCTACACTGAAAGCCTGAAAAGTGTCAAGCATTGTCAATGAATTGCTTTGAGTTCCTGTGCATGGTTGAGACTCCAGAGGACATGAGGAAACATTGACTGGATGGTGCAAGGGCAGCCCACAGGGGCAAACCTTCTCCCCTGTCTCCTTGTCACACAAGGTGTCCTTTCTTGTCAGTGGAGTCCCTGTCTTGGTTCCCATGGTGGCACAGCCAGAAGCTGTGAGGTGGGGAAAGCCTCCCTCTGCCATTTGCTGTTCCACACCTGCGGGATCTGCAGTGTCAGCAAGGTTTTGTTAGCATGGTGGTTAGCTGGTCACAGTAAGCTGTCAGGCAGGCTTGTCACCTGGAAAGCTCATCATAGAGATGTAAATTATGCACCACACCAGGGACTTGCTCTCTCCTGACTAAGCTTAGCAGGTAGCTCACAGGCACTGGATTGTAGCAGCTGGAGTAAGAAGAGATCCTAGAAGTGCATTCCTGCTGAGAAACATTTCTTACCAAAGCAGAGTTAACCTCTGGTGACTGGTGTAAGCTCCCATAATGGGCCAGTGCAATGTCAGGCAGTTCCAGACACAGCAACATGCCTCACCTTCCCTACTAGCTTAAGCTGGCCTTGCTTTTAGAGCAGAGAAACTGAAATTTTCTTTCTGTTTGTATTTCTGTATTTTTAAAACAGGGATTTCTGGGAAAAAAAAAACAAAAACAAAACCAAAAAAACCACATAGGCTCTAATGTGACCCTTCCATGTTTCTGTACAGTGAGGACCTTCTTATTTCCTGAATGGCTTGGTCTGCACTCCAGTTAACTCACACCCTGGATTTCATCCAAGTACATTCTGTTTCTTGATACGAGGCCAGGCTTTGCTGAGTTATGGTGCCATTTTCTTCTGCCTGCTCTCCTCCCAGTTCCTCTATTATCATTCTCATTGCTGAATGCTACTAGCAACCCTTAGCCCAAGGGAAGAGCAGAACCCAGCCCCATGCCTGCGCCTGACAGCAGTCGGAGCAGGCGAGCTGGAACTGCAGTGAACGAGCCTGTTGGTTGAGCTGTCCCTTGCTCAGCCTGTCACTGAGAGGTATGTCTGAAATCAGCTGAAGCAGAAAACATTTGAACTCTACACCCTGCCAAATACCTTCCAGATGTGTAAGATGTAGCCTCACTGCAGACTCTGACTGTAGCTCTGCCAATATATATCTGCACATTTCTGGTGCACAGGGAACATGAAAGTAGATATTTTATAACATCTGCTGCCTTTTCCTAGTCCTCCCTCCCTGCTTTTTGCAGTGGTTTTCCTATATTTCATCCTTCAAGTTTAAACAAACAAACAAACAAAAAAGCTATAAGTCTTTCTACTGATTTATTGAATCCTCACATTTTGTAAGTTTTTGTGCCAGCAGTGTGGTAAAAAGGGAGAGAAACAGAGAGACCTTGTTCTCCTGCCTGGAAATCAAATCAGTGCCCAGGTCCTTTAATTATTTCTGTATTGATTCAAGGTGTTTTTCTTGCACAAATAATAAAATAGTATCAAATTCCATTGAAAAAGGGCTTTTATAAAACCAGAGATTTATCTTGCTTTCACAGTAAGAATTACTTCTTTAGTCCTGCAGTCACCTGGGCCTGAAGGGGGTCAGAGCAGAGCTGTCCAGAAGAGAGAAGGGAGAAAGCAGAGAGGCTAAGGATTAGGTTAAATGTGGAAGTGATAATACTTCTTATTTGAAAATAAAGAACATCATTGGGTTTTAAGGTCTTACTTTTAAAGTAATCTTTTTGTTAAGAAAGAAGAAAGACTGTCTTGCTTCTTCATTGTTCTCAAACAAAGCAAGGTAGATTTGCGCTGACTTCTGATTTCTGACTCCACAAATGGTAGTTATTTTCTGATCTCTGTTGCTAACAACTGTGTATTTTTTAAGAAATAATCACCTTTGGAGTCCATGGCTGTGTTGGTGTCATTTGTTCTTGAAAGTTAAGCAGATGCAGGCCTGGGATATATTTTGGTGAGGGACCACCTGGGAATCACAGAAGCCATATATATACGCCAGGGAGTTGTGGTCAAAATCCTGGCACACAGCAGACCACAGGAATCTAATGAGTGGGAAGACTTCATTTGGTCCCATCATCACTGCTGAGTTGACTGATGGGGCTGAAATGCAGCAATACTCACACATCCATTTCTGTCTTCTTGCTCGGACAAACTGGCGTGTGAGAAGCCTGCCAGTCAACTCATTGGGCTTCTACAGATGAAAATGTCAAATGGAGGTTATCTGTGTGACTGTGTGCATCACAGAACTGCAGAAGGAAGACAGGAGAATATGGTAAGAAAGAAAAATGTGTTTCCTATTCAGTCTGCCTATGCTACAGACTGCCTTCTTTTGTGAGCTGAGCTTTGGAGCAGTCAGTGCAGTAATGTTCATGTTTTACTACAATGTTTGCAATTAATCTGACTGGGTGGCACTTGGCCCTGAAGTAACTCATACTTTTGTTGGGATAATACCCCTGGGAGGTGTAGTTCTCACTAGGATCTGTTTCGCCAGGTGTGCAAGCATCTTCCTGACTTAGGGCAGGTGTCTCACTGACATATTTTCCACCAAGCTTGCATGAAGGGATCTACAATATCCCATTTATTCTAGCCTGGCAGCTAACCTGAAGGGGTGGTCTCTCTCTTGCAGGCTTTTGATGACTGTAGGGGTCTTTTCTTAGAGCATTTTCTGCAGTGAAACCTCACCTTTTGCTGCTGGAGATGTGTAGACCAGACCTGGTTATAAATCTCATTTAATCTAGACTACAGCAGTTTGACTGGATGACTTTAATGGTCTTTCCCAACCTAAATGACTCTGTGATTCTCTGAAAGCTGTTTTAGTGTATCCTTTTAAAATTATTTGTTTCTTAAATTGGCTTCTGATAATTGAGATGTTTCTATACCTCAATTAAAGATGATTAGGGCAAGGTAGGAACAGGATACTGAAGAAAGAAGGTTTTAAGAACTAAAAGAAACATCTCAGTTTACCTCTTCTTCATCAGGTGCTACAAATAGAGTAAAAAGGAGGCCAACTCTTATACTGGCTGCTGCTTCATCTCTTGATATGATTTATCTAACTGTATGTAAAAACTGGAAAGGTCTGGATGAAACAGCTTTGCTTTTACAGAGACCTGTTCCTCAACAGTTTAAATCTTAGAGACAATTTTATGTTTTGAAGCATCTGGAAGTCTCCTTGGCCCCTTTCCAGGTCATTGTCCCATGCAGTATCTTCCTTCAAGTGCCCCCAGTGAGTGACCTCTGACTCTGTGCCCATAGGATGAAGCAAAGCATCTCAGCTTCAAAGCTCCTGAGCTCCTCTTGCATTCCCTGTCTAAATATTATTTGAACAGGGAGCGAGAACAGGCAAGTAACAGCCGTGCCTTGTCAGTTGCAGAGGATACATCTTTATTTAATAAACAGTACCTCTGATACAATCATTCTGCATGTCAACATCACCATTTCTGCTGGTGTCCTGCTGCAATATCGCCATGATAATCAAGGTAACTTTTGTAAGAACAGCAGAGATAATACAGCAGATAGTAAAGGAAGCCAGACTTGATTCAGTCTTTTTGTCTGTCTGCTTTACTCAATTAGTTTTCAATCTTATTTATTTCATTCACAAGTCATCTCTTTGATCTACTGCCTCAAGTACACCCTGAGCCACTTCTGTCTTCCTTCTCCAGTTATTAGGCTTATATTATTGCTCCCTGATGACTCTGATCTCACATTTTTAGTTTCTCCATGCCTTCCTGATATTCCCAGAGAAACTCCAACAATCCTCTCTCTTCAATCATTCTCTTCAATCTCTCAGGAGATTTCCATACCCCACAGATCTGTATGTGTGCTGAGACTGAACAAGAAGATAGTGTAAAAATGGGAGATTACAACTAATTCATATCTGAAGTGATGACTGTTTGCAAATGAAGAAATTTCATGTGTTCTCTATGATGTTCAATAAGCCAAACAGCAAACTCCATGCTGCTCGCAGTCTCACAGGACTGATTTCCCAGGTGTTCTGGGAGCTACAGGAGCTGGTAAGGGTAATGATGCAGGAAAGCACATCTGGGACCCTTGACTCTGTCTTCTACTAGCAGGTTTTGGACTGAAGGGAGGTTAAAAGACATTACCATTAGAAGAAGGAAAATCCTGCTCTACCCTTCTTTGTGCTTTTTGCCTTTATCAGACAGTGCCTGTTTCATGGAGGGACTTACCAGACTTCCTCCTAAGACTCAGAGAGTAGAGTGGTTAACTACTTTTCCAGAGGGTGGACTGTCTGCACGATATTCACCTTGGTCATTGACATCATAGCCAGCTGATGTCTGTGATATAATGTCTCTTGCCTTAAGGGTTGGTAGGTCCAACTCAAAATGGAGCAAGCATTGCAAGTCAGAGGATCTTAAACCTATGATAATGAATACATGGTATTTATCATTTATCAACACATTATTATGTGCTTTTGTTTTGAATAATACTTCACATTAAAATGCATGGTACTTCCATGATCAGTGCAGGATTTTGTGGTTCAGCTATGATGGTTGAGGTACCACTTCTTCAGTCCATACAAGAATGATTGCAACACAATTTGACTATTAGTGAAACACAAAGCACTTCAGTACATGACCCAGTATTAATGATCACCATATGGAGACACTTCATTTTTCCTTTGTCACAGAACAAGAAAAAGCCAAAGCCCGTGCAGACAGCAAAGAGCTGACCAAAACTTTTTTTTGTGTTAAGTTTTTCCTGAGGTGGTGGATGATTGCTCTTGAGAAGATGATGTTCTTACACAGTTGGTGGAATTATGACAGACTGATTACTGACACCACATAGATGTAATCTGTAATTCAGTAATCTGAATTGTATTGCATTCATATATCAGGGCTTATCAATGTTCCCATCTAAAATTTTGGGTAATTGAATAGCTAGCACATGAAAAATGCATGGGGAGTGAAACTCCTGCATATGAAAAGCAGTCAGCCCAAATGGTCCTGAGGTTTACGGGCATCTGCAATTTGAACTGTTAATTTGGTTTTGTATTTGGGGAAGACATGCCATTTAATGTGATGACCCCTGCCAGTGGCTTCATATATATATATTCACTTGGGTATAAATTAGTATCTACGTTATTATTATTATTATTATTATTATTATTATTATTATTATTATTATTATGATTGTGATTATTATTTCATACATGGAATAGATTATTATCCAGGTTTTTGCAAGTAAGTGTACAGTCTGCTGTTTGGTGGTATTCAATAGTACAGTGGGCAAATGCCCCAAGCAAATCTGTTCAAGTCACAGTTTACATGATTAGGAGATATGGAAAGCAGAAATACATATTTCCTGATACACAGAGAAGAAAGAATACTGTATAACTACTTACCAGCTGTAGCCACAGCAAATGAACAGTGCCCTCAGTACTCTTGCCTGAACCAGCTTCAAACTTAATCCCAGGATATTCATAAAAACTCTTGAAGGGGAATATGATAGCATGTTCCAGTTCAAGAATAGAGCAGTCCAACCCCTCAGTTAGGTAAAATAATGCTCAGCTAAAAAGCACGGAAGTATTTATGGGAAAAACAACAAATAGTCCAGGTTCAAGGTGTTCTGTGGTCTTGAAAACAAACAGAAAAAAGCACTTCAAAACAATCCCCACCTCATACTCAAAGCCCTGAAATACAAAATACAAATGAAATTTCTAGAACTTAATAATTACACAATACTTCATAAATAGAAAAACAGATAGCAAATGAATTACCAGAGATTTCAGAGAACATAACAGGCTTAGAGTGAATATGAAAACAAACAGCAAGCCCGTGCTTTATAAATGTTCTACATTATTCCTTGAAAGAAAACCAAAAAACCAAAAACAGTTCAGGGAAAGAGGAGAATGGATAGGCCTTAGTGGGTGTTCTGGCCTTGGGGAAGAAGAATGGACAGACAACAGAAAAGATGAGTGGTTTCTTTGGATTAAATATTTTTAAACCTTTCTTTGGATAAACCTCTTTAAATATTTATAATCCTTATTTTTTAGTATTTTATAAAGAACTCCATATTGTAGCAATGGTCCAGTCTGTGCCAGTGGCAGACAACCAAAAGGGGAGGTTTGCTATTCTGTTCTATGCCTTTTATCAGTGCCACACAAAACAAGTGTGATACTTTGCTACATAAACAGAGCCCTGATTTGAAAGACGGGTTTACATTTTCTTAGTATGATGTGCACGCCATACCTAACAGTTATGTATTTATTTATGTATGTGTTATGTGTAATTAGACATTTCCTCCATCTCACTGAAACTTTACCATTCCTTCTCATCCTCAAGGAATTTTAAGCTTACTTTTAAGCAGTTGCTTGTGGACTCTTCTTCATAGACTTTTCAGTCTTTACACTGCCCACTGCCCATTTTTAGAATCAGCACAAAGTCAGAAAAAACAGTTCCTGGAGTCCTGCAAGCTCATTGCTGATCTTTTGTAGTCATAATTGTCACACTTTTCTGTAAATTCTTAAATGTACTGAGCTTTCCTTTTGTGCAGCGTTGGAAATTTAGTCAGTTTCTTCAGGAATTTTTGAAACACTGAGTAAACTGTAAGGGAGAGAATTTACAGTTATGTATAATTTATATGCAGACTGAGATTATGAACTTGGCTTACTGGTATTATCCTTTCAGTTAATGAAAACTACTTTTTTTTTTTTTTAACAAAGGAGAAAAAGTACACACTGGGTACAGCTCTTAGTATATCCAAAGACTGTAATTCCAAGGAGTTAGGCATTCAGAAAGCTCATCTCTCCCCAATTTCCTCTCCAAAGCTTTTACCTGACTTTATGTCTCCAAAGTCCAGTTCCAGCAAAACTAATATTCCAGTCTCTTTTGTAATATGTAGAAACTCTCAGGTGGAATGGCTTAGCCTTGACCTCTTTTGCAATTTAATGTCTTGTAAGGCAGCTCAAAAATGTTTTTTATTATATAGAAAATTATTTCATTGCTCCTTCGACTGAATCTAAAATGAGCATGGCAAATCCAGTGTTTTAATGAGGAATCTTATTATTCAGTCTTTCGTTCTGAAATTCACCTCCTGGCAGCCATTCAGATCTTTCAGCAAACACCACCAAATTGGCATTCTCTATCCATCTAAGGGCTTGATCAGCAATTGCTGCACAAAATCTTGTGTAACCTCCAGGACATCACAGCCCTGCCAGAGAGTAAATTGACAGAGAGATGCTTGTTCAACTTGCTTGTGTCTAAAGATCTACAAATGAGCTTTGCTCTGTAAATTAAGTTTCTTTTAACTGCAAGTGAGGAGTTTTAGCTCTGCATGTCAGATAGCCATAAACAAGCAGGTAAGGAACACATGTTTTGGAATATAATTTGTTTCTGACTGCTGCTGGAACAAATAGGTTGCCATGGTCTTTCCAATATGCTTTCAACCATAAGGCTGAAAGCATATATTGCCTCCATATATTGTTAGACAAATGTTAGCTAGATCAGGCTTAAGTAATTTCCCAGAATTCAGGGATAGGATGTGCATTTCTGATACTTCCCAGAAGACTTCCTCTCAACAAGCCTTTATATTATTACATACCTGATTATGAAGGCTTATTTTCATTTATAGAAAATAATGTACAAATAATTGCTATTTATTAAGAGACGCAAGAGCATTTCAGTGTGGGTTTTTGGTCTCAAATATATACAATATTCTTCACTTTGAATTGTGCATTTCCTAGAATGCAGACTGGATGACTATCCTTCAGGGCAGAGGAGATACTGCATGGGAGGTAGCAAACAGACCCATGGCTCTTTTTATTGTTATTTCCACTCTTCCCCCGACCCTGCACCCCATGGCTGGTAATGCTCAGCCACAGGATATGAGAAATTAAGTCTGAATATACACTTATGCATATTTATATGCCTGCCTATCATTTCCTAGTCATGCACATGTTGCCTCAAGTACTTCGCCCAAAGAATATTGGATTAACCAAAGAGCCCACATAGCTCTACCCAAATAGCCTACATCTCTTGGATCTGTGCTTTGTCTTGTTAAACAGATGGAAAAAACTTATTCAGGATGCAGAATTCAGAGCCAAGTTCTGAAAAAGCAGTAAAAGAGCATTTCCTAAATCCTCTTCTGTACAGAAGGCCCTAACTTCTCCTTATTCACATGAATGTCTGTGAATTTCAACTAATGAGCCTGATTGATAAAAATAGAAGAAAAAAGGTAGAACCTGACATGCTAGTAATAAATGCAATTAAGAAAAAGCAGTAGGAATATACTTTGAAGTCACAGGCAATAATTTTATTGGATCTTACCTTCATCAGAGTATCTGATAATCCTGTTCTTTGTGGCCCTGTATTCCCTGAAATGAGTTGTTTATAGTAGGTTATAGACAGAGTTCCTTCATTGTGAAATCTTCACAATAAAACACTTCAAAGCCAGCTGTAGTCCAAATATATATTCTTTTGGTGTATAGTCCGGACAGTCTTAACTAGTAATAATCACTTTAGTCCTTTTGCTTGGGTGGTAGGGACTTTGGGATTAACGTTGCTGATTTGAGGTGATGCCAGCAGTTATGTAATGGATAGACCAATATATCCCCTGGAAAAATCTAGAGTTTACTTACCCTTAGTCTTTACCTCAGTCATGATGTTGGACGTGCAGAGAAAGACTCAGATGTCCTTTACTGCAGGGCAGAGGAGGGGGGCAGATACGTGACTGCATCTGGGTCAGCCTGCAGAAGCTCCCTGCCCAGAGTGCAAGTATACTTGGTTTTCAGTACATGTGCTCTCTAGGCTTGTATTTGCCACTGTGTGTTACAAGAGTTGGGGGTGGCTTAAATTAGACAGGTTGCCCCACAAGCATCCAGCCAGCCTCACCTCCTTTTCAAAGCAACAAAATAATAATACAATTGTAAGGATGATAGGAGATTATTGTGCAGGAATATCCGTGTTCTGCTAGATGAGGCTTTAATTTATTCACTTCATGAAGAAAAAGCATTTAAACCTTTAATCTGACTGATTATGGAGTTTGAGGGACTCATCTCATGCACGTGATTTTGGAGACCTTCTTGGACAATGTGTGGGATTTCTGGTTTTTTTGGCAAAAAAACAAGAAAGAAAACAATATACTCTGTAGAACGTATCGGGTTTTTTCATTTTTGATTGGCATATAATTAAATATCTGCATAATTTACCGGCTCTTATTCTCTGTAAGATAATAGGGCAGTATGGATTCCTGAATTTCTAGCCCTGAAGAAGTGTAGCTTATTTATTTTAGTGACTGTATCATCTAGCCAGTTAATGGAATGGTCAGGCTCTTGTAGTGCAGAGCTGTAGCATCAGCAAAGGTTTTTCCCCAAATACTTGCCTTTACTGAAAAAATACTTATGTTGTAAAGCTCCTGTTGCAGTCATTGATTTGTTGGTGTGGTCATTGATGAGTGCTTTTGTCATTGTAAAATGAAAAAATGACAAATTACATTGCATTTGTGAAATGATATTTTTGCAAATACTCTTTTGTTCTAAGTTTCTTTTAAAAAATACCCAAACTCAAATAGCAGTGCAAACACAAAACATTGGGATAGAGATGATACCCACACACTCTGACTTGGTTACTGTTGGGTCTGGAGAACCTTTTCACCAATTTTTCATCTCTATGTTGCATTTTTCTGCTATAATTTGGGTAGAAAAAGATGGTAAATCATGCACAGAATGAGGATTCAGCTGTGACAAGATAAATGCAACTGAAACCTTCACTCAAGGGAACCAAAAGCCATGACAGTAGGATCTGTCTACTGTCTGCAAAGGAGATTACTGTGCAACACTGCTGCTCTTTGCCCCACTGGGTACCTGGTGCAGGCTACCTCAGGGCAGAGCAGGGCTGAACTCACTGGGGTATGTCCCTGTGCTGGACAACATTTTGGATACATGACATGGATATTGTTTGAACTTTTCCATGAGCTGAAGTGCTTCCTGCCCTGTTCATTCCACTCCTAGAGGACTGTAGGGACACAGCCCCATGCATTCTCCTGGCAAGTGGGACAAAAAATTACCAACAGAGCAAACCATACAGCAATTGCAGAGCTGTGGGCTACCTGCAGGTGAAGTTGTAAGAAGGTTCTTTTCCGAACCTGGAGGCTTAAATCTTAGAAATTTCCTCAATTTTGCACAAAGCACCCAAGTTGGCACAGGGCTTCCTTAAGGCTAATGTGTTTAATAGGAGGGAAAACCGAAAAAGTGTATTTTCTAAGATTGCGATAGTGAACTTTTAATTGACAAGCTGTCCTCAAAAACTGTGGTGAAAAAAGCAGATCACAGGAGAGGAATATGTGCACCATGCCAGCAGCAGGAGGAGGATCACAGACACCAACCCACAGAGAGCTGGAGGCTGCAGAGTGGTGTGAGTACAACTGAAATTTCCCCTCAGTAAGAAACAGGGAATTTAAAGATATCTGTGACTCTTGTGCTGTTTGTCAGCAGGAGACTCCTGCAGCCTGTGAGTGATTCTGCTGAGCAGTCAGGGCTGCCCCACAGGAAACGGTCCCATCAGGCATTGTTTTCTGAGAGATGGGGTACCACAGGAAAGGAAACCTCTTAGCAGGGTTATTGGTTAGTTATTCCTACAGGCAGTGAGCATGAGTAAGGCTCTCTCCGTATTTTTTTCCCTGTATATCTCTGTATCTCTTCAGCTAAATTTGCTGCTTACTCTGCTAAATTACACTTCTACTCTGGAGACCTCACCAGCTAAACCATTGGATTTTAAGGTGTATGTAGCTACTACAGAAGAAAAGAACAGCCATATTACACTTTGCAATTCGTAGTGTTCCTTTGTTCCTTCAGTCTCTGCCACCACAATTTAAAATGTCTAGCACGTAGTTGTGCCTTTGCTTTTCTTGATTCCTAAGGAGTCTAGGGTATTCCACATGAATGCAGCTAAGCTCAGACTGCTAGCAAAATATATTGCTCTGCATAATACAAGTTAGTTTTAGAAAGGGTATAAGGGTATGTGTGTATGAGAGGTGTAATGCAGCCATGCTTTCTGGCTGTTGCTCTGAAGTCTGCACATCAGAACAAGTGAATTTGTTTTATGCCTCCCAAGAGAGGTCTTGTGCAGTGTTTGAGGTATGTGCTGAAAGACCTCATTGACGATGCAAACACTTCAGCTGTCATTGACTCATAAAAAAGCTTGGAGTAGGAAGGTCTGTAGGAAATTGATTTTCTTTAATTCCTTTGTGAAGTGGCATGTGGAATATTGATCACTTTGGTATGAATGATTTAATTCTCCCTCTGGCATCTACTGGAAGGCAAACAGGTTTTCATCTGAGATATTTTTTTTCTTGCTGAAACCTCGTGCTTGTCATTTAAATATTAAGATGTTTGGGATGTTCACAGACTCAAAGGCAGAAGAACTATGGTTTCTCCTTGGAAATAGTTGCTTCTTAAACTGCTGGAGATTTATTGTTTCATGCAGTGTTATGCCATATACAATTATTTTATTAGATTTACAGTGAATAACTAGAGATACATTGTGGAAGTATTACTCTAGATACAGTCTATTATCTTTGGAGAAGGATCAAGGTGACTCAAGGTGACTCTAATGCTGATCTTAGCATCAGCTTTATTAAGGTTCTTCACTACTAAAATTTATCAGATTGAAGCATATTTTGCAAATAATATTAAAGATGCAAAATATGGGAGTGGAAAATCCCAGTGGAAAAAGAAATCAGTTTTAAAATGTGTTTGTATTATGTTTTTACAAGTAATTACAGTTCTGTGTCATAGCTGAATTTTTCCACTTTTTTTTTCTCCCCAGCCACACAGACAGTGAAGGCAAATTCATGAGTGCATAAAGTGTGGAGTGCTCCCTGGGTGGAAGGAAGGACAGAACTGTAAAGCACCTTATTTGCTTGGGGCTTTACAGGGAGTTATTGCTTTGGTCCAACACAATATTAATGAGCTTTTGGAAATTACACTGAGTGATTCACTGGGAAGCAAGCAATAGTAAATAATGCCTGTTTAAAAATTACTGCCATATGAGGAATACTTTGACTTGAAGACAGTTTATTTGTCTAAATAACATATATTTCTAGGAATTTTTAGCAGATCAACCAGTATAATCATAAATCCACAGACTGTAATGTTCACCTTCCCTTACTCCTCATTACACTGGCATTTACATTACCTTGGTCTGCTAGACAATCACAAGTACTGTCTCTGTGGAACTAATCCATTCTGCTGTGCATGGAAGCAACATAAAAAGTTTAAAGAGCTTCCACTATGTGTGTATGTGTGTATGTGTGTATGTGTGTATGTGTGTATGTGTGTATGTGTGTATGTGTGTGTATGTGTGTGGCATAGAACTGCCATGGAGAGGAGAGATTGCACAGTAAGAGTCTCCAGGGTAGAGAGGGACTAGGGTTGGAACTGGAGATACCCTAGTCCCAGTGATGTGCTCAGCTGGATCCAGTCTGGAACTGTGATGCAGGGTCCTAAGGTTCCTATCCCCTGTGAAATCTTCAGGAAGTTTGGCTGCAGATCTCATCTACATTCAGCACACTGAGCTCTCTCTCAGCAGCACTATTAACCTCACTGATTATTGCTCTCTAGGTTAATGATGGGTATCTAATCTGCATAGCAATCTTCTCTCTTTTGCCATGTTCATCATGGCGGCAGCTGTTATTAAGTAGAAGAAGTGAAACAGGAAAATCCCTTGCAAAATAAACGCTTGTTACTGCATCTGTTGCGGTGTGTTTGTGGTCCCGGGGCCCCCCAAGCTGTGAGCTCGTTGGTGGCAGCAGGCAGGGAGACTCCACATGGCTCCTGGGGTGCTCATTAGATCAGGGTTTATGGGGGTCCTACCCCGGGAAGCAGCATGGGTTCTGAGGGATTGGGGGGAAGGGGACAGAGGAGCCGAGAGAATACCAGCCAGGACAGAGAGAGAGAGAGCCTGCCCCACGGCACACTGAACAGGCAGATTCCAAGTGGGAATCTAATCTTATTAGATTTGAGCCAATGGGATTGCAGGCACATGATACTTCAGGGGAGGATTACAGGCTTGGAATAAACCGTATGCATTTTCAAAGAGTGAGACAGATCATACCATTTAACTAAAATGCAACATCACATGTATCAAAATATAGGGTAGTTGCAATGAGTCTGATACACTGGAACTTGATGTTGCTTTTGTCACCTTTTGCCCAGGGGACTGTGCTGGATGAGCAGAGGGGCAGTCAGGGCTCCACAGCAAGACCCTGCCTCAGACAGTGTATTATAATGGCATCCCACCCAGCTGTGAACCCAGCGTGGCTCTACCTGGGCTGTTCCAAACACTCCCCCAATTTCTGCCAGTCCTGATATGAATACACCAGTTCAATATAATCTAGAATCTGCTGGAATACAGAAACAGAGTCTTCCTTTCTCCTAGAAGCTGATTTAACACGTGTCCTTGCCTCCCCTGTGCGGCAGGTGATTCTGAGGAGATGCTGGAAGGGATGCTCTGCCAACTGGTGAGATGGGCAGGCAAGAAGCATGCTGGCTGAAGGTGCTCCCCACGGACTGCCACCTCCAGTCCTGGACTCTGGCAGCACCCCCAGGGCACTGCCAGCACCAGCCGAGTAGAGCCAGATGCTTCTTCCCATGGTTTGCCACCAGCCTTGCGAGTTCAGGGGCTTGCTGCTGCTTATTTTCAGGGAGGATTTGCCCTTGAGAGGAGGAACTGTGGTGCTGAGTACAGCAATGATCTGGCAAATGTACAAAATGGGACATAAACCAGCTGGAGATTCCTGGCTGGAAATCATACAGTGCCTGAAGGAGCTGCACTTTAACAATTAACACAAGATGTAATACTCATCTGTGTTTAAACAGTCAGTCTAGCTTTAGTGCATTTTGAATATCACCTTGATTTGTTTGGTTCAAAATGGCACAGTTACAGTTTTAAAATAGTTTGTTACTTTTTGCTTAGAGCTGAATTCCTGTTCAGTGAACACAGTATTTTCTTCTTACTATTTGACAATTTTAAGCATATTAATTTTTTCATAATAGATTTTTTCCCCCTATCCTTAATATATGTATACAAACACACACTACATGTATGATTTTGCTCTAGTGATAAAGCTATCCTGGGTTTCTGACAACCTTGTTCCCATAAAATGAGATTGAGGTCATAATATTTACAACTTTTCAACTTTCAAACTGAAGAAGGGAAACTAAGAAACTAAACACAAAACTTAGTTTTAAATATATGTCAAGCATTAAAACATCTATGATTGCTCTCATAAAAACAGGAATCTTTCCTCACTATGCTACAACTGTGTGAATTCCCATGTTGCTCCTGCTCAATGGAACACACCTTTATTTTGCCCCTGTGGCTGCAGTGAGATGCTTCTAGAGTACCATTGTTCAGTTACTGCTTACTGCCATGGTGACACCACTCCAATTCACCATTGATGGGAAATTTTGTTGGGATAGATTTTTAATGTCATAGGGCCTTTTTTCCACTGGGACTAAGCATTTCAGGGTGCTGAGTGTGTTGGCAGGCACTAGAATAAGGTTTGGAGGGTGAAGTGCTCTGGTGTAGATTTCTGGTTGCAATAGTGCATGAACAGTTTTCCAGACGGGAATCTTTGTCCTGGAACAAGGGAGCATCAATGCTGGTATCTGAGCTACACAAGCCTTTGGGACATTTCATCCCAAATGGGGCCAACGTGGTCCTTGTGTGTATGTGTATGGGGATTCAACAGCATTTGGTTTGGAAATACCAATTCACTTAAAGATTTAAGCATGGCTTTATGGACCTTGTATTTTTCAGCATTTTTTTAGTTTAGTTGAGGGTAATGAGTAACTTGGAAATTTATGTAAACAAAGCAGAAATAAAAGTATGTAAGAGCTTTTGTTTAATTGAACTGTGAGTGTTTTTCTGTGGTACAGGTAAGCTGTGTTCAGTATAGCAGGGAGTTTTGAGGGATGAGAACTGTTGAGGAAGTTAATTTAAAAAAATATGAATGGTATAGAGAGGATAACCAGAGAATGACTGTTCACTGGGATCTCACAGTCTGAGACATCCAGTGGAAATACCAGTCAGTGGGTTTAAAACAAAGAGGAGGAAGTCCTTCTCTGCACAATGCATGCTTAAATTGGGGAACTCATCATCACAGGATGTTTGGGAGGCTGATGGTATGGATGGGATCACAAAAAGGTTTAGTCAAGCCCATGGCAAATAGGCACATGTGAGAGCCAGGTTGTGAGCTCTGGCTCAGGAAGTGTCTATGCCTGTCAGTGCTGGCAGCCAAGCTTGCAGTGGAAGCATGCAGCTTTCCACTTTGCCTTCAGCTTTTGACTTTTTATGGCATCTCATCACATCAGCTCCGGGTTGTAAAACAAGGAGGAAAGAGGGACTGAGATTGCTGTCACATGTTCTTCCCTGGTAATTCTCCTGGATAATGCCCAGGCTGAAATGGGTGACAGAAAAGCACTCACCTATGTACACTAGAAAGCCTGGGCTGCAGTAATTTCTGGCAGGAAGCATTCTTAGAACTGTGGTATCCAGATGTAGTTTGATAAAGAAACATGAGAAGAAAAGCAGCACAGTGGTCACTTATCTGCCACAGGCATCAGAGACCTTTGGGTCAGCATGTGACAGCCTTGCTGCTGTGGAGAACACCTAAAATCGGGCTCATTTAGGCAATTACTAAAAAAACATAGCAGCTCACAGGCAAGAAGCAGAGAGGACCACTCTTTGCAAAACCCTCTGCACTCACAAGTAGCTGCTAGAAATGATCCTCTCAGACACACATTGAAAATCGTAAGACATCAGTCACAAGAAGAAATGTAAGAGCCTGCTTTCCTTACATTAGCCATTTGTGTCACACACATTTCTCAGACATAGCAGGAAAATATTCTTCAATTATCCCTAGAAGTCCCTTAGATTGGAAATCTAACACAGTCTCACAATTGTGGAAAGTCTTCTTGAATCCTTTTATTAAAATCACAAAGCTACAAATAACAGACTTGGGGGAAATTATATATTTGATGTTTAGGATAAGCAAGCTGGGGCTGTACCATCAGGCTCTGACATGATATGTTGCTCAGCCATTTTCTAGATAATTCCAAAAGAATTGTATCTTCTGGACAAGATTTGAACTTTATTTTCTGGAAGACTTCTCAGTTCCTCTTCTTTTCTGGTACGAAGGGTCCACAGGAAATTTTTGCAACTTAGCCTGAGTTTTCCTCAGTGAAGGTACCTGCTGGTGTTTCCAGACTTATTGCTCAAGGACAGATATTAGGACTTTGATGTCTTGGAAGGAAAGTAAAAAGCCAATTTAATTAAATAGCTGTGAGTGATATTTTACAATATATAATACCCAAAACATCTCAGAGTGAATCTCTCTCCTAGGAAGAGCCCATTTGAGCCTTTCAAAGTTTTATTGCTGTAGCTTTCTTTTTTTCCAAATTGAAGTGCTGACAGCTAAAATGCTACTCCATTTAGTCAGCTGACCTCAAATGCTTTCATTTAGCCACAATGAGCTACTCAAATTAAAGGAAAAAAGTGCAGAAATAATGAATCTGAGATAATTTTTGTAAGGGATATCTAAATACAAAATGACTAATGGCTGAGGCAAGGGAAGCAGATTTTCTTCATTTAAAGGCCTGGCAGATAAGGAAAAAACATTGCAGATGCATGGAATGTAGCTCTCAGAAATACAGTTCCAGCCTATAGCCTCCAAATGAGTTTCTGTGCGAAGTTCCCTGTACGACTGTGAATAGCTCAGTGGAAATATTCAAGAACCATCTAGATGCAATCCTGTGCCATGTACTCTGGGATAACCATGCTTGAGAAGAGAGGTTGAATCAAATGACCCACTGTGGTCTTGTCTAGGTTTGAAAAGGCAGGAGTCTGTGAAGGAAGGCAAAAGCCTTCTGTGAAATGGAAAAGGTAAACCCCCTCTCTCCAAATTAAAAAGGCTCTCAGGCAAAGATATGGGAATGGGAATAACAGTCCTTTACTAGGAAAAAAACTAAATAAAAAAAATAATAACAAAACAAATGTAATTAGTACAAAGGAAACTAGTGATGGAGTCAGAAACCTGACAGCCTGAGGAGTCAGGGTGTTGGTAGCAGTCCAGTTAAACGGTGGCTGCTCCTCCTTGAGTGGCAGATGAAATGCTGAAAAAGTGGTGATCTCTAGAAGGGTGTAGTTTTCTCTGAAGGTCTGGTAGTAGTTGGGCCTGGTCTTCCTCTGGGAATTCAGCAAGAAGAAGCTGCCCCTCTGGGAATCCAGCGAAGTGGCTGCCAGTGTCTCAAAAAGCGCTGATTTTATGCAGGTAGGAATGCTTGTCTCCTCCCCTCTGGGTGGAGCATCTCACAGGGGGATGATGTAACTTTATCGGTCATGCAGTGAGTCATTCAATGGTCCATTAACAGAAGATATCCCCCCAGAGAGAGACATTGTTCGTGGAAGAGATAAGAAAACTGCCCAACCTCCAACAGATGGCAATAGAATACATGCTTATCTTACAAGCCAGGACAGGTCTCTTCCAGCCTGACCCATCCTGTGCTTCTGGACCACACAAAGGGTTTCTGGGGCTTCAGAGTGACTTCTGTGGACTGTGAGTCAATGCTGAGGATGATCAGCTCACAAATGTATTGACTTCCTGATGAGAGGTCTGGCTCACATGGTGTGGTTTTAGTACAAAATTCAGCTTTTTCCATGTGCTGGTCTGCAACATTGAGCATGGGGCAAAGTGCAGTGACTCATGTGAATGAGAGTGCAGACATCAATTTTTCTGTCCGTGGTAAAAGTGGACATGCTTAGTCCTGAATAGGATGTGGATAGCAAGAACAGGGTGGGTCATGCTCTACATCCTTACCATCCCTTCAGTGTCCATGTTGAGCTGCACACTCTATTTGGGTAGTGTGCAATGGGGTGGGGCAGAAAACCATGTCATGATTGCTTTTAAGACAGATATTTATTATCTCAAAGAGGTTTAGATGCTTAAAGCTCTGCTAGAGTCGAAGCATGAAGTACTGCCCTGTCAGTCATAGAATTTTTTGAGAGTTGAAGCAAAATTGATATGCTTTACCCTGATGCAGTATTGGAGGACCATATGTACATACAGAACTTGGTAAAGAAATATTGTGCCTGGGGCCCAAGTAAAACAGCTGAAAATTTCCAGGTGCATAGTCTTGAATGGAAGAATTTTCACACAAAAAAGATAAATAATAATGGCATTGGTCCAAGTAACCCTTGGCTGGGATATTTGATTGTGTTTAATTTTAAAAATGCATTTTCTAGTCTGGACCACTGGAAACATTTTTGTCAATTCCCTGTGATATTTTCCCAGTTCTTGCTTTGTGGAGGAATCTGGGGTGCTTTGGGCCTGGTTTTTTTGCTTGCTTGTGTTTTGGTGCAGTTTTTGTGTGTGCGTGTGCATGCACGTGCACTTTTTTTTGTTTGTTTATTTTGGTGTGTTTTTTCCTTTTGCCTTTTTCTTTTCCTCAGTTAGCATAGCAAATTGACAATACCAATTAATTATATAACTCCTAAGCAAGTGATAGCATAGCACCAAACTCTCAGGAGATTTTAGAAGGGATGCAAAGTCTGTAAAGTCCTGTTTAAAAAAAAATTCCTTAGTAGCTCTCAGGAGCAAAAAAGCAAAGTTTTGTAGGCACAAGCATAAATTTTCCATGAAACCAATCAGCAGACTCTGTATGCAAGATCTGTTGTTGACCCAGCACTTTCAACAGCTTTTTATATGACTTCTTGGAACACTTACTCTCTCCAAGCTGTTGAATTAGTTGATCTTCTGAGAACTTCACATTTGCCCTCATTTTGAACTCCTTAGTCAAGTTCCATGAAATGATAATAGTATTCAGTGCAGAGTGCCTAAAATAAGGCACCATAACAGCTGCAGAGCTTATATTTCTGCAAAACATTTTTTTTTTTAATAAAATGTTCAATAAATGTTCAATATCCAGGAAATGTGGCCCAGGAGCAACAGGTTTGTGAATAAGGGTGGAAAAGAAAGACCTGTGAGACTGAATTGGACTCAGAAGAAAGGTTCTTGCCTGCTAAAGAGGTTCTTATTCAATTACCTATTTTAGAGCTACTTGAATAGAAAAAGTCAAAGTGAAATGTGGGTAGGAGAACATCTGTGCTACCATAATGACTATTCAGGGTATTTTTATTTGATTGTCAGTTTTAGTTTCCTGACAAAATATAATTTACATGTAATTTATCAGAAAACTTTATTTTTACTCTAATGAATTCTTTCCCTTTATAATAAATTGAGATTAACCTATTTCATTTCCAGAGGAGCCCTGATTGCTAGTGAAACCTCTGTGGCTTGAAAAAAACAAATTCCATGTATTCCACTGTTTTTGTGTTTCTTAATAAAATTAAATATAATTCTAAATGTCAGATCCCTGATCCATTAGTCTTTGGGAAGGAAAGTTAATGCTATAATTGTGGCTTCATCTCCAACCTTGATCACAATGAAAAGTATTAGTTTTTTCCAAATAAATAAAGCTTGTTCAGATGATTTGTGAACACCATGTTCATTGATATTTTTACTCAATTTTGGTTCATAATTGTCTGCAAGCACAGTTCCTGTGCTGTGGTTATCAGAGGAGAGGAAAGAAGAGACTGACTCTGCCAGGGGACTTCTAGATGGTGGGCTCACTCTGCATTTCTCCTCCTTCCTCTGCAGCCTTTGCAGGGTGCTTGCGTAACATTCTTGACCTGAACAGGTCCCTGCTGAAGCCCTTGAGACATTTACTTGCCACAGGCAAGTAAAAAAGGGATTTTTCTAGTGTAAGGGAGAGTCTTTGCATGCCAATGCAGGATTTTTTTTTTTTTAATGCATATTTTTTTAAGGTGCTTGACTAAACGATAAGAGGACGTGCTGGGGAGCAGTCAGGGCACTGTGCCAGCAAAGAAACAAACTCCCAGGGTCCCCAGTCAGTGTCTTAACAATGAGTCAAGCTTTGGTTTTACAAAACTGCTTTCTAGAGAGAGCTTCAGTCATATATGCCATAGAAGGGAGCACTCCAGGTATGAGGACAAAACCTCTTGGATGAGAACAAAGAAGCTTCCTCACAGTTTGGCAAAAGTTTGTGCCTTCCTCCTTTCTTGAAGACAAGAAAATAGCTCAAGATATGCTTCTTCTGAGTTCTTCAAACTCACATCTTTTTTTTTTTTCTTTCCTTGACCTTTGCTTTACATACTTCCTGCCTGTCCTGTCCTGTTGTTCAATGGAAAAATCCTATTAGAGGTGTTACAATTACCTGGAAGTTAAATCAGATACTGTCACACTTCTACTTTTCCACCCCCATTACAGAGAATGAAATTCAAAGTACCTTAGAATATGACCCTCACTCTTTATGAACTCCAAACTACAGCAAGAATATTCTACCCAATAGCCTCTATCTGCACATAATTACACTCTTAAGCATTCTTAAATCATTTGCCAAGTTACTTTTAGTGTTATTTCATGGTAATCTGAAATACTTAGGAATTACCAGGTGTTATTACCTTATTGTCAGGACTTGTCAGCTAGATATACAAGTAGTTTTGTGCTCGGATACTTTCAGCATGCACTGTTATAATTGAAAAATCTGATTTTTAAATAAAGAATAAAATTGCTTATTAGATTGTGTAGAGATAGGTCTAGCATTCCTCTTTAAAACTTCTAATAAATAAAAAAAAACATGTAAAAATGTGTATCTGTAAAAAAAAAATCCATGCTTTCTTATGCTAAATCTGTGTATTTTATGCACTTTTATGATCCTATTAAATGATTATACTTCTGGAGCAAACTTAATATAATTTAAATAGAGTTTAAATTCTATTAAGAATCTTTTGCTGCCTGTGATGTGCGGAAGAGGATGAGTAGAAATAACCACATATGTGCTGCAGGTCAGCACAGTGGTTTCATTTAGCAAATAACCCACTTCATGAAACATTTCTAGGCCATGTGATGTTGCTCCAGGAGCCTGAAATAAGCTACTTCTTACCTCTGGGTTATAAGCTGACCATGGATAAGGGTATTGGTGGATAAAATTACTAGCATGTGAGAGGGTTCTGTGAAGCAAGTCTGGGGCATTAACCAAGATGTCTTGGGGGTTAGAGGTACTCTGTGCAACCTAAGAGTAAAAGGTGTTTTGAGCTAAGGATAACCTGGGCTACATGTATCATAAGGGCTGTGTTAGTCAAAACCTTCAGGTCAGGCCAAAAGGTACCTTCCTGCTCCCAGTCTGACCTGCAGAATGGGGAACACAGCTCCTAATCAAGTGCTTATTCCATTCGGTTCATGACCTAGTGCTGATTAGAAGAAATTTTCCTCCGGTCTTTTATCAAGGTCCATCTGCCTGAGAAAAGCTGTCAGCAAAACACTGGTAAAAGCACAGGAAGTAGAACAGCATTGTTAATAAACAGTGAGAAATACTCAGAAACATTATACACTAAAAGCCTTTCACAATATCATAGAAATTAAATACAAGTATTCTGCTCTATACTGTGTGTACAAAAAAAAGATGTTTTTTTTCCTCTATGCTGCAGCAGCTGTTATACAACTGCTCCCATTATTTTGACATTTAGTATTTGATGTGAAAGTATATGGTTTCTTTCTAGAACTAGCTAATTCAGTGGCAGGTTGCAAGGCAAAGAAATTTTACAAAAATTATGTAAATAAACATTTGTGGTTTTTAAAACAGCATTTATTGAGACTGGATCATATAGTTTCCCTGCTTCATTTTTTTTCTCCCCCTAAATTGTAGGAGTTCCTCTTGGTGCTGAATATCTTTCAATATTGACATATCTTTCTCCTATCTATAATAAAAGGTGTTTATTTTTATTCTCTTTAAACAATGTTCATTAATGGGGTATAAAACAATGTTAATGCTATAATACACTCAGCTCTGTAGCCTACTCTTCAGTAATCTCTATATCCCATATCCCCACATGGATGAAGGAGGATGACTTCCTGTCATCCATAGTAAAGTAATTAAATAGTGGAACATAGTGAAAAAATCTTGTTGAAGAACCGAGTGCCTCTTAAGGACAGTAATGATGTGTTTTCAGAGATATTTTTGCTCCTTGTTCATGCATCTGTCTGTATGTATACATGCTCTTCTTTGTAAGCAGGCAAACTGTCTCTGGTTGTATTAGTCTCTGTTCGGTTTTGCCTATGGGGTGTCGGATACGGCAGCAATAATAATACATTATATGAAGATGTGGGTTGGGGCTGGAAAACTCCAGAGAGATATAAATGTTTTGAAAACAATTTTACAATTTCAAATGGCATGTGCAAGAAAATTTGCTCTGTGAACTGTGCTTTATAGTTTTTGGCACAAAAATCAAGATACTTATAGTGGAAAAATCTAGGACCAGATGAGATCTTTCAGTCAAATCCTTTCAATTCATAACAGACTGATTGAATGAACAGACATCTTTTAATTCTTCTTCACTTTCCTTCCTCTGTCAGTCCAGACTAAGAAATCTCCTCAAAGCTAAAATCCTGGCTGGTAAGTGGATTAGGCGTGGCAGATGTCTCTCTACTACTCTTCTTCTACTCACTTATTAAAAGTCAGTAAAGCCCCTCTTTCATTCCACCTTTCCACTTGCTGGCACTTTGTTGCTGGGACTGCTACTGGTCTCCAGGCACATAGTTACAGTAAGATATAGTCAAAGTCTTTCTAAGAACAGAAAAAATAAAAGGGAAAAAAAAAAAAAAAGGGAAAAAAAAAAAAGCAAAAAAGCAAGTCCACTGTGATAACTCTCAGGTTTCATCAATATCCTTACACTTTCAGGATTTGCATTCTAATTTTTCACTTTTTTCTCTTGTATTCCTCTTTTTCCCCCCATATATTGTAAACCTAAACTTAAATGTTCCTAAAAAAATTACTACCTTTTCATCAAGAAAATTACAAGATCCCAGCTGAGTAAATTATTTTTAGCTGTTGGGATGTGTACTATGGTTAATCCCAGGGTTTTGATCTGATCCAAGCAGATATTTGTAGTAGGAGTTATAGTAGTAGTAGTAGTAGTAGTAGCAGTAGTAATAATAATAATCACCATCATTATCAAACAAGACGCAAAAGTTACCTTCCTAGATTTCCAGTACCTCTCAGTTAGGACCAAAGGCAAGTGAGAGATTAACACTATATTATGAACAATATTTAATTTTCTTTTTTTTTTCCCTTAGTGCCATTTATCTTTCAGTGTTCATTCATCTCTTTTTCAAGAACTTCCTTTTATACCTTTGTTAACGTGAAATTTCATCTGCTCACTGTATATCTGCTCAAGTGCTGTGTAGCTCAGCCACGAGCTCTGTGCTAAAGGACAACACAAATGTACGAGTTTGTGTCTGAAGACTGAGTACATTAATGACAGATAAATGCACCTGGGTTACCCAGTATGCAGGAATCACCCCCACCTCGCTGTGGCCATTATCCCAGTGGTACCAGATGTTGTACCATTAGTTAGGTCAAGTACCCTATGGATGTATCCTTACCTGCCACCTTCTATGGGCATCCTCTTTTAGCCACTATCAGAGAGAAGATTTTGAGCCTAGAGATCTTTTGGTATGGCCCATTCCAGATGGCCTCATACATGGTACTAGGTAAGCTAAATAGCTAAATACCCTTTTGCTTTTAGCAGGCAGCTTTCTTCGTGTTTGAGCTCTGGAAAAAGTGAGTGGGAAAATTGCCTATAGTCTGAGGCTGAAAGGAAGGAAATGGTCTCAATTTTAACTCCTATTCATTGTTGAGGAAACCTCACTTTAGTAGCAGCATGGGATGGCTCTGAGGCTTGTGTTGTGCAAAGGCTGGAAATCCACACAAAAAACCTGTCAGAGGGTACTTCTGATGCTGTGGGCCAGGGTCCTGGGACCAGCACAGGACCTTTATCAGAGTTCTTGGACAATACATGTCAAACAGCAGCTGAGGAACCAGGCAGTTTTCCAGCTCACTGACAGTCTCTGCTGAAGTCACTTAGCACTGAAAGATCCCAAGGATGAAGAAGGTGAACTACTCACACACAAACACCTGCTGTACTGCCCAGGCATAACTTTCCAGAGTGTGGTCCTTAAATGCAAAACATCTAGTATCATCTGTGCTGAAGGTCAGCTGAGATCCAGGCAGCTAAAATAAACATCTGCTTCAAAAAGGTTTCTGAAAACATGAATACAAGAAATGTCATTTTTATGCTTGCCTGACTGAACAAAATACAAAAAAGGGGATGAAATGTTCTATCCACAGCCTCAGCAGTATGATTAGGTTTACATTTTTATTCAAGACTCATGCATTGGGTTTATGTGCTTCCTTTTCAGTGGCACGTAATTCTCTATTTTTCAGGTTTTTTGTGCTTCTTTTAATTTGAATGGTATCTCTCATTCAAAGGGTCTGTGCTCTGCCTTGGCAGTCATTTATCCTCAGAGGTTTGGTTTATTGAGGCTGGGCAGAGACAAGGAGCACACTTTGCATTTCAAATCTTAGTAAGCCAGAGGATTCAGGGGTTGTAGACATAATCACCAGTATCACCTGGTGTAGTGTGTAGTACACGTCACAGGATGAGAGGATGGTGCATGCTCAGACTCCTTATCAGTGTGACATGAGGGACATGACACTGCTGAAATCCAAGGCATTGAAAATATTGCAAATGTTGCATTAATCAAGCAAGTTAAAAAAGAAATATTGATATACCTTTAGGTTCATGTTTTTTGAAAAGCAAGACTTCTCTTCTTGTCATGTTTTACATGAGTTTTACAGGTCCACAGCAACTGGAAATGGGAAATGCTAGGGATTTGTAGGTTTTGGTGTGGACATGTGAAACTGCATTTCCAAAACCCTAGATAAACTCACAGAAGAGGAATATAAAATGTAAGTCTGGAAATACCACTGATAACTGTGGTCCTGACATATGAGGAGGTTCCTAACACAAGGTATAACAATCTGCTCTCCTTTCACTGTCACAAATTAATTCTTGGGGCAGATTGAGTTTGTGTAAATAAGCCATTTGGGGGAGGAACTAGCCATCTAGTTTAGTCATGTGGGTTCACTGAAAGGGAAAAAGTCCAGACAGCTTAGCTTTGCCTTTCAGAACTGCATCATTTTTTTATCTCCTGAGATCTGTCACATGAAACTGAAGTATTTTCCTTCCATACCAAGCTGTAATATGGCTGTGACAGAGAACACTTTCTAACCCCCACATGTTACATACATTTAGTGGGAGTTGAAACTTTGACATCTGTACCATGTAGGAGCTCACTCTGGCAAAAGCACTTGCTCTAGTGGAAGCTCTGATTATGTCTGCTGCTAGGCTGAGCAAAGGTAAACATGTTTGTGTCAGAAGATGGGTTTTTGGAGCAGTGAGAATTCCTTTTTTTAAATTTCTTTCCCCTGCTTTGTTGAATTTTTTTTTTTCACCAGGTAGGCTGAGACTCTATATGTTGCAATAGGTGAGCACTTTACTTTTGAGACTTTTTAAATTAAATATAAAATAATAGGATTAGACTCTAATAGTCTATACACTTTTATACACTTTTCATCCAGAAGGAACTTGGGTTATCTTGGCCTCGTATGAAATCAGAATACAGTGGTCCTGCTCCCTTTTAATTTCAGAGCTTTAACACTCAGGATAAGGATTCTGCCACAGCAGGTTTATCAGTTGGGTGCATTAACCAACATAATAAATTACTGACCAGTGAGTAATAGTTCAATACTTTGACACACAATATGCTAAAGTATTAAAAAAAGTGGCTGAGAAAGTCTGCGTTCCTTCTTGGTAGAGAGAGTGCTTGGGCCTGTTTACCCTTTCTGTCCTTCACAGTACGGAGGCCAGAAAAATTCTCTAAGGATTTTATGTTCTTTGCAGTCATTAGTTCCTTGACTACATTCTGCACTCATGCCTTTACCTACCTTATATATTCCTATAAGTATCATAAATATCAGCTCTTGCATATGAATTTGGTGCTTCTTGTATATGGAGGTTATCTAATTTACAATAATGAGAGAAATGCTTTAAAGGAGATTACCATATTATCTACATGAGTGTAACTTAAATTGGTAGTATGTTCTGAAATATTTACAGAAGAAATAATTGGCTACTGGATTTTATATGAAATCTTTCATATTTTATACTGGGGAGGGGAGGGACAGTTACATAGATTCACATTTCTGATGAAGTGCTAATGGAATGAAACCTTGAGACATTATGGAATTCCCATAAGAAAAGACATAAAGTTTATGAGGATATTTGTAATTGTTCCTATAAATATGTGCTTATGTGTCCATCACAGTGATTTAATCTAGAGGTTCATTTATTCAGGGCAATGTTCTAAGAAGCAGTTCAAGCTGGCTGACAGGTAATTGCAGGAAGCCCTACAGCAAAGCCTCTTCAGACAATTACAAGAAACTGCAGGGGCAAAATTGTGTCTCAGTGGAAATACTCAAGTCTTTTTCTTATGTATTATATAGTGTTTCTTATTCACTTATGTAGTGAATGGCCTTAAGCTGAAGGAGGGCAGGTTTAGATTAGCTATTAGAAAGAACTTGGAAAAGAAATAAAGTGGTGAGGCACTGTAACCGATTGCCCAGAGAGGCTGCGGACTCCTCATTCGTGGAAGTGCTCAAGTGCTCAAGGCTGGATAGGCTGGATAGGCCTCTGAATAAACTGATCTAGTGAAAGGTGTCCCTGTCCAGGGCAGGATGTTGGAGCTAGATGATCCTTAAATTACCTTCCAACCCAAACCATTCTGGAATTCTATGATTCTGTGAATTCCACCTGACGAAACAGAGAGGCTACCTGCCATAGTGACCAGAGACAGATTACAGCAGAGTGAGAATTACATGTACAGCTGTACCTCTTCCTTGGGACAACATGTAATGTCAGAAACAGCTGGATATGTCATAATTAAATACTATACATTGCTGTGTATTGCCATTCATATGCTTAGTAAGAATGACATATTTATTTTCCTGTAATGCTAATAGATTTTACCAAGGGTAAACAATCATGTAGGTTGCAGAAAGTCAATTAATTTAATTTAGAGTTATAAAATAGGATAGGAGTAAGTCAGGACATGGAGTGATAAGGAACCTCATGTCTCCTTGTCCCCCTGCTTAGGCACAGAGACAGTCTTGTGAATATACCACAGCCCACAGCAGTCTGGGCAAAAAAACACCTTTCCAGGGAGAAACTTGGACTTAGTGTCCATAACTGCCTCCTCTAAAGCTAAAAGTTCCATATGATGCCAAATTTGGCAATTATGTCAATAGTTGTCTCCTATTCCCACTGGAAAGGCAGGAAAAGTTTCACCTGAGGAGAGGGAGGTTTGAGCCATAAAGAAGTAACCAGTGGTTTCCATAGGATGCAGGTGCTACAAGACAAAAATATCAGCACACACATTGAGAAGAATAGATGACTGCAGAGGGATCACATAAAAGGATATGAGATGACACTAACCTTCAGAGTCAAAATAAAAGCATAGATTAAGACTGGACAACATCCATACTACTGAAAATAAAATCAAAACCAAACCCAAGTCAAAACAAAGAACAAATAAAAAACCCCAGCCAAACAAACAAGCAAAAGACAAAAAAGAAGAGGGTGTAAGGATATCCTGAGTAAGACTTTAAGGCTGATGAAATGGACTGAGAAAATAATTATGCTACTAATGCTTCTAGAAAGCAAAAAATTATGTAAACATTAGCTTGTCATAATACCTCGTGTCCTGGCTTCTCTGAGTGACACACCTGCCACTGAGGATGATTGGGGGAGAAAAGAGATAACTCCTCTAGTGAAGGAATAATGTGGGAGCAGTTCACAGTGACCCACTGTTGCACTGGCACCCAGTTTCTCCAGCAGCATGGACCATACAGATAATTGCCCTTGCAGAGTTCCTGTGATAACCAAAGCACATGAAAGAAATCGAGTTTTAGTTCCTTCCTATTTGATTTACAGGTTTTCCAGAGCCTGGAGGTGTCAGGAATAGTTTTGTCATCTCTGCCTACTCATGCTAAGAACTCTTGGAAGGGTCAGTAAGCAGACTTGGGTACAGACTTGGTAGAGATCTTCAGCATCTAACTGAGAGAAGGTAAAAGAACAAGGTCCCTCTGCCAATTAAAAAAGGCTAATTTTTTCTGGAGGAAGTGCCTGGAGTCACATTCTATGGGGTATTATATAGTAGAGAAAAGTCCTAATCGGCCAGCCATAAAATTAGAATTTGCTGTACCTAAGAGAGAGTTCTGGAAGTGAAAGAAAGATGAACTAAAATTTATAGATACAAAGTTACCTGTATACATTTTTATGCCAGGCTAAGGTTTTGCTAGCTATGCTTTATGCAAAAAGGTAATGGTATCATGTTGATGACACAATTCCTTGGCAAACCTGAGGCAGGATAAAAATATTGTCTCAAACTTTGGTCTGTAGTAGTAATAAAGTAACAAAGTAAACCACTCCAATTATACACAGACTTATGGTTGAATTTAAAAAACGCTTGTCAAAATCACTTGAGAACAAAAATATTCAGGAGATTAGCAAACTGAGATGAGCAACCATATTTATTTTGTTACGCCAGTTTATTCTCCTGTCATTTGTGGTGTACCTCCTTCATGCATGCAAGCCTGGTGTTTCCCACCAGACGTTTATATAAAGTTGTCTATAATTATGAAAACTTGAGATGTTTGACTAAACTCTCCAATTTAGATATCAAATAATTAAGTAGTGACTACTTTGTTTGACATGCTTGTGCTGCATAAAACCATGATAAAAGCGTTTAGGGTGAAATTAAAATTCTAAGTGTCAGTCAGGAAAAAGGAGACACCCTGACAAGCAGAGACAATGTGGACAGAGTTTTCAGCTGCAGAGTCAATGTTTCCAAAGCCTGGATTACTTAGCTGACCTTACAGTCTGTCTGGAATTAACCCATCCCAGACCATGCCTTGCTACTGAAGGACAAATGTTGTGTAGTGGCTGTAGAGGTCAGAAATATTAACAAATAGGTGTTTCTTCACTCTTTGACCAATAAGTCATTAAGACTATCAGAGGCAGCAGAAATACCAGCTACTGTAAACTTCTTTAGGAGTCAGCATTTTTGGCTCTCTTTAGTGGCTGCAAGGCTTTGAAAAGAGAAGAGCCCCTGCAGTTAATGGCAGAAGTGATTAAGCAAATAAACATGGCAAGACAGATGAATAGCAGAAAAGGGGAGAGGATCATGGGAAGGGGAACATGGCAACTCCTCTAACCTCCAAAATAATACTTTGCTGTGTCTTGCATGTTCCTCTCAGCACTAGCTCCATGGAATTGAGGACATGGCTTTGAGGTGTGCAAAGGGAAGTTTAAATTGAATATTAGCAAAAATTTCTTCACTGAAAGGGTGTTTAGATATTGGAACAGCCTGCTCAGGGAAGTGATGGAGTCACCACATTAAGATGTGTGTTATTGTGGTACTTGGGGATATGTTTAGAAAAAGTGACCCTTGTGATTTACTTCAGTAATTTCTGAAACCTTTATATTATAATACAGTGAAGGGTTCTTCTTTGGTACCAGAATTATTCTCTGAATTTGTCAGATATACCTACAGTAAATAATCTGGCATAGTTTTTTTTTATTATTATTTTTGTCTTTGGGTTTTTTGAGGGTATGATGCAGAATCATTTGCTAGGGTCACAGTCAGTGGGAGGTTTCCTGTCCTTTTCAGAACTGATTTTCTTGACAGAAAGGTCCCTGTTGTCTATGGCTATATTGCCTTCATGGTGTAGGGCAGGAAGTTTTGCATGGCTAGCAGTTGATTAACAGTTTTAATTTAAACTGACATTTATTTATGTAATATAGCAGTAAAAGCTTAATGCTGTTGAGAGTAAATTGTTCTGCTAACTGCAACAGAAATATTTTTCACTTAGGTTAAAATATAGCCATCTTACCTCCTTTTTGTTACTCATTAAAATGACTGTTTATAAAGGTTTTAAATGTAACTGAATGAAATGTTCTGGTCTGCATATAGTTTTAGCTGCTAAAGTGTTGCCAAGAAAGAAAATTAACATTTCTTTCAAAAAATCAGTGAAATGTTCCTTTGAATGCAAAATAAACCTGTGTGTCACTGTTGCTTTCAGGCCACTCCAGGCAAGCCTGTTGATACCAGTACCCGTGACAGATGCCTCTCTTTAGCAGAGCTGAGGTCAGGATGAGAGCTGACTTCTCTGAGCTGGAACTGAAAATTTTGCATGGTGAAAAATGTCCTCCTAATATTTAACATTAAACTAATACCTTTTATTTAAGCAGTCACAATCCTTTATAAGACTTAACTAATGAAGCCTTATAACACCCTGCAGTGCACTGTAGGAAAGTGCTGTATGGGATTATTAGATTGAAGCACTGCCAGCTGGCACAGAGCCCTGTGAGAGTTGTCATGCTGCTCTACCAGGCATGAGACCGACCCGGTTAGAGACCTGCTTGGCTGCTCTCCATTACCAAAACTAGACAGGCAGATATCTCTGAAGGTGTGCAGAGGATGTATCAGTTGTGGCATGTTTGATAATGACATTCAGATTTAGTTCCTTTTTTTATAAAAATAAACTGACTGCTCATTAAGGCAGTTACAAGAGGTTATAACTGCACTTGGCATTGCAGCCCTGCCCTCTCTATTATGAGCTCCTTGTGTCTCCCTTCAATTCCTCCTCCTTGTAACTCTTGCTTTTTTTTTTTGAAAATTTTTTTTTAGTTTTCCAGAAGTGAAACAGAAAGTCTGAAAAAAAATTAAAAATCCTTTAGTCCTTGGCCTTGTAAATGTCAGGAGTGTGCTAGGTTATGACAGTATGGTTGGCACTGAGACTTCATCAACATAACACAGGACAGATCTAAAAACACAGAAATTGTATGATGAGTAGTCAGGATCAGAAAGGACCAGGTAACAATGGAGAAGGCAAGGAAAACAACAAAAACGTAATGGTTTAGCTGAAAAATGCACATTAAAAGACAGCATTACTGATTGCTAAAAAAACTGACTAGTCAGACATTTTTGGTGGTAAAAGAGCTGAATGTTTTTAAGCTGTTATGAAAAACCTGCAAGCTGGGGCATAAAAAGGCTTAGAAACACCGGTTTCTCCCAGTGTTCACACACTGGGTGCACACAGCAGAAGAGGCATATGTCTGCTCACAGGCAGAGCACTAGGTACTGACCCCACTGTAGCCTGTGAAAAAGCCTGGGAGCAGTCTGGCCAAAGGAACAGCCTTGAGTCCAGCAAGCTTGTTCTGGCTCCTGACAGCTGACCAGAAAGGGAATAAAGAAGGGGGAAAACGACCAGCTAAACTCCATTAAAATTGTACAGCAGCCCTTGGTAATAGTAGACTTGAATAGCCTCAGTTAGACGATGTTTCTGTGCTGGTGCAGCCAGCTCAGCCTCAGCTTCTTTAATTCTTCTTAGGGACAGTGCAGGGCTTGGCTGTGGCACTGGCAGTGCTTTCAGCATTGATGCTATTTCAGAGTGGGTGCTGGTGGTAACAGTGGCAGTGGCAGCTGGTACTGTGGTGCAGCACTAGGCACCCCCATGGTCCTGTGTGGCACAGAACCATTGCTATCACACTCCTGTACACAAAGCCAGGTTGCCACAGCTGTTTTACTGCCATTATTTGGGATACTCTGAGCTGCTCTCAGGTCCTCTCCCCTCAGGTTCTCATGGCAGACTTGATATATGGTTTTGATCTGAGCTTCTCAGTAGCAGTGGGAAGCCCCTGCAGCTAAATCCTGAAACCAAACTATTAAATGTCCTCTCTCTCAAAACCCAACTCAGGACCATGGGTCTTGGACACATAGATGTGTGAGCCAACTGATTGGCTTGGATCTCAGTGGGATTTTCTCAAGTGTTTTGAGACAGAGTATCCCAACTTTAACAATAGTGGGCAAGTTCTGTTGAGCTTTTCACAAGCACCTGGGCTTGTTTTAGACATAATAATGCTGCTGATTTTTTTTTTTTTTTTTTTTTTTGTAGCAAGCAGTGTGTGTTTGAATCCCACAGATTGCTTTGCCTTCTCTTATTCAGGGTTTCAAATAAACACACTGTTTACAACTATCATTAGAAGGAGTAATCCTTTGGGCATAATCTAATATGCATTTTCTTTATACTCACTGTGTGCCTGGAACATCATTATCAAATTGCAAAACTGTGATAATCCCTTCCTCATTATGTTTATTTAGTAAGAGCAAGACCCCCCAAAGAACTTATTTTAATAGCTCTTCTTTCTTCATAGCTTTCAATGAAACACATTTTTGAGAATCATGCCAATGAATTCAAAGACTTGGGTAGAGTTTTGCAGATGACTTTCAGTGTAGTTTCTAAATATAACTGTACTATGTATTTTTTTCTGCAAGAGTTCTTAAAAGGGCAGTTTGCTTCAATGTCAAGTGCTTTCTGAGTTTTCCCTCTTTCTTACTTAAATATGTTTCTAATCTCCTTACTAATTATTTTACATTCATTCTGTGTATCATTGCTGCTAGTCAACTCTTAAGACATTTCTGTTCTAGACCTAATTTCTGTAGATCTCCCCTGTCTCATAGTGATTGTCTTCATTACATTCACTCTTTTTCCAGTGGGTTTGTGTACACAATTTCAAAACATGGTCTTAGATTCACTCATGATCCATAGGTTTTGGAGGGCTGAAATGTGATCTACTGAGACTCAGTCATGATGCATAGATTTTGCATGGATTAACTCCAACAGATGTGAACTATGGCTGTATTCAAACCAGCATAACATACAGCTGTCTCTGAAAAACATCATCTTTATTGTATTTATAACAGTGCCATTACCTAGTTTTTTGCTCTGTCTTAAAAGACAAGGTGTGTTTTGGGGTCAGGATGAAGGTTTTTGATATGTGCATTAGAGGTGACACGCCAGATCTCAAGGAATCATTGGGGCTGCTTCTTACCTTGGGAGTGAAACTCCCTTGAGAGATGGCTGTTTTGGCAGCCTGTGTAGGTTTCTGCATTCTGTGTGGGCCGTAGCTGCTAGCTGCACAGTTCAGCCAAAGCGCCTTTTCCCTTTCTCCAAAGTAGTGGCAGAACCTCCTACTTCGCAAAAATAGACTCTTTCTTCCTGCTTTACTCAATAGTCTTCTCATAGGAAGGGCTTGATTCCAGCAGAAATGCACAAGGGAAGGTGTAGGAAGCCACATTACTCTTTGTATGCAAAATCTGGCTCTAACTGTGCACTTGGTACTTGTAGAACTTTGTAATTCATATGTGTGCAGAGGACAAATGACATGTTGCTTCTCCATCAAATAAGAACTTAGAAATACAGCTGGCCAAAGGGGATATAGTAACATTTTCTTTGCTTTCTATGTTTGTATCCCTTAATATTGCACCAGTCCTTGCTGTCCTCTTTTCTGTGTGTAAAACATCTTTGAATATGCCAAATGACAGTGGTTAGTTTACAAGCTAAATTGCCAAACAAAGGCATCTTGAACATCAGACAGAGAAAAGTTGAATTCTACTGTTTGCATCTGCTCAGTACAACTTGGATCTATTATTTCTGTTCACTTTCAGCACTGTTTTGAGTTTGATTATTCCTTTAGAAGCTGCTAACTTATTTATATTAAATTGAAGCAAATCTTGTTTCATATGTCTTTCCTTTGACAAACATGGAGGATGCTGGTACTGAGGCACTTCAGTGGGGCAGATGTGCATGCATTAATTTTCAGCACAGAGCAGTATAACCAGTGTTGCCCTTTGAAAGCTGTCCCTCTGGGTTTGGGTCTAAAGTAAATCCTTGCAGGCGTAATTCAAAGCTGTGTTATTTGAGGGTGGGGGACAGGAAGAGGGAGCAAGAGACAAAACTGAGGCAATAAGTATTTAATTTATCAGCATATGACATGCTGTACTTAGAACCTCAAGAAATTGGGACTTCAGCACTCTCCACAGGGAGAGCTGAAATGCAAGGACTATGCAGAACCTTGTTGAAGTGAAGTACACGGCTCCTTTCTGAGCCAGTATCTGGAAAGTAAATGCTTCTAGTAGGTTCAGAAAATACACCCCATTAGAGTGGACATATAAAAGTAATTTTAAGGGATGAAGGAAAGAAGCTGAAAGGCAAAAAGTATCTGAAATGTTTATGAAATAAGATATATGGGAGGGGATTGTGCAGGAAGAACAGTCACCTCACTACCAGAGAGGTATTTACACTAAAACATGGCCCGGGAAGTATCTAGATGAGAGAGGTATAAACTCCATAATGGCGAGACAGTACACAAGTGTCTGTTTAATATCATTTTAATTAGCAGCAACAGAAGAAAATATTCTCAGCCATATAATAAAACTCAAAGGACATGCTGTAGAAATAACTTAGAACAGATAACTGAAAGCATTTTGAAACTAGCTACTGTCAGTGCCTTGGACCCAATTATTTTCTTGCACATCTAAATTTGGTTACTAACTGCTCTTCAGAGCCTCAGAGAAGGGTTTCTCTTTTCCAGGCTAGGAAAGGAGAAAGACAGACCAGAGAGGGGCTGCATGCACAGAATGGCTTTAGAGCCATAGTGAGCATACATCCTTACAGGACCACTTGGCAATATATACACAATGATCTGTGATCCAGAGCCTGTGGCCGTTACTGTCATGCAAATACCAATGGCAGCAAACTGGGAACACATGGAAAGTCTCCTGATTCTTAGGAAAATGGGACTTCCAAACCATAGTTTCCAGGTGTCCTTGACTCTCTGCTTGAAGTGGATCTGTCTTCTGAGCAGCTGTGAGGGAGGCAAGCCTGCAGTGCTGAGCTTAGTAAGGCAGATGTACTCAGGTGTTTTGCCAAACATAAAAAGAGCTATGTCCTTCTGGTTACCAGAAGCTCCTGAATTCCATTTCCTGGTCACATTGGTTCATGATTCCAAGAATTGTGATCAGGGCTTCTCATGGATATAGAGAGGGCAATGAACACAGGAGGGACAGAGTACAAGTTGTTTTTGTGTTTTCTCCAAAACCTGGATCTTCAAACTTTTATGAATTTGGAAAATAGCTGTAAAGCCAGAAGTCCCCTGTCCACTGGGCAGGACAACCAGTCCCTGCCACCCCTTCCATTCCTGTATTAAATATACTTTTTTTGCCTGCTTAGGCTGGTGTAAAAGCATGTCCCTCATCTTGTTGTTCAGGTCTTGTTAGAAATTACATCAGTGCATGGGAGATTACTTTCTGAACTTGTAACAGGACAGTGAAACTGTGATGCCTTACCGAAGGAGCTGCTGGAAGCCTGGGGGTTGTAGCTGGGGTGCACCAATGTCAGGGTAGGTACTTCCCTTTCATGCATCTACACTCCACCCCTGCACTTGACACTGCAGGCTTGTATGGATTCACCAGGTTGCTGGCCAATTCGAAATCCCATACATAAGCCAAAGACCAGAGGCCTTTGACCTGCCTATAGTGGAAAACTATGGCTACACGTCATGATCACACATGTTTACTGGCCAAGGGATCCAGAAACAGGTAAAAAAAATGTAACTGGAGCCTGAAATCAGACAGTATTATAATTGTATGCTTATTAAATTGATAGAATTAAATTATTTTTGCCATTGTTAAGGAGAGAGAAATAACATGACTGGTACAGGCTTGCTAGGAATATACTATTAAAATGGGCTAATATACACTTGTTTGTTTTGAAAATGTTGCACTATCCCACTACAAACATCTGGTTGCCTATTTCCCTGAAAGACTACACCTCAAATAGCAGCTCAGCTTCCTTAGAAAGTGCTGGAGAAACCGCTGGAGAAAATGCAGCTTGATCTCATACACAAAGTAGTGACCTCAGTAGTGATCATAGTGTTGAAGGGATGTTCTTGCAGAAGGACTGTGTAAAGGTCAGAAACAAGTTCTCCCTCTGAACTGTGGCAGCCGAATTAGTAACTAGGACTGGTTTCCTCTGCAACCACACTCATTCCCATAAAGTGACCACAGCACAAAAAAGAACAAGATTAGTCAAAGGATTCAGTAAGAAATAAACCCACATATTTTACTTGGAAGTTTCAAAGAGGGTAATAAACATGGAAAGATGCCAGTGTTGTCCGGCTTCCTAAGTGGTGAGTAGCAATGTTGTGTGAGTAGAGGCTGTGGGCTGCCTCTGGCAGAAACACTTCCCTGCAGAGGGCAAACATCTGAAACACAGCCCTGACATCAACTTGGGAAAGGTCTTCTTCACTCTTATCACCCATGGTGAGCAGAGCTGATACCATCTTAACCATGTGTATCTGCTTGAGAGCTGCAATTGCAGAAACTGTAAAAGAGAACAACAGGGTTTTAGGTAAGAGGAGAGAAGCTGAGACTGAACTTGGGAGAAGGAGAATGTAAAGTTGGGAGAGGATGAGAAAATGATACTCACATTTTTGTCTGATTATTTTTTCCCTTTGTCAGCTGTTCTTCATCCTAGACCTGTTTACTAGCAAGGTAAGACTGCTTTACATGGAAATTCAGATGCTGATTGACTTGGTGACTCCCAAAGAAACATCTAAAACATCATTAATGTACATGTGGACTGTATAGATAGGCTTATGTTTAAAGACTGAAATAAATTTCAAACTTGTAGAAAAAACAAGAGGAAGCAAAATATTCAGTCTCAATGGTGGAATTGCCCCTCTGAGAAAGCAGCAGTCAGAAATTGGTTATTATAACTAAGAAGCTGCAGACATGTCTTCCTACAATTAGGGCCCCAAAGCATGAAATTGAAATGTTAAAAATATCTCCAAAACAACAAAGCCAATGGTTGGATAAATAAAGAGGGAAAAATTTCAGGGAAATCTGGCTCAAATTGGCTCAAATCTGGCTCTTCTTTATGGAGAAGTCATGTGAGTGTTTCCCAGGATTAAATCCCAGGCTGGAGATAGAGCCAATGCAAGGCCACTGCTGACAAAGGCATGCAATGTTGTATCTTTCCAGGAGAAGGCAAAAAATGGGCAGAAGGCTGTGGCTTGCTTCCTTGTGGTCTGGCCTGGATCCATGAAAGGTTAGTCTTGTATAAACAGCTGCACGGAAAGTTGGCTTTTGGGTCCCTTGGGGTGAATGCATTCACTGAGCCCTATGGATGAGGTGCAAAGTCTAATGGATGAGAACAGAATGGGGTACTGTGCAAACTATTCACCCCAGTCCCAAGTGATTGGTAAATATTAGGAAAAAAATTAGATTCCCAAAAATCTGTTTCTTTTCATCTCTCTTATATGGTATTTTATAAGCACCAGAGTACTATCTAGGGTTTAGATAGTACTATTTTAAAATGTTTTAATGATTTTTCTGTCAGATAAAACTTGCATTATCCTCACCAAGAATAAACAAGCATAGCTAGCTCCTCTAAAGGAAACATTCCTCCTATCCCTTGGGGAGCCTTGGTTTGTGGAGTCAACCAGTGTGTCACATCTAAATGCCAGTGTATCAGATCCAGCTGGCATCCATGGGTAGGCGATAGTACCTCTGCAGAGGAAGATGAGAAGAAGAACATGTATTTGAATTGGCTTAGTGAGAGGTTTGGTTAGCAGACCAGAACTGGATGAGTGGCCTGGTAACACCCACTCTGCATTTTAGCCTTCTGGATCTAAAGTCACTGGCTCAGTATAGTCCAGGGCCATCATCTTACAGTTTAGTGATGGAGCTTGTTTGCAAGGCTGTGGTCCTTGAGTTGAACTGAGTTGAGTCTTAGAGGATCAGGAGATAGATACAGTTACCAAAAGTAATGTCTGGTCTGTTATGTGTTTTTCAGGACATAAAGTCTGAAAAAAAGTTTATGGCAGAACTATTATCTTAAAACAGTTCACCCCAAACACAATATATGCAATCCTGTGAAATGCAGACAAGCAGAAAGAGCCTGTTTGAAAAGAAAAGCTTTCAAACCATAGTATAAGGAACCAATGAGTTCTGTGAGGCCTCAGCAAAGGCTGTCAGAGGCCTGTGGGGAGGGGTTGCAGATGTGCCATGGCCAGAAGGCAGCCAGGAGATGCAGGAAAGCCTTGTCTCTGGGGGACTTCACCTAGCCACCATTTCATGTCTTGCACCGAACAGGCAGGAGGGACAGCAGAGGGACACCAAAGGCACTGTGCCCCAGAGACTCTCTCCAGGCAGATGAAAAATATCTCTGCCAATGGATTGCACTGGGACATCGGACTGGGCCTGGTCTTCTCTCATAAGGAACACTTGGGGATGAGCCAGGGGCAGAAAAAGTAACTGTGTCAAAAGCTCCAGGGGCTGTCCTGTTCCTTGCCTTTTGACTCTTTTGGGGGCTTTTCAAACTTGCTTCTGGAGTCCTGTCTTTTGGCTCTCCTGCTCGCTGGCTCTTGCTCACCCTCATGTCTGTCCGGCCTCCCCGAGTCCCTGACTGACGCCCTGCCTGCTTCATCTCTGCATCCCTCCTGAGGCACCTGTGATCCAGCGTCCTGAGCCAGCCCTCCTGCCCATGCTCCTGTCCCTCCTGCCCATGCTCCTGTCCCTCCTGCCCATGCTCCTGCCCCTCCTGCCCATGCTCCTGGCCCTCCTGCCCATGTTCCTGCCCCTCCTGCCCATGCTCCTGCCCCTCCTGCCCATGTTCCTGCCCCTCCTGCCCGTGCTCCTGCCCCTCCTGCCCATGCTCCTGGCCCTCCTGCCCATGTTCCTGCCCCTCCTGCCCATGCTCCTGGCCCTCCTGCCCATGTTCCTGCCCTCCTGCCCATGTTCCTGCCCCTCCTGCCCATGCTCCTGGCCCTCCTGCCCATGTTCCTGCCCTCCTGCCCATGCTCCTGCCCCTCCTGCCCATGCTCCTGCCCCTCCTGCCCATGCTTCTGGCCCTCCTGCCTGAGAACCCCTCAGCCCGTGTCCGGCCGCCCTGGCCGCAGGAGCCGTGCCCGGCCGGCAGCGTGCACAGCCTCGCCTCGGGACATCGACGGCACACCCGACCTCCGCTGGTAGCGCTTTCTTTTCCCTCTGTCTCATCTCTTTCTCCTTCTCTCTTCCATTTTTCTTCCCGGTGCTCTGTCTTCTCTAGCTCTCCTTAGTGGGGTAACTCCTTTTTGTTTTGTCATTTCATTAGCAATAAACAGTTGTCAGATAAAATGTTTGTCTCCTTTGGCTTAGTTTCATTCCCAACCATCTATTTTTTAAAAGAACTCCTTGCAGTTCCCCACACTGGAATGTGACACATAGCCACAATTTTGTAGAACTGAGCAGTACTGCTTTGGAAGGCATAGATAATCATGCTGGAGATGTTACTTGACATTATTGTTGCTTGGTTCTTTCTCCAGGGAGGACAGTGGCAGGGTGTCTGATGTCTGGCGGATCAGGTCTCCTTTGGGAGGTCCTCAGAGAGCAATTACTTCTCCATTCTCTCCTCTAAAGCTTTTGGGGAAGAGTAGTCATGCTCTTTGGGGACTTCAGCACAGCTTTCACACAATGCAGAAATTTGACCAAAGGATTAAAATGGAGTTAAGGACTTAAACCACAACCCTGAGCTGCAGCAAATTAATTGTTCTAATATATCCACAACACAGGGCTTTCTGTTATGTTAGGCACATGATAAGAGGGATACAGGACCTGGGATTGCTGAAAGCCAGATAGGAATGAACATGCAAGGCAAGCAGGGTTGGGTGGGAGCATGTTGCCTAAATGGAGCTTTTGATGCATCATTCACCTCTGTAAGATGGGCTGGGAAGATCCTTCCACCTTGTTTGTAGGCAGCTGGAGTGTGTTACCTTGCTGGAACATGCTGACCTCTGTTAAATGGTCATTGCAGAGCTCTGTAGAGACACTTTCATGAACATGCTTCTCTGGGCTTTGTTTAGAAAAGAAAGAAACAGTTCTTGGAGGGTCTGTAAAAAACAATGTGTATAGAGTGTGTGTATATACTTATGTATGTATATATGCATAGTTTCTCAATTTAGCATATGGACTTAGGATGGAAAGAAATAATTTTGGATCTACCAACCATGAAAAGACATACTAATGCTGAGCCAAAACATGAGAATTTGACCTAGGTTGGTTTATACATATGAGCAAAAATATTTACTCAGCTAGTAAGTATTTGATTAACCTTTGTTTATTGCTTCAAGATGAGAGACAGTTAAAATACAGGAACTCATGGTTGTGGTTTTTTTTTTTGTGGTTTTTTTTTTTTTTTTTTTTTTTTTTTTTTTTTTTTTGGCTAGTGTTCACATCCTCCACAGTGGAAAATATGCTGTAGTTAGGAAAAGAAACTTTTCTTTCTCATCTCAAAATCTGTATTTCAAACTCCAGAGCTGAACTCAAGAGAAATGTACCTTATGTACCTTTTTTTTTTCTCCTTTATCTAGAGCAGAAGACAGAAGTAATGTGAGGCTGTGCATCATGTGGCTGACATGATGCACAGGACAAAGCATGTACAAAGTTTCTGCTCTCTAGGTTGGAGAGAGACAGGGAATATTTTATTTGTAATCTAAAACTAAGCAATGTCAAATACTGTGCCTTTTTAGGCACTTTCTGCTTCTAAGGCTTTACTTTACAAGATGTCTTACACTTCAAACTTGCTCTTTTCAAAGGGAGGACACAAACCCCTTTTTCTAGCTGTGCATTACTTCTAACAACACCCATCTGCCACAGCCACATACTTTCCTAGCTTGGGTCAATAAAGTGGCTCTGCTGCTGTGTGCATGGTTATGGCATGTGGCAGTTTAAAAGATGTCATGAAATTTCCCATTTTTCTTCCTGCTATGTAGTCCAGATTAGGAATTGTTTTGTTCTAAATAACCTGATGGGAGCATGTTGCAATACAGAGAGGCATGTCTGTTCCTGGCTTCTGGATTACAGAGACTGAGAGGAGGGTGGTCATAAGAAGGATCCACCTGAGAACTATAGCATGTGTTGTGGGGTGGGATTAAGAAAAGTGGTAAATGCTTTGCAACCTTTCAGGACTGTAACAAAATGGAGCAAGATGTTTGGATGTAACCCACAAAAGAAATCTCAGCTATTCAAACAATTGTAAAGGGGTTTTTAAATTTTGTTGTTGTCAGAAATCTCAGCTATTCAAAGAATTGTAAAGGGGTTTTAAAATTTTGTTGTTGTCAGAGTTTTTTGGTTTCTTTTTACTTTAAAAAATAATTGTGCTCAATAGGAATAGAGTAAGCTAAGCCTTTGCATGCCCTAATAATTTGTTACTTGAGAATTTTTTAATCTGAATTGACAAGGAAAGAACCCTCTGATGTTGTCCATTATGCCTTGTTCAAAACCAGGTTTTAATGGTGTAAATTGTTTGACAGTTGGAGCAGGAAGAGACTCCATCTGAGGCACTGCTAGAGGCTTAATCTAGTGTAATACTGCAATGCAGAAATGTTAGTAGAATTTTTCTGCTTTTGCAGTGCAACATTTTTAAAACAGCATCCAGTAGAACATGCTTTAGACAAAATGTGAACTCAGCTATAAATAATATAAGGGCATCGTTACAAGCAGGTGTGGTGGCTTTTCAGGAGGAATCTCCAAAGTTGTATGTCTGTCCTTGATAAACTCCAAATCAACCAGTGATCACAAAGGTGGTCTTAGGCAGCATTTTGCAGCTTAGCCAACACTGATATTTCCACCGTGTATGTACCCAGGTGGACAGCAGCTCTGGACAGCTTTCCTCCTAAGAACCAGGGTGTGTACAAAGTCATACAATGCACAGCGCTGTTATTTAGCAAACATTGGTCGTTTTGTTTTGTGGTAAAGTCCTATCTTGAGTTGCCTGTAGCAAATAAACTCTTCAGCAAGACTGGATCTGTAGGTTTAGTTTCTAAGCTGGTTTAGTTCCCCAGATGGCTCTATACACTGCTGAGATGACAGAGGTGGAAGCCAGGAAAGACTGCCCAAGCCTCATGTTCCACTGCTCTGTGTGAAGGACAGTATCTCTTTTTTGTGCCCATGAAAAGTCACATTTTATTAATGTTTTCTTTTCTTGCAGGACACTACACAGTGAAGTAATTCATTAGATAGTCAAAAAACCCCAAACCACATGGACTGTGGTTTCAATTTCGAGGACATGTTTCAAAGCCTGTAAACTTTCAGGATTACACCTAATACAATCCTCATTTCCTGAAAAACCTGTGTTTTGTCAAAGGCAGACATTTTTCAATAACTCTTCTTTGTAGGAGAGGGAACTGTAGCACAGAGAAATGCTATTAATTATACAAGACTATAAAGTTGTTTAATGAGAAGTCTTGGATTTTGTTTTCTAATTTCATGTTCACTGCAAAGGCAACAAAAGATTTGTACATTTTACAAAAAAAATGCATTTCTTTGGGCTGAGTATTCTATTGTTAAATTTATTATTTCTAATTATAATAACAACAAGAATAACAATTTCAAAATTTATTTTACTACCCTTGAATTTACTGATTTATAAGTTCCTATTGATTGCAAAAGTAATTCAGCCTGATGGCCACTGATAACCTCTGATGGACTCAGTCATGGTTATGAGGAGCAAGGGAACAGTCAGATGCATGTCAGAGCTGAGTAGTGATGAGCAGTTTCGAGATGTGAGACATTCAGCTAATGCCAAGGTTGCCAAGATTAAGGAAAATATGTATTTCTCTAACAATTTCTGGGGCTTTGACTGACCCCAGACTCTGCATATTTGGGGAACATTGCCTCTTCTTGCCATGACCATTTTGGGATAGTCCTGGTTTAGACATTACAGAAGTTTTCCTATCCATTAGTATGTCTCTGTAAGACTGCTGGGTGGATAGAGTGGGTCACAAAAAGAGCTTTTGTGGGGGTACTGTTCCCCCACTGTTCTCATGTGCACTCAAAATGCAGTTTCAGTACAGACTGAAGTTTTACTGAATCTACCAAATTCAGTATGTGCTGGATGAATGGTAAAAAAAACATGTTTGCAGCCTGGTTGGGAAGAAGGCTTGGTGGGTTTGTTGGCTGTGAAGCTGGCAGGGAGGAGCAGGGTTGATGGATGAATATCCAAACAAGACAGTAGAAGTTTGCAAACCAGGTGGAACCTGAGTTCAAACCCAGTGCTATGCTTCACTTGCTGGGAGACCTCTGGCAGGTCACTTGACCTCCCTTATGCTCTAATAAACCAAACTGTAAGTTTGCTGGAAAGCTGAAAACCAGATGCTGCATTTGGGAAGTGCTGGCTCAGGCAAAATTCGTTGACACCATTTACAAGACTTATGTGTACTCTGAGCAGCGCTGATCTGACTATCAGTCACAGCAGGTGATGTTAAAGTGATCTTTGGAAATTAGTTTCAGTCAGATTTCTGCTTTATTATTTCCTTATTCAATATTATTCTGATCAGCTTCGAAGAAGATGAGGATGGGCTGAGTTTTTATCTTGATATAGACCAAAACTCCAAGGAAAAACAAATTGTCTTCCAGAGGAACAGCATGGTTGTAAATCAGATTGGAATAGTCAGACACAGATGTCTGCAGAGAGATTCCTGCAGACACTTTTGACCCTTGATGGCAATTTCTAGGCCATATTTATCTCCAACAGAACCTCACATCAGTTCAGATTTTGCATTTGTAATAATTTGACCTATCACCTTTTTTGCCTTTCTCTCTGGTCTTAGTACTTGGTGAGAAAAGTCAGCTGCCTACTTCTGGCACTTCATTCCTTGTCTCCTCACACTGTATGTGTCCTCTCAGTTTTTATCTCTCTGGGGTCAAACCACCTTTGGGATGCTGATAGACTAAAAATGGTGCTGCAAGAAATTGCTTGAACTTCCCATTAGTTGTGTGCTGTGCATAGAAGACCTGACAGGGAATAGGCACAAATGCAGTCCTGTGAGGGCTAATGTCTAAATCTGTGCTTGCAATATGAGATGAGATGTGCAAACTGTGCTATAGAAGAGGATGCCGATCTAGAGCTATTTCTGCCCTGGTGTATCTGCAACTGTGTCCTTTTAGTCATGATATTTTTGGCAAGTGTTGAGGAGCTTTAGACTGTTCCAGCTGTATAAATCATATGAGTGAAGGGTTTTCAGGTTGATACTATACAATTCTGAGCATGTGCATGTTTTCTGTTTCACTTTCTGGGTCTTGGGATGAATAAAGTGAAAATATGGTATTAATCTGAATACCAAAATAACTTTTCACTCATGCTCATTCTGCAAACATCAAAGCTATGAAATGAACTGGTCCATTCTATTATTAGCTGGCTGTCATACATAGGGTTCATATTTGTGTAAGATAGGTCTATCCTCCCTTCTAGTTTTTAAAAGAACAAGACAAATTTCACTTTGTTCTTAAATTGACTCACTTTTTGGTCAATATATTGTAAAAAAGAACATTTTGCAAACATTTGTAAAGTTTGATAGAGAAGTATATGGTGAGGAACTGAGCAATACTGCTAAATTTTGTTAAGTTAGAGAAACATACAGTACATAAAGGAGTGGATCAATCACTCTGTGTACAGAGCTCTTACAGTTCACTGCTTTATGCCAATTAAATACAAACCAAGTAAAGAAATAAATGTTTTGGGCACAAAAATTTTATTAGAAGATTATGAGCTAAGCAACAACACTATAAAGCAGAACTTAAAACAAAGTTATGGAAAGTCCACTATAAAACAGCCTGTGTATGATTCTAATCCATAAAAATTGGAGCATGTGACTACATTTCTACAAACCAGAACAATTGCTACCCCTAATGAAGTTGAGACGTGCTTATCTGAAAAGAAAAATATAATACTGGTAGAAAAAGAGTCTGCAGTTAAAAAAAAAAGGCAAGTTAGTTTTTATCAAAACCCAGGAGCTATTTAATTATCATCACTATTAATATACAAATTAAAAGAAATTAGTAGGTAGCTTTGAAATTGCATGCATTTTTTATTTAGATCAAACTCAATATTGTGCAGGCCACTTCTTTTTCATGCTGGGGAATGAGAACATTTTGTCAAGTGGCAGCCATTTACTCTTAATTAAATATTACCAGCTGAAGCCCAGCTGCTCAAGAACTACAGAGAACAGTGATTCCCTGAAAAATATAGGCTGTATTTGAAAGAAAGGTCTTAATTAATTCTTGTTTCTCTATACATCTTTTCTGGTTTTAGACCTTCATCTAGAAACTTACTTGTGCATGAACTGAAATTTACTTGTGCATATACTGAAATCCCATGCTGGCCTAGGAAAATATTACAGTGTGTATGTCAACTTTTCTTAGGAAATATAGGCACAGTATTTAGTTCATTGGATGAACCACTGATTTCTCCAGCAGAAAGGAGGTACAACAGCAAATGCAAGGAGAAATACTGAAGTCAATTTTTCTTTCGTGTGACTTAAATATGTACTTAAATTTAAACACATGCTGAACTAACCTTTCTGCATAGGGATGCTTTCCTGTCTCTGAATGCTGATTACAAACATATTTCTGGCAGATGTTTATGTTTCTGATGCAATTGAGTTCCTTGGCTTTGAAGGAGTAACTTCTTCAAAGTACAGCAAAATGGCAAAGGAGTATTTTTAAACACCAACCTTTCCAGCAGTGGAGTAGCCTATGCTCTTGAAAGGCACATATTTGATGGGAAAAATGTGTCCCACCTGCATGGTTACTAAAGTATAATTCACCTCAAAGACTATGGGTAAGATTGTTTACTTAGGTAACAGTGTATTTAATGGTGCAAGCATGAAATGATCAAACCAATTTTTCTACAGGGCAACTTCATTCAATGGATGTGGACATTCATATAAATTATGTTACAGTTTCTGTACAGGTTTCATAATACTGCCACCATACTGTCCTGCAAAGCTGAAGTCAGTTATTTATGAATTATTGAGATGATGGCATTGCAGTAAATTATATTGTTTCAGATTAACCCTTCATATGTGAGATTTCAAAGCATTGACTGTATTTATAGTTATCCTGGGGTGCTGAGACCTTATCTAATCCCTTTTTCAAGTTTACTTCAAGATGATATTGGTTAGAGGGTTCCACAGGCAAGGAATCTCTGCATTTCTGGGCTGTAATGCTGAGCAGTAAAACTCGTTTTCCTTTCCAGGAAGATCTGTTATTTTGGTTGAGGTGCTTAGCAGGTGTTACTTTTAAAATAACTTGGGCTTTAATGAGCAGATTCTTGTTTTCCTCTACTTCCTACCTCAGGCGGAAGAAATGTCAGTGGGAGCTTAGGAAATAAAGAGTCATCTTTCCTCCCAGCAGGGTTTGTCATCTGAGCATGGAGGGCTGTGGCTGACCTCTCTACTTGAAGCTCCTTTTGTGGCCTGTTTGCTCTGTGCTTTGTGTGGGCAGACACAGCACATCTTGCTTGTAAAAAGCCATCTCAGCTGCCTGGTGCCCAAAAGTGAGTTAACCCAATGGTAAAATATACTGCAAAAAATACTGTGAGGCCAAAACCCCAAAGGTTTGTTGGCCTGGCAAGGAGTTACTGAATGAGCAGGAAACATCCTCATGTTAACAGTAACGCATTTAACAATTAATGCAGGTTCTCCACCTGAATGGGGAAAAATATATAATGGATAAATGACACAGGCATAGCCAAGTCATTGAGGTATTTCTGAGGAAAACTGATGCATGATTTTGTCTCTCTTCCTGCTTTCAGTTCTGCCACATCAATATTCTTGTCTCAATATTCTCTTCCTTTGTCTTTCTAGCCTTTACCCCAAAGGTAGAAATGCTGGGCTAACATGTTGACCTTGTGATCAATAGTACTGAGTACCCCTGGTGTAGTGAAGGGCTTCACTCATCTCCATCAGCTTTCCTTGGTGTTTGTCTGGGTCATTTTTGTTGTTGTTTTGAATCCCTTCAGTAGAGGGGGAAAACATTTCCACTTCTCTGTCTACCATCTCCCCTTTTTCTGTCGGACACAGAACCTTGTTGGGTGAGTTTAGCTCGTTAGCTGGCTCTGCTTTGGAAGTAGTTCCCAGAGTGGACAACAAAGGGTACAACTATGGCAGGTGACAACCAGTCATTTCTAGCTTTGGGGTAAAGGACAGAAGCCTGAGGGAAGGCCACTGCATGTGATACCAGAGGTAAGACGTGTTCCTGGAAGTGGGTCACAGTTACCATAGAGTCATGGACTCATAGGATGTTAAGGGGTAGGAATGGACCTTGAGATCATGTAGTCCCAACTCCCCCTGCTATGAGCAGGAGCACCTCCCAGCCTCAAGATGTCTGGCCTGCCTGTTAACACTGCCAGGGTCAGGGCACTCACAACCTCCCTGGGAAATTTTTCCAGCATCTCACAACACTCTCAGTAAATTTCAATTTTTACCCATTTCCCCATGTTCTATCACTGCAGCTCCTGATGAACAGTCCCTCTCTGGCTCTCCCTGTAGGCCACTGTCAGATACAGGATAATGCTATGAGGTCTCCATGCAACATTGTCTTCTCCAGGCTGAACAGCCAAAATTTTCTCAGACTGTATTTCTAGAGGAGGTCTTTCATTCCTCTTATCAGCTTCATGACCTCCTCTGGTCTCACTCTGACAGTTCCTTGTCCTTCTTTGCTGGGCACTCCAGGCCTGGGTGCAGTACTCCAGCTGGGGTCTCATCAGAGAAGTGTAGAGGGGCAGAATCCTCTTCTTCACCCTCCTGGCTGCGTTGCTTTGGGTGCAGCCCAGAACACAAGTGGCTTTCTGGGCTGTGAGTACACACTGCTGGTTAATGTTGAATGAACCATCACCCCAAATCTTTCACCACAGGGCTGCTCTCCATCACTCCTCTGCCCTAGCTGTTGGTGTGTCTGGGATTGCCATGACCCAGCTGTAGGACCTTGCACTTTGCTTTGTTGCCCCCATGAGGTTTGCACTGGCCCAGCTCTCAAGCCTGTGCAGGTCCCTCTGGATGCCATCCCTTCCCTCCAGCGTGTCGACTGCCCCGCACGGCCTGGTGCTGCCAGTGACCTCGCTGAGGGTGCCTTTGATCCCACCGTCCATGGCCCTGACAAAGATGTTGAGCAGTGCTGGCCCCAGCAGTGACCCTGAGGGACACCACTCCTCTCTGGTCTCCACATGGACCATGAGCCCTTGACCACACTTTGTGGCTGCCCATCCAGCCAGTTCTTTATTCACCCAGTGGTCCATCCCTCCAATCCATGTCTCTCCAATTTAGAGATAAGGATGTCATGTGGGACAGTGTCAAACACTTTGCATAAGTCCAGGAGGAGATGTCAGTATCTCTGCCCCATCCATCCATCTATGCTGTCAGCCTAGACAGAAGGTCACCAGATCTGTCAGGCACCAAATTTGCCATTAGTTGGCTGTTATCCACCATGTGGGCTATTATCAATCCCCCTTTTGTTTCCATGTGCGTTAGCAGACTTTCCAAGAGAATCTGCTCCAGGATCTTCCCTGGAGTGAAGATGAGACTGGCTGGTCTCTGTAGTTCCCTGGATCTTCCACTTGCCACTTTTTAAAAACTGCTGTTACAATTCCCTTTTTCCAGCCATCATGGACTTCCTTTGACTGCCATGATTCAGAGGAGCTTGAACCCCAGAGTAAGGAAATGGGTGGTCCTCCCTAGGCAAGGATGTATTAATTACCTAGCTAATGACCATGGAGCATCCTGGCTGTACATGCACGTGGTGTCCTCTGAAGTGGCTGGTGTGGAGACAGTAGCCCTTGTTCCCCTGTGGTAGGCCAGAAGATCTTGGACTTCATCTATCCCTCCTCATTGTTTCAGCAGCAGCTTAGCAATGTCACAAATGCTGTTCAGTGAGTTAGTTATGTTTCAGCTCTCCGTGGGCTACTTTTGGTTTTTCATGGAATGAGAGATAATACAGTTAAATCTAGAGTATCACTATTTCTGAGGGAGTGGCTCTATTACTGTCAACAAATGCTGATCCTATTATCACACAGGAGATAGCAGCTCCAGGATTCAGCACCATTGCTTGCCAGCAGATCTTTCTAATTTCAGAGGTCATCAGAAACATCTGTAATTGTGATTGATTTCATATTCTGTTGTCACAGAAGTCCTGGACTTCCATGTCAAAGGTTCTGTGATTGTGCATGTAGTGATTAACAAGTTAATAGGTAAGTTACAGTCTTCTGGTTAAGCCCTACCTGTAAGGCTTTGGATTGATGTCACTGCCACATGCAAGTTCTGTGACCTCAGGAGAGCCACTTACTACCTCTGTTTCCATTTTCCAGCTGAGAGTATTACTTTAATTTTACCTCACTGGGTTGCTGGGCATATTCATTAAGCAGATGGTATTACGGCAATGCAAACATTTTTGGAGGATCCTTATGAATATGAATCTCATCACAGCTGTTTTTTCTTCATCTCTTCTCTGTGGTGGGCTGACTCTAAAATAAAGTGTACTTGTTGTCCTTTTAAAGTAGTTCACCCTGTCTGCTTTTTGTCTGGCACTGAATTAAAAGGCTGAGCAAGATGTAAATCTCAGCAGGATTTGTTTTCCAAAAAGTTACAGTCCAACCAAACAAAGATGCACTGTAATTTTAAGAAGACTATGTTTATATTCCAGCTTAGGTGATAGCAAGGGGGATGGCTTTGATTAAACCAAACAAGCTAAAAAAAACCTCAACAAACCCAAAACCTCTTAAATTGAATGAGTCATTGCAGATGATGTCTCTTGGTACTTCTGACAGGACTGCAATAACCAGAGGTTTGGGGCAGATGTGCCGAGGCTTTCCTCTACAATGAGTTTCTGCAGGAAAATGGCAGGACTTAACTGAAAATTTAATTTTAGAAAGTTTTGTCTTTTAGATAGAGAAAACTCAAAGATAATAAAGAACAGGAGAGGGGAAAAAATGTCAAGATGGAAAGGTTTGTATGCAGTCCCATTCCCTTCCTGTGCTGGTTCTGCCAGCCGTCTCTGCTACCATGGGTCCAGTGGTTTTGCTGGTAGGAATTTGAGTCTTTCCCTCCATCACCTGGGGTCCAACTTGTGTTTTCATCCCTTGTTTATACACAGCACCTATGTATTTCTTTTCCCATCTCTGCTCTGCAGGGCACCACGAGCTGGAGGAGACATCACTTCATTCTCCCTTACAGCTCCCACATATCCATCTGTGGAGAGTGACAGCTCATGAGCTCCTGGGAGTGATCAAAATAAGCTCATCCCCTGTGCAGTACTCTGACTGCCACCATATCTCAATGTTTTCCATGTTCTTTAGCTCTGTTCATGTGCAGTCCTTTCCCAAAGGCACTGGACTGTCCTCCAGGACTTCCTTGAATGAAGTAGTTTGGTTTATTTGTTGACTCTTTCTGGTTTTGTTTTTTAAATTCCTGCATGCTGTGATTTCAATAGTGATAGAGCATAAATAAGTCTTGCCAGATCTTCAGCTAAACTAAGCAGACAGAGCTCTAGTGACATTGGTGGGCATGGATAAGTTACCACATCTGAACACAAGTACCAGAGACTCCATCCTGCTGACACAGAAGACAATGGCAAACCTCCCGCTGACTTCATATGAAGCAGGATCTGACATTTAGAGAAATATCTGGAGAGGTTTGCTTATGGGAACTCCAGAGAACTTACAATAACATAAATTTCATTCTTTCCTCTGTGTGTCCAAATGTGAGGTCACTTGTTCAATTACACCCTTATTCTTATTCTGTTGGGTAATGAGGGGAAAACAAAAGAGCATTTGCATTTGCTTATAGCACTGTATTTTTCCCCAAAGCTAACACAATGGCACTAGGCAGTTTTGCTCTCATGAAATGTACCCAGCCAACAAGAAAAAAACCAAAACCCCATAACTGAATAGTTGTAAATGTTATTGAAAGGATTTGTAATGGGTTCCAAGGGGCTTTATGGAATGGTTTGAAGAAAGCTTAATTCTTTAAAATTGTTTTTGAGGTGAACATGCATTTAATTATATTTCAATAGAGTTTAAAGGCCTCCTGTTATTAGCATTGTTCAGGGAAAAGCTCCTATATTTTTTCAAATGTACTCCTTAATTCAAATCTTTTCCTGCAATTTCATATTGGGAGATAAATTTTTTTTACATGCTGATTACTATTTCTGTGAATCTCAGGCAGGTAAAAGAATGAGTTATTGGAATAATTTTATTTTGATGACCTATTGGCTAAAAAGCCTTAAATCACAGTGATTGCAAAGTGGTACAATTAGGCTGAGTAAAGACTACAGATTGTTCATCCAGGTTCTCTGAAAATGGCACAACAAGTCTGATTGAAGCAGGATGTCATAACAAATTTGTGTGGTGTGGTAGATGAAGCCTGCTGGAATGATATAGTGAAGAGGGATGCAGCAAAGAGAGCCATTGTGAGCTGTGAAGGAATAGGACACTGTGTTTCCTTATTTCTCTATTTACCCAAATGATCAAATCCAGGCTTGGCTTAGCTCTCACTGTCCTCTGCTTCTAGTGCTGCACTGTCTTGGATCCATGCCACAATCTGTCCTGACACGGAATATTTGCTATGTTGCATAGCATGGGATTTAAAATTGGCCCTTGGTTTATTAAATTCAAAAGAGCAATATAATATGGGGAGAAAAAAGAATGGAGCAGCACCTCTAAATATCCAGTGAATTTGTTACTTCCCACCTAAGACCAGGCTTGCTTAACTGTAAGCTAAATACCTTGTCTTACACACTTACCAAAGCTACCATCATATCTAGTGGAAATAAAAGTTGCATATCTATAATCTCGCTGTATGAATATAAAAGGTTGAATTCTAATTTACTACCTAGTCTCCCTGCAGGCCAGGAGCCAGCTGGGTTGTCTCAGTTATGCCATAAGAAGGTTGCTGAAGCAAACCCCTAGGCTAAATGTATGAATGTCAATATACTTGTCTGGCTTTTGTAAGGAGGATTAGCATGTCCAGTTGAGAAACAGTACCTGTTGTTCAGTCTTTGGCAGCAGTCACAGAGTCAGTCCAGCATTTGTTTGACTCCCCTTTTGATACACATCTATAAAGAAAATTGGTTGTTGCACAGTCCTACTGCAGGAAGTTCCCTTCTGCAAAGAGAATAGTTGTCCAAAGGTGATATCCTGACCTCAAGTATGTTGCAGCTTTGGCTCAGCCCACTTTAGCAGAGATTTTGACCTTGGAGATTTTCCAATCCAAATGCCAAAGCAATTAGAGAATGGAATACTTTGCAAATGGTTGGTGCCAATTTGAGTGTTTTTTGTAAGAACAGCAACTAGCACTATTTCTTTTAATTAATGGCTACTGTGCTTGTTGTATCTTTACTGCTAATTTTACTAGCTCCTTTAGAGTACTTTGTACTTGGAGAATGTATATATAATTTATTATTTCCCCTGCCCAGAGGCAATCACAGTGTATATCAGATAATGTGCAACACAATGAGGACAAAGTGAACAGTGCAAAGTTAAAATTTATGCAGGTAACCTTTGTGACTGTTGCATCAGTCATAAGGTTTTTGTCAGTTTATATGGTTTGTTGTATTAGCTAAGAAATGGAAATGAGTTGACAAGGCAAGTTGAAACAAGCACACCCTGACATGTGAAACAAAAGCACTTTTTAATGTAACTTTAATCTTTAAGCTATCATTCATCTGTGGCTAGTTTGCTGCAAGTTTTAAGATACCCTAGGTCTCACATCTACCTAATTTTATCCAGCTTCAGTTGCATCTTAAGGCCAGAATTTGGTATGGGAAAATAATTCACCTTTATTTCTTGACTGCACTGGTATATTTTATTTCTGATCATTTTTTCCTATCTAAAGTAATTCAACCAGAAACAAGACTGACATATCCTAACCACGTCTTGGGAAAACCAAAGACAAATCTGAGGCTCACATCTTTTTCTCAAACTGTCTTTTTCCCAGGCTGCTTAAGACCTTCCTTTGCATCTTAGAGATATACATTATGTTCCTTTGATGTGTCAATATCCTATTAGGGAAGTTTGGTACTGGACAGTTAGCATGTTAGTACCATAAGTAGAGGTATCAAGAAGAGAAGGGACTGATGGTTATGTCTGAAACACAACTTTCTGGATAGCCATGGAGCCAACCAGAGATTGTTGGCACTTACACACCATAAGAAGGAACAAGACATGACTGTAGAAAGAGCCATGCAAACATAGGGCAGCACTTGTCTGGGGCAAACATCTTTTCTCTTGTCCCTGCAGATGAATGCAAAACAGTACAGCACAAGCACAGAAATCCTTCCTTCCTTCCTTCCTTCCTTCCTTCCTTCCTTCCTTCCTTCCTTCCTTCCTTCCTTCCTTCCTTCCTTCCTTCCTTCCTCCCTTCCTCCCTTCCTCCCTTCCTCCCTTCCTCCCTTCCTCCCTTCCTCCCTTCCTCCCTTCCTCCCTTCCTCCCTCTTACAGCCTGGATATACTTGTCTCCTCTCCCCTGAAGAGTGTTTTCTCTCTCACTGCTGTAAAGAAATAAATATTTGCAATCTGTTTTATGTTTTTGATTCCTGTTAGCTTGTATGTGTGTGCAAAACCTGTCATTTCAGTGTGGCTCTGTTGTGGTGGTTTAGCATGCTTATTTTGCATTCAAAGGCCATTTCCAGGAGATGGTAAGGAGTGCTTAGTGGTCAAGGAGATCTTTAGAGCTAAACTCTGTTAGTAGGATGCTTTACATGCTTGAGTCTAATGATGAAATCTAATTATGAAATCTCATTACAATATATTGTAATGTTTGCACAAAAAATAAAACTGTTTGGTTTAAAAAGAGAAGAATAAAGAAATGGTCCTCACACTTCCAATATGTTTTGACCTGGCCTTGCATTCCCTGCTGTGCTCTTCAGTCCCAGGCTGTCATTACCGGTGCTATGATATTTCCCATGGTGTGAGGCTGCTCCATAGCTGCTGCTCCACCAAACTGGGGAAGCATAGCCCCACACCTGCCAGCCCCACCTCCTCTTGTGCTTCTGCACTTAGGGCAGGAGCAGCCCAGGATTGTTCCTTGGTGTCTCAGTTTTATGGCCTTCAGGCTGTAATTTGGCATTGTTTTATATGTCTCTGACCCTTTTAAATTTTCAGGTGTACTGTTTGATCATGGGTTTCAGGAACCAGTGTGTTTGCACAAGTGGCTGTATATGGAGTCACAGGAGGATTTCCTCTGATAGCACAGATCACATGGGAGGGGCAGCAGGTGCAGCTGGCCTGCTGCATCTCAAAAGCAACAGGTAACTTCAGCTGCAGCACTGTGGCAGATTTCCTTTCTAAAGGCTAAGTTATAACCTCAAAACAACGTAGAACCTTTTAATAGTTAAATATTTACCCACTACTGCATAAAAGCTTTATAAGGTGGTACTATCTTATTGTTGCACAGAGCATTCCAGCACAGCACAGCATTGCAATGGGAATAAAAGGCTCTGCAGCCCCAGGAAGCCTCCTGTCCAAGGCTGTAATTCAGCAGCACTGCAAGTGCAATGCAGTGACCACTAGGAACTAGGAACCACTGGAACCACTGGAACTAGGGGCTCCCAAAGGACTCACTCACAGTGGAATCACACCATTAGCCTCACCCATCCTAGCCCCAGTGGGTGAGCATTGAAACAAAGCCAGACAAGTGGCTTAAAGTCAAGTCCTGAGATTTTTTTTTTCCCTTGAAATCTACATCTGGCTGAATTGGCAGTGGAGTTCTATTGCCATGTTTCATGTTAGCTTCAGGTTTATTTTATAGTGATAAACACAGTTAAGTAAGAGAATACCTCAGAAGTAATGGAGATTCTGGGAGTATCAGGTCAGAATTCATACAAAGCTAGTAGAATAGATAGATGTAGACTGAACATTATGTTTTATAGGTAGCAGGGTACTAATTAAAATGTATACAAGAATAGTTTTAGTGTTGTAATAGTGAAACACCCTCACAAACTTAGCAGGTTTCCAAGTATATATTATGGCTAATAGGATTTACATGTTTTCATATATCTTTCCTATAATGACAGGTATTTCCTTCAGGTGTTCTTTTCATGTATTTATTTAGGCTTCAACAACAGTGATTTTGTTATAAAATACTCTAAAACCTGGACTGATTTTGTTGGTGGTGGTGCTGGTGTTTTTCCTTTGTTGTTGTTGTTGTTGTTGTGGTTGGTTTTTCTTTTTTGTTCCTATAAAGAAATTTCAGCCCAATAGAACTAAACATTGTCAAGAACCAAGGATTTTGTTGTTTGGATAGATGTAGGGACTAAACTTTACTGCAATCTGAGGTTGTCAGATATATGCTTTTGGTTTTGGAGTTCAGGAAAATGCAGTGAAAGCTACAAAGTCTAAATCTTTCATTTTATATTCTTAGGCTCAAGGTATCAAATCTTCATATAATTGCATTTTAGGCAAGATACTGAACACATAAGAGGGAAAATATTTAATCAAAACTTGCTGCCATGTAGAGGAAAACAATTAGGCTTTAATTTTATATATCTGCCTTTTCAATTAAATTTTAAGAAAAGACTGGTGATTTTTGGTTTCAGATGTTCTTCAGTAGTAACTTGAGATAATTTTAAAGACATTCGCATTTTTAAGAGGGTATTGGAAAATTGCCTTCTGAAAGTAAATGTTTTTTGTAGTGGTGAACACAGTTAATCTCTAGTTCCCCTTTAAAATATCTGGCAATAAAGAGAAAAATAATCTTTGGCTTGGTTCTGTTTTTCTTATATTGTTCATGGGCCATATCCTCTTTCTTCTAGCTTCTGTGTCAAAATGTCTATGGACTTTTGGCACCAAACTCAGGCCTTAATTTTGCAAGTTATCTGCAAGCGATCAGCATAATATATAAAAATACAGTGATTATTTAATGTGTTTATTTTTTTTATCCCTGGCTAAATATGCAGTAATTTTGTTCTTTTGCCATTTTTCCTTCCCCAGCTGGTGTTCTGGAAGTCTAGCTAAGCAGCTTGTAATAATTTTCTTTTATCAATAATTTATTCCATTGCTTTCCTCTCTCCTGACCCTGATGGGTTGCTTACTTCATACTTTCATTTAGAAATACTTCTTTCTGCACAGTAAGACCAACTTACACTGATCTGTATTTCTTTAGAGACCATATCAGCATGGATTCAAGAATCCAAGTATATTATAATAAAAGCTCAGGCTTATCTTTTCCACTTCAGCTGCTGACCAAAGACTCGTGAATGTTCTTCTGACCTTTGAAGACACCAGTTCAAATTCTTCTTCCAGGATCAAGGGGTTACCTCAAAATCTGTATTTCATGGTAGTGCTATTTGTTTGGTGAAAGTTTAGTCCATCTTCCTGGTGAGCATATTTTAACTCTATGTGGTGTTTCAAGGCAGACAGAAATGCTTGGAATTCATTATCTCAGCAAAAAAAAGTGGAAAACAGGAATCTGAGTTACATTTACAAAACATCTGTCTATGGCCCTTTTTTTTCCTCTATGCAGCCTTTATTCTTTGCATTCTCCCAGGATCTGAGTGTGCTAGTGAGCAATCACACTCTCTTGCTGTGATGTGAGAGTAAGTGATTTGCATGGAATCTGGGAAATGTGGTGGATCAGGATTTTAAAAAGGAAAAAACTAACTGAACATCAGACGTGCAGTGAGCACACTTTGTCCTCACTATACCAAGAGAGAGATGCTGGAGCAGGCAGGACTACAGCATGGTTAAAGGGTTCTGTTGGGGAAGAGCCTGGGGTATTGGAGGGAGTCAGGAGGAGCAGGGTGTCTCATGGGGTAGTGGGGCTTGTGTTCTCCTCCAACCATCTCAGCCCCTGAGAGCCCGTGGGAGCTTGGTGTTTGTTTAGGAGATGAGTGAGGTTTGGTGTCTGGGACAGATGTAGTTCTCCTTCAGCCATCAGAAAGGAGAAGTATGGAAGTTACTAGATGCCAGTGTCACACAGCATGGATTTAGGGAGCTATTAGCTTTTGCTCTGACTTTCTGGTTATTTTCCAAAAGCACCTGTGAGACCAGGTGACAGTTCGAGCACAGGAAAATATTGAGACCCAGGTGACACTTCAAGCACAGGAAAATATTTGGCACTAGCTGCTCCCTCTGAACATGTTTTATATACTCCCTTTACACATGCTTGCTTTGTTTTCATGAGGTTTTTTTCCAGCAAAGGCAATAACCAGCAGACATGCTTGAGCTGCGGCTCTACATCCAGGCTTGGCTGTTCAACCATGTTATCACTGTTACCACTGTTCCCCTAAACTAAGGATTAAGGCTATTAGTAAGGTATCAACATTTAAATACTGCATCTAACAGTTCCAGTCCCTGCCTCTAGCTAGAGATCTTGTTCAGGCCTCATTCCTCTGTTATTTGTCCTACGCCCCATGCAAATGGGCACACCATAAGCTTTTTAATGCCCATCTATTCCTGTTTCAGGAAGGAGAAGAAAATCCTAGTCTGAGACATGAATTTACATGTCTGTTCCACTACAGGTCTATCTCTGTTCATATTACTGCTGGAACATTTTGCCTTTTGTCAGACACAACAACTTTTGAGCTTCCTTTTCCTCTGGAGACAGCATAAGGAATCTCTAGCTTTTTTTTTTTTTTTTTTTTTTTTTTTTTTGTTGTTGCTTTTAGCTTTGCCTGTCTTAAAAGACCTCATTCCCTTTTCTAAACATTTCAGGAAGAAACATAACAAACTTCTTCTTTACAGATAGGAAGTTAAGCACAGGCAAAGCAGAGCAGTGGAAGGGTACAAATTCCATAAATTCTGTAAATATCTATCACTAAAAAAATCTTATTAGCTAATACTGAGAGTCCTACATATCCTTTTTTCTTCCAGTAGAAGCCGAAAAAACTCCTATTTGTTTGGACTCCATTTCTTCAGGAGGCCTCCACAAACTCTGGCAAACTTGGCCTAAGTCTACCTTGTGTTATGCAGTATTCTTTTCTGAATCAGATTGAAATTATACTTCTGGACATTGCTCTTCTGACTGTTCTGTTTAGAAAAGTAGTAACACCACCCTAAATTTTATATGCTTGGCAGATTTGATGCTTGAAGTTGGAGATAGTATCTGTGCATTTTGTAGGCCAAGAAAATGTTTGTGAGGTCCCTTTTGGAAAAAGTAACTCTTGCTTTAAGGCTTTAAAGTCAATTGCAGTTAATAATGGCTTTCCTTAGAAAAGTTGAACTGATTTCACAGTAAATAATTTTTTCTCTCTTTTAATCATCCTAGAGGGGTATTCTACTTGCAACAGTTTCCTGTTAAAAAAATAACTTCTTCAGTTTCAGCTTTTAAGGCAGTGAAATAATTTTTGTCACGATGAGTAGGATGGTTGGGTTCTCTTAACCCTAGCCTCTGTTTATTATCACGTTCTTGCCTTCCCAGTGCCCCCAAGCTCTTCTCTAACTGTATGAATTACCTGTTCCTCCTAGGGATGTCAGCTTGATGAGATCCATATGGGAACTATTTTTGAAACAGTGAGTATTTTAATACCTCTTCTACAGTCTTTGGCTGATCATTTTTGTAAATATTTGTAGTAACTTCAGTTCTTACATTCCTTTATCAAGAAGCAGTGATCAAAGCAAGTTCTCTGTTTAATTTCTTTATTATTTTTTGTTACTTGCCTTTTTTTTTCTCCAATAGCATGAGTCCCTCTAAAGTGTGCATCTAGTTTAAAATAAAGATGCCAGCTTGCTGACTAGCTGTCTAAAGCTTCACACATTGTTCTCAACAAGCTCTGTGCTGTTCTCCTCACCCATGTGTTGCATCTCCTGCTAACATGATCCAGCTTTTCAACAAACTCAGCATTTGTGACTTGGCATTGCCTTAGCTTTTTTTTTTCCAGGCTGGCAAACTTTCACATGGGATCCCCATTCCTTCTGAACTCTGTTTCCTTGGCCTTGCCAAGTAAATCCAATGGTGCAGAGTAACCTCACTGGTCAAAAACTTTGTATTAGATCACTTTCTTGGCCCCTGAAACATGTAACAGCAGTGTGAAGTTTCATGAAGCAAGTGTGTTTTCTTAATATGTTTTAATGTCCTTAAAAAAAAAAAATAAGCATATTGGCAGTAGGTGAAACAACATCATCAGAATTAATGTGTTCAACCTAAAAGTCACTGCAGGTTTTCTCTGTCAAAAGTAAAACATAAAATGTACATGGCTGTGTAAATATACAAAGCAGGAACACCACAGGCAAATGTTTACAATACACATGTTTAGCCAGTATCATTGTTTTTCAGCAGAAACTAGAAATGCAGAATGAGAAGTCCTGGGCAGCTGTTTATTTTGTCAGATGCTGTGGGTCTGTGGAACAACATTTAAAGAGCAGTGTTTGTGCTGTTAGAGGTGGGTGATGCATCCAATAAATATTTCAGTGAGAAGATTTATGGTTTACTTGTTAGTTTATGTTGCTGTTTTCACCTTTACCTGAGATCTCAAGAACCACTTCCTGTTTCAATCTCTCTTAGGTATTGATGCACAGATCAGTTCTTTCACCAACTGTTATTTCAGGGATGACTTTTTTTGTGTGTCAGAATCAAAATCTTTGTCATCCTCACTTAGAAGTGAAACCTCATCTCTGCTTGTGGTGTCTCCACCTTATCACTGCTGTCACTCCCATCAGCACACCCCACCTCAAGAGCACACCCCACCTCAAGATAAGCATCAGGACTTAGTCCAGTCACCTAGAAGACATTAATGCTTGATGCTATTTCATGCTTTGTGTGCTTTTTTCATGTAGATCCAATGTTTCATTGTCACAGCCTTGACAAGATTTTACAGTTTATTTTATGAATAAATATGTGCCAAGAAGACTGAAGATTATTTTTTTTACACCTTTGGGGTATTTTTAACTTCCTCTGTACCTCTTGAGAGCCATGCAGAGTTTCCTACTGGAGCCTCCTCCAAGTATGTGTGTGCTTGAGTGGTATCATGGTGTGACAAGGGCTTCCATGAGAAATCTTCCACACAATGTGGGGATCTTATCAGTGAACTTTTCTTCACTCTTGAGTTGTAGGTCTGGTAGCAAAAGAGTTGAAGAGGAAGGACAGGACAGTCCTGGGGGACAGTTCCAAATCTTCCAAGTATGTAGTATGGCAATTAGGGGCTCTGACAATTGAAAGTGTTTCTAACAGTAGTGCCTGCAGGATCAGTGCATTTGGTGCTGCCTGGGTAAGGGGACAGCAGGCTGTGGCATAATGGGATGTGCATCACCCCTTGTTTAGGGAGATGTTTGATAGCAATTTTGTCAGATTGCAGTAGGAATTCAAAACAAACCTAAGGGGAACTCTGAGTGTACATACCCTCTGGGCTGCAGTGGCTGATGCAGAGGCTGGGCTGTAAGAGACATGAAAGCTTAAAGCCATAGGAAAAATTACTGGCAAAACCCCAGGTAGTCATTGGATTAGGTAAACATTTGAGGATTGTATTTTGGACCTAGTTTTGCCTCATTTTTGATTCTGGGTGCTTATGTCTTTATGTGGGCTGTCTTTGGGGTGCTTGGGTTTCAAGGATGTATACGTCAGAAAAGAAATTAAATGCTAAAGCCAAATGGGGAAGCTGACTGTTCCAGGTGGGTTATTGTTGCACAACCCTGTGTGGCTTTCCTTCCCTCCACTCCTTTGCTTTCCATATTTCTTATTTCAGTTTTTTGTTTCCCACAGCTATAACTGACAGAGACAAGTACTGAAGAAGAAATATATTTTTTCCTTTTTTTCCACAGCCATAAAAATAGTTTCCTTGACTTTATTAACAGCACATGCATGTGTGTTCAGCATCCTCTCCAAAATAGATAATGACCAGGAAGTACTCATTTTGGCAACACATTTGGGTTTAGAAATGTTACTGTTTTCAAAGCATTTCACCAGAGTCATTAATTAAATGCTAGAACAGAGAACTTTGACCAAACAAAACTGAGGGAAATTACATTTCTCTTTCCTGACCTATATAAAAAGCATTTGTGCTTAAATCATATTGAAAGTTTTAAAGCAACCTCTCCCCAGTGGAATATGCAGAAAAGACAAATGTTCTGCAATATGATTGCTGTTCATTATAACTTAGAAGGATTTGGCTGTGTTTCCTCTTCTTTGCAAATATTTAGTGAAAGTGTTTATGGGTTCAGGGTATAAGCAAGGATAGTACAGATAGAGAATTTCATTTTATGCCAAGAGCATAAACCAGGAAACTTTCTCCTAATGGGTGGGCTTATCCCCTCTGAGAACAAAGGCAAATCTATTCCCATTCCTGTTCAGTCACAATGACTAGCATCATAATTTACTCAAAAAGCATTGTTTGAGTGTGCAGTCAAATTATACAAAATTACTGGGACAATACTTTAATATCTAGCAGAACCTGAAAGAATTGAGTGAGCAACATATCAAAAGCCTGAAGTGTGAGAGTATCCCCCGTCTCTAGAACTGACTGCCATTCAGTAAGCACAGAGGAGAGGTGGTCTGGCTTAATTTAGTGTGTAAATGGACTATAACTGTCCAAATAAGAGAAAAGTCACAGTATATTGTATCTCAGAGAGGGGTACAACTGCTGAGGCTCTTCTGGATCTGTGAGCCTATGCTGACTATCCCAGCTCTTTGTGGGATCCCTTTAGTGGAGAGACCAACTTCATCTTCCCCCTGCTGCTAATTGCGCAGCTATGGGAATACACAGCAGTGGTGTTACTTGGAGCATTGCTAGGGAAAACAGCACTGAAGCACATGTCTGTTTTACTGGTGTCTGGGAAGAAGCCCCTTTAGTAAAACTGAGATCTACTGTCCTCTGTAGATCTGTGTCCATCTGTTGACCACACAGATGTTCATGTTCTAACATCCATATGCAAAGACAATGTATTTGCCTTAAAATACCACATGTTCCCCTTCACTTCCAAATTTGCACTGTCTCAGTGGCAGAAAAGATGAACCTCTAGGTACCATCTCAGGTCAGTTCTCAGCCTCCATTCTCTTCACATGCTGCTGTGGATATGCAAGATATGTCAGAGTACATTACTTAAAACATTGTCTGCCTCCTCTGCTCATGGTCAGGAAATGCTGCAGCTGCTAGGAGTGACTTGGGTTCTTGAGCAAACTGGGACCAGGAGCTGTTACTCTATTACTTTCTTCCATTACCCTTCCTTATTCTACTCCAACAAATTTTTTGTTACTACTTCCATGTCCTAGTGGCTGATCTCTGTCAACAGCTGCTTTTCTCATATGAAACAGTTTGTTCTTTCACTCTGTTTTTACTGATTACTCATCCCTTTATATAGCCTATTTCATGAGTCACTTTGTCTACCTACCTGCAGCAGCACAGTGCACTATCCATCAGTCCCTTGTTCAGCAGCAATTACCAACCTTTTATTACTGTTTTTTTCTCCCAAGGACCTCTCCTAATGCCAGCATACTTCATTAGTTTCTAATTTTGCAAAGCACGAATTGTGGCATAGCTTCAGGAGCTGGAAATAGAATAACTACGTACCCTCTCCTAGAAGTACACATATGGATTTGGAGGGAACTAAGACTGAAATTGCCAACAAATCCCTTGTAAATCGTTTCCATGAACACTTAATCAGGCAGATTCTATTGTCATGTATATTTGTTCATTTCAAAATTGTCCAAGTGGACTCTGGATGGCAGTTTGTAGTATCAATGGAACAGGATAGTGCTCAAGACAAGAAAACCCTACATTCTTCAAATCTTCTCCCCGCTGCCCTAGCACAGTGGCAGGAGGAGCCAGATATAAAGTCAGTTATGCTTTTATAGATGTCTCCACATTTTTGGCTGGCCAACCTAATTATGACTTATTTTTTTGCACGACTGTCTTTTAGTGGTACCATGAGAATGGAAAGTTAAAATGATGAAAGCTACTGCTGATGTGTCATTGGCAATTTTATAAATATCCATATAAAAAATTAAATTTGGTAGTAGCACTGGGACAATGTTAATTTGAAATGAAATAACTAATGGTTGAGATTTGCATGTTTTGAACTGAAGATAATACCAAGCAGATTTGGGACATAGGAATAGCTATGGAGGAGTAATGATATGAACAGCATATTTTGCAGCCCTGAAATGAGGCTCAATATAATCTCAATTGACCTTTCTATCATGTCATATGAAGGAAGTCATGGAGGTTTATTTGCTTCTGTCCTTCCTCAAGGTGTTCTTTATTTTACAATATTAGATAAAAAGGTCCAAAAGTCTGCTTCACTGCCACTGTGATCCCATCAGAGAGGGGTATCCTCTGTGAAAAGATGATAAAGCCAGACTCTGACTATTCAATTAATCCCTCTACTCTATTCTCCTACATAAATAGAAGTATGTTTCTAGATCCAGACTGCACAATTATACTTGCAAATGAAATCACATAATTCAATTTTATCACACATAGGTAATGACTGTTGCAAATCAGAGCTGACTGAAAGCTGCCTATCTCAGACCAGGCAATTTGGCACCCCACACCTGTGGCCCTGAGCAATCTAGTCTCTTTTAGTACCTGTGTGAGTGATCATGGGTCCAAGCTGGGGGCTCCTGAAAGTCTGTCTTGTTTCCCCAGCTGTTGGGAGATGAGTTATTTATCTGATCTTTTCAGTCTTGTAAAGCCTGTAGAAGCCACCCATAGCACCCCAGAATATATTATTTTTCTGGCATGTTCTATTATATTGGAAATGTTGGTTATTACGGATAAAAACATCTGGGGCTTTTTAAAACATAAAAATTATAAAATATCAGGTCCTTTTTTTGATCCCTTGCCATTCAGATTGCATGCAGCTTTTTATTCTCATCTAGATATATTAGTTATTGCCATCATTTTAGTTATATTCTTTGTACTATTATTTTTCAAAGATTGCAGCCTCATGAAATACTTTCTAAAAGACAACTGAAAAAAGGTCATCCAAAATGTCCTGTACATTCAATTAAATGGCTTTTCATGTCTTTTCTATTAATATGTACTTCCCGTCCTGAAAACCCATCATATGAATCAATGCTTCATCCAGCTGAAATAAGCATGTGCCTTGGGACACAGTTTCCAAGTAGTCCTTCTCTGTACATTCCAGTCTTGATTTAAACCAGGTTTACCTCAGCTTCAGCTGATTTGGAACAGGTTTAAGTTAAATTGGACAAAGGAACTCTTAAGCAAGAGCATCACAAAGTATCACATTAACAAGCCAGAGTGGATGCACGGTCTGTGTGCAGAAGTCTTCTTTGTTAATATTCATCTTTAACATATCTTTCCCTTTTACTCAGCCTTTCTCCCTACTGCCATGTTTGCTTTATTTCAGCTGTCCCATGTCTGCAGTGGAATTAATATGACTAGGTCCTCAAATTTCAGAGGAAGCTACAACATTGTAAAAATTTTAGATCTTTTAATGGCAATGAAACCTATCAGAGGACAGTTCTCCTCCATGTCAAGGGTGTGCAGGATGGCATATTTATCCCTCAGCATCAGTTGAAGTGGTCACAGGGACTTGGGAATTGGGACTCCTCCAGCACTGACCAGAGGACAAAGTCCTCTGAGATGGGGCTTCCAGCTGTGTTGGCACTCACTGCTCTCACACCACACTGGTGTTTCTTACACTGTGGTACAGTGGCGATGCAGTGAGCCCAGAGCATGTTAGTTGCTCCCCTGTCTTTACTGTTTCAGCCAGTCCATTGCCCTGGTGGGAGAGAGGCCTTTCTCACTAGGAAGGAAGTGTGATGGGTCATTTGCTCTTTGCTGAAGGGGGCTACTGTTCACACTGGGCCATCCTATCTGTAAACAGAAACAGGAGATGTAATATTGATCACGCAGAAAAGGAAGTCTGAATTTCATAAACAGTAAAATAGCAAAACTGGGGCAGAGAGGGGAGTACTTAAAGAAAATTTCCATGCTCTCTCTTGGCAGAAGTAATAGCAGCATTTGGATTGGAACCTGTGCCACTGTTTTTGCTGTCAGATGTTTCACTTGCAGGAGTCAAATTTCATAGCAGTATGGTAAAACATGAATCTCAGTGTCATCATGCCCATGAGAAAATTAGTCTTTAGTGCTGGAGCCATCAGAAGGCCTTGATGGCCTGTGAAGGGAAATAGGGCCCTATTGCTTTAGGTACAGCACTAAGTTCTTGTTTTCTTCCCTGTGGGAAATCCAATACTTGCAAGAAGAGCTGCCCACAAGGTTCATTCAACATAGTCATTTTGAGGAAAACAAAAAAAAATTGCTGGGAATGCTGTTTTATTTCTTAAAAAAAAAAAAAAAAAAAAAAGGAGAAAATTTGTTTTTCACTTCTTAACTGCTCATTTCTCTCCATTTTGCTTGTGGAAATATAATTAGAAAAAAACTCCAAATCTGGTGGAAAACCTGGTAGCAGTTGGACAATGCCAAACAAAATTTGCAAAAGTAACAATAACATAAAATTAGTCATTTTCTTTCTGAACACCATGCCCGGTCTCAGTAGATGCTTAGCATATCTTTGACTTTTTTTTTTTTTTAAGAAGAATTTTCATTTATTTTGATGGTGCTGTGAAGCAGGCAGTTCCAGGGTTGACAGGGCAGCCTGCTAACCTAGCTCCAGTGCAGGGCTGTGTGCTTTGCTGCTCCCTGCTCCTTTGGGTTAAAAAGGCTGTGAAAACAACTATCAGAAAATTAGTCTAGCTTCCTGCCAGGGTTGGATTTTTGAACTAGTCACACAGGATCTGCAATTTATTATCAGTCTTCTGTGTTCTTTTGGATATTTCCCAGAGATTATATGTTACAACTAGGTAAAAAATATGCATGGGTAATTTAATAGTCACTTGGAAATTGCCAACAATCTAAACTGGTCTGTCCAGCACAGCAGTCTGGAGTTAGAGGCCAGTGCCTCACCCTTGTAAAGAAGAGGGAGAAATAAATTGGCAATGGACAGTCAGAAAACAGCCAGCCAGCTGGCAAGCTTCTGATTAACCCCTGTTACAAAATGCATGGAGGATGCTGCAATAAAGTATTTTTTTCTTTTTTTCCCTTTGATTAATATGGAAGAGCTCATTGTACTGTATTATTGAGAACATTCTCCTTATTCATATATATTTGAATCATATTACATTGTGTTCTGGTGTGTTCTGGACATGTTTTCTCTAGGCTGATTAATGCTAGGAAATTATTAGGTAGATATTAGTTACATTTAATAGCAATCATTTTTCTCAGAATCCAATAGTGTATGTATGGTGCTAAATGCATGTTGGGTCACAATTTTCAGCAGTCCTCACTGCACTACATTAGAGTCCACAAAAACAGTCCCTGCTTGGAAAATTTGCCCATTTAGCTGTACCAGGGAAATGGATCTCTGATTATTTTAGGCACGCCTTTTTGAAGGTCAGAGGACTGTTTCTTGCAGAAAGAAGCAACAGTTGTGAAATCTCTCCTTTGTTAGCAAAAGTAAAACTGTTTTTCTTTAGGTTGCTGTGTTCAGCCTCCTTATGACAGCTGGTTTTGAGTTTGAAATTGACGTCTCAGAAAGCTTTCCCCACATACCCTGCAGACAGAAGAGCTATCAGGAGGGGCAGCAGCTTTATTGGTTTTAATTCCTCTTTTAATACTTCATTGCTATCATAAATGTTGTTTTCCTTTCTGTAGACTTACAAACTCAGTGGGCTAGGTTTGCATAAAGAGATGCATTCAGAGACCTTGAGAACAAGAGCAAGACATGCTGATAAAATGTTGTCTTGAAATGGGTAGTGAGCCTTGAGACGCTCCAGTAAAAACTCTGTTGTCTCATTAAAAAGCAGTTTGACTGAACTTTGAAAAGCATGACTCACAGACCAGGATGGCCAGTGCATAAGTCTTTTAATTTTATTTGAATGTTACCCACCAGTTTGAACAAAGCTGGAGAATCTGGATCACGCATTTTTTTGGATAATGAAATCCTTCTGGTACCCCTTTCCCTTATCACTACAAGTGCTTGGATGAAAATTCAGCAACAGAGTGCCTGGATGGAAACAAGCCTGTAGATCTCAGTATTTCCTCTTTTTTTTTTTTTTTTTTTTTTTTTTTTTTTTTTCAGTTCTCAGATCCCCCTCCTGCATTTTCAAAGCTCTTTTCTGACTTGTCCTTACATCAGAGACATGACAAACTCAGAAGCTTGGTGTTCCTTTTAAAACATGTTCTAAATGAATCTTCTCTTCAAAATGAAGGTGACCCCTGTGGCTTTCCTTTCTGGGTGAAGAGGTGTCTCTCCATGGTGTGGAGAGCCACTGGTGTGTGCTACCAGCTGCTCTCCAGCAAAGGTTTCAGATGGAAAAGGTTTTCTACTTCATGTCTATGTCAGTGGCCAGACCATGGCAGGTTTTTTTTTTGCAGGGAGAGGGCCAAGCAGCTGCTCAAAATAAGAGCTGGCTTCAGACATGGGGATATGGCCGAGAAGCAGTAAGAGAGAGCTTCAGGTTTCCCAGTCTAAGCAGCTAACACAAATCCTAGCTGACTGGAAAATCAGGTTTATCAGATTTTTGCAGGCCAAGTTGCCTTCCTGCAGAACAGCTGACACCAAACTGAAAAGAACACACATTGCCAGCCTTGGCATAACTGTGTAAACTCAAAATTTTGTCCCAGAGCACTCTATATGCATGATTGCAGCAGTTGCCTACTTTAAAACTGAATCCCTCAATCCTTACAATACAGTCATAGAATCATAGAATTACAAATAGTTTGGGTTGAAAGGGACCATTAGAGGACAGCTAGTCCACCTGCAATAAGCAGAGACATCTTCCATTACATCCTGTTGCTCAGAGCCCAGTCCAGCCTGACCTTGAATGTTTCCAGAGATGGGGCATCTATCACCTCTCTGGGCAACCTGCTCCAGTGTTTCACCACCCTTACTGTAAGAACTTCTTCCTCATATCTAGTCACAATTGATCTTCCACTAGTTTAAAAACATTACCCCTTTTCCTGTCACTACAATTCCTTATAAAATATTTGTCTCCCTCTTTCTTTTAAGTTCCTGTTAAGTACTAAAAAGCCTATATAAGGTCTCCCTGGAGATTTCTCTTTCTCAGGTTTAACAAGCGCAACTCTCTCAGCTTTTCCTCACAGAAGAAATGTTATAGAAATATTTTTCATTACCCTTCACTGGTCAATTCAGACAGAGAACTTCTGACAGGACAACTCCTATGCATCTTTACAGGCATTTCCAGCAGAGGGTCTTCACCATCAAATAGATTGGATTGTCCTCTTAACAGAAAAAAGTCCCCCAAAATAACATCATTACAAAATAAATACTTCAATGAAACTTTTAATTTCCTTTCCGTGTAGCCATAGGCCAAAATGAGCTGACATGCATACATATGTGCTGTGCTTAAAAACAGATATAAAAGGCCTTGGAGGTTTTGAAGCAGTCATAAGCCTGAAGGAAAAGAAAAACAAGAAAGGAAAAATCCCAGGAGTAGAAAACTCATAAAACTTCTCAAACAGGGGTTATTATTTTTTCTATCTCCCCATATCTTTCAAACATAGAGTTCAGGATTGAAAGCATCTTTCACAGATGCGAAGTTTTCTAATAAACTGTGCCTCAAAATGTTTTGACGATGTTTATAGTTTTTAGATAAGCAGATATAAAATATAATTTTCCCACTTTTAAGGAAAGCTTATTGAGTATTTAAATTGCAAGTGGGAAGAGCAATGCACAGAAAACAATTTAAAAATGTAAATTTTAGATAAACACCAAAACAATTTATATTAAATCAAAGGAATTAAATTACAAGATGTTGAGATTAAACATTTACTACTTAAGACAGAGTTTTTTGACCTGCAGCAATTAATTTAATCCTGTCTATAGTTTTCTGAGTGTTTTGCAGTGTATGATTATGTATTTTTACCCTTCTAGCAAGATCCCTCCTCCTCTCCTTCTGTTTAATGGAAAGAAAATGAAAATTCATTTTACAGTTGGAAAAGTAGTACAGAGAGAGGATGGGCAAGAAGTCCCAGATCCCAGGGAGCTGGCAGAAGCCAGAGCCATCTCCATGCTACACTTTTGACTGTATATGTAACTGAAGAAGTTTGTTCTGATCTCCATGAAACCTTTGGGAACGCAGTTAGTGTGGATGGTATGCTCTGCATGGTCAGGGCATCCCTAGTTTCAAGCTCTCCCTGCATTTCTGCCTTGCTTCACAGGTGAAATAATAACTGATGCACCTCACTCACCCCTCACCTCCAGCCTCAAAGTTTAGAGGTTAGTAAAGCACAAGGGAACAATTTGCAATTGATTGTTCTCTTTCCTGTGGCTCACAGTGGATCAAATCCTGTGTGCTTGCTGCAGTGGAAACCTGTGGGATATTCACATAAGGGCACCAGGTGGCTAAGAGCAACATTCTGCCTTCAAACTAAAGAATATAAATTCCAGGTGGAAATTCAGGAAAGGAAGTTGAGGGTGGAATTCAGGTGTCTGTAAGCATAGATTGTAATGAATTAGAAGTGTCTTATTTCCAATGAACAGTTATGAAAGTGGTACCAGAAACATAATTTTAGGGGTTGCCAACAGTGTCATAAAGTGCTACCACACATTTAGTCAAAATTAGCTCATTAGGTATCCCAGAAAAGCCTAAGACTTCTGCTTGATTTGGTCCATGTCTTTGGGGAAAATCTTTAAAGACAATGTATATCTTTTAAACATATATGAGGATCTCATACTAGCGCAAGGTTCCATGTGTGTGGTTTGGTATCCTGTGGCCTGAGTTGCCAAAAAGGTAAGCCTACAAACTTATCTTTGCATGTACATGTTAAAACCAGAAAAATTTATAAATACTTATTTTTGTAGTTTATATGTACATATAAATTTATATCTATAATTACATTTTTTTAAATAGTATGTTCTATGTTTGAACTAAATGTGACTCCTTGCACCAAAAAAGTCAGATGTTTTAAAGTAGCCAATTTACACAGGCATCATTCACTGGGAATGACATGTGGGCTAACCCAGTGGAAACCATTTTCATGGAGATGTATGTCCATGCTCTGAGTAACACTTATAAACTGTGAAGAGGTAGCATATTATTTGTAGTCCCCAGACAAAATCCTATCTGACATAAGTAGAAAAGTTCCAGCAGAAAAGAAATTAGATTAGAAATCTCACTTAGTTGCCTTTTTGACTTTTTTCCGTTCTTAAGAAAGGGACAGGTACGAATATCAGGCAAGCATAAAGAACAGGGATCTTGTGGAAAATATGATGCTTTCATCCAAAGGATTGGAATGACTGTTGAGCTTTGGCCACAGCATGGGGTTAGTTCTGAGATATGAGTCCGTGCCCAAGCTTTGCAGGATGTCCTGATGCTGCATCTTACCATCTCTGTGCCTCACAAACTCTGTGAAAGATGCTGCTGCCAGGGTGCCTGGCTAGGCAAAGAGAGAAAGGGGGAAGAAACAGCAGCTTTTTTTTTTTTCCCTGTACTGGAATCCCATCTACCAGCCCTGCTTCTGACCAAAGGAGGATTTACCTCATCTCCCCTCTTCTCAATTTTGGGCAGCAGAAGTGGCTGTGGTATCTGCAAAAATGTATGCTGGTCTGTGCCAAGAATTTTGCAAGTTTCAGAGCACAGTCCAGCTTTTAGGCAGGATTCAAAGATGAGATGATTGTGTCATGAGTATTTATTTAAGAATGTTGTTTGGCAGAAAGGAAAATATGGAAGGAATAGAAAAAATTTAGTTTAAGAATGGCCTTCTGGCAGTAGAAGTCAGTAAGTGAGAGGCGAGTGACACATGGAGCAGGGCACAAGGGGCTTTAAAGCTGAGATGAGACACTTATCCTGGATTTGACAGGTAAGAACTCTCATGTTTTTACAAAAATAAGCAACTTTCCAGGGTCTTCACAGCACTGTCATGAGTGCTAAAAATGGGACATATCTTTATTTGGCAATGCTGGAGAAAAAGGCGTTGCTGTCCTAAAAGTGAGGACAGGCAAATGGTGTAATGGTTCAGTAATGGTGCCACGGGCACCTGGGTGGCATGGGTACTTTCTTAGGCTGGTGCATCCGGCTGTAAGATGTTGAAGTGCCCTGCACACATGAGCTGAGCAGTGTCTCCAGGCTGAAGGTGCTCTCAGTTACACTAGATAGCAAACAGTAGTGGAACTGCTCTGCATGATGACCCTAGACATGTCAGGGAGAGAGAGGACTTGAGAGGATGAATAAGCACTCAAATGCCCAGATTGAGCTTTGGATAACTATTGTTAATCACAGCAGAGAGGCTGGCTACAAGTTGTGCTTTAAGGGACTTAATCTTGGCAGGGCTCCTAAGCCAGGTTTGAGCAAAAGGACAGAGATACAAACTGCCATAAGACTATTCTCAAGCTTCAAATAAATGAATTTTGTTGTTTCCTGTACCTTTCCACTTCCTTGGGGTTTTTTTGGCTTTTTGTTTGGCTTTTTTTTTGCTTTTTTTTTGGCTTTTTTTGGCTTTTTTTTTGTTGTTGTTGTTTTTTTGTTGGTTCTTTTGGGGGTTTTTTTGAGACTCCAAATATAATTGTCAAAGCATGAGAGAAAAAATCAGAAAAACCTACCAAAATTAACTTTGTTAATTGTCTTGGCATGCTATTCCAGGTTGACTTCTAAACCAGAAAGTGATCTTGATCTTGACATTTTTATACCTTCCCTCCAAACATCTGGACTTCTTGAACTCTGCTTAACTTTACTTTGTCTCCTTTAGTTATATTTCCTGTTATACCATTAAAAATCTACAGAAATATCTGGAACTCCAGAGCAACAATATTATGGGGGAATCTACCAGGAGCAAAATGCATTTGATAGGATGTGATTAAAGAGAGGGTGTGAGGAGGATTGTCTTCTAGTCACACTGTAGCCTCGGAACAAAAGGGAAATATCTGTGTTGAAACACAGTATGTAATTAGAAGTAGTGGCATCCTGCTAAGGCTCAGGCTGTGGCTCCTGGTTCCACTCTGGTTCAAAAAGTGTTTACTTGCAGTTTGTAAAGAAATTGGCGGAATATGACTATGACTCCTTTCTTTCCATGCTTTCTATTTCTTGCCTGGGGAGAGCAGCTGGAAATCTCTTTATATGTTCATAATAAACTGCAGCAGCAGAGGAAGATCAGCTGGATCAGCAGTCTCTGCTAGTTATACTCATCAGCACTTCCTATGTCCCTAATGCTGGGCAATTTCTCTCTAAACTCATCAGGTTACTGTCTAATCCCAATATCCATAAGCACCAAGGCTGATAGACATACATTTTCCCATTGTCCTAACAAGTACATCCAGGCATAAGGTCATGAATTTCAACTTAGTCTTAATTTATATATATAGAATCCCAAAACATCTTGAAATATCCTGCTTACCTAAACTCTGGAAGCTTTTCTATATGCCTCCTGTTTTGCTGTCTTTGATTCTCATCTACCCCAAATTTGGCAAAGCAAAGAAATTTAAATCTGAAATGACATCCAAGTCTACTTTAACAAAGAAACAGGTATCTTTGCAAACAAAGGAGCTCAGTCCAGAAAGTGATCCCAGGGCACACTGAAATTACATTCAAAGGATAATTATTCTCACAAAAAAAGATTTACAGATCGACTTACTCAAGGAAAAAAAAGGCAAGAGATAGAGTGAGGCATGCAAAGGGAGGAGAATATATGACTTGCCGAATTCTTTATTCACAGAATAACAGGATATTCTAAGTTGGAGGCAACCCACAAAGATCATAAAAATCTGACTCCTGGTCCTGCACAGGACACCACAAGGGTCACACCATGTGCTTGAGAGCACTGTTCAAACAGTTCTTAAACTCTGATGGGGCTGGTGTTGTGACACTTATCTGGGGAACCTGCTCCAGTGCCCAACCAGCTTCTGGATGTTCTTCTAAAATGCAATGTAAGTCTCCCCTGACACAACTTCAGGACATTCCCTTTGATCCTGTCACTGGTCACCACAGAGAAGACATCAGTGTCTGAACCTTTGCTACGTCATGTGAGGAAGCTGTAACTGCAATGAGGTCTTCCCTCATTCTCCTCTCCTCCAGTCTGAGCAGACCAAGTGACCTCAGCCTCTCCTCACACAGCTTCCCCTCGAGGCCCTTCACTGCCTCCATGCCCTCACTGGACACTCTCCAGTACCGTCCTTATCCTGCAGCACCCAGAACTGCCCCCAGCACTCGAGGTGAGGCTGCCCCAGGACAGAGCAGAGCAGAACAGAGCAATCTCCCTTCCTTGCCCAGCTGGTGATGCTGTCCCTCCTGGCTGCCAGGGCACTGCTGGCTCATATTCAACTTCCTGGTGACTGGATATCTAGCTCACTTTCCACAGTGCTGGTCTCCAGCCTCTCATTCCCCAGTTTGTCTGTACATCCAGGGCTGTCCCCTCCCAGATGCAGAGTCCATCACCTTCCCCTGCAGAATTTCATTTGAGTGGTGATTGCCCAATTGTCTAATTTGTCAAAGACCTCTCTGCTTTTGAGGGAGTCAACAGGTCTTCCTCATTTAGTATCATTGTCAAACTTGCTTAGTACCCCTTCAAATCCTGCATTGAAATAATTTCTGAAGATGTTGAACAGCACATGGCCAAGGATGGAACCCCGTGGAACCCCCTTAGTAACAGGTCCCCAGTCTGATGTCATCCCATTCACTGCAACACTCTGCACTTGACCCATGAGCCAGCTGCTCTCTCATCACACAATGCGTTTATCCAGCTGTGGGCTGAATGATGCTGTGAGAAATAGTAACAGAAGTCTTACTGAACTCCAAAAAGATCCCATCAACTGGCTTCCCCATATCAGCTAGGTTGGCTATCTTGTCATGAAAGGAAATAACATTTCACCAGCAGGAAAGAGTACTAAGCATAGTTACTGGAGATAACCAAATTTTCAATGAGGATGACTGCAGATATCTTCTGTTGATCTATCTTCTGTTCTGTCTCCTCTACTGCTGGTCAGATAAAGATACTTTTAAAAGATAAGTCAGCATGAATGGGAATGGGTGCACTAGCACACAGGTGGCAAAAGATAAATATGGAGAGCTTTCAAGTTTCTGTTTTCAGTGATAGTGTGGGATTTTTGGTGGGGGGGAGGGGTGGTTATTGGTTTGGGTTGGTTTTTGGGGTTCTTTTTTTTTGTTGGTTTCTGTTGCATTTTTTTTCCCCAGTACAATGTTGTTGATGTTTAAATCCTGATAACTCCTGTCCTGTCATCTATAGCAATAAAGGCATGTAAAGGCACTTCAGCATGGTGCTTTGGCAAGCTAAACTGTAGGAAATTAGTAAGAGACATCTCTCCCCTCCAGCACCATGTAACAATTAAGGCTTTGTGGCTAAAGGGATGA